>NC_138903.1:103129546-104474528 GCF_965194825.1 Balaenoptera physalus
ACTCAATATTTTGTAATAAATAACCTGTAAGGGAAAAGAATCTGAAAAAGAATATATATATATACATATATATATATGTATAACCAAATCACTTTGCTGTACACCTGAAACTAACAAAACATTGTAAATCAACCATACTTCAAAAAAAACAGATCTACAATACTGACCAAATACCTTAGTGGAATCCTCCACCAACATAGCAATTACTGTTTTTGTTCATTTACTCAGCAGATGAATTGAACACCCAGTGTGTGCCAGGCGCTGTGCTCGGGATTCCAAGTGAGAGGAGGACAGTGCCCATGTTCGTTTCCTATGACTGCTGTAACAAATGCCTACAAGCTTAGTGACTTCAAACAACACGGATTTATTATCTTATAGTTCTGGAGATCAAAAGTCCTAAAAAATCTGTTGGCAGCGCTGTGTTCCTTCTGGAGGCCCTAGGGGAGAATCTGTTTTCTTGCCTTTCCCACCTTATAGAGGCCACCTATATTCCTCGGCTCATGGCGCCTTCCTCTATCTTCAGAGCTAGCAGCATCACATATTCTCTCCTACCTGACCTCTGCTTCTATCCTTACACCTTCTATTTATTTATTTATTTATTTTTGGCTGCGTTGGGTCCTCGTTGCTGCACACGGGCTTTTCTCTAGTTGCGGCGAGCGGGGGCTACTCTTCATTGCTGTGTGCGGGCTTCTCACTGTGGTGGCTTCTCTTGTTGCGGAGCACGGGTTTCAGTAGTTGTGGCGCGAGGGCTCAGTAGTTGTGGCGCGAGGGCTCAGTAGTTGTGGCGCATGGGCTTAGTTGCTCCGTGGCACGTGGGATCTTCCCAGACCAGGGCTCGAATCCGTGTCCCCTGCATTGGCAGGCGGATTCTTAACCACTGCGCCACAAGGGAAGTCCCCTTACACCTTCTTTCTATCTATATCTGACCGTCTTTTCTCCTTGTAAGGATGCTTGGTCCCACTTGGATAATTCAGGATAATCTCCCCATCTCAAGGCCCATAACCTTAAACGTATCTACAAAGTCCCTTTTGCCAGGTAAGGTAACATATTCAAAGGTTCTGGGGATTAGCCTATGGACATCTTGCCCTTGAGTTAGTTCATAATATAGCATAAGATGATAGACACTAAACAGATTTTCATAATTAAATGTGATAAATTATAAGATAATCCCTGTACAAGTTACTATGGGAACACAGAAGAGAAAACATCAGACTGCCCTGAGGAAGTGCTTTACACAGGAGGAGATGTTTATATTGAGTCTTAAAAGAAGATAAGGAGTTCAGTAAATGAAGGAGGAAAGGCTATGGGAGGCGGAGGGAGAACCAGGTTTGAAAGAGCATGACTTTCTCAGGCAGCGAAGACCAATTCAGTGTGACTGAGGTGTAGGAGGCAATGACAAAGGATGGGGCCAGAAAGGAAAGAGTTGGGGCTAGCTGAAGAAGGAATTTGCACCCATCTGCCATAATAACAGGTTTGTATGTTATTTTCCTTTAGACAGCAGGGAGCCATGGAAATAATAAGTGTTTCAGAAAGACCACACTGCATGTAATGTGGACAATGCTTGGCTGGAGGAGGAAAGGAATCACTGAAGGCAGGGAGGTTACTGTTCTTTGTAGTAAGATGTCTGTGAATAAATGGGCTATATCACCAGTATAAACATGGTTAAATCAACAAGCTGCCTTATTTGACTATTTTTCTACCTGCGGTAGGTTGAATAATGGCCCCCAAAGTTATAAGGTCCTGATACCTAGAACCTAGAAATGTCACCTGATTTGGAAAAAAGGGTCCCTGCAAATATGATTGAATTAAGGATCTTGAGATGGAGAGATTTTCCTGAACTATCTGGGTGGGCCCTAAATGAAATCCCGTGTACCCTTATAACAGGGAAGTAGAGGAAGATGACAGACAGAAGAGGAGTAGACAATGTGACCATGGAGGCAGAGATTGGAGTGATGTGGCCACAAGTCAAGGAATGCCAGCAGCCACCAGAAGATGGAGGAGGCAAGGAACAGATTCTACCCTAGATGCTCCAGGGGGCGTATGACCATGCTGACACCTTGATGTTGGCTCAGTGAAACTGATTTTGGACTTCTGGTCTTCAGAATTGTTAGGGAATACGTTGAGGGTTTTTTTAGCTACCAAATTTGTGGTACTTTACTCTGAATGGACACATCCCTTGATGCCCTAGATAGTCTTAGGGCACCATCACTCTCAGAAGTTTATCCCAACTTTAGTTTAAATGATGTACCTCTCCCACATAGCTACCCTTTAAGTCTTCATAGCTAAGAGGTTAATGGGGGATATATGTTTCTATTTTACACAAACGGAGAAATTATTTTTTAGCTTTTAGTACAAGCCTTGTTATGCTCTATTTAAATATGTATTTTTAGAGTTTTATCTTAAGAAATCGAGATGATGTGTGAAGCAAAAGCAAACAAAAGTATTAGCTGGGGTTGACGGATCAGCACGCTTTCCCTGAAGGGTGGCACCATTCTGAGCTGACACTTTATTAGGAGAATATTTTGAAAAAGAACTTTAGCTCTCATGGTCCTTTGAAGAAGTTGCCGTTCTTACAGGGGCAGCTATAGTGCCATTCAGAAGAGAATCTTTCATGTGTGTGTGAAGTTTTCATGTATGCACATCAGATTCCTGCTGTATTTTATTTAATGGGTTGTAATTTTTTTTTTTTTCCTTATTAAAGTAGCACTAAATGGAGTTAACCTGTGAATGAGAGTCAGGGAAGTAGTTTATAAGGAGCCAGCGTCCTCAAGTCAAACAGAAGTTTTTCCAACTTCAGGGCTACTATTAGCAAGTTGAGAACCTCAATTTATTCATCTGTGAAATGAGATTAATAACAGTACCTGCTTCACTAGGTTGTTGCAACAGTTAGGTGAAAAAAAAAAATACACAGCACCTGCCATAGTTTTCGACACACACGAAACACTCAATGAATATTTGAGGTTACTAAAATTAGAGTCATAATGATGGTGATAACCTTATGTTTGTTATCTGGCACTGCTAAATGGTAAGACGACCATTAGGAGCAGCATCTTGTAGAAAATTCTGGAAAAGTACAGATATGATGTTAGTAACTCAGTTGTTTTTTCTTTTTCTCGATTCAAACTTTATATTTTATATTTTTAAATGAGGACATATAGGCACTGTTGTATAGAATTCGAATTACTGTGGTGACAGCAATCCTGGTGCATTTACTGGCAATTCAGAAACTCTGAGCCACTTTACCAGGAGATATGATTTTCCAAAATGTCAGAGAATTCTTGGTAAAGTTCTGAATAACTGTGAGAACAAGCTTTCCTAGAATCACATCGTTGTTCTATTCCTGCAAAATTCAGCATATCTTAAAGCCATATAGAAATAACTTGTGTGTAAAACAGAACAGAGTCAGATTCTCAGCTCAGAAAATCAGGAGCAGGTCCTTCCCAGGAAAGGCAGGCAGGCACAGGACAGTGCCTAAAACAATTGTCAAATACATAGTTATATAAGATCAGTGATTGTAATAGTATAACTCTAGATATGGGAAGACGCTACAAGAGGGAAGCATTTCCTGGACCATAACAGACTAGTAGGACAGACGACCCAGAGGCTTTGGGCTACTGAGTAACTCAGTTTTGAAGGTGGTGTTAAGCCCTGAGCTGATAGCCCCTGTGACTGCTTTGGTTCCAGGGGGATGCAGAGCAGTCACTAAGAACAGCCTGTCCCTGATAAGAAGAAACACATGAAAAGAAGTAGGCCTGGCCTTTAATGATTAAGTTAACTTTACCTTGGAGGTGGTAAAAGCCAGCCAGCAAGGACTTGGTATGTTCATGACCAGTATAACAGGTATAACTATGAACAATACAAGACAGTTGTTCATGAAGTGCTAAATGCTAAATACGTATTAAAGGCTATGATTGATCAGAGAAGGCCTGGAGTCATCAAAGGAAACCTAAGGAAATAAAAAATTAAGCTGGTTATTGAAGGAAGGGGAGGAATTGAGTGAAGCAGGGGAGTTTAGAAGGAAGGGGAACACTTCAGCCAGGGACCGTGACATGAGTCAAAGTAAAGCATCACAATGGTCCTAACACCACTAGCTTGTACACGTACTCCACTAACGCCCTCCATCCCAATTCCTTTCTGGCCAAAATAAAGTAGTCATTAGTCTCTGAATTCACCCTTAGCTTTCCTGCCTCTATATGTTTGCCAACACTGCTCTGAAATCCTGTCCATCTCTCCAAGTCTGTTGTCAGTCCTGCTTCTTTTGTGAAGGCTTTCCTTATCACAAGATGATGTGTTCTTACTATCCTTACTATAAGGTCCCCATAGTATCTTGGGCGGTCCTCTCTAATGCTACTAATAACACTTGGCTTCAAATTAGAGCTCTTTGTATAATTGTTTATGAGTTCCTTGAGGGCAGGGATTGGAACTTATTCATCTTCATACACTTTGGAGCAACATGCAGAGAGCTTGGGCATATTGATGCTCTCAAATTTTTAATACTGAACTGAAGGGTGTTGATCTCTATGTTCCTTGAGAACTCCCCAAACTGGAGTGGAAATGATACTCACTACATATATCCGTATAATGTTGGAACTGGAGAGCCCTGTAATTTATCCAAATATTTTATGTCTTCTACCTTACTTCCTGGTTTGCTTGTTTATGATGAAGTGTAGCTCAGCGCTGGGTATATAGTAGGTGCTTTAATAACATAATGAAAAAATGATAATTCTCAAGTGATCTATTTACAAACTGCTACCAAACATGACATGTACAAACACAGATAAAAATTCTTTATTCAGTGATTCAAATTATGATGGCAATTAGAATTTTGTACTAAAAAATCACTTTTTGTATTAAGCTCTAAATCTTCCTTTCTTTACACTTAAGCAGGTGCTGATTAGAAATGTACAGATCTTCTTTAGAAGCAGGTTAGTTTCTCCATATGGGCAGTAATACATGCATTTATATATTTCTGGCATGATTGTTTTTATTCATTTGTCTTTCTCATTGATTATAAAAGCCATCAGGGCAACCAATCCATCCTCCACTTTTTTATAACCACCTGTACTCAGGTGTATAGTGATCCACCTGCCCATTCTCAGCACTCAGTAGATATTAACTTACTAAAAGACAGTGAACTTAAGAGGGTTATGGTGACAGAAACATTTGGTGAGAATTGTTAGGCAGTATAGCCTGGTTCTTTTAAAGAGGGAAAGTAAAGAGCGAGACAATTTTAGAGGATTGATTCTGAAGCCTAGTTGTCTGTGTTGTAGATAAACTGGCAATTTTCTTTTAATCTCATTAGATTCTATCAAATAAAAACATATTTCTCACAGTTCTTCGTGTTTGTTAATGAGAGTTAAGTAGAATCATCTCCATTCCCTCTTCCCTGATTTCTGCCGTTTTCAGGCTACATAAATCCTTCATTGATTACTTGTCTATGGCTTGGTCCACAATTATGGAATTTTTTATCTTGCATAATAAGTCTAGAAAAGGGCCTTAGTTTTCTTTATGCATTGGATTCTGAATGACAAAGCAGATTATCCCTCAATGATAGTTATTTCAGCAAAATACATAATCCCTGCCACCCAATAAAAAACTTAATGGGCAAAGTACAAATTCCATTTTATCTTTGGAGACTTCTAACGCTGAATACATGAAGCTTAAGAGAAAGGTCAGTAAGAAAATATCTATCTCAAAAAAAAAGACAATTGCTGTGTCTATATAGAAAAGCATCATATGAACCAATTTCAGTGCAAAGTGAGCTATTTAATAAGCCAGAAGATGCAGCCTCAGTAAAAGAAAACACGTACTCACAGCTCTTCATTTTCATCAGTTCTTAAACTGGAGTATCATTTGTGACTCTCCATGTTTTACAGATTCGTTAGATAATAAAAGAGTCCTGCTGATATCTTCCCAAGTATTTCTTTTTAGTTATATCCCTAACTATGGTTAAATTAAATGAAAACAATACATTTGAAACTGAAGTTTTTATTAATTGATTTTTAATAAAGGCAATTTCTGGATGATACCAAATGGAAAGGCCTAAATCTCATCTCACATCTCTCTCTCTTTCTCTCTCTCTCTCTCACACACACACACACACACACACACACACACACCATGAGTCATATATTTTGTCTAACTAAGACTAACCACCAAATTTTCTAATTGGATTTTTCAGATGACAACTGAAATCTGAATTGTGTAGAACCAGCATTTGCCAGTGAACTGTATACATTTTTACTTTGCAACTGACAGACCCGTGGAGTGAGCTTTGAGGCATATTTAGAAGAGCATACTAGTCTCTACTCCACTTTCTGCCTCTTGGCATTTCTTGCTATAGGTTTTAAGGGCTCCAAGTATTCAAAGTGGCCAAAGAGGGCCAGAATCCACCTAGGACTAATACAATAGGACTCCGATTCCAATTTTTTAGGATTTGGGGATGGGAGCTGTGATTGAGAGGACCAGCACTCTAGACCATGCTTCTAGAGTTTCTTCAGTGACTACAGACCCTCCTACTCTTACCAAACAGAAATTGCCCTTGCTCTCCACAGGGACTCTGGGCTCCTGAATTGCCACCCTGGTCTTCTCCTTTGGAAGGTAACATACCAGGCTTACTGAGAAATAATCACATCAGTCTGGTAGCAGAAGAAGCTGTCATTACTCACTATGCTAATGAAAATTATGATGACACTAAGACAGACTTCCTGGAAAACCTAATTATGCAACAGCAGTATAGCAGAAAGCAATTTGAAGGATAATGTTTACTGTCAAGCATCAGGAAATAAACAGTTTCAGCAGGTGATTGAATGCTCCCTAAGAACTGGAAACATTTGATCACCATAAAAGTACCTTACTGTAAATATTCTCAACTCTGAATGGTATGACATCCCATGACACAAAAAAGAGCATGCAATAAAACACACTTAAACCTTTCTTTCAGTCCATTCATGATCCAAGGTTGAGTTCTATTTTCTCAACCCTGGCTCACGAGTCACTTACTAGCTATAAAAACTTGGGCAAATTGGTTTGAGTCTCAGCTTCATTATCTGTAAAATGAGGATAATAACAATGGTTCTACCTAGCTGGCAGTTTTATTTTTAGCATCAAATAAAAGAATTGATGTAAAGGTACTTCGTAATAATACCAGGATGGAATTACTTTCTTTACAGCTGAGCCTCATATCTGTGACTGTGAACCCTCCTTTATGGAGAAGGTGAGGGAAAGGAGGCTTATTCCCCCTCTCCACTGATATCCCCATTTTCAAGTTTATAACTGCCTGTGCAAAGGAATAGAATGAGAATACCTTGCAAAATCTGATTCTAATAATCAGCAAATCAAGAAGCATTGGTTCGTCACTTAATCTGAGATAGCTCTATGGAAATAAAGAACAATGCTAAAATACAATCTATTCTTAAGACGTTTTTAGTCTCCATGGGGCAGGGCAAAAGGAACGCACGCTAAGCTAGTGGTTCTCAAAGTAGGGTCTAAGGACCCCTGGAAACCTCCAAGAACATTTTAGGGTATCTAAAATGTCCATGCAATTTTCATTATAATACTAAGACATTATTTGCATTTTTCAATCTTGATCTTTCACAAGCGTACAGTGTAGTTTTCCAGAGGCTACATGACGTGCGATACAGATTGCATGCAGAAACATATATAAGAATCCAGCTGTGTTCTATTAAGCCAGATGTCAGAGATTTTTTTAAAAATGTAAAACAATGCCATTCTTCTCACTAACTTTCTTTCTTTTGGAAAATGTTTTCATAAAAAATATGTTATTTATGTTAACATGTAATGTGTTTATTATTGTTATTTGAAATGAAATAAACATCTTTTAAAATTCCAGTTTTAATTATAAATATGGTAAATATTAAAAGATTCAACCCATATAAACAAATCTTTTTTATCACATTTTTAAAATTAATTTGTACTGGAGTATAGTTGATTTACAATGTTGCGTTAGTTTCTGCTTTACAGCAAAGTGAATCAGTTATACATATCCATATATCAACTCCTTTTTAGATTCGTTTCCCATATAGGCCATTACAGAGTATTGAGTAGAGTTCCCTGTCCTATATAGTAGGTTCTCATTAGTTGCCTATTTTATATAGTGTGTATATGTCAATCCCAATCTCCCAATTTAATCCCTCCCCCCTTTCCCCCTTGGTAACCGTAAGTTTGTTTTCTACATCTGTGACTCTATTTCTGTTTTGTAAATAGGTTCATTTGTATACTTTTTTTAGATTCCACATATAAGCGATATCATATGATATTTGTCTTTCTCTGTTTGCCTTACTTTACTTGGTATGACAATCTCTAGGTCCATCCATGTCACTGCAGATGGCATTATTTTGTTCTTTTTTTATGGTTGAATAATATTCCATTTGTACCCCATCAACAAAGCTTTACTGGGGGGACAGGGCTCTCTAATTTTAAGAGTTCTGAGGGGTCCTGAGACTAAAATATTTGAACACTACTACACTAAACAATACAATCTAAGCACTAATCTATGTGCTGCTGACTGTGAGAGTCCCTTAGGACATTGCTATTCAAAGCATGGTCCATGGACCACAGAGTTAGCCTCACCCAGGGGCTTATTAGAATACGAATTTCAAGTTATCTGCCTTTTAACAAGAGCCACCATCCTCCCAATGATTCATGTGCACATTTAAAGTTCGAGGAGTATTGGGCTAGATGATACAGGGAAAGTTTCAAAGAAGAAGTGGCTTTGCATAAACACAGGCAGAGGATCAAGTCTACAGATTCAAGCTTTGCACACTAGCCAATATTCTAGACCACTGGTCTCTAATCCTATCTGATCATTAGCATCACTTGGGGGATTTTGTAAAAATCTACAATTCCTAATGAGAATTGGCATGTTTTTTGTGGAAGGGTGTTTGGCAATATTCATTCAAATAAAAAATTCACATACCTTTTGATCAGAAAATTCTACTTCTAGGGATTTATACTATGTAGACACTTGCACATGTGCAAATATCTTAAGTATGAGAATATTCACTGTAGCATTGTTTTGTAATTGCAAAAACATGGGGAAGAAAATCTAAATCTCCAGCAGTGGAAGACTTTTTAAATATATTGTTGCTTATCCAAACAATGGAATGCCGTGCAACTGTTAAAAAAAGAAAAAAAGAAAAAAGGGGTATTCCTTTGTGTAATAATATGGAACAATTTCAAAACATTATGGGAAGAGATAAAGCAAAGTACAAAGTGGTATGTATAGCTTGTTACTCTGTAAAAAAAAATGATATATACACGCATATTTGCTTGAATATACAGAAGTTGTTTTCATAAAACACTCAAGAAACCGGTACCCGTATACTCACTAAACTGATAACCGTGGTTTCCTCAGGATAGGGGTCTAGAGGAGAGGAGTGAACAAGATTACTTTTTATTGGATACCAACAATTGTATTTGTATCTTGTGAATTTAGAACCATATTTATGCATTGCCTATTACAAATAAATAAACAAATCCCTAGGTAATTAAATATTCTGACTTAGCAGGTCAAGGTGGGGCTCATAAATGTGTATTTGGAGGAAAAATACAAGCTCCGGGAGTGATTCTGAGGGGCAGTCGAGTTTGGGAAGTCTTGAACTTATTGACAGTCACTCAGAACTCTCTTCCCCATGAGCACATCACTGTGGGAAATAAAAGGGAATGTGCATGCTCCTCCTTCCTCTCCCTATCAATGGTAATGCCCATCTCTCCCAGAAAATAAGAATTTTAGCCCAACCCACTTTGAAAACAGGGACTGGTGGAGGGTAGGAAGTAATCACCAGATGTGTTCTATTTGAATTTGTACAAGCTTTAATTGCAATTTTTTGGCCCCTACCTTCAGGTGTAAAACAAAATATACTATTTTGTAAAAGTTGTTTTCTAATAAAAAAATCTAATATTTATTATGTTTAGAGATGTAAAGACTTGGGAGGAAAGAGGTTACTTTTTCAATAAATTGTCATTGTACAAAACATTTTTCAGATGTTTTCCCCCTCCCTCCCAGTCCTTACATTATTCATTTCACCCACTTAGGAAGGAGGATACCAATGTACTTTTATTGAGACAGAGGATGAATGCATGGGGAATTGGCTTAAGTCTATGCACCTATGTGTTTTTATGTGTATATATGCATATACATGTCAAAGTTTACAACTTTCACCTCAGAGGTACAAGATGTAGCTTTATTTTCTATAACACCCCTTCTTGCTCTGGAAGCCCCATCCCTATAACTATAAAGAGAATGACTTCATTTGGAATCAAGAGTGGTAGACTGTTGTCCTCCCTCAAAGAGTAGGAGTCCGGATGCAAACTTGCTCAGTTTAGCAAAGCTTCCCCATTGTTCCCTAAGATTGGGTCACGTTATAGCTCATCGAGATTTTCCTAAGATTTCATTAAGTTAGCGGCTATCAGTAGACGTACTTTCTTATCACTTTAAAATGCCTCTCACTTTTCTCCCAGTTTATAAGTAGGATCTTTTTAATCTGGGAGTATTTGTCTGATCTATTGATTCTTGACAAATGAGAGAAATGCAAATGGAAGGATGTTCAGCAGATTGTTAACAAGGTGCTCTGAGTGCACAAGGAGATAAGAAGGGTCCCCCTCAGGACTGACTGTCCAGATTGAGGTCATAGTGGAAGGTCATAAATTCTCATTACCTCTCTGGTTGTTATGGTGATAAGAAGGTGCTGACCTGGAAAGGGGTTATGCAATTTTACAATGGGAACATGAAGTTTTCTCTAAGCCTTTTGAAAATTGTTTTTTGATTTTTAATTTAAGTCTAGTTGATTTACAGTATTTCAGGTATACAGCAAAGTGATTCATTTATATATATATATATATATATATATATATATATATATATATATATATATTCTTTTTCAGATTCTTTTCCATTATAGTTTATTACAGGATATTTAGTATAGTTCCCTGTGCTATGTAGTAGGACCTTGTTGTTTATCTGTTTTAAATATAGTAGTGTGTATCTGTTAATCCCAAATTCCCAGTTTATCCCTCCCTCCTCCCCTTTCCCCTTTGGTAACCATAAGTTTGTTTTCTATGTCTGTGAGTCTGTTTCTGTTTTGTATCATTTTTTAAGATTCCACATATAAATGATATCATATGATATTTTTCTTTCTCTGTCTGACTGACTTCACTTAGTGTGATCATGTCTAGGTCCATCCATGTTGCTGCAAATGGCATTATTTCATCCTTTTTTTTATTAAGCCTTTTTTTAATATAGGCTTCGGAGCTAGGCAGGAGACTATCTTACTCCTGTGGCAAGACAGGAAAAATATTAATTAAAAGCTTTTCTGAATACAAAAATGGTAATAAAGGGGGTGGGAAGAAACTTTGGGAGGTGATGTGTACGTTTAAAGCCTTGATGGTGGTGATGGTTTCACAGGTGTATACCTATCCCCAAACTCATTGAGATGTATATATTAACTGTGTATAGCTATATATGGGTATATGTAGGCTCTTCGGATCCTGCCAGCCAAACTTGTGTCTGGCTTCACAGAGGTGTTATAGCACCAGTAAGGGCTACAGAATATGGGGACCCTGTACTGGTAATAGATAAGACCATTGGACTGACTCAGTTGCAGCATTTCTTATTTTAAAACACCCTCTTTTATTATGTGTTAAGCATTAGTGATAATGTATATTTAGGAAGGATGTGAAATCCTAACGTTTTAATTTTACAAAATAGGAAAGTGAAAGACATTTTCCTTGATTTTTAGCCTGTTTTCTTACTGTATAGGTAAAACACATATCTAATTATTTATTTTTGCTTGAGGGTTAAAAGTTTATTTCATTGTAATTGGGGAGAAAAACCAACTGTTACTCCAAGTCACTTTATTTTTCATGAACTTGTTTTCTGTTGGACCAGCTTCACCTTATATAGTAGCTTTTTTAAAAAAATATTTATTTATTTATTTGGTTGCACTGGGTCTTAGTTGCGGCAGGTGGGCTCCTTAGTGGTGGCATGCAAACTCTTGGTTGCGGCATACATGTGGCATCTAGTACCCTGGCCAGGGATTGAACCCGGGCCCCCTGCATTGGGAGCACCGAGTGTTATCCACTGCACCACCAGGGAAGTCCCTACATAGTAGCTTTATGAAATCAAAAATATGACTCCATATGCCATTTGGATGGCAGGAGAAAATTATTAATATGTTTAGGTAAATTTTATTTATGATTAGTCAAGACAACATTTTAATGTCTGAAATGTATTCTGTCAGTTCTTAGCTCTGTTGGCCACTGGGAAATGCATGCTAGCCTGCTTTAAGATTCTGGAAGGAAAGGAACCCATCTCTGAGAGATATGTGTGTGTGTGTGTATATATATATATATATATATATATATATATATATACTGTTCTCACTCTGTAGGAGACAAAAAGCCTGTATCATTTTATATCAATAGAGGCACATCCCAGTTCTAAGTTTTGAGCTGTGTCTGCATCAAAGCCCAAAACATCATAATGACCATAAGAAAGTGTGTCAGTGCCCCAAATTATTAAAGGCAACTATAAGTATACTTTTCACCCTAGTGCCATATATGAAAGCCAAAGGTCCCACAAGTACTTATTTAATATGCTGTACAAAGCCTCTGGTTCCCATTTTACAGAGTGTGTGCTATGCTGATGTCTGGATAAATCCCAGGAGCAAGCAATTTACCATATAAACGGTTTAGATCAATAAAAGAGAGAGGCTTCTAGAATTTGGAGCTGTGAACTCCCCAAGCTCTAATAGGAGATGTGATGAGGTATTAGAAGTTAATTGCAAGACTGTGTTAAACCTGCTGTTTTCGCATTGCAGAATAAGGCACAAAACAAAAGGCCTCACGACAAATTGGATTGTTTTTAAGAGGAAGAATGTTGATGGTGAACAGGATCAGGGAATCCATGTCACAGGAAAATCACTTGAAGGCCTTCGACAGGTTCAGCATACAAAAATGAAGTCCTGGAATGGAGGTGTGGGTGGGAGAAGGTGAAGGTGAAGATGAGAGGATAGTTTTTGCCCATGTTTGGAGGTTTTACACAATGAAGAGGGATTAGATTTGTCCTTTGTGATCATGCGAATTCAAATTGGGAGCAGTGGGAGAGCCCCATTTAGGAAGTAGTGAATTCTCAGCTACTTCTGGATATTTTAGGGGGATGGTTAAGCTTGAGAAGGGTACTTGGACTAGATGACTTCATTTCTACCCCCTTTGTTCACTAATATTTTACAAAATTACAACTACAATTAAGGTAGGAAATTGCTTAGAGTCAACTGAAGTTACCTTCAAGGTTGAAAAATCACCAGCAAACTGGAAAAAAATTACAATCCATCATAGATAAGAGTTAAACTCTCTACTATGTAAAAGCTTCCTTAATTTAATAGACAATAAAGGAAAGCTAGGCAAAGAATACAGAAAATAAATTTATACTAAAATTAATATAAATAATAGATAATATTTATATAGCACTTACATTAGGCATTAAGTGCTAAATTCAACTAATCCTCAAAATATTTTAAGTTGAGTTCAGATGAATAAAAATTGAGGCACAGAGAATTAAATATATTGTCTCAGTCAAATAAATAGCAGATGGTAGAGCAGGTATGTGAATTCAGGAAGTCTTGGCTCTGAAATCTGTCCTCTTAATCATTACTTTCTACCACAGGTTCATAAAACTTTTTCGGTGAGGACCAGATAGTAAATATTTTAGGCCTTTCTGGCCACACAGTGCCTGTCAAAACTATTCAACTTTGCTGTCGTAGTGAGAAAGCAGCCAGAGATATTATGTGAAAGAATGGATGTGGCTGTGTTCCAATAAAGCTTTATTTATGGACATGGAAATTTGAATTTCATGGAATTTCCATGTGTCATGAAATATTCTGCTTCTTTGGATAGTTTTACCAGTGATGCAAAAATATAAAAACCATTCTTTTTTTTTTTTTTTCTTGGCCCTACTGCACGGCATGTGGGATCTTAGTTCACTGACCAGGGACTGAACCTGAGCCCCCTGCAGTGGGAGCACGGAGTCTTAACCACTGGACCACCAGGGAAGTCCCTAAAAACCATTCTTACTTGCAGACCATACAACATCAGAGGGTACTAGGCCAAGTTTGGCACACTGGCTGATTCTGGTCCGTAGCCTATAATTGGCTGACCCTATTTCTCTACTGCCACTCAGTAGAGTTCATATAAATGATCAATAAACACATGGAAATATGTTTCATGTGTTTATTAGAAATAAAAGGAGTGTCAACAAAAAACAAAATATCATGAAATACTCATCAAATTGAAACAGATTAAAGGAGGAGAAGTAATTAGCATAAGCTTTCTGGTGAGGGCAGGAAACACTTTGACAGTATGATAAAAACTGTGAATGTGTGTACACTTTGACCTAGCAGTTCCACGTCTAAGTGTTATCCCAAAGAAGGAATTAGGTGCACAAAGATGTGTGTAAGAATATGTTTTGTGGATCTTTGTTTATAATAGAGAAAAAGCAGGAGCAGGAGACATCCTAAATATTCCTTATACAAGATTATTTAAATAAATTATGGTACAACGTTACAGTGGAATAATATCTGTTTTATTTATTTATTTATTCATTTATTTATTTATTTGGCTCCGCCGGGTGTTCATGTAGCACACGGGATCTTCGTTGCTGCGTGCGGGATCTTTGTTGCAGCATACGGGATCTTTAGTTGTGGCATGTGGGATCTAGTTCCCTGACCAGGGATCGAACCCGGGTCCCCTGCATTGGGAGCATGGAGTCTTAGCCACTGGAACACCAGGGAAGTCTCAGTAATATCTATTTTAAATGATCAATATTTACTGATATAGAAAAAATTTCCATATTATATATATATTATTGCAGGGAAACATCAGGTTACAAAAGAACACGTATAGGGTAATCTTTTTTTGTTCATGGCTTTTTATACATGCCAATAGAGATGTTGGCAGGTCTGTTCATTGAAATGTTCACAGTGATCATCTCTTAGGCAGTTAAGTTTGGGGTGATTGTGTTTTTTGGAGGGAGCAGGGTGAATTTTTTTCCGTAAACTATTTTGTGTTGCTTCCGTTTTTAACCATAATATCTATTATCTTTATCTTTAGAGAAAAATCAAGGTAAACTTATTTGTGTCTGGAGCAATAGTAGTAAGGTTGGATATGAAACATCTACTATACATTTTTTGTTGCATAACTTACAACCTATAGTCACATCATGCACCTCATTTCTGCCTCCAGGCCTTAGTGCTCCTCTCTTCTCCATCATTTGTTACACTGCTTTACTAAGAAACCTTAAAGCCATGTTGTGTTTTCCCATCCATCTTCATTGTCTCACTACTTCCATGCTCATAAACTAATTTCTTGGCTCCTTCTACTGGCCCGGTAGAAATCCCTCCCCCTGCCAGTTCTCTGGTGCTGGGGCAAGATTGCAAAGACTTTTTCTTATAGATATAGGGAATAAAAGAGAGAGGATCTGATCATCATCACTCTCCAATGTTACTTCTAGAATCCTCTCTATCTGCCTTACAATTCTTTTTAAGTCATTTTGCTACTGTCTTTTGGCCCCCAGAAATGATTATATCCTCCCCAGGGGCTTCAGCACTTGGCTCAGATATTTCTCCTCCATTCTGAAACACAGCTTCACCTCTGATGCCCTGGAAATGTCTGTGATAGTTCCTAAAGATTGATTCCTTAAACATTGCCATGGTTTTGCATCCTCCCCAAGTAGCAGATACATTTGAGGTTTCCATTGGCCCAGGATACTCTAAGGCCGGGCTAGGTCTATTCCAGAGTGAAACTTAACACTCTCCCCTGAGGTGGATTCTGTATTGAACTACCCTTTCACCCTAGGATCCTTGGGCTCCAGTAGTGACTTGGTATATCCTGGATTTCTGCTGGCTTCTGCAGATCATAGGGAGGTACCACTCTCTGTTTTGGTTCAAGCCTGATTGGTGTCTGAAGGAGGATGATAAAGACAGGTGAGGAGAGTGGTGGTGAGAGAACTTGCCCTGTACTTGACCGTATTTGATTTACCACAAAACATGCCAACTGTGAGATTTGGTTTCCAACTCCATCTTGTCTTAACTTTCCCTACGTTGTCCCTCTTCTCATTTAGCTTTATCTTTGATGCCCTTAAAATCCATTTCAATGAAGTATCAGAGATTTTTCTGTGCTTATCATTGATCCTTATTTGCTTCTGTAAAAAATATGTATATGACAAAACCACACCAGAAAGACTGGCTGCTGTGGAAGGCCTACTATATAATAATATAACGTCACTGTAGAAAAGGTTTCATGGAAAATATAGTTGGAAAATTCCTGAGAACCGTAAAAGCTAATGACTCCAACATGATTTGCTTTCCTTACATGAAATGGTGATGCACAAGGATTGGTAATCCATGCTGAAAGTGATTGTGTACAGCAGTGGGGAAATGACGGTGACCACATAGCACTGTTCTTTGGTGACCTCCTGTCTTCTATCAGCTGTTAATGGCCATTCAGAAAGAGAGATGAAATTGCACCAGTGCGAGATCACCTGGGCTTTGTCACAAGCACAGAAGGAAGCACTGGGGAGATCCTGAGACTGAGCCATTTGAAAGAGGTTATACATGCTTGTCATGTCCTACCTGCTGGAGCTGAGAAGGAATGTGTAATCTGACATAGGAGCCTGTTTTCTCCTGTGGTCTTACACTTACACCCCAGGAGAATATGTGTGTTAATGGTATCATATGATAAGACTCTGAGGATCAAAATCTTCCCTACTGGTGCCTAGAATTCCACCATTAATGATCCATTTCTTTGTTTTAAACAATCATTTCCATGCAGAGTTCATTTTAAATAAAATTGTTCCTGGGAAGGAAAACACACAACATCATAAATACTTATTTTGAATTTACTAATTAATGTATCCAAACAGTCATCCCTTAAAAATGGGGAAAAAAATAGAGGCTTGCTGCTATATATTAGACACTGTTAGTTACCTGGGGTAGAATGATTACCCAATCTGTAACCTCAAGGAACACAGTCCTGTGAAGAAAGAGAGAGAATGACTAATTCAACATAGGGTGTTAAGGACGAGATTAATATGGGTTCACAGTTATTTTTACTTAAAATAATATTAATAAGCAAAGATAATCTTTGCCTTCTTCAGTTTTGCTCATTTCCCAATGGCTTGAGGACAGTCATCTATTCCCCGACTGCAGACACATTTGTAGCAACATGATGCTTTCCTGCTCGTTAATAACTAAACTGATTCTCTCATTTGCCAGGATTTATGAAAAGAGACATTGTAGAATCCAAGACTTGGAAGGAATTTCAGAGGTCACTTAGTAAAATGTATAATCCCATGCAAGGATTCCATTTAAGACATCTTCAAAAAGCACCTTTGCTTGAATAATTTTAGTGATTGGAAACCCCCTTCTTCCAAAAACAAAAAACAAAAACAAACAAACAAACAAAAAACCCTTATGACCCACCTTTATTCTTTAGATCAGGACAGATTAATTTTTTTAAAACTTAAAAAAAGTTAACGATTACCTGTAAATAATAATTTAATTCATTTATATAACCTAGAAGCAAAAACAAAAAATTAGATGGACAGGATACGGTTAAAAAATTCCCATCTTAAACCTTCCTTATAGGCAAAGAACATAATAAATTTCTTTTCCATTAGACTATTTGAAAACCAAAAGAGCTCAAACCTGGTATCCTGAGTTCAAATAATGAAAATGTTCCAGTGTAGGCATATGTATATAGTTACATGTAAAAGGCTTTGAAATGAATCATTATTTGTCTCTTGTTAGTTTCATCTTGTGTTGCACCTCAGCATCTTCAGGGCCCCAAACATTGTAGACAGAGCTATTTTTAAATGATCTACTGTGCATCAGATAAATAATGGGTTTGGAGGACAGTCTGATTTTCACCATGAAATTTGGAAGATAGGGAACTGAAAGCGTAGTCATTTCTTTGAAATGCTTTGTGGAAACTCTCAACCCTTGAGCAAGGTAACCACTCCAAAAGCAAACAAAAACCCATTTTAACTAATCCTAATAAAAAAACAAAAGTATTTATCTTTGGCAGATGCAGAAAGCATTATATTCTGTTTCACAAGGATTTTTTTTACAGTGACTCAAGTATGTAATTATATGTTATAGCTGATTACATGCACTTACACTAATTATGTAATAAAGCATAATTATACTAATTACATAAACAGATGATCAACTAAAAATCAATTTTATCCTAGAACCCAAGGATATGCTCAGATAACAAAGGTAAGAGACTATTTTCGTGAAACTACCAATTCAGAATAGTCTTTAATATTCTCTGACCGTTAACATTATAGGGGCTTAGTGTGTAACTTTTTCTGGCCTTTCCAAACCTATTCATCCTATTCTAACTTTTGAAACTCCAGGCCTTTTGGTAACAGCCAAGAAGGTGCTCTGTATTCAGATATGTGTTCAAAGTAAAATGAGCAGAGAATTTGCATGAAATCTTGCTGTGGAGAATGGACCTAAGTCAGGAAAAGAACTCCAGATGTACTCAGCTTTATGAAATCACTATGTTCCTGAAAAGTTACATAGAAATTTATTTTCCTTAAGGACAAAATGGCTTTGGAATAACACTGCTGGCTGATTTTCAACTGGCAATGCTACCCATTCTCTAACTGTTCCATGGGAGAAACTTACAGAGGAGAAGACAGGCAGATGGACTTTTCAGCTTAAAATTTCTCTGTAAAGAAATAGATAAACATGCTGAACAGTACTTGATATTTAAGGAAGTCTGCAACAAAGTTTTTCATAAAGTGATTACTCCCTCAGTGATATCAGCCTTTCTTAGTGTAAGGACACATGTAAAAGGTTAAAATCAGAGGTTCATGTTTATGTGACAAAAATAAGAAGTAGTAAAGTCTTTGCCAGATTAGGCCCTTTTTCCAGCATGACCGCTGGAGCCCGAGGAGAAAAAACATTTTCAAGCTTCCCATTCATCAATCATGCTACCAAAATTGCCAGATCTGTCACGGGTCTTTTAAGAATAAAACTCTTTTGGGGACTTCCCTGGTGGTCCAATGCTTAGGACTCTGTGCTTTCACTGTAGGGGGCACGGCACAGGTTCGATCCCTGGTTGGGGAACTAAGATCTCGCATGCCGTGCAGCGTGGCCAAAAAAAAAAAAAAAGAATAAAACTTTTCCCCTATATTTAGTAGTTTCACTCAAAGACAGATTCCCTGAAGTAAAAGTTACAGGGCCAAAGACATCTTAAGGCTCTTGATACATATACTGCAAAATTGTTCTCCAAAGGGGCTGTATCAATTTCCACTGTCATTAGCAATCATGAGGTCGTCAGGGAGGCACTCCCCCGACTATCAACACTTTTCCAAACACATCTCGTTCCCTCTTTCCCTTTAGTCTCTCAAGAACCAAGTGATCATTCTTCTCTTCAGAACTTAACATGGCTCCACCTGTGTTCGTGTGCCCTTCCCTTTCGATCCATATTGAATGGTTGGGGTTTTTTTAATTGAAGAACAGTTGATTTACAATGTGTTAACTTCTGCTGTATAGCAAAGTGATTCAGTTATACATATATACATTCTTTTTCGTATTCTTTTCCATTATGGTTTTTCTCAGGATATTGAATATAGTTCCCTGTGCTATACAGTAGGACCTACTTTATTCATTCTATATGTAATAGTTTGCATCTGCTAACCCCAAACTCCCAATCCATCCCTCCCCCATCCCTCCATCGCCCTTGGCAACCACAAGTTTGTTCTCTGTCTGTGAGTTTGAATGGTTTTTTAAAAGCCATTCCCAGCAGAGGGGTAGAGGGGTTAGATACTTTGGACTTGCCAATAATTCTTCCTTCATTAACTCACTTTGCCTCCCAGGGTTGACCATGCTCAAAAAGCCCAGTAGGTGTGTGGTCCTCTAAAGAAGGCAAAGAAGAAAGAAGCTGTGGGTTTAGTCAGTAGTCTCTGGGCTATTCCTGAAGTTGATCTTGTGGGGATAGCTGTTTGATTTAGAATCCTGCTGTGGCTTCTAATTTTAGGCTTATAACTTGGACCGTAGTTTAGTTAATTTTGATGCACTTGGACTAAAGCAGACTGACAATTGGTTATACCCTCATTCACATTCTCTACCCTGTTCTCATGCCCAAATCCAGACTCCTCTCTAACGTTCCATGTTACTTACCCTATGAAGTGGTGTGATATGGTAAGAAGGCAGACTGAGTTCTAAACTTGGTTCTGTACAAATTAACTGTATGGCTTTAGGTGAGTTATTACTTCACATTTCTTTATCTGAAAGTAGATACAATACTATTTGTCTTGCTTTTGCGAGGATAAAATGACAGAGACAACGTGATTATGAAAATAACAATAAGCACAGTAACGATAATATTAAGGGCTATCATTTGTTGTGCACTGACTATGGAATGCTTTACCTACATTACCGCATTTAAATTACATTTCATATAAGAAGTTCAAAGAAGTTAAGTGACTTTCCAAGATTACAAAGCTAGTAAGTGGTAGAGACAGAATTTCAACTTCAGAGCCCATGTAAACAACTACATCAAAAATAAGTAAAATATGAAGTAGAACGTGACACGATTGAGTGCAGAGAATAAATATGTGATAGAGTACAAAATCTGTTAGGAATCTCCATATATTGGGCAGTGTGGTATTCCTTAAAATGGACCTTCAAACCTTAAAAACTAGGAGTGATGGAAGGGAGTTGGGCCAAGACAGCAGAAGAAAGCCAGATGGTCTTATGGTGATAAAGAGGCCCGTGGTGGGCTCTGGTACTGAATGCAGGGAGCCAGTCAAACTAGAAATAACTATCATGCTTACTTCTCAGGATGGTGGTGAGGAGAAAGTGAGAAAGAAGATCATGAATATCCTAATAGCAGTGACTTCTGATGTATGAATACTTACTATGAAACAGGCACTGTGCTGAATGCTTAGCGTATGAGAATTCTGTTTAAACTGAAGATTTTGATTCAATAAGTCTGGGGAGGGGCCTGAGATTCTGCATTTCTATCATACTCCCAGACGATGCTCTTGCTGCTGGTCTGTGGACTACACTTAGTATAGCAAGGACGTGCGTTACCTCATTTAGTCCTCAAAACAAACACATTGTACAGAGGAGAAAATTGAGCAAGGGAAAGGTCAATTTGCCCCATTGTCATACAGTGGCTGAATGAAGATTCAAACCCTATCTCATCCTCATAACCATAACACTCTACTGCTCCTCATTTATACTTGGAAGAAAACAATATTTTTACATTTATATGACAGTTTTCCATACTTCTCTGAAGGGTCAGTTGTACAGATGAATTATCACTGAACATACCAGGTGATCTTCCTACAGTAGTGGTCACCAGGAAAGTCTGGGAAGGATTTGGCTGGTCTTTGTGTTGGCCTGTCGTGGACATAAATGGTCAGAAAACTTCATCTGTAATTGATTAACAATCCAGACTGAGAAGTCAGGGAAGTGGTGGAGGTAGATTTTCCTCTCAACTCGGGGACTGGCCTTTGGCAGAACCCTCACTTGGAACTGTGGCCTTGGGCAAAGTCCAGCTGGGCTGATTCTCCATCGGGGGGAGTAAAAGCCCATTGGGTTCACCAGACTTGAAAGGCCAGCAAATGAATGCTGCCTGTATGGAAACCTGGCGTGGTTTAGTTATCCACCTTAAAGTAACTTTAGATTTTCCTTCAACCTAAAGAAATTATGGCATCTCTTAGATTTAAGGAAAAAATGGCTAAAACAGAGATTTCAGAGGGGAGAAAATCATCTGCATTGGCCAAGTGTTTCATAAGAGGAGAGAAAAAAGTGTGAGTGCTACAGTAGAACTTAGAGATCAACTATTTCTTTTTCTTTAAATAAAAAAAATTTTTAATTGAATTATAGCTAATTTACAATGTTGTCTTATTTTCTGGTGTACAGCAAAGTGATTCAGCTTTCTCTTTCTCTCTCTCTCTCTCTCTCTCTATATATATATACACACATACATATATTCTTTTTCAGATTCTTTTCCATTATAGTTTATTACAGGATATTGAATATGGTTCCCTGTGTTATACAGTAGGTCCTTATTATTTATCTATTTTATATATAATAGTGTGTATATGCTAATCCCAAACTCCTAACTTATCCCTCCTACCCCCCTTTCCCCACTGGTAACCATAAGTTTGTTTTCTATGTCAGTGAGTCTGTTTCTATTTTGTAAATAACTTCATTTGTATCATTTTTTTAGATTCCACACATAAGTAATATCATACGATATTTGTCTTCCTCTGCCTGACCTACTTCACTTAATATGAGAATCTCTAGGTCCATCCATGTTGCTGCATGTGGCATTATTTCAAGATCAACTATTTCAAATGCTTTCTTTTGGACCAAAGAAAAAGGAGGCTAACAGACTGCCTAAGTCCCCACGCATAGAACTAGTTAAGGTAGAGTCCATGCTATAAACTCAGGATTCCCGACACCAAATCCAGGGCTCTTTTTCCTAGAGCTCTATGCAAAACTGGGATAGCAACTTTGCTACTTTTAAATCAGCTGGCTGTATTACCTTTTAGATATTTTGACATATTTCCTCAGTTTTTGAATTGTGTGCACGTCTTACTTTATTCATTAGCTATATTATTTTTATTTATGCTTTTGGCAATTTGTTTTTTTCCCATTTTTTTATGTCTTTCCTAGTCCCAGGAAGGATATAACTTGTAACAATAATATAATAAACAAGAAAAATACAAATTACAAGCATTATGTGTTATAATAAAATCAAAACCTGAACTCAGATGTCTTCACTTTCTTACTACATAAAAAAATGTGGTCCAAGAAACGTCAGCCTCAGCCTCACATGGGAGCTTTTCAGAAATGTGGAATCTCAGGCCCTACCCCAGAACTCCTGTATTAGAATCTGTGCTCTGACAATTTCCCCCAAATGATTTGCATGCATATGAAAGTTTGAGATGCGCTGCTTTATAGCATGCCATAGTTCGTTACTTAACGTGTCTCTAAATTTCCCCATGGCACATATGCGCCACTATTTCTATATTTCCAATAATGTAGGCTGTTCTGAGATATAACAGGAGTGTGTAGGTAAGGGATTATTTTGTGTAGAGCATACCTTAACCGCTTTTGCAATCCTGATGTAAGAAGAATAAAACTGTTCCAACAACTATGGCTAAGTGCAAATGAGATTTATTGACCCATTTCTACTTCTGTTTCATTATTAAGCCAAAGAAGAGGCATTTTTCCCCAAATTTGCAAGATTGAAAGGCAATTTAGTTAAAAGGACTCTGTACTTGTAAATATCTAATTACAAAAGCAATTTTCCCTCTTGTTTATAAGAAACTGGAATAGTATGCCAGTTTATTCCTTTAGGTGGTATCTGTCAAATGAGTGATCCCCGAAAATGTATGTAGCTTTCTTAATATCAATTCTCAGTTTTCCAATAGCCAATTATTTGGTAAGTGGGTTTGCTTCTCTCTTTGTTAGCTCTTTTATCAGAAGATAACTATGTGAAAGAAACCTAAGGATTTGGTCAAATATTTGTTAAGGGAGGTTGAAACCCTGTCCAAACAAAGATTATTTTTTCTTTCATGCATGCTCCATCCTTGCAAGAATAACAGAGTGTACTCTAACATCACAGAGTTAGTGTTGGATTAATTAACTCAGACCATCATGCAATGGAGGCCAATGCTGTGGGTTCTATTCCCGTTAGACCAATTAAGTTTATCCCTTTTCCTGACAACTATGTTCCATTTATCATGAAGAGACTGGATCTGGAAGTGCAGATAAACAGGTGTAGATTCATCACATTACTATATTAACAACCTTTGTGTTGCATTGGTAGCATCCTTTCAGTAGAGAGAGGATAGTATTTAGCAGGTATGTGAGAGAGAGATCTTTCATAAGACTGTCCCATTAGTAACTTTGCTACCATTCTTGGATTATATTTAATATTCTAAATACATTAATATCTTCTCTTTCTGATCTGGTGTAGAGATAAAAACATAAAGCTTACTACCAGAGTTTGGAAGAGTCAAGTCACACAAGAACACTGAATAATAATTGCGACAAATGTGAACCATTGTACAACTTCTGGATGGTGGAGTAAAGACCTCTGTAAATGTGCCCCTCTATAAAAACAACAAAAACACTGTCAAAGCCATCAAAATTAACTTTTTCAAAATCAACTCTGGAAATTAACCAAAGTCTTTCAACAATCTGAGGATCATTTATTTTAAGAAAAACTGCTGAATGTTGGTAAGGAAAGCAGGGTTTATGGTCTTGTAGCTTAATCTACTCCCCATCTCCCTCTTTGCAGCTCTGCAGTAGCCTTGAAAGTCAGAAGCCTCACAAATATTGGTCACTATGAAAATGAGCCCACTTGCAGTTACAGGAAGGAACAGATTGTGTATAAAGTTCCTCAAAAAGTCCCATCCCTGGAGCATTCCCATTTCTAGAGCTTTGACACTATATGACCTGTTTCACAGCTCCCTGGAAAAGCCCCACTCCAAGTGTATTATCATTATTAGGACCTGACTCAGCACTTGCTTTGCAGAACAGCCCTATCCCCAGGTCCTTTGTCAAAAACAATCAGTGGCGATTGTTTAACATCTCAGTTGCTTGAGGGGGCAATAACAGTTGGAGCCAAGAAGAGGCAGACCAAAAAACTTTTTAAAAATGATGTGGGGAAAAAAGACATTTATAGGGAAATTTGAAAAGCTGTGAAATATTCCCAGGTAATCTAGAAGGCCCTGTGCACATTCAGAGCTGTGTGTATGCTCAGGAAATACCTGAGAGGAAGACAGTCTTTCATCTTTGGCTGGTTTTGAGGCCTTGTACAAGCAGGATATGCAGACTTGTAAACTACCTGGCTGAGTGTTGAAGACATGCTCCAATATACACAGAACCCCTTGGCAAATTCTGGGAGACTTACTGGATCCAAGCTTTTAAGGAAGTCTTAGCCCAATCATTAGTTGACCAGTAACCTAACAAAGCAAAATTTACATTGGCCACACACTCACATACAACAAAGAATACAGACTTTACAGGATTAGCCCAGGAAAGTCATTAAATAAAGAGCAGCAAAAACAGCAAAAATAGAGTAGTAACGACAAAACATGAGAGAGTGAGATCTTATTTCAAGAGTTGCCACATTATCTGAAAGGTCTAGTTTTCAACAAAGAATTGTGAGATACACTAGAAACAGGAAAATAGGTCCCATACACAGGAAAGAAAAAAGCAGTTAATAGAAACTATCCCTGAGGAGGTCCAGATGTTGACCTTGCTATACAAAAACTTTAAATCATCTACTATGAATATATTCAAAGAACCAAAATAAATCATGTCTAAATAATTAAACCAAGTATGACAATGATGTTTCAGCAAAGGGATACTATTAACAGAAATTATTTTAAAAAGAAACCAAATAGAAGTTCTAGAGTTGAAAAGTGCAATATTTGAAATAAGAAATGCACAAAAGGGACCACGCTCTCACCAACACTTGTTATATTTTGCCATCTTGATAATAGCCATCTTAAAAGGTATAGGTAACATCTCACTGATGTTTTAATTTGCATTTCCCTAGTGATTAGTGACAATGAGCATCTTTTCATATACCTGTTGGCCATGTGTATGTATTCTTCGGAAAGTTGTCAATTCAGCTTATTTGTACTTTGGTCCTGAATTGTATGTTTCTTATCTATTTTAGATATTAACCCCTTATCAGATCTATGAGTTACCCTGTACCAAAACCATATAAAAACATCACAAGAAAAATATAGCCCTATATCTCCTGTAAATATAGATGTAAAAACCCTCAGAAAACTAAATTCAGCAGCATATTAAGTAGATTATGCAGCATGAAAAAGTGAGATTTATCCCAGGAATCCAAGGGTGGTTCAATATACAAAAATAAAGTAATATGCTACATTAACAAAATGAAGGAAACAAATCACATGATCATCTCAAGTGATGCAGAAAAGACATTTGAGAAATCCAATACTCTCATGATTGATAGAAATCAAATTAGGAATAGAAGGGAACTTCCTCAGTATGATAAAGGATAATTTATGAAAAACCCATAGCTGACAACCATACTCAATGGTGAAAACTAAAAATTTTTCTTCTAAGATCAGGACTGAGACAACAATGCCCCTTTTCACCACTTCTATTGAATATTGTACTGAAGTGCTAACTAGAGCAATTAGGCAAAAAAAATTAAATGCATCCAAATTGGAAAGGAAGAATTAAAATTATCTCTATTTGCAGATGACATGATCTCATATATAGCATTACTAAAAAATCCACACACACCAAGAAAACACTTATGGCTAATAAATGAATACAGCATATTTGCAGAATACGAGTTCAACATACACAAAAAAAATAGTTTTATTTAGTAAAATATAATTTTATTTCTATACACTAGCAATGAACATTCCAAACTTCTTCCAAATGAAGTTTAGAAGAAACTCCATTTATATTAGCATCAAAAAGAATGAAATACTGGGGATAAATTGAACTAGGGAAGTGTAAGACTTGTTAACTGAAAACTACAAAACATTGCTGAAAGAAACTAAAGAAGGCCTAAACAAATAGAAAGTCACCTATTTTCATTTATTCAAAGATTTAATATTGTTAAGATGGCAACACTACCCAAAATGATCTACAGATTCAGTGCAATCTCTACCAAATTCTCAATGATAATTTTTGCAGAAATGAAGAAACTGATCATAAAATTCATATGGGATTGCAAGGAACCCAAAATAGACAAAACAGTCTTGAAAAAGAGAAACAAATTTGGAGGACTCACACTTCCTGGTTTCAAAAGTTACTCCAAATCTACAGTAATCAGAAAAGTGTGATACTGACACAACAAAAGACTTATGGATAAAATGGAGTGGAATTGAGAGTCCAGAAATAATCACATACATATATTGTCAATTGATTTTCAACAAGGGGGCCAAGGCCATTCAATGGGGAAAATAGTCTTTTCAACAAATGGTGCAGGGATACCTTGATATCCACATGCAAAGCAAGAAGCAGACCCCTACCTTACACCATATACAAAAATTAACTCAAAATGGATCAAGGATCTAAATGTAAAAGCTAAAACTATAAAATTCTTAGAAGAAAACATAGGGATGAATCTTCATATCCTTTGAATTTTTAATCATTTCTTAGATATGATGACAAAAGCACAAGCAACAAAAAGAAAAAAAAAGACAAATTGGACTTCATCAAAATAAAAAAAAAATGTGCTTCAAAGGATACTATTACAAAAGTGAAAAGACAACCTATGGAATGAAAGAAAAGATTTTCATATAATATTTCTGGTATAGGCCTATTATGCAGAATATAATAATGACTTCTAACAACAAAAGGACATACAATCCAATTAAACAATGAACAAAGTACTTGAATAGACATTTCTTCAAAGAAGATATACAAATGATGAAAAATCACATGAAAAGATGCTCAAGGTCATTAGTATTAGGGAAATGCAAGTCAAAACCAGGAGGTGTCACTGTACATCCAGTAGGATGGCTATAATAAACAGAATTGAATATAACAAGTGTTGGCAAGGATGTGGAGCAATTGGAACCCTTGTATATTGCTCGTGGGGATGTAAAATGGTGCAGCAACTTTGTAAAACAGACTGATGATTCCTCAAAAAGTTAAACATAAAATTACCATATGACCCAGCAATTCCACTCCTAAGTAAATATTCAAAATAATTGAAAACAGGTATTCAAACAAAAACTTATACATAAATGTTCATAGCAGCACTATTCACAGTAGCCTCAAAGTGGAAATAACCCAGAATTTCATCAAATGATAAATGAACAAAATGTGGTATATCCATACAATGGAATATCATTCAGCAATAAAAAAGAACTGATACATATTATAGTATGAATGGACCTCAGAACACTAGGCTAAGTGAAAGGAACCAGATACAAAAAGTCTCATATTATTTGATTCTATTTATATGAAGTGTCCGGGATAGATAGATCCATAGGAGACAGAAAATGAACTGAAGGTTTCTGGGAGATGGTGGGAGGGAGTAATGGGGTGTGACTGTTTAATGGGTGTGGGGTTTTCTATAGGAGTGATGAATTGTTTTGGAGGTAGATGGAGGTCATGGTTGTACAGCATTTGGAATGTAGTAAGTGTCACTGAATTGTACATTTGAGAATGATTAATTTTATGTAATGTAAATTTTATCACAATAAAAAAAAATTACTCTAATGAAACAGCAGGCATCCTTGTGGTATGCACCATAGATGAAAGGCAAACTCATTCCACTTCCTGCTCGCTACTTGGCTTAGGCTTATTGTCCTGGTCATCCTTCAGGTGACTGACGTTTTCTTTTGCTTTCTGTCAGCAGTGCATCCTTTCTGGGTTTACCAGGGACATAGGTGTGAAGGGTTTGAAACCAGCGAGGCATGGTGGTGCAGGCGGCCATATCTTCTCACTCTTCAGCAGCTTTGTTATGGCAGGTCAGTTGCTGAAGGTGTCAGGAGAGGCAGAGTTGGCTTTAGAAGAAAGCCTGGGGGACAATGCTTGAATGCAGAGGCACCAAGGATGTGGCTGATCCTTTCTTTAGCAATGTTCATTTAAAATTTTCTGTATGCCGTTTTATAAATTATGTTACTGTAAATTAAACCCATTGTAAGCTATTAAAAGACCCCTGCTCTGAGCCCTCTGGCAAGACAAAACTGACCCTCTTAGTTACCTTGTAAGTTGTATTTATGGACAACAAACTGGACTGATCATTTGGTGGCATGGTTGTAACGGGGAAAAGGTGCATTTCAGAAATTGCTATAAAATTTAAACTAGTCAAAGAGCTGAGATTGGAAATTTTAGACTTAAGCTCTACCCTCGGGCTTTTAAATTCCTTTATATTTTTAACAGTTGAGAAAAGGTTATTGTGCCCATCTGAGACCAATATTCTGTTATTTTATAAATTTAGCTTAGCAAGTACCTGAGTTCATCCAGCAAATCAAACCTGGAATTAGAAATTTATCCTCAAGAGAAAACATGTGATAGTGGAAGGGACAACTAATCCTGCCTTGGAGGCTGATCACAAGATGATTCACTTCACTTCTCTGGACTTATTTTCCCCAAGTATAAGACACAGGGGTTAGACTTGTGAGTCCAAAGGACTCTTGCAGATCTTTTATTATGTTTTATTCCATTGTGTAGCATTTTGAAAGATGTTCCCCTAATTTCAATCACCTTCCTCATGCTTCTGAAGTATCTACTGGAAACAACCCCTGTCCAAAACCATTTTTTTTTCCCCTTGAGCTTATCCTAATTAAAGTTAGGGTAACAAGACACTAAATATGTATTCAGTAACATGTCATGTAAAATTAAATCCAGGAAATGGCAGCATCTGGATTCTCATTGGTGTAACTGCCAAGTTCAACCACTGTTCTTCAAAGGGCTTTAAAGGAAATTATGGCTTAATTGAAGAATTAGTGAATCTTTTAAAAAGGTATTACAAAATATTTAATTTTTTCTGATTCTTCTGGGAGAATTTGTGAAATTCAAACATATTTTGTTTTGAAAATATTTTCAGAATAACAGTATTTATCTTAAATACTATTTACTCTGCTTAAAACTTCACAAGAGAAATCATTTCCCCGGGTACAAATATTCAAAAGATAAATTTAGAAGTGTGACAGTCAAGTCAGAATATGTATAATGTTAAAGTTTAGCATTCTAAACATCACAGTCTAAAACCCAATCTGTCCCCTGAATTTGTAATATGTGATTTGTAGCAGGGTTATACTTCAACTGCAATTTTTAAATGTAAAACAATTTTTTTAAATTTTAATTTAATTTAGTTTTAATTTCAATTTAAAAACATTTTTTTAATTTAACTGCTAAGCAAATTCTGTGTGTGTGTGTGTGTCTGTGTGTGTGTATTGGAGATAATCTAGTAAGTGTAAATAGACAAATTCTGATTTTTAATCATACATAAAACATTGTATACATAACTCTTTTCCAGGTCTCTGATCACAATTTATAATAATAATAATTATAGTTATAATGATGCCATAAAATATATTTTGACACAAGTTTTTTTCTTACAAATACAGCAATATCTTTAAACAACATGTGCAATTCTGCTACTCAGCCAAACTTGGCATTTGAGTTGGTTTCACTCACGCTAGCCCCAAAACATTGCTTGACATGGTTGGTCTTACTGCCTTTGAAGGAATTATTACAATGCTTTAAATCAGTAGCATCTGTAGCCACTAAAAGCTGTGTATGGTCTACTTTGTCATTGATCTGAGATGGAAAATTTCTTCAAGTAGTTCTCACATCACAGACTTTCCACTGTGGTAAAGATCGGAATCTTTTTCACACATTGGAATTTGGAACTATTAGGAGGAACCAGCTAGACAAAGAATTTGTATCTTTTTCCCAACATAAATCCTTCTTGCAGAACTGTTTGGTTTTTGCATGTGTGGGGAAAAAAGTCCCAAACTTCTGGGACCAATTTCTTCCAGTAGAAGAGTAAGTGATGAAGAGATTAACAGGATTGAACTTCTACCCTTGCTCAGCACACAGAAAATTCACAAACTGCCCAGTGGTACCTCAGGTCAGGAGGTGAGATTGGCTGTTGGTGGCTTAATCCAGTATCGTTCAGTCTTTGATTTATTTAACAAATACTTGAGCAATAGGTTTGGTTTTGAGAGGATTGCAAAGACTTTCTCTCAGCCCTTAAGGAGTTTAAACCTAATTAAGGAGAAAGGATATGTACTGCTTGGTATGATTATTTGTCTTTTCACATAGATAGACTGGCGCCAAATGAAAAAATGAGGACAATTTACCTTGGCAGAAGGAAAAGGGAAAACTTGTGACGTACTTCATGACTGTGAGATACAAATGTGTCTAGACTGCTCTTTTAGGAAATGGGAAATCATCAGAAGTCTTTGAGCAGGTTTTTGTTTTTGCCAATCTTGTCTGGTGGCAGTGCATAAGAATTGTGGGAAAGAGTGAGGTAAGAATAAAGGGAGCAGTTAGGAGGTCCTTGTAATAATCCAGCCATAAAATGATGGACATCAAAACTGTGGTCTTTAGAAGTAAAGCTGAAAAGAAAGACATATGAAAGAAATATTTAAAAAATGGAATAAGGAAGTTGTGTGTGTGTGTGGCTCTTGAAATATAGGAGCCAATGGCTCAAAGAAGAAGAATAAGATGTCTTCGAAATTTTCAGCTTGAATTTCGGGGAGAAGAGTTTCTTCTTCCAGCTAAAAATTGCTAAGCCCTCCTTTTTTATTAAAGTATAGTTGATTTACAATGTTGTGTTAGTTTCCGGTATACAGCAAAGTGATTCAGTTTTTTATTTATATATATATATATATATATATATATATATTCTTTTTCATATTCTTTTCCATCATGGTTTATCACAGGACATTGAATATAGTTCCCTGTGTTACACAGTCAGATCTTGTTGTTTATCCATTCTCTATATAATAGTTTGCACCTGCTAACCCCAAACTCCCACTCCATCCCTCTCCCACTTCCATCCCCATTGGCAACTACAAATCTGTTCTCTATGTCTGTGAGTCTGTTTTTGTTTTGTAGATATGTTCATTTGTATCATTTTTTTTAGACTCCATATATAAGTGATATCATATGGTATTTATCCCTCTCTTTCTGACTTACTTCACTTAGTATGATAATCTCTAGGCCCATCCATGTAGCTGAAGATGGCATTATTTCATTCTTTTTGATGGCTGAGTAATATTCCAGTGTGTGTGTGTGTGTGTGTGTGTGTGTGTGTGTGTGTGTGTGTGTGTGTGTGTACCAGATCTTCTTTATCCATTTGTCTGTCAGTGGACATTTAGGTTGTTTCCATGTCTTGACTATTGTGAATAGTGTTGCTGTGAACATAGGGGTGCATGCTAAGCCCCTTTAAAAGCACTAGGATTTCATGCTTTAGGGGCCAATTAGTTTTAAAAAGCAGACCTCTTCCAGCCCCTGCAGTCCCTAGGGTTGCTTTCACTTTTTCTCAGAGCTACTTTAGGTCCTATTCCACAGTGGAACTGTTCTGGAAGACTTATTTCTGAACTGTAGCCCCTTTAGAATCCTTGGGGTACCCTAAGTGAGTGAATTTCTGAGAAAGGTCTTGGGTTCTTTTGGTAAAATAGAGGAGATAAGAGGTGAATTTCAAGACCAAACTGGGGTCCTAAATTCACTTGAATGAAACAGCATTTAGGTTGTCCTAGGGCGGAGGTGCTTATACTGCAAGTGAGCCCGCAGTCACTGGGGATCCATGGGCCTCACCCCAGAGCATCTGGAGCTTACTGATCCACACTATCAGTAATATAGATATCAGTATGTGGATATCCAGACTGGGATATCTTTTGACAAGCACCCCAGGATATTCTACTGCAAGCAGTTCAAGGACTTCACTGAGAAACACCATCTTATACTGATTACAGATTTCTTAGCTTAATCTTGTCCCTAAGGTTGAGAATTTTAAATTTTTTGCAGGCACAGTGTTTGAGTTTGTAGTCCACTGGTGTGTGTGTGCACATACTCACATGTGTACCACGATGTGTAATAAGCAAACACCAGGAGGTTTGCTATTCCTTTGAGATGCACCCCTGCTCCAGCCTGCTCTTAGAATCACTAGGATGTTACTGCTGAGTGGGGGACATGAAATGAAAATAGAGACTTGAAATGAAAAGCTTAATGTAAGAGAAGAAATTTTTCTTTGGCTTCCCATCTGTGTTTTCTTTGTCTTAAAAATCACTTTCCTCCTCCTTTATATTTTGACCCAAACCTCAAACAGTCCTACCTGTAAGATCCATGAGCACTGAGCTTTGTTATACACGGTGGAATTTAATAACTACGAACCTCAGAAAGAAAACTTTTACCTTCAGACTTCACAGGTGATAGAATTAGCAACTGTCTATTATCAAAAGGGAGGTGGGGGAATCATTTGGTAACCTTGAAAGATACCTCAGAGTGACATCCTTTAAAAATAAATGCCATATGGTCCTGGTTTCCAATCTGGAGGAAATGGCTGATTTCTCCACCACTGCGAAAAGGTGTACGACATGCCTTTTCAGTGCTGACAGCACCCTGGCTGGAACTCCCTTTTTATGGTGACACCTGCCAGGGAAGCCTGCAGCAGGCAAACATCTGGGAGTTCTCTGATGTAAGGCAGACTGTGATTGTTTCCAGACCAGCTTGGCTTGTTCTCTCACTGAGTGAGTACCGTTCCAAGATGATTAACATATGTCTAGAATGGATACCTAAATCTCTGTATTTCAGAAGCTTGAACGGTGTCAGTGGAATGCCAACTAATTTTGGACCAGCTCAAAAGTGTAGCTAGGTGCCCACAATTTTAATACAGAGAACACTTCTTTTTATACATGGGCTGATTAGGTATACATCTTTGTCCTGGTCTGTATGCTTGAGGCTAGCCCTATCTGCCATCAAGGAAGGGGATGAGCCAGGCCCCCATGTGCCTGTTTTGGTTGACATGATGCCAAAACTGCTTTCAGGCTGTTAGTGATGGTATCGATGGTTTTGAGGCATGAATGAATACTCTCTTAGTTGCTCAAGAGACCACTGATGCCTTTCAGAGGGCACTGTAGGGAAGTGACCATTAAACTATCTTGCCTCTGCTCAGAATTTCCTCATTGGAGTCATTGCATAAAGAAATCTTTCAAGCGATTGCTTGCTACGATAGCACGTGCAGCTGGGGAAAATGAGACACATCTGCTGTTTTTTAGTTATGATTTTATAGATGATATTAGTGAGGGAAAATAACTTTTGACAAATGAATATTGCCTTGTAATTCTGCAACAAAAATAAGCCATGAGCTCACTAGGAACAGCAGCATAATCAAGTGATTGTACAACAAGATAGTCACCTGCATTTTATTTTTTCTTGTAGTATTCTCATCTTTATTTAGTTGTTTGAAAATGAAACTATTATTTTTTCCAATCATAAATGTAGTATATGTTAGTCATAAAAAGCAAATAATATAGATATACACACTATATATAAAATATATAATAAACATACAAAGTAGAAAGCAAAATTACCTTACTGTAGTCACCTGTATTTTAATAACACCCTATGGTGCATGTGGCCATCATGCAGCTTCTTCCCCAGCACTCTCACTTAAGCCTCAAAATGATCTTGTGCTATACTCCATCATAAGTAATGGGATTAAGTGACGAGATGTCTGTCTCCAAAAAAGTAGAGTTTTATTTCCCAAGGAAAAGAATTACTAAAGCCAAGCAGTTCTTTTGTATTTTTCCTATGTTATCAATTCACCCACAACTCTACCCACTTCTGCTCATTACTTAAGTGCAACCCTGTTATGTGTCATTTTTCAAAATATGAGAGAGTCATTTCTCAAAGGCAATAGGAGCCTAGATGGATACCATGAAGCAAAAATCAGGTAATAGGTAAATTTATCTCAATGTATTGAGGGCAGAAGTAGCCAAGAATTTCTGATGAATATGAAGAAAATCAGTTAGATAAAATTTTAGAGAAAGATAAAATGCAATAGTGCCACAGAATTAACTATAGAGGACTAAGAAAAGTGATTTATCAAACTAGAATATTATTGCTTTGGTCACAACATTTCCTTTATTTTGTATGCTAACAGTTGATAGACATCTAAATAATTTAATACACACAGATTACACATGTAATGAATGTGCATCTTTAGTGTGGTATGGCATATTGAAAGATTATATGGTTGGTATAATCATCTACGTACAGTTGCAAAGATGATTTTGAGACCAAGAGACTTTTGTGCATTATTTACAGATCCTTAAATTTAAGTACAATGGGAAACCATCTTGACGTATTCCAACAAACAACATCCAAAAAGAAGCCTGTTAGAAATTGGGAGACCTTTCCATGCAGCAAATCAATAAGCTTAAGTGTTTGTTGGAAATTACAATTTTAAATAAAATTAGGCCTTAAGGACAGAAAAAGTCTTGTAGCAAAAATTACAATAGGAATATGTAATCATGGTATAAATTTGCACTTATGATATTTCTTTTGCTGTTTTTGTTGATTTGTTTTAAAAAGGGAGGGGCATAGAAAGACAATCTCCTCCTGAGGCTATGAGGCTTTGAGAGGAGTGTTGTTAACAACAGATCTTTATCTTGGGGTTAGAACAGCACTTGAACCTGAACAGCTGGGGTAGGAGGCTTGGGCACCTGTATATGTTTGTTTAGGTCCACAGCCCCTTACTATCTGAAGCAATATCAGCAAAGGGTTCAGGGCTGGAACCCTGAGCAGTGGAACTCAGTGAGTGCTATGGACTGAATGTTTGTGTCCTTCCAGAATTCGTGTGTTGAATCCCTAACTCCCAATGTGATGGTATTTGGAAATGAACCTTTTGGAGGTAATTAGGTTTAGATGAGGTCATAAGGGTGGGTTTCTTATGATAGGATTAGTGCCATTATAAGAAGAGATCAGAGTGCTCCCCTGCCACCTCTCTTTCACATGCGTGCATGCATGCTCTCTCTCTTTCTCTCTCTTGCCCCCCACCTCCCCGCTCAGTCTCCCTCTCCTCTCCTTCTCCCTCTCTCTCTCTCTCTCTCTCTCCCTCTATGACCCCTGCCCTCCAACCCTCAACATGTGAGGATACAAAAAGAAGTCTGCTCTCCGCAAACCAGGAAGAGGGCTCTCATCTGGAACAGAATCAGCCAGCACCTTGACCTTTGACTTCCCAGCCTCCAGAACCACGAGAAAAAAATCTTTTTGTTTTTTTTTAAACATCTTTATTGGAGTATAATTGCTTTACAATGTTGTGTTAGTTTCTGGTGTATAACAAAGTGAATCAGCTATACATATACATATATCCCCATATCCCCTCCCTCTTGCATCTCCCTCCCACCCTCCCTATCCCACCCCTCTAGGTGGTCACAAAGCACCGAGCTGATCACCCCGTGTGAAGCAGCTGCTTCCCACTAGCTAGCTATCTTACATTTGGTAGTGTATATATGTCCATGCCACTCTCTCACTTCGTCCCAGCTTACCCTTCACCCTCCCCGTGTCCTCAAGTCCATTCTCCACGTCTGTGTCCTTATTCCTGTCCTGCCCCTAGGTTCATCAGAACCATTTTTTTTTTTTAGATTCCATATATATGTGTTAGCATACGGTATTTGTTTTTCTCTTTCTGACTTACTTCACTCTGTATAACAGACTCTAGGTCCATCCACCTCACTACAAATAACTCAATTTCGTTTCTTTTTATGGCTCAGTAATATTCCATTGTATATATGTGCCACATCTTCTTTATCCATTCATCTGTTGATGGACACGTAGGTTGCTTCCATGTCCAGGCTATGGTAAATAGTGCTGCAATGAACATTGTCGTACATGACTCTTTTTGAATTATGGTCTTCTGAGGGTATGTGCCCAGTACTGGGATTGCTGGGTTGTATGGTAGTTCTATTTTTAGTTTTATGAGGAACCTCCATACCGTTCTCCATAGTGGATATATCAATTTACATTCCCACCAACAATGCAAGAGGGTCCCTTTTTCTCCACACCCTCTCCAGCATTTGTTGTTTGTAGATTTTTTTTTGAATTTTTGATTTTTTTAATACAGCAGGTTCTTATTAGTTATCCATTTTATACATATTAGTGTATATATGTCAATCCCAATCTCCCAATTCATCACACCACCACTCCCCCCCCCGCCACTTCCCCCTTTGGTGTCCATACGTTTGTTCTCTTCATCTCTGTCTCTATTTCTGCCTGTTTGTAGACGTCTGATGATGGCCATTCTGACCAGTGTGAGGTGATACCTCATTGTAGTTTTGATTTGCATTTCTATAATGATTAATGATGTTGAGCATCCTTTCATGTATTTATTGGCAATTTGTATATATTCTTTGGAGAAATGTCTATTTAGATCTTCTGCCCATTTTTTGGGTTGGGTTGGTTGATTTTTTGATATTGAGCTGCATGAGCTGCTTGTGTATTTTGGAGATTAATCCTTTGTCTGTTGCTTCGTTTGCAAATATTTTCTCCCATTCTGAGGGTTGTCTTTTCCTCTTCTTTATGGTTTCCTTTACTGTGCAAAAGCTTTTAAGTTTCATTAGGTCCCATTTGTTTATTTGTGTTTTTATTTCCATTTCTCTAGGAGGTGGGTCAAAAAGGATCTTGCGGTGATTTATGTCATAGAGTGTTCTTCCTAAGTTTTCCTCTAAGAGTTTTATAGTGTCTGGCCTTACGTTTAGGTCTTTAATCTATTTTGAGTTTATTTTTGTGTATGGTGTTAAGAAGTGTTCTAATTTCATTCTTTTACATGTAGCTGTCCAGTTTTCCCAGCACCACTTATTGAAGAGGCTGTTTTTTCTCCATTGTATGTTCTTGCCTCCTTTGCCATAAATTAGGTGCCCATATGTGCGTGGGTTTATCTCTGGGCTTTCTATCCTGTTCCATTGATCTATTATTTCTGTTTTTGTGCCAGTACCATACTGTCTTGATTACTGTAGCTTTGTGGTATAGTTTGAAGTTAGGGAGCCTGATTCCTCCAACTCCGTTTTTCTTTCTCAAGATTGCTTTGGCTGTTCGGGGTCTTTTGTGTTTCCATACGAATCGTAAAATTTTTTGTTCTAATTCTGTGAAGAATGCCATTGGTAGTTTGATAGGGATTGCATTGAATCTGTAGATTGCTTTGGGTAGTATAGTCAATTTCACAATATTGATTCTTCCAATCCAAGAACATGGTATATTTCTCCATCTGTTTATGTCATCTTTGATTTCTTTCATTAGTGTTTTATAGTTTTCTGAATACAAGTCTTTCTCCTCCTTAGGCAGGTTTATTCCTAGGTATTTTATTCTTTTTTTTGCAATGGTAAATGGGAGTGTTTCCTTAATTTCTCTGTCAGATTTTTCATGATTAGTGTATAGGAATGCAAGAGATTTCTGTGCGTTAATTTTGTATCCTGCTACTTTACCAAATTCATTGATTAGCTCTAGTAGTTTTCTGGTAGCATCTTTAGGATTCTCTATGTATAGTATCATGTCATCAGCAAACAGTGACAGTTTTACTTCTTCATTTCTGATTTGGATTCCTTTTATTTCTTTTTCTTCTCTGATTGCTGTGGCTAAAACTTCCAAAACTATGTTGAATAATAGTGGTGAGAGTGGGCAACCTTGTCTTGTTCCTGATCTTAGTAGAAATGCTTTCGATTTTCACCATTGAGAATGATGTTGACTGTTGGTTTGTCATATATGGCCTTTGTTATGTTGCGATAAGTTCCCTCTATGCCTACTTTCTGGAGAGTTTTTATCATAAATGGGTGTTGAATTTTGTCAAAAGCTTTTTCTGCATCTATTGAGATTATCATATGGTTTTTATCTTTCAGTGTGTTAATATGGTGTATCACGTTGATTGATTTGCATATATTGAAGAATCCTTGCATTCCTGGGATAAACCCCATTTGATTATGGCTTATGATCCTTTAATGTGCTGTTGGATTCTGTTTGCTAGTATTTTGTTGAGGATTTTTGCATCTGTGTTCATCAGTGATATTGGCCTGTAGTTTTCTTTTTTTGTGACATCTTTGTCTGGTTTTGGTATCAGGATGATGGTGGCCTTGTAGAATGAGTTTGAGAGTGTTCCTCCCTCTGCTATATTTTGGAAGAGCTTGAGAAGGATAGGTGTTAACTCTTCTCTGAATGTTTGATAGAATTTGCCTGTGAAGCCATCTGGTCCTGGGCTTTTGTTTGTTGGAAGATTTTTAATCACAGTCTCAATTTCAATGCTTGTGATTGGTCTGTTTTTATTTTCTCTTTCTTCCTGGTTCAGTCTTGGAAGGTTGTGCTTTTCTAAGAATTTGTGCACTTCTTCCAGGTTGTCCATTTTATTGGCATATAATTGCTTGTAGTAATCCCTCATGATTCTTTGTATTTCTGCAGGGTCAGTTGTTACTTCTCCTTTTTCATTTCTAATTCTGTTGATTTGATTCTTCTCCCTTTTTTCTTGATGAGTCTGGATACTGGTTTATCAATTTTGTTTATCTTCTCAAAGAACCAGCTTTTAGTTTTATTGATCTTTGCAATTGTTTCTTTCATTTCTTTTTCATTTATTTCTGATCTGCTCTTTATGATTTCTTTTCTCCCGCTAACTTTGGGGTTTTTTTTGTTCTTCTTTCTCTAATTGCTTTACATGCAAGGTTAGGTTGTTTATTTGAGATTTTTCTTGTTTCTTGAGGTAGGCTTGTATTGCTATAAACTTCCCTCTTAGAATTGTTTTTGCTGCATCCTATAGGTTTTGGGTCATCATGTTTTCATTTTCATTTGTTTCTAGGTACTTTTTTATTTCCTCTTTGATTTCTTCAGTGATGTCTTGGTTGTTTAATAGCGTATTGTTTAACCTCCATGTGTTTGTATTTTTTACAGATTTTTTCCTGTAATAGATATCTAGTCTCATAGCATTGTGGTTGGAAAAGATACTTGATACGATTTCAAGTTACTGAAATTTACCAAGGCTTGATTTGTGACCCAAGATATGATCTATCCTGGAGAATGTTCCATGAGCACTTGAGAAGAAAGTGTATTCTGTTGTTTTTGGATGGCATGTCCTATAAATATTGATTAAGTCCATCACATTTAATGTGTCATTTAAAGCTTGTGTTTCCTTATTTATTTTCATTTTGGATGATCTGTCCATTGGTGAAAGTGGGGTATTAAAGTCCCCTACTATGATTGTGTTTACTGTCGATTTCCCCTTTTATGGCTGTTAGCATTTGCCTTATGTATTCATGTGCTCCTATGTTGGGTGCATAAATATTTACAGTTGTTATATCTTCTTCATGGATTGATCCCTTGATCATTATATAGTGTCCTTCTTTGTCTCTTGTAATAGTCTTTATTTTAAAGTCTATTTTGTCTGGTATGAGAATTGCTACTCCAGCTTTCTTTTGGTTTCCATTTGCATGGAATATCTTTTTCCATCTCCTCACTTTCAGTCTGTGTGTGTCCCTAGGTCTGAAGTGGGTCTCTTTTAGACAGCTTATATATGGGTCTTGTTCCTATATCCATTCAGCCAGTCTATGTCTTTTGGTTGGAGCATTTAATCCATTTACATTTAAGGAAATTATCAATATGTATGTTCCTATTACCATTTTCTTAATTGTTTTGGGTTTGTTATTGTAGGTCTTTTCCTTCTCTTGTGTTTCCTGCCTAGAGAAGTTCCTTTAGCATTTGTTGTAAAGCTGGTTTGGTGGAGCTGATTTCTCTTAGCATTTGCTTGTCTGTAATGGTTTTAATTTCTCCGTGAAATCTGAATGAGAACCTTGCTTGTTAGAGTAATTTTGGTTGTACGTTTTTCCTTTTCATCACTTTAAATATGTGCTGCTATTCCTTTCTGGCTTGCAGAGTTTCTGCTGAAAGCTCAGCTGTTAACCTTATGGGGATTCCCTTGTATGTTATTTGTTGCTTTTCCCTTGCTGCTTTTAAGATTTTTTTCTTTGTATTTAATTTTTCATAGTTTGATTAATATGTGTCTTGGCATGTTTTTCCTTGGATTTATCCTCTATCGGACTCTCTGTGCTTCCTGGACTTGATTGACTATTTCCTTTCCCATATTAGGGAAGTTTTCTACTATAATCTCTTCAGATATTTTCTCAGACCCTTTCTCTTTCTCTTCTTCTTCTGGGACCCCTATAATTCGAATGTTGGTGCCTTTAATGTTGTCCCAGAGGTCTCTGAGATTGTCCTCAATTCTTTTCATTCTTTTTTCTTTATTCTACTCTGCGGTAGTTATTTCCACTATTTTATCTTCCAGGTCACTTATCCGTTCTTCTGCCTCCATTATTCTTCTATTGATTCCTTCTACAGTATTTTTAATTTCATGAATGTGTTGTTCATCGTTGTTTGTTTGCTCTTCAGTTCTTCTATGTCCTTGTTAAACGTTTCTTGTATTTTCTCCATTCTATTTCCAAGATTTTGGATCATCTTGACTATCATTGCTCTGGATTCTTTTTCAGGTAGACTGCCTATTTCCTCTTCATTTGTTTGGTCTGGGGGGTGTTTTACCTCGCTCCTTCATCTTCTGCATATTTCTCTGTCTTTTCATTTTGTTTAACTTCCTGTGTTTGGGGTCTCCTTTTGGCAGGCTGCAGGTGTTTAGTTCCTGTTGGTTTTGGTGTCTGCCCCCAGTGGGTAAGGTTGGTTCAGTGGCTCGTGTAGACTTCCTGGTGGAGGGGACTGGTGCCTGTGTTCTGGTGGGTGGGCCTGGATCTTGTCTTTCTGGTGGGCAGGGCTGTGTCTGGTGGTGTGTTTTAGGGTGTCTGTGACCTTATTATGATTTTAGGCAGCCTCTCTGCTAATGGGTGTGGTTGTGTTCCTGTCTTGCTAGTTGTTTGGCATGGAACGTACAGCACTGGAGCTTGCTGACCGTTGGGTGGCGCTGCGTCTTAGAGCCAAGACGGATATCTCTGGGAGAGCTCTCACCAACTGATATTACGTGGGGCTGGGAGGTCTCTGGTCATCCAATGTCCTGAACTCGGCTCGCCCACCTCAGAGGGTCAGGCCTGACCCCCGGCCAGAGCACCAAGACCCTTTCAGCCACATGGCTCAGAAGAAAAGGTAGAAAAAAACAATGAAAAATAATTAATTGATTATTTAATTAACTAAAATTTAAAAAAATAATAAAAAAATAAGAGAGCAGCCTAACCAGTAAACAAATCCACCAATGATAACAAGCACTTAAAACTAAACTAATATAAACATAAAAATCAGAAACAAATCAGTCACAGACAGCAAACCCCCGGTCTACAGTTGCTCCCAAAGTCCACCGCCTCAATTTTGGGACAATTCGTTGTCTATTCAGGTATTCCACAGATGCAAGGTAGATTGTGGAGCTTTAATCTGTTGCTCCTGAGGCAGCTGGGAGAAATTTCCCTTTCTCTTCTTTGTTCGCACAGCTCCTGGGGTTCAGCTTTGGATTTGGCCCCACCTCTGCATTAGGTCACCCTCTGGCATCTGTTCTTTGCCCAGACAGGAGGAGGTTAAAGGAGCGGCTGATCAGGGGGCTCTGGCTCACTCAGGCCAGGGGGGAGTGAGGGGTACACAGTGTGGGGCCAGCCTGCAGCAGCAGAGGCTAGCATGATGTTGCAACAGCCTGAGGCTCACCGTGTGTTCTCCCGGGGAAGTTGTCCCTGGATCATGGGACCCTAGCAGTGGCGGGCTGCACAGGCTCCTGGGAAGATGTGGATAGTGACCTGTGCTTGCACACAGGCTTCTTGGTGGCTGCAGCAGCAGCCTCAGCATTTCATGCCCATTTCTGTTGTCAGCGCTGATAGACATGGCTCGTGCCCATCTCTTGAGCTCATTTTGGTGGTGCTCTGAATCCCCTCTCCTCGCGCACCCCAAAACAATGGTCTCTTGCCTCTTAGGCAGGTTCAGACTTTTTCCCTGACTCCCTCCCGACTAGCTGTGGCGCACTAGCCCCCTTCAGGCTGTGGTCACACAGCCAACCCCAGTCCTCTCCCAAGATCTGACCTCAGAAGCCCAAGCCTCAGCTCCCAGTCCCTGCCCACCCTGGCGGGGGAGCAAAAAAGCCTCTCAGGCTGGTGAGTGCTGGTCGGCGCCGATCCTCTGTGCGGGAATCTCTCCGCTTTGCCCTCTGCATCCCTGTTGCTGCTCTCTCCTCCATGGCTCCTAAGTTTCCTCTCCGCCACCCCCCATCTCTGCCAGTGAAGGGGCTTCCTAGTGTGTGGAAACTTTTCCTCCTTCACAGCTCCCTCCCAGAGCTGCAGGTCCCATCCCTATTCTTTTGTCTCTGGTTTTTCTTTTTCTTTTGCCCTACCCAGGTACATGGGGATTTTCTTGCCTTTGGGAAGTCTGAGGTCTTCTGCCAGTGTTCAGTAGGTGTTGTGTAGGAGTTCTTCCACATGTAGATGTATTTTTAATGTATTTGTGGGGAGGAAGGTGATCTCCCCGTCTTACTCCTCCGTCATCTTTAAGATCCCCCCAAAATTTGTTTTTAAGCCATACAGTCTATGCTATTTTGTTATAGTAGCCAAAGCTAAGACAGTGAGGTTAGATGAAACAGAGCTAAAAATTTAAGTGGGGTAAGGAAGATGATTTTGCCTCAGGGCCCATTTCTATCAGTCTCTAAATTTTATAATTCTTAAAGTAGATGGCATGATTATAATAGTGCTTGATTTAGAAAAACTTACTTTTAGGGGAAAGTATTACATATGTACAGTTTTTACGCTGTTTGCCATGTCTATAGGGAATCCCACTTCTGACGATATGAACATGACCTTGTATCACCCTTTACCTACTGGCATCTTCTGTGAATCTCAAGCAGTGAGGTCAGGAAGAAACAAAAGACCCTCAAAAGGCAAATATTGCAAACCAAGGTCTAAGCAGTGACTGCAAATATCCCTGGACTGATGATTGCCTTCTGAATTATTTTAGTATTCCCAATCAGTGTGAAAGTAGTTATTATATGCCCTCTGACCTTTTACATATCCTTTACCTGAAGGCTTAAGCCAAAGTTATAAAGAGACACTGATTTAGTGGTATAATTATGCTGTTGCATACACCTTATGATTGTTTTAAACTTAAAAATTGCACAGAAAATGTAGATTTTAAAGTCTCTGGTGGCAGTTGCATTAAATAAGTAAAAATTTGAATGGATTCAGTTGCAAGGCACTCTGGGACTTTTGAAGTGGGCACAAGGAGGGGAATTATTTGTGGGGTGCTTATCATAATGTAAGAGGGAGAGGGAGGACTGTACCCATTGTAGATATCAATACCGAACTGTTAAATGGGGTTGGGTTAAGCAGACACAAGGATGAAATAAATATTTCCCAGCTTTATCAAGCACCACTCATCCAGGGTAAGACACAAAACTGCTTCCTTTTAAGGATTTCTCAGTAGCAATGTAGTTTATCAGACAATAATTTAGGCTGGGAATAAAGACAGACTGTTTTCATTAGTTTTTTTTTTTTTTTTAACAATATCAAAAATGTATTAGGTACTTGTAACATGGGAACGTACAAGTACGTTGGAAGTGGGAGCACAGTGGACTGGGATGGGGGAAATGTAGTCACAACACATCTGACCGTAACAGAGTTGCTGAGCACAGGAACTGTTTTCCTTTGCTACTCCTGGTGGCTTGGGCACCCTGTTTCATCCCAGCTTTGGCTCCTCTGGTTCCTACATCCGGCTCTCAGAATTCTGGCCACTCTACCCAGAGGCAGCCTCTGCTCTCTGACTCGGGCAGTTTCCCTCACCCTACGGGTGGTTAGTTTCTTAAGACGGGAACCTCTGCATTCTCAGGCCAGGTCCCGAGCCCTTGTTGTGTGTTTAGTCCCTCGTGGAGCATCTGTCACCTTCCACTTCCCTGCAAGGCTGCAGATTCCCGTCTGCCAGAGCAAGGGTCATGTGATGCTGCAGGATTTTCCAGGGACTCTGGCTTCATTGTTGCCCTGCATGACAGAGAGCTTTGTGGCTGCCTCTGGGCTCCAATACCTGCACCGTCTCCAGCACCTCTTCCCTACTCTGCTTCCAGTGGTTTCTTGCCATGTGTCGCCAGGGCCCTTCTTCCTGAACCTGGCTGCCCTGAAAGTTGGAAGCATAAGACTTGGCCCAGAGTTGCCAGTGCATCTTCCTCCTTAGCCCCAGCCATTGCTGTACATTATCTTCCCAAGCCTCTCTGAGACCATCAGCTCTCCAATCTCTCATGTTATCTAATGTATGTCTAATGTATCAGAGGCATCTTGGCACCATTCATAATGATGTGTCTGCTAAAGAGTAGATGACAACCAAACTCCTAAGTGCCTAACTTGAATTTAAGATAAGAGCAAGAAACTGAAGTGAAACGAAAACAAGTACTGAGTTTCAGATAAATATTTCTTTAGCACAGGAGGTAGTCATTTCCAAAAGATCTCTCGATGGTTATAAAAAAAGATTATTAAAGATTATTAAGGAAAATAATTAGGAAGTGGAGGAAGTCATTGTATTCTTTCTTAACCTCACCTTTTAGTTCCACACTGTATGAACTCTCTGCTGTGAAAAAGTGAAGAAACTAACACCGTAACACTTCTTTCTCAGTCTGCCTTGAAATTTTTATTATTTTTACTTTTTCAAGATTGACAACATTACGTTCTAAAACCATGATACTCACATTTGTTTAGTCTATGCAAATAGATTCAGTCCTCACCACTAGTACTTTTTCAAGAGCTTCTGTAAGTTTTTTTAAAGCTCACCATGTGATTCTGATGCACAGTGAGGGTTCAGAACTGCTGCTGCTTTAGGGTCATTGAGTGAAGACTTTAAAAATAAAACAACAAACCAGGATCTCATTAAATGCCAGAATTCAGAAGATTGCTCTGGAGTTGTGCAATTTCTTTAGGGAAGAGCTCTTTGAGTTTTACATGAGAGGGATGAGAGGGAGAGGCCGGGCCGTCTGCAGTTCTGAGTGAGAGACACAAATAGGGGAAGAAGCATCTACTTTTAATTCAACTATTGAGATCAGACTCTCTGCAGAGCTTTGGGGGGCTTAGTAGCTTCCTCCTAAGCTGAACATAACAGTGGTTCTCAGAGTGTCGTCCAGAGACCGGCAGCATCAGCATTACCTGGAAATTAGTGAGAAATGTAAAGTTGGGGGCCCCGCCCCCTGACATACAGAATCAGAAACTTTAGGGGTAAGGCCTAGCAATCTGGGTTTTAACACCCCCTCACCGGGGATTCTGATGCACCCTCAAGTTTGGGAACCACCAGGCTATGAAATCAAAGTGTGGTCTGTGGATCACCAGTATCCAACATCACCTGGGAGCATGTTAGAAATGCACATTCACAGGTCCCACCCCAGACCTACTGCATCAGCATCTGCATTTTAACAAGATCCCTAGATGTCTTATATGCCTGTTATCATATTTGAAAACTCATCTGAAAAGTACTGCTTTGTCTAGGCCAGTGGTTCTCACCTTGGCTGGACTTAGAGAATCACCCAGGCAGCTTTAAAAAATCCAGAGGCCAGGGCCTCACCCTGGACCAATTAAATTAGAATCTCGGGGTGAGGGGGGAAGAGGGGTGTTGGACTGGGCGCTGGTAGCTGCAAAAGCTCACCATGTGATTCCAATGTGCAGCTAAGGTTGAGTACCCTTTCTCCAAGCTGTGGCTTATTGAACCCTCTTTTATCAATTATCACTTCTCTGTCTGCTTCCTGGAACTTATTGGTAAAGTGCTCATCTGCTGATGCCACCTACTCATTCACTTGTATTCTATTGACTGTTTTGTGTATATGTATTGTTTTTTATTGTTATTTGAACAGTTCTGTTTCTCTGGAGACCATTAATACAATGAATACACCCTCCTTTCCCAGTATATAGCACTGTCCCTTCTCTAGAGAGGTATGTAATAAATGTTTATTGAACCCTAGCATTCCAAATTCATTAACGTATTAAAAAAGAGTACCATAGAGCAGTGGTCCCCAACCTTTTTGGCACCAGGGACCAGTTTCGTGGAAGACAGTTTTTCCACGGACCAGGGGGTGGGGGATGGTTTCAGGATGATTCAAGTGCATTACATTTATTGTGCACTTTATTTCTATTATTATTACATTATAATATATAATGAAATAATTATACAACTCACCATAATGCAGAATCAGTGGGAGCCCTGAGCTTGTTTTCCTGCAACTAGATGGTCCCATCTGGGGGTGATGGGAGACAGTGACACCCGACGTGTGTTGCTTATGTCCAATCTACTCCATAATCTCGTTTTGGTTGCCGTCACTGCAGAAAACCCTGCTTCACAAAGATAAGATGTTGGAAATGGAAGCAGGCTTTTCAGTGCTTTTGTGGCAATCTCAGTATATTCCGCCTTGACTTTAATCCAGAACGTATGGAGATTTGAAGTTGTCTCAAACATACTTTTAAGGCCACCATCATTAGGCATTAGATTCTCATAAGGAGCATGCAACCCAGATCCCTCACATTTGCAGTTTACAGTAGGGTTCACGCTCCTATGAGAATCTAATGCCGCTGCTGATCTGACAGGAGGTGGAGCTCAGGAGGTAATGTGAGCGACGGGGAGCAGCTGTAAATACAGATGAAGCTTCACTCACTTGCCCACCGCTCACCTCCTGCTGTGCGGCCCAGTTCCTAACAAGCCACAGACCGGTACTGGTCCATGGCCCAGGGGTTGGGGACCCCTGCCCTAAAGTGATTTTTCTCATTCCCCAAAAGCTATTTATTTATTTTTACATGTGAAGTTCAGTGTGAAAAAGGAAGTTTTCATGGTTATTTTACTTGATTTATCCATGTCCAAAGTATGTGGCAAAAGTTCAAAGTGAAGGGTCCTTCTTGCTGAGCTTTGCTTGAGTTCCCTCGAACAACATATGCCAAAGAAACAAAAATAACAAGCAAAATTTAGTATGCCCTTGGCTTCCTTTAGTAAACTGCCGTTTATTGAGCAACTACTAGGTCCTCAACATGGTCGGAGACTGTTCAGAGAGTGTAGAAGAGACTTTATTTCATGGGTTCCACTTGAAAATATCATGCAGTTACTGGTTACTAGAGATAAGTAGTTTCTGCGGTCTGTGTGTATCTGCGTGTGTGTGTGTGTGTTTTCTTTTCTGCAGGTGGAGTAAAGGAGGATATTTTGACGGCCTAAAGTCTGTCTCAGCATGTACAAGCGTAAGCTTATGATTGATAACTGTGGTTCAATCCCCTGCTTTTATAAAACAAAATCTAATTTGACTTAATAGCATGCTTTTACATGATGACATCATTAATGGTGCCTACTGCAGAAAATAAAATAAATGTTTTCCTGTGAAACTAAAGTTTAGACTACTTTTAGATAGATCAGGATATAGCTATAAAATACAATAGTGTCTGGCTTGCCATTAAATATTCCTTATTACATTAAACTCCATTAAAAACAAATGATAGGACATTTCCTATTATACTGAGGGAGCTATGGTAATAGGAATGCCAGCTTTTTATTGACAAAGGAGTATTGAACTGCTTTCTCATCAGAAAATATGAGTGGAGATATTTGATAATATAGTACAGCAATCCAACAAAGACCACTAAATTCAGATTGGAAACATGATTCACTCTCAACTTGGGCAGGAAAGGAATTAAAATTGCTCTGAAAGTTTAAGTATTTCATCTACCTGATTGCATTTATCCTAGATGGTGATGACAGAAATTTGACTGCATATCTTATAACAATCATTGTCACTCAATGGATTGTTTTAAGGTCAGTGTTCCCAAAGCTGAACATCAGCTTTACCCAGAATGCTTGTTACAAGGAGGCTCCAGATCTCACCCCAGATGACCTGAATCAGAATCTCTTGGGGAGTGATCTAGGTATATGTATTTTTAACAAGTCTCCCCTGGTGATTCTCATGCTCAAATTTGGAAAACACTGTTTCAGGCTATCAATATTCATACACAGTATGATAGACCAAGAGACCAGGAGTGGCCGTACACATAAGTCACAATTTACTGGTTTGGCTGTAGGGGTGTGTGGGGTTTAGTGGGAAGTTAGATGAAAAGCATCCTCCCTTTCTTGTATCTGGAATTCTGCTATTTGAGATCAGTATTTCCCTCTCTCCATAGTTCTTTTTTGTATGTTAAACATCCTGGAAATATTTGTATTATAAGATGTGAAAAAGTTTTAGCACATGACAGGAAGAACTGGGCATAATGAAAGCGCTGGGCCTGTATGGGGGATGGGAGCAGAGTGGACACACATAGGGCGGGATGTGTGTAACATCACAGTTATACTGTGCCTGTCCCCAAACCTCCACAGGAAGGCAGCTCCATAGCAGATACAGTTCAGTAAAACATCAGACATTTGATCAAGGAGCCAATCTTCTTACTGAAATATTGGACCTCTGCTTTATTCAAATGAGAAAATATATGGAAAAATCAGAGAAAACATTGTACATATTAGACTATAATCTAGTGAAATAATTAGTAACCTATGATTTTTGGCAGGTAATTATATGCTCATGCAATATATATGTATGCACACACACACACCCAAACACACACATATACACATATATATGTATATTTGTATATATTTAAGTATACAAAAAATAACTTTTGTTTCCAAGAATCATCATAAAATGCTTTCCAATGCTCTAAAAACCTTTGTCATGTGGGAAAGTTGCTTATACGAAGCAAAGTCTCTCTCTTGCCAGGGGGATGTTTGCTCATGTCTTTAGTTTATAACGATGGATGAGTAGTTAAGGTAACTAATGTTCAATGAGCTTTTCAAAACTCCCTGTCCAGGGGTACTCGGTACGCATTCCAGTGCTGGCCTCCTTCTGATTCGGTCATACAATTTAGTGATAAAGAAGATGAGCTCCGGTGTTAGGTTAGACCAGGGCTTGAGTACTGTGTGTATTACTTACAAGTTAAGTCACTTAGTATTTCTGAGTCCCAGTTTCCACATCTGTAAATTGGTGCTAATAATATTATAATGGCAATAACTCTTGGGATTAATATAAGGATGAAATGAGGTTTTACATTTAAAGAGAATTTTCAACTTGTATTATAATTATCGAGAGAAGCCTTCTAGGATGCTTCTACCTCTTACTAAAGGGCTAGTGGCCTGACCTACAGTCCATTACTCTCATTTCCATAGGGATAAGAGGAATGCTGGTTCTCCCTAACAGGTGGTGGAGAAGAATGAATTAAGCTGGTCTCCAGAGATGGTTGTGTCTGCCTTCAAGGAGAGAGGCACTTGGAGTAGACTTATTTGGTACCAGTGGCTCCTTATTACAGAATTGGGATGAGAACCCCTCATTTTGGCCCCAAAGTTTGCCCAGGGGTCATAGGAGGAGTAGAGAGTGAGATGAAGCGTGAAAACATACAAATACACCAACGTGACATGACCAAAGAAAGCACAGATACATTTCAATAAAATGATAGTTTAGCATCTGAGATGGAGGCTCTACAATGGTGAGGGTAAAGCGGGCTCAAATTCCAAGACCAAAAAGGTCTGATTAAGTTAAAAAATCAGACTTACATATTTCTCTTTTAATGACATTGTAATGGAGTAGAGGTCTCATCTAACAAGGTAGAAATATTAACAGTTATGTGGTAGAGATTTTTTAGCATGGTCCATTTTCATGGAAGTCATTTTTAGCCGGTTCTAAATTATATGTGTTAAAAGGATACATGAATTCATTAAATTATTTTTAACTCAGCTCATTATTACACTCAGCTTAACATCTCAGACAGTTGCTAATTTTTAACCAATTTAACAAAACGTCCTTTGTTAAGAATTATGTAGCAATGCTTCCAACTTATTATCGTTGAAGTAAAAGAAAGCCTTTTAAAGAGGAGATATATGTTTTGAAGGTATGTTGGTATAGAACCATAGAGAATCAGAGCCAGAATGACCCTAGAAATGATATAGGTCAACCTCTCATTGGATAGACAAGGTAACAGAATCATTCCCTGATACCCACATTAGGGTGAAAAACAGCAAATAAGCCGTGAACCTATCACGTATTTAGAGACTGTCTAATATATTCAAGGCACTGTGCTACAGGATGAAAGATAAGGAACTGCGTAAGATGTGCTCTCTGCCCTTATAAAAGGCTTATGACCTAACCAAAGGATCAGACATGTGCTCATGTAACAATGCATAGTATGAGGTAGCTTATTATAAGTGGTACAAAATGCTACACGAACTAAGAAGTTGGAAAGACCTCTTTGTAGAGTCTTATATTGAGGGAATCTTCTTGGGCAGGGTGACATTTTAATTGACTCTCTGACCTTTTCCCCTACTGTGATTGTATATCAGTTCACTTAGTGACGATGCTTCTGCAAATAGGGGGAAATGCATGGTTCAAATGATACATAGGGACTAAGGAGGTTTTCTTAAAATATAGCTTTTATGCACATGTTATGCTTCTAAATGTGGATGTTCATTCATTTGTTCAACCCATACTTATTGAATGCCAACTATGTACTAGAAGCTGTGGATAAAATAATGAATGAAACAGAGTGCCTGTACTCATGTTACAGTCTAGTCAAGGGAGAAAGACAAGAAACAATTACACAAACAGCCATTGAATATTTCAGATTGTGGTCAGTCCTATGAGGAAGCAGGGTAAGGACCCAGAGAAGAGTGTTGTGTGAGGTGAAGTGCAGAGACTTGAAGCAAGTGGGGGATTGAGCCATGCAAATAGCTGGGGGAAGAGCATATTCTATGCAGAAGAAACAAGTGAATTTCATTAACATGGTTTTTGAAGGAGCACAAAAGACATTTATTTGTCAAGCCTGCTTTTCTTCCCAATCACAAGCCAGGGGAAGGGCTTTTACTTATAACAGAAAGAAGGTAATGAACTGACCACCTTACCAATACCAATGCAGACCTTCTATCGAAGGTTAAGAGGAAAAACAGAGAGGGTGGAAAGGAGAAAAAGGAGCCAAGGGCAGGATGGAGCTGAGTGAGGGAAATGAAGGAGTGGAGACAGAGGGAAAGAGAGGAAAGACAGATAAGACAGGAAAGTCATGGATTTAAATCTCCACCTCATCCTGTCCAGAAAAGCCCGCGGTCAGGAACTTATCTCCTGCATCGTAAACAGCATCTGCTACAGATTTGTCCCTGAAATTGCCTGTGCCAACAACACCCTTGTGTAGGGCACTAGGGTCTCATTCTTAAGCCAATTTATTCAATAATACGGTCTCTTTGGATACCTGGTGTATGACCAGACCTGAGATAGGAAAGAGACAGAAGAATGATAAGGCACTGCCTTACAGGCAGAAATGACTATTTATAATAGTCATTTATTTAATATCGTTTTATATAATATCTTTTTATATATCATTTATATAATATCTTTATTTTACAGTGTACATTTCTTTGGATTTCTCTTGTATGCCCCCTACACCTGCCCCCCCCAACACACACACACACACACACACGCACACGCACACACACACACACAGAGTACAGTAAGGTTATTCTCAAGCTTTTATCTAGCCCAACACATAACACAACTGAGGGATATAAAAAAACCCCACAATGACCAGTGACTCACTAAGGCAAAGATTAGCATAGTATCGGAGGATGAATGTAATTCTGATCTGACCTCTCGAGTAAAAAAAAAGCCTTCCCAACCTTTTTGACATCACAGCATAGATAGAAAATTATACAAGTGTACCACGGGTACACTGAAGTGATGAGAAGGGTGCCCCAGATCCCACTCAGCTGCCCCGAGAACCGAGGAGAACGATGTCTGGGCACATTAGGGACCCATTCGAGGAATATCATTTGGAAGCTCTGGTTTAAGGGATAAAACACAAGATTTTCATTTCTGTTTTTCCTCCGCTCCCACTCCTCCCTCCATCATGGTACCTTCTGAAGGAGAAATCAATTTGAAGATGCTGAAATATTACAAAGCCACACATATGAACTAGGCCCTTCCATTGGTATTGTGACTTTTTTTCACGTGAGGTCCATGTTAACTGAAAGCTCACCATCTAATGTCAATAAATAATAGCTAACAGAAAATGCGTGAATGAGGCTCCCATTGTATTGTGGTTTGTGATTATCTGCTTAAGGCTTGGGCCTTTCTGAGAACCAAAGCTGTGGCATAATACCGCATGCGAACAAAGCACAGTGGATTCTCCTTAGGAAATGCAAGACATGAGACTCACAACTTGTCAGATTTAAGCTTATTATGAAACATTACCCCCTCTCAGATGTAAAAATCACTCCCATTGAAACAAAAGATTACAATTGAGGACAAGGGTAGAGAGGATGCTAATGAACGAAGCCGTTTACAGCTGTGCCATTTTGAGCTGATGCTAGCCTTCGCCTGCTGTGCAAGGTTTCAGTTTGCAATTGTGGTCCTGTCTTTCTTCAACTCCTGCTTGAAAATAACAAGTTAAGACAATTTCTGTTATTTAGATGGCAAAACATCATACTGAGGCCAATATTTATGCTGTCTGGAGTAGATTTCATAGGGGAAAATATACCCTGTCTTTTAAGGCTAAACTTCTTTTCCTCTTGCCGGCAGTTATACATTTATTACATGTATAAAGATAGTGATTAATTAATAGGAGGGAGTTAGGGAACAGTGATCTTCAGCTGTAATGGAGGAACTTGCCAATAGAATGGAGCCCTGAACATAATGAAGGCTTGAAAATGAAATCTACCTTATCTGGAGAAAAGCTCTCCCAGCCGCTGAAGATATAAATAGGGGAAAATCAATTAGTACAGGCTGGAATTGAAAATCATGTGGTTTATTAGATAATGAAATTGTTTTTGGTGAAGGAAATGCAAACGAATCCGTGACCAAGGATGGTAACACTAATATCCTTCTCTGGAGGGACCGTGTAAAAACGAATGCTGGCAAAGTGACACCCTTCTTTCCTCACTAATTTAACTTCCTACTAGCATGGGGGCAAATATGTAATTTTCATACCCAGATGATAGTAGGAGGATTAGGTTAAAACCTGTTCTGGAAGGGAGGGGAGAAAAAAATGCACAATCTAATGATTCAGCTCAAGGCAAATGTTTTAAGGAAGTAGAGACTGCAAAAGTGGACGCTAACAAAAGAAGGAAGTAAAAGCTTTATTTAGTACTCTCCCAGGTCACATACACCCTGAGACCTTGATGAACCTATATGCCTTTCCACATTATAGTTTTAAGGGGTATCGCTGGTGTGTACAGTGGTTCTTACGCAGGCAATCCGGGGACTAAACATGCCAAAACACTGGCCTAGGATACGGCAAGACAGCCCTTACCTCCCTACCAGTGCCAACCTCTTTCTGCTCACCTCTTATTCAACCATAGGTAAGTCCCCTTCAGTATTTTAACCACCCCTCAATTAATTGCACCTATGTAGCATTCTCTTTGATAGCCACTATTTTCTCCTTTTATTATTTTTTTTGAAGTATAATTGATTTACAATATTGTGTTAGTTTCAGGTCCACAGCAAAGTAATTCGGTTATGCATATATACGTGTATATCTATGTGCTTTTTTTCGATTCTTTTCCTTTTTAAAAAATTTTCTCCTTTTAAACATAAATTCCAAATTACGTGGTAGCTTCTAATCTTCCTCCCAAAATGAGGTTGCTAGGTGGTTGGAATTCATGTCTCTTTATAAATCAGAGGCCTGGCCAGGTTACTTTGTTTTGATCCAGCCTACAGCCAAGTGCACAAACTCCAGTGGGAAATTTCAGTGGAAAACTTAGAGCTCTTCCTCCACCCCTGTTCCTGGATGTCATATCCAATGCCCTCCTGTACCCTAGGAATGATGCCTCCTTTTTCTGTCACCATGGTAGATATCCCATCAAGAAATTCACCACATTGGTGGTTGAATTTGAACTGTTCCCAGAAGTGTGAGCTAGATTTCAACATACAGAGATAGAGGGGTAAATATTCTAGAAAGAGATACCATCACTAACAGTCTGAAGTTTCTATAACCCGCGTTATCATCAGGATCACCTGGAGAGTTTGGTAAACATTTATTTGGGAAGAGTGTTAAAAATCAGTCTCAGATTTAAAGTATGGAACGGGCTCTAGAGGGTGCTTTTTTAGCAAACTCCTCAATTATGAAGTATAATGAGGTTTAAGAACTATTTGGGCTGAAGTATGAGGACCTGGAAAAAAAAAAAATAAGTAAAGGGCCCTGGGACCCTGGCTACACTTGAATGTTTTTTTTGGCGGGGGGTGGGGGAGGGAGGTGTCCGGAAATAATCAGACAGTGACTTGCTACATGCTGTAACCTCTCCTTGATTTCTACTGCTTTGCCGTCATGAAGTCTGACGTGGTTTAAGGGAATGCAAACACGTGTTTTACACCTATACACTCAACAACAAATCTGCTAAGGAGAGGAGAGTGTGGAAGTGAAGGGCCGATCTACATTAACTTAAATAATCACCAGTCATTACTTCAACCATCAGAATCAGTAGAGTGCCGAAAAATGACCGTGCATGATTCAGCAATCTAGGTGTGCTTTGGAAACCTCCTCTGATGGATTTGACTTCCTTCAGTGTGATAGGTGGTTCAGACGCCATATATCTGGTGACCCAGGGAAAGAGATTCAATTTCTATCTGTGGAGATGAGGCTGAGGCTTTGGTGACACTTGTATATCTATGATAGTGAAAACTTAAATCCCAGCTTTATAACCTGGAACCAGATATGATGTTCTGGGGTTAAAAAGGCTGACGTGGATTGTACAATTAGTGAGCTCAAATAGTGTCAGCTGTGGGAGTTGAGGAGCGATCCTTATTGCCTATTGATACACTCATTCTCCCCATGATGTTCAGATTTGTAGGTATAAATTAAATCCCTCTGGAATAATAACAACAATAACTACTCCTACTGTCATTTTTGGGGGTGCCTATGTGTGCCTGATACAGTGGTGGGCCCTTTACATGTGTTATTTAATTCTTCAAACAACTCATACAGGGAGATAGTATTAGCTCCATTTCATGAAAACGGGCTTAGAGAGGATTCCTTCATTCCTTCATCCATTCATCCATTCAACAAATCTGCAGTGAAACAAACTAGGCACTGCTCTAGGTGCTGAGATTACTACAGTGGTGTCCCAGTAGATCACCCTGCTGCTAGGCTTGTCCCCGCCACCCACCCCATTTCTTTTTTCCCCACAAAACAGCGCATTATTTTAAAAAGCTCTCTTTGGTTTCTGCCGGTGGGGCTTTGAGGGGCTGGAGTGAGCTTCTCCAAGTTGAGCCACCTGGTGCCTCTAGATGGGGGAAGGGAATCTCTGGCCCGATGGGAAGCAGACAGTTTCCTAGGCAGGTGCTTGATGCAATGGGATACTTCCCATCTGTAGGAGATGAACAGAGGTTTCCAGGTCCATGACTCGTAGTGAGATTTGTCTTGCTGTTGCTGACTTGGTATCTCTGGATAGGTGTGGAGGGTCTCAGGCCATTTTTGGTCTGGGTGCTTATTGGTGTGAGATACCCTTTGCCGGTCCCCCACTGGCCCCTCATCATCCCTCTGGGTGGCGGAGGGGAGTCTATACATCTATGAATTTCCAAATTTCTATCTTCATCCTGCACCTCCTATATTCCATTATTTACTTAATATGTCCACTGTGATGTCTAATGGATACCTCACATCTTATATATCTTGATTTCTTTTATTATCCACATTTACTTATTCAATCCCTGCCATAAGGTAGGCTCCTCTGGAATCATTCTTCAAGAGCCAGTTGAGCTTAGCTGGTAGGAGGTTAACTAAGAAGTGTTATTAATAGCAACACGGGTAGAAGGGAAAGGAAGGAAGCAGGGCTAGACGAAGGGAAAAGTCAAGCTGGGATGCACACCCAACAAGATCCCCCAAGGAGCTCTGGAGCCAGAACAATCCTTCACAGCTGTCCCAAATTTGGCCAAGATTACTGGGCCTTGACATTCCCCCCGTGAATCATACATTGGATGTGGGCCACCTGGGGAGGGGCGTGGCCTTGGGTGGGGCAGCGATCACGCAAAGCTGCCGCTAAAGGTCGGCTTCAAACAGCACTGGCGGCTTCCGGGGCAAGTCCTTCACTCAAGCGGGGTCCAAGCCGTGCGTCAGTTCCAACAGGATCCCCATGTGTATGACCATACTCCTGGCCACGTGGTCCTCGTTAATCCCAGCACGGTGGAATCGCTGAGGCCGGCACAGGGTGAGTGTTTCCAGTCCTGGAGGCTGGCAGGTCAAGAGTTCTTCCCTCAGCCTTGTGATCTGCTTAAAAGTTCTCCTGGCCCCAGCGGTACTCCCTGGGTGCACATCAGAGAAAGTCCGTCCTAGTCGTGGCGAACGCTAGCGGAGAGTTTCCCCCAGCCCTGCAGGGCGTGCCAAGATTTCCTCCCTAGCCTGCTAGCCGGGTGAGAGTTCACTGCCTGGGTCACGGTGCACTCGCGGCCGCGGTCATTAGTGGATAATTTCCTCTTGGGCACCAACGGTCTAGCCCTCAAGAGTTTCCTTCTAGCCCCGCATATGCCCAATTAAGAGCCCTCCTTTTTAATATTGTAATTAGTGTGGGTTTTCTTTTCTGTGTGGTGACAGAATAATGATGAATACTGTTTTGTATGTTTTCACGTGTGCTTACTGGTCATTTGCACATAATCTTTTGTGAGTTTTTGACTTAGTTTTTTTGCCCAGTTTTGGGGAAAGTTGCTTGTGTTATTATTGACTTGTATGGGATTTCATATACATATATATGAGAGAGACAGAGAAAGAGAGAGACAGAGAGAGAGGATGTGAGAGCAAGACTGATTTATTCCTGGGCAAGCTTGTCTTTTTTGAGTGAAGATTACCAGTGGAGAAGCTAATTAGCCTGCTGCTGTCTCTAGGCAAGAACTCATTTTCGATAACTTACTTAAAGGGCACAGCTGTTAATGATTTGACCACAAACAACTCTGGTCTTTTGATGTGATGCTTCTGACTAGAGCCTACAAACACAAGTGCCCCGATATAATTTCAAAACAGCATAATTTTTTAAGTTGCTCTGTGTCATTTGTCTTCATACATAGTTCCTCCCTGAAAACATTACCACCATACCGCTGGATATTCCAAGCCGAAGCGCATGCCTGAGAATTTAATTCACAAAATGAGACCACAAGGCTAAACCCACACCCAAATGCATTGCTTGAAATCCTTATCTCTAATGAAAATGCAGTGTCACTCCTCCTTAAACAACAGTCATTCTCTAAGAGGAAGTTGCAGATAGAAGTTATAAACTGATCACTGCTTTAACACAGAACAGAGGTTAAGACTGGAGTTTTTACATTGAGAGATTTAGAGGTGCCAGGTGCAGAGAAAGATGGGGAACAAGCCAACTGAACTGGAATTAACATCGATTTGTTCAGTTGCCGTTTAACCTGTCTTGTACATGATATCAAAGCAAAGCCCACGTGTGGTTTTGCCTCTCTGCTACTGGGACCCAAGCAATGGACCTCTGTTCCGCAAGTGCATCATATCCTGGAAGATAGTATATACTGCAGTTGAAGCTGAATCACAATAGCCGAAATAGACCAGGCTTAGAAGTTATATAATCCTAACCCCTCACTTCATATAAGGTGAAACCGCTTGGAGAGGAAAAAGAAATTTCCAAAAGTCGATTGACTTAGTCTCTGAGCTAGGTTACCAGAGGATTAGTCAGAGATGGTTTCCCTTACACCACTTATTTAAATTGTGTTGCTTTTGGCAATGCAGTTTGGTTTGTGTTAGCAGTGAGTTCTCAATCTTGTTCCTAGGGCTGTCCTTCTGAAGTGGAAAAGGACATTGCTGGTTTCTCGTTGCCTTCCAAGCCAGTTTTCTATTGCTTCTATTTCCTCCTCTTGTGGTGGTATCATTTTTCTGTTCTCTGGGGCCCATTCTGTCTCTTAGAATTTTTCTATTTAAGATTCTGTGGCTAATGTCTACCGCTGGACTGTATATCCTTGAAGAGTTCCATTGTCACTTCCGAAAAACAAGCCTGCTAATGAGAGGTGTTTTACAAAATGGTGTACAGGCTCTGAAGAGGAAGCTAGATTTACAGAACCATCTGTAATTCCAAAAGCATGTAAAGGCATGGTTTTGGTTTCTGTAGGCTTTTCCCACTGTGTGCACTTAGAAGAGAACTAAAATAACAAATGGAAGCCCTTTTTTGACAGTTTTATGGCAGGGGAAATCTATTTCTGGAAGGTGTGACATAATTGTTAATATCATAGCCATGTCCGTGTATCAACAATTCACAGTTCTAAGCAGGCATGGGCAAGTTCATTTGGACGCGGGGATGGATTTCTGTACTAAAAGATGCTGTGAAAATCAAACTACTCTATTTTGGTAGCAACTTCCCAGCTGATATAGGAATGGTTCTCATAGCAGGTCAGGGGTTCTCAATATTTGGTAATGATTCATAGGATTGTATATTAAAAAAGAATCCTAGGTGCTTCTCATGTGCAAATAGAGTGGCAATGCACTGAGCCTCAAGAGTATACTACTGGTGTTCGACAGAATTTTAATTTACGTGAGGTTTCCTTTGTTTGTTCGATTAATGAGGTATAATTTCCCGACCATAAGGTGCACTGATTTTAAGTGTACAGCTCAATTAATTTTGACAAATTTAATACCTCCCTCCCCCAAACTCTGATCTGTTTTCTTTCACTCTAAATTCATTTTGCTTGTTCGAAGACTTCATATAAATACCATCCTACAACCTATACTCTTTTGCATGTGGCTCTGTCACTCAGCAAAATGTTGGTGAGATTCATCCATGTTGTTGTATGTATAGACTGTTCCTTTTTGTATAGTATACCACTGTGTGAATATACCACAGTCTGTTTATCTACGTTCCCGTTGATGGACATTTGGGTGCTATGAATATTTTTTTCACAAATGTTTTGGTGGCCATATGTTTTCATTTCTGTTGGGTAAATACCTAAAACTTGGAAGGTGTATGCTTAACTTTATAAGAAACTGCCAAGCAGTTATTCAGTGTAATTGTATCACTTCACATTCCTCGCAGAGATGCATTTGGTAATAGAGACATAATTTACAACTGAGCCATTCTAATAGGTGTGCAGTGCTATCAGATTGTGGTTTTAATTTGCATTTTTCTCGTCACTAATGCTATTGAGCGTCCCTTTCTTTTCCAGAGTCATTGAGATATTGTTGACATATAACATATGTGAGTTTAAGGTATACACTGTGGTTAGATACATGTATATATTGCAAAATGATATCATATGATATCACTTATGTGGAATCTAAAAAACATGATACAAATGAACTTATTCACAAAACAGAAACCGACTCACAGACTTCGAAAACAGACTTATGGCTACCAGAGAGGAAACGTGGCAGGGAGGGATAAATTGGGAGATTGGGATTGACATATACACACTACTATATATAAAATAGATAACCAACAAGGACCTACTGTATAGCACACAGAACTCTACTCAATACTCTGTAATAACCTATATGGGAAAAGAATCTGAAAAAGAATGGATACATGTATATGTATAACTGAATCACTTTGCTGTACACCTGAAACTAACAACATTGTAAATCAACTATACTCCAATTTAAATTAAAAATTAAATTTAAAAAATGATTACCACAATAAGGTTAGTTAATGCTTCCATCCCTTCTCATAATTATCATATGTGTGTGTGTGTGTGTGTGGTGATAAGGTTTAAGATTTACTCTCTTAACAACTTTCAAATACTGTTAATAAACATCATGGTGAATATAATTAGGTTCCCAGAACTTATTCATCTTTTATAGCTGGGAGTTTACACCCTTTGACCAACATCTCACCATTTCCCCCACCCCCTGGCAACCACCATCCTACTCTCGGTTTTCATGAGTTTGGCTTTTTTAGATTCTGCATATAAGTGAAAACATACAGTAATTATCTTTCTCTGCCTAACTTATTTCACTTATGATAATGCTCTCAAGGTCCATCCATGTTGTAGCAAAAGACAGGATTTCCTTTTTTCTGGCTGAATAATATTCCATTGTTTTTATATACCATATCTTCTTCATCCATTTATCTGTTAATGGTCACTTAGGTGGTTTCCGTGCCTTGGCTGTTGTGAAAAATGTTGCGATGAACATGGAGGTGCAGACCCCTCTTTTAGATGGTGTTTTCATTTCCTTCAGATATATCCCAAGAAGTGGGATTGCTGGATCATATGATACTTCTATTTTAAGTTTTTTGAGGATCATACAGTAGTTCCATTTTTAATTTTTTGAGGAACTTCCATACTGTTTTCTGTACTGACTGTACCAATTGACAATTGACATTCCCACTAATAGGTCACAAGGGTCCCTTACTCCACATCCTCAACACTTGCTATCTCTTGTCTTTTTGGTAATAGCCATTCTAACAGGTGCAAGGTGATATCTCATTGTGGTTTTGATGTGTGTTTCCCTGATGATTAGTGATGTTGAACATCTTTTTCATGTACCTGTTGGCCATTTGTATGTTCTCTTTGTAAAAAATGTCTATTCAAGTCCTTTGCCCATTTTTAAACCGAATTTTGTTTGTTGCTATTGAGTTGTATGAGTTCTTTATTATTTTGGATATTAACCCCTTAACAGATATATAGTTTGCTAATATTTTCTCCTATTCTGTAGGTTGCCTTTTCATTTTGCTGTTTATTTCTTTTGTTGTCCAGAAGCTTTTCAGTTTGATGCAGTCACATTTGTTTATTGTTGCTTTTATTGCTAGGTTTTTGGTGTCATATACAAAAAGTCTTTGCCAAGACCAATGTCAAAGACCTTTTCCCTATGTTTTCTTAGAGTAGTTGTACAGTTTGGGGTTTTATATTTAAGTTTTTAATCCACTTTGAGCTAATTTTTGTGAGTGGTGTAAGACAGAGGTCCAATTTCATTTTTCTACACATCGTTATCCAGTTTTCCCAACACCATTTATTGAAGATACTGTCTTTCCCCCATTTAGTATTCTTGACTCCCTTGTCAAAAATTAGATGACCATATATATGTGGATTTATATCTGGGCTCTCAATTTTGTTCCATTATGTCTCTTTTTATGCCAGTACCATACTGTTTTGATTACTATAGCTTTGTAATAAACTTTGAAATCAGGAAGTGTGATGCCTCCAGCTTTGTTCTTTCTCAGAATTGCTTTGGCTATTTGAGATCTTTTGTGGTTCCATATGAATTTTAGGCCTGTTTGTTCTATTTCTGTGCAAATGTCATTGGAATTTTGATAGGGATTATATTGAATCTATAGATGGCTTTGAGTAGTTGGACATTTTAACAATGTTGATTTTTCTGAGCCACGAAAATGGAATATCTTTCCGTTTATTTGTGTCATCTTCAATTTCTTTCATCAATGCCTTGTAATTTTCATTGTATAATGCTTTTACCTCCTTGGTTAAATTTATTCCTAAGTATTTTTTTCTGTTGCTATTGTGAATGCGATTGTTTTCTTTCTTTCTTTTTCAGATAGTTTGTCAGTGTATAGAAATGCAACTGATTTTTGTATGTTGATTTCTGTATTCTGAAACTGTACTAAGTTTATTAGTTCTAATAGTTTTTTGGTGGAGTCTTTAGGGTTTTCTATGTATGAGATCCTATCTACAAACAGAGACAGTCTTATGTTTTTCTTTCCAATTTGACTGCCTTTTTTTTTTCTTTTTCTTGCCCAATTGCCCTGGCTAGGACTTCCAGTACTATGTTGAACAGAAGTGGTGAGTTTGGGCATCCTTGTCTTCTTCCTGTTCTTCATGAGAAACCTTTCAAACTTTCACCTTTTGAGTATGATACTTGCTGTGGATTTGTAATATATGGTCTTTATTATGTTGAGGCACGTTCTTTCTATATCCAATGTGTTGAGAGTTTTTAATGATGAGAGGATGTTGAATTTTGTCAAATGTTTTCTTTTCTGCATTGATTGAGAGGATCATGTAATTTTTATCATTCATTTTGTTAATGTGCTATGTCACATTTATTAATTTGCATATGTTGAACTAGCCTTGCATCCCAGGGATCAATCCCACTTGACCATCATGTATGATCCTTTTTTCCCCAGTTTTATTGAGAAATAATTGACATACATCACTGTATAAGTTTAAGGTATACAGCATGGTGGTTTGATTTATATATATTTTGAAATGATTACCACAATGGGTTTAATTAACATCAATCATCTCATATAGATACAATAAAAAGAAAAGAAAAAAATTGTCTCCTTGTGATGAGAACTCTTAGGATCTACTCTCTTAACAACTTTCCTACGTATCATATAGTAGAGTTAACTGTAGTCATCATGTTGCACATTGTATCCCTAGTACTTATTTGTCTTATAATTGGAAGTTTAACTTTTGACCACCCCCTTTAATTCCCCCTCCCCCTGCCTCTAGTAGTCACAAATCTGATCTCCTCTTTTTCTATGAGTTTGGTGGGGGTATTTTTGTTTCTTTTCTTTTCTTTTTTTTTTTTTTTTAAGAATCCACATATAAGTGAGATCATACAGTATTTGTCTTCCTCTGTGTGACTTATTTCATTTAGCCTAATGCCTTCAAGGTCCTTCCATGTTGTTGCAAATAACAGGATTTCCTTGTTTTTTTAATGGCTGAATAATATTCCATTATATATATAATCTTCCATTGTATATATATTATATTTCATATATATATAATATTCCATATATATGTAAGATAAAGATAACCTCTTTATCCATTTGTCCATTGATGGACACTTAGGTTGTTTCCATGTCTTAGATATTATAAATAATGCTGCTATGAACATGGAGGTGCTGAGTTTTTTTCTAATCATGAATGGGTGGTGAATTTTGTCAAATGCTTTTTCTGAATTTGCTGAGAGGATCATATGGTTTTTTCTCTCCTTTTTCACTTAATGTGGTATATTACATGATTTGACAATCAAATATTGAACAAATCATTCATTCCTGGGATAAACTGCACTTTGATGCAGTGAACATTTTTATTTGCTGGATTCTATTTACTAATTTTGTTAAGAATTTTTACATTTATTTTCGTGAGGCATACCAATTTGTAGTTTTCTTGTAATGTTTTTGTCAGGTTTAGTATTAGGGTAACTCTGACCTCTTAAAATGAGTTGTGAAGAGATCTCTCTTCCTCTATTTTTCTGAAGAAGTATATATAAGATTGATATTACTTCTTCCTTAAATATTTGATAGAATCCACCAGTGAAACCATCTGGGTCTAGATTTTTTTGTAGGTTTTTATTACAATATTAATTATATTCCCTAATATAATTCTATAGAAATTTTCTATTTCTTCTCTGTCAGTTTTGTTAAGTAATGTCTTGCAAGGAATTTCTCCATTCATCCATTTGTTGAATTTATTGACCTAAAGTTTTTCCCAGTAATATCTTTTAAATGTCTGTAGGATCTGTAATGATATTCCCTCTTTCAATTTTAATGTTAGTAAATTGTGTTTTTTTTCTGATCAGTCTTGCTAAGGATTTATCATTTTGATTACCTTTTTCAAATAACTCTGTTAATTTTTCTTTCTGATTATTATTTTTTCTATTTAATTGAATTTTGCACTTAATTATTTATCCTTTCCATTTATTTTAACTTTTCTTTTTTAAATTCTTAAGGCAAAACTATATAATGTTTTTCAAACCTTTCTTTTCTAATATAGTCATTAAATTTTACACTTTCCTTTAATAACTGATTTAGTTACTTCCCACAGATTTTGATATAATTTATTTTCATTATCTTTCAGCTGAATAATTTTTAATTTTCCTTTTGTTCCTTTGACCTGTGGGTTATTTTAGATGTGTGATATTTAATTTTCAAACATTTGAAAACTTTCTAGACATCTCATTATTAACTTCTAATTGAGTTTCATTGTTATCAGATAATACACTTTATAAGATTTCAAACATGTTTATTAATGAGTTATATTTCATCACTTAGCATATAGTCTATCTTGATGAATATTGTATGTGGAGTTAAAAAGTTGTTTTCTGACATTACAGAGTATAGTATTCTATAAATGTCATTTAGGTCCAGTTCATTGATAGGGTTGCTCATATCTTCTGTGTTTTGGTAGTTTCTTTTCAACTTCTATCAGTTACTGAGAAAAGGGTGCAACATGTCCAACCGATACGGTAGATTTCTCAATTTCTCCTTTTAGTTCTGTCAGTGTTTACTTCATGTATCTTGTAAATCTATCATTAGGACCATACACATTTAGAATGATTATGTTTAACTCTTAAGGTACCTTTTTATCACTTGCAACATTTCTGTCTATCTCTGGTAATAATCTTTGTTTCATAATCTGCTTTGTCCAATATTAATACAGACACTCTGGCTTTCTTTTTACGTTATTTTACTTTCAATCTATTTGTGTCTTTATATTTAAAGTATAACATCTGCAGAAAGTATATTTTTGAGTCTCATTTTTATCCAGTTTGATAATAAATGATTCTTACTGTGCTTCTTCCATGTATATCTAATGTATTTATCGATATGACTTATTTTAATTCTATAATTTGCTGGTTGTATTTTAGTTGTTTTATGTGTTCTTTTCATTCATCCGTTCCTCCTTTTCTGCTTTCTTTTGGGTTAATCACATATTTTTATTATTCTATTTCATTTTCTCTGTTGTCTCTGTCATGCTCTGCTTGGCCTCCACCTCTCTGTGTTGAGGTTGGAACTGTACACTAATAGAGAACATGGTTCTCATCTCCTCTGTTGCTCTTCTTTGAGTATTGCATTCTGTGTTGCCTTTTGTTCAGTGCCTGAAGACAGTTGCTTCATATACTTTGTAAAGTTTTATAACTGTCTACAGTGGGAGGGCAAGTCTGGTACCACTTATATCAGCATAGCTGGAAATGGGATTCCGAGGCTTGCTTTTTTAGCTTCTCCCAGTCTTCTTTTTTGGTCCTTTTTCTACATCATGGCCTTCTCCCTCCTTTTCCTATCCCCCTCACAGATATCCTGCTTCTAGTGTCTTACTCTCAGAAGCTATGAATTAATAACTTTAATAAGTTATAAAAGCTTATTAAAGCTTTTATAACTTATTATAAAAGCTGATAAAAGCTGAGGGTGTGATATTTTCCTGAGTCATTTTCATGATTATTGGGATGCTAGAAGATTTTATAGCCTCTAAGATTCATAGGACTTCATCTCTGGTAGTGGAATGAATACAAGTAAGCTATGCTTCTTGGATGTTTATTGGATATCTACTATGTAGTAGCTATCTTGAGAATATCCATCATAATGCTAACCCATACGTTTCTGTCTACTTTCTCTACTTTTATGACCAAAACTGTAGGAAGGAGTATGGGATTTGATGGCTAAATGAACACCTTGAAGTGCCAGCACAAATCCTTTGTGGGTCAAAAGAGAAAAGCCAGGGAAAGGATAGAGTGAGAGCTGTAAGAGTTGAGATTTCAGTGTAAGAACTGAACTCAAGAACAGACAAAGCAGAAAGAGGCAAAGCATTTGGAAATACATCTCCCACATTCATAGTTGAGCTTCTCTAGTCTTCACCACCTATTACTGGGCTGAGCAAAAATTTCTGTTTTTACTTCTGACTGCCTCTTATCTCTTCTTGCTGTTTTCTTGGCTTTTCCCTTTATCATACATCTTGATGGGTATATTGGTATTCTTTTTTCTAGTTTGGCATTCTGTAGATTTACCAGGCAGTGAATTTTGTCTACCAGGAATTGATTTGGGTATTATCTTAGGCACTTCCACCATATTGGGATTCTCACTTATTTTAATAACTTAGAACTTCCTTTCCAAATAGCCTATTTAATAAATACATTATAAAAAATTTTATATGGACTCTATGATTTATGGTAAACTAAAAAGAACACTAAATCATGAATCAAGAAATGGAAATTCTGGTCCTAGTTCTGTCATTAAGTGTATGACCTTTGGGAAGCCATTTAATGTGGAAACTAAGCTTAGATGGTCCTTAAGGTCTTTTCCAACTATAAGATTCCATATGCAAGTAAGATTCCTTTATTTCTTCTTCTCCTCTCATTTTTGGAGATGAAGAATACATTTCTCTTTTACGACTCCTTGGTATTACTTATACATGAGAACAGAATATGTCCCAGTGGACAAACTTGTAAGCCCAACACAAACTTACTCCCTGTCCTCTGCCTTGCCTTAATCCTTTTGTCTCCTTTACCCCCAGTATCCTGCAGCATCTTTCCAGATGATTCTGGTATGATTGACTACCATCAAAAAAGAAAGAAAGAAAGGTGTTATGTCAAACTGAAATGTTTGTTTTTTTCCATTGTCTTTCCAGATCAGACTTCAGCCTACTTTTTAAAACACTTTTTCATAGCTTTGAGAGTACCTTGTAAAGTCAGAACTTGCATTTTTGTATATCAGTGATTCTGAGTAGCTTGGTGACCAACAAAACAACTGCATCGATTCCCAGTCTTAAGAAGTAACCCTTAGAGAAGGAATGTTCTCAACTAAGACTGCATTGCCGGTGCAGTATAAAGAAAAATGTTTATCAACCTCTCCCTGGAAGCCAAAAGGACTGCTTCAATCCTGAAATGGCAGACTTTGTCCTTAACTAAGCAAAAGGGAACAATAAAAGTTCAGCGTATAGCCAAGTGTGCTGTGTGTGCGTGTGTGTGTGTGTTTACAAAAGTAGAAGAAAGAACTTTTTGAAACTATGTTGATGTTGTGCCTTATGCTGATGGGTGATCTTTAAAAGAAAAAGGTTTTTGCTATAAGTACAAGGAGTTAAGATTTTTTTCCAGTGTCATAGGTAAAAGTATTATTATAATTACTTGACATTTAGAGAGTATTTACCTCTCAGTAAACCCAGTTCTACTTAAAGTTTTTCTTAAAAAACAATTATGGTAAGCTTGACATATTAAGGCTCTATTCAGAACATGCCAAAAGATCCAGTTCATTCTATCGAAAATTCAGCCTCTAATCTGGTTGGTTTGATTCTAGAAATCAAATTTCTATTTCCCACTAGATCATAAACTGCATAAGGGCAGATACTACGTGTTATTCGTACTGTTTTTGTAGTTCCTAGGACTGTCATGTACTGAATACTTTTTGAAATGAATTGAATTAGACCGAACTGAACTGAAAGTTTAGTGAGTTTAACAAATGAAGAATAAAGAATCCAGAGAAAATGACTTCCTCTTTTCATATAATAAGTCCAAAAAGAGATCTGCAACAATTGAGTTTTTTTGCTTGTACCTTCAGTGATCTCCAGGCTAGGCTCTCTTCTTCAACCACACAGGATTAACTGCTGTACCAAATGATGCTGTCAGCTAATAGAATTCTGAAACCTGTAGTCCCATGCAAATAAGTCCTGCAGTCCTAAGACTCCTGATGGTTTGACCCACTAAATCAACCAGACTGTGTAGAACAGACGTTCCTTCACACCTAGGAGTATTCAACCACATGGTCCAAACAAGAGAACCATCAAAAATGGTTTAATATTATAATAAGCTAAAAAACTTATTTTGTGAATAATATATTGTATTTGGCAAAACCAAGAAACAATTCATTTTTGCTCAGTCTTTAATATCCTCAAGTGTAATCATTAAACTCTTGTTACTTTTAATACCTAGTGTGGTTAAAGAGGATTGGACTGAATTGATAAAATGATAATTACATCTCTGTGCTATTTGCATTTGACTAGGAACATATTTAATTTTCTTGCAAGTGTAGGAAATTAAAGGGCTGAGATTCTAATTGGAAATAGGTGCATAGAAGTTTAAGTGGGAATTTCCAACAAAAGTCACATGAGAGTCAACTTGAGAAAATAGAGGTTATAATGAGGGATTAGGAATCATTAAACTTTATGTTTAAGGTTGAAGAAATTATAAAAGCACACCCAGTTGTTCATCCTTAATATCCATTACCACTGTGAGTCTCGGAATGACTGATATATCCTTGCTACTCAGTGTGGACATTCACCAGCATCAGTAGTCACTTGGGAGCTTGTTAGAAATGCCTCACCCAGACCTACTGAATTAGTTATATATTGCTGTGTAGTAAATTGCCACAAATTTAGCAGCTTAAAACAACACACTATTATTTCATAGTTTTTGTGGGTCAGGAATCTGGGCACACCTTAGCTGGGTCCTCTGCTCAGGATCTCGCAAGGCTGCAATTAGGATGTCAGCCAGGGCTGGGCTGTGATCTGAGGCAAGGAGTTCTTTTTCAGGCTCACGTGGTTGTTGGCAGATTTCATTTCCTTGTAGCTGTAGAACTCATAGAAGCTTACTTCTTTTTTTTTTTTCTTTTAGAAGCTTGCTTCTTCAAGGCCAGCATGAGAGTCTCTGACCTTCCCCCTCTGTCCTCTAGACCCTCTTGTAATGGGCTCCCTTAATTACGTCAGGCTCACCCAGGACAAGCTAGTATTTCTTGTCCATTGCTATGTACACTACACTGTGCTTGGCACTTAGCACATGTGTCATTACATTTAATTCTCATGATGACTCTACCAGTGGGATGGTAGCATTATTATTTTACTGATGAAGAAACTGAGGATCAAAGAGATTAAGATCATACACCTAGTATATGGACCTAGTAGTCAAAGCAAGCATGCCTGACCGGATTTTTCTACCACATCATGCTGTGTCCAAAGTGGGAGGAAGAGGCTGCCCAAAGAGAAAGCCCCTGAAGACACAGCTCACAATTTTGTCAAACCCCAATGGGTCAGGGGTTCAAAGACACCTTTCTTTGCCTACCTTGAAAGAAACTGGGAACTCCTGGGTTCCCTGGAGCTTTCGGAAACCAGTAAGTGGAGATGTGACCAGTAGAGAGCACCGCTCTCTCCCAGCAGCCTCTGCTGCATTCACTGAGATTTCCGGGAAGAAGACTATGACCTGAATATGCTGTCAGTGTTCTGAGAAAGCCAACTTAAGGCACCCAGCCTGCTGATGAAGAGAAAGGCTCCATTTGGTGAGTGCATTGAAGTTCTTGAAAGCCAAAGTGAGGGTAGAATAAATGCCAACTTCACTTTTCTTTTATAATTTTATATTAAGATATGTTAGAAATGTTGATTAATTTTGGTGAACAAATATCTCCAAGGCTGACATTATTGAAATTTTAAAGATTTTGTTCTTGCTAGATTATTTATTTTGGTTTTAGCATTAAATGTCATCTCAGGTCAGTCTCTAAAAGGGGTTTGTTTAATTCCTAATTGTATAGAAAGCATAGTTTACTGAATTGTATTGGTGCACTGCCTGTTTAAGTAAGGCCTTACCAGGTGAGTCTAAAGCCTAGTTTTATTTTGGTTAAAGAAAAAAAAAAATCTATCAGTAATCCATTTTGTGAGTTTTCTCAATTTATTATCAGGCAAGCACAAGACATTAATGTATTCTTTTGATTTACTTCCTAATTATAAAAGCTGCTTCTTTGCAAAAAGAAAAAGAAAAGAAAATAGGGATAGCAGGCTTCACATCAGAAAATGTGGTGCTATTCTTTTTCTTTCTATTTTGTTTTTGTTTTTTTCTGGCAAAAGTTGACTACTTCAGATATTCTCCAGATAGCTTTCAGGATAGTACTGATCTCTTCAAAACCAGAAAACATTTAGGATTTTATCTCTAAGTTGCTTTGTAGAGATAGAAAGTAGATTAGTGGTTGTATAAGGCTAGGGTTGTTGGGAGAGTTACGGGGTAAATGCTAAAGGGCAGGAGGTTTGTTTCTTTTGGGCAGTAATGTCAGTGTTTTAAAATTGATTTTGGTGATGGATGCACAAGTCTGTGAAAATACTTAACAGCTATTGAATGGTATACTTTAAATGAGTGAATTTGTTGGTACGTAAACTATATGTCAATAAAGCTTTTTTTTTTTTTTTTGATGCTTTGTATGAAATTTTAGTGGATGAGAACAGGTCTCAGATTGAGATTAAAACACTGTATTCCAAATAATACCAAATCTGCAGCATAAGCTTTAAACTAATTTTATAGGAGGATGGTCAGGAACCTTATTTGTAGATTTTCTCTTCACTTTCTTCCCTCCATGAGGAAGGAAAAACGATAATCAGCTCCCTAAGAGATACTGCTTTGACCCAACCCCTGAATGAGTGGAAGTAATTACTTTTGGCAGAGCTGAAAAAGCAACTGCCAAAGAGTGTCATGTAAACTATTGTTGGCTAGTCTTCTTGCCGTCATGGGCCCTGAAGCTCAGAAGGATTTTATAAAGTGGGAGAGTGGTTTTATTTTGATCCACAGAATGAGTATGGAGTGTATTTGGTCAAAATTAGTTGAAAGATGAGTGCGGCTTACTTGGCTCCTCCTTCCATGCTCCCATCTCTCTTCCCTCCCAATTTCTAACGTCTTATGTTTCTTCAGTGCCTCTGGAGAACAGGGCTCACTTCTCTAACTTCTTCCCACAGATATTTCCATGGTTTTTAGGCAGCAGTTCAGCACAGTGGAAAGAGCACTGACTTTGGAATAAGTGCTGTGATTGACTTCTGGCTCTCTCAGTTACTCTGCTACCTTGGGAAAAAATAATTTTTAACTTCTCTCAACTTGCTTCATTTCTCAGCTGGGGACATAGTTCACATAGAGTGGGTATGAGGTTTACCTGGTGCTCAGTAATAAATGGTAGCTGTTACTATACATATTATTCACTGCATATCAATCTGGAACGTTTCCCGTTTCATGGTTTTTAAACAGATTTAAGGCTTCTGGGTTCTGTGCCTATAAGTCGAGATGCCACTATCACATTTTACATCCTTGCAGCTCAGTAATATATGAATTAGGCTATCTAGTAGAATATCATGAGGTCTTTCCTAGAAATGTTCAATGTACCCATTTGCTAGGAAGATGTAATTACGAATGTGATTAACTGGTCCTATGTTCTCTGTGAGGGAAGGAGGGATGGGGACAGTTCATGTTAAAATAGTCAGCAAAACAAGAAAATGTTTGGAATACAGAAGAATGCTTAATATATATATATATATATATATATATATATATATATATAAAATATACACACACATATATATATAATTTCTTTTTGTCTTGGGTTTAAATGGTATGATATATCTCACAATCTACAAGGTGGTGGATATCAGGTATAGCTTTCTCATTCCATTCAACTTGTCCCCAAACCTCATGGATGTGGGGCCTTAATACTAATTTTTGAGGTACATCATGTAGCCAGCGCTTCAGTTCTATCTATTTTCTTCCATCCCTCATAGTTTCTCGATCATTTAAAAACCAAACAAAGTCCTGCCTTTGTGTCGGGCCATATGATAGAAATTGTCAGTAAGTTTGTGTCCTTTGTTCAGTTCAGCTACTGGATGGAAAGCTGGGGGCTTTGGATCTTTGAGGTGGGAGGAAGGGATGAAAGTAAGCTCTCAATGACATCTGTGCTGCAGGTGAATGCTTGAAAAAACAAAACCAGACCCTTTACAGTAGGAAAAGTAGTCTCCTCTCAACATTATATCCTACACTTTATCATGCTTTTTTAAATAAAACTGTATCTTCTTTTCAGCCTCAAGTTATGTCACAAAAGTTCCCTTTTATAGCCTCCAGCTTTCATAATCTCCAGGAAGACAGTTGTGAGGAGGAAATACATCTTGCCCTGCAAAAAAATTAATAAAAAATGGGACATTCAGGCGGTGTGTTACATATATACATGCAGTTTTATTTCCTCCTTTTAAATATAACGTGTTTTGAATATTTTTCCATGGAGATATGTGTCATTTTTAATGTTTACATGGTATTTTATACACATATTATAATTTAGATATATAACTGTTCTCCAATTGTTTGGAGTTTGGGCTTTGCACTTAATATATATTAATAGACTGCTTTGCTAAGTCCCTAAGCACAGATCTAATAAAATAAAGACAAGTGGAAAGAATTTGGTGTGGGATTCCCAGGGCCACTTTCTACCTTCTAATATTCTTTATTTTATTGTGAATCCTTAGTGTGGCCATTTTTGTTTACATCACACTGATTTCTGGATTTTTATTATGAGAAGAGAAAATGGATATAAAGAAAAACTTGGTTGCTGACAAAAGCAGAAGCATTAGTGGTACGCTTTCATCATCCAACATGAAACCAAGTAACATGAAGTAAAATACATTGGGCAGTTTTTACCAGAAGTCAGCACATCTGTCAGTGCAGAGCTAGCACTTTAAATGGATCTGTGTAAAGTAACTTAGCAAAGCAGTTTATGACTATATATTAGGTTTAAAGCCCAAACGAGAAGTTGTCACCTTTGTGACTTTCTGATGCGAATTTAATACAAAACATTCTGATCAAAGATCACAGGGGAGAAAGTAGAAGAAAACTGTAGCATAATCACATTCTAACTGTGATTTCTTATCTTACAGTTGACATCTTGGTAAGATGAATTTGTTCTCAGAATATCTTTATGAAATTTCAATAAGTTATATCACTTTATCAAAATACAGACGCAATGGACAAAGTCGAAAGAATCACCTGGGCATTGCTTGGGAAAATTGTCATGGATGTTCATTTTTGTGGTTGAAATATATCTGAAAGTTAAGAAATGCATCACTCATCACACAGATGCTCAGCATGTGTGGGCCCAAACAATTGATCATTTCCATCCAAATACACTCTGTGGATAATGTCTAATAAACTTGTACTTCCCCTGTTTAACCCAAGCTAAAGCTCTCATTAGAGGCTTTTATGGTACAGGTAGAGTGGATTTAATTCAAATTAACCAATATGTTTAGCTCCTACTCTTTAAAAGTCCCAGTCCCAAGACTCCTCTTGGGTGACACAGAGAATAATACATCACTCAAGCATCATGTTGTTACTCAAACATCTTACAACCTACCTGGTAGTGGTGAGGGGAGAAAGAGATGGTGGCGCAGGTATGACAAGGGCACAATGAGGAAGATTGTGATTAGTGTTGTAGAAAAATACATATGGCCTGTTATGTAATTTCAGAAGAGGAAAGAAGAAAGGGAGGTGTTGGGGAGTTGGGGATAGGAAGGGAAATGTAGCAAGTTCAATGCCAGCCAATTGGGAGGCACTGTGAAAAGTAGTGGGGGCAATAGAAGGGTGAGTGAACACACAATACTTGGCTTAAGGAGTCTATAATCTAGTGGGAGAAATAGACCCGAATGTGGCATGCGCGTGTGTGCGAGCACATACAGGCCATGATTGAAGTCGGAGTGTGGTAAGCAGAAACTCACACCCGTTCCGGGCCCTCCTGTGGACCAGGCACTGTACTTGAACTTTCCCTATTCTCAGAACAACCCTGAGGCTTAGTTTTTATTATCTCTATTTTACATAGGAGGAAACTGAGTTTATATAGTTAGTAAGTAGCAAAGTGAGTAATTTAAACCCACAGTCAATAGCATTTTAATAGCTATCATTTATTGAGTACCTGCTAGATGCTTGCTATGAGTTATGCTTATGTTTTATAATTCTGCAAGGTGTGTATTAAAACCATCATTTTACAGATCAGGAAACTGAGAAAGACATTTAATAACTTTCCAAGATCACAGCTATTATTGGAACAATTAGGATTCAAATCTGGGTCTATCTGATTCTAAGGCCTGTTTTTTACAATGCGACTGCTCATTGGAGGGATAGAAGAGATTAATTATGAAGATCTTGAGCAGGTGGCTTTTGGAAAGGGTAACATTTGAGATAGGCTTTTAAAATGGCTAGAACTTACACAGGTAGAGTTGGAGTAGAAGAATATTTAAGGTGGCAGGACAAACACAGAGACAGCAGTGTAGTACAAGGCATATTTTGAAGAATGGGTTGAAGTGGTTTGGCATGGCTAGATTGTAAGGAACCTCAGACAAAAAGAAGATAGGAAACAGAGCTGGACACTGGAATAACTCCAGTATCATAAAGAGTTGGTTTTTTTCTGTTTTTAATGAGGAAATATTGAAGGTCTTGAGCTTAGAATGGACACAGTCAGATCTGTGCCTTTGCTTATTATTGTCTGTTTCCCATCGGTAGGTTGAGAACTCCAAGAGAGCAGGGATTCTTTTCTGTTTAGTTCATTACTGTGCCCCTAATAACCAGAGTAGTGTCTAGAATATAATTAGAGCTGCTGTCTATAGCCCTGAGGTTTATAACCTGCATAATTTCAGTGGGTGGCATTCACATACACTACAATGCAAATAATGTCCCTGAGAGTTGTGCAGTTTTATAAATACTGGACATAATGGGCACTCAATAAAAATTTGTATGAATGAATGATTGATTAATTTGCTTTAGGCGAGTCTGGATGGAGTTTATAGGACGTATTGCAGGAGGGAGAGAATCAGGGAACAGGGAACGCTAGGACAATTTTTAAGTAGTCTAAGCAGGAGATAATGATCTGAGCTCCCTAACTGGAAGTAGAAAGGACAAGGTAGAGGCAAGACATGCATCCATGGTAGAATTAGTATGGTTTTTTGTTTTGTTTTTTTTTACTGACTGGATATAGAAAGGGGAGGAGTATGGGCAAGGGAAAGTTGAAGATAACTCAAGGATTTTTAGCCTGAGTGCCTGAAGGATGACAATGGCACTGAATTAGAAAAGGAAAATAAGAAAGAGAAGCAAGTTTGATGGATGGGGTAGATGGGTGGAAGATGAATTCAGAGATGTACATATTGAGTTTGAGGAGCCTCTGGGATACATAGATAGGTCTATCTATTTCCTGGCATTTGAATATACTGACCTGAAACTCAGCAGAGAGATCGAGGATAAGAAGATAGATTATGGCAGTTTTGAAGCCATGGGAGGAACGAAGATGTAGAGAAGTTGTGGAATGAGAAGAGGAGGCAGCAAAAAGTAGCCCCTTAAGAAATGCCTATAATATTGATAAAATAGTGGACAGTAAAAGCAAAAATACAAGGACACTGAAGAGATACAGTCAGGATGCAGAATAGGAGCGTTAAGTGTCTCGGAAGCAGGAGAGATGGAGGTAGCCATCTTATGCTGACAACTGTCAAGAGGTCAAGCCAAAAAAGGACAGAGAAGAGGTCGCTGGATTTACTAATTGGAAGGGCATTTCTGTTGAGAGTAAATCCAGTAAACCAGTGAGGTTAGAAGCTAGATTGCAAGTTATTAGAGGGATGTGAGGTGAGGAAATGGAGACCGCAAATGACAAATGGAAGGATTAGAAAGATAGAACTGTACAGTAGGACCCTACTGTATAACATGGGGAACTCTACTCAATACTCTGTAATGACCTATATGGAAAAAGAATCTAAAGAAGAGTGGATATATGTATAACTGATTCACTTTGCTGTATAGCAGAAACTAACACAACGTTGTAAATCAACTATATTCCAATAAAATTAATTAAAAAAAGAAAGAACTGTAACTTGAAAAAGAAGCAGGGATAAAGAACAGTTACAGCATAGAGGAAGATTTGCATATGTCTATCGACTAGGGAAGGAATCAATGGAGATACTGAAGATGGAGATGATTGATGAAATAAGGTCCCAGAAATACAGGAAGAGATGGGAACAAGAGCACAGCAAAAAGGTTTCAACCTAGGAAGGACACTTCTTTCAAGCTAGGAGGGAAGAGGAAAGGATAGGTAGAGATAGAAAATATAAAATGGAAGCAAGGCAATTTTTAGGAGTTCATGGTAGATGGCCTCAATCTTGTCTGTAAAGGAGAGGGCAACTCCATCTGCTAAGCTATGGACTCTTTCTTAGATTAAAAGGCTTATGGTATTAAAATACAAATACCCTTAAAGTTATTTGCATTTTGACAGCAAACTTTCACTATACTTAATTCACAACGTTACTAAATTCTGCTTAAATGTGTTTTTCAAAGTTTTGTTCTAGAAAGCTTAGTTTGGCAACTCTAAGCCCTTTATCAGAAAGCAGTCATATCAGAAAGCAGTCATATCAGAAAGCAGTCATATCAGAAAGCAGTTTTATATCTAATCCTATGTGTGATGGTTGCTATGGAAACAGTCGAATGCAAACTTCATTTTACATAACACCCAGCTAAGCTATTGATCAGGTGGGAGGGAGAGAGCTTCAAACCATTTCACTCAAGGAGAAGAAAAACAAGAAACATTAGAGAGGTGGTTAGGTGAAAAGAAGCCCTTTGGTTGGGAAAAATACAGTTAAGGTTTTCACATATATAAATAGAGGGCTTAGGCGGTTGGGGCTTTTAACAAAGGTGTTGCAGTCCTGAGTGTTCAGAGGGTCAAGCAGGGAAGATGACAGAGAGCAGTAATAGATAAAACTAAGCTCACGGCAGTGAAGGAAGGGATAGGACTGGATCATTAATTCCTAGTGAAATTAGAGCGGAACCAATGCCTGGGCTTCAAAATCGAATAGAGCCATTACATAGAAAAGAACCAGAGAAAAGTGGCAAAGCTGAAAAAACAAACAAACAAAAAAAAAACCAACCGTGTTTAACTGGAACACATTTAATGTAAATCGCATACATCACTGAGCTTTTTTTTTATACTCATAAGAAAATATCAAGTAAAAATAAGGTTACTACCATTGCGTTTTATATAAGACTGCAGTTCGGGTCTACATGGAGACAGCAAAATCCCCTTTACTTTAGTCCCAGAGATAGTCTGGGACTATCTCTAGTCCCAGACCATGTTAGGGTGTTTATGGAACATAATCGGCTATAGCTAGGTAATTGTACCCCCGTCTCTCCATGTCCTGAGACAGAAATTCTCCAAAACCAGAAAGAAATGAATGTAAACTCAATACATTAGTATAGCCCAAGAAAAAAATGTCAGTCACAAAGGACCATATCAGCATAGAAACAGTACTGTCACAAAAGATAGATGTCCAAGGAAGTCACAGTAATTTGAATCTTTTAAATAATTCCCCTGGTTCTAAATCCATGCTCACCATGCGGGCTTTTTTGGTTAACGTTATATCATTCAATTGTTTATGCATTATAAAAGTCATATACAAACAGTATAAAGAATAAACTGAAAATTGACTATAGTGCTACCACCTAGAAATGAACATTGTTAATATTTTGGTATATTCCCTTCTCATTTTATGCTTTTAGAACTATGTAACTTGATACGGAGATATATTTCCCCAGGTACACAGAAATATATGTTTAATATATATACAAGTGTTACAAAATCGGAACATTATATAAATCAATATGGTGGTGTTTTACTTAACATGCTGTAAAGAACTTTTCCCCCAAAATCCTTAAATATCTTTTGAGAACATGATTTTAAAGGTTCCTTAGGAGCATGTAGCAGGGAAACATAATTTATTTCATCAATTCCTTATTGTTAGAAAACTGGCTTATTTCCAGTTTTTTTACATTTAGAAATCTTTGATCAACACCTTTGTCCATAAATCTTAGTGTATATTTATGAAAGTAGAATTTTTAGGTTGATGTTTATGTACATTGTTAAGGCTTTTGTTAAATATTGCCAGGCAGCCTTAAAGGATAAGTTTTCAGAGGGACATATTTTAGATTAGAGATTATGCAGATTTTAAGGCTTTTGATTAATAATGACAAATTTCCCTCAGAAAGATGTGAGCAGTTCATCCTCTCAACCAGTATGTGAAGTCTGTTTGTCCCTTAGTCACATCAACACTGGATACCAACATGTTTTTACATGTTTGTAAGATTCATAGGTGAAAAAATTGGTGTCTGGATTTAATTTATGTTTTGGATAAGTTTGGACACTTTTACATGTTTATTTACCTTTTGTCTTTATTTGTGAATGTTCTGTTCATGTCTTTTGTCCAAATTTCTTTCTTTTTTTTTAAATTTTATTTATTTATTTATTTATGGCTGTGTTGAGTCTTCGTTTCTGTGCAAGGGCTTTCTCTAGTTGCGGCAAGTGGGGGCCACTCTTCATCGCGGTGCGCGGCCTCTCTTGTTGCGGAGCACAGGCTCCAGACGCGCAGGCTCAGTAATTGTGGCTCACGGGCCCAGTTGCTCCGTGGCATGTGGGATCTTCCTAGACCAGGGCTCGAACCCGTGTCCCCTCCATTGGCAGGCAGATTCTCAAGCACTGCGCCACCAGGGAAGCCCCAAATTTCTTTTGAGTTATTCATTTTTGACTTATTGTTTGCCAGAAATCCTTTACATATAATGTTAACCCTTTATGTGTAATGTATGTGACAAATATATTTTTCCAGGCTCTGATTTGCCTCTGACTTTCTGGAGCTTTTATGCATAAAAGTTTATCATTTTTAATATAGTCAAGTATGTGAATCATTACCTTTATGGCTTCTTTCAGTGCTTTTGTATTTTTTAAAAAATTTTTCGGGCTTCCCTGGTGGCACAGTGGTTGAGAATCTGCCTGCTAATGCAGGGGACACGGGTTCGAGCCCTGGTCTGGGAAAATCCCACATGCCGCGGAGCAGCTGGGCCCGTGAGCCACAACTACTGAGCCTGCGCGTCTGGAGCCTGTGCTCCGCAACAAGAGAGGCCGCGATAGTGAGAGGCCCGTGCACCGCGATGAAGAGTGGCCCCCACTTGCCACAACTAGAAGAAAGCCCTCGCACAGAAATGAAGACCCAACACAGCCAAAAATAAATAAATAAATTTAAAAAAAAAAAAAAAAAAATTTTTCTTCTGTTGAGTCAGATACATTTTTACCTTTTATTCTGCTTTTTATCATTTTATTCATTATATTAAATTTTAATGTATCTGGTCTGTGTGTATGTGTGTGTGTATATATACACACATATATTTGCAAGGACTTTTTAACTATAAAAAATTGGGGTTTTTTTTGTTCTTGAGCCTCATCCCCTAACCCTCTACTGGAGTTAAATATTAATTCAAAGGCAATTCAGAGGCCATATTACTAAATAAGATGCAATGGTTTGTTATCAATCACGTAAATTTTTTTGGTGATTAGGAATCAATGTTTTAAGCAGTTTATATCATAATATGATAGTTTTACTGTGTAGTAGTTTTGTTTTAGGAAATTGGTTGAGGGTTTTCGGTAAAGTATATTGCACTATAATTTTTTCCCATTTAAAGAATTGGAAATGTTGCAGTTATTTCCAATATTGCAGTTAACTATTCTTGGTTAGGTCTTTTACACAGAATATCTGATTTTCAGATATTGATTACTGATGTTAAATAGAAGGTGACTGTATCTCTTCACCATCATACTCCTATACACATCCAAATGTAACAATTTTGGGAAACTCATTTCTTTTATATTCATTGTCTGAATAATGTGTCAGTGTAACATTCTGATAATTGTTTCTTTTAAAATATATTTAGGATCTGGTACCCTTTTTTCCCAAACTTTTTTAGTTTTGCAATTTATCCTTATAAATGAATTGCTACTTGAAATAAAAAAATCTAGTTGTACTTTGTGTTGTAATTCAATGAACTTATATGTTAAATTTTGGAAAGTTTGCAGTTCTGTCCACATTTATTCTTCCTATCAAGGAACTTTTATTAAAGTAAGGTTGTATGTCCTTTAGGAAAATTTTGAAGATTTTCTCATGTAGCCATTGCACTTTTCTTCTTTTCTTGTTAATTTTTTGCATTAATTTTTATTTACATATATGTATATACATATGTACATATAATGAATTATGTATGTATAGTGGGATTTCATACACGTGGAAAACATTAATATTCATATTATAAGGAATGGAATTTTCCTTACTATATCTTCTATTTCTAGCATCTAGAGTAGCTCTTGGTACATCTCATGTTTATTCAGATGATTCTCTAGTTTTCTAAGTAGTCATTATCTATAAATAGTGATAATTTATTTCCTTTCCAATAATTTTATGTTTGCTTTTTGCAACTTATTATTCAAAACTTTCAGAATTTTTTTTTAAGTTCGGAATGGGTGTGGAATTTTATCAAATGCCTTTTGAGCAGCTATATAAATTTTTATGTTGTTTTTTCTGCTATATCTTAGTGATACTGTGATTCATTAAGTATGCCTAGTAAGAAACCATACCTGCATTCATTGCATAAATACAAGTCAGATATATTATTTGCTAGTACTTTATAGTATTTTTCATATATATATTAATAATTTATTAATAATATATTTCATATATAATAATAATCATATATTATATGATTGTTTTGTAATGTCTATTTTTTCCAGTATTTGTTAAATTTTGGTATCAAGGTATCTAAATTTCATGAAATCATTTGAGAAACTCCCATTTTCATCTATGGTCTAAAATAATTTCTGTGCCATGGAAATTATATGCTACTTAAAATTTATAGATCTATCTGGGCTTGGAAACCTCTTTGATGATAGTTGTTTCACAACATTACCATTTTTATCCCATGGTTATTGATCTTCTCAGGTATGTTTATCTTCTACTAACTAACTGAGTTAATGCAGTCTTTTAGAAAATTAATCATTTAATTTTTTCACATTTATATTTGTATTATTTTTATTAGAGACTATTTTTGTAGAGCAGTTTTAGGTTCACAGCAAAATAGAAGGGAAGGTGCAGAGATATCTCCTATCTGGTCTACCGTACACATGCACAGCCTTCTCCATTACCAACATCCCCCAACAGAGTGGTATACTTGTTACAATTGATAAATCTATACTGACATATTATAATCACCCAAAGTCCATAATTTACATTAGAATTCACTCTTTTTTCTCTTCTAATTTTATTGAGATATAATTGACGTACAGCACTGTATAAGTTTAAGGTGTACAGCGTAATGATTTTTTTTTGGTTTGACTTTTTTTCCCATTTTTTAATGGACATATAATTTACAATATTAGTTTCAGGTGTACATCATAGTGATTCAGTATTTTTATAGACTATACTGTTTTTTAAGTTATTTCAAAATAATGTCTATTTCTCTGTGCTGTACGTTATATCCTTGTTGCATATTTATTTTATAACTAGTAGTCTATATTTCTTAATCCCTCCTTCCCTCTCCCCCCTGGTAACCACTAGCTTGTTCTCTGTATCTGTGAGTCTGTTTGGGTTTGATTGTTTTATTTTTTTAGATTCCACATATAAGTGATAACATAAGAGTATTTGTTTTTCTCTGTCTGACTTATTTCACTAAACATAATACTCTCCAGGTCCATCCATGTTGCTGCAAATGGCAGAATTTCATTCTTTTTATGGCTGAGTAATATTCTATTGTATATGTATAACATGTCTTCTTTATCCATTAGTCTGTTGATGGGCACTTAGGTTGCTTCCATAGTTTGGCAATTGTAAATAATGCTGCTATAAACATTGGGGTGTATATATCTTTTCGAATTAGTGTTTTCATTTTCTTTGGATATATACGGAGGAGTGGAATTCCTGGATAATATAGTAGTTCTATTTTTAGTTTTTTGAGGAGCCTCCGTACTGTTTTCCATAGTGGCTGCACCAATTTGTATTCATACCAACAGTGGGGTTCCCTTTTCTCCACATCCTCACCAACATTTGTTATTTGTAGACTTTTTGATGATAGCCATTTTGACAGGTGTGAGGTGATATCTCATTGTGGTTTTGATTTGCATTTCTCTGATGATTAGCGACGTTGAGCATTTCTTCATGTACCTGTTGGCCACCTGTATGTCTTTTTTGGAAAAATGTCTATTCAAGCCTTCTGCCCATTTGTTAATTGGTTCTTTGTTCTTTTGAAATTGAGTTGTATGAGCTGTTTATAAATTTTGGATATTAACCCCTTATTGGTCATATCATTTGCAAATATTTTCTCCCATTTGCTAGGTTGCCTTTTCATTTTGTCGATGGTTTCCTTTGCTGTGCCAAAGCTTTTAAGTTTAATCAGGTACCCCATTTTTTTCTTTTATTTCTTTTGCCTTAGGAGACAGATCCAAAAATATATTGCCACGGTTTATGTCAAAGATGTTCTGCCTGTGTTCTCTTCCAGGAGTTTTACAGTTTCAGGTCTTACATTTAGGTCTTTAATCCATTTTGAGTTTATTTTTGTATATGGTGTGAGGAAATGTTCTAATCGCATCCTTTTACATACAGTGTCCAGTTTTCCCAGCACCATTTATTGAAGAGACTGTCTTTCCTCCATGGTATAGTCTTGCCTCCTCTGTCATAGATTAATTGACCATAAGTGCATGGGTTTATTTCTGGGCTCCTATTCTATTCTGTTGATCTATGTGTCTGTTTTTGTGCCAGTATCATGCTGTTTTGATTACAGTAGCCTTGTAGTATAGTCTGAAATCAGGGAACATAATACCTCCAGATTTATTCTTTTCTCTCAAGATTGCTTTGGGAATTCGGGGTCTTATGGGCATTTTAAAAATATTCTTCCAGTCGAAGAACACAGGATGTCTTCCCATTTCTTTGTTTCATTTTCAAGTTCCTTCATCAATTTTATAGTTTTCAGAGTACAGGTCTTTCACCTCCTTGGTTAAGTTTATTCCTAGGTATTTTATTCTCTTTGATGTGATTGTAAATTGAATTGTTTCCTTAAGTTCTCTTTCTGATAGTTCATTATTAGTATATAGAAATGCAACAAATTTTTGTATATTAATCTTGTGTCCTGTAACTTTACTGAATACATTTATTACTTTGAATAGTTTTTTTCATGGAGACTTTAGGGTTGTCTACATATGATATTATGTCATCTGCAAATAGTGACAGTTTTCTTTCCCTTCCAATTTGGACACCTTTTATTTCTTATTCTTGTCTGACTGCTGTGGTTAAGACTTCCAATATTATGTTAAATGGAAGTGGCGAGAGTGGGCATCCTTCTCTTGTTCCTGATTTTTAGCAGAAAAGCTTTCAGCTTTTCAACATTGTGTATGAAGTTAGCTGGGGGTTTGTCATAAATGGCCTTTATTATGTTAAGATATGCCTCCACTATACCCACTTTGATGAGAGTATTTATCATGAAGGGATGCTGAATTTTGTCAAATGCTTTGTCTGCATCTATTGAGATGATCATGTAATTTTTATCCTTCCTTTTGTTAATGTGGTGTATCACATTGATTGATTTGTGAATATTGAACCATCCTTCTGTCCCTGGAATAATTCCCACTTGATCATGGTGTATGATCATTTTTATTTATTGTTGAATTCTATTTGCTAATAGTTTGTTGAGGATTTTTGTATCTATATTCATCAAAGACATTGGCCTGTCGTTTTCTTTTTTTGTATTGTCTTTGGTTGGTTGGTATGTAGGTAATGATGGCCTGGTAGAATGAAATTATGGCTGAAAACTTCCCAAGCCTGCTGTTCATTCCTTCTAGTGAGTTTTTTATTTCAGTTATTGTATTGTTCAATTCTGACTGGTTCTTTTTTATATTTTTTAGTTCCTTGTTAAAATTCTCACTGTGTTCATCTATTCTTGTCCCTAGTTCAGTTAGCATTCTTATTACTACCTCTTTGAATTCTTTATCTAGAAAATTGTTTATTTCTGTTTCATTAGTTCTTTTATTCAGGGCTTTTCTGTTGCTCTTCCAATTAAGACAAATTCCTCTGTCTTTTCATTTTGCTTATCTTTCTCTGTCTCTATGAAAATAGGTGAAACAGTTACCTATGGCAGTCTTGGAGGGATGTCCTAATGTGGGAGCTTCCCTATAGAGTCTGCATGTGCCCAGTTGCGTGGGTGGGAGAGCTGGATTTGACATGAACACAAGTCATATCCTTTCTCAGGATTTGCTGCCATCTATTACCTTGGTAGGATATGGGGCTGGAGAAGGAGGGGTAGGACCAGAGCCAGGGGTGAGGTGGGGCTTCATCTCTGCTCAGTGGCTGTCACCATTCTATTGAGGGTGGGGTCAGCTCCAAAATTGCTGGGGCAGAAGCCCTGAGGGTCAGGTCTGAGCTGGCTCAGTTCACTTTAAGTGTGTGCTCTTCCGCCTCCCAGTACCAGCACCCCCAGCCCCCAGAGGGGAGCAGTGCTGGAGTAAGAGGGACCAGTGTGGGTATTTAGCGAGGGTTGAGGCATGGGGTGTGGCAGTCTGGCTGCCATCAGAGATCTGGTCTTACTCTGCTGCTCCACCTGCACAATTGACAGTAATGGCTACCCCCTCCCTCTTCAGACACCTCTTAGCATCTGAGCCACTACAGTGACTCACAGCCAAGTGTTTTCCTGGGTCATGGCAACCCTTGCTCCAGTGTGGAGCTGCGACACAAGGTGAATGGTTCTGGAACATTTGCTCTGCTCAGGCTGGGGCATGCAACAGGGTGGTCACAGGAAACCAGTCAGCCAGCAGTGCAGTTTCAATCTGCCCTGCTTCAGGAGCAAGCAAGCATCCTCGTGCTCCTCATGAGTAGAATCCAGGCCTCCCACCACCCTTCTGTTAGTTCCACCAGCCCCCAACCCGCCAAGAGGGCTTGTCTTCCCTTTGTTGAATCCCAGGGCTGGGGAACCCGAAATGTAGCTTGAACTGTTCATTCCTCAGGGGGGGGTCTCCACTGTGTAATCTCTCTTTTCCTCTGAGTCTCTTCCCAGGGGCACAGGTCCCAAACTGATCACTTCTCTTCCCTTCCTACCTGATTCCACATATATCCTTCTTACAGCCTTGGTTGTACTGAGGTCTTTCTGCCAGTTTCCAGTTAGTTTTCAGTGAGAATTGTTCCATATATAGATGTATTTTTGATGTGTTCATTGGGGAAGGTGAGTTCTGCATCCTCCTACTCTGCCATCTTGATTCAAGTCTCTAGAATTCACTCTTGGTTTTGTACATTCTCTGGGTTTGGATAAATGTATAATGACATTTATCCGCCACTGTAGTATCATACAAAGTATTTTCATTGCCCTAAAAATCCTCTGTGCTTTACCTATTTATTTCCTCCCCACCCCATCCCCACCATCCCTGGCAAACACTGATTGTTTTACTCTCTCCATAGTTTTGCCTTTTCCAGAATGTCATATAGTTGGAATCATACAGTATGTAGTCTTTTCAGATTGGCTTCTTTCTCCTAGTAATATGCATTTAAATTCCTCTGTGATTTTTCATGGCTTGATAACTCATTTCTATTTAGCACTAAATAACATTCCATTGTCTAGATGTGCCAGTTTGTTTATCCACTCACCTACCGAAGGACATCTTGGTTGCTTCCAAGGAAGTGCTATAAACATGCATATGTGAGATTTTGTGTGCACATAAGTTTTCAATTTCTTTGGTAGATACAAAGGCCTGTGTTGTTGAGTGTACAGTAAGACTGTGTTGGCAGTTTTTTACAAAACTAGACAGTCTTCCAAAGTGGCTGTACCATTTTGCATTTCTACCAGCAATGAATGAGTGTTCTGTTGTTGCATATTCTCGTCAGCATTTGGTGTTGTCAGTTTTGGATTTTGTCCATTCTAGTAGGTATATAGTGATGCTTCATTGTTCTTTCATTTTGAATTACCCTGACAACATATTATGTGGAACATCTTTTCTTTTCAATTTTTATTTTTATTTTAACTGTTATTGGAATATAGTTGATTTATAATCTTTTGTTACTTTCTGCTGTACAGCAAAGTGAATCAGTTATATATATATATATATATAATGACCCTAATCAGTTATATATATATATATATATATATATATATATATATATATATATATATATATATATATATAATGACCTATAGGTCATTACAGAGTACTGAATACAGTTTCCTGTGCTATACAGTAAGTCCAGATTAGTTATCTATTTTATATATAGTAGTGTGTATATGTCAGTCTCAATCTCCCAATTTATCCACCCCCCTTCACCCCCCGGTAACCATAAGTTTGTTTTCTACATCTGTAACTCTATTTCTGTTTTGTAAATAAGTTCATTTCTACCATTTTTTTAGATTCCACATATAAGTGATATCATAGGATATTTGTCCTTCTCTGACTTACTTCACTCAGTATGACCATCTCTAGGTCCATCCATGTTGCAGCAAAGGACATTATTTTGTTCTTTTTTATGGCTGAGTAATATTCCACTGTGTGTGTGTGTGTGTGTGTGTGTGTGTGTGTGTGTGTGTGTGTGTGTACACACACACACATACCACATCTTCTTTACCATTCATCTGTCGATGGACATTTAGGTTGCTTCTATGTCCTGGCTATTGGAAATAGTTTTGCAATGAACATTGGGGTGCATGTATCTTTTTGAAGTATGATTTTCTCTGGATATATGCCCAGGAGTGGGATTGCTGGATCATATGATAGCTCTATTTTTAGTTTTTTAAGGAACCTCCATACTGTTCTCCATAGTGGCTGTACCAATTTACATTCCCACCAACAGTGTAGAAGGGTTCCCTTTTCTCCACACCCTCTCCAGCATTTATTGTTTGTAGATTTTTGATGATGGCCATTCTGACTGGCGTGAGGCGATACACCTCATTGTAATTTTGATTTGCATTTCTCTAATAATTAGTGATGTTGAGCAGCTTTTCATGTGCCTCTTGGCCATCTGTATGTCTTCTTGGAGAAATGTCTATTTAGATCTTCCACCCATTTTTTGATTGGGTTGTTTGCTTTTTTGATGTTGAGCTGCATGAGCTGTTTGTATATTTTAGAGAGTAATCCCTTGTCGGTCGCATGGTTTCCAAATATTTTCTCCCATTCTGTGACTTGTCTTTTCATTTTATTTATGTTTTCCTTTGCTGTGCAAAAGCTTTTAAGTTTCATTAGGTCCCATTTGTTTATTTTTGTTTTTATTTTCATTACTCTAGGAGGTGGATCAAAAAAGAAATTGCTGTACTTTATGTCAGAGTGTTCTGCCTATATTTTCCTCCAAGAGTTTTGTAGTGTCTGCCCTTACATTTAGGTCTTTAATCCATTTTGAATTTATTTTTGTGCACGATGTTAGAGAGTGTTCTAATTTCATTCTTTTACATGTAGCTGTCCAGTTTTCCCAGCACCACTTATTGAAGAGACTGTCTTTTCTCCATTGTATATTCTTGCCTCCTTTGTCATAGATTAGGTGACCATAGATGTGTGGGTTTGTCTCTGGACTTTCTATCCTATTCCGTTGATGTATATTTATGTTTTTGTGCCAGTACCATACTGTTTTGATTGCTGTAGCTTTGTAGTATAGTCTGAAGTCAGGGAGCCTGATTCCTCCACCTCTTTTTTTTTTTTTTTTTTTTTCTCGATTGCTTTGGCTCTTTGGGGTCTTTTTGTTTCCATACAAATTGTAAAAATTTTTGTTCTAATTCTGTGAAAACTGCCATTGTTAATTTGATAGGGATTGCATTGAATCTGTAGATTGCTTTGGGTAGTATAGTCATTTTCACAATATTGATTCTTCCAATCCAAGAACATGGTAATCTCTCCATCTGTTTGTGTCATCTTTGATTTCTCTCATCAGTCTTTCGTAGTTTTCTGAGTACAGGTCTTTTGCCTCCTTAGGTAGGTTTATTCCTAGGTATTTTATTCTTTTTGTTGTGATGATGAATGGGATTGTTTCCTTAATTTCTCTTTCTGATTTTTCATCATTAGTGTACAGGAATGCAAGAGATTTCTGTGCATTAATTTTGTATCCCGCAGCTTTACCAAATCCACTGATTAGCTCTAGTAGTTTTCTGGTGGCATCTTTAGGATTTTCTATGTATAGTATCATGCCATCTGCAAACAGTGACAGTTTTACTTCTTCTTTTCCAATTTGGATTCCTTTTATTTCTGTTTCTTCTCTGATTGCCATGGCTAGGACTTCCAAAACTATGTTGAATACTAGTGGTGAGAGTGGACATCCTTGTCTTGTTCCTGATCTTAGCAGAAATGCTTTCAGTTTTTCACCCTTGAGAATGATGTTTGTTGTGGGTTTGTCATATATGGCCTTTATTATGTTGAGGTGGGTTAGCTCTGTACCAATTTCTGGAGAGTTTTTATCTTAAATGGGTGTTGAACTTTGTCAAAATCTTTTTCAGAAGCTTTTACTGCGTCTGTTGAGATTATATGGTTTTATTCTTCAGTTTGTTAATGTGGTGTATCACATTGATTGATTCGTATATATTGAAGAATCCTTGCATCCCTGGGATAAATCCCATGTGGAGCATCTTTTCATATGTCTGTTTGCCATCTGTATATCTTCTTTGGTGAGGTGTCTGTTAAGGTCTTAGGACCATTTTTCCACAACTTCATTGAGACATAATTAACATATATAATGTAAGTTTAAAATATATAATGTCATGTTTAGGTGCACATATGTACAGTAAAATGATTATCAGATAAGGTTAGTTAACACATAGATCACCTAATATAATTACCTTTTTTATGGGATAACATTTGTTACCTACTCTCTTAGAAACTTTGAAGTGTATAATACACTATTGTTAACTATAGTCACCATGCTTTACATTAGATCCCCTGAACTTACTCATCTTTTAACTGGAAGTTTTTACCCCTTGACCAACATCTCCCCATTTCCTCCCACCCTCCAGCCCCTGGCAACCACCATTCTACTGTCTGTTTCTATGAGTTCAGCTTATTTTGATGCCACATATAAGTGAGATCATACAGTATTTGCCTTTCTCTGACTTATTTCATTTAGCTTAAAACCTACAGGGTCCATTCATGTTGTTGCAAATGGCAAGATTCCGTTCTTTTTCATGACTGACTATTATTCTGTTGTGTGTGTATATATATATATGTATATACACATATATATATGTATATATGTATATATACATATATATGTGTGTATATGTATGTATGTGTGTGTGTGTGTGTATATATATATATATATATATATACACATACTGTATCTTGTTTATCCATTCATCCATTGATGGACACTTAAATTGTTTCCATGACTTGACTATTGTGAGATATGCTACAATGAATTTGGGGGTACAGATATCTCTGTGGGATCTGGATTTCATTTCCTTAGAGATATACCCAGGAGTAGTATTACAGGATCATATGCTAGTTCTGTTTTCAAGTTTTTGAGGAAGCTCCATACTATTTTCTATAATGGCTGTACAAATTTACATTCCTACCAATAGTGTACAGAGGTTACCTTTTCTTAACATCCTCACCAACACCTGTTATCTCTTGTCTTTTTTGTCATAGCCATTCTAACAGGTGTGAGGTAATATATCATTGTTTTAATTTGCATTTCCCTGATGATAAGTGATTTTTAGCATCTATTCATGTGCCTGTTGGTCATTTTATGTCTTTTTTGATATACGTTTATTCAGGTCTTCTGTCCACTTTCTAAATTTTTTTCCTTTTTTGCTGTTGAGTTATATGAGGTTCTTTTATATTTTGGATACTAACTCCATATCAGATAAATGGTTTGCAAATATTTTTTTCCATTCTGTAGGTTGCTTTTCATTTTGTTGATTGTTTCATTTGCTGTGCAGAAGCTTTTTAGTTTGATGTAATCCCACTCATTTATTTTTGCTTTTGTTGCTTGTCCTTTTTTGTGTCATATGCAAAATACTGTTACCAAGGCCGATGCCAAGGAGCTTTTTTCCTATATTTTCTTCTAGGAGCTTTATGTTTTCAGGTCTTACATTTAAGTATTTAATCCATTTCGAGTTAGGTTTTGTGAGTGGTATAAAATACGAGTCCAGTTTCATTTGTATGTGGATTTCCAGTTTTCCCAGCATTTATCGAAGAGAGTTACCTTTCCCCATTGAGTATTCTTGGCTCTCTTGTCAAAGATTAGTTGATTGTATATGTATGGTTGTGTTTCTGGGCTCTAGATTCCATTCCGTCAGTCTTTGTGTCTCTTTTTATGCCAGCACCATGTTGTTTTGATTATGATAACTTTGTGATATAGTTTGAAATCAAGAAGTTTGATGCCTCCAGCTTTGTTCTTATTTCTTAAGATTGGTGTGTCTATTTGTGGTTTTTTGTGGTTCTTTATGCATTTTATGATTGTTTTTTCTATTTCTGTGGAAAAGGTCATTGAATTTTGATAGGGGTTGCATTGAATCTACAGATGACTTGAGTAGTATGGACATTTTAAGAGTATTAATTATTTCAATCCATGAACATGGGATATGTTTCCACTTTTTGTGTGTCTTTAATTTTTGTTTTTAATCAGTGTCTTATAGTTTTCAGTGTATACTTCGTTTACCTCCTTGGTTAAATATATTCCTACTGATTTTTATTGTTTTTGATACTATTGTAAATGTGATTGTTTTCATTTTTAAATTGAGGTATAATTGACATTGTATTAGTTTTAGGTGTAAAACATAATGATTTGATATATTTATATATTGCAATATGATTATTGCAATAAGTTTAGTTAATATCCATTGCCACACATAGTTACAGATCTTTTTCCTGTGATGAGGATTAAGATCTATGCTCTTAGCAACTTTCAGCTGTACAATACAGCACTGTTAACTATTGTCACCATGCTGTACATTATTACATCCCCAGGACTTATTTATCTCATAACTGGAAGTTAGTACCTTTTGACCACCTTCACTCATTTTGGCTCCTGCCCCCACCCCCCACCCCCACCACCTGCCTCTGGCAGCCACCAATCTGTTCTCTGTACCCATGTATTTGGTTTTTTATATTCCACATATAAGTGAGATCACACAGTAGGATTGTTTCCTTTCTTGCCTTTTCAGGTAGTTCATTGCTAGTATATAGAAATGCAACTGAATTTTGTATGTTGATGTTCTGTCCAGAAATTTGACTGAATTTATTGATTAGTTTTAACAGTTTTTTTTGGTGGAGCTTTAGGATTTTTAATATGTGAGATATCAAATGCAAAAAGAATCAATTTTATTTATTTCCAATTTGTATATGTTTTTATTTCTTTTTCTTGCCTAATTACTCTAGCTAGGACTTCCAGTATTATGTTGAATAGGAATGGTGAGAGTGGGAAACTTTGTTCCTAATCTTAGAGGTAAGGCTTTCAGCCTTTTACCTTTGAGTATCATGCATCCAAAAACTCTTCCCTTTTACTCTCTTCCCACCATTTTATGTTTTTAATGTCATAATTTTCATTTTTTATATTGTGTATCCATTAACAGATTATTCTAAATTTGACTATATACTTGCCTTTACCCAGTGTGTTTTATACTTTCATGTTTTCATGTTACTAATTAAGGTGTCTTGTTTCAGCTTTAAGAACTTGCTTACAGCATTTCTCTTATGGTAGGTCTGGTGGTAATGCACTTGTAAACTTTTATTTGTCTGGGAAAGTCTATCTCTCCTTCATTTCTGAAGGATAACTTTGTCAGGTAAAGTATTCCTGGTTAGCAGGGTTTTTTTCTTTCAGCATTTTGAATATATCATTCTACTTTCTCATGGCCTGCAAGGTTTCTGCTGAGAAATCCACTGGTAAACCTGTGGGAATTCCCTTGCATTTGAAGAATATTTTTCTCCTGAGGCTTTAAAAATTCTTTGTCTTTGCTTTTGGACAGCTTTATTATGATGTGTCTTGGAGAAGATCTTTTCAAGGTGAAATTTTGGGGGGACCTATGAGCTTCATGAACTTGGATGTCCAAATCTCTCCACAGATTAGGGAAGTTCTCAGCCATTATTTCTTTAAAAATGTTTTCTGCCCCTTTCTCCCTCTCTTCTGGGCCTCCAGTAACACACAGGCTGTTTCTCTTAATGGTATACCATACTTTATGTAGACTTTCTTCATTCTTTTTCACTCCTTTTCTTTTTTCTCCTCTGACTGGATAATTTCAAATAACTTCTATTTCACAGATTCTTACTTCTGCTTGATCTAGTCTGCTGTTGATGTAATCTGTTGCATTTTTCATTTCATTCATTGTATTCTTCAACTCCAGGATTTTTGTTTGTTTCTTTTTCATGATTTCTCTCTCTCTGTAAATCTTGATGGCTTTTTGTGTATTAGTTTCATGGTTTTTTTGAATTGTCTTTCCATGTTTTCTTGCAGTTCACTGAGCTTCCTGAGAACAACTATTTTGAAAGCTTTACTGGACAAATTGCAGATCTCCATTTCTTTGTAGTTGGCTTGGAAAATTATATTCCTTTGGCATCATATTTCCTTGAATTTTCCTGTTCCTTGGAGTCTTGCATTGTTGTCGTCACATTTGGAGAAGCAGTCACCTTTTCCAGTAATTACCAGTCTTTACTGACTTGCTTTGAGAGAGAAATGCCTTCCATCAGCCCTGTTAGGGGTTCTGAGGCCTTCCCAGAACTTTCATATGTATATGCCTGCTTCATAATTCTTATTCTCGCTTGTGGGGGAACTCTTAAGATTGTGTGCCTCGTCTCAATCTTGCAGAGCCAGACTGGGTGCTGACAGCCTCTATTTGCTTTCCCTAAGGTGTTGCTGAGTACACAAATTTGTATGCTTTCTCCCATTCCCACAGCATCAGGCTGACTTTCTGCACATGCTCATGGGACATTTGCAGAGGCTCTCTCTGACCACCCTTGGGGGCATTCATGGGGAGCTAGCCATGGGGTGGGTGGATTGTGGGGGTGGGACACATGGAGTGCTGGGAGTGCCTGTGGGCCAGCTGGGGGGAATCCACAGCTTAGATGTCCTCAGCAGCTCCTAGGCAGGATTGCTGATGGAGCCTGAGATATGGTTAATTGAATCCATGCCTCTTTGATACCCTCCAGGAGCTGTGGATGCTATTCTCTCAGCTGCTCCCCACCCCACAGTCATGCAGCACACCTCAGTATTCTGGATGGGGTGAGAAGCAAGTGGGTCTCTTTGTCAGTGTTCTACATAGCTGGATTAGAGTATTTTTTATTTGGGTTTGGCTCTGCTGGAATTACTTATTAGACAGAGAGATCTTTTTAGAACCATTGTTTGCCAATAAACAATCACGTGGCTTGTCCTTTCCCCTTGCCAATATCCATTTAGGTTACATTGCCAGATCATTTCTAAATAAATACTACAGCTGACCTTTGAACAATATGGGTTTGAACTGTGTGGGTCCACTTATATGTGAACTTTTTTCAATAAATACTACAGTACTACACGATCTGCAGTTGGTTGAATCTGTAGATGCAGAACCATGGATATGGAGGGCCGACTATAAAGTTATATTTGGATTTTCAACTGCACAGGGGGTCAGCACCCCTAACCCCTACATTGTTCAAGGGTCAACTGTATATATTAAGTCACACACCTGTTAACCACATAGCAAATTAGCATATATCACATGGTGAAAGCCTCTAGGTGTGGAAAATGCTTGCGCGCAGAACCTTTCCGAGTACTTCCTTATGTGTAGGACAGGAAAACTGAAATTCCGGACCCTCTTGCTAAAAACCAGGTAGAATTAGGCCGTGATACCTTTGGATGTCCATAGACTCCCCCTCTCAGATCTGTCCTTAAGAATAGATTGCTATGAATAACTTCTAATTTCCAAAATTCTTACTTTGTTTTAGTATGGCTTTGCTCAACTGAGGTCCAATTGTGTACCTTCTGTGGAGGAATGGCTTTGAACTCTGGCTTAAATACCATCTTCAACTAAAGGCAAAGAAGAAAAGTGGGGGTGTGGGGTGAAGGGGACAGCAGTAGAACAGTTATGTGGAGATTGCCAGGAAAAGCATGGTAAACAAGGGTAAGGTTTGTTACACAGAAGTCAGTGCCTTCTCCATTGATTTTTTTTTTCTCGTGATTTAGTCATCCTTCTCTTCCTTGTACAGAGAGAGAGACACCCTTACAAATGGAGATTTCCTTTCCAAATGTAAATTTTCCTTACAAAAAGGTTTCTACTCTATTTTCAGAACTTCTCCTGTCTCTACTGTTCCTGAAAACAATCAGCTCTAAACAATCATTATGCCAGCCGCATATTTTGGTGTGGCAAATTCTGCTACCCTTCAATAAAAATTAACACTTTGATATTCTGATTATATAAGTCAGTATCTATGACATTGGCTTAATATTCCAAGCTTGAGAGTTGTGCTTATATTTGCAACTTAATAAAATTATTTGTTCAAGCCTGGCAGTAGGAGAATAAACCTTGGACTGTGATGAACTTAGAGTGATGCCTCTTGGTGACGACCTGTCTGGGAAACTAGGTGGCATTCCCTGGCATCATGCCAGTCTCTTCATTGTTTGGGCATCTTTTCAGGGTAACTTTTACAAACAGTTATCATCAGCGTTTATGATCATCACGCGGGTGCCCTATAATATCCTTAGTCGGAAGAGAAAGATGATTATATCTATTGTGTAATTCTTTCTTTCTTTCTTTTTCCTTTTTCTTGGCCACGCCACACAGCTTGTGGGATATTAGTTCCCAGCAGTGAAAGCGCCAAGTCCTAACCACTGGACCGCCAGGGAGTTCCCCATTGTATCATTCTTTGCAAGAAAATGCAATGAATATTCTAGAATTAGTGCTATAATGAAGTCTGAAGCCAAACAGGTTTTCTTTTTTTTTTTTTTTTTTAATTTTTTATTTATTTAATTTATTTTATTTTTGGCTGCGTTGGGTCTTCGTTGCTGCTTGTGGGCTTTCTCCAGTTGTGGCCAGTGGGGGCTACTCTTCGTTGCAGTGCGCGGGCTTCTCATTGCGGTGGCTTCTCTTGTTGCAGAGCACGGGCTCTAGGCATGCAGGCTCAGTAGTTGTGGCTCACGGGCTCTAGAGCGCAGGCTCAGTAGTTGTGGCGCACAGGCTTAGTTGCTCTGTGGCATGTGGGATCTTCCCAGACCAGGGCTTGAACCCGTGTCCCCTGCATTGGCAGGCGGATTCTTAACCACTGTGCCACCAGGGAAGCCCCAAACAGGTTTTCTGATCAACCTTCAATTATTGAAGAAGACTCCATTGAGAACAACCTCATTTGACTTAAATGAGGATTTATTAAAATACCTCTTGAACACAGTGGAGTTGGAGGGGACATGTGTGCCATGCAGCTGGGAAGCCTGGAAGCCTATGTCCTTTATCGGTTGCCCCGAAGATTTCTGTTGTTAGTCATCTTCCACACAATTCAGTGCAGGGGGAAACTCCAGGCTCATATCTGCTCTCCAGACAGGGCTCTGAAAGGGATTTTTGCCCAAACTTGCATTTTGCTCTTCTCACAGCTGTTCAAGACATTAGAGTGTGTCTGATAAAGTCTCAGGCACTCACATCCATTGCTTTGAAGTTGAAACTTTAATTTTGATGTAAACTTCAGACAAGTTGAATTAGCACATTTATTTCCTCTCTATCAAGTTTTGCCCTTCACTTGTTCACCCTGCCCAGACAAGCAGAAATTATTTACAAAAGATAATAACCTGGCAGGGCCAACTTACTTGCTATCCTGGGTCCCTGAGGTGTCAGTGATGCATTGTGCTAATCTTCTCAGGGTTCATTGCCCTTTATATGAGGCTCTTGGAGAGGGATTGCTTATCCCACTGGAATGTATCTCCAAAGCACTCTTGCAGTGTGACAAGAACATAGAATTTGATAACATAGAGAAGTACATTTTCTCTGCTATATCACTAACAGATGTGTACCTTGCACAAGTCCTTAACCCCTCAAATCGTCAATTTCCTTATCTGTCAGTTGGGGATAATGATAATTTTTATTTATTTATTTTTATTAAGTGATTATCATAGTTCTTTGCAAGCAGTACATAGTTAGAAATTGTTAGATATTAGTACTGTAAATAACACTTTTCCTCTGCAACACAACTGAGGATACAGCATACATTCATAAGCAACAGTGGCTCAGTTAGTGGCAGTGATTCTCAATAAAGGGGAATGAGACAAAGTCTCAGAGGCAATTTGAAAAAGCCCCTAGGAGATTCTGAAATGTTCCCTAAAGGAAGTGTGCTGCCACAGAGGGAAAAAGCATTACTCCAAAATGCTTTTTGTAAAATTTCAGGAATTGTGGCAATGAGAGTAAACGTTTTGGGACAGCTAGGGAATTGCAAGTCACCCCTGAGATCAGGGATATGTCATTGTTTCTCAAAATGTGGTCTATGGATCACTTTCATAAGACTTGCCTAAGGAACTGGTAAAAAGAAATGCAGATTCCTAAGACCCACCTCACCCCAAAACTACTGTTGTAACAGAATTTCTACAAGGGTAGGACCCAGGTTTATATATTTTCAAAAAGCTTCCCAGGTAGATGTTGCTGTACTAAGGTCTGAGGACCATTGAATAGTTCAGCTGTATAATCTAGGACCTTGGGGGAAGTGATTAACTGTCTCTGATTGTAATCAGTATAGGAAGAATAGGGATATATTGGGTTGGCCAAAAAAGTTCTTTCAGGCTTTTCTGTAAGATGTTACAGAAACCCCGAACGAACTTTTTGGCCAATCCAACATTTTGCAGCGCTCTTTAATATAGGCTGAGGGGAGGGAGGAATGCCAGGAGAAATCATAACAGAACGTTCTGTTCACTTGTATCCAGGAGAGTCCCAACGTCATGTGGATACTTCCTTTTCAGTTTCAAGCTCAGTCTGACCCTTCATTCCACCAAAGAATTTACCTGGCTTGTCTCCCTCCAAAAAAAAAAAAAAAAAAAATCCTCAGAGAATGTTCAGTCAACTCTACCTTCTGCTTACCATCTCTCCTGTTGCTTGGTCTTCTTGGCTACTCAGTGCCCCCCGCCCAAAGTATTTTGACCTTCCCTTGTTGGGCACAGGTTAGGCAAAATACAGACCCACCACTATCTGTAGGACACCCCTGAGGCTTTATTTCTTCTCCCTTTTCCTTTTTTTCATCATTGTCACCAAAGACAACATCCCTGGCTGCTGCCACTCTTGATCTCTCTCCAAGAGGTGAGATTCCATTTTTCTACAAAAAAAGCAACCACAAGAATAATAACCAGTAATAAAACAATCCAATCCAATCTAGAGCCAGAAAACTCTCCCACAGCATGCACCTGGTTCCTTGCAATTCTCCCCCCAGTTATCTCCGAAAGGTGAGAAATAATAATCCCTGAAGTTACTGCTTTTCCATGCTTTACCACAGATTTTGGAGATTGTCTTCTTGGGAAGGTGTTTGGGTTAAGAGAAGTATCCTCATCATTGACATAGATAGTACCCCCTACTTTTTTGATTCATGGTCAAAGGCAACTTAGAGCAATAATTCTAAAGATACTATACTATCACTACCTATGATTGTTGCTACTACTACTACTGTTACTATAGTACCACCGCCACCACCACCTGTACTGTGACTGGTTAACGTTTATTGACTTCCTACATTGTGCCAGATGCTATTCCAAGTGCTTTACCTAGAGTATAGCATTTCATCCTAACAACAACGTAAGTTGGGTTTTATGATTATCACCAGTGTTTTTAAAATGAAGAAACTAAAGTATCGAGGAATTAAATTACTTGTCAAAATTCGTACAGCTAGTAAGTAGTTAAGCTGGGTTTAGAATCCAAGCAGTGTGCCCAGATTTCTACTCTCAATTAATCCAATTTTCCAGCAAGAAGGAAATCTTTTTTTGCCCTTTAAATAGTCCTGGCCCATGTATATAGTCTTTCACGGAATATTCACAGGGCCTGATACCTTGTGTCCATAGCCTCCCTCAAGTGGTAAGTAATTTTATATCATTGATTTCATTGTTGTTTTTTGAAATTCTTGGCTATACTTTTTCTTGGTAAGGAAAACAGTCCAGGGTTTAGTTTGGGTTTTTTTTTGTTTGTTTTGTTTTACTATTTTTATATTTTGCAAACCAAGATTTGGAGAGATTAACTAAGCCTTTGGTGTTCTACTGTCAGACTAGTGGTTAGCAGAGAATGAAAGATACATTAGGGTCTTAGTGTAAGAAATATAAGTTCCCAGCCATGGGAGTGTTTTCTGTCTTGTCACTCAGCAGACACAAATACATCACAGTACAAATTTATGTTGCAATAGCAATTAACTTCCTGTCATCTATTTTGAACTATTAATTCTGTTTATCATGTAGATAAAGAGTTATATGACTTTTGAAGATGCAATTTATAAGACATTGATCTGTGCCTTAACAGCCCAAACACATTGCTTTGTATTAAGCATTGTTTTGTGTAGCCAAATTGTGACTTATGTTGTGTCCAAGTCAACTAATCAAGATAAACATTATTGGAGAACATATAAAAAGGTGAGCACTGCAGCTGAAAATTCAAATTGATGTATATTTTTCAAACAAAATGAAAATGATGAAAACAGCCAGGTTTGGAAACCTTGAAATGTCTTGTAAAAACTGTACTTTGTTGGCGACAAAATTGAATTTAACCAGTAGAAGTAACTTCCTGATATGAAGATGCATGCTTCAAATCAGTATGATTTACCTTGGAGTATTATTTGACTGAGTGGTACTGGTAAAATGACACATAAAAATACATGAATTGAAAAGTCAGAAAAATCACAGATTGTCTTATATTCTGAATATGAGAACATGACTAGGAAGACCACAGAATTGCCTCTTGACTTTGGCCTTGAAAGAATGCAATTTAATGTTTTCATGACGTGCTGATGCATATAGAAATGGGATGTTATTTTGAAAGTGGATTGGCAGAGGATAGAGCTGAAGAACCAAGAAGGGGTTTTTTCCCCTCATGTTTTTCATTTATGATATGTATGATTGAAGTTATTTATACTTCAGAGTCCAGTGGAATTGGTGAAAAGCCTAGGTATTAAGCTAAGTCAAGAGCTGTATATTAAGGATACCAGGTTCTAAACTGCAGCAGTTGAATTTATACAAAATCTTCAGAAACACTCAACTGGCAAAGAGAGTACACTGCTTGACTGATAATCACAGAACTTAAATAGAATTTCTGGAAACCAAAAGCTGGATCTGCCATGATAATGAAGAGACAGCTGAGAAGTGCAATGATGATTATGATTAAGTGGTATAATTAAGAATGAATACAGAACTATTGAACGGAGGACATGGAGAAATGATTTGACATTCTATTGATAATGTTAGAATTATTGTATGAATTACTGTAGGTTATTGTATTGGGTTGAATAGTGCCCCTCCCCCAATTCATGTTCACTTGGAAACTGTGAATGTGACCTTATTTGGAGGTAGGGTCTTTCCAGATGTAATCAAGTTAAGATGAAGTCATACTGGAGTAGGGTAACCCCTAATCCAATGACTGGTACTCTTATAAGAAGAGGGAAATTTGGACACATACACACACAAAGGTAAGATGGCCATGTGATGATGGAGGGAGAGATTTGAACAATGCTGCCATAAGCCAAGGAATGCCAAGGATTGCCAGCAACCACCAGAAGCTAGAAGAGACAAGGAAGTATTCTTCCTTAGAGACTTTGGAGGGAACATGACCATGTTGACACTTTTATTTTGGACTTCTAGCCTCCAGAACTGTGAGTGAATAAATTTCTGGTTTTTTATGACACCCAGTTTGTAGTACGTTGTTATGGCAGCCCTAGGGAACTAATACAGTCATGTTCCTTGAATTCTAGATACAATGTAATGATACACACTGAAGTGCTAGATTAATTTAGCTTTGTAAAATGGAGTTACTGCTAGGAAAATGTCTTTAAAATTTTGATGCCAATAATGATGAATGGAGGACATAAGCAAAGAAATAAGTGTTTCCTGAGATTCCGCAGGAAGGGGCTGGGGTGATGAGACCATACAGGAGAGGGACGAACAGACCAATATGAAGATCCTGGGAGGCTAATGTCCCAACTTAACTGAGGCCTTCAGCAAATGTTAGGAATACAAATAAGGATTTTTAAAGCTAGAATGACCAACCATCCTGGTTTTCCCAGAACTGAGGGGTTTCCCAGGACATGATACTTTCAGTGCTAAGCCTGGGACAGTCCCAAGCAAACCAGGATAAATTGATCACCCTATTAAAGTGGTCGAGAGAGAGATGTTTTGCTGCCCGAGGTATATTAGGTAATGTTTTATAAATACCAAAAGAAATCCCAGTTATTCAACTCTTACTTGACACCTGTGTTCTCTGTCAGTGAGAATTATTTTCACACGGAAAAGGAGAGAGCAAAAATGGCTGTGAGGAATTTGAACTCGATGGAAAGATAGCACGTAACTTTATCAAATTAGTTCATATTTCATTCATTCAGCATCCAATGCTCCAGACACCAGTTTAAGTCCTGAGATACATGGCGAATGATGCTTCTTGCTGTCTACTTGGCACCTTGTAACCAACAATAGTGGGAGAGTCTGAAACCTGTCATCGGCATTGCCTGTACCCCTCCCTCCCAGACCATCCTATAGAACCTCTGCAGCTCTGCTTCTCTGCAGTGCTCCCATCCTCCCAGGATTCCTGATTTGCAGCTCTAGAAGTACCCAATTACTTGCTGTCTCCACCCTTCCCAATACAGCCAGCTTCTCCCTCCTCTGGGATTTGCTCCTGGTCAGAGCCCCCACCTGCACTGTGGTCTTTGAATCTGAGTCCCTCCCTTCCTTTGAAACCTGCTCAAAAAATCACCTACTTGGGACTTCCTGGGTGGTCCAGTGGTTAAGACTCTGCCTTTCCACTGCAGGGGCCATGGGTTCAGCCCCTGAAAGGGGAACTAAGATCCCACATGCCCTGCGGTGTGGCCAAAAAAAAATAAAATAAAATCACCTACTTTTGTGATTTACTGGAAATTTGCTAAGAGTTTTTCAGGTGCTCTCACCACAAACACACACACACGTGTACACACCCACACAGAGATAACTATGTGAAGGGATGGATATGTTATTTAGCTTGACTGTAGTAGTCATTTCACTGTGCATATCAAAACATCAAGTTGTATACCTTAAACAAATACAATTTTTATTTTTAAAAAAACTCGCTTCCTCCAAAAAGTTTTTCTTGATCAAGTTCACTCTACTCTAATCACTTATTATTTCATGTCCTGAGTTCTCATACACTTTACTCAATAAGTATATTCGTTGTAACTGCTATGATTAAAATTGTAATTGTGAGTTTGGTCCACAATCCATGTGATATTCAGCAGTTCCAGGATTGGGAATCCTCTGGCGGTCCAGTGATTAGGACTCTGCAGTCTCACTGCCAAGGGCCCAGGGTTCAATCCCTGGTTGGGGAACTAAGATCCCATAAGCCGTGCGATGTAGCCAAAAACAAACAAACAAACAAACAAAAACAGTTCCAGGATTATGTATCTGATAGGATGGGTTGCCAAAAGGTAGGATGATTATCTCTGATCACTTGTGTTTTACCTTGTACATGCTCTTAATTGCTTCCTCCCAAGAGAAGGAGCAAGACGTATAATCTCTGTCAGAGTGCAGCAAAGATGGGAGCCCAGTATTCTGTCCTGTGTACTATGTTGTTGATGGCTGGCTAATTCTTGTGACTGATCTTTTGAACCAGTTAGAATTGGCTTTCCCCTGACTGCTTTGCTATGCAGGAAGAATCTAGGAACCCCTCACATGACTTGCATCCCAGTTTCCAGGCTCAGATGAATGACATCTCCAGGGCATTGTAGGTACTTCATCACTCAACAGCCCTGAAGGCTACCATCGGTATCTACTTTTTATTAACATTGTTTTTTTACAAACATGTTTCATAGAACTAAATGTTTCAGTATCTCCCTCATTCCAAACTGGGTGATGGAAAATTAGAAATAGACCGAAAGCATCTCAATTTTTAAGAGACAAGAGTGAGCCTGACATTGATCCTGAGGCAAATTCTAGAATGATTTATTAAAAGCATAGATTGTGAGCCGCTAGACGAAATGATCACTGGGGTCCAATTTTAGCTTACTAAAAATAAGTCATACCAGTATAACCTAATACCCTTTGATATCAGGGAAATTCACTAAACAAGTGAATCTGAAATTCATCAATGAGATTTGATATTTGACTAGGTATAGAATGAGGTATATGTGGAAAAAATAGAGAAATGTGTCTAGTTGCTTGTACAATTGAGGGGAATTATTAGCTGCTTGAATGGCCACACCCAAAGAGAATGATTAATAGACTGCTGTTCTGAAGAGAGATTTCCAGTGAGGAATCTATTCTCAGTCTGATCCTTCCAGCAGTTTATTAAAGGCTTGCATGTTGTAACAAAGGCATATTTATAAAATCTGAGTGTGTCAAGTAATTGGGAAGGATAGTAAATACATTAAATGACAGAATCAAGATACGATATGATCTGAATATACCAGAGTGATGGTCAAATCTAATAAGATACAAATTATATACTTAAATGCAGAAAACCAACTGTGGAGCAGCCTCTGTGAATAAGACTTAAATGTTTTCACTGGTCAGTATCAGTCAGTACTGCTAAAACAGCTAATGCAACCCTAAGCTACAATAGAAATGCAGCATCTGGATGGAGTGAGATGAGAGGTCCATATCTCATAGTCCTTTGTGCTTAACAGACCACCTCTGGAGTATTGTGTTAAATTCTGAACCCTACCCTTTAAGTGAATCTTTCCTTCTCATTCTACACCTTAAGGTAACAGTTTCAATTCACCTGGAAATCAATGATTCCCAAGTCTGTATCTCCAGCCAGAACTTTCCTCTGGTTCTCACATCTACATTTGTTTATTTCCAGTTGCTCACCAGACATCTCTAGTTGATTGTGCTCTTGACATCTCAAATTCAAGACGTCAAAAGTCAGTCATCATTCCAACCCATGTGTCACCATCTCCTACAACACCAGTGCTCACACAGTAAAACCTGTTCTTCCATGAATTTTTAAAAGTCTCTGATAATGGCATCCACCTGCTTTAATCTGAAGATCCTGGGAGCTGGGAATTATCCTTGATTCCATTTACCTCACTCTATGTACCCAATGTTAATTACCAATTTCCTATCATTTCTACTATTGCATCTCTCCTTAATCCCTTCATTTTCTTCATATCTGCTTGTCACTGCCTGAATTTCAGGCATCGGTTCATTTCTCCGTCAGATTTCCTGCAGTTCCTTGAACCCCAAATTTCCCTTATGTCTCTGTGCTTTTGCATTTACTGGTATTTATTTAAACCTATGATAGATACACATATTGAATATTATGCTATGTGCTAGAGATTAAAAACATGTATTTGCCCTCAATTTGCTCATGGTTTAGTGAAAGAAAAAGCCATAAAATTATTATAACATTAAGTGTAAAGATCGAGGTCTTATGGAGGTACAAAGGGGAAAACCTATGTAAGTCAAGGCTGGAGTGGGAAACTTTCTTGAAGGAGATGAGACCTGAGTTCAGAGGGCATAGGAATTAGCCAATTCTGGAATTCCTGGTAGAGGGTATAGAGCATAAGCAAGGTTATGAAGATCAGGAACAGACAAGTATATGTGGGAAAACAAAACGTTTGGTATTGATATACGGTAGAGCGAGAGATAGAAGGCTGACTATAGATGAGCCTGAAGAGGTAGGCAGGGCCCAGCTGACAATAACATGATAAGGACCATGGGCATTATTCTATGGGCAGCAGTGAGCCATGAAGAGATTTTATGAAGAAAAAATTGAAATCGTCTCATTAGTATTTATAATTTTAGTGATCTTTGATAACAGTGTTTCATATTTTAGCATTAACTGTTTTTTCACAGCCTTACTGAGATGTAATTCAAATGCCATGCAGTGCACCCATTTAAAATATACAATTCAATGTTTCTTCAGTATATTCACAGATATGTGCAACAATTCCCACGATTTTAGAATATTGTCATCATCTCAAAAATAAACCCCTTACCTTCTAGATATCATGTGCCTATCCTCCCAACCTCTTCTCCCTGCCCTAAGCAAACACTTAATGTCCTTTCTGTCTCTATAGACTTTGCCTGTTCTAGACATTTCATATGAATGGAATCATATACTGTATGGTCTTTTGTGACTGGCTTCTTTCGCTTAGCATAATATTTTCAAGGTTCATATATATTGTAACATGTATCAGTACTTCACTCCTTTGTATGACCATTTTAATATTCTGTTTTATTGATATATATTTTGTTCATTCATCAGTTGATGGACATTTGGGTTGCTTCAATCTTTTGGCTAATTGCAGTATTATGCCTATACATACTCATGTCCAAATTTTTGTGTGGACATATTTTTCATTTCTCTTAAAGACATACCTAGGAGTGGAATTTCTGGGTCATGTTGTACCTCTCTATGTTTAATGTTTTGAGGAACTGCCAGAATGTTTCCAAAGTGGCTGCAGCATTTTACATTCCCTCCAGGAACATAGGAGGGTTCCAAATTCTCTACATCTTGCTAACACTTGTTAATTTCTATTTTTTTATTATAGTTATCCTAGTGAATGTGAAGTAGTATCTCATTATGGTTTTGATTTGCATTTCCCTCATGACTAGTGATGTTGAGAACTTTTTCATGTGCTTATTGGCCATTTATATATGTTCCTTGGAGAAATGCTTAGTCAGATCCTTTGCCCATTATTAATTGGGTTATTTTTCATTTTATTACTGAATTGTAATGTTACCAGCTGGAACCGGAACTGAACTCAGGTTCAGCTTCTCATTGCCCCAGAGTCAACGTTCAAGAGACAAGTGTTGGTAGAAAAAGAAAGATGCTTTATTCAGGAAGCCAGCAACCTGCGAACATGGTGGACTAATGTCCCCAAAACCATTTCCCCATTGCCGATCAGGGGCAAGAGCTTATAAAGGAAAGCTTCAAGGGTGTGCAGGCAGGGGGCTACATGCAGAACAGCACAGTCAACTCTGACAACCATCTTGAAACTGGTCGTGTGGTGGTCTGGTCAGTGTCATCTTGATTGTTTTAAGCACAGTTAATCTTTAACTCCAGGGTCGATTTGTTCCCATTTCCTGAGGCCAGTTCTGGAATTCTGCAAGATGGAGCAGCTTATGTCCAGCTTTTGGAGGTTCCTTAAAAAAACTAAAAATAGAATTACCATATGACCCAGCAATCCCACTACTGGGCATATACCCTGAGAAAACCATAATTCAAAAAGACACATGCACCCCAATGTTCATTGCAGCACTATTTACAATAGCCAGGTCATGGAAGCAAGCTAAGTGTCCATCGACAGCTGAATGGTTAAAGGAGATGTGGCACATATATACAGTAGAATATTACTCAACCATAAAAAGGAACAAAATTGGGTCATTTGTAGAGACGTGGATGGACCTAGAGACTGTCATACAGAGTGAAGTAAGTCAGAAAGTGAAAAACAAATATCGTACATTAATGCACATATGTGGAATCTAGAAAAATGGTACAGATGAACTGGTGTGCAAGGCAGAAATAGAGATACAGATGTAGAGAACAAACATATGGACACCAAGGGGGGAAAGCGGGGGGTGGGGGGTTGTGGTAGTGGGATGAATTGGGAGATTGGGATTGACATATATACACTAATATGTATAAAATAGATAACTAGTAAGAACCTGCTGTATAAAAAAAAAAAGATCAAGCAGCTTATGTTATGCCTAGAGTCTAGTCATCATGCAGTTAGCTTTTTCCCTCTGGTGGCAGCTTTAGTATCTGCAAAACAACCAGGAATGTGCATCAGACACTATTATCTATGTCCTTCAAGGAAGAACTAAACATTCTGTGACTGCTACATGGCTGATTTACTGTTTAAATTGTTACCAGTTCTCCTGGCCCAACTGCTACTTTTGTCACTACATGTTCACATCCTTTCAATCATTAATTCTTGAGCCAGGCTTTTGTGACTTGGGGGAGGCCTGGGAGACTACTGCTTTTCTACAAACAAGAGGCAGGCAGAGGACATGGTGGTGGGGTTTTTTTCCCCAGAAGGCCCCATAGGGTCCTGCTCAGTTACATTAAGAGTTCTTTATATATTCTAGATACAGTGACTTATCAGATACATGATGTGAAAATATTTTGTTCTATTATGTCCTTTTACTTTCTTGATGTTGTCCTTTGAAGCACAAAAGTTTTTAAGGTTGATGAAGTCCAATTTACCTATTTTTTCTTTTGATGCTTGTACTTTTGGTGTCATATCTAAAAAAAATTCTTTGTTAAATTCAAGGTCATCAAGTTTTACCCCTATGTCTTCTTCTAAATGTTTCATAGTTTTGGCTCTTACATTTATGCCATCGATCTGAGGTGTGTTAATTTTTGTATATGGTGTGAGGTAAGAGCACAATTTCATTATTTTTCATGTGGCTATCCAGTTGTCCCAGCACCATTTGTTAAAAAGACTATTGGATGGTCCTGCCACCCTTGTTGAAATTAAGTTGACCAGAGATGCATGGGTTTATTCCTGGACTCTCAGTTCTATCCCATTGATCTATATGTCCATCCTTTTTCCACACCACACTTTATTTATTATGTTTGCTTTCATTAAGTTTTGAAATTGTGAAGTGTGTTCTTCACACTTTGTTTTTCTTTACCAAGATTGTTGGGCTATTCTGGGCCCCTTGCAATTCCATATGAATTTCAGAATCAGCTTGCAATTTCTACCAAGATATAAGCTGAGATTCTGGTGGGAGTTGCTTTGAATCAGTAGATAAATTCTGGGAGTATTGCGACCTTAACACATTTTTGACCGGAGATATATTACAGCCACAGGCATTAGTTTCTGCAAAAATCCCCTGGTCAGTAATGTGTTAACAATGTTAATTCTCCCAGTCATGGGACATTTTCTGTTATTGAGTTGTTCTCTAATTTCTTTCAGCAATGTTTTGTAGTCTTCAGAGTATATCTGTTTCACTTTTTTTGTTGAATTTATTCCTAAGGATTTGATTCTTTTTGATGCTATTGTAAATGGAAGTGTTTTCTTAATTTCATTTCTGGACTGTTCATTAAAAGTTCATAGAAATACAACTGATTTTTGTATATTGATCTTGTATCCTGCAACTCTTTTGGACTTCTTTATTAGTTCTGATAGTTTTTAAGTAGATTTCTTAGAGTTTTCTATATATAAGATCATGTCATCTGCAAATAGAAATAGATTTACTTCTTCCTTTCCAGTATGGATGCCTTTTTCCTTTTCTAGCTTAATTGTCCTGGCTAAAATCTCCAGTACAGTATTAAATAGAAGTGGGAAGAACATACATTCTTGTGCCTGATCTTAGGAGGAAAGCATCTAATTTTTCACTATTAAGCATGAAGTTAGCTGTGTGGTTTTTTAGATGCCATTTAACAGGTTGAGGAAGTTCCACTCCATTTCTCAGTTTGTTTTTATCATGTAATGGTGTTGGATTTTGTCAAATCCTTTTTCTGCATCTATTAAGATGATCATGTGACTTTCATTTAAATTCTATTGATATATTAATTGATTTTCAGTTGTTGAACCAGTTTAGCATTTCTGGGATACATCCCACTTAGTCATGGTATAAAATTCTTTTTATATGTTTCTGGATTTGGTTTCCTAGTATTTTGTTGAGGACTTTTACCTCCACATACATAAAAAAATATTGGTTTGTAGCTTTTCTTTTTTTCTTGTGATGAGTTGAGAAATCTTCCCTCCTCTTCTGTTATTTAGAAGAGTTTGTGAAGAATTGGTATTCTTCTTTAAATGTTTGGTAGAATTCAGTGATGAAGCCGTCTGGGTCTGGGTTTTTCTTTGTAAGTTGCTTTTTTATTACTAATTCAATCTCTACAGTGTTTTAGCTGTATTCAGATTTCCTATTTCTTCTTGAATTAGTTTTAGCAGTTTGTATCTTTCTAGGAATTTGTCCATTTCAGATGAATTATGTAATTTGTTGGCATACAGTTATTCATAGTATTTATTTATAAGCCTTTCTATTTAGTTGGGTCTGTAGTAATATCCCCTCTTTCATTTTTGATTCTATTAATTTTCTCTTTTTTTTCTTGGTCAATCTAGCTAAAGATTTGTCAATTTTGTTGATCTTTGCAAAGAACTTGCTTTTGGTTTTATTCATTTTTCTCTACTTTCCATTCTGTATTTCATTAGTTTCTGCTCAATCTTTATTATTTCCTTCCTTCTGCTTGCTTTAGGTTTAGTCTGGTCTTCTTTTCCCAGTGTCTTTAGGTGAAATGTTAGGTATTGATTTCTTTCTTCTTATAGGCATTTACAAATATAAATTTTCTTCTCAGCACTGCTTTAGCTGCCTTCACATTTTAAAGATAGCTTTTCTGGATACAGGATTCTTGGTTGACAGTGTTTTTCCTTTGAGCACTTTGACTATATTATTCCACTCCCTCCTAAACCCAATTGTTTCTGCTGAGAATTCAACTTTTAATCTTATTGGGACTCCCTTGTAAGTAATGATTCATTTTTCTCTTGCTGCTTTGAAGACTTTCTTCTTGTCTTTGACTTTCAGCATTTTTACTGTTTCTGTTTGTGAATCTCTTTGTGTTTATCATCCTTGGAGGGTTTTTTGTTTGTTTGTTTGTTCATTTGTGGTTTTTTGTGTGTGTGCTACTTCAATGTGTAGGTTAATGTTTTTCAATAAATTTGGGAAGTTTTCAGCCATACTTCCTTGAATATTTTTTTCTGCTACTTTATCTCTCTCCTTTCTTTCTGGTGCTCCCATTATGTGTATGTTGGTGCATTATACGATGTCTCACATTTCTCTGAGACTCTATTTTTCTTCATTCTTTTTTCTCTGTTCTTTGGCTTGCATAATTTTTGTCCTCAAGATTATTTATTCGTTTTGTGTGTGCCAGTTCTAATCTACTGCTGAACTCATCTAGTGAATTTTTTAAATTTCGGAACTGTATTTTTCAACCCTATAATTTCCATTTTATTCTTTTTATAATTTCTTTCTCTTTGTTGACATTCTGGATTTGATACAACATTGTAATCATTCCTTCCTTTTCTTGCTTAGTCATGGTTTCCTTTAGTTCTGTGAACTAAATGGTTACTTCAATGATTTTTCTGATAATTTTTGTATTTGGTCTCTCACAGGCAATTTGTGCTGCCTATTTTTATTTTGGTGTATGGATTATACTTTCCTGTTTCATGCATGCCTTGTAATTTTTTGTTGGAAACTGGACATTTTATATTGTAGCAACTCTGGGTACTGACCCCGCCCTGGGGCTTGTTATTTTTACTGTTTCTTTATTTAGTGACTAACTGGGTTATTTTAGTGAAGGCTGTTCTCCCTTACCCCACAGTATTCAACTTCTGATGTTGCTGAGGGAGGCATAGCTTTGGGTATGCCCACAATCACTCTGCAATGTCAGTAGATTTCTCTTACTCTTTCCCTGGCCAAATTCAGCTGTTAAACTCCTCTAATTGAAGCCTATTGCTCTGTTGTTTTCAATAATGCTCTGGGGCATAAATCACTCTACAAACTAACCCCATCAAACTCTGGCTCCTTTGAAAGATTAATTTCTGAGGTTGGTGTGTGATTTTTGTTCTGACCCTGGGAGGGCTCTCCCTAGCTCTTTTATTCTTTGCTTCTCTCCAGCAAACTAGCTGGCCTACAGTTTAGTCTGTATCTTCAGTCTCTTCCCAGTTGCCTTTCACCACAAACTCCTTTGTTTTTGAAAGTGCTTTTAGGCTTAAATTTTCATTCTCTCTTGCAAATGAAGTTAGCTCCTTTGGAAAGAGATTAGGATTTATCTGTTTTATGGTTTGTTTCTTCCCCCAAGTTAAACCTCTGAGTCAGTGTTCTGGAGTGAGGGTTGGGGACAATGGCAAGCTTCTTTCTGAGTGACAACCCTGCTCAATGGACTGGGCGGGCAGCAGCCTTAGGTATCTTCACTTTACCTGTCCTAGCATGGAACTACCATATCACAAGTCAGGGCAAGAATGATCAGGGCCTCAGTATCTCAGTGTGCTATACCCAAGGTAGGGCCTCTGTTCCACAAGTGGGGGTTAGGCAGAAGGGAGCCCCAGTCTCTTAGCCACACTTGCCTGGGACTTAGCCTCAATATCAGGTAGCTGAGAGAAGGATGAAAATCACTGATATCCTGTTCCCCCTAGGAGGAAAGCCTTCTGTCAGGATATTGGGTAGAGAGGGAGTCCTGTATTCTTGGCTGAAAACAGTCTGGAGTGGAGTCTTTGCCTTGCTGAGCTGATGGGGAGGGAAGGTGTGATCTTGGTTTAAATATCACAGTCTCTTGCCTTTCTTACTGAATTTTCATAGATGTTCTTGAATAGATTATTCATCATTTGCTATTTTACCCCTTAGGACCATTTCCAGAGGCTTTAAAATTTTTGTTTTGTTTTGTTTTTAGTTTTCACCAATTTCACTAAGGACTGGATCAGTGGAATTGCTCAAGCTGTTGGTGCCAGAAGCCAATCGCCCTATTAGTATTTGATATAGATCATTTTGGTAGGTGTGATTAGAGCTGATGAGTGATTAAAAGAAAATGACTAGAGTCAGGCGTTATTATGTGTCAAAGATGTAAATAATGAGAACCTGAACTAAGGTAGTGGTTTAAGAGAGATTTGAGGATTTGGTGATTGTATGTATGGAACAAGGCAAAGAAGTCAGAAATACTCCCCAGGTTTCTAATATAGGTGATTGTGTGGATAGTGTGGATAGTGGTGATTGTGTGGATTTCCATCTAAGTGATGAACATGGGAGGAGGACTCTGGTTTGGACATGTTGAGTTTGAGGTGCTTGTGGATCACACAGAGATGTGTGAACCCCAGGGGAGAGGTCCAGGATGGAAATATATGTTTGGAAATCACCAACATTTAACATGATAATGAAAACCACAAAAGTAAATGGAATTGCTAAAAATAAATAGAGAATAAGAAAAGCAGTGTACAGACAACAGAACCCTGGAGAAGAACAACACTGAAGGGGAAGAGGCGGGCCCAGAAGGAGTCCCTGGAAGGTAAAAGGAATAGTGAGAGCACAGTGCAGTTTAATAGGAACCTAGTGCTTCAAGAAGTAACTGATCAACTCATTGTCTAATGTAGCAGAGTTCCTATAGGATAAGGATGTTAAAATACAGATTGAATTTAGCAATTTCTGCTTCCTGTCTCCTTGTTCAAATGGAAAATTCCTATGTAACTTTCAAAACTGCTCAGGCATCACATGCTAAGCCTTCTGTGAAACTTCCCCCTGTCACCCATTCTCCCCTTTCTTCTCCAGGTAGATTTGGACACTCCTCCTCCATGTTCTTAAAAACTGCTATTCATAATTTTATTGTAGCACTTGTCACAGAGCTTTGTAAATGTTTGTCATTTTCTTGCATTAGACTAAGAGCATCCTGAGAGTTGGGGAATTTTATACTGTGCATTATAGTGTCATTTCACTTAGTACGGTGCCTGGTACATAGACGGTACAAGAAATCAATATTTGGTAGTGCATAAGATGACTTGAAACAATTTTTTATAAAAGATAGTGAAGGAACTGAAAATATTTATCAAAGAGAAAACAGAATCTTAAGAGTGGTCTACTGTCTTCAGATATTTGAAGGGTTGGCATATATATGGAAGAAGGATTTAACTTGTTTTCAGTGACCACTAAGACTGGGATGAATGAAAAAAAATGTCAAGAAAGGAGTATTTGCTTTACTTGAGAAATGGTTTACTAAATGATCAATGCAGGTATCAAATGAGTTGTCTTTTAGGTAGTGACAATTTTCTACAACTGAAAGTATCCAGTTAAAAGATGGATGACTGCTTGTGGAGGATATTGTAGATTGCATTCACACATCAAATGTGTGGCTGAATCTGATGATCTTAAAAAATGTTTATCCATCCTGGAGTTTTTTATAATAATGTTTCAAAATTCCATGTATTGTCAGCCAATGTACATGTTTCAAAATCAGGAAACCATAGTCTTGGGATCCTGGTCTCTGAAAAAAAGAAAATCAGTGTTGTCAGATTTAGCAAATAAAAATATAGGAGGCCCAGTTTAATTTAAATTTCAGATAAAAAAGAAAATGTTTTAGTGTATGTTTATGCTGTGTAATATTTGGGATATACATACTTAAAAAAATTCACTGTTTATCTGAAATTTAAACTTAACTGATTATCCTGAATTTTATCTGGTAACACTATCTCTACTGTCATGTACAAAATATTCAACTGCTATCATTGATAATATAGCAGGTGGGGGGCTTCCCTGGTGGCTCAGTGGTTAAGAATCCACCTGCCAGTGCAGGGGACATGGGTTTGAGCCCTGGTCGGGGAAGATCCCACATGCCGCAGAGCAAGTAAGCCTGTGCGCTACAACTGAGCCTGCACTCTAGAGCCCGCGAGCCACAACTACTGAGCCCGCATGCCACAACTACTGAGGCCTGTGAGCCTAGAGCCTGTGCTCTGCAACAAGAGAAGCCACCACAATGAGAAGCCCGCGCACCGCAACAAAGAGTAGCCCCCACTCGCCACAACTAGAGAAAGCCCACGCACAGCAACAAAGACCCAATGCAGCCAAAAATATAAATAAATAAATAAATTTTTAAAATATTATAAAAAAAGAAAAAATATAGCAGGTGGGTTTTTAATACTGTGCCACAGGAAATGTCATAATTCTCAGGTGTTACTGTGTAAAGAAGGGGTTCCATTTTTGGCTCATATACTAAGGGAAAGTGACCTTTTCTCAGTAAAAGTCACTTATAATACACCACCATCACCACAGTGGCAGAGGAACATTTGGTGTGCAGAGACTAAACACAGAACTGCACCATCATGCAGCAGTAGACATTTCCTTTTGGGCATTGTAGAAGCAAAGCTTCCCTTAGAAATAAGTAGATGAAAAACTCACAAGTAAATATTTGTACTTTGAGCAAGTATATACACAAAAGCAAGAGTGGTAATAAAAGCCTTGAAGTAAGAAATGGATAGCCCAGTGCATACCAGATGGCGTGAGACAACTCATATACAAAGGGTTAATCACCCCAATATATACAAACATCTTCCAGTGAATAAGAAGAAGCTAACAGAGAAGTAGACAAAGGATATGAACAGATAGTTTGCAGAAAAAGTTACATAAGGCCCTTATTTCCATTTAATTTAATCATATGCACTCATAAGAGACCTGCTAATTAAAGTTATATTGAGATGCCATTATCACCTTTTAGATTGAAATAAATCCAAAGGCTAGTGAGGCTGTGGCGTGGGGAAGTAACCACTCTCCCATATTGCTGATGGGAGTGCAAATTGCACAATCCATATGGAGTCCAGTTGGGTGATACCTCGCAATATTCAAATGCATTCACTTCTAAGAAAGTAGTCTACAGATTGACTCTCACAATGTGCACAGTGAAATATGTGTTGATATATGTACCTGTTTACTAATCGCAGCATTGTTTATAATACCAAAAGCAAGGTAAATATCTACCATTAGGGACAGACTAGATAAATTATGATATATCCATACAATGGACTGTTATGGAAATGTAAAAAAAAAAAAGAATGATGAAGCTCTATTTACCAATGGAGATTTCCAAGATAATACAACTAAATGAGGAGGAAAAACAAGATGCAGAAAATTGTGTTCAGTGTGCTGCCATTTTAATAAAAAGGAGAGAGCAATAAGAATCGTTATTTTTATGCCTAAAAACCACCAGACAGCTATACAGGAAACTCAAAAGAGCATTTACCTGTTTGGAAGTGGGGTTGGAAATTGGATAGAGATGAAAAAATGTATGAGAGGGAGACTTTTCAATTTATACACTTTTGAACTTAATTTTTGCATCATGTGAGTGATTATTTTCAAAAATGTTGAGTAAAGAATTTGTGATCATTAGCTTTGGTTGAGTAACACATTTTTTGGTAAGAAACACTTCTTACCACACCCCATGGACCTACCCATCTAGAACTAGGGAAATTATATTGGGCTAGATTGTTACAGCGTCAGTGGCATTTGTCAACATTGAGAAGAACTCTTTTTTTTATTTTTTCAGACTTTTATTATTTATTTATTTATTTATGGCTGTGTTGGGTCTTCGTTTCTGTGCGAGGGCTTTCTCTAGTTGCGGCAAGCGGGGGCCACTCTTCATCACGGTGCACGGGCCTCTCACTATCGCGGCCTCTCTCGTTGCGGAGCACAGGCTCCAGACGCGCAGGCTCAGCATTTGTGGCTTACGGGCCTAGTCGCTCCGTGGCATGTGGGATCTTCCCAGACCAGGGCTCGAACCCATGTCCCCTGCATTGGCAGGCAGATTCTCAACCAGTGCGCCACCAGGGAAACCCCAGAACTCACTCTTTTAATCTAACATGTCTTAATATCCAAAACATTAATGTATTAATGTGAAGCTTTAAGTTATTTCTCTATAGACATGTTTGTGTGAACTTGTGGACTTGTTCTAATTCCTCTGCTCTGTGATATTATCATTTCTCTTTATATGAATCCCTGTTCACCTGATTTCATTGCCTTTATTTTTTTGTTTTGTTTTGTTTTTTAAACATCTTTATTGGAGTATAATTGCTTTAAAATGGTGTGTTAGTTTCTGCTTTATAACAAAGTGAATCAGTTATACATATACATATGTTCCCATATCTCTTCCCTCTTGCATCTCCCTCCCTCCCACCCTCCCCATCCCACCCCTCTAGGTGGTCACACAGCACCGAGGTGATCTCCCTGTGCTATGTGGCTGCTTCCCACTAGCTATCTATTTTACATTTGGTAGTGTATATATGTCCATGCCACTCTCTCACCCTGTCACATCTTACCCCTCCCCCTCCCCATATCCTCAAGTCCATTCTCTAGTAGGTCTGTGTCTTTATTCCCGTCTTGCCACTAGGTTCTTCATGACCTTTATTTTCCCTTAGATGCCATATATATGTGTTAGCATACTGTATTTGTTTTTCTCTTTCTGACTTACTTCACTCTGTATGACAGACTCTAACTCCATCCACCTCACTACAAATACCTCCATTTCATTTCTTTTTATGGCTGAGTAATATTCCATTGTATATATGTGCCACATCTTCTTTACCCATTCATCCGATGATGGACACTTAGGTTGCTTCCATGTCCTGGCTATTGTAAATAGAGCTTCAATGAACATTTTGGTACATGACTCTTTTTGAATTATGGTTTTCTCAGGGTATATGCCCAGTAGTGGGATTGCTGGGTCGTATGGCAGTTCTATTTTTAGTTTTTTAAGGAACCTCCATACTGTTCTCCATAGTGGCTGTATCAATTTACATTCCCACCAACAGTGCAAGAGTGTTCCCTTTTCTCCACACCCTCTCCAGCATTTATTGTTTCTAGATTTTTTGATGATGGCCCTTCTGACCGGTGTGAGATGACATCTCATTGTAGTTTTGATTTGCATTTCTCTAATGATTAATGATGTTGAGCATTCTTTCATGTGTCTGTTGGCAATCTGTATATCTTCTTTGGAGAAATGTCTATTTAGGTCTTCTGCCCATTTTTGGGTTGGGTTGTTTGTTTTTTTGTTATTGAGCTGCATGAGCTGCTTGTAAATCTTGGAGATTAATCCTTTGTCAGTTGCTTCATTTGCAAATATTTTCTCCCATTCTGAGGGTTGTCTTTTGGTCTTGTTTATGGTTTCCTTTGCTGTGCAAAAGCTTTGAAGTCTCATTGGGTCCCATTTGTTTATTTTTGTTTTTATTTCCATTTCTCTAGGAGTTGGGTCAAAAAGGATCTTGCTGTGATTTATGTCATAGAGTCTTCTGTCTATGTTTTCCTCTAAGAGTTTGATAGTGTCTGGCCTTACACTTAGGTCTTTAATCCATTTTGAGTTTATTTTTGTGCATGGTGTCAGGGAGTGTTCTAATTTCATTCTTTTACATGTAGCTGTCCAATTTTCCCAGCACCACTTACTGAAGAGGCTGTCTTTTCTCCACTGTATATGCTTGCCTCCTTTATCAAAGATAAGGTGACCATATGTGCGTGGGTTTATCTCTGGGCTTTCTATCCTGTTCCATTGATCTATATTTCTGTTTTTGTGCCAGTACCAAACTGTCTTGATTACTGTAGCTTTATAATATAGTCTGAAGTCAGGGAGCCTGATTCCTCCAGCTCCATTTTTCGTTCTCAAGATTGCTTTGGCTATTCGGGGTCTTTTGTGTTTCCATACAAATTGTGAAATTTTTTGTTCTAGTTCTGTGAAAAATGCCAGTGGTAGTTTGATAGGGATTGCATTGAATCTGTAGATTGCTTTGGGTAGTAGAGTCATTTTCACAATGTTGATTCTTCCAATCCAAGAACATGGTATATCTCTCCATCTATTTGTATCATCTTTAATTTCTTTCATCAGTGTCTTATAATTTTCTGCATACAGGTCTTTTGTCTCCTTAGGTAGGTTTATTCCTAGATATTTTATTCTTTTTGTTGCAATGGTAAACGGGAGTGTTTTCTTAATTTCACTTTCATATTTTCATCATTAGTGTATAGAAATGCAAGAGATTTCTGTGCATTAATTTTGTATCCTGCTACTTTACCAAATTCATTGATTAGCTCTAGTAGTTTTCTGGTAGCATTTTTAGGATTCTCTATGTATAGTATCATGTCATCTGCAAACAGTGACAACTTTACTTCTTCTTTTCCAATTTGGATTCCTTTTATTTCTTTTCCTTCTCTGATTGCTGTAGCTAACACTTCCAACACTATGTTGAATAATAGTGGTGAGAGTGGGCAACCTTGTCTTGTTCCTGATCTTAGTGGAAATGGTTTCAGTTTTTCACCATTGAGGACAGTGTTGGCTGTGGGTTTGTCATATATGGCCTTTATTATGTTGAGGATAGTTCCCTCTATGCCTACTTTCTGCAGGGCTTTTCTCATAAATGGGTGTTGAATTTTGTCGAAAGCTTTCTCTGCATCTATTGAGATGATCATATGGTTTTTCTCCTTCAATTTGTTAGTATGGTGTATCACGTTGATTGATTTGCGTATATTGAAGAATCCTTGCATTCCTGGAATAAACCGCACTTGATCATGGTGTATGATCCTTTTAATGTGCTGTTGGATTCTGTTTGCTAGTATTTTGTTGAGGATTTTTGCATCTATGTTCATCAGTGATATTAGCCTGTAGTTTTCTTTCTTTGTGACATCTTTGTCTGGTTTTGGTATCAGGGTGATGGTGGCCTCGTAGAATGAGTTGGGGAGTGTTTCTCCCTCTGCAATAGTTGGAAGAGTTTAAGAAGCATAGGTGTTAGCTCTTCTCTAAATGTTTGATAGAATTCGCCTGTGAAGCCATCTGGTCCTGGGCTTTTATTTGTTGGAAGATTTTTAATCACAGTCTCAATTTCAGTGCTTGTGATTGGTCTGTTCATATTTTCTATTTCTTCCTGGTTCAGTCTCGGCAGGTTGTACATTTCTAAGAATTTGTCCATTTCTTCCAGGTTGTCCATTTTATTGGCATAGAGTTGCTTGTAGTAATCTCTCATGATCGTTTGTATTTCTGCAGTGTCAGTGGTTACTTCTCCTTTTTCATTTCTAATTCTATTGATTTGAGTCTTCTCCCTTTTTCTCTTGATGAGTCTGGCTAATGGTTTATCAATTTTGTTTATCTTCTCAAAGAACCAGCTTTTAGTTTTATTGATCTTAGCTATTGTCTCCTTCATTTCTTTTTCATTTATTTCTGATCTGATCTTTATGATTTCTTTCCTTCTGCTAGCTTTGGGGTTTTTTTGTTCTTCTTTCTCTAATTGCTTTAGGTGCAAGGTTAGGTTGTTTATTTGAGATGTATCCTGTTTCTTGAGGTAGGCTTGTATTGCTATGAACTTCCCTGTTAACACTGCTTTTGCTGCATCCCATAGGTTTTGGGTCGTCGTGTCTCCATTATCATTTGTTTCTAGGTATTTTTTGATTTCCCCTTTGATTTCTTCAGTGATCACTTCGTTATTAAGTAGTGTATTGTGTAGCCTCCATGTGTTTGTATTTTTTACAGATCTTTTCCTGTAATTGATATCTAGTCTCACAGCGTTGTGGTCGGAAAAGATACTTGATATGATTTCAATTTTCTTAAATTTACCAAGGCTTGATTTGTGACCCAAGATACGATCTATCCTGGAGAATGTTGCATGAGCACTTGAGAAAAATGTGTATTCTGTTGTTTTTGGGTGGAATGTCCTATAAATATCAATTAAGTCCATCTTGTTTAATGTATCATTTAAAGCTTGTGTTTTCTTATTTATTTTCATTTTGGATGATCTGTCCATTGGTGAAAGTGGGGTGTTAAAGTCCCCTACTATGATTGTGTTGCTGTTGATTTCCCCTTTTATGGCTGTTAGTATTTGCCTTATGTATTGAGGTGCTCCTATGTTGGGTGCATAAATATTTACAATTCTTATACCTTCCTCTTGGATCAACCCCTTGATCCTTATATAGTGTCCTTCTTTGTCTCTTGTAATAGTCTTTATTTTAAAGTCTATTTTGTCTGATATGAGAATTGCTACTCCAGCTTTCTTTTGATTTCCATTTGCATGGAATATCTTTTTCCATCCCCTCACTTTCAGTCTGTATGTGTCCCTAGGTCTGAAGTGGGTCTCTTGTAGACAGCATATATATGGGTCTTGTTTTTGTATCCATTCAGCCAGTCTGTGTCTTTTGGTGGGAGCATTTAATCCATTTACATTTAAGGTAATTATCGTTATGTATGTTCCTATTCCCATTTTCTTAAATGTTTTGGGTTTGTTATTGTAGGTCTTTTCCTTCTCTTGTGTTTCTTGCCTAGAGAAGTTCCTTTAGCATTTGTTGTAAAGCTGGTTTGGTGGTGCTGAACTCTCTTAGCTTTTGCTTGTCTGTAAAGCTTTTAATTTCTCCATCAAATCTGAATGAGATCCTTGCTGGGTAGAGTAATCTTGGTTGTAGATTTTTCTCCTTCATCACTTTAAGTATATCCTGCCACTCCCTTCTGGCTTGCAGAGTTTCTGCTGAAAGATCAGCTGTTAACCTTATGGGGATTCCCTTGTGTGTTATTTGTTGTTTTTCCCTTGCTGCTTTTAATATGTTTTCTTTATATTTAATTTTTGATAGTTTGATTAATATGTGTCTTGGCGTGTTTCTCCTTGGATTTAGCCTTTATGGGACTCTCTGTGCTTCCAGGACTTGATTAACTATTTCCTTTCCCATATTAGGGAAGTTTTCAACTATAATCTCTTCAAATATTTTCTTAGTCCCTTTCTTTTTCTCTTCTTCTTCTGGGACCCCTATAATTCGAATGCTGGTGTGTTTAATGTTGTCCCAGAGGGCTCTGAGACTGTCCTCAGTTCTTTTCATTCTTTTTTCTTTATTCTGCTCTGCAGTAGTTATTTCCACTATTTTATCTTCCAGGTCACTTATCCGTTCTTCTGCCTCAGTTATTCTGCTATTGATCCCGTCTAGAATATTTTTAATTTCATTTATTGTGTTTTTCATCATTGCTTGGTTCCTCTTTAGTTCTTCTACGTCCTTGTTAAATGTTTCTTGCATTTTGTCTGTTCTATTTCCAAGATTTTGGATCATCTTTACTATCATTATTCTGAATTCTTTTTCAGGTAGACTGCCTATTTCCTCTTCATTTGTTAGGTCTGGTGTGTTTTGACCCTGCTCCTTCACCTGCTGTGTGTTTTTTTGTCTTCTCATTTTGCTTATTTTACTGTGTTTGGGGTCTCCTTTTCACAGGCTGCAGGTTCGTAGTTCCCATTGTTTTTGGTATCTGTCCCCAGTGGCTAAGGTTGGTTCAGTGTGTTGTGTAGGCTTCCTGGTGGAGGGGACTAGTGCCTGTGTTCTGGTGGATGAGGTTGGATTTTTTCTTTCTGGTGGGCACGTCCACGTCTGGTGGTGTGTTTTGGGGTGTCTGTGGCCTTATTATGATTTTAGGCAGCCTCTCTGCTAATGGATGGGGCTGTGTTCCTGTCTTGCTAGTTGTTTGGCATAGGGTGTCCAGCACTGTAGCTTGCTGGTCATTGAGTGAAGCTGGGTCTTGATGTTGAGATGGAGATCTCTGAGGGATTTTTGCCGTTTGGTATTACGTGGAGCTGGGAGGTCTCTTGTGGACCAGTGTCCTAAAGTTGGCTCTCCCACCTCAGAGGCACAGCCCTGATGCCTGGCTGGAGCACCAAGAGCCTTTCATCCACACGGCTCAGAGTAAAAGGGAGAAAAAATAGAAAGAAAGAAAGAAAGAGGATAAAATAAAATAAAATAAAATAAAGCTATTATAAAGCAAAGCTATACAGGCAAAATCTCACCCAGAAGCATACACATATACACTCACAAAAAAAGGAAAAGGGGAATAATTAATATATCCTGCTCCCAAAGTCCACCTCCTGAATTTGGGATGATTTGTTGTCTATTCAGGTATTCAGCAGATGCAGGCACATCAAGTTGTTTGTGGAGCTTTAATCCGCTGCTTCTGGGGCTGCTGGGAGAGATTTCCCTTTCTCTTCTTTGTTCGTCTTCTTTGTTCGCACAGCTCCTGGGGTGCAGCTTTGGATATGGACCCGCCTCTGCGTGTAGGTCGCCTGAGGGTGTCTGTTCCCCGCCCAGAGAGAACGGGGTTAAAGGAGCAGCTGCTTCGGGGGCTCTGGCTCACTCGGGCGGGGGGGAGGGAAGGATACGGATGCAGGGCGAGCCTGCGGCGGCAGAGGCCAGCGTGACGTTGCACCAGCCCGAGGCATGCCATGCGTTCTCCTGGGGAAGTTGTCCCCGGATCACGGGAGCCTGGCCGTGGCGGGTTGCACCGGCTCCCAGGAGGGGCAGTGTGGAGAGTGACCTGTGCTTGCACACAGGCTTTTTGGTGGCGGCAGCAGCAGCCTTAGCGTCTCATGCCCGTCTCTGGGGTCCGCGCTGATAGCCGCGGCTCTCGCCCGTCTCTGGAGCTCGTTTAGGCGGCGCTCTGAATCCCCTCTCCTTGCGCACCGTGAAACAAAGAGGCAAGAAAAAGTCTCTTGCCTCTTCGGCAGCTGCAGACCTTTTCCCGGACTCCCTCCCGGCCAGCTGTGGTGCACTAACCCCTTCAGGCTGTGTTCATGCCACCAACCCCAGTCCTCTCCCTGCAATCCGACTGAAGCCCGAGCCTCAGCTCCCAGCCCCCGCCCGCCCCGGCGGGTGAGCACACAAGCCTCTCGGGCTGGTGAGTGCTGCTCGGCACCGAGCCTCTGTGCAGGAATCTCTCCACTTTGCCCTCCGCACCCCTGTGGCTGCGCTCTCCTCCGTGGCTCCGAAGCTTCCCCCCTCCACCACCCACAGTCTCTGCCCGCAAAGGGGCTTCCTAGTGTGGAAACCTTTCCTCCTTCACGGCTCCCTCCCACTGGTGCAGGTCCCGTCCCTATTCTTTTGTCTCTGTTATTTCTTTTTTCTTTTGCCCTACCCAAGTACGTGGGGAGTTTCTTGCCTTTTGGGAGGTCTGACGTCTTCTGCCACCGTTCAGTGGGTGTTCTGTAGGAGCAGTTCCACGTGTAGATGTATTTCTACTGTATCTGTGGGAAGGAAGGTGATCTCCGCGTCTTACTCTTCCGCCATCTTGCCCCGAGTCCCCTGCCTTTATTTTTCATTTAAAATTTTCTCTTGTTAGTTCTGCCTCACCTCACCTTGGTTCTTCCTGCTCCATCTTCCTGCCCTTTCATTTGCATATACCACGTCTGTTAGTCTATCACTTTCAGTATGACAGTGTGCATACACTTGCAAGCATGCACATCTGTATGGAATTGTGCATACTTATTTCTTGGTTCTGTGAATCTTTGTTGGTGGCATCAGCCTACTCAAACTTCCATTTTTTATATTCTCAAATCCCTTCCGGTTGAAAAACGTCGGTAAACTAACAGATCACTTTTAGAACTTCCTATACATATGAAATGATAGCCTGGTGGCTTGGAAAAAGAGTATGTGCTGTTGAGAAGAGGACCATTTCGTCTTTCTTATGCTCTGTGGGACTAGGGTAGGAGCGAGTAGATGTTGATAATAGGAATCTTGACTCTACTGGGATTGGCTCAGGAAGTGGGACAGACTTGAGTTTACAGGTTGGTCCATCAGATAAAGAGAGAATTGAAAGAGACCAAAAGGGCTGAAATATGTGATGAATGGTAGATTGATGTTAGCTCTTCCATGTGCTTTTGCCTGAACCAAGGATTGTGCTCTTAAATTAGGGACAGTTTTAGCTGTGGAATTTCTGGGATCAGCCTGTAGATGGGGAACATATTTTTTCAGGATAGCGAAAGAGCAGGGTATTTTTTTAATGCTTCTGATGTTTACCAAGTTGGTGCCTCTGTGAAAGGTCAGCCTTATTAACCTCACCTTTCTTACACCTGCTGACTCAAGAAAACGAAAAGGAAACCCCAGTGGTGGCTATTGGCCTATCATTCATTGGCATGACTCAGGATTACTAGAGGCAGTATTAAAGAGGTAATGAGGGGAGGGGGTTGAGACCTTGTTCCAGGGCATATTTGAGTGGGTATGTGTAAGTGTCCAGTCAGGGTTGATGGGGCTGAGAGTATCGGGTACAGGGTAAAGGCATGGCATACCAGGTCATAGCACAGGATAAAGATGGTTTCGATGTTTCAATCAGGTGGAGAGAATCCAGTCAATCAAAAACCGAGTAGGATGTATAGAAGATAGGTAGGTGGGTGGTAGTCATCCTCTGGCAGTTCTGTGCATAAGGAGAGACTATAGTTGACTAAGGAAAACTATACCATTAGCTACCTTCTTCCTCACAACTCCCCAAGCAGTCACAAGGCTGGGTGAGAAGTTCTGGGAAAGCTCTTGACCCCTAAGGGGATCAAGACAGCAAGCAGGTTAGTTGAGCGATTAACGATAATAGTAACAATGGGTAACATTTAGCATGTCCTTGTCATGTTGAGACCCGGTTAAGTGTGTTAAATGTATCATCTCATTTAATCTTCCCAATGATCCTATGCTGCATGTATGATTATTTTCCTAACTTTACAGTTTTGAAAATTGAAGTTCAAAGAAATTGAGTTATTTGTACAGTCTCATAGCATTTCAATGCTAGTTAGGATATGAACCATGAAATCTGATTCTAGATCCCAAGCTCTTAAACTTTAAGGACCAAAGTAAGAACTGTGGACTCAGTCTGGGATGGCAGTGGCAAGGGAAAGATGCAATTTGGGGGCAAACCAGGCACCTCTCTGTCTTTAGGCACAAAATCACCGGTATATCTGTCAGCCATGTTGAACTGGGAAGCAATTTAGGGGCTCCTAACTTGTGACTGGAATCTAGCCTGGGGTTGGTGGCTTACTTTTAAGTCCCACTAACTGTTATGGTTGAGATTACAGATAAACTGTCTATCTCAGTCAGGAGCTGGGACATACCTGGGCCTAATAGAAGCACCCATAAACTTCAACTCTGAGGAAAAGAGGGAAGCAGAGGCAACACTATGGCGTAAAAAGCCCTGCTTCCCAGCCAAGGCAAGTCCTTTTCATGTGGAAAGGAGGCCTGAAGTGGTGTCAAGCATGGGGGAGGGGAGGGGTTTGCTGTATTCTCTTTTCTCTGGCAGTCCTGTTGTTCTGTATTTGCCATTCAGTTTACATAATCTTCCTTTGGATCTAGACATTCCTACTTGAGAATGCCTAGATCTTTCAGGTCATCATGGTACCCTTCAATAAACGACTTAAATTTGCTCAACTGGATGCTTGATGACCTGAAAGGCTAGACATTCATTTTGAAAGTGAATACTACTGAGAAGCTGCCAGGGAAACACAAACCCCTCTATTTGAGTGAAAGCACTCCTTGACAGCAGATTTGTGGCCATCTAGCTTTCACCAAACAGGAACAGCTGCTGAAGGGGGACGGTGGCTTTCTGTTATTGTGAATCACTAAGGGCCACAGACATTTCAGGAAGGGATTTTGAATGATATGTTAGCAGACTGATTGCTGTCAATCTAACTTTGAACCCTCTGCGCTTCCTCCTTAAGCTTTAGCACCTCTTTGTAGATACCGATTGGACTTTCTAACAGTGGCAAAAAAGCAGGAGGCAGGAGTCTGCACGTTTGCTTTTTCTATGTTTGGATAAGCAGTGAATATAAAAATAAAAATTAATATATGACCTGAGTCATCATGTGCCTTTTTTTAGGTTGAGTACTATAGCACAAAGGCAGGCTGATATCAGCACTGTTCCAAAACCCAGAGGAGTTCTGTGTTGTCACTTGTTCAGCAATCAGCTAATGGGCAGACCTTGCACAATAACTTGCTCACTAAGGACATTTGCACTTCTCCCAGAACACCAGGTCCTGCAAGATGAGTGACAAAAATGAGACAATCAATATAGCGAGGGACTTCAAATGTCTTTCCTCCTTAGGAACTTTTCCAAAATCTCACAGTTTGTCTCTTTGATCATAGTTGCCTTGAGACGTAACACTATTGACAGGTGATTTAGTCAGTTACCAAGGAAGAAACTTAGCAACCATCTCACTCTCCTTTTGCAGAGCTCTCTTGATAGCTACAGAAATCCCGTGCATTGTGTAGGTTATCAGTCAGCTGGATGTTCTTAGGGGACAGGAAATAAGAAGTCACACTGATGGATGAATCAAGAAAGACCTCCACAAAGATCACTCACTGCCTGCGGGTAGCCAGGAAAAACCATTGCATGCAATGACCTAAAATCTCAGCAAACATAAATCAGAAGGACCTTGTCAATTGTTTTACAAAACAAGACAAAACACACTGCTTTGTTAAAATACGGAAACTCCAGATGAAGTTCCTCCTGAAATAATCTGTTCCTTAAAGATAAATACCTAATCAGATCTCAGTGCTCACCTCCTAGAGTGTTGGAGTCCCTGTTTGGAATCCAGATTTGAGTGAGGGTAGAGTGGTGCTATAGTTCTGAGTTTGGATTCAGACAATCTATAATCAAATCCCAGCACACAATTAACTAGGTTAGCAGGGGCAGTGCCTTTAACACAGCCTTCCTCTGCCCATAATACCCATTAACCACTAATTAAAGCCACCATCTTTGCTCTGCCAACAAAACTTCAAGACAAGTCCCTTTGCTTTTCCCTTTGATTACCATTCCTAAAGCCCTCTTTTCCAGAAAGTCTAAAGTTATTCTTTGACCTTGCTCAAGGTACTTAAACTTTCATTTTGAAAAAGGTAATAATAGCTTACTAAACTACATTTCAATGTGGGGAGATTGAATCAAATAATATATGTAAAGAATTTACCATAATTGTTGAGATATATTCACCACTAAATAAATGGTAGCTTATTATCACCTTTTAAAATTAATAGCACTAATATTTTAATAATAATAAAAATAACAGTACTTCTTGTTTTTATTATTGGTTGTGCTTAGCTTGCCTGAAGGCATTCCCTTTTACCTGGCACTATGTTACTTCTTGATTTTTTTTCCTCTTTTGGTTCCAATGGTATTTATACCACATAGGGGACATCCATACCTGAAACTGAGCAATTAAGACTTCTTGCATGCACATTTTTAAATGCTTCCTATTAAAAACTCACTATTTGTATAACCACTTCAAATGTGTATTTAGCTCTACTATGTGCTAGGCTCCATGTGAAGCAGTGTCATGTTTAGATCAGGCTTGATTTTTTTAATGGCATTAAAATGGAAAGGACTGAGAGGGGTCAGGACCAGGGAACTAGATGCCTCCCTTGGATTGGAGTAGGCTCTGTGAGGCAAACTCAAATGTAGGTCCTAGAAAGAAGTCCAGGTCAACAAATCAATCATGATAATCAGGAGAGGACATCCCATGCAAGTATTTCACTACATCAGTCAACATCAAAGAATCCATTCAGGAAGCAATAAAGTGAGCCAAGGACAGCAATAAGCAATCCTGGATCAGTAGAAAGTCAATTGAGGCAGAGAATTGGAATAAGGGATGTCTGCTATGTGACCATGTAACAGACCATGTCTGGTTGCATGATCCCATTCACTCGCTTAGAATATACTATTAAGAGCTGGTCCTTGATATTCAGCATATAGAATAGTAGAAGAGACATGAATTCTGAAGCCAGGTGAATGTGGTTAAAACTCCAGGTCTCTTACTTATTTGCTAGATGATTTTAGACACATTATATAATCTCTCTGAGCTTTGATTTTCTTATCTATAAGGTAGAAGTAATATATGTAATCAACAATTCAGGATTGTACACAGAATTAAAGCAGCTAGACTATATCTGGCATTTAGGGGGACTGTTCCCTTATTAGTGTTTATTAAAGTTGTGATCAGGTAGTAGAAGCTCCAGTTTTGAGCTTTCATTTTGAAGGTCTTTAGTCCCTGGGAAGGAAACTGGCAAGGGCAAAGCAGGACTTCAGTCTTAGAATGATGGCCCTAGGCTGGTTATAAGACAGGGAACTATACTCTAACACAGGGAAAAAGTACAAATAAGGAATCCAACTGCAAGGACTAAAGGTAGCCACTTTGTCATAAAAACAAGTTAGAAATCCCATCATCAGGGGAGACCTTCAAGATGGCGGATGAGTAAGACATGGAGATCACCCTCCTCCCCACAAATACATCAGAGATACATCTACATGTGGAACAATTCCTACAGAACACCTACCGAACGCTGGCAGAAGACTTCAGACTTCCCAAAAGGCAAGAAACTCCCCACGTACCTGGGTAAGGCAAAAGAAAAAATAAAAAACAGAGACAAAAGAATAGGGACGGGACTTGCACCAGTGGGAGGGAGCTGTGAAGGAGGAAAAGTTTCCACACACTAGGAAGCCCCTTCACTGGCGGAGACGGGGGAGTGGCGGCGGGGAAGCTTCGGAGCCACGGAGGAGAGAGCAGCAACAGAGGTGCGGAGGACAAAGTGGAGAGAGTCCCGCACAGAGGATCCATGCTGACCAGCATTCACCAGCCTGAGAGGCTTGTCTGCTCACCCGCCTGGGTGGGTGAGGGCTGGGAGCTGAGGCTCGGGCTTCTGAAGTCAGATCCCAGGGAGAGGACTGGGGTTGGCTGTATGAACACAGCCTGAAGGGGACTAGTGCGCCACAGCTAGCCGGGAGGGAGTCTGGGAAAAACTCTGGAACTGCCTAAGAGGCAAGAGACCATTGTTCCAGGGTGCACAAGGAGAGGAGATTCAGAGCACTGCCTAAACAAGCTCAAGAGATGGGCACAAGCTGCGGCTAACAGTGTGGATCCTGGAGATGGGCATGAAACACTAAGGCTACTGCTGCAGCCACCAAGAAGCCTGTGTGCAAGCACAGGTCACTATCCACACCTCCCCTCCCGGGAGCCGGTGCAGCTCGCCACTGCCAGGGTCCCATGATCCAGGGACAACTTCCCCAGGAGATCACATGGCATGCTGGCCTCTGCCACCGCAGGCTCACCCCTCGTTCCATACCCCTCCTTCCCTCTGGCCTGAGTGAGCCAGAGCCCCATAATCAACTGCTCCTGTAACCCCATCCTGTCTGGGAAGGAACAGACGCCCTCAGGCGACCTACATGCAGAGGCGGGTTCAAATCCAAAGCTGAACCCCGGGAGCTGTGTGAACAAAGAAGAGAAAGGGAAATCTCTCTCAGGAGCAGCAGATTAAATCCCCACAATCAACTTGACGTACCCTGCATCTGTGGAATACCTGAATAGACAACGAATCATCCCAAAATTGAGGTGGTGGACTTGGGAGCAACTGTAGACTTGGGGTTTGCTATATGTGACTGACTGGTTTTTGGTTTTATGTTTATCTTCATTTAGTATTTAGAGTTTATTATCATTGGTAGATTTGTTTATTGATTTGGTTGCTCTCTTCCTTTTTTCTTATATATATAGATATGTACATATTTTTCCTTTTTCTCTTTTTGTGAGTGTGTATGTCTCTGCTTCTTTGTGTGACTTTGTCTGTATAACTTTACTTTTACCATTTGTCCTAGGGTTCTGTCTGTCTGTTTCTTTTTTTAACTATAGTTTTTAGTGCTTGGTATCATTGGTGGATTTCTTTTTTGGTTTGGATGCTCTCTTCTTTCTTTCTTTTTTCTTTTTTTAATTACTTTTTAATTTTATTTTTAATTTTTTAATTTTTATTTTAATAACTTTTTTAAAAAATTTTTTCTTTCTTCCTTTCTTCCTCCCCTCCCCTCCCCTCCCCTGCCCTCCTCTCCTCTCCTCTCCCTTCCCTTCTCCTCTTTTCTTCTTCTCCCTTATCTTCTGAGCTGACTGGCTGATAGGTTCTTGGTGCTCCAGCTGGGTGTCAGGCCTGTGCCTCTGAGGTGGGAGCACCAAGTTCAGGATATTAGTCCACCAGAGACCTCCCAGCTCCACATAATATCAAATGGCACAAGCTCTCCCACAGATCTCCATCTCAACGCTAAGACCCAGCTCCACTGAACAACCAGCAAGCTACAGTGCTGGACACTCTATGCCAAACAACTAGTAAGACAGGAACACCACCTGACCCATTAACAGAGAGGCTGCCTAAAATCATAATAAGGTCACAGACACCCCAAAACACACCACCGGATGTGGTCCTGCCCACCAGAAAGACAAGATACAGCCTCATCCACCAGAACACAGGCATTAGTCCCTTCCACCAGGAAGCCTACACAACCCATTGAACCAAACCTTAGCCATTGGGGGCAGACACCAAAAACAACGGGAACTACCAAACTGCAGCCTGCAAAAAGGAGACCCCAAACACAGTAAGTTAAGCAAAATGGGAAGACAGAGAAACACAGAGCAGATGAAGGAGCAAGGTAAAAACCCACCAGACCAAACACATGAAGAGGAAATAGGCAGTCTACCTGAAAAAGATTTCAGAGTAATGATAGTAAATATGATCCAAAATCTTGGAAATAGATTGGAGAAAATACAAGAAACGTTTAGCAAGGATCTAAAAGAACTAAAGAGCATACAAACAACGATGAACAACAAAATAAATGAAATTTAAAATTCTCTAGAAGAAATCAGTAGCAGAATAACTGAAGCAGAAGAACGGATAAGTGACCTGGAAGATAAAATAGTGGAAATAGCTACTGCAGAGCAGAATAAAGAAAAAAGAATGGAAAGAATTGAGGACAGTCTTAGAGACCTCTGGTATAACATTAAATGCACCAACATTCGAATTATAGGGGTCCCAGAAGAAGAAGAGAAAAAGAAAGGGACTGAGAAAATATTTGAAGAGATTATAGTTGAAAACTTCCCTAATATGGGAAAGGAAATAGTCAAGTCCAGGAAGCACAGAGAGTCCCATACAGGATAAATCCAAGGTGAAACATACCAAGACACATATTAATCAAACTAACAAATATTAAATACAAAGAAAAAATATTAAAAGCAGCAAAGGAAAAACAACAAATAACATACAAGGGAATCCCCATAAGGTTAACAGCTGATCTTTCAGCAGAAACTCTGCAAGCCAGAAGGGAGTGGCAGGACATATTTAAAGTGATGGAAGAGAAAAACCTACAACAAAGATTACTCTACCCAGCAAAGATCACATTCAGATTCAACAGAGAAATTAAAACCTTTACAGACAAGCAAAAGCTAAGAGAATTCAGCACCACCAAACCAGCTTTACAACAAATGCTAAAGGAACTTGTCTAGGCAGGAAACACAAGAGAAGGAAAAGACCTACAATAACAAACCCAAAACAATTAAGAAAATGGTAATAGGAACATACATATTGATAATTTCCTTAAATGTAAATGGATTAAATGCTCCAACCAAAAGACATAGACTGGCTGAATGGATACAAAAACAAGACCCATATATATGCTGTCTACAAGAGACCCACTTCAGACCTAGGGACACATACAGACTGAAAGTGAGGGGATGAAAAAAGGTATTCCATACAAATGGAAATGAAAAGAAAGCTGGAGTAGCAATTCTCATATCAGACAAAATAGACGTTAAAATAAAGACTATTACAAGAGACAAAGAAGACACTATAGAATGAAAAGGGATCAATCCAAGAAGATATAACGATTGTAAATATTTATGCACCCAACGTAGGACCACCTCAATACATAAGGCAAATGCTAACAGCCATAAAAGGGGAAATCGACATTAACACAATCATAGGGGACTTTAACACCCCACTTCCACCAATGGACAGATCATCCAAAATGAAAATAAATAAGAAAACACAAGCTTTAAATGATACATTAAACGAGGTGGACGTAATCGATATTGATAGGACATTCCACCCAAAAACAACAGAATACACATTTTTCTCAGGTGCTCATGGAACATTCTCCAGGATAGATCAGATCTTGGGTCACAAATCAAGCCTTGGTAAATTTAAGAAAATTGAAATCGTATCAAGCATCTTTTCTGACCACAATGCTATGAGACTAGATATCAATTACAGGAAAAAATCTGTAAAAAATACAAACACATGGAGACTAAACAATACACTACTTAATACCCAAGAGATCACTGAAAAAATCAAAGAAGAAATCGAAAAATACCTAGAAACAAATGACAATGAAAACACGATGACCCAATACCTATGGGATGCAGCAAAAGCAGTTCTAAGAGGGAAGTTTATAACAATACAATCCCACCTCAGGAAACAAGAAACATCTCAAATAAACAACCTAACCTTACACCTAAAGCAATTAGAGAAAGAAGAACAAAACAAAACAAAAAAACCCCCAAAGTTAGCAGAAGGAAAGAAATCATAAAGATCAGATCAGAAATAAAAAGAAATGAAGGAAACGATAGCAGAAATCAGTAAAACTAAAAGGTAAACAACATTGATAAACCATTAGCCAGACTCATCAAGAAAAAAAAGAAGACTCAAATCAATAGAATTAGAAATGAAAAAGGAGATGTAACACCTGATCCTGTAGAAATCCAAAGGATCATGACAGATTACTACAAGCAACTATATGCCAATAAAATGGACAACCTGGAAGAAATGGACAAATTCTTAGAAAAGCACAACCTTCCGAGACTGAACCAGGAAGAAACAGAAAATATAAACTGGCCAATCGCAAGCACTGAAATTGAGACTGTGATTTAAATCTTCCAACAAACAAAAGCCCAGGACCAGATGGCTTCATAGGCGAATTCTATCAAACATTTAAAGAAGAGCTAACACCTAACCTTCTCAAACTCTTCCAAAATATAGCAGAGGGAGGAACACTCCCAAACTCATTCTACGAGGCCACCATCATCCTGATATGAAAACCAGACAAAGATGTCACAAAACAAAACTACAGGCCAATATCACTGATGAACATAAATGCAAAACTCAACAAAATACTAGCAAACAGAATCCAACAGCACATTAAAAGGGTCATACACCATGATCAATGGAGTTTATCACAGGAATGCAAGGATTCTTCAGTATATGCAAATCAATCAATGTGATACCCCATATTAACAAATTGAAGGAGAAAAACCATATGATCATCTTAATAGATGCAGAAAAAGCTTTTGACAAAATTCAACACCCATTTACGATATAAACCCTCCATAAAGTAGGCATAGTGGAAACTTACCTCAACATAATAATGGCTATATATGACAAACCCACAGCCAATATTCTCAATGGTGAAAAACTGAAACCATTTCCACTAAGAACAGGAACAAGACAAGGTTGTCCACTCTCACCACTGTTATTCAACATAGTTTTGGAAGTTTTAGCCACAACACTCAGAGAAGAAAAAGAAATGCAATCCAATTGGAAAAGAAGATGTAAAGCTGTCACTGTTTGCAGATGACATGATATTATACATAGAGAATCCTAAAGATGCTACCAGAAAACTACTAGAGCTTATCAATGAATTTGGTAAAGTACCAGGATACAAAATTAATGCACAGAAATCTCTTGCATTCCTATACACCAATGATGAAGAATCTGAAAGAGAAATTAAGGAAACACTCCCATTTACCACTGCAACAAAAAGAATAAAATACCTAGGAATAAACCTACCTAAGGAGACAAAAGACCTGTATGCAGAAAACTATAAGACACTGATGAAAGAAATTAAAGATGATACAAACAGATGGAGAGGTATACCATGTTCTTGGATTGGAAGAATCAACATTGTGAAAATGACTCTACTACCCAAAGCAATCTACAGATTCAGTGCAATCCCTATCAAACTACCACTGGCATTTTTCACAGAACTAGAACAAAAAATTTCACAATTTGCATAGAACCACAAGAGACCCTGAATAGCCAAAGCAATCTTGAGAAAGAAAAACGGAGCTGGAGGAATCAGGCTCCCAGACTTCAGACTATACTACCAAGCTACAGTAATCAAGACAGTATGGTATTGGCACAGAAACCGAAATATAGATCAATGGAACAGGATAGAAAGCCCAAAGATAAACCCACACACATATGGTCACCTTATTTTTGATAAAGGAGGCAAGAATATACAATGGAGAAAAGACAGTCTCTTCAATAAGTGGTGCTGGGAAAACTGGACAGGTACATGTAAAAGAATGAAATTAGAACACTCCCTACCTAACACCATACACAAAAATAAACTCAAAATGGATTAAAGACCTAAATGTAAGGCCAGACACTATAAAACTATTAGAGAAAAACATAGGCAGAACACTCTATGACATATATCACAGCAAGATCCTTTTTGACCCACCTCCTATAGAAATGGAAGTAAAAACAAAAATAAACAAATGGGACCTAATGAAACTTAAAAGCTTTTGCACAGCAAAGGAAACCATAAACAAGACGAAAAGACAACCCTCAGAATGGGAGAAAATATTTGCAAATGAAGCAACTGACAAAGGATTAGTCTCCAAAATTTTCAAGCAGCTCATACAGCTCAATATCAAAAAACAAACAACCCAATCCAAAAATGGGCAGAAGACCTAAACAGACATTTCTCCAAAGAAGATATACAGATTGCCTACAAACACATGAAAAGATGCTCAACGTCACTAATTATTAGAAAAATGCAAATCAAAACTACAATGAGGTATCAACTCACACCAGTCAGAATGGCCATCATCAAAAAATCTACCAAAAGTAAATGCTGGAAACGGTGTGGAGGAAAGGGAACCCTCTTGCACTGTTGGTGGGAATGTAAATTGATACAGCCACTTTGGAGAACAGTATGGAGGTTCCTTAAAAAACTAAAAATAGAACTACCATATGACCCAGCAATCCCACTACTGGGCATATACCCTGAGAAAACCATAATTCAAAAAGAGTCATGGACCACAATGTTCATTGCAGCTCTATTTACAGTAGCCAGGGCATGGAAGCAACCTAAGTGTCCATTGACAGATGAATGGATAAAGAAGATGTGGCACATATGTACAATGGAATATTACTCAGCCATAAAAGGAGATGAAACTGAGCTATTTGTAGTGAGGTGGATGGACCTAGAGACTGTCATACAGAGTGAAGTAAGTCAGAAAGAGAAAAACAAATACCATATGCTAACACATATATGTGGAATCTATAAAAAATGATTCTGAAGAACCTAGGGGCAGGACAGGAATAAAGACGCACACATAGAGAATGGACTTGAGGACATGGGGAGGGGGAAGGGTAAGCTGGGACGAAGTGAGAGAGTAGCATTGACATATATACACTACCAAATGTAAAATAGATAGCTAGTAGGAGGCAGCTGCATAGCACAGGGAGGTCAGCTCAGTGCTTTGTGACCACCTAGTGGGGTGGGATAGGGAGGGTGGGAGGTAGAGGCAAGAGGGAGGAGATATGGGGATATATGTATATGTATAGCTGATTCACTTTGTTATAAAGCAGAGACTAACACACTATTGTAAAGCAATTATACTCCAATAAGGATGTTTAAAAAAAAAAAAATCCCATCATCAGAACTAGAGTGCAGAACAATGGTGGGATTACGAGCAAGAGTAACTTAATACTGAGTCTTGTGACCCTGGTTAGAGCTTCTAAATTCCCTCCCAATTTACAGGATTATGATTTATTCTATAAATAAGAGTAAGTTTATAGACATCTCGGGGGAGAGTGGGAGGAGTAGCTTTAAATAAGGAGTTAAAAGGATTCAGGAACTGGGAGCTAGGAAGGACCAAAAATCTATATAAAAGATGCTGGCCTTGTATTCTAGGTCAGTGTTGTCCAACAGAACTTTCAGCAGTTATTGAAATTTTCTATATCTGCAGTGTCCAATATGGTAGCCATTAGCCACATGTGGCTATTGAGCACTTGAAATGTGGCTTTGTAACTGGGGATTTATTTTTTAGTTGTATTTAATTTATCCTACTTGGAGTTTCAGCTTCTTGGATTTATAGATTAATGTTTTTGTCCATCAATTTTGGGATATTTTGGGCCATTCTTTCTTCAAACATTCATTCTTCCCCCTTCTTTCTCTCTTCTCCTTCTGGAAGTCCCAGTGTGTGTATCTTAGTATATTTGTTGTTGTGCCACAGGTCTCTGAGGCTGAATTCATTTTTCTTCGTTTTTTTCTTTCTATTCTTCATGTTGCATAATCTCTATCAATCCGTTTTAAAATTCATGGATTCTTTCTTCTGATTGCTCAGATTTGCTGTTGAGCCCTTCTAGTAAAATTTTCACTCCAGTTATTATACTTTTCAACTCTAGAATTTCTACTTGATTCTTTTTTTTTGATAACTTCTATCTCCTTATTAATGTTCTCTATTTGATGTCATTTTTTTCATATTTTCCTTTAGTTCTTTAGTCATGATTTCATTTATTTCTTTGACCATATTTGAAAGCTCATTTAAAGACTTTGTCTAGTAAGTCCAGTGTCTGGGCTTCCTAAGGGGCGGTATCTATTGTATTTTTTCCTGTGTATGTGCAATACTTTCTTGTTTTTCTGCATGTCTCACAATTTTTTTGTTGTTGAAAACTGGACATTTTAAATAACATGGAAACTCTGGAAATCAGATTCTCTCTCCTCCCCAGGGTTTGTTGTTGTTGCTGTTTGTTGTTTGTTTAGTGGTATTTCTGAACTAATCCTATAAAGTCTGTATTCTTTGTCACATGTAGCCCCTGAAGTCTCTTGTTTGGTTAGTTTAATGATCAGCCAATAATTGGCTAATTTAAAATAAATTAATTTAATTTAATTTAAATATAATCACTTGTGACTACTTTATTGAAGAATGCAGCTCTCAGTTCTTAAAATTATTTGAACAGTACTTACATATATGAAAAGCTAAATAATTCATCAGAATCAAAAATAGTCAACTTAGTGTTATCTCACATGATAAAAAAAAAAAAATAGTTTTCAGAGTAAGCTCATTAAAAACAAAAAGTCTTTCCCAAACAAGTAAGACTTGATTTGGGCCTTGAGGGAGTTTTAAGGTTTGTAATTGCATGTAATCCCAGACCAATGCAGGTTTTCCAACAAGATGAAAAGAGTGTTTATGGTAAATTAATCTGGTGATGGTATGCAGGATAGATTGAAGGGGATGGGAGTTGTTTGGTCTCTTCCAAAGCAGAGAGGTTGGTGAAACTTAGAACATCTTGGAGCATGTCTCTAAGAAATGTAGAGAAATAGTTGCCACTCGGGACCCATGTATAGGCAAAAAAATAAAATTATAAAGGGGGAAGGGTGTTCTTCCAAGTAGGTCACTCAAATCATAACTCTTACTAGAACACCTCTATGCTGTGTGTTCTTTCAGAAACAAAATCTTACATTTGGCAATATACCCAAATTAAAAATACGTATATGTTTGACCTAACAATTGCACTCCTAAGAATTTATCTTAAAGAGATTACGGTTACGCAAAAGTCATACGTACCAGATGTTCAGTGAACATTTTTTAATAGGAAAATTGGAAATATTGTTAATAGTCATCCATAAAGGAGTTATTAAATAAATACAATGGAATAATATAAAACTGTTAAAAAAGAAAACAGACTCTTTTTTACGTACTGATATGGGAAGATTCAGAGCAGTATGATTAACATGATCTGATTCATTCATTCAGTAAACACCTAGCAAGCCTGGCATTGTGCCAGACACTGAAAATCCGACAGTGAAAAAGACATAGTCACTGCCCCCATGAAGTTTACATTACAGAGGGGGCATTTTAAAAGTCACATGATAAGAAAGCACTATATCAATTCATAAAATAATAGACCTTATAAAAACTAATGGCATTTTAGGTTTTATGAGATATGCTAAATAAATAAAATAATCATACATTGTAATTTCTACTAAAGACCAAAAAAAAAAAAAAAGGAAAAAACGGGACCTGAGAGAATGAACAATAGGAATAGGAATGGCCGCTTTAGAAAAGGAAGGCGTCTCTGAGGAGATCATACTGAAGCTGAGTCCTAAAGAATGGGAAAGAGCCGGCCATTAGAATTTTTCTAGAACATTATAAGTTTTTTTATGACTTGACTTTTTAAAAAATCATGAGCCTGTATTGTTTGTATAATTTAAAATCTCATTAACCAATAGTTATTAAAAAAATATAACCCACCATACTTGCTATTTTATATCCAGTATTTATTATTCTAAGGTGTAATAATGATGACACTGCATAATGCCATGGATAAACCTAAGGGCCCATCCAAGTGTCAGATTGCTCGTGGGCTCAGAATGTGTTGCTCCTAGGGTTTCAGGGGAACTTGAAAAGCTGCTTCTTATGGCTTTTTATATTAGATTTAGGATACCTAGCAGTGCAATCCATCAATAGCATGTGCTGTTTGATGAAGCTGAGCAGCTTCTTATTCTTTCAGTGCCTGGTATGTAGTTGGGGTGTGGGGGGCATCTTGAGGGGTATAATCAACCCTTTTTTTCTAAATGCCTCTTAACTCCCTGAGGAGACATACGTGAATTTGGAAAGTAAGTTTCACTGTTTTTATCTTTTGCTTAGTTTTTGTTTTTCCCAAAGGGTGAGATGATGATCAGGGATTTAGGAGACAGAACTTCTTACTTTAAATTATTGTATCTCAGCACTGAAAGGAATCCCTGGGGCTGATATTTGCTGCATTCTCGGTCTGATCCAGTTTGCAGTTGTTGCTGTATAGCTGCTGTCCACCAGACAGGGAGACTAATTTGCAAGGATATTAGGCATGGTTTGAAAACATTTCTAGTGAATCTGATTACTCAGTTTGGGAAGTAATACCACAAACTTTGAACTGTCTGTTTGGGTCAGGATATAGTATCCTTTTGGGGAAATCAACTGTGGCGTAAATGATTCCATTGTTCCTCTGAGTGACTTCAGGTTGCTAAGTGACTCAGTTCTGTGTTCCTATCCTGCTGTTCCTTCCCAGTCTGTTGTTAGAGTCATGTTACTGTAGCAGCTCAGTCCATTACTAGAGCCACATTATTTATCAGCAGAGGCGTGGGGAAGAGTGAGTAAAGAAAAAAAAAACAAAAACCAGAAATAAGGGAAAGTGATTAAATTAGGTATACATACAGTCATCCCTTGGTATCTGCAGGGGATTGGTTCCAGGACTCCTATGGATACCAAAATCCATGGATGCTCAAGTCCTTTATATAAAAAAGTGCAGTACAGTTGGCCCTAGCAGCTGGTTCCACCACATCCATGGAAAATCGATCCCCTGCTAGTTGAATCCCCATATGCAGAACCCGGGGCGCTGGAGGTCCGACTCTGTGGAAGAATATTTTTGTGGACTAAAAAAGCCATTAGCTGGAAACATCTTGGCTGTTTCTAGACATCTGGGACCTTTCCCTGTTCTGCCTTTACCCCACCTTAGAAATCATATGTGGAGATCAGGTTTTGAAATATCTTTTCCTTTTTTAGTTACAAACAGTTGTGTGTTGGTAAATGTTTAATAACTGGCTGGAGGGGGCATAGTGAGGGAGGCTGATTATAACATTTGCTGACTTCTATGGTATAAATACTCCCACCGTAGCTGATTTCAAGCTACCAGCATAACATCCCTGAACACATACTCAGGAAGGGATGTGCACAACCAAGTTTTGAGATCACTGTCGATTCTGCGAAAACCTGGGAAGTCACCCTGAAATTGCCACTGGTATTTAGTTCCAACTGTTGACAGAAATAAGCAATAAACAGTCTATAATAGGAATAGAAAAGGGTTTTATTTGAGCCAAACTGAGGACTGTAACCCAGGAGACACAGATTCAAGAAGCACTTGAATTGTGTTCTGCCAGACTACAAAATGGAGGAGGCTTATATAGGCAAAAACTGCAAAGTTACGTAAGCTGTTTGCCAAGAATTATAATTAGAGCTGGCGAGAAGTAAGGATTGGTTGGGGTCCAGAATGGTTGCATAGTTACAAGGAGAGACCTTGAGACTATAAGTTTATAGCTGGCAGCTGCTAGCAGATACGATTTTGAGAATGGTTGGTGGTGTCCTTGAGTGCGATATAGTTCAGGAAATTCAAGTTCTCAGTGATACAGGAACACGTCTGAAACCACATCCACAATGGCCACCCAGCTCCATTTTGGATGCCTGAATCACAGCTCTTCCATTTTGGGTTTTAAAATGCATTCTTTTCTCAGATGGTTAAAGCAGACATACAGTGCATGTTTGACAGGCCATGAGATAGGCTGCTCTAGTTAGTATCAAGCTCAAGCCGAATCATGTATAAGCCAGAATGACTTCCCCATACCTCAGTATGTGAAGCTGCCTTCCATTACAAATAATTCCTACCTCAGGCTCTGCTTGTTGGAAACCCAACATAGTAGAGCCCCCCCACCCAAATATTTTTTGCCTTCATCATTTCGATAATTGCTAAAACTAATTGATAATGTTTACTGAGCTCTTATGATGAAGCAAACACTTTGCTAAGTGCTATTTGTACTTGTATTATTTTTTATTTTATTTATTTATTTATTTATTTAGGCCACATCCCGTGGCTTGCGGGGTCTTAGTTCCCCGACTAGGGATCGAACCTGTGCCCCCTACAGTGGAAGCGCGAGTCCTAACCGCTGGACCGCCAGGGAAGTCCCTGTATTTGTATTATTTCACATAATCCTTACAGCAACTTATGGTAGGGTTATCATTATCATCATTTTATAGATGAGAAAACTAAGGCTTCGAGAGGTAAACTAGTTTGTCTAGTGTCACAGTATTTAGGTGGTAGAGCTGGGATTCAAGAACACAGTTCCGTCTGGTTTCAGTGCTCTTGTGTTCTGTGAAGTGTTCAGGAGGCTCGGCGTACGGGCCTGCACTTTCTGGGTTAGTGCTTCAATTCTTGCCTTTCCTTCATCACTCTGCAGGCACACAATCAGCCTGGGGCCCTGTAAGTTATCTCATTAGCTATCAAACTGAGCTTTCCAAGTTTTCTCTTCACGCACAATATGTTAGTCCTGCCCACATGCCTTGACCTGCCTGACTGTCCTGGTTCTCACTCCACTAGAGAAGGCAAATACAATTAGACTTTTCATCACACAATTGCCATCTGCTCACAAATGCCTTTTTAGCTGTTTGGGATCCAAGGGCACTTTGAAAACCAGCGTTCGACTACCAGGGAGATGTTTGAGCACCGTGATGCTCAGTACTAATGCCATGATGTCTGCATATGCAAATTAGGAAGGCTGGAGCCTATCACACCCTCATTAGGAGGCCATGAGAGGCATTTCCTGCTTTATTGTCCAGAGGAAAAGCAACTGCAGATAGAAACTGCTTCTCTCTGTAGTTCCCTAACAACCCTTTTGTTTTTTTTCTCCCTCCTTTGCCCTCAGACCTATCTTAAGCTTATGAAAAACTCTTAAATTTCTGACTAAGAGTTCAGCGTTTCACCAAGAGTGGTCTTGTCGCTGGTGATTTATCAAAGGGTGGCTGGTTTGACCTTCAAGCATGAGTGAAAATCATTTAGCTTAAGAACATGTCAATAAGCAATACACCCAGGCCTTGTACATTTAATAGCATCTATCAAACATTTTCCCTTAAGAATTTGCTGACCTTCCTGTAAGGTGTTCTCTGAAACACACAGGTTCTATTCATCACATTGCTCAAGAAGATTGACGTCTATTCGTTTCGCTAACTGATAAATTAGGTCAACAATTAGTAGAAGCAGCGGTGAAGATTCTAAGTTTGCTCTCTTGTATTATGATAAGCATAGTGTCTCAAGTCACCTTTGAAATCCCAGAATATTATTTTTGCATGCCTTCTTTTGGTGTCACCAAGGAGAAAAGAAAAGGATCTGTGACACCACCTTGACAGTATCTTTGTTTTTAGTATCAAAGATCAGTAAATAAATAGATGTCAGTTCTGCAATATTGAATATTTAACAATAAAATACATTTTAATGAGTTAGTCATTAAATTATTTTGTAGTTGTCATATGGAAAAATGTCATGGGAATTTTACAACTTGCAGTTTTTAATTTAATAAGATAGCTGGTGAGAATGGTTTTTCTTAAGAATCTAGACTTTTCTTTGATTCAGATTAATTTCAAGTTTTGGGGGCAGAGAATTTTTAACTCCTGAAAAAATGTACTCTCCTTTCTCTGGGGGGAAAGAAAAGAGATTCCAAGTGCTGACATGAACATTTAAAATTGAAACTATAAAAGCTTCCTGAATACCTAATGAATTATTATATGTAATGATGAAATTCATTCAAATAAATTCTGGCATCTAAAATTAGAAAAGGAATCTGCCCCCAAATAGAAGCATGAGATCAACTGACATTTGGGATTTTTTGATTAATAGTTTATAAACTTTGATGAGATTCACAGTGCTGTCTGTAATAATTTCAGCTAGAATGTCTGATGAAGAAAAGTAACCTCCTTGATTTCTGAATCAAGACAAATAACATCAACGAAGTCTGTACCGGCTGTACAAATATTACTTTATTGACTAAAATTCCCACATTTTAGGGAACAAGCATCATGAGACTTTTCAGTAGTGGTATACTTTTTAAATACTTCAATCTTTTTAAAATATTCTAAAGCTGTACAGCCCTCCGATCTCTCTGTCACTGAGATGGAACTTGCAGATGCACCGAAAGACTGAACAGATGGTGTGCTGGAGGAGTTTGAATATTGAAGGGCCTCACAGAATAAAAAAGCATTTTTATGAGTCCACTATGAATTTGCTGAAAGGGCAATTAATTTTCATTTATCTCAAATTCTATGTAAATATAGTGAATTTCTATTTAACGTCATTTTGCCAGAGGTCCTTCCAAAATGAATTGGGAGTATACAATGTAAATGTTCATACTCAGATTAAAGCCTGAGCATTGAGTTAAGTCACATCAAATTCTCTCTCCAAAATAGTCTTTCAAACGTTTTCACCATCCCATTAGGCTACTTTTCATCTCCTTTTGTAGTAGTCTGCCAAACTCCTTTATTTCCCCACTGCATGTAACGTTGCCTTTCTCAAAAATGTCTTGAAAAAACAGGGAAAATATTAAAGCAGGCCCCTTTTTCTTAGAAATGGTGGGAGCCAACTGATATGCTGATACCATCACCAAAACCAGGAGTCATTGTGTCTGAGAGCATGGAAAATGTTATGACATTGATTTTATAGTCTGTATTATAGATTCCTGAGGTCCATCAGAATCACCTGAGAGATGTCCTTATCCTGCAGATTCTTGGACCCCACTTCCAAGGGATTCTTTTCCATTAGGGCTAGGGTTGAGCTCAGAAATCTTAATATTTAAAATCTACTACGTAAACAACAAGGTCCCACTGTATAGCACAGGGAACTATATTCAATATCCTGTGATAAACCATAATGGAAAAGAATATGAAAAAGAATGTGTGTGTGTGTGTGTGTATATATATATATATATATGTATAAATGAATCACTTTGCTATACAGCAGAAATTAACACATTGTGAGTCAACTAGACTTCAATAAAATAAATTAAAAAATAAAAACCACTACATTTTGAGACACATTAAGATGTTTATAAAACACGTAGCACCGCATTTTCACCACACAACTGTCCATTCTTTTTGCTTACATTGGTGCCTACTCTTTAGGACTCAGCTTAAATGCAGCCTCCTCTATGAAGCCTTTCATGAATCCTGCCCTCAGGCCCCAAGCTGTGATCTGTGGTGTTGTGATGGAATAGAATTCAGGCCTTGGGGAGGGCGGGTGAGCGGGCAGGAGTGAGGTGGTCATGAGGACAGAGAAGGAGGGTTTCATAATGGGATGTGATATCTTAGATGGATCTGGAGTATTTTATTCTGAGATTCTGTACCTTAGATTGTGTAGTGGTATTGAGGTCGTTATAAGTGTTGTAACCTGAATCAACAACTAACAAACACTGTCTCTGAGTGATTGGAGCAGTGAGATCCAACCACATAGTTTTCATGTCTGGGGAGGAGGTTTAGCAGACATTTTATGCGAGTATATGAAGGAAACAGAATGGCTACCCATTAGGCAATTGTTCATGTGCAATGAGGAGGGGGCAGGTAGCACTTAGTGAGGAGGCTTAGACAGAATACACCTATGAGAGAATAGCCCATCTCCTATATTCCTAATAATATCTAGATTATGTGCATGCAGGCATGCTTTCCAGTCAGAAGCAAACTGCTTCTCACTGGGATGTTGCTTTCCCCACCTCCTGAATTTTATTTTCAATATATTTAAAAAAATAAACAAAAGCAAAAAATATATTTTTTTAATATTTTATTTATTTATTTATTTTTATATTTATTTTTGACTGTGTTGGGTCTTCGTTTCTGTGCGAGGGCTTTCTCCAGTTGCGGCGAGTGGGGGCCACTCTTCATCGTGGTGTGCGGGCCTCTCACTGTCGCGGCCTCTCCCGTTGCGGAGCACAGGCTCCAGACGCGCAGGCTCAGTAGTTGTGGCTCACGGGCCCAGTTGCTCCGCAGCATGTGGGATCTTCCCAGACCTGGGCTCGAACCCGTGTCCCCTGCATTAGCAGGCAGACTCTCAACCACTGCGCCACCAGGGAAGCCCTCAAAAAATATTTTTAAAAATACCCAGTTACACAGTGCATTTCTTCCACTGTTTGGTAATTTGTCATGCATGAAAGAACTATCCATAATAGTCCATGTGATTGAGACCAATGGGTGATGACTGTACATTAGGAAGCCAGAGTTCAAAAACCTTGAGAAAATCTTTAAGTCCTCCAAGAGGGAAATAAATGAAAAGTTTCCTGGAATAATAATAATAACAAAACAACAACAATTATTTTTATCTAATACTTGTATTTTTTCTAATGGAAGAAGCCAGTTCTAGACATTTGACTATAAAGTACATATATTTAGACTACAGGTTAGGGACTGTGTAATGCTCTTCTCAATGTAGCCAGTCAACCTAGGAACCTATTCACTGAAATATTTGCTTGTAGGAAACTTCCAAGTATACATGATATTACAACATTTAAGAATGATGGGGACTTCCCTGGTGGCGCAGTGGTTAGGAATCTGCCTGCCAATGAAGGGGACACAGGTTCGAGTCCTGGTCCAGGAAGATCCCACATGCCACGGACCAACTAAGCCCGTGCGCCACAACTACTGAGCCTGCGCTCTAGAGCCCGCGAGCCGCAACTACTGAGCCCACGTGCCACAGCTACTGAAGCCCGTGTGCCTAGAGCCCGTGCTCTGCAACAAGAGAAGCCACTTTAATGAGAAGCCCATGCACCACAATGAAGAGTAACTCCCACTCGCTGCAACAAGAGAAAGCCCGTGCACAGCAATGAAGACCCAACACAGCCAAAAATAAATAAATAAATAAATAAAATTATTAAAAAAAAAAAAAAAAAGAATGATGCACATCTTTTAGCTAAAGTAGATACATTTGAGTGTCTTTCACTGTATTTAACAGTCAGTGTTTGTTTGCCAAGAAGCCTTTTCTGGAATTATGAATTACCATCACCACCATCACCATCTATCTGCATAAGGATGTTGATGGCTATTATTCTCCTGGTATCATTATAATAGCTTCCTTTGCTGTGTTACTAAGTTGTGGTGTAAGTTATTAAGTGTCAGTGTTGTTAGGAATTCCTAAATTTCTTCCTTTAGCTAAATTCTGTAGATAGTAGAGTTTTGTTTAAAAAAAAGGAACGTTGAATAACAAACCTTGCAGTATTAAAAGTCTTGTCTAGGGGGAAAACAGTAAATTCCAAATGTATTTTCAGTTCCAAACTGAATTCTATACTCATCTTTTGCATCTAGGTCTCATTTACAGTTCTTGCAGGTTACATGCGTTTTTCATAGCAGTTTATTTTCTGTTTCCCTCTTTTAGACTGTTAAGGAATAAACACAAACTAGAGTAAGTGTTCTAGCCCTGAGCTGCTCATTTGTATGTCTGTAATTTGATCCCTCGAGGCTGATGTTCTCAGCTGGCTATGCTTAAAGCCTAGCGGTTCGTTTACTTTCTCTCATCATTCTGGCTAACTCAAGGAAGGAAAAATTAAAGAACATAATTAAGCTGCGCAAAAGTGAGATGCGTTTAGTTCTCTCTCCTGTTTCTTCTTACATCTTTTTGGAGCTGGTTCTTTCTAACCCTGTCCTCCTACCCGATGCCTATTCTGGTTTTCATTCGTCATCTTAATTACCAACTAATCCCTCCCCATTCTATTTAATTCATACTTACATGTATGCATATTATATCTCCTCTCCCAAGGTGATAAGGTTCTTGAAAGTAGGGATCAGATCATATTTATTTTTGACCCTCTCAAAGTACACTGGGCATAGTAGAAACTCAATATTTATTAAAAGAGTGAATGGACTAATGAATAAAAAATGTTGGGGGCTGTGTCCCTACACAAGAACATTGCTATTTTAATAAAGAACTTGGTCAGACTGGAATGCTCAGGCCCAAAGGGACAAACTTTTCGGCTGTAGCCCTGTATGGGGCCTCTTAAGCATACTTTAGAGGCAGCATCTACTCATTAGGCCACCTCTAGTAATCACTGTATAGATTAGCACAATCAATAGCTCAATTTCATAAATGGCTTCTTGCAGTGTTCCAGCGAATTACAGTCTATGAAATCAAAGAAGCTTTGTCAAGTATTCGTGCTTAATGACTGAACACATCAATTTCAAAGCTATTTGACATTCCCGAATGGAAGCAAGATTTCGTGATTTCAAAGACAGCAACATGGGCTTTTCCCCAGTGGACGGTCTTAAGTCTTTAAATTTCTAGGAATTACACAGTTATATTTAAGAGAGTCAACTCACTTGAATTTAAATGAACTAAAATTCTCAAGCCAGAGCATAAAGCGTGTTTCTCTATCCAAGATCCATGTTAGGCATTTCCTCCCTCTATTCCTCTTTAAAAATTGTCTTCCCTGTGTTAACACCTGCCTACTTTGTCGTGATGAATGATTATTTCTGAGGGTTGATCATTCTGTGCACAAGCAAATCAATCATCCAATATCTCATTATCAATTCATTGCTTATTATTTTCTAGATGCAGTGCGTGGGGGAAATGTTAGGCCAAACTCATTAGTATTTATCACTTAGTACAACTTGCTTGTTTGTTTGAACAAGTACAATTGAATAGATGGCTGTGAAGTATCTTAGTGTGTCCTGAAAAGCTTTTTTTTTTTTTTCCTGAAAGTGTCCTGTAGACAAAGCCTTATAAAAAGTTTGTTTGCAAGAGGTTTCCAGAGATAAAGAGAACCTGCGTTCTCATGGTCATATGAGATCAAAGAAACTTCACCTTGGAAACATCGAAGTAAGATAGACTTTCAGATGGGCAGATCAAAGGAAATAAATTTAAAACCTTGTGTGCTTGGCATAGCAATAATTTAACCTAATGTTTCTTTTGGGTGGCTGGATTGAAGAGCTCATGGATTAAGTGTTTTTCTACAAGACATAACTGTTATATTTAAGACATTTCCTCAAACTAACAACCACATGAGAAAGACCAGTTTGTTTCCTTTCTGCTAACCTATGGAACCGGAAAGAAATCACATGGATCATATTTTTAAAATAATGGGGGCTGAGGTCACAATTATTCATGGTTCCCTAATCTGTATGCTGCTAGTAAGGGAAAACAAACAAACTGAATAAAAAAATGCCCAAATAACATGTCTTATGGAGTTAATCCATCTGTCAAATATATCTTGTCACAAAGGAAATAGAAAACTATATTCACACACCAAGAAAACCTTGGTGTAGAATTTTGAATAGCTGGCTTGACAGGGTAATTATGCACCCAAATATTTTCACATAAAAGACTATTGGAAATCAGTTATAGATGTGGTTTGTCACACAGGTTTCTGCTGTTTCTTCCATTCTGCTAACATTGATTTGAACTCGTATTCAGATCCTGTGCTGGTAGTCTCATTTTCTTTATTTCCTTTCTTCTCTGTTTTCAGATACCCTTTCTCAACCACACTGGCTGTTACATCACTGGCAAAGAGTTCTGTTTTGCCCTTACCAGTGAGATCTCCTCATTTCCCTGTGAAAGATGAAGAGATACATTCTGTCTCTCATTCCTGCTCAGCTATGAGAATCTTGTCCTTATGAAGGAATCAGTCATTTTATGGGCACTCATTTGCTCAGCAACCAAAACAAAAAAGACTTTTGAGTCAAATTAGTGCTTTGGTGGGTAGCCCTGTCTGTACAATGGAAATGGTTGATTCAGTTGACTGGAACCGTGGAGACTGCCATCAACTTGCTGAAAAAGGCTGGCTAGCCAACCCATATCTGGAGAAGGGTGGATCCTTCTAGGCCTCCCCTCCCTATACCAACCCAGTCAGGGTGGGCCTGGGAACCAGACACATCTATCAGTTAGATTCAACCACGGGCAGACCGCCTTAACAGAAGCCTGAGCTACATGACAATATCTAAACTGGTTTTCTCTGCCCCACTGAAACAGAGATCCTCCTGTTTGAATGAAAATTCTGTCTTTTCTCTTTTCCCTCCTACCTCTTCCCTTCCCCCCACTCTCCCTTGCCCCACCTTCTCTTTCTCTCTCCTTCTCCTATGCAGTCACTTACACAGAGGCACAGTACTAGTAAAACTAGTCATGGGGATTGTTGAAATTGAATGGTTTGAAATTCAACACTGCCGCAGGGTCTGGTTGTTGTTGGGTTTTTGTTTTGTTTTTTTCTTTCAATTATTGAGTCAGAGTTTGCTGCTTATTTTGCTTCTTCAGTGAGAATTTAGGCAAATTTTCAAGAGACGTTATTAATACCTCTTTCATTTTTCAAATCATCTTTTTGTCAAAATGTAGCCTTCTAACTAAACTAATACTTGCTTACAAAGAGTTAGCCAACAGTGATTACAGATCATAGTAAGAGGGTCTTAGCTGCATTTCTAAGAGTTTGCCTAGGCTCTGGGTATCCAGGCAACTTTATGCCTATGAGTACGCTACCATTGTAATTGTATTAAACTGGCATAACCCGATTCTTTCTCTCTCCATCACAAAATATTTTGACAACAGTTTTCTCTGCCCTTTGGAAAAGGTTACAGATATTCTCACTGGCCTTCTTTTTGGCTCCCTGTTGCTAAGTATCTGGATGAAGATTACAAAATGCAGTCAGTTATCTAGATTTTTCTAAACAAATAGGTATTTAGTATCATAGATAGGGTCTGCCTTTCTCTGTATACAATTAGGGGGACTTCTGAGTTAGGTCTTCATGTCACTCGAGCTAAGATACACTTTAGTTTAAATGTTCGGATGATTTTAATAAAGGTGTGAAACTTCTGGAATTATTTAAAAACCACCTCATATCTCTTCATTTTGCATGTTTAGAGACAGACTTTTCCAATATCAGTGCCAGCTGCTAGATGCTTTACATATTTGGCTTCTTTCCCCTCTGCATTGAATTCAAGCTCTTTGATGTAAAATTTGTTTCCATTTGAGAACAGCAATTTCACTTTCTAAAAAAGGAGTGTAACGCTTCATCAAAGTTAGAGATGTTTTAAACTATCTAGATAACAAAAAAAAAAAACTTTTTGAAAGAAAAAGATTTGGCATTATAGGTAACCCACATGGAAATGTTAAATGAATAAGTAAATCTGATCAACTCTGCTTTATGAGAGTAGTCAACAGAAATCTCTCCCCTCCAGCCAAACCTGCTATCTAAGCTGAGTACCCTTTTTTCAGAAGCCCCTTGGAGGGTATTCTGGCAGGCCGAGTTGGACTGTGCCTAGCTATTGAAGGTCATCTCCCACAAGACTTCAGAGATTCAATATTGGGTGGGACAAATCTCTTTGTTGACTCCATGTGACATTTATTTAGTTGCTCTTGTTCCCCAAGACACAAACCGAAGGGTTTCACCAACCTGTCATAAGAAACACTTAACAAACTACTTTGCAGGTTCCAGTTACTTTCTTATTAAATGTCACTCAGTGTGTCCCAAATCTGCCTTTGTCTATCCTCTATACAATTGTATTGGCATTCCCTACCATTACCTGAGATGTTGATCATTAAGTATTAATCTGATAGTGTTTTTGGCATTATGGGTTGATGGGCAAAAATGGACTCGAGACAAAGGTAGGAATTGTTTATCATGGAGTTGGCCTCTATAATAAATCTCCTTTCTTTAACGGTCATGATGCATTTGAGTCTGGTTAGAAATAGAGGACTTGGTCTGGAATTAAAATATAATGTGTCGATTAAGAGTTTCTCTAGTATATTAATTGCCTATATGGCAAATCAAGCTTTGGAGATGTGGATGGGATTTTCTTGGGTAGAAATAGCACGTCTGGGCATGAACAGATCTGCTAATAACACTCAGTAGTAAAAAGTGGAATCGTATTAGTGGAGAGACTGGGTGGTAATGAGTTCACTAAAATAATAAAAAATAAAATTAAGCACAAAGTTAGGCAATAAAGAGGGAAGGACATAAGCAAAAGGAGATATATGTGTTGGTGGAGATAAATCACTAATTTCTTTTTTTTTTTTTAATTTTTATTGGAGTATAGTTGCTTTACAATGTTGTTAGTTTCTACTGTACAGCAAAGTGAATCATCTATACGTATACATATATCCCCTCTTTATTGGATTTCCTTCCCATTTAGGTCACCACAGAGCATTGGGTAGAGTTCCGCATGCTATACAGTAGGTTCTCATCAGTTGAGAAAAATCACTAATTTCTATTCATTCATTTAGCACATTATGTTGACTGTTGTGTTCCAGGCATTGTCATTCGTCTTAGGGGCATAGTTATGAATAAGACAGCTCAGGAAACTTCCGTACTCAGAGAAACTGCTGGAAGAGGTACACAGAACCTTGAGAAAGGGCTGGTAGAGTTTCTTTCAGAGCATAAGTCACACTGAGTCAGAATTGACGGAGGAACAGACTAAGAAAAGGGAATTCTGAGAACCTATTTGGACTTAAAACTCAAGAACTCATTCAAAATAGAAGCCAGGTTTTCTAGGACTACAGGTGACAATGAAAGGCAGGGAATCTTAAGAATGAAGACATAAGCAAACAGACAGTGAACACGCAGGCTTGGGCTTGAAAGACAAAACCTTATCTCAAAGGTTGGGGCTCCGGGAAGGAAATGGTTCTATCTTTCAGAGCTGTGCCAACCTCAACATTGTGAGATGGTGTGCTTCTTCATTATCTTTAAAACACACACACACACACACACACACACACACACACACACACACACACACACACACACACACACACACACACACACACACACACACACACACACACACACACACACACACCTGACGAGGCCAAGAAACTAATTATTGGGTTGGCCAAAAGGTTCGTTCGGGTTTTTCCGTAAGATGTCAGGGAAAATTCCGAACCAACTTTTTGGCCAACCCAATACATAATCAATGGATAAAAGTAAGCTGCCTACTTTGTAGTTTCATCTCACATAGTTTGTACTCTGAGAATTCAACATTCTACAACAGAGAATATTTGATCCCCTAGAATGAACTGTGAACAAAATGGTAGGTGAGGGTTGCCACCAGCCAGGAGAATGTTTAGAAAGGCCATGAACCGGAAGCATAATGATAACAACAGCCCCTCCTGCTTCTCCACTTCTCCACCTACCATGCACCAGGCACTGCTGGAAGAACATTACCCACATTACCTCATTTAATCCTCAGAACAATCATGAGGAAGGTTCTAGCCCCATTTTAGCGAGGTAGAAATTGAGGAAAAGAGAAGCTACATACATTTCCAGGGTCATACAGCTAATAGGTTGCGGATTTTGGATTGAAACCCAGGAATTCTGCCTCCAGAATCAGACTTCTGTTATGTTAAATGCACTGCTTTCATTCCCACATAGTAAAAACAATTACCCAAGAAATGCTACCACACCATTTTGTAATGGATTCATCTTAGTTCCTTCTGACAAGATGGAAATCCAGACCTCTTAGAGTTAACACAGAGTAGAGAATCAAAGATATTTGTTATAGTGGGATAATCTTACAAAAACATGTGTTTTTTTTGTTTTTTTTTTTTTTTACAACAATTAAGGAACTTTTTTTCCCTCCTAGCTATCTCTGGATGTGTGGATGTGTCCTTATGTGATATTGGTACACACCAGGGTTTAAACCACTCATAATCAGGTCAATCATAATCTAGTTCTGGCCCCCAAAGCAGTCAATCTCTGGTCTAATGACAAATTAGACCAATTTTTTGTCTAATGAACAACTAAAGTTGAACTAGCTATGCTTACAATAACAACTTCTGGTGAGGGTGTTAAATGTTAACTTTAGACACGCTCTAAGAGGGGAAGTATTGAAATACCAAATTAGGAAAAAACGGACTATTGCAGAATATTGACTCCTCACCGGAGATGAGCTTCGTGTAGGAGTTTTATGCAGTGTTCTCTGAACTTTTAGTCAAATAGCGGATTGAATCAGATTAAAATAATTAGCTTTCTCTTGTCAGAATACTTCCCCAGGCTGCTGCTTCTCCATTCTGGTTTGTTCTATCATTGCCATGCCTAATATTCAACAAGTCATTTCCCTTTATTAAAGGGAAACTGCATTTTATTTTTGTTGAGAATGCTTTCATTCATATCTGAGTGTGATTTAGTTGAATTTTCCCCCCTTTCACAAAAATTAATGAAAACCAATTTCATGACCAATTTAGCATTAAATACGTGTTAGTCAAAGAAGTATTAGCAGAGTAGTTCAGAGTGAGTCTTTTGTGTGGTTAGAAGAGCAGTGTTCAATTTTTAGTATGTTCGTAAATGAACGATGAGTGGGGAAATTCTGACATCCAGGGAGGTAGTTATGATTTCTCCATTTGTAGGAGAAAGTCGCAGTGTTTTTCAAAGTATCGTCCTAGAATACCTGCACCAGAATTACCTGGGTTGCCTGTTAAAGGTGCAGATGCCCTAGCCTCACCCCAGAACTGGTGAATCAGAAATTCATACGGTGTAGCCTAGGACTTGACATTTTTAACAAATTCCCTAAGGGATTCATGAGGAGAGTGAATTTTGAGAACCACTGCCTTACAAGCATATACTCATATCTGATCCACATAGGCACATAGTTTGCCAGCCTGGTCCTGCAACAGATATCTGGAAGTTTCCAGCAGGAAGAACCTTTAGAAGTTACCTATGTCATCCCTTCCTGAACTTCCCATTTTACCACAGTGTTGCTAGATTTAGCAAATAAAAAGATAGGCCTCCCAGTTAAATTTGAATTTCAGATAAACAATGAGTAATTTTTTTTTAGCATAGTTATGTCCTGTGCAATATTTGGAATATACTAAGAAATTGTTGTTTATTGAAAATTCCACTTTAACTGGGAGTCCTGTATTTTATCTGGCAACCTGTGATGATGAAATTGAATTCCAGAAAGCTAAAATGACATTTTACAATGCTGTGCTGTCCCTAGGATTTCTAGGACTTTAGTTTCTACCTTTGCTATAAATCATTGATTTCTGCTCTACTGAAGGCTTTCTTTTTTGACAGGTAAACACTGTTATAAAAATACATAAATATAGTATCAACTAACTTGCAAATGCCTAAAGACCTAGAGTATTTATTTTAGAACAGAGAAATTACTATACATCGAAGTGTCTTCTTTTCATAAATCATCCAGTGTTACTTAGTTTGTCACAAGAAAAAAAAAGATAGAAACATGATTCTATACAATTATGATTTTATATATACTTCCCCTTCTTCTTAGAACTTCCTGAAAATCCTTTTATCTACCTACCTGCCTCCCCTACGGACCTATCTCACAGATAGTCATCAGCTAACCAAGAGCGCGTGGGTGGAATTCTGAGACCTCAATTCTGCTAATTTCCCAAAGTATGAGGTTTTAGGAACTATGACAGGTCAGTCTGAAAACAGGATCCTAGAGTTTGGGTGGTTTGAGCATGGAAAGGAAAGCTTGCCATTATGCTTCAGAAAAAAAAAAAAGTGTTTACCGACAGAGTCAAGGAGTGGGTAGGGGACGACGGCCATGCCACCACACGCCCTTCCATCTTAAGAATAGAAGGGCCTAGACAACCTGTTAAAAATGTTTTCTCCAGAGATTGAAGGTTTAAAGGTAATTGGTTCAATTCATTCATGGGCTGTATCTTTGGGTGCTAAAAGTGTGATAATTCATTAAAAAAAAACAGTTCGATATGTTTGATTTTTAAATAAATGGATTCCCAGAGCATTTGATCCAGTTTCATATACTTATCCAAACTGTACCATCCTCCACAGAACTCAAATAGATGTGGAAGAGCTCATCCATGCATACAGATAAGGGTGTTCATTTAATACAAGGACCAATTCTACCCTGCAACATGTTTCAGGTACAAGTCAACTTCAAATACAGGACTGTTTTGTCCATAGAAAAACTTACCAACGAGTGGTTAGATCACACCGAGCTTCTTCTCTAAGCCCAACTCAGGTCCATATAAATGCTATGGATGACGTTAAGAAGAAGCTTTATGTCAAGTGACACATCTTTATTACATATTTGCCTAACACATGACTGCTTTTTGTAGTAATAATCTTTTAGGCTTCTATTGAATTTAGTAGGTATCAAAGTACTTTCACATCCATTATCTCATTTAATTCTTACAACAGTCCTGTGGGTATGCATACCAATTATTATCATCAGATTCTAGGTTTGCACATTAGAAAACTGAGGCAAGTTCAAAGTGATGAACTAACTTGCTTGAGGTCACATAAGCACTGTGTCCGAAACCTGTGTTCTTCACCACCATTGCACAACCACCACTACTTCTTTCTTCTACTTCTCTTCCTCCTGTATTTTCTTTTCCTCCATCTGTCTCTTCTTCCTTCACCATCTCTTCCTCCCCCTCGTCTACCTTCTCATCCACCAATAGGATTTATTGAGCTTAATAGGTGCTGAGAATGATGCCTAGTGCTTTAAATCCAGTTTCATTTAATTTGTACAATGATGATTATCCTCATTAAACAGATGTGAAAACTGAGTCTAGGAGAGTGAAATATCACACTCTTAATATGTGATGAGCCACAATTAGAACATAGGCCTCCTAATAGCTAATTCATTGGCTTCTGACATGAGTATCTGATCAACCAAAGCACACTAAGTATAATGATTCATGTTCTTTCATTGAAACCAGATGCAAAAAATGTGATGTAGAAAGGACTTGTCTCTGGAACTTGCATTTCCTCTGCTTTGACTCTTTGGATTTCCTTTTAAGTTGAATATACCTAACACTATAATGGTATATAAATAATGGTTTAGGCAAGGCCTGGAACATAAGGGATAAAGGCAGTATCCTGATACTGAAACGAGGAGGCAGGTCAGTTGAACGGCAGTAACTCTGACTTGATACTGAACCTCAGAACTTTGGATCTGTGAGTGCGGTTCTTATACTTAACTCATCTAGAAGCTAGGTTTTGCCCTAGAGCTGCAAACCAGGCTGAACCTGCAGGCAGAAGTGAAGTGGCTTTTGCTGAAGATCTTGACAGTGGAGACAGTAAGCCAGGCTTGTCATTATGGTATGTGGATGAAGTGCTGCTTTCATGCTTTGAGGTGAGAAAATGCTAACCTGCTATAAACTCAGAAAGTTTACAAGTATCTTCACTCCCCAATGCCTGGCAGGTGTGCCTACAGAGCTTTAATAGCCTGTTATAGCTGTCTTTAGTTTGCTTTGGATGAACTCTGGATGCCAAACTTCCATATAAATAATCAGTATTTCCTGCATATTCTTAATTATCCTCAGGTTGTGCTTTCTGGTACCTTACAATTTTCTATTTTAAATTAAACTTGGAAAAACAACAAACTACTTCCAGGCAGGCACTTTTTCCTGGGTTGTAGAGGGTAATTATACATGTTGGAGGGTAGGAATTTGAAAGCACATGTAATATTATTATTAATGGATGTCTGGGACATACATTCTTCATCTCAATGTAAGTAAGGGTTTCAGCATATCTTGGAGGATTTTTCATTCTTATTAAGGAAAATATGAAAGATAGCTAGTTTATTTTTGTGAGACATGATCAATATTTGAGCTTCTTGGACATAAATTATATTCCATGCATACTATCTTGTTCCATTTTCTCTAAGTGCTGTTTCATCTCAGTGATTGAAAGACTCATTCTGAAGATCATTCTTGCCATCTTTTTTGTTTTAGGGAAAAGATATGTGATGCATAGGAAGACCACAAGAAGGAGTTGCCCAGTTTGAACAGTATTTCTCTTGGGAGCATTTGTTGAAAGCAACTAGAGGCAATTGTTGACATTGTGGCTGCCTGAGGGGGTGAATAATAGTTGGGGTACACCAAGGGTCCCCAACCCGCGGGCCACAGACCACTACCGGTCCGCGGCCTCTTAGGAACTGGGCTGCACAGCAGGAAGTGAGTGGCTGGCGAGCGAGCAGTTTCATTTGCCGCTCCCCGTCGCTCCCCCTCGCTCACATTACCACCTGAACCACACCCCCCACCTCCCCGTCCGTGGAAAAATTGTCTTCCACAAAACCAGTCCCTGGTGCCAAAAAGGTTGGGGACTGCTGGGGTACACAATAGACTAACAAAAATTAATAGAATTTGTTGCTAGCAAATTTGTCCTACAAGAAATACTAAAGAGAGTTCTTTAGGCTGAAATGAAGGGAAATAGACACATAAGTAAACCCTCATTAATAAGTGAAGAACACCCAAAAAGGCAAGATAATAGGAAATGTGATAGACAGTATAAATGTATTTTTATAAGTTTTTATCTGATTTAAAAAATAACTGCACAAAGCAATAACGAAAATCTTTGCTGATAGGCATACAATGTGTAAAGATGCTCAATATCATTACTCATTAGGGAAATGCAAACCACAATGAGAAAGCACTCACTAGGATGGCTATAATCAAAAACATAGATAATAATAATTGTTGGCAAGAATGTAGAGGAAATGAAACCCATATACATTGATGTTGAGAATATGAAAAGTACAGCCTCTTGGAAAACAGTTTGGAGGTTCCTTAAAATGTTAAACAGTTACCACATAACCCAATAATTCCACTCCTAGATATATACCCAAGAGAATCTAAAACATATGTCCACACAAAAACTTGTACATGAATGTTTATAGTAGCATTATTTATAATCATTGAAAAGTGGAAGAAACTCAAATATCAATCAGTTGATGAATGGATAAACAAAATGTGGTATATCAATACAGCTGAATATTAGTCAGTCATAAAAAGGAATGAAGTACTGATTCGTACTATAAACTAGATAAATCTAGAAAACATTATGCTCAGTGAGAGAGTCCAGACAGAAAAGGCAACATATTGTATGATTACATTTATGTGAAATGTCCAGACTAGAAAAATCTGTAGAGAAGGAAAGTAGATTAGTAGTTTCCTAGGGCTGGATGGGAAAGTGATGAGAGGATTGGTTGATGAAGGATAAAGGGTACAGAGTTTCATGTGGGAGTAATGAAAATGTTCTGGAATTAGATAGTGGGGATAGCTGCATACTTTGTGAATATACCAAAAACCACTGAACTCTATAGTTTAAAGGGGTTAATTTTATAGTATGTGAATTATATCTCAGTAAGAAATTGTATTCAAAAGGGAACCAATGTATAACAAAAGATTAAAGAAAATATACCAAAATATTGATAGCAAAAAAAAAAAAAAAGTTGGGGAATGTTTCTCTTTAAGAATTCTCTGCCATTGGTGGCACTCAGCAACCTAGTTATTGATATAAAATGGAGATAAAATATCTGAGCAGAAAAAGGTCATTAGGAGGAAGTTATTTTGCACTCCATTCTACCTTTTAATCTTTTGAGTGTGCCAAAAGAAAATCCAGGGGCAGGGACAAAAATCTGTGCCAATAGGCCAAGTATGACCTGTGATGTTTTACATGGTTCAATTAAAATGATTTTTCTTCTGTAAGCAAAGAGAAAGGAGATAGCTTTCAGAGTTATGATATTGATGTTGGAGGACAATGAACATGTAAACACTTGGATAGTCATCCACGAATTAGCTCTTTAATCTGTAAATATGATTCAGTTTAATGTATGTTTGTATGTGTTACTTCAATAAAAAAAAAAGTTCATCGTGTCACACCCCTCTGGTACTTAAAATCCTCAAATGATTACCATTGCACTAGGGATAAATGCAAACAATGGACCCTGACTTTCAAGGTACCACGTGACCCGACGGTCTGCCTCTCTAATCTCAACTAGCACCCTTTCTTGTGCCTCTACATCTTCCTTTCCTTATCAGACTCCTTCCCTTCTTGGGTCTTTACCCTTGTGGTTTCTCTGCCCTAACAGTCCCTCCCTCAGTCACATGGCCTGCCCCCATTTAGGTCACAATTCAAATTGTGACCTCCTGAAGTGACTCTTCTCAGACTTCACTCCCTATTACATCATTCCTTTTTTTTCTCTTTTGAATTTTTATTGGGATAGAACTGAGATACAGCACTGTATAAGTTTAAGGTGTACAGCATAAAGATTTGATTTGCGTACATTATGAAATGATGACCACAATAAATTTAGTGAACATCCATCATCTCATAGAGATACAACATTAAAGGAATAGAGAAAATATATATTTTTTCCTTGTGATGGGGACTCTGAGCATTTACTCTCTTAACAACTTTCATGTATGACACACAGTTGTGTTAATTATATTTATCATGTTGTAAATTACATCCCTAGTACTTATTTATCTTATAACTGGCAGTTTGTACCTTTTGACTATTTTCATCCAATTACTCCCCTTCCCCTGAACCCCCACCTCTGGTAGCTGCAAATCTGATCTCTTTTTCTATGAGTTTATTTTTTGTTTTTGAAGTATAATTGACCTACAATGTTACTTTAATTCCAGGTACACAGCATAATGATCCAATATTTTTGTACATTTCAAAATGATCATTATGATAAATCTAGTTGCTATCTGTCATCATATAACGACTTGTGCCAACTGGCTGGTGGTCCCGGCACTAATAAGCCAGAGGGAGGATTCCAAGATGGCACTTGGCAGCACCAGTGTCCTTGTAGTAGGATGAGCTCCCCAAAATGGCTGCTGCCAGCATCTATGTCCCCAGAGTGAGCCCCAGCTGCCTCCTGCCTCTCCAGGAGGTTCTCCAAGATTAGCAAGTGGGTCTGACTCAGGCTCCTTTCAAATTACTGCTTCTGCCCTGGGTCCTGGATCATGTGAGATTTTGTGTGCACCCTTTAAGACTGGAGTCTATTTCCCACAGCCCTCTAGCTCTCCTGAAAGTAAACTCTGCTGGCCTTCAAAGCCAAACGTTCTGGGGGCTCATCTTCCTGGTGCAGGACCCCCAGGTTGGGGAGCCCAGTGTGGAGCTCAGACACTTTGCTCCTTGGGGAGAACCTCTGCAATTGTAATTATCTTCTGCTGTGTGGGTCACCTCCCTGGGGGTATGGGTCTTGACTATACCACATCTCCACTCCTCCTGCCCGTCTCCTTGTGGTTCCTTTTTTATATCTTTAGTTGTAGAAGATCTTTTCTGCTAGTCTTCAGGTCATTCTCACTGATAGTTGCTCTGTAAATAGTTGTAATTTTGGTGTGCCCATGGGAGCTGATGAGCTCAGGGTCTTCCTGTTCTGCCATCTTGGCCACTCCTCCTGCACCATTCTGTCTTAATGTGTTTTTTGTTGTTGTTCCCCCCCCCCCCATAGTTTTTTGTTGAGTTGATTTAGTTGGTGGCCAAAGTGGAGGACGGCTCAAGAGCAGGAGGCAATTCTCACTCTTTAGGTGCAGGCTGACCTCTCAAGATAGACTCAAACTTGGTGAAATCTGAGAGAAATGCCTTGGCAACAGCTGCCATCCGAACCACTGCCATGTGCAGTACCTTGTGATGGGAACTCTTAGGATTTACTCTGAGGTGAGCAAAAGTCGTAAAAAGGGATTGAGAATTTTAGCCAGTCTCTCCTACATGAAAGTAACATAGCTGTGACAGTTTCTCAAACTTTCCTTGCTTTTAACAACCTTGACAGTTTTGAGGATTCCTGATAGGTATTTTGTGGAAAGTCCCTCAATCAGGACTTTTCTGATATTTTCCTCATGATTAGACTGGGGTTATAGGTTTTGGAGAGGAAGACCACAGAGGTAAAGTGCCATTCTCATCACATCACATCAAGCGTCCATGCTCCCCACGTCTTATCACTGATGATGTTAAACTTGATCACCGGGCTGAGGTAGTGTTTGTCAGGCTTCTCCACTGTAAAGTTACTATTTCACCCCCTTTCCATATTCTACACTTCGGAAGGAAGTCACTATGCACAACCTCCTCTGTGTTCGAGCTCCTTGAGAGCAGAATATCTAGATAAATCTTCCAAAGGGAGATTTGGCTATTCTCCCCCATTCATTTCTTTATTTAATCATTTATATCAATATAGACTCAGGTTATATATTTTGTACTTTGGGCTGTAATTTAATACCACTTTGTTACTCAAATTGTTCCAGTTTTGGCCATTGAGAGCTCTTCCTGTTGGCTCCTGTGTCCCTTTGACATACTCCCATCATTCTGATTCCTTGAGCATTTCCTTAATTTGTGGCACTAAAAGATGCTCCAGGCTTCTCTTGTATGTTACCTGCCACAATCCTTGAATCAGCCTTTCTCCAAAGATCCCTGGTTCCTTTTATTGGAGAATAGTAGAAACCAAGATCTGTGTGCTGGGTATGCTCATTACCACAGGTGTGTCATTGCTTCCAGGCCCTTTCAGCTGATAGAGCAAAGAAACATGTCTATACCAATCTGTGTATATACATGTCTATAAGGATTTCTATATGCATCTATCAGTATTTAACTAAACATAAGTTCAAACTGATGATTCCTCCTCTAATCCTTTACCACATGACCATTCACGCCTGCTCCCATTGCTTGTAACCTCCCTCTCCAACAGGAAGAAACCCGGCTCCCACCATTTGCCATCCGTTTACTTAATTGTTCAATTCTAGTATACATGTATAGTGGTCTCAGAATTGTTAACCTGTATTTCCATGGGAAATAATTTTATCAACTAGAGTACAGTGTTTATATACCATTCCTTTTGCCTTTAATCTTACCATCTCCACTCATTTCCAAAATTACTTTTGTCAGCATCTCTTGTGCCCTCTTCCTTCAGTGAGGTTGTTGCACATGTTTGTAATAGTTACATTCTTTTGTCACAGTCTGCATTCCCTCCTAAATTCCTTTGGTTTTATAGACATTAAGGTTCACACTTTCTGCTGTAAAGTTCTGTGGGTTTTGACAAATGCATAGTGTCATGTATCTACAGATACAGCTCTTTGGCACTTGATCATATTAACATACGAGACCAGGACATATTGTATGTAGAGGAGATTTTTTTCAAAACTGATGCTTTCAGTGAACACATAACTTTAAAACATTTTTAAAAGAATTTATTTAAAAAGAATTTATTTTTTAAGAATTTATTTATTTAAAAAGAATTTATTTTCCTGTTATTTTATTATTTCTCACAAGATATTTTTCTCCTGAAAAAAAGGTGAATCAGTTAATTCTTAATCTTTTTATAAAATGGTGCCTTATGAGACTGTAAACATTTAATTTTTTTATCTCAAGTGTGTGTTCTTTCCATTTTAATATCCCTATGTGGTGCATTGCTCTATGGAACATAGCAATCTACTCTGCAATATCATATCTTATCAAGCCAGGCTTTGTTTGTTTGCTTTGTCCTTGTTTTCATTTTCCTTTTTCTGTAGCAATAGAAATACAGAGTAGTAGGTTCAGAAAGGAACTGCAAGAGAGTCTAATATCAGCAGCTATTTAATGGATAAGTCAGTATTTTACAAAACCAATCAGGCTCTGGGTGGTTTCCTTTTCCTTCCTGTATTAGTCCCTGCCTGTCTGATTTCAGCACAGCAGAGTATCTCTAAGTTATATATGAGGAAAATTGAAAGCCAATTTGCACTCAGCCAAACACCATAATGACAAATATGCTGACACAGGGGTATCACTGATGCAGTGTATCACATACAGTGGGAAACTTGGTGAAAGTACACATTCTCATGGCCTACCCTTTACTTGCTAAATCAGAACCTCTGGGAGTTTCTGGGTCCAGTAATCTGTGTTTTAACAATTTCTCAAGGTTATGCCCAATTTTCAGAACCACTGGGCTAGTGGTAACTATTACAGAGCAATGCTTCTTCTCTTTCAGTAGGACATTGTCTCTATTTCATTTTATTTCACCGTTTACCTTTTTCTTAATTTTCAATGGAAGGATTTGTCACTGAAACATTCGATTACCTTGTTATCTATTTATAAGTGGATAAAAGCCTTTGTTAAAATAGTATAAGCAGGGACTCAATTTATCCCTTTGGAATGGGGGAAACTGTAGGAGAAGGGGTGTATGCATGTGGTCCCAATAGCAGGTCACTGCAGGACTAGATACAAAGGATTGTTCTCTTCTTTCTACAATTTCTATTCTTTTGTTGGTCATCATAGTTTAATAGCAAATCTGTTTGGCCTAATATGATCTTAGTCTCCTTGTAGAACATAAAGATGACTTGAAAGTTGTGGGGTAACCCTCTCATGCTGGGTATAGAGATGAGCTGTGAGATCCAGTCTGTAGAGAAAGAAAAATGAAAACATCAAATAGAAGCAACAATGAAAGACCATGAGATCACAAGAAAAGAGAAAGACAAACACACAGGATGAATAGTTCTCAGATGACTTTTCAGTTCATGTTTCCACTACCTCATGAGGCCTGGCTGTATTTCTGCCCTTGGGGTCTGGGAGAAAGAAGTACATCTTTATAATAAAACCTCCCTGTTGCTTATGTTAGTGTGAGTTTCCATTGCATACCAACCAACCCCCCGACTCCAGGACTTAAATTCTTCTTTTTGTACCTAAATCTCTGTCCCACATCTTCTCACACTGTTATGGCTTTCGCTTATTTTGAATACGCTATTGGGTTGGCCAAAAAGTTCGTTTGGTGGCTCTAGTAGCACTTAGTTGTCTTTAACTTCATTTGAAACAATTTTGTTAGATTGCATTGTGACAGCTGTCATATCAGCGTGCATTTAAAAAAAAAAAATCAAAATTGGTGAATTTGTGTAGCCATTTTAATATTGAAGATGGAAGAAAAAAGCAACATTTTGGGCATATTATGCTTTATTATTTCAAGAAAGGTAAAAACACAACTGAAACTCAAAAAAAGATTTGTGCAGTGTATGGAGAAGGTGCTGTGACTGATCGAATGTGTCAAAAGTGGTTTGCGAAGTTTTGTGCTGGAGATTTCTCTCTGGACGATGCTCCACGGTCGGGTGGATCAGTTGAAGTTGATAGCGATCAAATTGAGACATTAATTGAGAACAGTCAACGTTATACCACGCGGGAGATAGCCGACATACTCAAAATATCCAAATCAAGTGTTGAAAATCATTTGCACCAGCTTGGTTATGTGAATCACTTTGATGTTTGCGTTCCACATAAGTTAAGTGAAAAAAAACCTTCTTGACCATATTTCTGCATGCGATTCTCTACTTAAATGTAATGAAAACGTTCCATTTTTAAAACAAATTGTGACAGGCGATGAAAATACTGTGCAGTAACGTGGAATGGAAGAGATTGTGGGGCAAGTGAAATGAACCACCACCAACCACACCAAAGGCCAGTCTTCATCCAAAGAAGGTGATGTTGTGTATATGGTGGGATTGAAGGGGAGTCCTCTATTATGAGCTCCTTCCAGAAGACCAAACGATTAATTCCAACAAGTACTGCTCCCAATTAGACCAACTGAAAGCACTTGACGAAAAGTGTCCAGAATTAGTCAATAGAAAATGCATAATTTTCCATCAGGATAATGCAAGACCGCATGTTTCTTTGATGACCAGGCAAAAACTGTTACGGCTTGTCTGATTCATCCGCCATATTCACCAGACATTGTACCTTTGGATTTCCATTTATTTCGGTCTTTACAAAATTCTCTTAATGGAAAAAAATTCAATTCCTTGGAAGACTGTAAAAGGCACCTGGAACAGTTCTTTGCTCAAAAAGATAAAAAGTTTTGGGAAAATGGAATTATGAAGTTGCCTGAAAAATGGCAGAAGGTAGTGGAATAAAATGGTGAATGCGTTGTTCAATATAGTTATTGGTGAAAATGAAAAATGCCTCTTATTTTTACTTAAAAACCAAAGGAACTCTTTGGCCAACCCAATATAATAATAGCTGGAAGATGTCTTGGAGTAAGTGTGACTACTGCATTGCAATAAAAATTAGGAAGTAATTTCTTACAACTGTGACATATGTATATCAAAGCTAAAAAAGAAATACATTTTCTCCCCTAAATATTAATATGTTTAAAGGTGATACCCTCTTATATATCTTGAAAGGTCCTCAGAAAGTAAAAGAATCTTTCACAACTGAAGTGACATCGCTACTGATCATTCAAAATCCCGAATTAAACTTCTGATCAAATGCTTTCTCTAAAACATAAAATGAAATCCTTTGTTGTTTCATGAGAAATACTCGTCATTAGAGTTTTGTGTCAACGTTCCATGAGATGAAAAAGTATATAATTATGGTCACAGTTAGCCTTATATTGTTATACTTGCATTTAGGAAATTGAATTGTAAAATTAAAGATGTAGAAAACAATGCTCCAAATCACTCAGTAAATAGTAAGAAATAAATTGTGGTGAAACAGCAGAGGCCACCCTGCGTTACTTTGCTTCTTCCACCCCCAGGCTGAAATAAGCCCGAGTCTCCTCTTTAAGTAATAGCCTTGTAAACACAATCCGCACCCCCCATGCCATAACTGCCTGCCATTTCTCTCCATCAGTATTAAGTCAAGGTAATAGTTAAAGAGTGTTAAGAAATTAATCTCACAGAGTGAGTAATCTTGGGCTACAGATAGATACATTTCCAGGTCAGTTTAGTTACTTTACCTAAGATCCTTTTGGGTACAGCTTACTCTAGCCTCCTCTTCAGGATTGTACATTTTAATTCCATCCTGCTTCTTTACCCCTAGGCCAGGTAGCTCTCACTCAACATCTCTAGATAATAAAGAATTCAGGTTCTCTCTATCACATCATCTAGGCACAATCTGAATTTTCATTAGATTGCAGGGATTAGGTCATACCCATAACCATAATTTTAGGGCCTCCATTAGCTCACATTTCACTAATGTGTAAACTAGAAAAAGTACCTCTTTGGCAAATGTATGCCCTTAGGTTCAAGGCTTGGCGAGTGGATCATGGGCTGGATTTCAATCCCTTTTCTCCCATGGCTGGACACAGCCCTGCCTGGCAACTGTGTGTATCTTGCACAGAAGGTTGCACCAGGCAGGCAGTGGATATATTTATACAGACGGAATATAGGGAACACCTAAATTTAACTAAATTGCAGGCCATGCCTTCACAATTTAGGGTAATTCCTCCATCCCTCTGGTTTTTAAACCCAGAAGTCTCTCATGGTGAAAGAGAGAGTCAGATGTGCCTTGATTTGAATACCCACTGGTGCTACCTGTTACCTGGCAGCTTTTGAAACCCTGGATAAATTCCTCCATTAAAGCTTCCTCATTTGTAAAAGAGGAATACTATTTACGTAGTCTGCTGTGAAGGTTAAAGAAAATTATGTATGCAAAGCACATTTGGCGTTGTAGAATACCAAAACATCCTATTGTCTTTCACTGTATTTGTCCTTTAGCCTACTTTCTCTACTTATTTGGATAGCTGTTTTCCTCTGGAAAGAACAGAGCCTAAAACTCTGTGTTCAGTTCTGTTCTCCTCTGTCAGATATTAATTATCATCATAATAATAGTTAACATTTATTAACTGCTTACTGTATCTAGGGACTATTCCAAACCCTTCCATGTATTATCTCATTTAATGCTTACACCAGCTTTTTGAGAGAGGGACAGATGTGGTCAGCGGTTTACATTTGATGAAATGAATCTGAGAGAGGATAAGTCACTTAACCCAAATTACACAAATAACTTGGCTGAGAGGGATTGGAATTTAGGCTCTTCTACGCTAGAATCCTCATTCTTTCTTTCTTTTTTTTAAAAATTAGGTGAGGTGGTAAGCCACCCAAATCCATTTTCTCCCATCTCTGCCCTGTTCTGTGCCCCAAGAGAGTGGCCTCAGTGGATTCTATCACCCAGGCGTCCTTGCCCTCTGGTTTGTAGTTGGGCTTGGCCGGTGTGGGGAAGTGTCAGGAGATTAAAGGTGGGAGAAAGAGACCAGTTAGGATATTTCTTCTCGCCAACTGCCCTTTGCCTTGGCACACTTCTGACAGTGGCCATGTTCTTCTGTGGTCACAGCTGCAGCTTTCACCAAGCTCTGGTAACGTTAGTTCCTCCCCCATCTCTTTCTGCTTTTGTAGACATAGGATAGAGTCCTTATTCTTAACTACTCAAATTATACTATCTCCCAGGAAGTCTCTGATTCATTACAGGTGAGCGTTCGTCCTTGTGAACATTTACATCTATCATCTAAAATTTCTCTGCTTTGTGATCAAAGAGAACGGAATGCTCCATACAAAGAATGCAGAAGAGAACATGGGTTCTCAGGAGAGCTGTGGTTGAGATGGTGGGTTCTGGATTCTGAGTGCCGGAGTTTGAATCCTCTTGCTGTGGGACTTTGGGCAAGTTGCTTAACCTCCATTGCCCTCCATGCCTGTTTCTTCATGTGTTAAATGGGAGTTAAAAAAAAAATCTACTTAATTAGCTTTTTTGGGTGAGGATTAAGTATTGTAAATACATGTTTAAAAAAAAAAGCATTTTGAATAGCGCCTGACATACATAAAGACCTCAGCAAAAGTTGACATATTAGTATGCATATTTTCATTTATGACCTAGCCACCATATTTCAGATTACAGTGTACACCCAAAAGTATGCCATACCTTAGGAATTCTTGTTATAAGGAAACTGAATTTAATAAAACCAATGATCGGGGTGATTACATTTTACTAAATTATCTTTTCGGAAAAACATAAGACCCCTGGATATTTTTAAACAGGGAGCTTACTCATACATATAAAATGGAATGATTTATGAAACGTAAATATTTTTCAGAAAAAAATTCACTAATTTACTTATTGCTGCATAGCAAGTTACCCCAAAACTTAGTGGTTTCAAACAGCAAACATTTATTATCTCACAGTTGCTGTGGGTCAGGAATATGCAGGAGCCTCTGCTTGAAGATCTCTAACACAGCTCAAAAGAGGGAGGAGTTGCTTTCAAGCTTGCTCACATGGCCTAAGTCCCTCCCTGGCTATGGCTAGTGAGATCAGTTCCTTACTACTTGGGCAAAGAATTACTCAAAATATGATAGTTGGTTTCCGCCAGAGCAATGGCAGAGAGAGAATATGAATGAGATAGGGTGAGAGATGGCAAGTAAAACGGAAGCCAGAGTCTTCTTATAATAGGAAGTCATTTCTCGAGGTTAGTTTATATCACTTTTGCTGTATTCTGTTTGAGGCAAGTCACTAGTTCCACTCCACATTGGAGGAGGGATTACACAAGGGCATTCATCTCAGAAGGCAGGCGCCTTTGGGGCCATTTGAGGGACTGCCTACCTGAACTGAAATGGAGGAAAGCAAGAGATACCTATTCATCCATTTTGTCAAACCCAAATTATTAGTTAAGGATCAATTTCTGAAATGTTATCGATTTAGAAGTTTCTTATTAGATTTCTCTTCTCCATGCTTAAGTATAATTTTCATGACTGTGTGCTCCTTTAAAATCATTCTCCTTTCAATATTTAGTATAACTTTCCCTGGATGCCCATCTTTTCCTCCTCTTCCATTAGCTTTTCACCTATGTTTCCCACCAAAAATGTTCAGGAAAGAGACAGACTGCATTAAATCAAGAGCATAATTATTTCCATTGCCCCAGATGTGATGCATATGGTTGGGGAACTGAGTCCTTTCTTTGAACTGGATTTAATTAAAAGACCATGAAATCAGTATTAAGATGGGGTCAAGTTTTTTTAACAGTACTATGAGACTGTAGATTAGAACAAGAGAAATTGCATCCAGAAATGACTTTATGGGTGTCAGCTGAGTAGCCTACGTGATACTTGAAGCTTTTCTAGGATGCTATTTTTCTGCCTGCTTATATGCATTGAAAAAATTGTCAAAATGTGTCAGAAACATACTTGCTCTCATTTTTGCACACTAACAGTAGTAAAGTTGGAAGCTGGCAGAGTTTGAACATTAATATACATTTCTGTGAGTTTAAGAAGCAATTTATGATTTTTCCTCACCTTTCCACATTCCATTCCATTACGGAAATGGGAAGATTTAATGGTCTTATAATATGCTATATCTTCTACATTTCTACTTCAGTGTTCAAATAAAGCTCTTGCCACTGGCATCTGGGAATATCAAGAACATTCTAGACACTCTTATATATGTATTTAACTAACCTGACTTTGTGTCTTAATCTGGCTCTGCAGACAGAGAGTAAACCCAGGGAGTGCCCCATCCTTATCTTATGTACCAGCCACACTAAAATTATTGATTACTGTCTCCACACCCATTGATTCTGGCAGTGGCAAAAATACAATGTACAGGCTAGTATTTTTTAAAATAAAGGTAGGCCCATTTTGTTTTAATGTATTACATAGGCAACAAAGGAAAAAGTAAGTGTAGTCCCATTTTTCATTCCACTCTTTTTTCCAAAGTCCTCACTTTAGCATATGTATATACTTTCAGGATGGTTCTATGCATCCACAAACAGCTATATCTAACTAACCCATTGGGTCTCATATATCTTACGTGGCCACCTGGCATCATAACATGCATTTTGTGTTGTAAATTGTTTTATTTGCTTAACAATATATCTTCAGTAACTTTTTCAGGGCAGTATATATAGATATAATATTATAAACCATGTTACTAGCTATGTGATATTCTATATATAATAATAGCTGTATAGCATAATTGAGGTATGATTAATTTAACCAGTCTGACACTGATGAACACTTACATTGTCACCAACTTTTCCCTACTAAAACAATGCTACTGAAAACTATTTTTGCCTGCTTGTGAGATTTTTGTATGACAAATTCCTTTTGAATCAAACAATACATGCATTATACATTTTTTATAGAGATTGCCAAGTTGTTAGTGAGCTACAAGAGAACAAAGATAGATAACAATATCAAGAAAACAACACATGAACAAAACGAGAATTTCAACAATGAGACAGAAATCATAAAAAAGAACCAAACAGAAATTGTGGTGCTGAAGAATACAATAGAAATAAAGAATTAAAAACTCAATGGAGGGCTTCCCTGGTGGCGCAGTGGTTGGGAATCTGCCTGCCAATGCAGGGGACACGGGTTCGAGCCCTGGTCTGGGAAGATCCCACATGCCACGGAGCAACTGGGCCCGTGAGCCACAATTACTGAGCCTGCGCGTCTGGAGCCTGTGCTCCGCAACAAGAGAGGCCGCGATGGTGAGAGGCCCGCGCACCGCGATGAAGGGTGGTCCCCACTTGCCGCAACTAGAGAAGACCCTCGCACAGAAACGAAGACTCAACACAGTCATAAATAAATAAATAAATAAATAAATAAATAAATAAATAAACAAACGTGAATTTCTAAAAAAAAAAAAAAAAAAAAATGGAGAACTTCAACAGCAGACTTGATCAATCAGAAAAAAGAATTATTGAATTTCAAGGCAAATCACCTGAGCTAGAGGAGGACAGTGGTCCACAAGGCTCATTGCAGACAACATGGAGGAAATGTGTGCAAGCCAGAAGAGTGCCCCAGAGGCAGCGTCCGGGCCATGGGTGTGGCAGGGAGGCCTGGGCTTTCGCCTCCCTCTGGTTCCTAGGAAGCTGGCCAGCAGTCAGTGCAGGAGCAGCAACAGCAGAGGTGTCGGCTCCAGCACATCTTCCTCCTCTGCTTCAGCCTGAGCTGGGGGTGTCCAGGTCACCCAGGTGGCTGGAAAGGGGGTCAGCTGCCCAAGAATGGGAATTCTCTTCACCAGGATATGGAGACTCTTCAAGCACCAGGAGCACAAAGTTATTGTTGGGGTGGATAATGCAAGGAAAAGTATCATCCTTTACCAGTTTTCTGTGAATGAAATTGTACATACATCCCCTACAATAGGAAGTAATGTAGAAGAGATAGTGATTAATAATGCATGCTTCCTCATGTGGAATACTGGTGGCCAAGAATCTCTTCATTCTTCCTGGAACACTTACTGTAGTAACAGAGATTTTTGTAAATAGTTGTTGTGGACAGTACAGACCAAGAATTTCTGTAATTAGAGAACTCTATAAAATGTTACCCATGAGGACCTAAGGAAAGCTGGATTGCTGATTTTTGCTAATAAACAAGATGGTAAAAAGAATGCATGACTGTAGCAGAAATCTCCCAGTCTTTGGAACTAACTTTTATTAGAGATCACCAGTGACATACCCAGGCATGCTGTGCTTTTACTGGGGAGAGACTATGCTAAGAAATTGAATGATTTCACAATTTAAGATTAGATGATCTCTACTGACCTCTCCTCACAGACTTTGTATAAGCCAAGTGTCGGACTTTACCTGAAAGCTGTAAAAATGAATGGTTTAGATATATATATATTTAGATATATATATAAACTAATTTTTCTTCTTATAGAAAAAGTTTAAGACCACTTATTTGAAAGCAAACATGAAGTCTCACCTTCCAATCCGCTTTCTCATTAGCTCCTTCCAAACCAAGGGCTTAAAGCTGTGATTGACATTTTTCTTATCATAAGTCCTCTCGGGACATTATATAGTCTGTGCTAGGTAGAAAGGGAAAGGAAGACATTTTTAACTTTGAGAGCTTTATTATCAGTATAACCCTCCCTTGTTGAATGTTGTTCTCTTCTTGTTATATTTAGTCAAAAGACAAATCAGCACACATATTCAGTTTCCAATATTTTAAAATGTAATATAACTTACGAAAAGTATTTTGCATAAGGTTGTTTATGTATTATGTATATACTTCAAGTTAATGCTTTATGTTCTAAAGAAAAGCAAATTACACAAAAGTTAATATTCTTAGTTATGACCATAATGAGATGAGTATGGGTATTGGTTTTAAGTGCCATTTTATACTTTTTCCCTATGTTCTCTGTATTATACTAACCAATCCCCCAAATCACTGAGCTGCTCTTAAAATAATAATAAAGAAGAAGGAAAAATCTTGACATTGTGTACCTACTGTTTTGTTGATCAAATCACATACATGAAACTAAGTAATCCAACTGAGTGAAATATCAAGTTCTTGGCTTAGTATTACTAATGGGCAGAATTGCACATTGAGCAATTATCAGATTGTTGCCTTTATTGGACCCTATGCCATCTAAATTACTAAATAAACTGTTAATCCATTAATCAGCCTATCATTAATTGTATTTAAAATTATCAAGTGATTTTTTTCAGCATTAATTAAAAACTGTTGTGTGAAACATGTCTACCCAGAAAAGTATCACTATAAATATTACCAAATAATTTAGCTAGAGTCTTCTTAGGTATTAAATCATATGTCCAGCATTTAAAGTGAATTTGAGATTAAACGTAAAACATATTTTCTAAGCAACAGAGATAATTTTTTAATTTGAAAATTTCTTATTAGGAGTTGGAATAGTTTGACAATTATTTAAAAAAAAAAACCAAAAAACAATTTTTAATGCTTTTAAGAATTTGGTTTAATAATTGATCAAGATGATATATTATTTTCAGTAAGAAGTAACTTGGCCCAAAATACCTTTCATGTTTTCTTAGGGTATTTTCTTTCAGTAGCTGAAAGTTGAAGGTATTTCTATTGTAACTGTAAACAAACTTATACTTAATGTGTTAAAACATATTCTTGAGTATTCAGTATATCTTTCATGCCTTGAAAATCTGAAAGCTACTCCAAACTGGCATGTTTTAGAATATTCAAGAAAAAAATAATAACCACTTTTAATACCAGCCTTTTAGATTTCATGAAGATTTTGATGAGGAATAATATTACATGCTATAAGCACTGACAGAACTTTGAAAGTTCCCTTCTATGAAATATAAACTACCAATATCTAAATCCAAGGCAACCATGGGAGATCAGTGTTTAACACTGGATGTTTTGTGTTTCATATTTATACTATAATTGTCAAAATGCAAGTATAACATTTTAATACTTGTCAATGTGCTTTTACAAAAGTAAATCCTAAGTTACTAAGCTTTCAAGACAAGTCATTTGAAATTATACACTCAGATTGAAGAAAAAGGAAAAAGAATGAAAAGCATAAAAAAAAAAATCCTATAGGACTTATGGGACACTATCAAAATGAAAAAACATATGAACTATGGAAGTCCCAGCAAGAGAAGAGAGAGAAAAAGACAAAGCTTATTTAAAGAAATAATGAATTAAAACTTTCCAAAACTTGGAAGGGAAATGGACATCAAGTATCATGAAGCTCTAAGGACTACAAAGAGGGTCAATCCAAAGAAGACTACACCCAGACACACTATAATAAAATTGTCAAAATTCAAGGAAAAGGAGAGAACTATGAAAGCAGCAAAGAAAAGTGGCATTGCACCTAACTAAAAGCTTTTGCTCAGCAAAGGAAACAAAATCAACAGAGTGAAAAGGCAACCTACAGAATGGGAGAAAATGTTTATAAACCATATATCAGATAAGGGATTAATATCTAAAATATATAAGGAACTTATACAACTCAGTAGCAAAAACCCAAATAACCCAATTTAAAAAACGAGCAAATGACCTGAATATACAGTTCTCCAAAGAAGACTTACAAATGGCCAACAGGTATATGAAAAGGTGCTCAGCATCACTAGTCACCAGGGAAATGCAAATCAAAACCACAATGTGATATCACGTCACACCTGTTAGAATACCTTTTATCAAAAGTCAAAAGATAAGTGTTGGCAAGTATATGGAGAAAAGAGTACCTTCGTACATTGTTGGTGGGGATGTAGATTGGCATAGCCATTAGGGAAAACAGAATGGAGAGTCCTCAAAAAATTAGAACTATGGTAATGATCCAGCAACTCTACTTCTGGGTATATATCCGCAGGAAATGAAATCAGTATGCCAAAGAGATATCTCTGCACTCCACTCCCACGTTCATTGCAGCATTATTCACAATAGCCAGGATATGGAAACATCCTAAGTGTCCATTGATGGATGAAGAAAATGAGATATATGTGAGATATGTATGTATATATACACACACACATATACACGCAATATATGATTTCATTTAAATGTGGAATCTAAAATAGTCAAACTCATAGAAACAATAGAACGTTGGTCACCTGGGGTTGGGTGAAGGGAGAAGTGGGGATATATTGGTCAAGGAGTACAAAGTTTCAGTTATAGAAGATAAGTGATAGAGATCTAGTATACAGCAATGTGACTATAGTCAACAATACTGTATCTTATACTTGAAATTTACTAAGAGAGTAGATCCTGTGTCCTCGCTGAAAAGTAAGAAAAGAAAAAGAAAATGGAGAGTGCGAAGTGATAATTAGCTGGATTGTGTGATTATCTCACAGAGAATATCTATATGAAAACATCAACTTGTACACTTTAAATATATTCAACTTTTATTCGTTAATTATACCTTAATAAAGCTGGAAAAAAAGATTAGAAAGAGGCAGTGGTATACAGTAGTTAGGTGCACCAGCAACTTTACAACTGGTATCAGGCAGAACTTTGTTCAAATGCTAGCTCCTCTACTAAGTAGCTCTATAAATTTGTGCAAGTTAATAAATCGCCGTCAGCCTCACTTTCCTCTGCTCATATAATGGCTGTAGTAATAATAATACCTATTGCATAAGGATGCTTAAAATATTTAGCACAGTGTCTGGTCCACGTTAAGTATTTATTACTTTTATTATAGAGCCTTAATCGAATGACAAATGAACTGCTTGAGTTTTAATCATGGTCTGGTATGAGTCTAGGTTATTGATCCAAGTTGGTAAATTCAATGTCTTCTGAACTTTACCCCAGCCATGTCCCTTACTATATTGGATACCTCTCAAATATATATTTTATATCTATATTCTGACTCTTGTCCCAGGCCCATATTGTCTTGTCCGTGCTTTCAAGTCATTTAACATTCTCAAGGAATAGTAATTCAACAGATATAGATGGATTTTTAAGATTTTGCTGATCTGTTTTATTATGGCTTATTGACATATAAATGTGCTAATAAATGTTTAATAACTGGCTATCTAGAAAAATGCATACATGCATGTATGTGCATGATTGTAAATTTCACTAACAGAGTATGTATAGCACACAATTTACAAATAAAATATACTCTATCATAAATTCCATATAATCAATTGATTCTCACTGAATGCTGTCTTTGTTTTTGGTGAGCTTGTGTATTCATAGCCAACCTGTGGTTGTAATTAACAAATGAGTGTAGTTCTGGCATTGAGTGTTGACTGATATTTTTGTTTCTATTAGTGAATAAGATGAAAGTGAAAAAATGGAAAGTGTCAGAACATAGCATGTTCATCAGTGATGTGAGTGACTTTTCTGCTGAATCACCCAATAGTTTTTGAATGCTGGAATAGTAATTCCTCAATTTTTTGTGCTATTTAGAGCGTAATGGTCACAGACCTAATTTTAAAGTTCAATCAGCATTAAGATTTTCTCTATCATGTTTTTGCTAGGCAATAAAACCAACAACAAAAATAAATAAAGCAAGCCATTATTTGTAGTATTTACCAATTTCTGTGGTGTAAATATTCCAGGACTCCATGGCCAAGTTCAAATGACCCACATGATGTCACTGAACATAGAGTTGAGATATGTAGCAGTAAACATTACAGATAATATTCCCACCACACAGACACAATCAATATAAACAACCTCATGTATAAATAATAGTATAATATAAATAATTAACTGATGAGTTTTGAGTTTTTATTTCTTTGGTTTTAATATAATTTGCCTAATTCTAAATTTATATAACTTATTTTTTAATGGCTTGCAAAATTTTTTAAAATGTAACAATTGACTCTCAAGAGCCATCTCAAGCACAACACTGTTATAAATGTTGTAGTATTTGCCCTTTTTTTTTTTTTTGGCCGCACTGCACAGCTTTGGGGGATCTTAGTTCCCCAACCAGGGATTGGACCTAGGCCCCGGCAGTGAAAATACTGAGTCCTAACCACTGTACTGCCAGGGAATTCCCGTGCCCTCCATTTTTAAAATAGCCTTCCATAACTCCTCTTCTCCCTCTGGCCACTTCTACCTATATCTCTGTTTTCTATTTTTATCAGCCAAAAATCTTTAAAAGTTACATTTATCCACTCTCCCCATTTCTTTATTTCCCATCAACCCACTACAATTTAGCTTTCTGCCCCATTCCTCCATAAAAACAGATCTGGCTAAGGTTACCAGTGTCTCTAAGTTAAATAGATTTTACTATTCTCATTTTATTTGACCTCTTAGCAGCAATGTTTACTGTTGACAAATGACTCAATCCTTCCTGAAAACTCTTTTCCCTTAGGTTCTACAATACTTATTTTGCTTCTCTGCTTCTTTGCCCATTCTTTCTCTTCTCCTTTGCAAATGCATCTTCCTCAACCCAGCTGTTATATTTTGTAATCAAGATTGTTCCTAGACCCCACTGGCTTCTAATTCTATAATCCTTCCCAAGATTTCAATTACCACATATATTCAGATGACTAAAAAAAAAAAAAATATATATATATATATATACACATGTATATATCCCCCCAATTTTTAAAGTGTAAAATTTGTATTTGTATACCATCACCACAATCAAGATAATGAACATATCCTTTACCCCCAAAAGTTTCCTGGTGTCCATTTATAATCTCTCTTTCCAGCCAATGCAACCACCATTCCCCAAGCAACCACTTATCTGCTTCCTGTCACTATAGACTAGTTTGCATTTTATCAAGGTTTATATATATATATATATAAATGGGATCCTACACTCTATTTTCTGGCTTTTTTCACTCAGCGTAATTATTTTAAGATTCATCTATATTGTTGCCTGTATTAATAATTTATCATTATTGCTGAGTAGCATTCCATTATATGGATACACTGAAATTTGTTCATTCATTCACTTATATCAATAAGACATTTGGGTTGTTTCCAGTTTGAGATTATTACAAATAGAGCTGCTATGAACATTTATGTATAAATCTTAGTAGGGAACATATGCTTTAATTTCTGTCGGGTAAATACCTAGGAATGCAAAGGCTGATTTGTATGGCAGGTTTATTTTTAACATTATAATAAATTGCCTACTGTTTTCAAAGTGGTTGTGTAATTTTGCATTCCCACCAGCAGTGTATCTGATTTCTGCATCCTTACCAATGCGTGGTATTTTCAGTCTTTTTAACTTTAGCCTTTCTAGTGGGTATGTAGCAGTATCTTATTATGGTTTTAATAGACATTTTATTAATGGCTAATGATCTTGAGCATAATTTAATGTGCTTATTTGCTGAGTTTCTTTTTTTACATTTTCAAATATTTTGCCCATTTTTAATTCAGTGTTTTCTATTCTAACAAGTTATAAAAGTGTTTTTAGATATTTTAGAAGTTCTTGGTCAGATATTTGCTTTACAAATATTTTCTCCAAGTCTATGGCTCATCTTTTCACACTTGTATCATTGCCTTTTTAAGATATACTTTTGATGAACCATTATTTACTGAGTATTTTTTTATTTGTTTTTGTTGTATTTAAGATATCTTTGTTAAATCCAAGGTTGTTAAGATTATCTCCTGTTTTCTTCTAAAAGTTGTATGATGTTCATTTCTCTATTTGGGTTGTGATACATTTTCTATTAATTTTTATACATAGTGTGATTGAGGTTGAAGTTAAATTTTTCTTTTGTCTATCTAATATTTCCAGCACCATTTTCTCAAAAGATCATCTTGTCACCAGAAATTACCTTGGCAAATTTGTTCAAAAATTAATTGACTATATATGAGTGACTCTCTATATGGAATCTTTCCTATTCCATTGATCCATGTGTCTGTACATCCATATACACTGCACTGCCCTGATTATTGTATCTTTTTTTCAGCTTTATTAACATACAATTCGACAGAAAACATTGTATAACTTTAAGGTATACAACGTGTTGATTTGATACACTTATATGTTGCAAAATGATTACTACATTTGGGTTGTTTCCAGTTTGAGATTATTACAAGTAGAGCTGCTATGAACATTTAGCATTAGCTAATACATCTGTCACATCACATAATTACCATTTCTTTTTTGTAGTGAGAACATGTAAGATCTAGAATAAGTCATGAAATGAGGTAGTAAGTCTTCCAGCTTTATTCTTTTTTTTTTTCCAAATTGCATATATATTAATATGTAAGTAAAGGGGTACACTATAGCAATTATTAAGATAATTCTGATGATCCTCAGTATTCCATTGCTGGACCTATCCATTGCTCATTGTCTTCAATGGATTTCTTTTTCCACTTTATTTTCCAAATGTAGATATGGAGGTGAAAATTACATAAACCAAAAAATGGTAAACGGAAGCCTCCTTCTTGGGGTACTCAATTTTAATTGCACTAGGTCAATATTAATGAAGTTTAGCCAGGGCATTTATCTGCCAAGAATATTGTGACATAAATTCATGGCTTGGAAAGGCTACCTAAAGGAAATTCCTGAGATTCCAGGCCACTATATTATTATATTTTATTAATTTGATGAGATAAAAGTGACTACTAATGAATATATTGCACCATTCTCTTCTCAATATGGAAGCAACTTTAACGTTATATCTATACAAGCATAAAAGCAACCAGCTACAATTTGAATAATTCATTCAATCAAGTAACTGGATTTTTTTATGACATCAAATGACCAGTTTGACTTTCACTGAATTGACTGGTTGGTTGACACTTTGAGGAGCATTAACTTGTCATCCTCATCATTACCATGAAATAGTATTTATTAAGCATCCACAGTTGCAAGTGATATAAAGTTAGCCAAATAATTGTAGACTCTGCCCTTTAGGAGTTTATGATCTGGAAACTCAACATATCCAGATGAGCTAGATGCCATTTAGCAGAGTACTGCTTGTAGGACTTTGAGAAATGCTACTAAGTGGCTGTAAAAGATCAATTTTCTACACAAAGTGCCAAACTATGGACTAGAAAGTAAAGTAGTGCACATGATGGGTGCGGGTAAGTGATCTTCTCACTTGAGATGGTGTTATTTGGGCTGAATTTCAACTAGAGATATCCTCTCCCTTCAAAAGATTGAAGCAGCACTTTAGAGAGAGAAAATGACATGTCTGAGCTTATCAAAAGCAAATGAGTCCTTCGGGAATCTAGGAGTGAGTAATGATGGTGGGGGATGCAGCAGGGAAAATGGTATTTTTGGCATCAGAATAACTAGGCTCTATTCCAGCTTTGTCCCTCATGGGTGGGCACTGGGTAATTTATTTAACTTCTCTGCATCATAGTTTAGTTATTCACCTATAAAATGAGAAAGCTGTAATCATGTTTATGCCTTCATGATATTTGAAAATTGTGCAGAGATCCTGCAATGAAAAGTGAACCCAAAATGAATTTATACAAGAACAGTCACAATAATGAATGTTTCTAACTAGGCTGAGAGGGCTATACTTTTGAAGGAAATTAAGAATTTGTATGAAATGCAGTTTTAACTTTTAGAGAGTATTTATGGGTTGCAATAGATTTACCTCTTAAAAATTACTCTTTTATAATGCAGTTAAAGTATTTTGTTACATGGTTCATTTAGAGCTTATTCTTTGCTGTTACAAATGAAATATGTCTAATCAATAGTTTATCTATTAGAATTTTTGGGGAGGAATCACAGAATGTAAGATTCGGGAAGCCCATTAGAAATAATGTGATCCTATTCTTTATATGAGAACATAAGGAACCTTTGAGAGTGAACTACTTGCCCAAGGTTGAACGATAAGCTAATAGGAAAGCCAGTACTAGAATCCAGGTTTCCTGTTTATTTCAGTACTTCTGTAAAGTATTTCTGTCTTATAATCTTTCATTTCTAGAAAGTGTGTCACAATGGACAACCACTTTACGAACTCAGAAGGGACAGCTGGTATTTGTGAGTGGGCATTACTGTGTGCCAGGTATAGTGCTAAAGGTTGGGCATATGCTATTTCAAATAGTCCTCACACAATCCTGAGGAGACATTAGCAACTATTCAACAGATGAGGAAACAGGATGAGAAAATTTAAGTAACTTACTCAAAGTCACACTACTAGAAGTAGTTGAGTGAAGGTTCATGTTCCAGTCTGTCTGACACAAAAGCCCATCTTTCCACTACATCGTACCCTCTCCCTGGGAAAGTGCCATTACCATTTTGAAAATTCTTCAGGGCCCAACTAGATGAGTCAGCAGCACTAATCGGACAAGACATTGGGAAGTTCATCTTAAATTCTGTTTTTTCTTCCCATGCTCTTCTTCCACATTTTAGTGATCGTGTCCATTCTTAGACATCCAGCTCTACTCAAGCTGTTCTTAGTATCCTTTATGGGCCTGGCTTCCTCAGACAATATTTAAAATTACATTTTCTCATGATTATTCCATATTTATCTGTTGCATTACTTTTTCTCCATTTAAACTCCTGATTGCCTAATTAACTTTAGTATTTATTTGGAAGGAAAATAATATGATGTTTACACTATGCAGATGTGATAGAGGCTTACTGTATTTTTTTTTCTTCCAGACATTATTCCATCTGCCCAATGACATAAAACAATCAACGTGACACCTTTTCCACATCCATTAGGTAAGAACTGGGACCTCCTTGTCTAGTTTCAGTGCATCAAACTGAAACTATAACTGAAAAAACACAAGCTGAAGGAATTTAGGAACAAATAGCCTGAGAACAATCTATTTATTTGCTGTTCACAGGAAGAATATGGGTGGAGTTTGCAATGCCTATTATTTAAACTCTTGGTAATGTTGTTTACATTAAATAAGATAATGAGTATAAAATGCTTAGCACATATGTAGATGCTTAAAAAGACTTAGTTATCATATATTGCTTTGGATGCTACAAAAAGTTGCAGAAACTAAAGAGCATCTGATTAAATTTGGAATGGAGAAAGGTCCATTTAGGTTTGAGTTATTTTCTGAGTCAATATCTATTTAGAGACTGACTGTGTGTGTTTGTGTGTGGCGGGGGAGACTAGCTAATTAAGCGGATGCAATATAGAAGTTCTAGATTATTATATAAGTCAAACTGATATGATCTCAATTTTTCCTTTATATTTGGGATAAGTTAGTAAAAAGTATTTGTACCTAATTATATAATAACTAAATCCTGAGGCCCTTAACTGTCAAAGATTAAATGTTTTCTTACAGGCAGATATATGTGAAAAAAAAATATTGTTGCTTGTCTCCAATGAAACACGTTTAAATGTAAGGATGAAACCTGCACATTTGCATGACCTGATTACTCATAATAGGAGAGAATACTGTATATTTTAATATATAATTAAATTCAGCAAACAACACAGCAAAAACTGTTCATTCTCATTCTGATGAAAAATAGTTCTTAAAATATCCAGGATTGCATCTACCTTGAGATATGTAACGAAAGCCTATATTTGGCTTTAAAATCATTGATCTGATTTGGAGCTGTCGGGCAGGTGTGTTAATATAGACAGTGTTTCTGGCCAGGGCAGTGTCTATTTTGCCTGAGCAGACTGCTCTGCCATCACTGCCTATTTATAGAACAATGTAGAACAGGGTAGGCATATCTGCAGGGCAAAACATTATTTTATCTCAATTGTAGGGTTGCATATTAACCTGGGAGTAGGAAGCTATCCTTTCCTATCACCTACTTTGAAATCAAATGCATAGAGTAATTTTTCACCTTTTGTAAATCTATCACTCGTATTTCTTTCTTGAAAGCTACTACCATGTTATCTCATATTTAGCTGAGTGAGTACATACTTGTTCCAACGCTTTAGGGAGTTTCACTATGTATAAAGCTCAAAATTTAATGAAATTAGACTTTAGATAAGGGGTAATATAAAAGTAAGATTTCTTTTTGTAAATATTTGATATATTAGCCCAGAGAAAACTAGAAAAACAGGAGATCACTGAGAAAATTTGGCATTGTATATAACCATTTTTATACAGTGGCTTTGACAAATAGGCATGTCCCACTCCTCTACAGAAATGCTAAATATATATTACTAAACACAGTGATCAGACAAAATAGTGATTTAGGAGAGCAACTGATTGATTGGTTAAATTTTCAGAGAGTTATGTTATTCAGTGATCCAAATTAGTGGTGTACTTTGAAAATTTTGAGGGGGGAATAAAATTGCAGACAACCTATCTTCAGCTAATCAGATCCTTGAGCATGATTTTGAGACATGTTTGATGATGTGTTAATCTCTTTGAAAATGATGAGGTAGTAACTTGAAACAGGGTCTGGAGAATCCATATAATTCAAAATATGTGCTTGATCACAACCTGGCCTCATTCAGTCTAACCAATAAGCATTTACTGAAGTACTCTGGTTTGGGAAAGGTCATTGTATGATATAAGACACAGTGGAGTCTCTATGAATGTGTGTGTAAATGTGTCTCTGTTGTGGGATGATAGAGGAATTGATATTATTATCAGTATAAAAGAAACTAAACACTATCACTTCTATAAGAAAATATCTCCTATTCAGCATCTCCTTCTTCCCTTATTTCCAGTATCATGCTGCTTTTAACACAGAAAATAGAGAAGTAGGAGACAGACTGGCTAGTCATGGTTAAAAAACTTTCTGTTGATGCTAATAAGTTAATGAACAGACAAAAGGGCTTTCTTGGCCTTCCCCTTCATGCAAGGCACACAAAAAAGACATTATAAAAGACAATGAAAAATAACCCCTGATTTCAATCACTTCTTTTTTTTTTTTCTTCTGACTGCTCTTTTGTCTCAAAGAACTGTGTCCAATCTGGCCTCATTTCTCCCACAATGTGCCTACTGTGTGGCATCCACATTGTGTAGCCAAAAAAAAATGGAGTTTAGAAACAAATTTGAGCTCCACCACTGTATGATCCTAGGCAAGTTGCTTAACATTTTCTGATACTTACTTTACAAACTGAAAAAAAGATTATGCGAGGATATAATGATCTCTACAGAATTAGTTTACCATGTGTGAAATTCTAGTGCTCATAAACTTCTGTTTACCTCTTCCTCAGCCATAAGGATTTTGGTTCAAGTGTTTATCTGAATTTCAAATCATACCTGATTAGGATAGTTATAAATAGGAGGGGGAACTATGGACTACACATGAAATTGGAAAGTAAAGGAAATAAGGAAAATTAAACCAGCCTTAGGATTCTCTTCCTCTGTTAGACATGAGAAAGCTAAGTAGTGGCAGAGTCAAGGAGTAGGATTCACTCTTCCATAATCTCCACTGGCCACTTACATATATGGTTACTCTTAAATAAGAATACTTTTTAAACCAAAACAATGTGCTGGCTATGTAAATGCAACGTCAAGATGAGTGTCCTATAACACTCTTACAACTAGATAAACATAGGTAGAACAATGAAATTGGACCCCTATCTTGCACGAATCACAAAAATTAGCTCAAAATGGATCAAAGACTAAAACCTAAGAGAGTCAGTGATACCATAAAACTCCTTGAAGAATCTCCTTGCCATTGGTTTTGGCAATGACTTTTTGGATATGACACCAAACGAACAAACAACAAAAGCAAAAATCAACAAATGGGACTACATCAAGCTTAAAAGCTTCCACACAGCAAAAGAAACAACAAACAAACAGAATGAAAAGGCATCGTAAAGAATGGGAGAAAATTTTTACAAACCATATATGAGATAAGCGGTTAATATCCAAAATATATAAACAGCTCATACAACTCAATATATAAAAAAAAGCAACCCAATTAAAAAATGGGCAGAAGACCTAAATGGCCATTCGGATGTCTTCTTTGGAAAAATGTCTAACAGGTACATGAAAAGATGCTCAACATCACTGTTCATCAGGAAAATGCAAATCAAAACCACAATGAAACATCACCTGACACCTGTCAGAATTGCTATCAAGAAGACAAGAGGGGAGAATCTTCAAGATGGCAGAGGAGTAAGCTGTGGAGATCACATTCCTACCCACAGATACATCAAAAATACATTTACATGTGGAACAACTCCTACAGAACACCTACTGAACTCTGGCAAAAGACCTCAGATTTCCCAAAAGGCAAGAAACTCCCCACGTACCAGGGTAGGGCAAAATAAAAAAGAGACAAAAGAATAGGGATGGGACCTGCACCTCTGGGAGGGAGCTGTGAAGGAGGAAAAGTTTCCACACACTAGGAAGCTGCTTCACTGGCAGAGACAGGGGGTGGGCGGGGGAAGCTTCAGAGCCATGGAGGAGAGCAGCAACAGGGGCTGCAGAGGGCAAAGTGGAGAGATTCCTGCACAGAGGATTGGTGCAACCAGCACTCACCAGCCTGAGAGGCTTGTCTGCTCACCCGCCAGGGCAGGTGGGGGCTGGGAGCTGAGGCTCGAGCTTCTGAGGTCAGACCCCAGGGAGAGGACTGGGGTTGGCTGCGTGAACACAGCCTGAAGGGGGCTAGTGCACCACAGCTAGCCGGGAGGGAGTCCGGGAAAAACTCTGGACCTGCCTAAGAGGCAAGAGACCATTGTTTCGGGGTGTGCAAGGAGAAGAGATTCAGAGCACCTCCTAAACGAGCTTCAGAGATGGGTGTGAGCCACGGCTGTCAGCACAGATACCAGAGACGGGCATGAAACACTAAGGCTGCTGCTGCAGCCACCAAGAATCCTGTGTGCAAGCACAGGTCACTATCCACACCTCCCCTCCCAGGAGCATGTGCAGCCCGCCACTGCCAGTGTCCCGTGATCCAGGGAAAACCTCTCCGGGAGAACACACGGTGTGCCTCAGGCTGTTGTAATGTCACACCAGCCACTGCCGCTGCAGGCTCGCCCTGCATTCCATACCCCTCCTTCCCCCCAGCCTGAGTGAGCCAGAGCCCCCTAATCAGCTGCTCCTTTAACCTAGTCCTTTCTGGGTGAAGAACAGACGACAGAGGGCAACCTACATGCAGAGGCGAGGCCAAAACCAAAGTTGAACCCTAGGAGCTGTGAGAACAAAGAAGAGAAAGAGAAATTTCGCTGTGCAGCCTCAGGGGCAGCGGATTAAATCTCCACAATCAACTTGATGTACCCTGAATCTGTGGAATACCTGAATAGGCAATGAATCACCCCAAAATTGAGGCAGTGGACATTGGGAGCAACTGTAGACTTGGGGTTTGCTGTATGCAACTGACTAGTTTCTGATTTATAAGTTAATCTTAGTTTAGTTTTTAGCGCTTGTTATCATTGGTGGATTTGTTTATTGGTTTGGTAGCTTTTTCTTTAAAATTTTAAATTTTAATAATTTTTAAATTTTTTATTTTAATAACTTTATTTTATTTTTTCTTTCTTTCTTTTTTTTGTCCCTTTTCCTCTGAGCCGTGTGGCTGACAGGGTCTTGGTGCTCCGGCCAGGTGTCAGGCCTGAGCCTCGGAGGTGGGAGAGACAAGTTCATGACAGTGGACCACCAGAGACATCCTGGCCACACGTAATATCAATTGGCGAGAGCTCTCCCAGAGATCTCCATCTCAACGCTAAGAGCAGCAAGTTCCAGTGCTGGACACCCCATGCCAAACAACTAGTAAGACAGAAACACAACCCCACACATTAGCAGAGAGACTGCCTAAAATCATATTAAGGTCACAGACACCCCAAAACACACCACCAGATGCAACCCTACCCACCAGAAAGACAAGATCCAGCCCCACCCAGCAGAACACAGGACCAGTCCCCTCCACCAGGAAGCCTACACAAGCCACTGAACCAACCTTCCCCACTGGGGGCAGACAACAAAAACAACAGGAACTATGAACCTGCAGCCTGCAAAAAGGAGACCGCAAACACAGTAAGGTAAGCAAAATGATAAGACAGAGAAATACACAGCAAATGAATGAAAAAAGTAAAAACACACCAGACCAAACAAATGAAGAGGAAACAGGCAGTCAACCTAAAAAAGAATTCAGAGTCATGATAGTAAAGATGATCCAAAATCGTGGAAATAGAATGGAGAAAATAAATGTTGAACAAGGACCTGGAAGAAATAAAGAGCAAACAAACAATGATGAACAACACAATAAATGAAATTAAAAATTCTCTAGAAGGAATCAATAGCAGAATAACTGAGGCAGAAGAACAGATAAGTGACCTGGAAGACAAAATAGTGGAAATAACTACTGCAGAGCAGAATAAAGAAAAAAGAATGAAAAGAATTGAAGACAGTGTCAGAGACCTCAGGGACAGCATTAAATGCACCAACATGAAAATAATAGGGGTCCCACAAGAACAAGAGAAAAAGAAAGGGACTGAGAAAATATTTGAAGAGATTCTAGTCATAAACTTCCCTAACATGGGAAAGGAAATAGTCAATGAAGTCCAGGAAGCGCAGAGAGTCCCATACAGGATAAATCCAAGGAGAAACACACCAAGATACATATTAATCAAACTATCAAAAATTAAATACAAAAAAAATATTAGAAGCAGCAAGGGAAAGGCAACAAATAACATACAAGGGAATCCCCATAAGGTTAACAGCGGAGCTTTCAGCAGAAACTCTGCAAGCCAGAAGGGAGTGGCAAGACATATTTAAAGTAATGACAGGGAAAAGCCAACAACCAAGATTACTCTACACAGCATGGATCTTATTCAGATTCAACGGAAAAATTAAAACCTTTACAGACAAGCAAAAGTTAAGAGAATTCAGGCTCAGCAAGCCAGCTTTACAACAAATGCTAAAGGAACTTCTCTAGGCAGGAAACACAGGAGAAGGAAAAGATCTACAAAAACAAACACAAAACAATTAAGAAAATGGTAATAGGAACATAAATACTGATAATTACCTTAAATGTAAAAGAATTAAATGCTCCAACCAAAAGTCATAGACTGGCTGAATGGATACAAAAACAAGACCCATATATATGCTGTCTACAAGAGACCCACTTCAGACCTAGGGACACATACAAAGTGAGGGGATGGAAAAAGATATTCCATGCAAATGGAAATCAAATAAAGCTGGAGTAGCAATTCTCATATCAGACAAAATAGACTTTAAAGTAAAGACTATAACAAGGAATAAAGAAGGACAGTACATAATGATGAAGGGATCAATCCAAGAAGAAGATATAACAATTGTAAGTACTTATGCACCCAACATAGGAGCACCTCAATACATAAGGCAAATGCTAAAAGCCATAAAAGGAGAAATCGACAGTAACACAATCATAGTAGGGGACTTTAACACCCCACGTTCACCAATGGACAGTTCAACCAAAATGAAAATAAATAAGGAAACACAAGCTTTAAATGACACATTAAAAAAGACGGACTTAATTGATATTTATAGGACATTCCATCCCAAAACAACAGAATACACTTTCTTCTCAAGTGCTCATGGAACATTCTCCAGGATAGATCATATCTTGGGTCATAAATCAAGCCTTGGTAAATTTAAGAAAATTGAAATCGTATCAAGCATCTTTTCCAACCACAATGCTATGAAACTAGATATCAATTACAGGAAAAAAAAAACTGTCAAAAATACAAACACATGGAGGCTAAACAATACACTACTAAATAACCAAGAGATCACTGAAGAAATCAAAGAAAATCAAAAAATACCTAGAAATAAAGGACAATGAAAACACTATGCTCTAAAACCTATGGGATGCAACAGAAGCAGTTCTAAGAGGGAAGTTTATAACAATACAATCCTACCTCAAGAAACAAGAGACATCTCAAATAAACAACCTAACCTTAAACATAAAGCAATTAGAGAAAGAAGAACAAGAAAACCCCAAAGTTAGCAGAAGGAAAGAAATCATAAAGATCAGAGCAGAAATAAATGAAAAAGAGATGAAGGAAACAATAGCAAAGATCAATAAAACTAAAAGCTGGTTCTTTGAGAAGATAAACATTGAAAAACCATTAGCCAGACTCATCAAGAAAAAAAGGGAGAAGACTCAAATCAACAGAATTAGAAATGAAAAAGGAGAAGTAACAACTGACACTGCAGAAATACAAAAAGGATCATGAGAGATTACTACAAGCAACTCTATGCCAATAAAATGGACAACCTGGAAGAAATGAACAAATTCTTAGAATAGCACAGCCTTCTGACACTGAACCAGGAAGAAATATAAACAGACCAATCACAAGCACTGAAATTGAGACTGTGATTAAAAATCTTCCAACAAACAAAAGCCCAGGACCAGATGGCTTCACAGGCGTATTCTATCAAACATTTAAAGAAGAGCTAACACCTATCCTTGTCAAACTCTTCCAAAATATAGCAGAGGGAGGAACACTCCCAAACTCATTCTATGAGGCCACCATCACCCTGATACCAAAACCAGAAAAAGATGTCACAAAGAAAACTACAGGCCAATATCACTGATGAACATAGATGTAAAATTCCTCAACAAAATACTAGCAAACAGAATCCGACAGCACATAAGGATCATACACCATGATCAAGTGGGGTTTATCCCAGGAATGCAAGGATTCTTCAATATATGCAAATCAATCAATGTGATAAACCATATTAAAAACTGAAGGAGAAAAACCATATGATCATCTCAATAGATGCAGAAAAAGCTTTTGACAAAATTCAACACCCATTTATGATAAAAACTCTCCAGAGAGTGGGCATAGAGGGAACTTACCTCAACATAACAAAGGCCATATATGACAAACCCACAGCCAACATATTTCTCAGTGGAGAAAAGCTGAAACCACTTCCACTAAGATCAAGAACAAGACAAGGTTGCCCACTCTCATCTCTATTATTCAACATAGTTTTAGAAGTTTTAGCCACAACAATCAGAGATGAAAAAGAAATAAAAAGAATCCAAATCGGAAAAGAAGAATTAAAACTGTCACTGTCTGCAGATGACATGATACTATACATAGAGAATCCTAAAGATGCTACCAGAAAACTACTAGAGCTAATCAATGAATTTAGTAAAGTAGCAGGATACAAAATGAATGAACAGAAATCTCTTGCATTCCTATACACTAATGATGAAAAATCTGAAAGAGAAATTAAGGAAAAACTCCCATTTACCATTGCAAAAAAAAAAAAGAATAAAATACCTAGGAATACAAAAGACCTGTAGGCAGAAAAGTATAAGACACTGATGAAAGAAATTAAAGATGATAGAAACCGATGGAGAGATTATACCATGTTCTTGGATTGGAAGAATCAACGCTGTGAAAATGACTCTACTACCCAAAGCAATCTACAGATTCAATGCAATCCTTATCAAACTACCAGTGGCATTTTTCACAGGACTAGAACAAAAAATTGCACAGTTTGTATGGAAACACAAAAGACCCCGAATAGCCAAAGCAATCTTGAGAAAGAAAAATGGAGCTGGAGGAATCAGGCTCCCTGATTTCAGACTATACTACCAAGCTACAGTAATCAAGACAGTATGGTACTGGCACAAAAACAGAAATATAGATCAATGGAACAGGATAGAAAGCCCAGAGATAAACCCACGCACATATGGTCACCTTATCTTTGATAAAGGGGGCAAGAATATACATGGAGAAAAGACAGCCTCTTCAATAAGTGGTGCTGGGAAAACTGGACAGCTACATGTAAAAGAATGAGATTAGAACACTTCTTAACACCATACACAAAAATAAACTCAAAATGGATTAAAGACCTAAATGTAAGGCCAGACACTATAAAACTCTTAGAGGAAAACTTAGGAAGAACACTCTTTGACATAAATCACTGCAAGATCCTTTTTGACCCACCTCCTAGAGAAATGGAAATAAAAAAAAAACAAAAATAAACAAATGGGACCTAATGAAACTTAAAAGCTTTTGCACAGAAAAGGAAACCATATAAACAAGAGGAAGACAACCCTCAGAATGGGAGAAAATATTTGCAAACGAAGCGACAAAGGATTAATCTCCAAAATATACAAGCAGCTCATGCAGCTCAATATCAAAAAATTAACCAACCCAACCCCAAAATGGGCAGATCTAAATAGACATTTCTCCAACGAAGATATACAGATGGCCAAGAAGCACATGAAAATATGCTCAACATTACTAATTATTAGAGAAATGCAAATCAAAACTACAATGAGGTACCACCTCACACCAGTTAGAATGGGCATCATCAGAAAATCCACAAACAACAAATGCTGGAGAGAGTGTGGAGAAAAGGGAACCCTCTTGCACTGTTGGTGGAATGTAAAGTGATATAGCCACTACGGAGAACAGTATGGAGGTTCCTTAAAAACCTAAAAATAGAACTACCATATGACCCAGCAATCCTACTACTGGGCATATACCCTGAGAAAACCATAATTCAAAATGAGTCATGGACCACAATGTTCACTGCAGAACTATTTACCATAGCCAGGACATGGAAGCAACCTAAGTGTCCATCGACAGATGAATGGATAAAGAAGATGTGGCATATATATGCAATGGAATATTACTCAGCCATAAAAAGAAATGAAATTGAGTTATTTGTAGTGAGGTGGATGGACCTAGAGTCTGTCACACAGAGTGAAGTAAGTCAGAAAGAGAAAAACAAATACCATATGCTAACACATATATATGGAATCTAAAAACAAAACATAACATGGTTCTGAAGAAACTAGGGGCAGGACAGGAATAAAGACACAGACGTTGAGAATGGACTTGTGGACAAAGGCAGGGGGAAGTGTAAGCTGGGAAGAAGTGAGAGGGTGGCATTAACATATATACACTATCAAATGTAAAATAGCTAGTGGAAGCAGCCGCATAGCACAGAGAGATCAGCTCGGTGCTTGGTGACCACCTAGAGGGATGGAGAAGGGGAGGGTGACGCAGGAGGCGGGGCATATGGGGATATATGTATATATATAGCTGATTCACTTTGTTATACAACAGAAACTAACACAACACTGTAATGCAATTATACTGCAATAGAGATGTTTAAAAAAAAAAAAAGACGAGGGTTCTGGTTCAAGATGGTGACACAGGAAGATCCTGAATTCACCTCTCCCTATACACGGAATGTACAGCTACATATGGAACAATTTCCTCTGAAAAATACCCTTAAACTAGCTGAATGACTCCTAAACAGTGGGCAAACAAGAAAAAAAAATCCATATCAAAGTGGGTAAGAGGCAGAGACACAATCTTGCCATAAATCTCACCCACAGCATGGTGACCCACAATTGGGAGAGATCCAAAAACCCGGATCTCCTCCCTGAGGAGTGATTCGTTTGAACCTCTCACATCAGGCACTACATTGTTTAGGACCTTTATCTGGATTATCTGGAAGATGAACTGCCTAAACATCTAGCTTTGACAACCAACAGGGCTTGTGTCCACAAGGACTACAGTGCTATAGTGAACTGAGAAACAGCCCTCAAAGGGCTCATGTGCTCAGACTCACCACCCCAGGGCCCAGTGCAAAAGCAACCAATCAATGATCCCAAAGAGACTCACACCCATATGCATTATAACTAAAATGTTAAAAGCTAAAGACAAGAAAAGAATCTTAAAAGCACAAGAGAAAAACTTGTTATATACAAGGTAACCCACATAATACTATAAGCAGATTCTTCAACAGAAACATTGCAGGCCAGAAGGGAATGGCAATGATATACAGTCAAAGTACTGAAAGAAAAAAATAACTTCCAACAAAGAATACGCGACCTGGCAAAGTTATCTTTCCGAATTAAAGGAGAGAGAGTTTTGTAGCCAAGCAAAAGCTAAAGGATTTCATCACCAAGAAACGAGCCTTACAAGGAATGTTAAAGGAACTTCTTTAAGCTGAAAAGAAAGAGCACTAATTAAAACAGAAAACATATGAAAGTATAAATCTCACTGGTATGGGCAAATACATATGGTAAAGGTAGTCGAATAATCACTTAAAAGGCTAGTATGAAGATTAAAAGACAAAAGAAGTATAAATAAGTATAACTACAATAGTTAAGGGATACACAAGATAAAAAGATGTACGATGTGACATCAAAAACCTAAAATGTGGTAGGGTGTAAGGGAGAGTAAAAATATAGAACATTAGTATGCATTCAAACATAAGTTTTTATCAGCTTAAAATACACTGTTATAAATATAAGCTGTTATATGTAAACCTTGTGCTAACCACAAAACAAAAACCTATAGTAGATAAACAAAACATAAAGAGGATGAAATCTAAGCATACCAATACATAAAATCATTATATCACAATGGAGGAGAGCAAGTACAGAAAAAAGGAACAGAGGAACCACAAAGCAGCCAGAAAAAAATTAACAAAATGCCAATTACACATCTATTAACAATTACTTTAAATGTAAATGGAATGAATTCTCTAATGAAAAGACGTAGAGGGGAGATAGCCTCAACCACCAGAGGGCAAACAACAGAAGCAAGAAGAACTACAAATCCTGCAGCCTGTGGAACAAATACCACATTCACAGAAAGATAGACAAGATGAAAAAGCAGAGGGCTATGTACCAGATGAAGGAACAAGATAAAACCCCAGAAAAACAACTAAATGAAGTGGAGATAGGCAACCTTCCAGAAAAAGAATTCAGAATAATGATAGTGAAGATGATCCAGGACCTCGGAGAAAGAATGGAGGCAAAGCTCGAGAAGATGCAAGAAATGTTTAACAAAGACCTAGAAGAATTAAAGAACAAACAAACAGAGATGAAAAATACAATAACTGAAATGAAAAATACCCTACAAGGAATCAATAGAAGAATAACTGAGGCAGAAGAGCGGATAAGTGACCTGGAAGACAGAATGGTGGAATTCACTGCTGCGGAACAGACTAAAGAAAAAAGAATGAAAAGAAATGAAGACAGCCTAAGAGACCTCTGGGACAACATTAAACGCAACAACATTCGTATTATAGGGGTCCTAGAAGGAGAAGAGAGAGAGAAAGGACCAGAGGAAATATTTGAAGAGATTACAGTCAAAAACTTCCCTAACATGGGAAAGGAAATAGCCACCCAAGTCCAGGAAGCGTAGCGAGTCCCATACAGAATAAACCCAAGGAGAAACACGCCGAGACACATAGTAATCAAATTGGCAAAAATTAAAGACAAAGAAAAATTATTGAAAGCAGCAAGGGAAAAATGACAAATAACATACAAGGGAACTCCCATAAGGTTAACAGCTGATTTCTCAGCAGAAACTCTACAAGCCAGAAGGGAGTGGCATGATATACTTAAAGTGATGAAAGGGAAGAACCTACAACCAAGATTACTCTACCCGGCAAGGATCTCATTCAGATTCGATGGAGAAATCAAAAGCCTTACAGACAAGCAAAAGCTAAGAGAATTCAGCACCACCAAACCAGCTCTACAACAAATGCTAAAGGAACTTCTCTAACTGGGAAACACAAGAGAAGAAAAGGACCTACAAAAACAAACCCAAAACAATTAAGAAAATGGTCAGAGGAACATACATATCGATAATTACCTTAAACGTGAATGGATTAAATGCTCCAACCAAAAGACACAGGCTTGCTGAATGGACACAAAAACAAGACCCATCTATATGCTGTCTACAAGAGACCCACTTCAGACCTAGGGACACATACAGACTGAAAGTGAGGGGATGGAAAAAGATATTCCATGCAAATGGAAATCCAAAGAAAGCTGGAGTAGCAATACTCATATCAGATAAAATAGACTTTAAAATAAAGAATGTTACAAGAGACAAGGAAGGACACTACATAATGATCAAGGGATCAATCCAAGAAGAAGATATAACAATTATAAGTATATATGCACCCAACATCGGAGCATCTCAATACATAAGGCAACTGCTAACAGCTCTAAAAGAGGAAATCGAAAGTAACACAATAATAGTGGGGGACTTTAACACCTCACTTACACCAATGGACAGATCATCCAAAATGAAAATAAATAAGGAAACAGAAGCTTTAAATGACACAATAGACCAGATAGATTTAATTGATATTTATAGGACATTCCATCCAAAAACAGCAGATTACACTTTCTTCTGAAGTGTGCACAGAACATTCTCCATGATAGATCACATCTTGGGTCACAAATCAAGCCTCAGTAAATTTAAGAAAATTGAAATCATATCAAGCATTTTTTCTGACCACAATGCTATGAGATTAGAATTACAGGGAAAAAAACGTAAAAAACACAAACACAGGGAGGCTAAACAATACGTTACTAAATAACCAAGAGATCACTGAAGAAATCAAAGAGGAAATCAAAAAATACCTAGAGAGAAATGACAATGAAAACACGACGATCCAAAACCTATGGGATGCAGCAAAAGCAGTTCTAAGGGGGAAGTTTATAGCTATACAAGCCTACCTCAAGACCAAAAAAAAATCTCAAACAATCTAACCTTACACCTAAAAGAACTAGAGAAAGAAGAACAAACAAAACCCAAAGTTAGCAGCAGGAAAGAAATCATCAAGATCAGAGCAGAAATAAATGAAATAGAAACAAAGAAAACAATAGCAAAGATCAATAAAACTAAAAGCCGGTTCTTTGAGAAGATAAACAAAATGGATACACCATTAGCCAGACTGATCAAGAAAAAGAGGGAGAGGACTCAAATCAATAAAATTAGAAATGAAAAAGGAGAAGTTACAACAGACACTGCAGAAATACAAAGCATCCTAAGAGACTACTACAAGCAACTCTATGCCAATAAAATGGACAACCTGGAAGAAATGGACAAATTTTTAGAAAGGTATAACCTTCCAAGACTGAACCAGGAAGAAACAGAAAATATGAACAGACCAATAACAAGTAATGAAATGGAAACTGTGATTAAAAATCTTCCAACAAACAAAAGTCCAGGATCAGATGGCTTCACAGGTGAATTCTATCAAACATTTAGAGAAGAGCTAACACCCATCCTTCTCAAAATCTTCCACAAAATTGCAGAGGAAGGAACACTCCCAAACTCATTCTATGCAGCCACCATTACCGTGATAACAAAACCAGACAAAGATACTACAAAAAAAGAAAATTACAGACCAATATCACTGATGAATATAGATGCAAAAATCCTCAACAAAATACTAGCAAACAGAATCCAACAACACATTAAAAGGATCATACACCATGGTCAAGTGGGATTTATCCCAGGGATGCAAGGATTCTTCACTGTATGCAAATCAGTCAATGTGATAAACCATATTAAGAAATTGAAGGAGAAAAACCATATGATCATCTCAATAGATGCAGAAAAAGCTTTTGACAAAATTCAACACCCATTTATGATAAAAGCTCTCCAGAAAGTGGGCATAGAGGGAACCTACCTCAACATAATAAAGGCCATATACAACAAACCCATAGCAAACATCATTCTCAATGGTGAAAAACTGAAAGCATTTCCTCTAAGATCAGGAACAAGACAAGGATGTCCACTCTCACCACTATTATTTAACATAGTTTTGAAAGTCCTAGCCACAGCAACAAGAGAAGGAAAAGAAATAAAAGGAATACAAATTGGAAAAGAAGAAGTAAAACTGTCACTCTTTGCAGATGACATGATACTATACATAGAGAATCCTAAAAATGCCACCAGAAAACTACTAGAGCTAATCAATGAATTTGGTAAAGTTTCAGGATACAAAATTAATGGACAGAAATCTCTTGCATTCCTATACACTAATGATGAAAAATCTGAAAGAGAAATTATGGAAACACTCCCATTTACCATTGCAACAAAAAGAATAAAATACCTAGGAATAAACCTACCTAGGAAGACAAAAGACCTGTATGCAGAAAACTATAAGACACTGATGAAAGACCTTAAACATGACACAGACAGATTCAGAGATATACCATGTTCTTGGATTGGAAGAATCAATATTGTGAAAATGACTATAGTACCCAAAGCAATCTACAGATTCAATGCAATCCCTATCAAATTACCAATGGCATCTTTTACGGAACTAGAACAAATCATCTTAAAATTTGTATGGAGGGCTTCCCTGGTGGCGCAGTGGTTGGGGGGGTCTGCCTGCCAGTGCAGGGAACGCGGGTTTGGGCCCTGGTCCAGGAGGATCCCACATGCCACAGGGCGGCTGGGCCCATGTGCCACAACTGCTGAGGCCCATGCGCCTGGAGCCCATGCTTCGCGGCAGGAGAGGCCACCGCAGTGAGAAGCCCACGCACTGCATCAAAGAGTAGCCCCCCGCTGTCAGCAGCTAGAGAGAACCCGCGTGCCGCAGTGAAGAACCAATGCAGCCCCAAATTAAATAAATGAATAAATAAATAAATTTTAAAAAGAAAAAAAGAAACAGTTATGATAGATATTATTAAAAAAAAAATTTGTATGGAGATACAAAAGACCCTGAAGAGCCAAAGCAGTCTTGAGGGAAAAAAACAGAGCTGGAGGAATCAGACGCCCTGACTTCAGACTATACTACAAAGCTACAGTAATCAAGACAACATGGTACTGGCACAAAAACAGAAACATAGATCAGTGGAACAAGATAGAAAGCCCAGAGATAAACCCACGCACCTATGGTCAACTAATCTATGACAAAGGAGGCAAAGATATACAATGGAGAAAAGACAGTCTCTTCAATAAATGGTGCTTGGAAAACTGGGCAGCTACATGTAAAAGAATGAAATTAGAACACTCCCTAACACCATACACAAAAATAAACTCAAAATGGATTTGAGACCTAAATGTAAGACTGGACACTATGAAACTCTTAGAGGAAAACATAGGAAGAACACTCTTTGACATAAATCACAGCAAGATCTTTTTTGATCCACCTCCTAGAGTAATGGAAATAAAAACAAAAATAAACACATAGGACCTAATGAAACTTCAAAGCTTTTGCACAGCAAAGGAAACTATAAATAAAACAAAAAGACAACCCTCAGAATGGGAGAAAATATTTGCAAACTAATCAACGGACAAAGGATTAATCTACAAAATATAGAAACAGCTCATGCAGCTCAATATTAAAAAAACAAACAAACAACCCAATCCAAAACTGGGCAGAAGACCTAAATAGACATTTCTCCAAAGAAGACATACACAGGTGGCCAAGAAGCACATGAAAAACTGCTCAACATCACTAATTATTCGAGAAATGCAAATCAAAACTACAATGAGGTATCACCTCACACTGGTCAGAATGGCCATCATCAGAACATCTACAACCAATAAATGCTGGAGAGGGTGTGGAGAGAAGGGAACCCTCTTGCACTGTTGGTGGGAATGTAAATTGATACAGCCACTATGGAGAACAGTATGGAGATTCCTTAAAAAACTAAAAATAGAATTACCATATGATCCAGCAATCCCACTACTGGGCATATACCCAGAGAATACCATAATTCAAAAAGACACATGCACTGCAATGTTCACTGCAGCACTATTTACAATAGCCAGGTCATGGAAGCAACCTAAATGCCCATCAACAGACGAATGGATAAAGAAGATGTGGTACATATATACAATGGAATATTACTCAGCCATAAAAAGGAACAAAATTGGGTCATTTGTTGAGACGTGGATGAATCTAGAGACTGTCATACAGAGTGAAGTAAGTCAGAAAGAGAAAAACAAATATCGTATATTAACGCATATATGTGGAACCTAGAAAAATGGTACAGATGAACCGGTTTGCAGGGCAGAAATTGAGACACAGATGTGGAGAACAAACGTATGGACACCAAGGGGGGAAAGCAGTGGGGGGTGGGGGTGTGATGAATTGGGAGATTGGGATTGACATGTATACACTGATGTGTATAAAATTGATGACTAATAAGAACCTGCTGTATAAAAAAAAAATAACAAAATTCAAAAAAGAAAAAGACATAGAGGGGCTGAATGGATAAACAGCATTTGAAGAAATCAAAGAGGAAATCAAAAAATACCTGGAGACAAACAAAAAGGAAAACACAACAATCCAAAATCTTTGGGACAAAGCAAAAGCAGTTCTAAGGTAGAAATTCATAGTGATACAAGCTTACCTCGGGAAACAAGAAAAATCTCAAATAAACAACCTAAGGTTATACCTAAAGGGACTAGGAAAAGAATACAAAAAAACCCCAAAGTTATTAGAAGGAAGGAAATCATAAAGTTCAGAGAAGAAAAAATATAGAGACCAAAAAAAAAAAAAACACCCCACAATAGAAAAGATCAATGAAACTAAGAGCTGGTTCTTTGGAAAGATAAACAAAATTGATAAACCTTTAGTCATACTGATCAAGAAAATAAAGGCCCAAATCAATATAATCAGAGGTCAAAAATGAGAAGTTACAGCCAACACCACAGAAATACAAAGGGTCATAAGAGAGTACTTCGAACAATGATATACCAATAAAATGGACAACCTAGAAGAAATGGACAAATTCCTAGAAATGTACAATCTCCCAAGACTGATAAAGGAAGAAATAGAAAATTGAATAGACCAAAAGAAACTCCCAACAAACAAAACTCCAGGGCCAGATGGCTTCACAGGTGAATTCTACCAAATATTTAGGAAAGAGTTAACACCTATCCTTCTTGAATTATTCCAAGAATTGCAGAGGAAGAAACACTGCTGAACTCATTCTATGAAGCCAGCATCACCCTGATGCCAAAACCGGACAAAGATATCACAAAAAAGAAAATTACATGGTAATATTACTGATGAACATAAACACAAAAATCCTCAACAAAATATTAGCAATCCGAATCCAACAATACATTAAAAGGATCATTCACCATGATCAAATGGGATTTATCCCAGGGATGCAAGGATTTTTCAATAGCCACAAATTGAAGCATAAAAACCATATGATCATCTCACTAGATGCAGAAAAAAGCTTTTGACAAAATTCAATATCCATTTATAAAAAAACTCTCCAGAAAGTAGGCATAAGAGGGAACATACCTCAACATAATAAAGGCCATATACAACCATCTACAACAAAGGAGGCAAGAAGATATAGTGGAGAAAAGACAGCCTCTTCAATAAGTGTTACTGGGAAAACTGGACAGCTACATGTAAAAGAATGAAATTAGAACATTCTCTAACATCATATACAAAAATAAATTGGATTAAAGACCTAAATGTAAGACCTGAAACCATAAAACTCCTAGAAGAAAACATAGAACACTCTTGACGTAAATCACAGCAATATTTTTTGGCTCCATCTCCTAAAGCAAAGGAAATAAAAGTAAAAATAAATGGGACCTAATAATGTATATGTATGTATATATACACATACTACACGTACACACACACACAATGGAATATTATTCAGGCATAAAAAGAGAATGAAATCTTGCCATTTGCAACAACATGGATGGACCTTGAAGGCATTATGCTAAATAAGTCAGGCAGAGAAAGACACATACCATATAATCTTACTTATATGTAAAATCTAAAAGAGCAAAAACAAAACACCAAGCTCATAGATTCAAACAAGAGATTGGTGTTTGGCAGGGGGTGTGGAGGTGGGTGATATAGATGAAGGGAGACAAAAGGTACAAACTTCCAGTTATAAATAAGTCATGGGGATGTAATGTACAGCATGGTGACTATAGTTAATAATACTGCATTGCATATTTGAAAGTTTGCCAAGAAAGTAGATCTTAAAAGTTTTCCTCACAAGAAAAAAAAAAAATTGGTAACTATGTATGGTGACAGACGTTAACTAGTCTTATTGTGGTGATCATTTCACAGTGTATACAAATACCAAACCATTATGTTGTACACTTGAAACTAATATAATGTTATATGTCAGTTATACCTCAATTAAAAATGTAAAAATGCATCACAATATAGGGTTAATGAGAAATCAGGGCAAACTTTAGGAAAATCAGGCAACAGCCTTAACAAAGTAAAAATATCCTACTTCTTCTTCCAGTCAGTATTTCTTAGGTGATATTAGTTGCTAAAGCAGGAAATGAGAACAATTATTATGAACAAGTATTAATATTCTTTTAGCCCAGTGACATGAGAAATACCCAAAGGAGGTAAGAATTGCAAGATGAAAGTTAGGTAGTAGTAGAAAATGTGGGTTAGATTGATAGAGCTGAATTTTGGAGAACAGATTTTTAAGGCTTAGAAAAAAAAATCAACCAATAAATTCACTGGAAATGAAAGAGGTGAGATTTTCATAAGTGAACTATATTATTTTGAATAAGTCATTTTCCCTCTCTGAACCTCAGTTTCCTCATTTAGTAAAGTGGTTAGACTACATTATCTTTTTAAAAAACAAATGATTTATTTTGGAATAATTTTAGCTTTACCAAAAAGTTGCAGAGATAATAGAGAGTCCCCATATACTCCTCCCCCAGTTTCTCTTATTGTTAACATCTTACATCAGTATGGTAGACTCATCAAAACTAAGAAACCAACAGTGGTAACTTACTATAAACTAAACTTCAGACTTGATTCAAATTTCACCAGTTTTCCCACTACTGTCCTTTTTCAGTTCCAGAATCCAATCCATGGTGCCTTTAGTTATCGTATCTCCTCAGTGTTCGCTGGTCTGTGACAATTTCTGTCTTTCTTTGCTTTTCATGACCTTGACAGATTTGAGGAGTACTGGTCATATACTTCCCAGAATGTCCCTCAAGTGGGGTTTGTCTAATATTTTTCTTATGATTTGACTGAGGTTATGGGTTTTGGGTAAGGATACCACAGAGATAAAGTGCCCTTCTCATCACATCATATCAGGGAGTAAGTAGTACATGATGCCTGCATGACTCATCATTGGTGATGTTAATCTCGAAAACTTGGTTAAAGTGTCTCTGTAGTAGTTTTCTATGGCTGACATAACAAATTGTCAAAACCCAATGGGTTATAAAAATTGTATTATCTTACAGTTCTAGAGTTCAGAAGTATGACATAGAACTGAGCTAAAATCAAGGTGCTGGCATTGCTGCATTTCTTTCTAGAGAGTCTAGGGGAGAATCCATTTCCTTGCCTTTTTCCAACTTGCAGAGGCCACTTGCATTCCTTGGCTCATTGCCTCCTTCCCCTGTCTTCAGTCAGCCACTGCTGGCTGAGTCCTTCCCACATTGCATCGTTCTGACACTGCTTCCTTAGTCATATCTGCCTCTGACTAGCTCGTTTTTCCTTTCCTATTTAGGGACTCTTGTGAATACTGGACCCAGCCAGTTAATCCAGGATAATCTTCCTATATAAAGGTCATTTGATTAGCAACCCCCCTTTGCCATGTACTGTAATATATTTGCAGATTCCAGGGATTAGGACATGAACAGCTGTGTGTGTGTGGGGCGGGGGGGGGCAGTGGATATTCTGCCTACCACGGGTAGTATTTGCCAAATTTCTCCACTGTAAAAGGTGTTATTTTTATCTTTCTACACTCTTTTCTTTAGAAGTGAATCATTAAATCCACACTCAAGGGAGGAAGGAGATAAACATGCATGCACATACACATACATACAATTTGTAATTCTTCTATAAGGAAAATTTGTCTCCTCCATTTATTTACTTATTAAAACATTTGTGTCTATCAGTATTGACTAATGGATATTTATTTTATACTTGGATTATAATAATAAAATGTTTATTGTGTTGCTTAGAAGATCATTTCTTTCATTTTTGTTGTTTACCAAAATCATGCACAATTTTTAGTTTTAAAACTGACCAATATAGAAATGTGTATAGTAAAAGTTAAAAGTCTCTTTACCCTTTCTTGATCTTATTTCCCAGAGATAACTATTATCAGTTTATATATATATTTTAGACTTCTTTCTATAAATATATAATTATTTGGATATAATGTATAAAGATGCTTTTTCTTACTTTACATAGGACAATACTTCACATAATGTTACACAATTTTCTCATATAACAATATGTCTTAAAGATCACAGCCTATCATGCACTTATATATGCCTGAGTCATTCATTTAAATGGCTATCTCATTCATTTTAATGGCTACACAGTATTCTCCTAGTATGTATATACCTCATTTATGTAGTCTCCTCTTGATGTACTCATAGGTTGTTTCCAGTTTTTCACTATTGCAAGCAATACTGCAGTGAACTTTCTTGTATATTTTGTACAATGTGCTAGTATTTCTATGTAACTAAAAGCTTTCAGGTCCTTCTAGCTCTGATTTTTTTCGTATTCCTAGAAAAAGAATACCAGAACTGGCGGCATTGGCATTAAAGTATAATTTTCAAAGAATTAAAACATGACTCTCGTAAGACCGGATACTATAAAACTTTTAGAGGAAAGTATAGGCAGAACACTCTTTGACAGAAATCTCAGCAATATCTTTTTGATCCATCTCCTAGAGTAATGGAAATAAAAACAAAAATAAACAAATGGGACCTAATGAAACTCAAAAGCTTTTGCACAGCAAAGGAAACCATAAACAAAATGAAAAGACAACTCACAGAATGGGAGAAGATATTTGCAAACCAGGCGACCGACAAGGGATTAGTCTCCAAAACTTACAAACAGCTCATACAGCTCAATATCAAAGCAAACAGCCCAATCAAAAAATGGGCAGAAGACCTAAATAGACATTACTCCAAAGAAGACACGCAGATGGCCAAGAGGCACATGAAAAGATGCTCAACATCACTAATTATTAGAGAAATGCAAATCAAAACTACAATGAGGTATCACCTCACACCAGTCAGAATGGCCATCATCAAAAAGTCTGCAAACAATAAATGCAGGAGAGGGTGCAGAGAAAAAGGAACCCTCCTACACTGTTGGTGGGAATGTAAATTGATACAGCCACTATGGAGAACAGTATGGAGGTTCCTTAAGAAACTAAAAATAGAGCTACCATATGATCCCACAAACCCACTCCTGGGCATATATCTGGAGAAAAACATGATTCGAAAGGATACATGCACCAGTGTTCATTGAAGTGCTGTTCACAATAGCCAAGACATGGAAGCAACCTAAATGTACATCGACAGAGGAATGGATAAAGAAGATGTGGTACATATATACAATGGAGTATCACTCAGCAATTAAAAAGAATGAGATAATGCCATTTGCATCAACATGGATGGCCCTGGAGATTATCATACTAAGTGAAGTAAGTCAGACAGAGAAAGACATCATATGATATCACTTATATGTGGAATCTAAAAAAAAAGGTACAAATGAACTTATTTACAAAACAGAAACAGACTCACAGACTTAGAAAATGAACTAGTGGTTACCAGGGAAAAGGGTGGGGAGGGATAGATTGGCAGTTTGGGATTGACATGTACACACTGCTATATTTAAAATAGATAACCAACAAGGACCTACTGTATAGCACAGGGAACTCTGTTCAATACTCTGTAATAACCTAGATGGGAAAAGAATTTGAAAAAGAATAGATACATATAGATATACAATTGAATAAATCTGCTGTACACCTGAAACTCACACAACATTGTTAATCAACTATATTCCAATATAAAATAAAAATTTAAAAAAAACATAAAAAACATGACTCTCATGTAAATTAAAAAAATGAAAATGTGAACAAGATTTCATGTAATTAAGTAATGAAGGAAGCAGTAGGATTTTGAGACCAGTTCAAATAAGAATTAGGAAGATGGATAAATAATCACAAAGGCTTCACTGAATTTATTTGTAATTACAACGCCAGTTAATAATCCATAAGGCAATAAAATGCAGTGTTTGAGATTATCTTTTCTACAGGGCAGAGTCTCTATGAGACAAAATGCATTTGCATATCTATGGTCAGGAATCACTTTCATTGCTATAAGTTTTGTACAACTAACAGATATCCCACAATATAGTAAAAGAGCAAGTTAACTGAAGGTGCCTATAACTGTGGAATCAAACGAACTCCATAGAGGATCTACTACCTAATGTCCAGCAGTCTTCTGCAATGACACTCAGAAATAATTGTCAAAGGCGTGAAGATGGGCACTAGACATTACTAACACTAGAATTAGTGAACCACAGAGACGCCATACTTATACCTGGAAGCATGAACCACTGTTCAATCACTCACCTACACTTACCTATATAAAAAGCTAAATTTCCCCCTAGTTAGCCTCCATGAAATTAGTAATACCATCTTTGGTGTGTGTACTGCTGTCACTTCATATATTTAAGTTCACGGGTATAGGGGAGCAATAGTTTTTTCTTAAGAACTTCGCTTGCAATTCGCATATGCTACCACTAAGCATGGAATGACTGGTACCTTGATTAGAGCCTGCCATAATGTGTTTGATGGAGAGAGAAGTTAGATGCTAGTAGTTTTTTTCCATCTTACCCAGGGCTCTTTTGTCCTTCGACGCTAGCATGAATAGAATAAGTGTATGAACTATGACACATACCAAATGAGATACAAATTCGCTTATGGTATTCCGGCACATTAGAAAATGACCTCAGCTTATCACATATATAACGTTTTAAAATAACAAGACTTTAAAGCACATATAAAGGGTAAAACACCTATGATGAATGCACAAATGCAAAAACACTGACTCTGCACTGTTTCATTTAATTCCCCTACTAACCTAATGAGGTAGATAAAACAAGTACCTGCTTACAGATGAGGATGCTGCAGAGTTGCAAAGTTATGTCACTTGTCCATTGTCACACAGTGAGTCCATTCCAGAATTGGGATTAGAGGCTCCATTTCTTGACTACTAGTTGACTCAGTGCTCTATTACATACCACTTGGAAAGTATTCTTGTAAACAATTATATCCTCTAGAAAGATCATTCAGCATGCTATAAAAAATCATATGACGAAGCATCTTCTTCACTATATCTATCAAAAATATTTATTGGGACCTAAGAATAGGGCACTCTATGAGTGCTACAGGAGATGCTGAAAGATACAAAATGTAGTTTTTTCCTTCAAAGAACTTGTGAATTTAGTTCTGCACATAATATTCATTAACTTAACAAATGCTTATTGGGCTTCCCTGGTGGCACAGTGGTTAAGAATCCGCCTGCCAATGCAGAGGACATGGGTTTGAGTCCTGGTCCAGGAAGATCCCACATGCTGCGGAGCAACTAAGCCCGTGCGCCACTACTACTAAGCCTGTGCTCTAGAGCCCGCGAGCCACAAATACTGAGCCCATGTGCCACAACTACTGAAGCCCATGCGCCTAGAACCCGTGCTCCGCAACAGGAGAAGCCACCACAATGAGAAGCCCATGCACCGCAACGAAGAGTAGCCCCCGCTCACCACAACTGGAGAAAGCCCGCGTGCAGCAATGAAGACCCAATGCAGCCAAAAATAAATTTTTAAAACACCAAAAACACAAATGCTTATCAAGTACCAACAATGCGGTAGGCATTGTTCTAGGTACTGGAAGTATATTAAAGGACTTGCCACAAGGTGTGAAAGCTGAGATCACAAATTTGCATGTCTACAGGTGCTAGCAGGTAACACAAAAGTGAAACAGGCCTGATAGAAGTGTTCAGGACAATGACAAATAAAAGAACCCGTGCACTATCTAAACAGGACAGAAGCTGCATTCCCAGGTGCTTGTTGTCACATGGGAAGGCAGACTCGGAGTTGCCAGTTCTTCAGATTTCTAGGAAAGAAATCTGGATTTTTATGTGAAACACTGGGAACTAAGTTTATTTTTTTATAAAATGCTGAGCAGGGCAAACAAAACACATCTGCCTGCCAAATCCAGTTCATCTGCTGACAACTTGTGACCGCTGCATTAAAAGATAACAGCCAAATGGAGGACAGAGACCATCAGCCCTATTTTAGTACCAAGGAAACGAGAGTAACTGGAGCCTGCGGTAGCCAGGGTAGATTTCATAAAGGAGGTGGGTATTGAGCAGGACCTGGGAGACTGAGCATAGAATGCAGGAGCCCCAGCCCTAAAGCACTTCACTTACCTATGCCCTCATATGTTGACTGAAATCACCATGAGTCAATGGCATCCTGTAGCTGCAATGACGTCCATATACTACAAGAACACAAGACCTGATCACCGCTGTCCTCTGCCAGCGACATAGGCTAAAATTGTGGTGTCAGGTTTGCAATTAGAGGCTGCCTGCAAGAGGAACACTGAAAACACATGGAGCAAACCCAGAGTCAGGTAACCAGAGTAGTAAAAGAATTGGAAGTTATAAGGGACAGATATCTATAGCCCAAATGAGTCATGAAATATAGGGCTCATACATGTGGTTCATACCACCCCCTTACTTAACATCTTTCCAGGAGATTTTGAGGGCAGTGTACTTAAAATTCAAATGTCTTATCATGACCTACAAGGCCCTAAAACTCTGACTTCCATCTGCCTCTTTGCATTCATCTTGTATCATACTCTCCAGGACTCACTATACTCCAGCTACAATGGCTTTCTCTCCATTCCTCATAATTTCCAAACATCTGCATATGCTGTTCCCTCTACCTGGGATACTCTTCACCATGGTTTGTTTGTTTGAATAACAGATTTGTTTTCATCATTTCCTCTAAGATCAGGAACAAGACAAGGATGTCCACTCTTGCCACTATTATTCAACATAGTTTTGGAAGTCCTAGCCATGGCAATTGGAGAAGAAAAAAATAAATAAAAGGAATACAAATTGGAAAGTAAGAAGTAAAACTGTCACTGTCCACCTACAGGGGTGGGATAGGGAGGGTGGGAGGGAGGGAGACGCAAGAGGGAAGAGATATGGGAACATATGTATATGTATAACTGATTCACTTTGTTATAAAGCAGAAACTAACACACCATTGGAAAGCAATTATACTCCAATAAAGATGTTAAAAAAAAAAAAAACTGTCACTGTTTGCAGATAACATGATACTATACATAGAAAATCCTAAAGATGCCACCAGAAAACTACTAAAGCTAATCAATGAATTTGGTAAAATTGCAGGATACAAAATTAATGCACAGAAATCTCCTGCATTCCTATACACTAACAACGAAAGATCAGAAAGGGAAATTAAGGAAACAATCTCATTCACCATTGCAACAAAAACAACACCTAGGAATAAACCTACCTAAGGAGGTAAAAGACCTGTACTCAGAAAACTATAAGACACTGATGAAAGAAATAACAGATGGAGAGATATATCATGTTCTTGGATTGGAAGAATCAATATTGTCAAAATGACTATACTACCCAAAGCAATCTACATATTCAATGCAATCCCTATCAAATTACCAATGGCATTTTTCACAGAACTAGAACAAAAAATCTTAAAATCTGTATGGAGACACAAAGACCCCGAATAGCCAAAGCAAACTTGAGAAGAAAAAAAAAAAAGAGTTGGCGGAATCAGGCTCCCTGACTTTCAAGACAATATGGTACTGGCACAAAACCAGAAATATAGATCAATGGAACAGGATAGAAAGCCCAGAGATAAACCCACGCACATATGGTCAACTAATCTATGACAAAGGAGGCAAGGATATACAATGGAGAAAAGACAGTCTCTTCAATAAGTGGTGCTGGGAAAACTGGACAGCTACATGTAAAAGAATGAAATTAGAACACTCCCTAACACCATACACAAAAATAAACTCAAAATGGATTAAAGACCTAAATGTAAGGCCAGACACTATAAAACTCTTTGAGGAAAACATAGGAAGAACACTCTTTCTTTGACATAAATCACAGCAAGATCTTTTTTGACCAACCTCCTAGAGAAATGGAAATAAAACTAAAAATAAACAAATGGGACCTAATGAAACTTAAAAGCTTTTGCACAGCAAAGGAAAATATAAATAAAACAAAAAGACAACCCTCAGAATAGGAGAAAATATTTGCAAACAAATCAACGGACAAAGGATTAATCTCCAAAATATATAAACAGGTCATACAGCTCAATACTAATAAAAAAAACAACCCAATCCAAAAATGGGCAGGAGATCTAAATAGACGTCTCTCCAAAGAAGACATACAGATGGCCAAGAGGCACATGAAAAGCTGCTCAACATCACTAATTATTTGAGAAATGCAAATCAAAACTACAACGAGGTACCACCTCACAGTGGTCAGAATGGCCATCATCAGAACATCTACAAACAATAAATGCTGGAGAGGGTGTGGAGAGAAGGGAACCCTTCTGCACTGTTGGTGGGAATGTAAATTGATACAGCCACTATGGAGAACAGTGTGGAGCTTCCTTAAAAAACTAAAAATAGAACTACCATATGACCCGACAATCCCACTACTGGGCATATACCCAGAGAAAACTATAATTCAAAAGGACACATGCACCCCAATGTTCATTGCAGCACTATTTACAATAGCCAGGTCTTGGAAGCAACCTAAATGTCCACCGATAGACAAATAGATAAAGAATGTGGTACATATATACAATGGAATATTACTCAGCCATAAAAAGGAACGAAAGTGGGTCATTTCTAGAGACGTGGATGGACCTAGAGACTGTCATACAGAGTGAAGTAAGTCAGAAAGAAAAAAATATCGTATATTAACACATATATGTGGAATCTAGAAAAATGGTACAAATGAACCGGCTTGCAAGGCAGAAATAGACACAGATGTAGAAAACAAACGTATGGACACCAAGGGGGGAACAGGGGTGGGATGAATTGGGAGATTGGGATCAACATATATACACTAATATGTATAAAATAGATAAGTAATGAGAACCTGCTGTATGGCATAGGAAACTCCACTGTACAGTAGAAACTAAAACAACATTGTAAAACAACTATACCACAATGAAAAAAACAAACAAACATTTGCTTTCATGCTTCAACTCTTAGCTTCATCACTTTCTCGGAGATATCTTACCTGACTACCATATCTCAAGTAAATTCCTCCCCTTTTTCTCTGCCGTGGCCCCTCTTTTCCTTCTTAGCTCCAGCAGGGCAAGTTCTAGGTCTTCCTGTTGACTGTTAAATCACTAGCACATAGTACAATGCCTGGCACCAACAAGGTACTCAATGAAGGTTGTTGAATAAATAGATGACTATAAGTAAATGAGGTCTGAGTACTTGTTTATACATCTGAAGGGATATTATGAGGCAGGGAGAATACCTCACAATTATGGCTCCCTACAGAGTACATACATACTACCCTGGAAGCAATATAGGAGGAGAGCAAGGACAAGCATAGTAGTAGGTAGAGAAATGGCTAAAAACATTTTCTGGGCTCATGATCCTGTTAATTAATCACACACATTCATACACCTTCTCTCATAAAGGGAAATAGATTTTTCCAAATGCAGATATCAGAAGGAGAGAGAGTTTGGTCATCTCTCTCAGGCCCTGTGAGAATAATCATTAATTACCCTAGTACAGTAGGGATATTTGCTAAAAGGAGCATTTTATTAGTCATATCATAATTGGGTTCAGTTATGTGTGGCAAACATTTTTTACCAGTCCCCATCCTCAAGGAAATGCAATGACAGCCTCCCACCTGCCATCTCCCTGTAGTCTTCAGTCCCCCTTTTATCCAGCAGCCCGAGTGAGCTAGCCAGCTGAAATGCAAACACCGCAGTGAGTCCAGGGAAAAAAGACAGTGGCGCTACCTTTTAATACAAATGGCAAAAGAAAGAAAATTTCAGAAGGTCATATAGCAGGTTACTGAAGAAAGTGGAAGATGTCAGGGGGATGCAAAACGACAAGGAAAGTGTCAACTGTAGGTAGACAACAGGTACACTTTATCCTACTCAACTCAGTGGGAGTGACTGAAAGTCAACATTTAATGCAGCATCTGCATGCCCAGAATGGCTTACAATCAGCAAGCATGCAAATAGATTAAATTTGTCGACTACAACTGCACAAGGATAAAAGAAAGACTAAGAGGGCATGATATATTGAGGAGGGGTTTGAATAATTTAATGGTCCTAATTTTGTCTTCAATGCCGTCTCAGTTGAGGTACTTCCAGGGGCAGACAGCTAAATAAATGATAGAAAGTTTGCAGTATATAAGCCAGATGCTAGACCCATTAATCAAATAGCTCATTTTGCCCCTATTCATGTACTTTATTCATTTTACTAAGAGCTAGAGGCCTAATATATATGGTAAAGTCTTAATTATCTTAATGAGGAAAATATAAGCTAGAGCAATTCAATAGACCAAAAGTGGATGTGAGTTTTGAACTTCAATTCTTTTAAATGCTAAGCCTTCACCCAAATTTTTGATATACAGTGTCACTTGCTTAACAGTATATTTCTCCACTTTGGCTCTATCTGAGATGGCCCCATGGTACTTAAGAAGAAAAGAACAAAGGGAAGTAAGGAGAAGGGAAGAGAGAAGAATCAGATCATCTGGGTGATCTACTAAATCAATGAATAAATGACTAGGGGAGGGATAAATTAGGAGTTTGGGATTAACATATACACACTACTATATATAAAGTAGACAATCGACAAGGACCTACTATATAGCACAGGGAACTCTACTCGATATTTTGTAATAACCTATATGGGAAACGAATCTGAAAAAGAATGGATATATGTATATGTATCACTTTGTTGTACACCGGAAACTAACACAACCTTGTAAATCAACTATACTCCAATATAAAATAAAAAATCCAAAAAAACAACCAAAACAAAAACAAAGAAACAAAACAGAAATAGACTCACGGACATAGAAAACAAATTTATGGTTACCAAAGGGGAGAGGGCAGAGGGAGGGATAAATTAGGAGTATGGGATTAACAGATACAAAGTACCCTACATAAAATAGATAAGTGACAAGGACTTACCATATATAGCGCAGGGGACTATACTCGATATCTTGTAATAACCTATAATGGAATATAGTCTGCAAAAAAAAAGTATCACTCTGCTGTACACCTGAAACTAATACAATATTCTAAATCAACTATACCCCAATATAAAATAAAAATTAAAGAAAAGTAAAGAATAAATGGCTAATAAAAAGTTAGTTTCCATATACATTGTCCACAAAGAAGCCCAGAGATGAAATGGAGTTCCGTTTCCCATTTCATAAACACGCTGGGTTCGTTTATTTATGATGACTCGATGCTGATCCAGCAGATGAGATTAGCTCGCTATATAGAACTGTACTCAAAAAGTTGAGATAATGGGCTTGATTCCTTATTCACCCATACAACCCATTTACTCATACACAAAGCTTTGAATAACCATCTGAGTATAGAGAAAAGGGTATGGGTCCTAGAATTCCAAGACTTGGCTTCCAGGTGAAGCTCTGACACGTACTCATTTTCAGTAACTTCACACTGGACAAACAACTTAAACTTTCTGAGCCTCATAAAATGGGTATGGCCACAGCTTTTCTGCCTGCCTTACAGGGCTGTTGTGAGATAATGGATGTGAAAAGGCTTTGTGAACTGTCAGATGCCACTCAACTGCTACTGTTACTTATCAACTACCTCTTATAGAGGAAAATTCTGGCCCGTTTTCACAGTCTATCGTGTTGGACGTTAGGCAAGGGTGCAATTTGCAGACTGGGCTGGACGAGCTAAGACAAAGGCAGGAAACAAAAGAGGAGGAGAGTGTGTCTTGTATCCACAGAATACAGAAAAGTCAGATTTCAAATAGATTTTTCGCAGAAGCAAAAAGTCCAGAAGAGGGAGTATTTCCTGCAGAGGCAACTCTTCCATCTGTGCTCTGGATTCTCATTCCTTTCCATCTTCATCACCACATTCTGTCATTCACTCCCTTCTCCCGTATCTTCAATATCTCCCTCTCTGCTCGATTTTTGCTTCACTCCTCCCCATTGCCCTCCAAATAAAGCTCAAATTTTCTGACACAAAAAAAGCCTTCCATGAACTGGCTTCTGTCTTCCTGTTTTGCGTTTCCTTCTTTGCCACTTTCTGTACCTCTGAATTGCTTGTAGGTTTCATCACACACAATGTTCTTTCTCAGCTCCGTTGCCTCATGCTGTCTATTCTGCTTAATATGACCTTCACCTTCACTTCACTTGGCTAAATCCTGCTTCTCAGATGCAGTTCACATCTCATCTTCCAAGTCACTTTCCTTGACACCTCAAGATCGAGTTAGGTCCCTTCTCTATAACATATTATATCCCTATCATTGGAAGTACCACATTGTATTAATAATTTCTTGTTTATATGTCTTTCTCACTCTCAAGACCACAGGTTCCTCAAGAATGGGGACTTACCAGACCCATAACAAAGGGTGTGGCACATAGCAAACACTTTTACTACATGGATGAGGTTACCTAAAGCCAGCAAAGCTATGTGGGAGGATAAGGAACTCTCAGTCACTGACATATCAGGGTGAATGAATTCAAAATTATGCCTTTCTCTATGGAAGCAGCCTAAGCGTCCATCAACAGATAAATGGGTAAAGAAGATGTGGTATGTATGTATGTATACACACACACACAATGGAATATTATTCAGCCATAAAAAAGAATAAAATTTTACTATTTGCAGCAACATGGATGGGCTTGGAGGGCATTATGCTAAGTGAAATAAGAGAGAAAGACAAATACTGTATGATATCCCTTATATGTGGAATCTAAAAAAATGCAACAAACTAGTGAATATAACAAAAAAGCAGACTCGCAGAGACAGAGAACAAACTAGTGGTTACGGGGGGGGGGGGCGGGGGGGGAGGTGTGGTGCAGGCAGTATAGGGGTGGGGGAGTGGGAGGTACAACCTGTTGGGTGTAAGATAGCCTCAAAGATGTATTGTACAACACGGGGAATAGAGCCAATATTTTGTAATAACTGTAAATGGTAAGTAACCTTAAAAATTGTATAAAAAATTTAAAAATATGCCTTTCTCTTGATTCACAATTAAAGTAAACTTAGCAAGGAAATTAGAATTTTGACTGGATGGATTCATCAAATCTATGAATTTGATGATGGCACATGGATTCATAAGTAGGTAATTTGAGGACATGGGACATTTGGCATCTCAGAGAAAGCCTAGGCAAAATGCTACAATGGAAGGCACTGATCAGATCCAGGTGGAACAATAAAGGGCGGGTAACTCTGGATACAAGCATATCCAAGGACCACTTTAGTCCCTGGGAGAACACAGATTCAAGGTAACACAGCCAGGTAAGCAGTCTGCAGAGCAGAAGCAGACCTGGTACCCCATAAGATGGAACAGTGAAAACTCTCTCGCCCATTCTCTTCTTGCTATAGAATGGCTAGGCTAGGTCTGCAAGTGTCAGTGCTGGTGTGAACATCTTAAAAGGGACAACAGGGCATTGATTGATGACAGTGGGTAACCTAATTCTCCAATGAGAACCTTCCACCTACTCCCAGTATGTTCTAAGGAGATAGCGTTGTATGCTTCATGAAAGCTCATGACCACCAACTGGGAAATTCCCAGGTATTTTGAAAGGGTCAATGGTATCATTTTCATAAGTTGAGCACATTTTCTTCTTTTTTAGTATGACAAGAGGCAGGGAACAAATGTGTTGATTTGGCTATTAGTTCACCAGATATTCAATTCAGCTGACTGACACAGCTGCTGTAGCAGCCCCAGGACATGCTTCCCAGGCTAAACTACAGAGTGTGTCATTCAGCACTGTCATTAACAAATGTAACAAAAATCACAGTATGAGCTATAGCCTTCTAATAAAAACATTGCTGGTAATTAGACTCTCCACTTGTTCATCTGAATCTCTTGCCACCACTCCGGATTGCTTATAACATTGCAGCCCATAAGCTGAGTCAGAACTTTTTATAGGCACATTTTTATCTGGAAATGGCGAGATCACCTCACACCAACTCAATCATCAGGGCACAGTTTCAAAGGTGATTAGGAGTAACAGGAATATTATGTGCCCAGGGACTCTGAATCTACTAGACAATGCATTCATCACAGTGAATTTGTGGATTTTCGGATGAATGATTATGGATAATCAAAATAATAATAGGGACTTCCCTGGTGGTCCAGTGGGTAACACTCTGCGCTTCCACTGCAGGGGGCGCAGGTTCGATCCCTGGTCCGGAAACTAAGATCCCACATGCGGCAGGGCATGCCCTGCCCCCCGACCCAAAAAAAACAATAGTAATAAGTAGCTACCATTCATCAAGAATTACTGTATACCTGGAGTTTTATGTACATTATTTCATCAATTCCTCACAACAATGCTGGGAGGCATGAATATAACCTCCACTTCACAGATGGAGAAACTAGGAATCACAACGATTAGGAGACACATCCGTGGCCACGTGGAGATAGTAATAAGCACATAGCAGATCCAGGATTTGAAGCTACGTCAGTAGAACTGCAAAGCCTTTGCTGTTAACCATGATGCTGTGCTGTCTTACTATACTTTTCTCTATTTTCCCAAATTTTCTAGAGTAGTTGTATGTTATTTAGTAATAACATTTTAAAATGTCATTTAAACTGGGTGAAACACTTAGGATTTCAATTCAGTTTAATTCCCAAAAAAAAAAAAATTGTTGAGCCCTTTTACAATATAAGGAACTCTGCATGATGCTGGGGAAATAAATTCTAGTTGCTACCCTCCAGGTAATAGAACTGGTACAATCTGTATGAACAGCCCTACAATAACACTACAAAATGTTTGAAGTCCCAATAGGAAAGTGCAAACTAAGTGTTAGGAAAGCACTAAACAAGGAGAGGTTACTTCTGGATTAGGGAGGGAAGAAGAAAAGGCTTCATAAAGGGTATAACCTATAAGCCGAATTTTAAAAGATACTTAGGGACTTCCCTGGCGGTCCAGTGGTTAAGACTCTGCTTCCACTGCAGGGGGCACGGATTCGATCCCTGGTTGGGGAACTAGGATCCCTGCATGCCGTGCGGCACCGCCAAAAAAAATAATAAAAATAAAAGATACTTAGGATTTATTTTTCATTAATTTTCAAAGTAATAACCAGCTCATTGTTGAAAATAGAAAAGTTTGGGGAAATTTTAAAAGCACAGCAAATGACCTGTGAAGAACTACTGTTAACATTTTGGAGTATTTCCTTACAGACTTTATTCTGCGTTAATCACTTTCCTTTAAAGCGTTGAGATCCTCCTGTGTATATCTTGTATATTCAGTAACATCATAACCTATGCATTTTCCTGTGTGTGCTTTTCTGACCATTGGAATATTTCTTTATCTTTGCCCTCCCCCAAATATCAAAGTAACTCTCACTCCAGTAGCTGTCAAAGTGTGATCAGAGGGTCCCTGTGGATCTGAGAGCCCCCTTCGGGGGATCCACGAGGTCAAAATCATGTATCATTAAAGGATCCATTCAAAGTAAAAAAGTAGACGAAATGGTTTTAATGTAACAGAGTATGAAAAGTTCACTGATAGCGTTTCAGATTCCATATTGCAGCTAACCTTTGAGAAATTGCCACTTGTTGAGTTTTGGTGTAGTGTCAAAGAAGAATATCTACAATTATCTGACAAGACTATTAAAATACTCCTCCATTTTCCAACTACATATCTGTGTGAGGTTGGACTCTCTTCATAGTCTTCAACCAAAACAACACATCAAGAAAGCTTGAACTCAGAAGCAGATGTGAAAATCCAGTCTTCTATTAAGCCAGATATTAAAGAGATTAGTAAAAATATAAGTGCCACTTTCCTCACTAAACATTTTATGGTTTGTAGAATACAGGTATTTGTTATTAAAATAATAAACCTATTGACATACACATTTTTAATTGTCAATTATTCTAAATTTCTAATAGTAAGTATTGAAATATGTATGTATAACCCATATAGACAAAAGCTCAATTATTTTTAAGAATGCAAAGGGGGGACTTCCCTGGTGGCGCAGCAGTTGAGAGTCTGCCTGCCGTTGCGGGGGACATGGGTTCGATCCCTTGTCGGGGAAGATCCCGCATGCCGCGGAGCAGCTGAGCCCATGCGCCACAACGACTGAGCCTGCGCTCTAGAGCCCGGGAGCCACAACTGCTGAGCCCACGTGCCACAACTACTGAAGCCCGCGTGCCTAGAGCCCGTGCTCTGCAACAAGAGAAGCCACCGCAGCGAGAAGCCCGCGCACTGCAACAAAGAGTGGCCCCCGCTCGCCGCAACTAGAGAAAGCCCACACGCAGCAACGAAGACCCAACGCAGCCAAAAATAAAATAAATTAACTAATTAATTTAAAAAAAAAGAAAAAAGAATGCAAAGGGGTCCTGAGACCAAAAAGTTTAAGAACCATGATCTTTCCATGTTTCAGGCATGCCTAAAACATGACTACCTCCAAGAAGCTGCCCTTTACCTTTAGACGAGGTTAAATGTCCGTATCACCCCCACTATTATCGTTCAAGCACGCAGCACACCTCCACTGAGTTCCTCAATGTCTAAACACCCCACTCTAACTTAAGCTTTATGATGGCATCAGCTGTGTCTGTCCTTTGAACCTCTGTATCCTTGGCATGTAGCAGAGTGTCTGGCATGTAGGAGATGCTCTATAATATTGTCATGTAAGTGAATAAATGTTTAAAACCCTTGTAAACCATCATGTTAACAGCCACAAAGTATTCCATGATATGGATACAGCATCATTTTACTTAATCATTCGAAACTGATAGGATTTTGAAAAGAAAAAGTGGAAGGGTTTCTTGACAGGAGAATAGAGTATGCAAAAGCACAGAGGGGAAAAGTATAATGAAATTGTGGAGGCACTTGGGTTCGCTGGAGCTCAGGGAATATAGAGGGAAGCAGTAGAATACATGGACCAATAATTAGGCGGGAGCAGACTGTCAAGGATCTTGAATACTATATGAATGAATTTAGACATCATTTAGTAGATAATGCAGAGCCATTGACTATGCTTGAGCATGAGCATGACATGTCAGATTCGTGCTTTAGGAAGATTAATCCTGAAGTAGTGTACAGGATTGTTTAGAGCCAAAGTCCAGAGGATGGGAGAGCAGTAAGAGGAACTCCTTCCTGACATCTTCCCCACAAAAAGTTATGGAATAAATGTCCTCTCACAGAGAATAGAATGAATAGTCATTGGGTGATAGAAATGCCTAAAATAATTAGTCAGAATGGTCCAGGAAGAGCAAGAGTTAAAGATGTGAACCAAGTTCTCAGTCTGCGTGACTAACAGGACGGTAGCACTATTAACAGAAACAGAATACAGACAGAAAAGCTGTCTCACATGGTAAGCTGTTGGCTTTAGCTTGGCCATGAGAAGATGAGACATTGGTGATGTCAAGTACTACATGGTATCTTGAAGATTTTTGGGCCAAGAGCCAGTGAACTGCACTTAACCCATTAAAAATAGAAAAGTCCCAAAGTGGAGAGAATGGGGAAGCCTGCCTCCTAGAAAGGGGTATTGCAATCTCTTGGTTAGGGAGGGTCTGAGGCATGGAGGAAGGAATAAGAGAGCATGTATAATTTCAAAAATCATATCCAAAAGGCCTATAGATGTCATAGCTCAACTGAGAGTTAATGCTCATTAACCGTTTCCTCAATTTGTATCATTCATGTGTTATATTATTTAAATCAACCTACTTTGTCTAACTCAGCATCATAATAAGCAATGAAATCTATTAAAACATGGATTTTAAGATTTAGTATAACTATTAAAATTTTTAAAATATTTATCCTTGTGCCACCTAAAATCATCTCATGAACTCCTAGTAGTGAATATCAAATTTGGGGGGAGATTGCTCTACAAATCTTGGTTGATGGGGATATTACTGAAGATAGAATAAGAAATCATTGTGCATCTAAAAAATAAGGCTAAGAAGCTCTGCTTTAAAAAATGTTCCCTTCTTCTATGACTCTAGGCTGTTTTCAGGTTCCTGCTCAAGGAATAGGAGCACTAAGAAAATTTCTTTGGGTTTTTCAAACAGGTCACTGCCAACCTTCTAGGAAAGGGGTTGGCAAACTATAGCCCACACACCAAATCCAGTCCACTGCCTGATTTTGTTTAGCCTTTTAGAGAAAAAGTTTGCTGACTTTTGTTCTAAGGCACTGGTTTTCAGACTTTTTATGGCTCATTTTTTCCCCTATGTGAAGCCACTCCCACTCCATTTAAGGCGGCTCTAGTCATCCTCATCCCTGGTTCATGCCCTTGGCTTGGTCAGCAAGAACATTTCATGTCCCTAGCCACAGTGGTTGGTTCTGGGACAGGCATGTAAACAAAGTTGGTTCAACAAGACTGAATAGATCCAGAAAGGGTTCTCATCTTCCTCCCTGACTCAGATTTTCATTCTCCATTCTAAAGCTAACTGCTTGCCTATGCTTTTGAGCATTTCTTCCTCTCACCGTTTCCATCAATCAGCTCTCTCCCAATGCTTCTTTCTCCTTGTTAAATAAAAAACATGTTCAAGATGTCTTCATTTTCTAAAAGTAAGTGTTGAGGACTGTACTCAAGAAGAGTTATTTTCACTTTGGTTCCTAGAGTTACAGAGGTGTTTCAGGGGTCACCATAAGAGGGCTCAATAGGTCACAAGTGACAGAAACTCTACTCAACTTAGCTTAAGCAAAAATCTGAAACTGTACCTTATAAGCTTATATAACAAAGGCTAGGGCTATATGTAGCTTTAAGCTGGGCAAGATCCAAGGGGACTTAAACAGTGTCCGTCTGTCTGTCTCTGTGTCCCTGTCTCTATCTCTCTCCCCTCTTCGTTCCTTTGTGCTCATTTCTCTTCCAGAAGGTCCTTCTTCACTTGGTGGGCCCTGACAGATCTAGGCTAACACACTCAATATAATTAACAATCTCAAAGGAAAATGAGCTCTCTGAAGATACCAGGAAGAGAGGAAAAGATAATTCAATTCCCTACCCTCTCTTCCATTAATCAACAGCATAAGTGGGATATTAACCTTGAAAAGGAATAGGGAAACTCTCCTTAAGGACAGGAGGAAAGCAGAGGAGGTCCTAAAAATGTGAGAAAATATATCAAATGACCTTAAAATGCTCTACAAAGTAAAATACAGTTGACCTCTGTATCTGAGGCTTCCACATCCGTGGATACATAGGGCTGACTATGGGAATGAGCATCAGGGGATTTTGGTATCCATGGCAGGTCCTAGAGCCGATCCCCTGCAGATTCTGAGGGATGACTGTGCCACCTACAAATTGGCACTTGCCATCTGCCTCTACAAGGATTAAGTCACACGCCACTGCAGCCTCTGACCTGCAACACCCCCTGAAAGGAGTTCAGGGTGGAGATCAGGTATGAGGAACTCTGTGCTCTGGGAAAAACTGGTAGAACAGGCTTTCAGATAGAAATTTTCAGAAGATTCTATGAGCCCAATTCTTGCATCTCCTCGTATCTAGAAAAGCACTAAAATCATTGGCAGTGACATCTGCTCCTCGTGACTAGCAGCCAGCCTCTGCCAAAATGTGTGCCTGACTGCACGTCCCCCCTTCACTAAAGTCATATGTAACACTGACCTTCCCCCCTGCCTCTTTGGAGCAGTTTCTCCGAGCGATCCGAGATGCTGTCTCCCAGGCTATCGTTCTCATTTTACCCCAAATAAAACTTAACTCACAACTCTCACGTTGCGCATATTTTTCAGTCGACAACTGTATACAGTTACTTGCCAAGAATAGGAGGAACAAAGGGCAGAGGGTGGCTTGAGAAGAGTGGAAGAGTTTGGAGTATCTCCCATGCAGAATTTAATAGTTAAATAAACACATTGCTAGACAACAGTGAGAACTCAGATGAATTAAAAGAAGAAATCGACAGTGGTGAAACCAATCAGCAGAGAGAAATGATTCTTCAATAGTGTTACCATCCAAGGAGTAGAAATACAGAAAATTGATGACGGGATTAACACAGGTTTGGAGGTTGGGAGTGAGAGCAGAAAAAACCTGCTCTGTCTCACATCTTCCGCAAGTGAGGAAATAGCACCATCATTCACATCGTTGCTCTTTCCATCACCCCACCAGCTATATAAAACATACCTGGAAATCTTAATACCTCCATCTTAAAAATAAATACTAAATTTTACCTTTTATCACCTCCTCTACCAATGTTACCCTTCTCCTAGCCACTATCATTTCAAACATTTCACCAAAGGTGATTCCTCTTTTGCACTTCAAAAATCAATTATCCATTAAACATCCTAAGGCATTTTTTAACATATAAATTTGATCATATAACATTCCTTGGCTCAAAACTATCCAGAAGTTTAATTCATACTTGGAATAAAACGCAAACTCCTTCTTGTGGTCTACAAGGCACCATGATGACCTGCTAAGGACTTTATTATCTTTGAAGGATCTGAATGCCTAACATTTGTACAAAAATCACCTGGTTAATAGGGAGTTATTTTAACATATCTGAATAATTACCTTTATATTTCTATATCCTTTTGGATATTTGGCATTATTGAAACAGAGACTGGTGTCCTTTATTGAACTTGCCTTACGCCTTTGCCTGACTCCAATTAACTTTTATTCTTCTACTACCAAAAACCTAGCCGATGATTTCTAATTCTTTTTGGAGCTATAATACCCTTTTAAATGTATACATTTACCTTTGATAGTCTGATTTCTAGCATTCTCTCCTTCCCTAAGCAAATATGCTACATGTTATAGATACTTTACAGTTAAAATTAATTTGTAGCAGAGAATCTGGCCAGTGTCCCTAAATATCTGGAGTTACTGATGGGGTGTCAAAGCGGGCTTGGACAACACGATACTTAAATTAAGCTGTATGTAGAGGTCAGTCCCACAATGTTTTGAGGAAACTGAGATACATAGAAGTTCAATAACATATCCAAGGTCACATAGATTATAAGTCTTACTCCAAAGTCTATGCCTCTGCTATTATTACCTAAATGAGTGAAGAAAGCTAAGCTATCTTCACACTAGTTTCCCACTAAGCAAAATAATCATGCCATACCAAAGATTATACCCAGCACCAAAGACTTTAATGAATGGAAAGCTGGACCTGAAACCCCATACCATCTGCAAGAGTCTTAGTAAAGAATAATACATCACAATAGACATTAGACTTTTATCTTTGTGGGCCTGCCCATACTCAAATCTTCTTTGGCCTGATCATATTGCAACCTTTGGCCTTTCAAATCTCCATGAAATTTTGCCACACCTTCAGCCCTATGTCAAAGGCAGGTTGATAGTCAACCAGTATGTAGTGGCATGGTATTAACGTACTGTTAGGGTCAGTGCGCATTCTCATTGACCAGCTGAATGTTCTGAATTGTAAATGCTCACACAGTATTAGGCGTTAAATATTCTTAAATGCCTAAATGCTAAATATACTAGACAAGGTGTAAAGATGAATATGCAAGATAGAAGTATGCCATAAATCATCAGATAAAATATCAGATTCAAACAGGAAGAATACATCTGATATCTTTCATCAAAATGAGGATTTTAAAAGATTGTTTTATGATGTTTAAATGACTAACAATAATAGTGGTGGTAGAAAGGATTCACATTTATTGAGCAACTTACCATTCTAAATGCTTTCTAAGACTCATTTCATTTAATTGAAGCCTCACTGACAACACTCTGATGTAGACGTTATTTTCCCTACTGTAGAGATGAGAAAACTGAGGCTAACATAAGTCGCATAATTTCCCGAGGATTCCACAATATTGGAACCAAGATTTCAACCAATCTGCCTGACTACAAAAACCCATGCACTTAATAGCTATTCTATTCCATCACCTTCTATTTATGCTACTTCCCTATGAAACATTATATTCTTTTAAATTAATAAAATAAATTCCAAATCAGTTACTATAACTTGTAAATAATAAAAACTAGGGGTGGTCATATGTCATGATTTATGGTTGTATAGCATCTTATTTAAGTTCAATGAGTGGGGTTAATTTCATTAACATGGTTTAGTGTTATATCCCAAATGACTTAAAGAGTATATGGGAGAATGTCATGCAAAGCAATTAGAAATGCAATGCAAACTTTATTAAGTGAAAACTTAAATTATGGACAAGAGAAAAAGTTATTGTTATTAAGGTAATGTCAAAAAACAATTATAAGGAGAATTGAAATATTTGCACCAAGCATCAATAATTTGGCAATGTTTACTATGAGACATCTACCAGTTTAAAAAATTAGGTTCACAATGTGAAAATTACAAAAAAAAAATAAAAAGAGACAACAAAATTTTCTATCAAGAAAGACTAGATTTGACGCCCTGAACCAAGATGGCGGAGTAGAAGGACGTGCTCTCACTCCCTCTTGTGAGAACACCAGATTCACAACTAGCTGCTGGACAATCATCGACAGGAGGACACCGGAACTCACCAAAAAAGATACCCCACATCCAAGGACAAAGGAGAAGCCACAATGAGACGGTAGGAGGGGCGCAATCACAGTAAAATCAAATCCCATAACTGCTGGGTGGGTGACTCACAAACTGGAGAACACTTATACCACAGAAGTCCACCCACTGGAGTGAAGGTTCTGAGCCCCATGTCAGGCTTCCCAATCTGGGGGTCTGGCAACAGGAGGAGGAATTCCTAGAGAATCAGACTTTGAAGGCTAGCGGGATTTGATTACAGGACTGGGGGAAACAGAGACTCCACTCTTGGAGGACACACACAAAGTAGTGTGCACATGGGGACCCAGGGGAAGGAGCAGTGACCCCATAGGAGACTGAACCAGACCTACCTGCTAGTGTTGGAGGGTCTCCTGCAGAGGCAGGGGTTGGCTGTGGCTCACTGTGGGGACAAGGACGCTGGCAGCAGAAGTTCTGGGGAGTACGCCTTGGCGTGAGCCCTCCCAGAGTCTGCCATTAGCCCCATCAAAGAGCCCAGATAGGCTCCAGTGTTGGGTTGCCTCAGGCCAAACAAGCAACAGGGAGGGAACCCAGCCCCACCCATAGGCAGTCAAGCAGATTAAAGTTTCACTGAGCTCTGCCCACCAGAGCAACAGCCAGCTCTACCCACCACCAGTCCCTCCCATCAGGAAACTTGCACAAGCCTCTTAGATAGCCTCATCCACCAGAGAGCAGGCAGCAGAAGCAAGAAGAACTACAATCCTGCAGCCTGTGGAACAAAAACCACATTCACAGAAAGATAGACAAGATGAAAAGGCAGAGGGCTATGTACCAGATGAAGGAACAAGATAAAACCCCAGAAAAACAACTAAATGAAGTGGAGATAGGCAACCTTCCAGAAAAAGAATTCAGAATAATGATAGTGAAGATGATCCAGGACCTCGGACAAAGAATGGAGGCAAAGATCGAGAAGATGCAAGAAATGTTCAACAAAGACCTAGAAGAATTAAAGAACAAATAAACAGAGATGAACAAAACAATAACTGAAATGAAAAATACCCTAGAAGGAATCAATAGCAGAATAACTGAGGCAGAAGAACGGATAAGTGACCTGGAAGACACAATGGTGGAATTCACTGCTGTGGAACAGAATAAAGACAAAAGAATGAAAAGAAATGAAGACAGCCTAAGAGACCACTGGGACAACATTAAAGGCAACAACATTCGCATTATAGGGGTCCCAGAAGGAGAAGAAAGAGAGAAAGGACCAGAGAAACTTTTTGAAGAGGTTATAGTCGAAAACTTCCCTAACATGGGAAAGGAAATAGCCACCCAAGTCCAGGAAGTGCAGAGAGTCCCATACAGGATAAACCTGAGGAGAAACACGCTGAGACACATAGTAATTGAATTGGCAAAAATTAAAGATAAAGAAAAATTATTGAAAGCAGCAAGGGAAAAACGACAAATAACATACAAGGGAACTCCCATAAGATTAACAGCTGATTTCTCAGCAGAAACTCTACAAGCCAGAAGGCAGTTACATGATATACTTAAAGTGATGAAAGGGAAGAACCTACAACCAAGATTACTCTACCCAGCAAGGATCTCATTCAGATTCGATGGAGAAATCAAAAGCTTTAAAAACAAGCAAAAGCTAGAAGAATTCAGCACCACAAAACCAGCTCTACAACAAATGCTAAAGGAACTTCTCTAAGTGGGAAACACAAGAGAAGAAAAGGACCTACAAAAACAAACCCAAAACAATTAAGAAAATGGTCAGAGGAACATACATATCGATAATTACCTTAAACGTGAATGGATTAAATGCTCCAACCAAAAGACACAGGCTTGCTGAATGGATACAAAAACAAGACCCATATATATGCTGTCTACAAGAGACTCACTTCAGACCTAGGGACACATACAGACTGAAAGTGAGGGGATGGAAAAAGATATTCCATGCAAATGGAAATCAAAAGAAAGCTGGAGTAGAAATACTCGTATCAGATAAAATAGACTTTAAAATAAAGAATGTTACAAGAGACAAGGAAGGACACTACATAATGATCAATGGATCAATCCAAGAAGAAGATATAACAATTATAAATATATATGCACCCAACATAGGAGCACTTCAATACATAACGCAACTGCTAACGGCTCTAAAAGAGGAAATCGAAAGTAACACAATAATAGTGGGGGACTTTAACACCTCACTTACACCAATGGACAGATCATCCAAAATGAAAATAAATAAGGAAACAGAAGCTTTAAATGACACAATAGACCAGAGAGATTTAATTGACATTTATAGGACATTCCATCCAAAAACCGCAGATTACACTTTCTTCTAAAGTGCACATGGAACATTATCCAGGATAGATCATATCTTCGGTCACAAATCAAGGCTCAGTAAATTTAGGAAAACTGAAATCATATCAAGCATCTTTTCTGACCACAATGCTATGAGAGTAGAAATAAATTACGGGAAAAAAACGTTAAAAAGACAAACAGGGCTTCCCTGGTGGCGCAGTGGTTGAGAATCTGCCTGCTGAGGCAGGGGACACGGGTTCAAGCCCTGGTCTGGGAAGATCCCACATGCAGCGGAGCAACTAGGCCCGTGAGCCACAATTACTGAGCCTGCGTGTCTGGAGCCTGTACTCCGCAACAAGAGAGGCCGCAATAATGAGAGGCCCGCGCACCACGATGAAGAGTGGCCCCCACTTGCCACAACTAGAGAAAGCCCTCGCACAGAAACGAAGACCCAACACAGCCATAAATAAATAAATAAAATAAATAAACCCAAAGTTTAAAAAAAAAAAAAAAAAGAGCACTTCTAGCTCTTAAAAAAAAAAAAAAAAAAGACAAACACATGGAGGCTAAACAATACCTTACTAAATAACCAAGAGATCACTGAAGAAATCAAAGAGGAAATCAAAAAATACCTAGAGACAAATGACAATGAAAACATGACGATCCAAAACCTATGGGATGCAGCAAAAGCAGTTCTAAGAGGGAAGTTTATAGCTATACAAGTCTACCTCAAGAAACAAGAAAAATCTCAAATAAACAATCTAACGTTACACCTAAAGGAACTAGAGAAAGAAGAACAAACAAAACCCAAAGTTAGCAGAAGGAAAGAAATCATCAAGATCAGAGCAGAAATAAATGAAATGGAAACAAAGAAAACAATAGCAAAGATCAATAAAACTAAAAGCTGGTTCTTTGAGAAGATAAACAAAATGGATAAGCCATTAGCCAGACTCATCAAGAAAAAGAGGGAGAGGACTCAAATCAATAAAATCAGAAATGAAAAAGGAGAAGTTACAACAGACACCGCAGAAATACAAAGCATCCTAAGAGACTACTACAAGCAAATCTATGCCAATAAAATGGACAACCTGGAAGAAATGGACAAATTCTTAGAAAGGTATAACCTTCCAAGACTGAACCAGGAAGAAACAGAAACTATGAACACACCCATAACAAGTAATGAAATTGAAACTGTGATTAAAAATCTTCCAACAAACAAAAGTCCAGGACCAGATGGCTTCACAGGTGAATTCTATCAAACATTTAGAGAAGAACTAACACCCATCCTTCTCAAACTCTTCCAAGAAATTGCAGAGGAAGGAACACTCCCAAACTCATTCTATGAGGCCACCATCACCCTGATACCAAAACCAGACAAAGATACTACACAAAAGAAAATTACAGACCAATATCACTGATGAATATAGATGCAGAAATCCTCAGTAAAATACTAGCAAACAGAATCCAACAACACATTAAAAGGATCATACACCATGATTAAGTGGGATTTATCCCAGGGATGCAAGGATTCTTCAATATATGCAAATCAATCAATGTGGTACACCATATTAACAAACTGAAGAAGAAAAACCATATGATCATCTCAATAGATGCAGAAAAAGCTTTTGACAAAATTCAACACCCACTTATAATAAAAACTCTCCAGAAAGTGGGCATAGAGGGAACCTACCTCAACATAATAAAGGCCATATACGACAAACCCACAGCAAACATCATTCTCAATGGTGAAAAACTGAAAGCATTTCCTCTAAGATCAGGAACAAGACAAGGATATCCACTCTCACCACTATTATTCCACATAGTTTTGCAAGTCCTAGCCACAGCAATCAGAGAAGAAAAAGAAATAAAAAGAGTACAAATTGGAAAAGAAGTAAACCTGTCATTGTTTGCAGATGACATGATACTATACATAGAGAATCCTAAAGATGCCACCAGAAAACTACTAGAGCTAATCAATGAATTTGGTAAAGTTGCAGGATACAAAATTAATGCACAGAAATCTCTTGCATTCCTATACACTAATGATGAAAAATCTGAAAGAGAAATTAAGGAAACACTCCCATTTACCATTGCAACAAATAGAATAAAATACCTTGGAATAAACCTACCTAGGGAGACAAAAGACCTGTATGCAGAAAACTATAAGACACTGATGGAAGAAATTAAAGATGATACCAACAGATGGAGAGATATACCATGCTCTGGGATTGGAAGAATCAATATTGTGAAAATGACTATACTAACCAAAGCAATCTAGAGATTCAGTGCAATCCCTATCAAATTACCAATGGCATTTTTTACGGAACTAGAACAAAAAATCTTAAAATTTGTATGGAGGCACAAAAGACCCCGAATAGCCATAGCAGTCTTGAGGGAAAAAAACGGAGCTGGATGAATCAGACTTCCTGACTTCAGATTATACTACCAAGCTACAGTAATCAAGACAATATGGTACTGGCACAAAAACAGAAATATAGATCAATGGAACAGGATAGAAAGCCCAGAGGTAAACCCACACACATATGGTCACCTTATCTTTGATAAAGGAGGCAACAATATACAATGGAGAAAAGACAACCTCTTCAATAAGTGATGCTGGGAAAACTGCACAGCTACATGTAAAAGAATGAAATTAGAACACTCCCTAACACCATACACACAAATAAACTCAAAATGGATTAAAGACCTAAATGTAAGGCCAGACACTATAAAACTCTTAGAGGAAAACATAGGCAGAACACTCTATGACATAAATCACAGCAAATCCTTTTTGACCCACCTCCTAGAGAAATGGAAATAAAAACAAAAAGAAACAAATGGGACCTAATGAAACTTCAAAGCTTTTGCACAGCAAAGGAAACCATAAACAAGACGAAAAGACAACCCTCAGAATGTGAGAAAATATTTGCAAACGAATCAATGGACAAAGGATTAATCTCCAAAACATAGAAACAGCTCATGCAGCTGAATATCAAAAAATCAACCAACCCATCCAAAAATGGGCAGAAGACCTAAATAGACATTTCTCCAACAAAGATATACAGATGGCCAAGAAGCACATGAACAGCTGCTCAGCATCACTAATTATTAGAGAAATGCAAATCAAAACAACAATGAGGACTTCACACCAGTTAGAATGGGCATCATCAGAAAATCTACAAACAACAAATGCTGGAGAGGGTGTGGAGAAAAGGGAACCCTCTTACACTGTTGGTGGGAATGTAAATTGATACAGCCACTATGGAGAACAATATGGAGGTTCCTTAAAAAACTAAAAATAGAATTACAATATGACCCAGCAATCCCACTACTGGGCATACACCCAGAGAAAACTATAATTCAAAAAGATACATGCACCCCAATGTTCATTACAGCACTATTTACAATAGCCAGGTCATGGAAGCAACCTAAATGCCTATCGACAGTCGAATGGATAAAGAAGATGTGGTACACATATACAATGGAATATTACTCAGCCATAAAAAGGAACGAAATTGGGTTATTTGTTGAGATGTGGAAGGATCTAGAGACTGTCATATAGAGTGAAGTAAATCAGAAAGAAAAAAACAAATATCGTATATTAACGCATATATGTGGAACCTAGAAAAATGGTACAGATGAACCGGTTTGCAGGGCAGAAATTGAGACACAGATGTAGAGAACATACGTATGGAGACCAAGGGGGGAAAGTGAACGGGGTGGTGGTGGTGGTGTGATGAACTGGGTGATTGGGATTGACATGTATAGAGTGATGTATATAAAATCGATGACTAATAAGAACCTGCTGTATAAAAAAATAAATAAAATTCAAAAATTCAGAAAAAAAAGGCTAGATTTAGGAAAATGTATTTTAAGAATTTTCATAATAATAATAATAGCTCCCATTTACTGAGCAACTATTATGTGCCAGGCATTATGCTAAATGATGCATTTTCTTTAATTCTCACATTAATCTCACAAAGTTTGATTTATTACCCCAAGTTTTGAAGATATAGAGTAAAAGATTAATAATATAAGCATGTTAAGTATCTTTTTTTTAACAGAATCTGAATTTTCACTGATTATCAAAATTGAATGGGAATATGAGGGTCATTTAATCCAACCTTTCATCAACTGTAGATATTAAAGTTTCTTATTGCCCTATGCCTTTAATTCATGAGGTCTACTCCTATACCATAGAACCACCTACCACCACACAAAAATAGGCTGCAAATACCCTCTTGTTGCTTAACTACCTCTGTGCTGGACTGTTCTCTCCGATGCACCTCGTACACTGCTTCCTGCCCTGTTCTTGATTATCCTGACATGATTACCTTGCAATTCACTGACCTCCATTTGCCCTTCAGACCAGGTGCCTCCAAAGCTTTAGCCCTTTGTCTCCATACTTGACCATGTTTTAAACTCTCTCTGGGGTCAGCACTGTGTTGGATCCTGCCTGACTTCCAGGATATTATATCTCATGTCAGGCACTTCAGTGGCACCTCCATTTGAAAGTCTTTTCTTATTTCTGGCTAAAATTTCCCTTCCTACAATGTCTGCCTTTTGATTTTAGCCAGTTATAAAATTGTTTTTAACAATACAATGTAACTTTTCTACCAACTCCCACCTTTATTCTGTTCTACATCCAAAGCAAAGTGATGCAAGAGAAACACGAGCACTAAAGACTAGGAAGACCAACTTGTCCTGGTTTTCTCACACTGTCCTGGTTTTGAAACCGGAAGTTCCCCTTCTCATGAACCTCCTCAGTCCTGGGAAAACTGGGATGGTTGGTCATCCTATATTTTAAACTCCAGTGTTCCTGTGCTATACAATAGCTTTCAAAGACCACCATTTGATGAGCACAGTCTAAGTAAATCTCTCTCTCACGTACACATAATTCCTCGAATGTAGAAAGAGTGCTAAAGTCATGACTGTACTTAGAGTTGTAAATTTCACAATCTAGGCATTGCATGCCTTCCCTACTCTCCAGATAAGTGGAATAGGCTGAAAAAAATCAAGAGGCTTCACTGGATATTTATGCAATTTATTATGAATACCCAGGGATGGGCCCTGTCTAGAAATTTGGTTTGAGAGTGAAAGGATTCAAACTTGTGACACTGATTTAATCCACAATCCTTCCTAGTTTTTTGCTTGTTTGTTTTTATCCATAAAACTAATAGGAAACCTAGGCTGGGGTTCTCATATCGAAATTACCTATGCCAGTATTCCAAATTTCATGGTTTAATTGGTTACTCAGGATACTGAGGCGTGGGTCGGGGAATGTCACGAAGATGTGAAGAATATTTCAAAACTATTTAACCCTTGTAGGATCGAGACAATTGCGGGTTAGCCCACGGATGTGTTTTCTTTGGACCATAAGGTGTATTCAAAAAACCAACAAACAAAAATCTGAAGTAGTTGCCAATCTTTGAAAGCCAAGAAGAGATGTTCAGAATAATGTGAGCACAGGAGATGTTCCATGAACACGTACAGCACAGTTTAAAGATGCTCAATAAAAGAAAGCCAGATTCCTGGCTTTTCTTGAAAAATCAGATCTGGTCACACCGGGCTTGAATTACTATAGACAGTGGTTTGAAAACGTTGTATTGGATCAGAATCCCCTGAAGGGCTTGTTAGACCACTGACTGCTGCCCCCCACCTCCACTCCCAGGCACCAGATGCAGATTCAGTCAGTGGATCTGGGGGCAGAGGTTGACTTTTTGCATTTGTAACAAGTTTTCTTCTGATGTTCCTAGACCAAATCCAAGAACCACACTTTGAGAACTCTGAGAACAATTGACTGGATTATAGTCACAGCTGCTGCCCCCTTCACCACCCTCGTGTTTGATGGGGTCTGTAGTCTTAAGTTCACCACAGTCTCCATCTGGCTCGCCTCCCTCGTTTGTATTAGCAGCCCGACCTCTATAACTATGTGGTTTCGACTATTTGATTACCCAGATTTTCACTTCACTTGTTAGAGTGTGGATATTTTTCTTACAAGCCCAAATTCAGACACTTAAAAGGGATAGGGTGACCATAAGGATTGAGGGGAATGAGAAAAGGAAGCAAGTAGGTTGGACCTAAAGCCAAATTTCTGGTAGTTTTCCTTTTCTATTTCATTCCTTCATTAGCTGGAGGCTTGGGTGGGATAAGATGCTATGGACCGGTGGCTCAACAAGCCTGGCTGGACAATGAGAATCACCTGGGCAGCTGTTAAAACCACCATCCTGGACTTCCCTGGTGGCACAGTGGTTGAGAATCCACCTGCCAATGTAGGGGCATGGGTTTGTGCCCTGGTCCGGGAAGGTCCCATATGCCACGGCGCAACTAAGCCCGTGCGCCATAACGACTGAGCCTGTGCTCTAGAGCCTGTGAGCCACAACTACTGAGCCCACGTGCCGCAACTACTGAAGCCCGCATGCCTAGAGCCCGTGCTCCGCAACAAGAGAAGCCACCGCAATGAGAAGGCCGCGCACTGCAACAAAGAGTAGCCCCCGCCCACCGCAAGTAGAGAAAGCCCGCGCGCAGCAACGAAGACCCAACGCAGACAAAAAAACAAAAAACAAAAAAAAAACCCCCACCATCCCAAAGCAGCTAAATCAGAATCTTAGTAGTAAAACCCAGGTAAGCTCCTTGAATGATTTTACTATGTATAATATGAAAACCACTACCATAAACCTGTGAACTCCAGGTAAATATCTATTCTCACTGGAGGAAACAACTTTTATCTCGGTCTTTCTGCTCTGGGCTTTTCAAAGTAGTGTTTCCAAATATAAGTCACAAAGCTCTATCCAGACAAAGAATGCTCTGAACACAGGAGATGCTCCATAGACACACATAGTATAAAGGTGCTCAATAAATGTTTGTTAAGAGAATTGAATGCTGGAGAGCAATCGCCAGTGCTCTGAAGTTATGTAATCACTCTGAATTGTAAAACAGGTGCAGTTACTTAAAAGAGACAGGTATGCCGATCGGAAGCTGAACTTATGAGCTTGCCTAATGCTTTGAAAATCAAGACATGTCACCAATTAGCTTATATTACATTTAAGCTTTTGCCACTTGGAAAAGGTCCATTACAGGCTTAGGCTTTGTCTACACGCTGCCAAGCATCTGAATAAACAGTGCTAGGTTCAGTTAATCGTTTGGGTAATAATAAGCCCTTCCATTTTGATAGTACTTCTAGGTCTTTAAAGCATTACCATATTACAGTCTCATTTGATTCTCACAGCAATTGGGGATCATTTAAAATAGCTTAGTGGTGAAACTCGGGCTATAGAGTCAAACAGATTTGGGCTCAAATCCCCATTCCTACATTTACTAGTTACAATACATGGCTTTTGGCAAGCTACTTAACCTCTCTGAGCCTTAATGTGTTTGACTTAACATGAGAATAATAATAGTAACCATCTCATCAGACTGTTGTGATGATTAAGTGATTATGAAGGTCAAGTACTAAGCATAAAGCACAGAACATAGTAAATGCTCATAACTGTTAGCTGCCATTATTGTAATTATTATTACTAATATTAATTTGTATATTGTATTAGGGCTCTCCAGAGAAACAGAACCAATAGGAGATAGATAGATAGATAGATAGATAGATAGATAGATAGATAGATAGACAGATAGATCTACATATAGATATATATGAGGAGATTTATTATAGGAATTGGCTCACGTGGTCATGGAGGCCAAGAAGTCCCACCAGCTGCCATCTGCAAGCAAAAGAAAGCTGAAAGTATAATTCAGTCTGAGTCCAAAGAGTCTGCAAACCAGAAACTCCAGTGTCCGAGGGCAGGAGAAATGGAAGTCTTAGCTCAAGAAGAGTGAGAATTCACCCTTCAGTTGCATTTTTGTTCTATTTGGGTCCTCAACAGATTGGATGATGCCCACCCACTTTAGTGAGGGCAGATCTCTTTACTCAGTCTGATTCAAATGCTAATCTCTTCCAGACCCTCACAGACACCCTCACAGACACACTGAGACACCCTCACAGACACACTGCGAAACACCCTCACAGACACACTGAGAAATAATGTTTTAACAGGTATCTGGGCATCCCTTAGCCCAGTTGAGTTGACACATAAAATGAACCATCACAGATATTATCCATCTCATAGTAAAATCTTCACATGCTTAACTGTGTCTTTCATTTTACCATGTAGGCAAACCATGGTAAGATGGGAGGAGAGGGGGGATTCATTACATTTTTGTCTAAACCACAGAGAGGCATATATCAGAAGGTCAAGAGCTGCAAACCCCTTGTACTCTTAACATTGACAGCTTGAGGTAAGGGCAAGAATTAGTCGAGATTGGTGGCAGCAGTGGCATACAAGATGATTCTTAGTACCGCAACACACAGAATGAAGGAAAATGTGTTTCCTAGAGTGACAAATAGTTTTAGCATAATAAGGATCACTGCTGAATACCTACCCTGATAGGCAATAGAATCATTATTCCTACTTAACATATGAGGAAAGTGAGGCTAATAGAACTCAAATAACTTACATAAGATCACACTGATAGAAAAATGGTTGAGGTAGGAATCAAACCCATATCTATAGTCCTCCAAAACCCATGCTCCTTCCGTCATATCATGTGGCTTTTCCTGTACCTCGGGATGTCATCCACACTTCATATGGAGGCAGCTATGTCAGCTCCCGGTGGGCATACACTGCCTACTTGTCCTCCCCCTTGTGAAGGAAGATCACCATGGCCCACTCACTCATGAACTCATGACATAATAAATAATCAAGAGTTGGCATGCTGTTCCAGAAATACTGTGATACATTTGCCCACAGTCCATGTGGTTTTAGGAGCAGCTATAAAATGTTTTCATCCTTTTGGTAAGGGCTAGGGAACAGTATCAGAGTGGGAGGTCCTGAGGATGAGAAAGTGAGATATTTTTCTCCAGATTATCTTCCACAGGAGCTGGAAGGAACCCTAGAAATCTAATACAGCCCCCTATTTTTATAGGTGGAAACACTGTCATATTAATACCAGATGAGGTCTCATTCATTCATTTATTCATTCTTCCTGCTTCCCTCCCCAGTCCTTACCAAAACCTGAAACGGTGTCTATGGGTGAACTTCCTTTCTTAGGTGGCCTAAATTTCAAACACTGAGTACGCTTATAAGGCAAGCTTCTAAGTAGTAGGCTTCTGTATCAGGTGGCATCTATTAAAGTGGGCATGTGATGGAGCTATACAAATGTGCTTGGACAAGTAAATTAGTAAGGCTTTCATTACAGATGAAAATGCCGCCCCTCCCCCCAAATCAGGAAAAGGCTAAATACTATATGACTTGTTTATAGATTAGAAAGTAGGATCAGACCATTTGAGATTTCAAATGGTGAATGGAGTAGGCCCATCTCTGGAGGAGCTGGAGCAGACAGAGGCAGAACAAATGAGGAAAAGTGCTGAACCCACTCCTTTGCCTATATAAGTCTATCTATTAGATGATGCTACGGCCCAGAGTTTCTAATGCTCTAGACAGTTTGTTTGATTAGTACAAATAAACTTACCTACATGGACTTAGGTGTATGTATGATACTTTAGTTCTCCATCCCTAAAACAAACTTAGCATTAATATATCTTTTCCATTTAGGCCAAACTGGAGTTAATAAAAGACATCTAGTGACAGTTCAGAACAATTATATCTTGCCATAAAAGACCATATTAAACTATAGAATGCACTAGAAACGATCCAAAATGGAAAGCGCCGGATGCAGTGGATATGTTTCATTCCAAATTCAGCTGGAAACTTGCAAAAAAGAAATGAATCAACAACTCATCAACTTCTGAAACAGCTTTTCTTCTGTTTGCTGGGCAGAGTCATCATTTAAGCTGATCATTTATTTTTCCTAAAGGGATTTTTCATTGAATGGGATTCTGGGATGTGCTTCTAGAGATATGTCAAACATCATAAGATAGTTATTAGTTCCATATGCTGAATTTGCTTCCAAGTGCACCTGTAATGTGCTAACTGTCTCACCCAAGAATGCCCAAATAGTTTTATGTTTTCCCTTTCCTCATTCCTCAATATCCCCTGGAGCTCCTGATTATAGGAATCAGTCAAGGAGCTTCTCAACAGGGATATCTTTGCCAGTCTTCTCAACTGGACTTTTCTGGAGACCTCCAACTAGAATCCAGCCTCCTTTCTTGTAATGTCATACAGACCACGTGCAAATTTTGGTCATCTGATCAGGAAAATTCTTTCTTTTTACTATTTCAACTGCCATTTGCTCTTGATGCACGTTGAACATTCAACCAATTTTCATTTGCTAGTTGACTTTATTTTCCAATTCTTGAGCTTCTTTTTCATTTTCAAACTTAATGGGATAAATTGCAAATTTAGGAAGCCATTTCAAATGATTTATTCATAAGGTTTCAAATCTGAGCAAACTGTTTTACACAACTCTTCCAAAAAGTTAAAAATAAAATTTCTACCTATGCCAAAGTAAGCACAGAAACAAAGCTTCTTTTCGAATGCAAAAATGGTTCCTTTTAGAAGTATACAGGAGCATTTTTAAAATGCAAGTTTTAATTTCCTAGTCTATGATATAAAGATGACATTCAGAGTAACGAGAAGGCATAGTAGATATAAACCAAACTACAGTTGACCCCATCTCTCTCACTCCCCTAGCCTATCCAATTCATTGGCAAGGCCTGTTGATTTTGTGTCCTAAACAATTCTCCAAGCTGAATACTTCTCTCCATCTCCATTGCCACCTGGTCCAAGCTACAATCATCTCCTGCTCAGATGGCTACAGAAGCTTTGTGACTGGCTTTTTGCTTTCATCCTTTACTCCTGTGGTAGACTAAATAATGCCCCTCACACACCCCTCTCCACAACACACACAGGAAGATGTCTACAAACTATTCCCTAGAAACTATGTATGGGTTACCTTACATGGTAACAGGGATTTTGCAGATGTGATTAAGTTAAGAATGTTGACATGGGAAGATTATTCTGGATTATAGAGTTGTCTCCAATGTAGTCACAAGGGTCCTTATAAGAAGGAGGCAGAGTCAGAGAGAGAAAATGTAATGATCGGAGCTGATGTCAGAGAGGAAAGAAGATGCTACGTTGCTGGCTTTGAAAATGGAGGAAGGGGCTTCCCTGGTGATGCAGTGGTTAAGAATCTGCCTGCCAATGCAGGGGACACGGGTTCGAGCCCTGGTCTGGGAAGGTCCCACATGCCGCGGAGCAACTAAGCCCATGGGCCACAACTACTGAGCCTGTGCTCTAGAGCCCGTGAGCCACAACTACTGAGCCTGCGTGCCACAACTACTGAAGCCCACGTGCCTAGAGCCCATGCTCCACAACAAGAGAAGCCACCGCAATGAGAAGCCCGCGCACCGCAACGAAGAGTAGCCCCCGCTCGCCGCAACTAGAGAAAGCCCACGCGAGCAGCAACGAAGACCCAACACAGCCAAAAATAAATAAATTAAATAAATAAATTTAAAAAAAAAAAAAGAAAATGGAGGAAGGAGACATGAGGCAAGGAATGCAGGAGGCCTCTGGAAGCTGGAAAAGGCAAGGAAACAGATTCTCTCCTACAGCCCTCAGAAGGAACACTTCTGCCTTGATTTTAGCCCAGAGAGCTGATTTTGGACTTTTCACTTGCAGTACAGACAATAAATCTGTGTGTGTTTTTTAAGCCACTAAATTTGTGTGAATTGGCTACAGCAGCCATAAAAAATTAATATAACTCCCCACAATAGATTCCCCACACAATAGAAGGATCTTTTTAAAAATTAATATTCCTCAATGGCAGCTCTAGGGACTCAGAGAAGAGTCCAAAATACTAACATATCCTCCAAGGCTCTGTGTTATGGGTTGAATTGTGTCCCTCCAAAATCCATATGTTGAAGTCCTAACCTCCAGGACCTCAGAATGTGACCTTATTTAGAGAGAAGGTCTTTGCAGAAGTAATCAATTTAAGTGAGATCATTAGAGTAGGCCCCAATCTGACTGGTGTCATTATATATATGAAAAAAAAAAAGAAAAAGGAAATGTATACACAGAGACACACAGATAGAAGACAACGTGAAGAGCCACAGGGAGAAGAAGTGGCTACATAACAAGCTAAGTGGAGAGGCCTGGAATACATCCCTACCTCACAGCCCTCTAAAGGAACGAACCCCACCAACAACTTGATTTTGGATTTTTAGCCTCCAGAACTATGAGACAGTAAATTTCTGTTGTTTTAAGCCACCCAGTCTGTGGTACTTGTTACAGCAGCGCTAGCAAACTAATTCACCCAGCATGACCTGGCCTCTGTCTGCCTTCCCAGGTTTATCTTGAGCGAGTTTTCCCTCTCTCTCTGCCTGCAGCCACATGGGCCTCTTCTCTTCTAAGCCTTCACACATGCTATGGGACATTTATCCCCACCGCCCACCTCTCTTTACCTGATTAACACCCTACTCATCCTTCAGGTGTCCGCTTAAATGTCACTCTTCAGAGACTTCCCCTCATCGATTTGAAAGGTGCTACCAGTCTCCACTATTCATTCATAACACCCTGGCCTTTTCTGTAATAGCTCATATAAAATTTTTAATTCCAAATCTATCTTAATATATTTTATTTTAAATAAAAATAATTTTTTAATAAAAAAATTAATGTCTGTCTGTGACAATGGCTATATTGTTAACTACTATATACACTGCACCTAGCACATTGCCTAACATGTAACAGGTACTCAATAAATATTTGTTGAATGAATAGATAAATTCATGCCCTGAAACAAAAGATCTCTGACAAAACCTGCTTCAAATTCACATTCTCTCATCCAGGCCCCACATTTCAAGAACAGAAATCTGAGAGGCCATCCCTCAGTGTCTTGGTAAAAGGCTCTAGAAACAGAGTTGTTCCTCTCTCCACCCTTACCTTGTATACTGAGGACCAGGTAAATGGACATCACTATTGACAGCTCATTAGATGCCCCCCCCCAGTTTCAAACCCAGGAAGACTTCTGGTATACCGCATCCTCAGGATGGTAACATTTCTGATATGGACAAGCAAGGAAAAAGTTCAGTGCAAGAAATGAAACTATCAAATATTCACCATTGCAAAGAGAAAAAAAAGGGCAATTTAAAAAGAAAGCAAGTTTTAAGGAAATTTGATGCTCATAAAGTTTGAGGATTTCATGCCCCGCCCCCAATAAGTTTCCTTGGTAAGAGATGCTGCAACCAGAGCCATCTTGAGAATTGCCGCAACCCCCCATTTCACCTTATGTGTGTGCATTGCCACCACAGTCACAAGTGGAGCCCAAAGTCATAGAACTAGACGGATACTTAAGCCTTAATGGACGTATACAAATCTCTGCTTCATAATACTGCCTTTTCTTTTCAAGTGCTAATGTTAATTCAGTATTATACAGTTTCCTAGTATGTGGTAAAATGTCACTTCAGGATATAAGGGAGCAAGGAACATAGGTATCAATTTGCAAGGACTCCTTTTTAAAATTGCTCTTGCGTGACAAGCTTATGAGTCATGATGTTTGTGCTATAAATTCATTATAGATTCTCATATCATGGTCCATCACCATTTTAACCTGGCATGCTTTCAAGTTTTCTCAATAGCGCTAGCAATTTGTTGTTTTTCTTTCCGGCTGCTTTAATATGCTACCCTTTAAAATGTTGATATGCGTTATGGAAAGTTTGAAAATCCCCTCAATTAAAGTCGTCTACTGCGACACCAATTCTGAGCTAGCCATCAAGAGTAAGGGCCCCAGTTGAATCTGAAAATCAGGTTTTGAAGTTTCTATGTTAGTGATCTCTTGGAGATGTTGGATGGTGTTCACATATCACCATTGATTCAACTGTTTTCACAGTTCACTGTGTTGTTTCAGTCACCATTACAGTCAAACCATCGGGCCCTTTTGGCCATGAAGGAGACCAAATCAAATCAACTGTTCAATCTCCTGGCAATCGACCCATAAAATGGTCAATATAATCAATGCTGCCAAGCCAGCCTCAACCCTACAGGAGAAAGCTGCTAAAACACCACACTTCCGGGGAATGCAGATTGCTTTGCTTTCCCTGTCAGCTAGTGCAGAATAATGTTTTACTGATCCTATGGTAAAGGCATCTTTAATAAATAATGACAGCTTAGTACTTATGTTGGTTGAGTTTCAGGTTTTTAAATATTAAAGTTCACAACATACCTATGCAAACGATGTCGGTTTATTTATATATACGTGTGTGCATATATATATGTATATGTATAAATGTACACACATACACACACACGGAGCCATTGGTTGCCTTTGGTCGTCCATAAAACTCAGTGTGCATTCCTTTATGTGACCAGAATCTTAAAAGTTAAATAGCTGAAAAATGAATGAGGAGATAGGAATCACAATGAAGCACCATAAAGGCAGTTATTGAACTACTGAACACAATAGAAAAAGGACAGAACACTTTGTTGAAAATTAATTATTTGGGCATATGTATATGTGGGGCCATCAAGAAATGAAGAATTTTGAGAAAGTATGGGTATTTTTAAAGGTACAAATAAATCATAAAATGTTGACCGAGACATTCCTAAGAAAAAAATTGAACTGTTTTCTCAAGCTAAAAACCATAATTCTTTGTAATTTTTGTTACAACTTGATTTCAGTAAACAACATTTGTAGCATTTGCAAATGAGATTAGGAGACAATAATCATGATGTTTCCATCCTATGATTTTATATATTAGGAGCTGTACAAGGTCTTAATGTTTGTTACTCCTTGTGGGGAGCCAGGCTAGCTATATTATTTCCATATAAATTTAGAGTATTCTATTTTACATCTTAAAATTGGGTCACTGCAGCCAGAAAATTCATACCAAATTGCAGTTCCTGGACACACAGGCAGAGTTGTCAAAATATTCTCATCAGTTGAGTAAATTTTTGCTCAGAGCAAAAACAACAGACTGCAAAACACAAGTACCCTGTAAGCTATCAATTAGCCCACACATGAGAATAAACTCATATCAAATAGAAATTATGTCTGTGACATAAAACACACACACACACACGCATACAGAGCTATCCATTTGATGGCATTCCTTTGAAATAAAGTTTTTTTGAGAATGTCTCCTTGGCAGAAATCCTTGTCTCTGATTACAAAATGGAAGGTATTATCATCATTTACTTTCAGTTATAGGAACAAATTTCATTGTGTGAGATGCCAACATAGCAACAGAATCAAGAGTCACATATTAGTCTCTGATAATGGAACCTATAAGGAAATCTAGGGCTGAAGAAAACAGTAACAACCCAACACCATCATCCATCTCAAGGGGTGGAGGTACTAGGCTGAAGTCAGAAATCAGATAGGAGGGGCCCCTTATGGGTTCTCCAGCAGGAAGATTGTTTCTGGAAAAGATTTTGGGAGAGAGTTCCAACAGCCACTTGCAAAGAAGAGTTTGAATGAGAACATAGAGAAGGAGACAAATTATAAATTACTCAGGTAAAAAGCAATGAGGTCCTGGATTAGGGCTGATTATAGTGAAAGCTATGTCTGAATGGTTTTGTGCTAAAGGAAGATTCTACGTGACTGAATGCAAAATGGGTTAAAGTATTGTCATGTTTTCCCCCCTTATGATTAAGCCAGCTACCTGTGCTCTTTATGTGCTACAGAAACATGCTCTATTAATTATTCTTTTTCTCTCTTATAATTTCAATCACTTCCTAGTTATTGGGTCTTTCTTCTCTGCCTGCAATTAACCACATACCTATATGGCTAAAAATAAAAAAGAAGAAGAAAACAAGCCTTCATTCAACCCTGAATCTTCCTTACCTATCTGATTATCATTCTCCATCCCTCTGCTACTAAATCCTTGAGAAAGTAGTCTATAATTTGTCTTCCTCCCATTGGCTCATTTCAACAATTCAATGAACGTTTAATGAGCATCTACCATGTACCAAGTGATAATACAAGGGTCTGAGAAGAAAAAGACAAACACATAATCCTAAATCTCAAGAAGTATGCAGCTATTAGGGGAAAAAAAGATATAAACAAATATAAATATTTGAGCTCTTGTTATACTAACATAGAAACCAAATATTTTAGGACACATTTTTTGAGTTAAGACACATACTCCTCATTATCTGACTCTTACTACACATGACTCAACACTCAGGAAACAAATATATTCAGATCACATTGTGTTCTCTCTTATCTGAACTGCCACAATCCAAACTTGGGAACCAAACAGATGTGGACAATGAGGGAGGCTTCGTTTTATAATATGATGTGATACTTCAAATAGTACAAATATGTGCAAGAAACAAATAGTACAACTTCTGCTATAAAACCAACACTAGGGACTTCCCTGGTGGCACAGTGGTTAAGAATCCGCCTGCCAATGCAGGGAAAATGGGTTGGAGCCCTGGTCCGGGAAGATCCCACATGCCACGGAGCAACTAAGCCTGTGCACCACAACTACTGAGCCTGTGCTCTAGAGCCCATGAGCCACAACTACTGAGCCCACGTGCGTAGAGCCCGTGCTCCACAACAAGAGAAGCCACCGCAATGAGAAGCCCGCGCACCGCAACGAAGAGTAGCCCCCGCTCGCCACAACTAGAGAAAGCCCGCGCCCAGCAACGAAGACCCAATGCAGCCAAAAATAAATAAATTAATTAATTATTTTTTTAAAAAAAACCAACACTAATTTCATGTTTGACAAATCTAATACTGAAGCTTTTAAAACTGTTGGTAAAAAATAAATAAATAAATAAAAAATAAAAACAAAAACAAAAGTTAAAACTGTTGGTGACTCCCTCATTCTTGATACTCTCCTTCACTGGCCTCCAGGACAACATTTGTTCTCTACATTTCTCCTTGCAACTCTTACTTTTTCAGCATCCTTCAATACTGTCTTCCCTTCAAACCATAGAGATTATACCCTAGGTCTATGCTATTCAAAATGTGGTCTGTTATCGAACAACATCAACATCATCTCAGAGCTTATTAGAAATGCAGAATCAGGAATTCCCTGGCGGTCCAATGGTTAGGACTCCATGCTTTCACTGCCAAGAGCCTGGGCTCAATCCCTGGTCAGGGAACTAATATCCCACAAGCTGTGCAGCACAGCCAGGGAAAAAAAAAAAGAAAAGAAAAAAGAAATGCAGAATCACAGAATCTCAGGCCCTCCCAGACTGAATGAATCAGAATCTATAATTTAATAAGATATCTAGGCAATTCATATGCACATTAAATCTCAATAAACACGGTAAATCATTTGGCAAAGTCCAATCTCCATTCCTAATAAAAACTCTCAGCAAAGTAGGGTTATAAGGGAACTTCCTCAACCTGAGGAAACTACAAAACTACAGCTTTCATATTTAAGGGTAAGAGAGTGAATGCCTTCCCTCGAAGATCCAGAACAAGGTAAGAATGTTTACGTTCACCACTCATATTCAACATTGTTCTGGAGGTACTAGCCACTGGCAAAAGCAAGAAGAAGAACTAAAAGGCACACAGATTGAAAAGGAAGAAATAAAACTGTCTCTATCTGCATATGACATGATTGTCTATGTAGAAAACCTCAAGCAAAATACAAAAGAGCTGACAGAACTAAGTGAGTTTAGCAAGGTCTCAGGATACAAGGTTAATATGTAAAAATAAATTGTATTTCTATATACTAGCAATGAACAATTGGATATTGAAGAAAAATGTACCATTTACAGTAGCATTAAAAAGCGTAAAATATACTGGTATAAATCTAGGAAAATATGTGCAAGATCTGTATGTGTGGGAAAAAAAACATCCTGCAAAACATTATTGAAAAACTTCAAAGAAAACCTAAATAAATGGAGAGACATACCACATTCACGGATTGGAAGACGCAATATTGTTAAGAGGTTGAATCTCCCCAAACTGATCTACAAATTCAACTACAACTACAGTCAAAATTTTCTAGCAGTGACCCACCTCCTAGAGAAATGGAAATAAAAACAAAAAGAAACAAATGGGACCTAATGAAACTTCAAAGCTTTTGCACAGCAAAGGAAACCATAAACAAGACGAAAAGACAACCCTCAAAATGGGAGAAAATATTTGCAAATGAAGCAACTGACAAAGGATTAATCTCCAAAATTTACAAGCAGCTCAATATCAAAAAAACAAACAACCCAATCCAAAAATGGGCAGAAGACCTAAATAGACATTTCTCCAAAGAAGATATACAGATTGCCAACAAACACATGAAAGAATGCTCAACATCACTAATCATTAGAGAAATGCAGATCAAAACTACAATGAGGTATCACCTCACACCAGTCAGAATGGCCATCATCAAAAAATCTACAAACAATAAATGCTGGAGAGGGTGTGGAGAAAAGGGAACCCTCTTGCACTGTTGGTGGGAATGTAAATTGATAAGAGCCACTATGGAGAACAGTATGGAGGTTCCTTAAAAAACTAAAAATAGAACTACCATACGACCCAGCAATCCCACTACTGGGCATATACCCTGAGAAAACCATAATTCAAAAAGTGTCATAGACCACAATGTTCATTACAGCTCTATTTACAATAGCCAGGACATGGAAGCAACCTAAGTGTCCATCGACAGATGAATGGATAAAGAAGATGTGGCAAATATATACAATGGAATATTACTCAGCCATAAAAAGAAGTGAAATTGAGTTAGTTGTAGTGAGGTGGATGGATCTAGAGTGTGTCATACAGAGTAAGTAAGTCAGAAAGAGAAAAACAAACACCATATGCTAACACATATATATGGAATCTAAAAAAAAGAAAAAAATGGTTCTGAAGAACCTAGGGGCAGGACAGGAATAAAGACACAGACGTAGAGAATGGACTTGAGGACACGGGGAGGGGGAAGGGTAAGCTGGGACGAAGTGAGAGAGTGGCATGGACATATATACACTACCAAATGTAAAATAGCTAGCTAGTGGGAAGCAACCGCATAGCACAGGGAGATCAGCTCGGTGCTTTGTGACCACCTAGAGTGTTCGGATAGGGAGGGTGGGAGGGAGATACAAGAGGGAGGAGATATGGGGATATATGTATATGTATAACTGATACACTTTGTTATAAAGCAGAAACTAACACACCATTGTAAAGTGATTATACTCCAGTAAAGATGTTAAAAAAATTTTTCTAGCAGGAAATTTTTCTTGTAGAAGTAGACAAGTTGGTTCAAAAAAAAATTCATATGGAAAGGGAAAGGAACTAGTATAGTCAAAGCAATTTTGAAAAAGAACAAAGTTGGAGGACTCACTCCACCTGATAGTAAGGCTTACTACATTGCTACAGTACTCAGAGAGTATGATATTGGCAAAAGGATAAACATATAGATCAAAGGGACAGAATAGAGAGTCCAGAAATAAACCCAAACAAATATGGCCAACTGGTTTTTGACAAAGGATAAAGGCAATGGTGTTTGTACAATTGGATATCCACATGCAAAAAATCAACTTGATTCATACCTCACATCATACACAAAAATTAACTCAAAATGAATTATAGACCTAAATGTAAACCCTAAAACTATAAAACTTCTAGAAGAAAACATAGAACAAAATCTTTGTAACCTTGGTTTAGACAAAGGTTTCATAGATACGGCACTGAAATATGATCCATGAAAAAACTGGCAAATTAACTTCAAAAAACACTATTAAGATAATGAAAAGAGAAGCCACAGACTCGGGAAAAAATATGTGCAAATCACATATCTCATAAATGAGTTGTATCCAGCATATATAAAGAACTCTCAAAACTCAGTACTTCTCAAAAAGTTAAGTACAGAGTTACCATATGACCCAGCAATTCCACTTCTACGTATATAGCCAAAAGAACTGAAAACATATCCATATAAAATTTTCACATGAATGTTTATAGCAGCATTATTCATAATAGCCAGCAGGGAATTCCCCGGTGGTCCAGTGGTTAAGACTCCGCCTTCCAATGCAGGGGGCTTGGGTTCAATCCCTGGTTGGGGAACAAAGATCCCACATGCCGTGCGGTGCAGCAAAAAAAACAACAAGGAAAAAAACACATAATAGCCAGCAAATGGAAATAAACCAATTCTCCATTAACTGATGAATGGATAAACAAATTGTGATATATCCATACAATGGAATACTATTCAGCCATAAAAGGAATTAAGTACTGGTTACATGCTACAACATGGATAATTCTTGAATAAATTTATGCTAAACTGAATACACAAAAGGCCATATATTATATGATTCCATTTATATGAAATGTCCAGGATATGCAAATCCATAGCGATAGAAAGTACATTAGTAGTTGCCAGGGGCTGGAGGTAAAGAAAATGGAGAGTGACTGTTAAAGGGTATGGGCTTTCCTTTTGGGGTGATGAAAATTAGATAGTGGTTAAAATAACCCTCAATAAAAATGGGAAAAAACCCTGAATAATAACAACTCAATTAGAAATGGGCAAAATATTTGAATAGAAACTTCACCCAACATATACAGATGGCAAATAAAGATATGGAAGGATGTTCATATTTAACCATGGGGAAATCACATTAAAAACACATTTAGATATCACTACACACTATTTAGAATGCTATAATATTAAAAAAAAAAAAAAAAAAAAGAACTGACATTGCCAAGTACTAGCAGGGATGCAAAACAACCAGAACATTCATATAGTGCTGGTAGGTACAGCCACTTTGGAAAACAGTTTGATAGTTTCTTATAAACTTAAACATACACTCAACAACATGGATGAATCTCAAATGTGTTACACTATAAAGCATTTTTACACTGGCTTCTTTTTATACAGTATATTATTCGTTTTTTATGACAATCTGGAAAAGGCAAAACTATAGACAACTAACATATTTGTGGTTGTCAGGGGCTGGGGGTAGGGGGAAGGTTTGATTACAGAGGAGCAAGGGGGTTGGTTATGGGGTGACTGAATTGTATACTGAAAAGGGTGACTTACTGTATGAAATTTACACCTTTAAGGAAAAAACATGCAGCTCAAATATCCCTTTCTCTCTGAAACCTTTTCTCATTTTCAGTGTCAATTAAATTTGTCCTTTTCTTGCAACTTCATCATAGCATGTATCAACCTTTATATTATTATTAGTTATATAGACATCCTTATTTTACATTTGACTATGAGCTCCTTGATGGCAAGAGCTCCTTCGACTATTTAGCACAGCTGGTCCTTGTACAGAGTAGGTGTTCCAGAAACATTTTAAGTGAAGGAGGGGAAGATTTCACGTTTGTAAGCCTGAATCAGTGAGGCCATGATGGAACCACTACAAAGACAAGAAGCAGAGAAAAGAAGGCAAAGAGCATGAAATGGCATGATGGACACGACCCGATGCATTTTCCCCACCTCACTACATGCCACAAGCCTTCAGACTGAGTGAAAATCAGAGCCTAGTGGGATTGATACTGGGATTACCACATATAGAGAAGAACCGAGACTAGGCAAGGCTTAGACAAGTAGGATAAGCAACTAAAATCAGCAATATGGAATACATATCAGAACCGGGAAGACAATGACCGAAGGAAAAATCCAAAATCCAAAGGCCACAAAATGGGGTTTTGGCCAAGGAAGACAATAAAGCAGTATCCTTGAATAGTCTGATGCAAAGAGAATAATCTAGAGTCTAAAGCACAAAACTTAATGACAACGGCAACTACATTTGCATAGCGCTTTCTGTTTTTCAAACTGCTTTTCCAGTCATTATCTTGTTTGGTCCTTGCAGATTTTTAATTAGCAAAATCATTTACATATTATACATATTTATCGTCCTTTCCCACTACCAAATAAAGCAATAACATTTCCACAGATATTTATGATTCATTTCTTATTAGCTCAACACTCAAATTTTCCATATTTTCCCTTCATATACATAGTTTATTCAGTCTCCTCTCTCTGATCTGACATAGTTTGTTCTATAGGCCAATATTCCTTCTGGATCTCTTGTTTATCTATAGTATGTCTGCCATCTCCATGAGTCTTTTTTTCATATATATATTTAGATTATATACTATATATTATATATTACATATTATATACTTTATTGAGATATAATTGATATTAGTTTCAGATTACAACATAATGATTCCATATTTGTATATATTGCAAAATGATCACCACAATAAGACAAGTTAATATCCATCACCACCATTTTTGTCTTCTTGTGACAGGAACATTTTTTAAATCGAAGTATAGTTGCTGTACAATATTGTATAAGTTACAGGTATACAACATAGTGATTCACAATTTTTAAAGGTTATACTCCATTTATAGTTATTATAAAATATTGGCTATATTCCCTGTGCTGTACAATATATCCTTGTAGCTTATTTTACACCTAATAGTTTCTACCTCTTACTCCTCCACCCCTATCTTGCCCCTCCCCTCTCCCCATCCCCACCGGTAATCACTAGTTTGTTCTCTGTATCTGTGAGTCTGTTTCTTTTTTGTTATATTCACTAGTTCATTGTATTTTTTAGGTTCCACATATAAATGATATCATACAATATTTGTCTTTGTCTGTCTGACTTATTTCACTTAGCATAATACCCTCCTAGTGTATCCACGTTGCTGCAAATGGCAAAAGTTTTACAAGCACATTTAAGATCTACTCTCTTAGCAACTTTCAAATATACAATACAGTGTCATTAACTATAGTCATCATCTGTACATGAAATTCCTAGGACTTATTTATAACTGGAAGTTTGTACCTTTTGATCACCTTCACCCATTTTGTCCATCCCTCAACCACAGTGAATTTCTATCTCCCAAATCATGATGCTAGATCTTTCTTCTTGTCTGCTTTCCTCTAATAGGACCTGATGAATTTTTCTGGAGATCCAGCAGTCCTGCTATTGCCACCCCTAATGTTATCCATAATCCAACTCAAAAAGATTTTCAATGAGATACCTCCAAAGACGAAGAGCTAAGGTATCACTTTCTTCTATTATCTTCTCTTGAGCAGGTATCGTATCTCCTCTGAAACTTTGCATTAATTTTAAGCAGTTGTTTATTATATAAAGCAAAACATTATAGTTTTGCCCCAATTCTTCTAGTTCCTGCAACCACTTAAAGATATTTAAAATTTTTCTCTTCACTGAGTTTATCAGTTTCAATTTCACAAGTAGAGTCTTTTGATTTCTTATTACCCTTTCATTTCTCACTTGTCATAAATCTTCAGTCTTTAGTGTCCATTCTGCAACAGTCCTTTTGGTTTTTAAAAATGTTTTTCCTTTTGAGCAGAGAAAAGGCTTCTCATTAATCATTTATGCTTTTCTCTTTCAATGCTATGAAGACAGTCTATGACACACTACAACATGAATGAACCTTGAAAACCTTATGCTAAGAAAGTGGAGAAGCCAATCACAAAAGACCACATACTATATGATTCCATTTATATGAAAGGCCCAGAATGGGCAAGTCCATAGAGATAAAAAGTAGATTAGTAGTTGCCTAGAGCTGAGGGGATGGGAAAATGGGGTATTATTGCTAATGTAATGAAGTTTCTTCAGAGGGAGATGAAAATTTAAACCTGGTTTGTGAGAAGGGTTGCACAACTCTCTAAATTTACTAAAAGTCACTGAATTGGACATTTTAAATGGATGAATGTCTGGTATGTAAATTACACCTCAATGGAGCTGTTTTAAAAAAAGACAGCCAATGACAACTGTGGTATAAAAAGCAAGCTTCAAAGAGTCAGATCATACCAGACTGTCCTGTGACACAAAGCTGACTTTCTCCTGACTCTGCCCTATCTGTCTAAAAGGCCTCAGTCATTAAATCTGTGCAGGATATCAGTAGGAACTATATGTTACTAAAATATACGAAAATTGGCACCACGAAATGAATAGTCTTGCCCTGTATTCTAATGATTCCAAATCTTCCATGATTGCCCAGGTACTGACCACCAATCTGCCTAACTCTCCGCATACTACCAACACTATTTTTCTTTGCTAGACCTCCAGTTCTTGTTACTAAGCTTCAAATATTCAGGTACATTTCCTCCTATATCCATAATCTACTGTGACACCAAGTGCCTATGCAACATTGGTGGGAAGATTTGACCCACCCCTCCACTGACAAGCTCTAACACATAATTTGTAAGTGGAAAAAAAGTTTTACGTGTTTCAAATGGGACTTAAACTTACAAGCTTTTGCACAGCAAAGGAAACCATAAACAAACAAAAAGACAACCTACGGAATGGGAGAAAATATTTGCAAGCTATGCAACCAACAAGGGCTTAATTTCTAAAATATACAAACAGCTCATACAACAACAACAAAAAACAAACAACCCAATCAAATTATGGGCAGAAGACCTGAATAGACATTTCTCCAAAGAAGACATAAAGATGGCTAACAGGCACATGAAAAGATGTTCAACATCGCTAATTATTAGAGAAATGCAAATCAAAATTACAATGAAATACCACCTTACACCAGTCAGAATGGCCATCAGCAAAAAGTCTACAAATAATAAATGTCAGAGAGGGTGTGGAGAAATCGGAACCCTCCTACACTGTTGGTGGGAATGTAAGCTGGTACAGCCACTATGGAAGACAGTATGGAGGTTCCTCGAAAAACTAAAAATAGAGTTGCCATATGATCCAGAAATCCCACTCCTGGGCATATATCCAGACAAAACTATAATTCAAAAAGATACATGCACTCCTATGTTCATAGTAGCACTATTTACAATAGCCAAGACATGGAAACAACCGAAATGTCCATCGACAGATGAATGGATGAAGATGTGGTACATATATACAATGGAATACTACTCAGCCATAAAAAGTGGATGAAATAATGCCATTTGCAGCAACATGGATGGACCTAGAGATTATCATACTAAGTGAAGTAAGGCAGAAAGAGAAAGACAAATACCATATGATATCACTTATATGTGGAACCTAAAGTATGACACAAATGAACTTGTCTACAAAACAGAAACAGAGTCACAGACATACAGAACAGATCTGTGGTTGCCAAGGGGGAGGGGTGTGGGGGAGGGGTGTGGGGGAGGGATGGAGTGGGAATTTGGGGTTAGCAGATACAAACTAGTATATACAGAATGGAAAAACAAGTTCCTACTGTATAGCACAGGGCACTATATTCAATATCTTATAATAACCTATAATGGATAATAATCTGAAAATATATATATATATATATATATATATATAACTGAATCACTTTGCTGTACAGTAGAAATTAACATAACATTGTAAATCAACTATACGTCAATTCAAAAAAAAGTTTTAGGAATTTCCTGGTGGTCCAGTGGTTAGGACTCCATGCTTTAATTGCCAAGGGTGTGGGTTCAATCCCTGCTTGGGGAACTAAGATCCCACAAGCCTTGTGGCACGGCCAAAAAAAAAAAAAAAAAAAAAAAGAAAGAAAAGTTTTACACGTTTCAGATCATTTAAGTGATGCTACTTACTATAAAATGATGAAGGAAAAAAAAAACACATATTAGAAAAAGAAGAATATCCACTGCCCAGTTATAATTAGCTAACCTTTTATAATTATATCTTCCTAGACAGACACATAGGTAAAGATGAAATGATTACTATACATAAGGTTTTATAACCTGAATCTCTTTTAATATAAGTAAATACAGTCACATATCATTTTAAGGGCTGCATATTATTCTATCATAGTGATTAATAAAATTTATTAGTAGTAATTATTTAAACTGGTTCTCAAGTTTGCCAAATATGAACAACGTTGAAATGAGCATCCTTATACATAGATATTTGCCTATTTGCCTGATAAATTTCTAGAAGTAGAACTGCTGAATGAAGGGCTATCCACTTTTCAACTGAGGTTGATTTTATAAATTTCCTCCTAAAAATGTATTAAACAATTTATGTTGCTATCAGCAGCGAACTAGAACACCCATTTTCCTCACAATCTCTCCAACACTATCATCAATTTTTCCATCACTGTAAATCTGAAAGAGTTTAAGAAGATATAAAAAAATATTGTTTACATTGCATTTATCTAATTACAATTTAGGTTGATTTTTTATTTTCATTCAAAATTTATATTTCTACCTTTGTTTTTGGAGATGATTTCTAAATGCTTTAGTTCAATATGTATGCCACTGAGTTAGATGACACTGTGGCACTGGTGGACCTATTTTTGTGGCTGGTTATTTATGTGGAACTCTTTCTGGCCAGGAGTCTTTGTCTCTAGTATCTGTCATTCTGTCATTTAGTTACCTCTCTGATTTTCTGTAGATGTTGCCAAAGTGCTCTATGTTTTTTCCACACTTAAGTGAGTTGCTGAACCTAACCCTCTGACCTTAGGAAGCCATACTCTTGTGATTACTGAAACTGTTTGCAATATAATGTAATGGGAGATAGTATAGTCATTAATAATATGCATACTGAAATTAGATAAATCTGGAGTTGAATCCCAGTTCTGCAAGTTAGTTGTTCAATCCTAAAAAGTTGACTTGATTTCTCTGAATCTCAGTATCCTTATTTATAAAATGGAATGAATGACCCCCTGAGAGTTATTTTGGGGATTTAATGAGATGGTAGATGTTATGTATTGTACAGTGACTGCCAAAAAAATACTTGATACATAGGACTTTTAGTATTACTATTATGAAAGAGATGAAGGACAGAAGAAAATAATTGGATTCTTTGAAAGTGGAACTTTCTCTTGCACATACATTAGAAAATGAGTAACTAGGCAGAAATCCGTTTGAGTTCTAGCATCTACTGGAGCGTCAACTGAACCTAGAAACCACCATAGCAAAATGACGCTAAACACAAACCAAGTATATATAGTCTTAGCTAATTCTACTTCTTTATTCCCAGTGTCAAATGGCTTCACCATGCTACAAACCACCATGCTATCAACCAAATCCAAGGTCCAAAACGTTGATCATCAAACACATCAAGCTGAACAAGGCGGGTGCTAGGAGCTGTCATAATAAAGTACTAACTTAACTACTACTAAGAAACAGGCTGGCTCACAGGCTTCTGTTTCCTCTGAAGAGTAGCTTAGTTTTAGCCTAGGGCCCTAGATGTGAGCCATCCATCCCGAACTTTCCACCTGGCTGCTGGAATTTAGGAGGACCTCTTTACCAAAGATGTGGACAAAGAAGCAGGAAAACAGATGCCTTGGATAAACACAGCTCCAGAGTTTCCATCTCTCAATTCAAGGACCCATTATTCTAGGATCTAATTTTCAGTCTATCTTCCTCATAGCTCTCTTGGCATTTGCAGAATAAACAGAATAAAAAGAGGCAGGCAATTTGCCAGTCTTCATTCTCTAAGATGGACAGAGTGCCAAGAGGCACATTCAGGGAAAAGGAGAGGGAACCCTCGCCCCAAGTCAGCTTCTGGCATGCCTTTAGCCCCGTCAATGCTACACATACCTCAACATTACAGCATTCATCCTGGGATGCCTAATACTGCTCAGCTGCAAGCAGTCGCTCCAGTATGAGCGCAAATGCTGAATGAGGAACTGTGGTTTTTTACAAATATTTATGTTGCATAGGCAACTTAGAAGCTTCCAGAGCAACCCAGCTGGTTCTGAGAAATAATGAAACGTTAGTCTAGCCTTATGGATGGCACCAGGCCGACTCTCTGCATAGAATCCAAAAGTCATACACATGGTGTGGTTCAATCTGGGATTACAAACCAGGTCTCTTGACCCCCTTTCTGAGGGGTTTTCTACTATGCCACCCACTATTTCATGAGTTGGTAACCTTTTAAGTGTTTTATACCAAAGATCTGTATTCTGCAAAGGGAAGGAATATTGCTGTTGCTAGCTACTTCTTTCTAAGCATGGAGGGAGCATGGGAGTGTCTGTCAACTGCTACTTCTCCTGGCGTAAGATGGTGCCCTCATGCAGCAGGAAGGGTGGGGTGAAAATTTGCTCAGCTTTCTAAATATGCCCTTATAAATCTCAGCTCTTCAGGCTATGGGTAGGAGGCACTATATTCCTTGTGGGTTGTAGACCAATGGATTCATTCATCAGGTTATTTAATTTAAAAAAAATAAATGAACCTAAAGACATGAGCTAGGGTCAGGGAAGTTTCAAGGTCAAGAGGAATATTGACATGGCAGTGACAAGACTTGACCAGCCTTGGACATCATAAAATCACAAGACAAAAAGGTATGCCTTGAAGAGGTAGCCCAGTGGTAAACTAGGTTGTGAACCTCACATGAGAAGAAAATAAATATAACCTATAAAGGAGTACATGCCCTAGATATGGGCAAAAGTAGTAGTCATTAACACCTTTGGGGCTGTCTTCTCAGGCCACGACCTTATCTATATAAACAACACCACTACCTACCCCCAGAGATAGACGCCCAACTTAAGAGTAGCCAACCCACTGGATGACCAGTAGCCAATGACATTTTCTCTCTTAGAAATTTGAACTAAGCACAGAAAGTGAGAATGTGGAGCTTAAGCTGATTTAAGATTAGTTTTCTTACTTGCAAACAGAAGAGACTTACATAAAACAATGAGGAAAGAAATATATATTTTTGCCCTCAACTTAAAAAGCTCAACAAAACTCTCCATCAAAGGTAAATAGGCAACTTAGAGTTGCCTTAGATTTAGAAGTTGGGTGTGGCTGATAGTTACTATAATCAGAGGAAGCAAAATTTTTAATTTCAGCAGAGCAAAGCAGGAAACCAATGTCCCAAAACTGCAAAAGGCTGGTATACCTGCAAAGCCAGAACTGTGGGTTTACCAAATAACTTGGCAGGCAGGAGGACCACCAGGAATTATATAGGAAAAGTTCCTTCTACTTTCTCCCACTTGGAAAGAAAACATGAATGTTCTTGATTGATGGAAAGTCCATAGTCTTTCTAATCACAGATAGGAGGGTGTGGGGACAGAATTCCTGAACTACCCTGTGAGTTCAGTTCACCCCAGAATGGACCACGTGGCAACTCCAGGGAACTACCTTGGAAAGTATTCTTCTTACCAGTCAGAAGAGTAAATAAGGCTGGGAAACTAATAATGATTATTATAAGAAAGTAATAATAGCTAACATTGATATAACATCTACTATATGCTTCTTCACTAAGAGTTTTACACATATGAACACCTTTAATCTTCACAAGGCACTATTAGAGTTATTATCCCCTGTTTTATAGACACAGAGAGGTTGAGTAGCTTTCCCAAGGTTGCAGTCTTGTTAAAGAATCAAGCTAAGATGGGAACACAGGTTTTCTGGCCCCCAAGTCCATGCTCCTAACCAATGTACTATCCCGCCTAAAGACTAGTGCTTAGCTGACTTAGTTGGAGAGAACCTGGCAAACCAATCCCTGATTAGCAGTTCATAAGACAGCATCTTATAAATTGACCTTTCACAGAGGAATTTGCGTAAGGAGACTCTAGAAAATAATAAATAAAGCAAAATAAAATAGGAATATTATTAATAGCAAAATCTTAGGCATAATGGCAGGTACTGGAGGAAATACGTGAAGAGAAAATTTCTAGGCATCCTCTCTCTTATATACACCATTCCTAGAGTAAGGAGGGCACTGCAGTATATGTTGTTATTTAACGCTTTATGTACCTTTTTCTGAGGCTCAACTCTTCACTTTCATCTTTCCACACTTCCTACCCTGCTACTGTCTCATCATTTTGATGGTTCTTCCTTGAACTCTCCTAAAGTTTGCCACATGTCATTTGAATTAAGCAGTCCATAATTAGATACAGTACTCTAGGGAAAGTCTGACCACTGCTGAGTCTAATGCAGTTTCGAGATCCTGTATTTCTTTTGGTTCACTGAAACATTAAACAATAAATTTCTGACACAGTCCTACCTTGTTATATCCTTTTACTACTTTAGCAAGGATTCTTAACCTATACTCCAGCTATAAGATCCATGAATGGGTTTCAGGGTTTTTTTTAAATACACTTATCTCACTGTATTAGTTATCTATTGCTGTGTAACAAATTATCCCAAATTGGGCAGCGCAAAACAAAAAGCATATATTATCTCACACCATTTTCGAGGATTAGAAATCTAAGAGTGGCTTAGCAAACTGGGTGACTTAAGAAAACAAACGTATTGTCTCACAGTTCTAGAGGCCAGAAGCCTGAAATCAAGATGTCAGCAGGGTCCTGTTCCCTCCAAGGACTCTAGGGGAGAATGCTGCCTTGCCTCTCCAGCTTCTGGTGGCTGCAGTATTTGGTGGTTTGTGGCCACATCACTCCAATCTCTGCTCTACCCCCACATGGCCCTCTGTGTGTGTGTGATCTCTCTATGCCTCTCTTTTATAAGGACATTTGCGACAGCATTTAGAACTAACTGGTTAATCCAGGATAGCATCCTCATCTCAAGAGCTTAATTATATCTGCAAAAAACTTTACCATAGGGGGTAACATTCACAGGTTCCAAGGGTTAGGATGGGGCCATATCTTTGGGAGCCATTATTAGCCTACCACACCACCTCATAGGTTTGCCATAAGGATTAACTAAGTTAAATCAGATAAAGTGTTTAGAGTATGCCTGAAATATAGAACATATTTTTTTAAAGAAAAAAAGTGGTAGAGAATCAGTGGGTGATGGAAAGAACTGTGAGTAATACCCTGCCCCAGATAGTTTCAGGGGATCTTTGTACCTCCTGAAATTATATATCAACCATGTGCAGGTATCTGGGTGTGTTTTGGGGGAGAGAGTTTCTAATGCTTTCATTCATTCTCAAATTGATTTGTAACAAACAAAACAAAACCAACAAACACCTCTTCCAATTCTCATTCTACCACTCTTGAACTAAGCCAGAACAAGCATGGGCTTTTTTCGCTCCAGTTGCTTCACAATGTACGTGTTTCAGCTGAAATCAAATCACAGAATTATGGCGCTTGATGGGACCACAGATGCCATCTATACATGACCTCTGCTGGTTGCCTCCTTCCACAACTGGGGTCGTTGCTTCCACACACATACACCCCCCCCCCACACACACACAGACAGACAGAACCCCAGTCTAGTTGTTAGGATGGGTCCTTACTTTAGGAAGGAAAGAAGTTAAGGTATATCAGACCAACTTTTATGGTACATCAAATCATCTTGGCTTTATATTTACCCATAATCTTTTATTTTTTATGTGTTTAATAGTTTTATTGAAGTAACATTTATCTAACATGAAATCACCCATCAGCCATCATCTTTTACCTCAGTTCTCCTAACTAGATTTCTGCCTTATTCCTTGCTCCACGATTCAGATACGTGGACTCTACTTTGTTCTCTGCACCTGAGTCCCTGTGTCTTATAATGTTGCCGGGACCATAGTCCCTCTGTTTCCCTAATCTCCCTCCGATGGACTGGAGTCCTGTTCCTTTTCCTTTTCCAATGTTAATGTTATCAAGGAAAACAGCACTTTTTAGGCCCCTACTATATTTTAGGCACTGCTTGGTGCTTTATATATGTTCCCTTAGTTAATTCTCACAGCATTTTGAATACATAATGTGTCCTCATTTTTCACATGGAGAAAATGAGGCTTAAAGATGCGAAATAATTACACAAATGAACCTATCTATGAAACAGAAACAGACTCACAGACACAGAGAACAGACTTGTGGTTGCCAAGGGGAAGGGGGGAGTCAAGGAGGGAAGGACTGGGAGTTTGGGATTAGCAGATGCAAACTATTATATATAGAATGGATACACAACAGGGTCCTACTGTATAGCACAGGGAACTATATTCAGTATCCTGTGACAAACCATAATGGAAAAGAATATAAAAAAGTATATATATATAAAACTGAGTCACTTTGCTGTACAGCAGAAATTAACACAACATTGTAAATCAACTATACTTCAATAAAAAAAAAAAAGGAAGTGAAAGAATTCACCCAAGGCCATCTAGCTACTACATGACAGAATCACAAATGTAACAGAGAGATGACTAGTTGTAAAATCTATGCTTTTGTCACTGCTCTACATTCTCCAGATCAAATATCTACTTAGACCTTAATACTACTTGATCTTTTATTCCATTTTCCACTTGGGAAAAGTTTCCACCTTTTATTCCTATTTCCACATTTTATTCCATTTTCCATTTCTCTGGATACCAGCTACTTTGTTTTCTATCTAGAAAGCTCATATTCTTTTTTTCTTTCTACTCTACAATCTCTTTCAGTCCCTCCCACCCCATCCATTCCATGCCCTTCTACCCCATGCCACTTCCTTGAGTCAGTCAAAATGTTGTTAATTCTTCTTCCTCTCTGTCCCTCAGATCCATTCCTGGATCTCCATTCTCTGTCACACTCTTGTTCAGACTCCGTCATCTCTCAATTACTGTTACCTTTCTCGTTGCTCTCTCTGTCTTCAGTCTTGCTTCCCTTCCATTCATTCTCCACCCAGCATCACAGATTCATCATACCATCCCCCTATTTAAAACCTTCAATGGTTTCCAACTGCATATGCAGAACACAGTCCAAACTCTAACGCATACAAAGTTCCTTTGTGATCTGGTCCCTGCCTTGCCTCTCCAGCCCCATCTTCTGCCAACACCTACTTCATACACCATTGCCCTAACTAAGTTTTAGCCACACCCAATAACTAGTTAATCCTCGGACAAGCCACATTCTTTCATAACTTTAGGACTTTGTACAAGTTGTCTGATTATGATGCTCTGCCTTTGGTATTCACATTGTGAAATTCTAAGTATCTTGAAAAACCAGTTGAAAAGATAATGTTCAATGTAAAACCTTCAACTTCCCTTAGAAAAATAAATATTACCCCTTTGGGGGTTCCCATTCTGCCTTTTTGCATGCCTCCATCATAGTACTTACTACACTATAACTAATGACATGTCTCTCTTCCCCACTAGAGTACAAACTCATTATTGGCAAAAACTGCCTTATTGACTTTCTATCCCCAGCATTTGGCACAGTGATGGGCATCCGTTAGGTGCTCAATAGATGCCTACTGAATGGAGGAATAAATTAGCTTTGCCCCCTCCACCCCAAGATGTCCATTTCCTAATCCCTAGACTCTGTGAACATGTTACTTTACATGGCAAAAGGGGGAATTTAGTTTGTAGATAAAATGAAGTCTCCTCATCAGCTGACCTTAAAATAAGATTATCTTGGTGGGCCCGATGTAACCATAAAGGTCCTTATGAGTGGAAGAGGAAGGCAGAAGGAGTCAGAGGGAGATGTGAGTAAGGACTAGGACCAGAGAGATGGCAGCATGAAAACTCAGCCCCATGTTGCTGGCTTTAAAGGAGGACGCGAGCCAAGGAAAGTGGGCAACCTCTAGAAGCTGGACAAAGCAAGGAAATAGATTCTCCCCTAGAGCCTCCAGAAGTGAACACAGCCCTGCACATACCTTGATTTGCACCCAGTGAAACCTGTGTCAGAAGTCTGATCTACAGAACTGTAAGATAATAAACGTATATAAATTAAAAACTACATAAATTTACATTCTTTTAAGCCACACCTTTGGGGTAGTTTGTCAAAGGAGCCATAAAAAATTCATACAATGCCCAAAGTAAGTTTTGCTACCAGAAGGGAGTACTACAATTGTGATAGTTATCTTAACTGCAGGTCTAAGCTTTCATGTCCATCAGGATCACTTGAATATCCTCAAAATGCAGATTCCGGGACTCCCAACCCCCTGATGGTCTGATTGAATTGGCCTGGTGGGTTGCAACTCAGAAACCTGCATTCTGACAGACCTACAGGTAATTATGATGCACGTAGTACGGGGACTACATTTTTTGAGAAACACGAATACTGTTAATGTTCATGGGCTTTGGAGTTAAAGGGACCTTGAGGCAACCTATGTACTAGTTGTACACACGGCCCCCACTCCTCTCATATACCACTGCTGCCTCTCTGCTTATAGCTCCCCTCATCCTTACTACTATCAACCTCTGTTGGATTAAACAGTGAGTCCTATTACCTTCTCTTTATCCTCTCTACCTCCACCCTCCTCTCACACTTCCTGTGCATATACAACTGACCGGTGACCAGCTATTTTATCTCATTTTGTTCCCAGTATTCTAACGGCTAAGTGTTTTCCTAAACGTGGTTGCTACGTATATGGTTGGCATTCCTTGTTGTGACCAATCAAACATCCAGTTGTGGTCACTTGAGTATTGGTTTCACAAGCTTACGACTCTTGAATGAACGTGTTTCCATGGCGGTTGTGAGCCAAAAGCTTTGACTAGATTTCTTAACAAAATATCCTGCTGCCCTTTAGGGGTTTCTCAAACATAAGTGTGCAAAAGAATCACCCGAAGAGCTAATTAAAAATGAAGGTTCCTTCCTATACTCTCAGAAATTCTCATTCAGTAAGTTTGAGGTAGTGCTCAAGAATTTGCAATTGAAATAAGCACCCCAGGTGATGCTGATGAAGGTGGTCTACAGACCTGCCTTTGAGAAGCGCTGCTCTAGGGGGAGTTAATTAACTTTCATGAGACTAATATTGTACCCCTTATATTAATTTAGCGATGGAAATATTGCAACCTTTCTGAGCATCCTAAAATTTTTCGCTCAAGACACTTCCCTTCCCCCTAGCATTGATTTAAATTTATTCATTATACAAGGAACCCAAATTATTTCATTGTGAATCTTGTCTGTCTGTAGACTTTAAATGTCATTATAAGATCTCCCTTGTTACATGTTGCAAAGACACGTTTTTCTTGGAATACAAGGTTTAATGAAGGGTAAAATATCACTTTTAGAAATACATGACGCTTCTGAGGCTATTGAGTGGAATAAGCCCAGGATGAAATTCTAGTACAGATAAGTCTAAAAGATTTTCTAATGTAAAACAGGCAAACCACCATCGTGACTACTTTCCATTAGTACTGCATCTATGGAGAAGAGTGGCGTAATAGGATTACAGTACAACTAGGGCAATATTGTGTGTTTATAAAACTCCATTTAGCAGATTTTAGCATGAGCGGTATCTCCGGATTTAATCAGACTGAACATTTGCCATTTTCAACACTTTGTATCTTGACTGATTGCCCATTCTGCCTCTTCCTCCATTGTTATGGAGCCATCTAACAGAGGGAAATAGCATTAGCCTGCAAAACAAATGACCCCTTGAAAAGGTCATAGGAACACAATTTTCATTCTATTTCAAAAGAAGAGATGGAAATTCTAAATTGCGGAGCCCTCAATCCCACCTCTGCGAAGCACAAATGCTACTCTAAAAGTTGGTCTTTGATGCTCATCAAAGCCCATTAAAACACATCAGACTGTACTTATTCAGTCAAATCCTTTCAGTATATAAATTACTCTCAGGGGCTTTCTGAGGTGCAGTAACTCTTTGAGGCCCTGGGAGGTGAATAAGTGCATCACAGCAGTGATTTACTAATCGACCCTGTGGCCTAAATTCGTTAATGCACTCCCCAGGGGACATGCTGGCTTAATAGTCTAGTCATCTATTCCTAAAGGCCTTAAAAAAATGCATGTCATTATGGTGACACCATCCTTTCAATACAAATCTTAAGCCTGCCGTACTATATTACATTTAAAATATTCTAATTCTCAGAATGAAATTTATTAGGACTAAGATTCACATCCTTTTACCAGCTCATGCTCTCACCTCCATTAGTGTAAAAGAAACTCTCCAAAAATGAAACTCTAACCTTCTCAACAGCTAACAGCTCATCCTAATGAAATATCCTAGGGAAATAATTAGGACAGTTTAAGCATTAAAATAATAATGGAGTTGAAGGGCAAGTTTTAGGGTGGTCCTGAATCTTACAAGACCATGGCGATCTGCTACAGGGTGAAGACTTTCTGGGGTGACACAGAGGAAATTAAAGTTACTGTGGACATAGGGATTGGAGACAAGAAGAGATACTCTGGTCAAACTCTTCCCCAGACCTTTATAGAAAAACATGGCCTTGTTTCTTCAGACAATGGCACATACACTGCTGAACTGACTTTAACTTATACATTGCAAAATATCTACAGTAAAGCAAAAGTCAGAAAGGAAAGGAACACTCAAGTACAGTACTTATGACTAACCTAATGTAACTCCTAGCTCTTAAAATGTTGGCTTATCTTTTTCCCACCTACAGGCTGTCTCAAGCCCTTTTCAAATTTTCTGGTCTCATGGTACCACTTTTTTCTCAGCTACTATTTTGAGTACAGGCATTAATTTTACATTTATTTATTTCGACTCCTATATTGTTCTTAAAAGGAGTTAAAGCAGGACAGGTATTAATTACCTATTTAAAATCTTTTTCAGTTACCTTGAGCATGAAGGACCTGAAGAGAATAGTGTTTTCTTAACCCACACAGCTTTTTCCTTCCTCTGTGGGGCTCCACACTGCTAAGACTTGTCTGTTAATTGTTTCTCCAGCAGCTCTGAACCACCTTTTAAAGAGTATACAAAAGCCTGTCCTTCTACTTTTGTCTTCCCCTCCCCCCAGTTTTCATTGTGTTTCTAATTCACTCATTCAAGTCCACTCCCTTTGGACAAGATCCAGTATTTAAAGGTGCTATCCACAAAGAATTTCAAACAATGTCCCTAAAAACACCTGAAGACTATTCATGTTCATGATTTTCACATAACCCTGTATACTTACTTTTATGTACAGGAACTCTTCTGAACATTGAATCTGTGTCTGTGTACATTTCCTCTATGGTGAAGCTGCTCGCATAAAATAAACTGGCAAACATAAAATGAAACTTATTACAGTTAACCGGAAGTATAGTCAAATATACCTTATCAGCTGCAGCATGGTTGAATCCTTTGCGTCCTCTACACATGGTGTTAACAGTTAAGAGAGTCCAGGAGATTATTAACAGCATATATTTGCATGCTATTTTATAATTCATAAGCCCTTTCACACACTGGGGCTACACTTAAGCAATGAAGGATGAAGGCTCAGAGAAGAAAATGGTTTGCCAAAGATCACAAAGCTGAGAAGTATCAGAATATGTAATTTTCACCTGGCATTCAGTAATCTGTGAATACACAGATTAGATGAGCACAGACTAGAGTCCATGAGAACATTGTAACCAAGGGCCCAGCATGGTGCCATTGTAAATTTTCTATTAATACTAATTGAATCGGCCCCAACTCATTTTGAGGATACTCAGAGAAATAAAAAGCAGTTCCTGAAGCTTTAATTAATTCCCTGTCAGGGCTCTAGCCCCATTCCGAGTAAAGCAGACTGAGAGAGTTCTTTCTGCGTAAAGTTGCCATGGCTCATGTTGGGGAGGAAAATTTTCCTCTATCCTTCTAGGTTCTTCTGGGAGGTCTAAGAATTAAATTGACACGAGACAGATAAACAGGAGAAAATCACACAAAAGCTTAACAACATGTATACTTACTCGGGAGAGACCTAGGAGAAATGAGAAACTCACCAAAATGGCTGAAACCGTCATCTTAAAATCATTTTCATTTTTGGATTGGGTTGTTTGTTTTTTGATATTGAACTGCATGAGCTGCTTGTAAACTGTGGAGATTAACCCTTTGTCAGTTGCTTCATTTGCAAATATCTTCTCCCATTCTGAGGGTTGCCTTTTGGTCTTGTTTATGGTTTCCTTTGCTGTGCAAAAGCTTTTAAGTTTCATTAGGTCCCATTTGTTTATTTTTGTTTCTATTTCCATTTCTCCAGGAGGTGGGTTAAAAAGGATCTTGCTGTGATTTATGTCATTGAGTGTTCTGCCTATGTTTTCCTCTAAGAGTTTTACAGTGTCTGACCTTACCCAATCCAAAAATGGGCAGAAGACCTAAATAGACATTTCTCCAAAGAAGACATGCAGATTGCCAACAAACACATGAAAGAATGTTCAACATCACTAATCATTAGAGAAATGCAAATCAAAACTACAATGAGGTATCACCTCACACCAGTCAGAATGGCCATCATTAAACATCTACAAGCAATAAATGCTGGAGAGGGTGTGGAGAAAAGGGAACCCTCTTGCACTGTTGGTGGGAATGTAAATTGATACAGCCACTATGGAGAACAGTATGGAGGTTCCTTAAAAAACTAAAAATAGAACTACCATACGACCCAGCAATCCCACTACTGGGCATATACCCGGAGAACGCCCTAATTCAAAAAGAGTCATGGACCACAATGTTCATTGCAGCTCTATTTACAATAGCCAGGACATGGAAGCAACCTAAGTGTCCATCGACAGATGAAGAGTGGCATGGACTTATATATACTACCAAGCTGGTGGGAAGCAGCCGCATAGCACAGGGAGATCAGCTCAGTGCTTTGTGACCACCTGGAGGGGTGGGATAGGGAGGGTGGGAGGGAGACGCAAGAGGGAGGAGATATGGGGATATATGTTTATGTATAGCTGATTCACTTTGTTATACAGTAGAAACTAACACACCATTGTAAAGCAATTATACTCCAATAAAGATGTTAAAAAAATTAAATTAAAAAAAATTTTTTTTCAGCTAAAGACAAAAGAAGATGTTGCGGGTTGGAGTTTGGGATTTGAAAGGGGAGGAAGCCAATTCACAGGGAGATGGAAAAGCAAACATTTGATAAACAAATGTCCGCTGGGCCAGGCAGAGACAATGGGACACAGAGAGGAATTTTAACAGACTTTGCTAAGCTCCTCCCTGTCTGCACACCTAGTTCATATTATAGTTATCTATGGTCCTAACCCTTCCTGGAACAGGTCCTCAGTCTACATTCTTTTAGGCAGTTTGAGGGAAGGTCAAAGGTTCTTCCTGAATCTTTCGGGCCTTGAATGTTTTCAGCTCAAAATAATGTGCATGCCAAAAAGATATTTGGGGGTGGCAAGTTTTGCTCCCCTGCACTCATAGGCCCTGTCTAGAGTGACAATTAGTAATTGGTTCCAAGTAGTTGGTTCCAATTAGTAATTGGTTCCAAGGTCATAGGCAACTATATATGGCTTGGACACAGGGAAGGCCAAATACCTGTGGCTTATTTGAAACTCTGCCCAACAGGGATAACCCAAATTGGATGATGATTAACTAACTAGATTATGTATAACTTCTGGTAGATATAAAGTTAGGGACACACAGAGCTCAGGCTGTAGGCCTAAGGGTTGTATCCTAAAGCCTGAGACTTCAAATGGTCCGTTGCCCAGCTATGGCAACACTGACACTCAAAGGGACCCTCTGACAAAGAGCATCTGTCCACACCCTCACACTTATGTATCTTGTCATAGATCCTTAATAATGAAGGTAAAATGAGTATATCTCTCATGGTCACTCTTAAGGAGCCAGAATAAAATATTCAGGTTCTTATTTCCCCTTTTATTACACTGAAAATGTGATTTGAATCACATGGCTTTTATATCACTCTGAAGACTATGGAATCACATGGCTCTTATATCACTCTGAAGACTATGTCTATTGCCATGCATATGTCCAGGCACTGTCAGGGTGAAAAACCTCTTCCTCTCTTCTGTGGTGTTCGGTAATTGGGAGCCCTGTGAATTAAACTGACGAAAGATAGATTAGTAAGTGGGGGGGGGGGAGATTTAATTATGTATGTATCCATGCTGAGCTCCCAAAGAAATGTGACTCAAGAAGACACTTAGAATTGGGGTAGGATATACCATCTTAAAAGGGGACGGAGAAGGGCAGAGGGCGAGAACTTCTGGGAGAAGAAAAAACTTTTAGGAAAAATAAATAGGCCCTTAGGAGGATAGGTAGGAAATGTGATAGTTTTACGACAATGTCTATTTAGGCGATTTCTTATCCAGGTGGTGACTTATCTTCTCTTTAGTGATAAGAGTCAATGTCTGTGGTTGTGAAACTCCCAGGGAGGGGATTTATGACAACTGAATTCTTTGGGGAAGCTTTGCTTTCAGGAAGATAAAGGCAGTTTAGAGAAAGTCTCTTCCTGCAGCTGTTGATTCTCAAATGTCTTCAGCTCCAAACGATGCTTTTGCGGCATGTTCTAGACCCCTTCAGCACAGAAGCTTTGGCCTAATGGCACCACAGATCCCTTATTAGCTAAGAAGACTCTGTTTTAATGTTTTCTTCTCCAATAAACCCTTCTGGCAATCAGTTCTTCACTAGGATCCATAAACATTAATTGGTAGCTGGTCAAATATACTTGATGAGAAAATAACATCTTTACTGTCTTGGACAAATGAATGTCTATTTATCTCGTCATTAAAAGTATCCTGATATTAGAGTTCCTCCAAATACCTGAAATGCTAGCATCACAAGTTTCGATGGGATATAACTGGGTGATAGATTGTAATATGAATGTGCTTTTTGAAAGGAAGGTAAAAGATCAAGGAGGGTAAAAGGCTGTTTGATCGATGGCCTGTGTAGGATTTAAATGGAAACATTGAATGCACATGCATTGCAGTGAAAAGGGAAGGATGTCTGTGGAGGAACTATTAGGTTTCCCAGGATTTCTTTCTACTATGTCTTTAAGTCGTGTGTGTGTGTGTGTGTGTGTGTGTGTGTGTGTGTGTGTGTGTGTGTGTGTGTGTGTGTGTGTGTGTGTGTGTGTGTGTGTGTGTGTGTGTGTGTGTGTGCGCGCGCGCGCATTTTGTTTTCTCCTTATGAGAACATGTTTCTGAATTCACAGTGAAAGTAAATAGCAATATATAGTTCAGTTTTCAAATATCTGCTTGATAAACAACTTTTTAGAGTGTGCCTACAGTAACAGGAAAAAACAATTACTAAATTTCTTTGTGGCAAGCAGAATAATGACCATCCCCAAGATACCCATGTCCTAATAACCAGAACTTGTGAATGTTACCTGACATAGCAAAAGGGACACTGAAGATGTGATTACTTTAAGGATCTGGAGATGGGGAGATTATCCTGAATTATCTGGGTGGGTCCAATGTGAGCACCCAGGTGGGTGGGTGCTTCTAAGAGGAGGGAAGCAGGAGAGTCAGAGAAGGAGGTGTGATCATAGCAGAAGTCAGAGGGATGTGATTGCAGGAAGAGGGCAATGAGCCAAGGAATGCTGGAAGCCTTTAGAAGCTGGGAAAAGCAAGGCATAAATTCTCCCCTAATCCTTCAGGAGGAAAGCAGCCCTGCCCACACCTTGATTTTAGCCCAGTGAGACACGTTGCTCTCCTGACTTCTAGAAACGTGAAATAATACATTGTGTTGTCTTAAGCCACTAAGCATGTGGCAATTTGTTACTGCAGCAATAGGAAACTAACATAGTATTACTTATCATTCTGCTAATACTTGCATTTCCTTATGCTTAGTCCCTGGCAATCAATACAAGAATGTGACATTCTGATATTTTTGCAATGAAAAATACCATTTTTAGTCATTAATGTTCTCCATAAGACGTCAAACCATAATTAATTAAAGAATAAAAACACAGCTTATTCATTTGATGTGTAACAAAAGCATAATCCAATCATTGTTGTTTTTCTCTGGGGCACCCAAAGACACAAATTTGTTAAGACCAGAGTAAGAAATTCACTTGTAAGAACTCACATCCTAATCACAGAAAAAGCATCCAAAGTCCACCAGAAAATGTGGTACTGCCCTTAGGTGATAACGTGGGAGGATGCAGCCTCTGACCTTTCAGAATAAGATCTGCTTCTGCGTCTGAGCTGGTGAGGACCATCTAGGCCAGCTTAAAAAGGAAGGGCCTCATTCACCTTGGTCCCTGATTGGAATGAGCAGCTTCCATCAAAGCCTGCCTCCTAGTTATCCTGCCCTGCTTCTTGCCCTTGATCATAACCTAATTTCTGATCTAAGGATCTGCAAACATAAAATGCCCCTCCACAGCTTATTTTGACTACATCCAGTGGGTACCCACAGCTAGTTTAAACATAGCCTGTTCCCACCATATATTTATTGACTCAGAATGTGTGTCCCTTTACAACTGGCCTATACCCCAACTCGTTTGTTCCCAATTTCTGTTCTTCATTGACGCAGCACCACTATTTTTTCCTAGGTTGGACAATCAGAAATAGCTTAAGCATTAAATATTAAATATATTGCAATTTATGCAGCAATATTAAGATGGCTTGTGAGTGCTGTCAAAGCTCACAGCAGCTGCACCTAGCAAATGGAAATGCTGCAACTCAAATCAGGTCTGCCTGATTCCAAAGCTCATCTCTTAAACATTATCATATATATTGTCTCTCACTCAGAAAATCCCAAGCAACTTCTGTATCTACCATCAACAGAGAACCATTCAGTCCTTGTGGCCACACACTGTTGCCAGGATATGCCCACCACAGCTATCTCCTAATAAATCGTAGAACTCCAGCGATACTGTCTGCTGCCCCAACCTTGCCCCTCCACTCACGTCCTAAATCATCTTAGTTAATAGGATAAGCTTTTATATGCTGAATAGTTAATGAGACCAGGTTGCATTTCATCAGAGTTTACACTCATAAACCAAAGCAAGGATGGAAGTGAGAATTTCGGGGCCTAAAACAAGTATACATTTTAGTGATGCCTTTCCATGTTCCTAAAAGAATCTGACAATGAAGCTGCCTGCATATAGGAAAAGTTATGTTCATAAAACACTTGAATTAATATCCTAGAAATGAAAGAAAGCCTTTTGGGTACTGTCTGCTGCATCCTAAAAACTAAAGATCGATGGCTGTTTCACAAAAACTCTTTGGACCAGAAGGAGGCTCAGTGCCTAAGCCAGTGCACACTTAGTCTGCTAAAGAAGAATGATAATTGTCCTCGCTGTTCTGGGATAACACTCGAGTGGCCAATAAAAATTGGAAGAATCACCGGGTATTGAAGGTTGATGGGCCCCAACAAAATTTTGTCAGTGCAGAATTTGATTTTTCTATAATGATATTCATTCTCTTTTAGAATACAGGCTGAAAAGAAGCCATAGCCATATTCATAAGGATGGCAAATTTGTAACAGAATGAGGACATAGGTAGCAGTGGGGGTGGCATTCACTTGCTTTACTGTCTTTTCTTCTTGGTATCGTATTTTCCCCTTTGCACAGCAGTTCTGCAATGTGCTACGTGAAAGCAGTTGATTATAGTTGTTAAGAACTGAATAACATGAAAAAAATGTTCAACATTGCTAATTATTAGAGAAATGCAAATCAAAACTACAATGAGGTATCACCTCACTCCAGTCAGAATGGCCACCAGCAAAAAGTCTACAAATAATAAATGCCGCAGAGGGTGTGGAGAAAAGGGAACCCTCTTGCACTGCTGGTGGGAATGTAAATTGGTACAGCCACTATGGAGAACAGTATGGAGGTTCCTTAAAAAACTAAAAATAGAGTTACTATATGATCCTGCCATCCCACTCCTGGGCATATATCCAGAGAAAACTCTAACTTGAAAAGATACATGCACCCCAATGCTCATAGCAGCACTATTTACAATAGCCAAGACATGGAAGGAACCTAAATGTCCATCGACAGATGAATGGATAAAGGAGATGTGGTATATACACACAATGGAATACTACTCAGCCATTAAAAAAGAATGAAATAATGCCATTTGCAGCAACATGGATGGACCTAGAGATTATCATAGTAAGTGAAATAAGCCAGACAGAGAAAGACAAATATCATATGATATTGCTTATACGTGGAATTTTAAAAAAAAAGGATACAAAAGAACTTATGTACAAAACAGAAATAGATCCACAGACATAGAAAATAAACTTACGGTCACCAAAAGGGAAAGGGGAGGGATGGATAAATTGGGAGATTGGGATTAACATATACACACTACCATATATAAAGTAGATAACCAACAAGGACCTACTGTATAGGCACAAGAAACTATACTCAATATTTTATAATAACCTATAAGGGAAAAGGATCTGAAAAAGAATATACATGTATATAACTGCATTACTATGCTGTACACCTAAAACTAACACGACATTATAAATCAACTATACTTCAATAAGAAAAAAAAAAAAGAAGTGCCTAAGAACTTAGGCCTCTTAGTACCTAAGAGGCTTGGGAGTCAAACAAACCTAGATTCAAATTCCAGTTCTGCTATGCAAAAACCATGAGTCTTTGGAAAACATGACTTCTCTGAACCACAGAGTATTGCTATGAAAATTAAATAATACAACAGACTGACATACCACAATTCTCAAGAAATTTTTGTTGTTGCCATCAAAAAAAACCATCTTCCAGAACTAGAAATTATCTAGCAATTTTGCAAACCAATCCAAATTGAAGAGCTTCTCTTCTACTACAAATATAGAGAAATAATTGATAAAATAGATCAAAACTTTATTTAGTGTGGTGAGATCTTTTGCTTCTGCTTATGACAGAGGAACCAGTACTGGACTTATCCTCCTGCTGTTAAAAACTCTAGAAAACTGGACAAAAATGTGGAACATCTATTTTCATACATGGGACAATACACAGTGCAGATTCGAAATCCTTGAGAAGAAGGAAAAATAAGGTGGGTCCAAGAGGTCCCATGATGTCTTTGGCTGGCTAGGAAGTTGTTCATGCCTAGGGTGACACTCTGTGAGGCCAGGCAAAAATCAACCGGAGGGGAGATGTAAACTGAACAATTCCTCGCTCACACATGATTGGAAAATATTCTAGTTCTCATCAGCTAGCAGGGGTCAGCCAACACTTTCATTAAAGGACAAGATAGTAAACACTTTAGACTTTGTGGGTCACATATGATGTCTGTAACATAATCTTCTTTTTCTTTTAAACTATGCTTTAAAAAGGAAAATATAATTCTCAGCTCCCACACTATTCCAAAACAATCCACAAGCTGGATTTGACCCACAGTTTATAGTTTGCTGAGCTCTGAGCTAGATTGTAGAGACCTTTTTGAGCACCAAGGGTATTCAATAGAGACCCAAGAAGGTCACACCTTGGTAATAGCACTAAAGTAGACACAAAATAAAGGATAGTCTTTTGACTCACACTAGCAAAACTTAAACACAAACTTCAAATGAATCAAGAACAAGAAAACGATAACATAAGAAGAAAAGAGAGAATATTACTAACATCTTAGAGATATTAACAGGGTAATTAGGCAATATTAATGATAATTTTATGCCAATAAATTCAACAATCAGATGAAATGGACAAATTCCATGAATGTACCAATTATGAAAAGGGACACATTTAAATAGAAAATCTGAATAACTTCATAACTAGTAAAGAAATTGAATTCATAATTGAAAACCTTCACACAAAGAAAACTTCAAGCCCAAATCTCTTCTCTGGTAGGTGCTATGAAACATTTAAAATGTTAAGTAATACCAAGCTTAAACAAATACTTCCAGAGTATAGAGGAACACCTTCAACTCGTTCTATGAGGCCCATATTACCCTTGTACTAGAACTAGACTAAAATATTACAAAAAAGTAATCTATTCACCAATATCCATCATGAACATAGAAAAAGTCTTCAAATAAATTTCATAGAAAATTGAATCCAGCAATATAGTATATAAAAAGGATAATGTATCATGACCAAGTGAGTCTTATCTCAAGATTGCAAGGCTGGTTCAATGTTTGTAAATCGATCAATATAAATCACCATATGAACAAACTAAAGAAGAAAAACCACATGATCATCTCAATAGATGCAGAAAAAGTATTTGTCAGAAATTCAACACCCATTCCTGACGTAAATTCTCATTAAAAAGGGTATCTACAAAAAACCCACAGCTAACATCAGTACTTAATAGTGAAAGACTGAATGCTTTCCCCCAAGGTCAGAACATAAGGCTGTGCATACTTACACTTTATTCAACATTGTATCTGATGGCCTAGCAAGTGCAATAGGCCAAAAAAAAAAAAAAAGAAAAAGAAAAAAGAAATAAAAGGCCTATATTTTGAAAAGTGTCAGTTACTCTTCCAACAGCATGAATGAGTTTTGTCTGTTTTGTACAATTAATTTTTGTGTTTTGAGCTTAAAGCCTGTGAACTCACTAAACTCAATTATTAGTTCTAGTACTTTTTGGTAGATTCTTTAGAGTTTTCTAAAAGACAGTTTTAATTTTTCCATTCCAATATGATTGCATATTTTATAAAAGATACAAAAACAGACAAAACTCATCTATGCCCTTAGAACTTGGCAAACACTCAGTAAATGTTAGTTACTATGTTATTTGCCTTGCAAGTATTTTAAATTAAATTGAAAGCACGAGAGTTACCAACTTTATAGTACACATACACCTTATAATGACTTCCCAAACTCTTGAAATACCCAAGATGGCTCTGGAAATCATCCGTCAGGTCTGCTGTGAAAGAGATTTTTCTGGGGATAAAAAGTTGTTTTAGCCTTAGGTGATTTATATGATTAAATTAATTCACACTAAGCTATTAGTTTTGCCCTCTAAATGACTGTTTTTAATATCTTATCAGGGTATAATTTACAGATGGTGAAATGTATTAATCTTAAATATAAAGTTCAATCATCTCTGACAAATGCATACAACTGTGTAACTAACACCCCTATCAAAACGTAGAACATTGCCACCGTGCTCAAAAGGTCCAGGGTGCTCCAACCCAGTCACCCCTCCCCCACAAGACAACCATTGATCTGTTATCACCCCAAATTAGTTTTCCTTGTTTTAGAACTTCATATAAATGAAACTGTACACGGTGCTCTTTTCTGTGCCTGGCATCTTTCACTCAACATAATGCTAATATTTTTATTTTATTGTGGTAAGAACACTTAACATGAGATTTACCCTCTTAACCAATTTTTATGTGTACAATAAAGTACTGTTAATTATAGGCACCATGTTTGTACAGAAGATCTCTAGACCTTATTCATCTTGCTTAACTGAAATTTTACACCTGTTCAATGGCAAGTCCCTGTTTCCCCCTCCCACAGCCCCTGGCAACCGCCATTCTACTCTCTGCTTCTGAGTTCAACTACTTTAGATACCTCACATAAGTCAAGCCATGCAGTATTTGTCCTTCTATGACTACCTTATTTTACATGTACCCGTGAGCTGGAGGGGAACCAGATCCCTCTTGAGCCAGGACACTGGTTAAATTCTTCTACACTTCAATCCCCCTCTCCCATGAAAAGCACAAATATAGAACCATCTGGTCAACCAACCAAAGTCAATGAAAAGCAAGGTTTTTGCTTTTCCTTTTTCAGACTACTGGGATCTGAGGGCATTCTGGTTATAATAGATCATGCCATTCCCAAGGGAAAACTCATATATATTTTGATTGGAGGTTAAGGACTACATAACTATGTAACATGGATATAGGGTCCCTATTTTCTTCAGGACTGTTATTTAACAATAGTGGGAGGCAATATGGTATAAGGCAAGAATATTTGCAGCAGACCCAGGTACTAATCCTGGCTCCAGTATCTACTAGATACGTGTCACTGGACAAGTTACTTCAACTCTATGAGCCTTGGTTTCCTCATCTGTACGTGGGGCTAATACTACTTTCCTTGCCAGGGTATAGTAAAAATTTGAGACAATCTGATTCTTGGTACTAAAACCAGCTATTACAATGCCGGGCACACAGAAGACATTTAGTAATTGGAACTATTAATAAAAAAAAAACTTTCTGCCAAAGTGCCACCATTAAAAATTCACTCCTTTGGGTTAATGAGCTACTCACTTAAACAGTCATTCCTAGCCAAAGTTGTAAAATACGTAATTTGCCTTTAGCACCTACATTTAGACTCCCCTTTTTATGCCCTTCTGTCCTTAAATTGGTATTTGGTTAGAGAGAGAGAGAGAGATCAGAGAATGCTTGGGAGAAAATGGAACAAAGAAAAATTCCCATTTCTAGTTTAGATTCGGAAGTCAGGTGATACATGTGACATATTTAAGAACTTATTTTTCCAGAAAATGGAGCTGGACCAGGCATACAATATAAATTTCCCTGATGTTATGATAGCGTTAGTGCACTATCATTTAAGTGCTACTCTTCAAATATGACTAAAAATATATATGTATGTGTCTGCCCCCAACTTCATGTATTCCTGATTACCTTAATCATTCATTACTTTCTCAAACATTACAACATAAAAATGAGGAATGGCTTCTAGTTAAGAAAATTTGCAAGAGAGAACATAGTAATACGGAACAGCTGCAGCCGTGAATTTTATGAATGCTTTGTTGAAAATAACATTAAATGGCAAAATCAGTTCACAGATGAACTCTGCAGCATTTTATGCTATGCAGAAAATTCATTCATCATTCTTGCTTATCTATGATAAGAAGAACATGGAATAACTTACCTTGATTTTTTTACTAGGTAGAAACCATCATCATCTTCCTCATCACCATCATCCCTTTTTCAAGGACCTGGTATATGAAGGGTAACATGCAAGAAGCTGTGGGAAAAAAGACAAGATGCATACATTCAGAGAACTTAAATCAAATTAGGAAACAGACTGTATAGACAAATATGAAAGCACCATAGCAGGATCAGGGTTGATTGGTAAATATCCCTGGTTATCAGGCGCTATCTAGTTCCTGAGCTCTGGATCCCTTGTCTACCTAAAGTAGACATCCTCAACCTATCCACACAATTTCTGACCTTAGTAAATACAAATTTAAGGCTTTTCAGACCAAATTTGGCAAAATTATGCCCCATAAGCCAAATGAGACCCAGGAACAGATTTGTTACACTGTACACACACACACATATATATATTTTTAAACTTATTTATTTTCGGCTGTGTTGGGTCTTCGTTGCTGTGCACGCGGGCTTTTCTCTAGTTGCGGAGAGCGGGGGCTTCTTTTCATTGCAGTGCGCAGACTTCCCATCACGGTGGCTTCTCTTGTTGCGGAGCTCGGGCTCTAGGCGCGCGGGCTCAGTAGTTGTGGCTCGCTGACTCTAGAGTGCAGGCTCAGTAGTTGTGGCGCATGGGCTTAGTTGCTCTGCGGCATGCGGGATCTTCCCGGACCAGGGCTCGAACCCGTGTCCCCTGCATTGGCAGGCAGATTCATAACCACTGCGCCGCCAGGGAAGCCCACACTGTACATATTTTTAATTTACTCTTCAAATTGGTTGCTCCCGTTTTTATATTGTTCTGTTTCCCTTTATGATTCAGACTTCCGGCTTCTCCAGCAATATCAAAAGATCTGGCAACACTAGATCCATTTTGCACATTACAACAATTAGCTATTGCTAAATAGTAGAAGCCCTCTTTAGAGAGGACAGAGGACCTCCGTTCCTTTCATAGGCCTCATCACGCCTTTTTGTTCCTTACACCTGGTTTGCTTCACTCCCTTTACCTCTCAGTCTCTGTAGGCACTTGAGTTTGTGACCCATGGTCTAGCCACACTCTCAGATTCAGCATGTAATCTCACTCTGGTCCAGTTCTGACCTACATTTCAATGTTGTTTCTCTTGCCACATTCCTTATCTCAGTAATCCTCCAGCACTGGCAACTCCTGACTTTTGACTTTCTGCTCCTACCCCCACCCCAACAACACTTCTTATTGAAAACCATACCCCCAAAGAATTGACTCACACCTTATTTTAAATTACTTAATGACTGTACCTTTACCCATTGCCCCTGGATGTAGTATAATCAACAGTGATGAGGAGATGTGGTTGGCTGATCAGTTACATGGAAAAACTGTATAATGTATGTATAATGCACGTATAATCTGATATAGCAAGTTCGTATGCCTCTGAACCAAGCAAAGATCTCAGCAAAACCACTATCTCCCTTCAAAATATGTAAGAATAGGCAGCGATGAAAACCCCACTGAAGTAATCGATTTGCGCAAGGACCCTGAAGGAAAACAAAATCTATTAGGTGATAGATTGATGGGAAACTCCATATTTACATAGTGCCAAAGGATCACCCGCATGGATTACTTGCTAGCTGAAAAGGGGCAAAAGGCTAACTTTTCAATAGAGCAAGCTGGCAGTCATCATCTTAACCCAATCATCACATTAACCCAATGATCCTTTCACTAATACAGAGTCAACCACACATTATATGGCTCTCAATGTGATGCAATCTGCAACACACAGCCTCATCTATGAAGCAATCCTATGAAAAATGTTTAACCTCAATCCAATAAGGTATAGTTCTAAATTCCAGTTTTCAGAACTCTAAGGATTAGAGGAATAAATTCAATGACACCACAAGGAAAAACAGGTAAATCCAAAAGGTGATTTACTCTAAAGAACGATATTCCCAATCTCTTCAATTATCAAAATCATGGAAAGAGGAGGGGAAAAAAATACACACATACATATCTGATCAGAGAGAGGTTGATTTCATTTTAATTAAAAGCATGGGCAGGAAATTTTCAGTATAAGCAAACACTGGTTTGATCACTCACAGAAAGAGAAATTGTTGGCATAACATCTGGGTACAGCAAAAGCTGTGAGTACAGATACAGGTAACCGCTAGCCCAGAATGGTTCAACTTGTAGCCATCACCAGGGAACCGATTAGATATTAAGCCTAACTCCTCCAGGCTTTCAGATCTCCCTTACCTATTCTTTCCTTCATGAAATTCTTGCTCAGTAGGACTCAGCTTAGTCATTCCTCCATCAGTTTTGCTCTAGCTCCCTTCTTGTGTGTTCCCACAGTGCCCTGTTCTTCTGTCATAGGACTTAATGTTCTAAATTACTTATCTGTCTCTCCCTCTGGCGTGAGAGTTCCTACAGGACAAGGCTAGTTATTTCCCAAGTGTCTCATCCAGCATCTAGCACAGGACAGGCATTCAGTAAATATGGCATACCTTGTGACTAAAAATTGAATTATTTCTAGGTCCTCTCCTGAGACTTGGAACCTAGTTCTTAATCCCTCCTAATAACCGAGGCCCAGTTATCTGACAAGATAAGATTTCATTGCCCAGCTGCCTGCAAGTATGTCTGCATATCGCCTCCCAGTGGAATTTTATCACACTGCTCTTTTCATGTCAATGCAGCCCTGTTAATTAATTTTCTAAAACGTCAAACTCAATGTCACTCTTCTTTCTGGTTCTATCAAAATGCTGTGGGAATTTTTAAATACCTGAGATATGAGCAGGTTGGATGGCATTTTAGTGACACCTTAGCCCTCAAAGTCCATTATCTGAATGGTAGTTAAGCTTGGTGTGAAAGAGTCATCCAACTGAGTTGTCCCTATTGAATGTGATCCAGGTATTCACTTATTCTCATTGTCACTCTCCCCTAATTGTCAGCACTTTCCTCCTGTAAAATCCCAAAGAGGTTATCAAATGGAAGTCTAGTTGAAATTTTGACTGTCTTACTATTTCTGGTCTTGTCGACATCTCTTTGACATAATGGGCAAGTCTACAAGTATTTAGACCCTCTAATAGAAGGCAGAAGTCAGTGCCTCCACATGGATCCAAAGGAGGATACATTTAGTAGTAAGGCTACTTTGGTAGGGTTGAATAGAGAAGTACCACTAGACTTGGGGAAAAGTTATCTTAAAATCTTCCACTCGTCAGGCAGCGTTTCAGCGTAAGGATGTTTGTTAGCTAGCTATTACTTACATTTTTTGAAAGCACCAACAGCATGTTTCACACAGAGAATAGATGATGTCCTATAAGATCCACACATCGCATGAAACCTCTAGGAAGCAATCTAGTCCTCATTCTGGAGGCTAATAAAGGGTAATAAATAGTTTCACGAGGTTTAAAAAACATGACTATTTGGACCAGTTTGTCCAGAACATGCAAAAAAAATCAAAGAGTCTAATACACCCTCAGACTTCCACAGAGAAAGTACATTCTCTTTATTTGCCTCACTGCTGACTTTGGTAAATTGTCAGTGGGGCTTGCTGCCAGAGTTCTAGTCAGCACCCGTCAGCCTTTTTGATTATCTGCCGTTCTCTGCTTCAAATGCAGCACCCAGCACAAATGGCCAATGCTGTGATCTGCCAAACAAGTCCTTTCTTTGACTCTTCATTAACATACTCCAATGTCATATTCATTCAAGGTCCTCAAAGAGTATTTACCTCACCACCCTACTTTTCTACATTTTTCTTCATAGCAATCACAACTACATCTCTATTCCCTATTAGAATGTAACCTCTGTGATGGCAGAGTTCACCACTCTGCAGCCCCAGTACCTGCAACAGTACCAGGTATATAGAAAGCGCTCAATAAATATTTGTTGACCAAATGAATAATCATGGCAGCCAACACATAGAAAATTTACCATGCCACGCACTGCTAAGTGCTTTCAATATTTTACTGCACTTAATCCTCATAAATATTACTATGAAGGAGGTGCTATAGTTATTCCTATCTTATAGTTGAGGAAATTTAAGATGAGAAGACTGAATTTTGCTTAGGACTTATTATTGTTACTGCATCAGTATTTCATAAGGAATAGTAAGGGAGTAAGGGATATTTAAGAATTTAACACACCCTGGATGCCTATGGAGACTAACAACAGCTACTTTCTATGGGCCAAGCCATATTAGACTTTACATCTCTTTAAATCTCACAACAACACTATGTGTTCGGCACTGTTATTATTCCAATTTTATAGATTAAGAAACCGATGCATAGCAACTTGCCCTAGGTCTCACAGCGAGCAAGTGACAGAGCTTAAATTCCAGCTTGGTTAGGCTGGATCCTGAGACAAATCCCTGAAGACGTCTATGAATGGAAAGGAAATAATATTTTATAAAATGCTAGGGATTTTTTATATTGATTATCGAAATGTTAGAGACGGGCACATATTTTATATAATCCTCCAAAAAAGAGACTATGTTCTATTATCTTCAGTTTATGGATGAGACAAGGGCTTAGAGAAGTTTCTAGTCCAAGGTCATGCAGCTAATTTCCAGGCCTATCCCATTTCCACTATCCCTACACTGTCTGGAAATAGGTTGGCTTAGGGAGAGAAACAGGGTGGAACTGAGCAGAGAAACTAACAGAGAGTAACCAACTGAAGGAAAGTCTAACTACAGACTACAGGATTCAGACAGAGAAAAAACAAGAAAAGACCAAGATTTAGTTCCACGATGACAGAGACAGATTTTGTTTTAGGTATGGTGTATTAGTCACATGATGTAGTCAATTAAGAACATTGTTCAACTTGGCTCAGTTTCTAACTGGGCCCCTTACTAGTTTTGTGAATTTGGGTAAGTCACTTAAACTCTCAAAGCCTCAGTTTCCTAACCTACAAAATGGGTATTCTAATACTGCCTTCCGCAGAATGTTGCTGGGGAGATCACCTGATATGTAACATGCACTCATTAAATGCTAGTGACTGTTATCAGTGGAGAAACAGGGGACAGACAAATGCTTAGTTCCATTACATCCACTCACCACCCAGTCCTGGCCTGCTGCCTGCTTTTCACACAGTATTAGGCACCGGAGATAGGAAACATAATTCTTAGGAATCCTTTATACCGAATTGCTGTAATGCTCTAGCATTGTGAATTTGAATAATGACTGGATTATCTTGATCATGTTTTTGAGTGATGGCTGACCCTTTCAAGCTTGTCCATAAATTTACTGGGCACCTGAAAGATGGCCTAAGGTTGCAAATGGTCACCAGCATTCAGGCTCCAGCGTCTATGGGATTCACACTGGCCCTTTTCTACATATCTTAAGACTCTGAATAAAGGCTCCCTAAAAGACAGCTTCCCACTACAGTCCTAGTTGACCCACTTGCCATATCTGTTCTTTTTTCTGAAATACCCATAAATCAGTCTTCTCCCAGTTACTCTGTCTTTTCTAGGTAATTTTCCAGTATCATTTGCCAGTTCTGTATTTCCAACCTTAGTTCTGTCCCACCCACGGTGCGTCAGCCACTGACTGCTAGACCACAGGCTCTTCAGCCTCTAAAAATGGTGAATTTGTCCTTGGCTTCTTGAATAAGTGGGAGCTGTGTACTAGGAAGTGTCTTGGGAGCTTCCACAAGAATTATCTCCCTAAACGATAGTAATGGCCCCATGAGGTTGGGATCCTCTATCCCCATTTTAGAGAAGGAAACTAAGGCTAAAAGAGGATAAGGTGACTCTCTCAAAACTACATAGCTATTTGGTGGTGCTATGGTCTGAATATTTGTGTCCCCCCAAATTTATATATTGAAACATAACACCCACTGTGATGGTCTTGGGATGTGGGGCCTTTGGGAGGTGATTAGGTCCTGAGGGTGGAGCCCTCATGAATAGGATTAGTGTCCTTATAAGAGTGACCCCAGACAGCTCCCTTGCCCCTTCCTCCATGTGAGGACACAGTGAGAAGACATCAGTCTATGGACCAGGAAGCAGGCCCTCACCAGACACTGAACCTGCCAGCACCTTGATCTTGGACTTCCCAGCCTCCAGAACTGTGAAAAAATGAATTTCTCTTGTTTATAAACTACCCAGTCTATGACATTTTTGTTATAGCAGCCCTGAAGGACTAAGACAGGTGGCAAAGCCAAAATAGGCTAATGGGGACCAATAGACTCCAAGTCCAATGTCCTGTCTACTTTGCTAAGGGGTGATATTCAGCTGAGCTTTAGGATAGCCTATATCTTGGCTTAAACAGCTTATTTCTGCTTGTAGTGTAGGGATGTGAGGTACTGTGCATGCTCCTGAGGTCATAGTAAACATGCTTTTTTGCTGGAGAAATGTCAGTGATAATAATTATCTGCTGATGGGCTAGAATATGTTTCATCATCCTTTGCCTCTGTCCAGCACATTCCGCTCCTTCTGATGAGAATCTACTTTCCCTTCTTCCTTTACCTAATGAACCTCTACCCTACTGTGGCAGGCAAAATAATGCCACCTCAACAAAGATATCCTAATCCCCAGAACCTGTGAATGTTACCTTACCTAGCAAAAGGGACTTTTTAGATGTGATCTCCATCTTGGGATGGGTAGATTCTCCTGGATTCTCCAATAGAGCCCAATGGAACCATATGGGTCATTATAAGGGAGACGAGAGATGGAGGAAGAGGGCCATGGGCCAAGGAATGCAGGCAGCTCTAGAAGCTGGGAAAGGCCAGGGAATGATCATCTCCTAGGGGCTCCAAAAGGAACACAGTCAGGTCAACACGCTGATTTTAGCCCAGTGAGACATGTATCGGCCTTCTGACCTCCGTAAGTGTAAGATAATAAATTTGTGTTGTTTTGAGGCACTGTGTTTGTAGTAATTTGTTACAGAAGCAATAGGAAACTAACATGCCTACTTTTAGGACTTAGTTCACATATCACCACCTCCTAAAAGGCTTCTATATCTCCCAAGGCAGACCGAGGTGTCAGTGTTCCCATTGCTTGGAGTATGACTCTATCTCCATTACTGGATTCATCACCAAGAAGCTGAATTCCACTCCATTTTCATCCTTTTCCTCCTCTCTTCTAGATGTCTATTAGTGCGTGAAGTGAGGAAGAAGAGAAGTTCAGGTCACTTCCACACTTTTGCTACAAATGACATCTGGGCAATAAAATGAAATCTACGGGACACAAACACTGACCTCTCAGCAACTGAATATATTTTTCTCTACCTTTTTGGAGCTTCTTATGGTATAGCAAGCTTGCCTACCTGGGCAAGAAAGAGTCATTCACCAATCTGGCCCTAACCATCTTTCCAGCCTCGTCTTTTCCACTTCCTGTTCTAGACTGCATCAGTTGGGATCCAGCCAGGGAAAGAGAAGCCACACCAGCTAGCTCCATAGAGGTAATTTAATACAGGAAACAAGTTACAACCGTGTGAGAAGAACAGGAAGAGCAATGGGGGAAAGACGAAGCAACCTAGAGCTTACTAACTGCAAGAAGCTGCTACCGCCCTTACGGCTGAGGGACAAGGCAGGAGATAATATTACCAGGGCCTGAGAACCAGGAGCCAGGAACACCAGAGAGGAGCTGGAACCTTGGAGGAAGAGCCGCTCAACAGAAGTTGAGACCCTGGAGCTTCCCAATAAGATCTAGAGCCACAGAGGAAACACTGCCAACTGCCAGAAAACCAAATGAAAGCCGAGAGGAAGAGGGGGGAGACCATGGCTTCTCGGCTTCTCCCCTTCTCCTGCCCACCAATGTCTGACTAGCATCTCCTATTGGTCAAATCCAACCAGAAGCTGTTTGGCAAGGAAGCCCAGAAAATATATTTGGCCAGGGTCAGAACCCTCACAGAGCAAGGGAAGGACATAGGATGACTCTAAAAGCAAAACTAAGCTCCTTGCAGTTTCCCAAATGTCCTATATGTTTTTCTTATTCCCTTCATTTGAATTGCATCCCCCTTCTCCTCTTATCTCACATATTATCTCCTCTGCGAAGCCTTCTCTAACTATTGCAGGCTTCTGAACTCTAATATCTCTGCAGACCACACCATTCATCTGGTAACGAACCTAACCAATATTGAGTAGCAGCCCTGGTAGTCATCTTTGCTTACATGTACGGCGTGACTACCTAAATACTCTGTAAGCTCTTCGTGGGGCAGGGCGATCTACACATCCACATCTCCCATGGACATCCAGCACATGGCAGGTTTTTGCTAGGCTGCCCCTAGCCTAATTCTAACCACAGAGTGGTATCCTCTAGAAGCTGGAGAGTGCCTGTGACCTTCAGGGGTAATAGTCAAATATTAGCAATCAGTATGGCATGGGCACCGTGCAATCAGAATCTGCCTCACCCTCAAAAGAACAGAACAGACCCTGGTTATAAACAACTAGTACACCTGTCCCGGGGCATGCCTGCTGAACATCTGGCTGGGAACAGAATCTGCAGCCAAGAGAAATGTCCTAACTGCACTATTTGGGGATGTGAGCCTAATTATTAAACTAAAAGAGTGTTATTAAATAAAACAGATTATAAAATAGCATGTTTGCTAAAAAAAAAAAGTTGTAAGACATTATATGTATATATATACACACACACACATTATGTTGTGTGTATTGCATTATAGTCTATTTTTTGTTTTATATATCTAATACATTATATATTTATATTATTTATGATCATCTATATTTTCAGAGACAAATACATATATGCATTAAAAAAACCAGAGTGTAATGCAATGGTTACTTCTGGGTACCCATTAAGGGTGAGCATTATTTTCTTCTTGTTTTGCTTATTTACATCATCTGATTTTTCTACAACACTCAAGTTATCACTAATGGGATAAGAAAGTTATAAACCAAGTGAACTTCTTCAAATGTTCCATTAATCTCTGGCAGGTGGATGGATGATGAATGAAAGGGAGAAAGGGGGATGAAGGTTATAGTACATGCTCTAACAATACATTTTTAAAATACCCAATAGCACGGAGAGATTTTATACTCTATGCATGCTCTCTACCCCTCAGAGAAGGAAAGTGAAAAATTAAATTTCATCCAAAAGCACTGTTCTTAAGCACTTATTTTTCCTTCTGGAAGGAGAAAAAAAAAAGTAAAGAGAAAAAAGGCTTATCATAAGGCATGGCTTAAAATTTGAATGGAGATCAGTATTTCGTAAAATGTCGAGGAGACTGGTTTAGAAAATTATCACTCTTCCTCCTCACACAACCCACCTGCCACCCCCAATGACGCCTCAGCAGTCTTTGCATTTCACTCACTGCCAAAGCTGTAAACATCCCGTGACTTGATCACTCAGGTCAACCATAGTCGTCGTCTCCTCATCATCAGGCCAAGCTGAGCGTTCATAGCCAGCATTTGGATTCACAGCAGGGAAACAGAGGGCAGACAGACCCATCAGAGACGTGGTAGCACAAGCTATTTCTGTCCTGACCGCTCAGATGAGGCGAGCTGCCAGTTGTGGGTGCCACAGGACTAAAACTCAATGTTACCAGTGTGACATCTTCGGTGATCTTCATATAACTCTGATTGATTTTCTTTACCGAGATTCTTTATTGCTATTTTCGTTCTATAATTACTTCTCAAAAACCTCCTGTCATGATGACGCCTCCATTCTCTCATTCTCATCTCAGGCTATTACCAAGACAGCGACAAACCCCGTGTTCTTCCGATTCTGGTGGCTTTCCATTAACTTTCACTTTGACTTAGACCTTGAAACTAGGTCAGCTCAAAGTCTCAGCATTTAATTTCTTCTTTTCCAGCAATTAACATCACTTATTAATAAGCCTTGTATTTTAAAGAAAGGTTTAGCAAAATGTCAAACACATCCCTTGTCTATAAAGATAAGAGCTATATTTAGCTAGTTCTAATTAAAAATAGCTACAATGCTGCTTGGTATGGGATGAGGGGGAAATCTGTTCGATTCATGTCTCCTTTCAAAAACTGTGACAGTTGAGTTTCTTTAGTGCTGTTTATGGTTTGAATTAATATTGTTCCATTTAGTTTGAAATATACAGCAAGCATCTAAATTGTATTATTGATTCTCATAGAACACTTCCAGTTCCCCAGTCTCACATGCAGTAAATCCTGGGCATGTGAAAGGGGTTTTGTGACTCTCATTGAGAGTTAAAAGTATCCAAACCAGAGAATTGACTCCCAGGTGAATGGTCCCGATAGTCATACTGAAGGCTCCCTAAAATAAGGGATATGAGGCTGTCAGTGAGTTTGCTATGCAATCATTGCCACTTGACAAAAACTAGGAAGAAGCAAAAACTCAAAATCTGAACCAATCTGAGACCTGAGGCTCAGTTCTCTTTGGAGCAGAAAAAGAACAGAGATCTGCATATCCACAAACCAGTGTCAGTTTCCCTTTAAACATTTCTCCATGATTTAAAAACAAAACACAAAAAAAAAACCTCACCAGGAAAGGGAACTCACTCAATGTTAAAGAGGTGAAGGGAATAAGTTGTGGTGTGTGGCCTTCCTTGGGATGGGTGTTGAGACCCCAGGAAGGAGATTCCTAGGGAGAACTGACACTTCTAAATCTTGAAGCAAAGGTGCCCATGGGGGGCCTGGGGAGGGGGGGGTGGTGTTGGGGGGTTGGGAGGTGAGCCATCGAACTTCACCTCATACAATAACCCAACTCCATAGAAGAAAGCAGCAGGAGCCAGTGGCTGGGTTCAAGACGTTCCAGTGTGCAAACATATGTGTTTGTCAGTGTGTGTGTCTGTGCCTGTGTGTGTGTCAGAGTATATGAAAATGCGAGGTGTGTATGTGTTTGTGCATGTGAAGCCCTGTGGCCCAGGTTGTGTGTATGTGTAGCTCAAGGGAAGCTTTCAAAGCCAAGAATAGAAATAAGCTCTAGGTATCATTCTCTTTGGCCTTTTTCTGTCATAAGAATGCCTTCTCTATTTTTTGAGAGTATTAGCCACATTCTTGACATTACACCTTATGTAGGGAGAGGTACCAAGGCATAGCAGGTGAAAAAATGTGACTTTTCTGACAAGAAAGCCAATACGTGTATCACCTTATGATAGCTGGTTGACATTTCCTGCTCTGCTTTAGTGTGCGTTTGGAATTATCAAAAGAAGCCAAGAAGGTAGGAAAATGGGCCTTCCAGAATCTGCTCTTTGTTAGCTGTCCCCAAGATCTAACTGGTATCAGTAATCTACAATGGCTTTCCCTTCTGTTTCCTACCTGATACTTTTCACCTCCCCTAATTCCACATTAGTAGGCTGGGAGCATCTTAAAGACAGGAATGTGGGGCAGGGGGCGGGGAGATAGGTGAAGGGGATTAAGAGGTACAAACCTGGGGGTTCCCTGGTGGCGCAGTGGTTGAGAATCTGCCTGCCAATGCAGGGGACACGGGTTCGAGCCCTGGTCTGGGAGGATCTCACATGCCGCGGAGCGACTGGGCCCGTGAGCCACAACTACTGAGCCTGCGCGTCTGGAGCCTGTGCTCCGCAACGGGAGAGGCCACGACAGTGAGAGGCCCGCGCACCGCGATGAAGAGTGGCCCCCGCTTGCCGCAACTAGAGAAAGCCCTCGCACAGAAACGAAGACCCAACACGGCCAAAAATAAATATAAATTAAAAAAAAAAAAAGAAGAAGCTCTTTCTTAAAAAAAAAAAAATAGAGGTACAAACCTCTAGTTATAAAATAAATAAGCCACCGGGAGGTAATATACAGCATAAGGAATATGGGCAATAATATTATAATAACTTTGTATAGGGGCAGATGGTTACTAGACTTATCATGGTGATCATTTCATAACGTATGCAAATGTCAAATCATTGTGTAGTATACCTGAAACTAACATAATACTGTATGTCAACTCTATTTCAATAAAAGATTGAAATTTTCTCTTATTGATCTCTCTATTCCCAATACTAACATAGTACCTGACATGAAAGTTGGATCAATAAATGTTTACTGAATTATAGCAAATTTTTCTTCCACAGAGTCAGGTTTCCCTTGCTCTTCCAAAGCAAGATTGACCCTTAAATTCAGCTATATATCCTCAACCTTATTCGTGATAGAACTCAGTACAGAAGCCCTGAGCTGATTAATAAAATTGTCTTTCCAAGTGCCGCCTTGCCTAACACCCTGACGATGTCATTTCCCTCCTTAAAAATCTAAAGCTAAATACATATCGTGCATGAATTGATTCCATTAATATTTTCTGGGGGCCTGTTATGTGCTTGGCATTGTGTCGGTTCTGGGGTGAATATAAAGATATATGAGACAGTCTCTGTCCTTTGGGAATTTATCCTGTAAGACAGATAAAACATAACCAAATTACTCTGGTATAGGCTATACGTGTTAAGTGCCATGGGAGTGTTTGTTAACAAGATGCCGGTTCAGAGGAAGATGACATCTCTTCCCTTTGGTTTAGTCACTAAAAGCTTCCCAAAGAAGGGGGCATCCAAGCTGGACCTAATATGACGGATGGGATTTGCATAGGCAAAGAGGAACAGCTTGGATGCTTGAAGTAGAAGGCAGAAGGTGATAATAGTCACAGAATTAGGAACTTCTAAGAACCCCCATCTAGGGCTTCACTGTATATGTTTTCCAAAGAGGTAAAAACTTGTTGTGAACATAATGTGGACAATCTGTCAACTTCTGGAGTACAGCCCCAAATGCTGTGCTTTCCAAATCAGACAGGGAGGAAGTTCAGCAGTTCCTTAACAGTGCTATATTTCTACCAAGATTCAAAGTTCACACACACACACACACACACACACAAAATTCCACGAGAAACTTATCAATAGAAAGTTTTCTCATTGTGAATGGAATTTTGTCTACAGGATGCCAAGCATCTACCTCAAACAAACAAAACCACTCAGCAAGAATGCTGCCTACTTGGTATTAAACTTATGGAAATATCCAGAGATACTTGGCTATTCGGTCAAAGTTCTATTTTCCCCAGTATAAAACAGAGAAATCAGCATTGTGTACACACAGCCTCACTCTGCTTACTGGGACGCCAAACCATTGAGTGGGCTTCCCATCAAAACACCAGGCCCTTCTGCTCGAGTCCCTAACGCCTCACTGATCTTGAAAAGGAAATGTGCGCTACAGTATGGAGAGATTGGATTTTTTATAATAGCGATTCACCTAATTTGCCCTCAATTTGGTACTAGTCATCCTGCTAAGACAATTTAAAAGCACCATTCCCTCTTAAGCGACCCATTTAAAGAGGATTCATATCTTGTCGGAAAATTGGATACCAAGTGCACAATGGTCCTAACTTTTCACTAGAATCCTTTACGAAGTGTAGTTAAGGCTAAAAATATTTAAAGTGGATTAAGAATAGAACAAAGAAATGAAGTGCAACTGTGACAGGCTATGAATATTAATGACACTTTCTTCTCATTCCTTTTCTCATATAGTAACATGCCCTCTGCTTTTTGATTCAAGATCTTACTTATACTGCAGCACTGAATACCAGTCCTTGGTGCTCTGTGATATGATACATATATAGAGATACAATTAATCTGTAGTCTAATATCTGTCTCACAGATAAGGTGCTAAAAACCATGGTATTTTGACTCCCCACTGCCTAAGGGATAAAGTCCGATCTCCTTAGCCTGGCAGATAAGGCCCTCCACAGGCTAGCCCCAATCAGCTTTTTCAAAATTGTATCTCACTACTCCCTTACACAAATCCTCTGCTACAGACAATGCTGTCTCTTCACTGCCCCCTGAAGAAACCACGATTAGTCTTCCCTGTGCATATTTACTCACACTGGTTTCCTCATTTAAATTCTCACATTTTCCAGCTTCTACCCATTCCTCACGTCTCAGCACAAATTTTTCTTTTTTAAAATGTTTTTTAATGAAAAAAACTTTGATTGAAATATAGTTGATTTACAATGTTGCATTAGTTTCAGGTGTACAGCAAAGTGATTCAGACCTATATCTGTCTTTTTCAGATTCTTTTCCATTATAGGTTATTACAAGATATTGAATATAGTTCCCTGTGCTATATAGTAAGTCCTTGTTGCTTATCTATTATATATATAGTGGTGTGTATCTGTTAATCCCAAGCTCCTAATTTTATCCCTCCCACCCCCCTCCTTTCCCCCTTGGTAAACATAAGTTTGTTTTCTATGTCTGTGAGTCTATTCCTGTTTTGTAAGTAAGTTCATTTGTATCTTTTTTTAGATTTCACATATAAATGATATCATCTATTTGTCTTTCTCTGTCTGACTTAACTTCACTTAGTATGATCATCTCAGGTCCATCCATGTTGCTGCAAATGGCGTTATATCATTCTTTTTATGGCTGAGTAATATTCCATTGTGTATATGTACCACATCTTCTTTACCCATTCATTTGTCGATGGATATTTGGGTTGCAGCACAAATTTTTCTTCTACAAGGCTTCCATCAGCCATTCCAAGCCACAACGATACCTCCCTCTCCAAACTATACCTGTCTTATGACATACAGTCTTATTTAAGTAACATGTGTATCTCCAACCATAAGTTCCTTGAGGATGGGGGAAATGTGTTTACTTTGCAGCCCCTCATGGCTCTTAAAAATGTAGCACGGAGCTGCACTAAATAAATCACTTATAATGTAAATTAATGAATAGATGAATGGATATAAATAACATGAAAAGGCCTATATGGCACTCCATCATCACTGTTTTGTTTCCTTTCTGTTGAATACCTCCAGGATTTTTGTCCTCTAAAATGTAAATATTCTTTATTTAAAAATGCATCAACATATAGACTTACAGCAAAGCTCAAAACATTCCAGATGCCAAGATCTCTGTCCTGTGACTCCTACAGACTAACTCCAATTGATCTCAAAGGGCACTGTGTTGAGCAATGCTTGGAGAACTTGAAAAAGAGCCTTCCTTTTAATAATAATAAAGTACTGAGTCTAGAAATTGTTCAGGCAGAAAGCCTCTATGGTATTTCAGGTGCTGAAGAAAAATACAGCAATGAGGAAGTAAAGCTACTTGTTTCAAGAAAGGTTCAATAAAAGTATATAAACTCAGCAAGAACTGTAAACTCTCAGTGGATGTACCTCTAAAATGTGCCACTGACATACATTCTACATACAACATAGCATCTATAACCCAGTTTTGCCCCTCAGAAAAAAAAATAGGAGAAATTTCACTGAAGCTTTAAATGTCACCGAGGCAAATAATTAAAGTGTTTATATTTATAATAAGGAATCACCTTAAAATCTTTAAGATTTTTTTTTAAGGAATCTTCCTTAAAAAAAAGCAATCTTAGAACTCACCCTCCCCAGCTGACCTGGCCCACCTCCCATCCTTACCTTTCACCCTCCCACCTCAGAGGAAGAAATGTCCCTCCTCACGGTCAAGGGGACACCTCCACTTGAGTTCTCAGGATGCCCAACTCTCCTGTCTCTTGGCCCAAGTCTGTTTCAAATTAGTGCCTTTGCTATTTGGCCCTCAGCTTGTACTCAGCTTCAGATACATCACTCATGTTTGTATATATTATTTTCATACATTCTCATGACATTGCAAACATGGCACTTTGGTCTAACTAGATTAGAAGTTCTTTAAGGCCAAGGACTCCTCACACAGCCAAGAGAAGACTGAGGACATAGCAACCAGTGTTTAGCACCTACATAAGCGTACAGAGCTCAAGTACTGTTATTGCCCGACGTCCTTTACCTTTAGGAAAGGTGACATAACCATGTGGCCCTGAACCTCATCTCAGTCCTTGAGACAATTCCTTCTGTAGCAATTATGACCTAGCTTCTGTAATCCTCCTTCACGCGTCACTGTGATTCAGCCAAGCAGGTGTGTCCCACAAGCCCTACCCCCTCCCCTTTGTGTGCCTTTCTATGCATCATTTCCTTCTCCTAGAATATGAAGACTGCAATTCTGACTCGAGGGATCTGAGGAGGCTTGTGAGGGATAATGGTGGTAGTATCCTAAATTGGGCCACGAAAGATTGATGGCAAGTGACAAGTGAGCCAACCTGGAGAGAAGATATTCTAGGAAAAGGAGCACATTACAAGCATAGTGCCCTTTTATTGAGCACTCTCCTCCATGCGAAGGTAGTTTCAATCAAGGTTCAATAAAAGTAGTCTCCGTGGATGTACCTCTAAAACGTGCCACTGACACACATTCTACATGCAGCATAACATCTGTAACCCAATTTTGCTCCTCAGAAAAGAATCCTATCAATGCAAATCCTATCTAGACCCACCTTAAGTCATATTTCCTCTGTGAAGCCCCCCTTAGAAAATCAAGTCAACAATTCTCTCTTCTCCAACTACACAATGAATTTTTCATCTACCACTGACTTTGCTACTTGATTTGAGTTACAGCTGGAAATCTGTCCATTGTTCTCTATTGGGTCCATTCAGAGAGTGAACAGAATAGTAGTATCTGAGCAAATCATACCTTATCACCCCAAAAATGTTTAGCTGGTGTTGGGGAGCCAGTCAACAAAGTCCAACATCTTTAACATAATAATCAAAGCCCTCATCAAGGTGCCCCCGCCAAGCTTGCCAGTTTCTGGCAAAACTCTAAGACTCTGTCTTGGTCAGGCTGCCATTTAAAGAATACCGTAAACTGGGAGGCTTAAACAACAGAAATTTATTTCCTCACAGTTCTGGAGGCTAGAAGTCCAAGATCAAGGAACCAGCATGTTCAATTTCTGGTGAGCACTCTCTTTGTCGCTTGTAGATGGCTGCTGTCTCCCTGTGTCCTCACGTCGTGTGTGTGTGTGTGTGTGTGTGTGTGTGTGTGTGTGTGTGTTGGGAGTGGGGGTGGGGAGAGGTCTCTGGTATCTATTATAAGGGCACTAACCCCATCAAGAGGGCTCTATCTTCATGACCTCATCTGAACCTAATTATCTCCCAAAGGCCACATGTCCAAATACCATCACATTGGGGGTTAGTGCCTCAACATATGAATTTGGAGGTCACACAATTCAGTCCAAAGCAAACTCCCACTCTACCACAATCACCCCAGTGAATGGATGAGTGTATGGGCTAAGTTTGTAGGCTCTAGATTCTACTACTCATTAGCTGTGTAGACTTGAACAAATAACCTACTTTGAGTCTTAGTTTCCTTATCTATAAAATGAGGATAATAATGGTACTCATTTCATAGGATTACTGTGAGGAATAAATGAGATCATGTATGTAAAACACATAGCCAGTGCCTAACACAAAGTTAAGTGTTCAGTAAAATGGCACTATGCTTGTGATGTGCTCGTCTGGCTCCTTTTCCTGGAATATCTTCTCTCCAGGTCTGCTCATCTATCACTTGCTATCAATCCTTCAAGGCCCAACTTCAGATACTACCACCATTATCCTTCACAAGCCTCCTCAGATCCCTTGAGTCAGAATTATAGTCTCCATCTTCTTCTAATGTATGGTGTTCATGTCTCTATTCTGGCACTTACTTTAGGCTGCCTTAGTCTACCAGGATGAGCCATTTAAATACAAAAGCATTAAACAGTAAGCTCATGGCTTCAAGGGACATGTATTACCCATTGTGCCCAAGGCATTACCTTGCCCACAGTAGGTACTCCATGCCATGAACTTCACTGCACTAAGAGTCAGGATACCATGGTTTTATTCTGGTAGTGCTATCTCTATCTAGTGGTAGTATTTTGAAAGAATCACTCTTACAGCTTGGGCCTTAATTTTCTCAGCAATTAAATGAGACAATATCCCAACTTACAGATATTACTAATAAACACGTACACTGTAGGAGCTTCATAGAATCTGAGTATGATTTGCAGCTCTGCTACTTACTAGCTGTGTGACCCTGGGCAAGTCTTTTTATTTGCTTCTCAGTTTCCTCCCCAGGAAACAGGAATAATAAGACATTCCTTTTAAGGATTAAAAAAGGTGTGTGTAAAATGCCTGAGGCATCCTGAAACTCAGTAAGTGCTAATTCCTTCCCTCAGTCCCTAGTCCCACCCTGAGCAAGGACAAAGTTTCCCAGCTTTGCTTTCATCCCTGCCTCCATGGTGGGGGGAGGGGGCAGAGACAGGGGTAGTAGGGTAGGGACAGGGCCCGGGACTATTCTCTAACATCAATGATCAATTCCTTGTCTCTCTTTTCTTCCCCACACCCTTTTGCTTTCTGCTGAATTGCTTATCTGCATCCCTCTTCCTGCTATATCCTCTCCCAATTTCCAAGAGACACTGGTAATAACCTAGAGCTGAAAAAATTCCTGGGCCCACTGGTTTACCACCTGGAGGGATGGCAAAGCAAGGGTTTCTTTACACACTTCTGAAGCTTCACTGGGAAAGAGAGTGTTTCTAGAACCCACGGTTGAACAGGGAGTGGACTTTCCCACAGAAGCATAGCTTTACATGGTCATTAACATCTATGGTATTATTAATACAGCATGATCCTTCAGATTATGGGTTACATAGGCTTTTATGGGCTGGCCTGGGAACCTAATTACCATGGAGACCATTGTTTTCTGTGGGAAAAATGCATTCCACATTCCAAACGGCTGACTCACAAACAAAATTTTGGAACACAAGCCACACATGAGTTACAAACTTTCTGTACTTTTCTAATCTACCCCAAGATCAAACATAGAGCTAGGTGCTCCAAAGTGCTGACTACTTACAGAAACCGGCTAACTTAAAAAAATCACTGACAGGTCCCTGTATACACAACATTTTTTCTTGCAGCAAGTCTTTGAGCTGCACTTTCTACTTGAAATACTCCGCCTCCTCCACCTCATCTGGCTTTTACCTTCTCTTCCAAGTTTACCTCAGGCTCCACTTCCTTCTCCAAACTCTGACCAACACCCTTCATCCCCCATGGGGTTGTACACTATTCTCTATCCCCAGGAGCCCCATATTCATGCACTCCCAGAACACGTATCACAATGGGTTGCCACTGCCCAGCTACTTGTTTGCTTGTTTCTCTCTTCCACTTGAGGATGGGGACTTTTATCTTTGTGTCCTCAATGTGTAGGACAGTACCTGGTCCTCAGTAGGTAGTCAAAGAGAATTTCCTAGATCATTAAACAGTCAGAAGCTACAGACGCTATAGAAAACTCACAGGTAGTCATTTTCATGGGCCAGAGGGGTGGGGCCTGGGAAAAGGGTACATGCCTGGGCTGAGGAGCAAGAGCTAGAAATACTGGCACAGTCAGCTACCACGGCTTAGATGCTAGATCTTTCATAGATTCTGAACGGCCGTCAACTGCTCAATATTAGCTTAATAAATTAAAGAATCAGATGATTATATAATATCAGAACTGCTAGGGACCTAAGAGATAATCTTATCCTTCTCTTATTTTCCAAAGGCAGACATGGAGCCCCAAACAGGAACTAAAACTTGCCATTCACCCAAACCAAACATCCAAGAGCTCATCTAACAGCTCCCTTTTTGACTTAATAGCCAGGCAGGGTAACATAACCACTGTACTCAAGGGGAACTCCAAACTGTTCCTCAGAACAATCTACCTATCTTCTAGGGTCAGTCTTACTTGGACATCAGCGCCAACTCAAGTTACAAGATCTAAGGAAAAATAAAATCTCTCAGATATGGAAAGAGCATTCAAAAACCATCCAGCTCAAACTGTTCCCATGCAACAATAAAAATATCCTGACACTACTCCCAACAACCACTCTCTGCAAAAATATTTGCATGCATGCTATATTAACTTTCCCAGAATTTCTGGCAGAGGTATTCTATATTTATATTGACAATATTCTATAAATATTCTATGTTTCTGTTGATAATATTTAACATGCATTTTTAAAGCATGAATGTGGTTGCAAATAAATGGCACCAGAGTAGACTGTTTGAATAACAAAAAAGGTCAGAAAGTGTATTGGTATACAGAGGCACTGGTGGAAATTTCCAACAGCAAAAATGATCCCTCCCATTGGTCATTATTTTTCCCCATCAAAAGAGTGTTTGAAGTTTTCAATGGGGATTGTCTACTTAGAATTGTCAGTGAGTACCTTCCAGAAGTCATTCAATGCAGGCATCAGTTTGCTTTTCCATCCCTGTCTTTTTACATGTTTCATGAATAGTAAGTGATGGAGTAAAAATATCACTGGACTAGGAGTCAGGAGATTAGCTTCTAGTCCTGGATCTGCCACTGACCAGCTGGCTTATCCTGGGCAAATCACTCCCCCTCTATGAGCATCAGTTTCCTCATCTGTACAATGAGCAGATGATAAAAAGAGATCAGTGTTCCCTCAGATACATGCTTTAATATTTTTATATGTATTCAGAGTACAATTACATTTGTCAAAAAGCATGCTAGTGGCCTTAAAAGTGTTCACAAATTATTGAACTGGAATTCTTCATTCTTTTCCTGCTTAACAATCCATGACTCTTAATTGAATAAGTTAGCATGAGGATCTAAGGGATGCAACAGGTTCAAAACGAGGATAGTTCCCAATAATTGTCTATCAAACTAGAAATTACTTTCTGAAAGTGAAACAAAGTAATGGATAAAGCAGGCCACCTACAGAAATTCTTTCCATCCTAAGAGATGGTGTGCAAATGTGCTGCTGATGAGTTTCCAATGTCATCTTAGTTTCCAACCAGACTAAACTATGATTAATGTAAGCTAGGCTCTGACAAGCAATGTCATAACAAGCGGGGTTGGGAGAGTGTTTGCATGGATTCTAGGGAGAGCCAAAGTGTGAGAAAATGTCAGTATGCTCTGTCCAGGAGAATCAGTGCTCTGATTCTAAAAAAACAAATACCAGTTCTCTAGAGAGGACTATTTCTGGAGTGGGGAAGGACAAACTGTCATACCACCATAGCTTGAGGAAAATGTCCCCTGGGAACATCAGATTCTCTTTGTTCTAACTCCATACTCACAAAGTAATATTCCGACATATCATTTCATCTCTAGAGTGAACTTGCCAACCAGGAGGGTGTGCCCTGTGCAAAGGATTGACACCAGTTATACTGCTGAATACAATTCTTATCATAAATTAAGAAAATGGGCGCCTGAAAGATCAGAGTTGTCTGATTTTTGACTAGTATGGGGAAACTGATCAAAATGAGTTTCTATTCTGAAAAACTAAGACACAAACCCAGGATCTGGAGTAGCCTCAGCAAGAAGGGCATTCACCCTCACTAACATCATTCCATCCCTTAACAGAAACCTCAATATAGCAGGTTTTCTATTTCTTGGGACCTAGCACTAATGACACAAGGCCAATTTCCAATCCAGATTCATTAACCTCATTATCTTTGCTCTATTTTAGGGCCATAGTTTCAGTCAACCTGGCCTGCCAGGAAGTTCAAAGTCCATGAAGCTTTAATAAGTAACTACTATGTAAAAGGCAACAACTACAAGGGAAACTAGATGAAAAAAAGGGTGCCTAGATCACGGAAAACCTACAAAGAAACACCACTGGAAATAAAATAGATCTGTGACTTTATTTCAAACTCCCAAGAATAGCGCATATGACACTGCATGATGTAACTAACCCCTGCCTACCTCTCGGACCTCATTTCCATCTATCTATCCCCTCAAGGCATCCCCTACCCTCTAGTCATATAATGTATTGGCAGTTCCCTGTATATGTTCATTCTTCCACATATGTAGTTTCTTCTGCCTAGAGTATCCTGCTCACTCTGAACTTTCGGATTCACCTTGAAGGGGAGCAGAATATAACACCCCAAAATGTGCCTCCTTGTCGTAAGCATTATTTTGAGCTGATTAGTTTTAAGAAACAGCAGATACTACCATATATAAAATAGATAAACAAGGACCTACTGTATAGCACAGGGTACTATATTCAATACCTTGTAATAACCCATAATGGAAAAGAATCTGAAAAACAATATATATGTGTGTGTGTGTGTGTGTGTGTGTGTGTATATATATATATATATATATATATATATATATATATATATATGAATCACTTTGCTGTACACCTGAAACTAACACAACATTGTAAATCAATTATACTTTAATTTATTTTAAAAAAAAAAAGGAAAGAAAAGAAAAAAAGAAACAGTAGACACAGGAGAAATTCTGAAAACCCAGTAGGAGGTGCTGGTTTGTAAGAGACATTTATATTTATAAGGGAAATCTCCATTTGTAAGGGTGTCTCCCTCTCCTTACCAGGAAAAAGAGGATGATGAAATCTCTAGAAACTCTAATCAATGGAGAAGCCAACTTAATCTGCATTATAACAGCCACATGCTCCTTTACTAAGCTTTGCCTGTTAACCTCCTATAACATCTTTCTTTTGTCTTTAGCTGGAGATGGTATTTAAGATGGTGGCTTAGGCCATTACACAGAGTTACTCAGTTCTCCTGGGTATCTCCCATGTATAAATACAGGAGTTCTATGTGTTATTCAACTTCTGTTTGTTTTTCTCCCATTCATCTGTCTTATATTACAGGGTGGGTCTAAGCCAAGAACCTAGAAGTAAGAGGGAAAATTATTTTTGCTCCCCTACGAGCTGAAGCATCATCTTATTCCTTAAACCTCCAATGCGAATGAGTTAAGTGACTTCCTATGTGTCTCCATAGAACCCCATTATATATGCCTCCACTGCACTGTAATTGCTGGTTTCCTTCTCTATATTTCCTCTTATACCATCAGCTCCTTGTGAGATGATGTGGCATATTATTCGTTTCTGTATCTCCAGTTTCCTAATAAACAATTGATACTTATTAATAAATGTTTCCTGAATTAATGATCAAATGCCTGTCTAGGAAAGAGTACAGAAGAACACCAGGGGGATGATCCAATCATTGGGAGCCATGAACTTGAGTTATAAACAATTTGCTTTACGTAGTCCCACACTGAACTTTCCAATGTGGTTTCTCCATGTCTCAAGCGTCCTTTCCAGCAGTTTTGCCATACTTAAGCCATCAAACACTGGAGAATATAATTGTTGGTCACTTTCTGAAAATGACACTCAAAATAAATCATTCTACTGGGAGCAGAGTGAGCTCAATAACCAGAGGCTGATTTAAAAGAAAGAAGAGAAAATCAACACCAAAATGGTCTAGGAAAAAGTCATAATGCCTTTCCATTCCTCCAAGAGCACTTTGTGAATTGGATCCCACATTCATCTTTCCCTCTGAGTATTTGAAATAATGTCAGACTAAGTAATAAATGTCAGATGAGCTGAAAAATATCTGGTTAAGAGGACAGCATTTCTTACAAAGTCAAAGAAAGGCTATTCAAACCTTGCCACATAAATGTGGCTTTCAAACATTTAGAGACCTGAGGCAATGCCGCACTTTCTGGGCAGGATAGAGAGTATCTCTTTCCTTGTCCCACCTCCAACTTTTCAACAAATACCTCTTGCTCCTCTTAGTGATGTTGTACTTCAGCTTGTCCTTAGAAGAAGAGGCAGCAAGAATGAAAAAAGACAGGGGGAAAAAAATGTCTATCAGTAATAGCCACAAAGTTATTGCTTCAAATGGCCATTTTTGAGCTAACTTGTATTATCTAGCCAATGACAAAGTTGAAAAGTTTGTACCTCTGTTCTCTGAACATGGTTCCCACTCACTTTTCTCTTTGCTCTCGCTCCCTTCCTTCTCCACCACTCTCCCTGTTACTTACCTCTGGAGTTAACATTTTCCAATGTCCTCACATATTCTCTAGTTTGGCTTCAGATACAATTATTGAATTGATTTTTGGTGCCATTTTAAATTTTTTGACATATATTGATTTCAGTTTTAGGTACTTAATTCCATGAAATTACAGATAAATTCCGGTTTTTACACTTCAAACCCAGAGATACAGGTTTTGGCTATGGTGTAGATTATTTATTATTTGCTGGATTTTTCATTTTTATTACCTTGAAGCACAATTTCATACTGAGAGTAAACTAAAATGATTGATAGATGAATAAATACCCTGGATCCTCTCAGAGGCCTAGTGGGAATTTTCCACACAAAGCAGTAAGAGCTTCTAATGATGGAAAGTCTTTCTGAACTATAGAGCATTGCAGTATAGACTCTTGAATTAGATACTAGAGGAGAATCAGGAGATCAAGGCTCAAGCAAGTCATTTAACTCAGTCCAAAATGAAATCAAGCCTCCCTCAGAATTGTTTGGCTGGGTCTAATGCACCAGGTACATCTCTGTAAGAAGAGCATTTATTTCACTTGGTTATCACAGATTTGCCTCCTTAATGACAACAAATCCCTTTACATTTTCATTCGTCTAAGCAACCTTGTGCCTGTAAGGGGGCAGAATTTGCCACCCCAAAATATGTTGTTATCGTGCAAAACTTGGGTCTGCTCACCCATGCGCACTAAAGCCAATCTACTGACACCAGGTTGTGGTGAAGGAAAGTGCAACATTTATTGCAGGGCTCCAAGCAAGGAGTCCAGGGCAGCTAGTGCTCAAAATACCTGAACTCCCTGTTGGGTTTCAGGAAAGCATTTTTAAAGGCCAGGTGAGGGAGGGGAGTCTCAGGGTGTGTGACCTGTTCATTCACAATTCTCTGATCGGTTGATGCTGAGGTAACAGGGCAGTGTCACAGCGGTTAACATTATCATTCCTTAGGCACCAGGAGGTCTGGGGGCTATGTGCTCATGATCATCCAGTAGTTAACTTTTTCCATTTGATGAGGGTTTTAGTATCTGTAAAACAACTCAGGAAATGTGCATCAGATAGAGTTATCTAGGTACTTCAGAGAGGAGATAAAGCAGAGGACATGGGGGAGGGGTCTGTTGTGCCCCTCCCCCCTCCCCCCTGCAAGGCCCCATGGGATCCTGCTCTGGTACAATGTCTCTTTGGCATATTAAGTATTTTAAGCTGGTTATTTTCCAAGAAACAGCAGACATGGGAAAAACTCTGAAAATCAACTATTACCCTTTTGTAAGGAACATTTACATTTGTAAGGGATATTTCCATTTGTAAGGGTGTCTGTCTCCCTGGTTGTACTAGAAGAGAAGGAAGACCAAATCTCTAGAAACTCTTATCAACGGAGAAGGCAATTACTTAAATCTGTATAACAACCTTACCCTTGTTTACTGTGCTTTTCCTGGTCACCCCCCATAACTGACTCTCCCCACCCTAACACCCTATTTTGTCTTTAGGTGAAGATGGTATTTAAGGAGAGGGCTTCCACCCTCTTGGCAAGTTACTCAGTTTGGCAAGTTACTCAGTTTTCCTGGGTTACTCCTAGGTACACATTTTTTTTTAAAGTTTTCACCTTTGAATCTGTCTCACGTCAATTTAATTCTTAGACCAGCCAGAAGAACCAAGCAAAGTAGAGAAAATTTTCTTCCTCCCTGACATGCCCCTATTGTGATTTCCCAACTTAGAGGTGAAACAATGTATTCCAATCCTTTTGCCGGAAACATTTATCATTGTTAATTAATTAGTTGTTTTTTAAACATTTCCCTATGCTTTGGGGGTATAAATTTCGTTTCCCAGAGCTTAATCACCCTGGGATGAACACCACCTAGACAAACCACAGAACTAAAACCACACAGAAATAGGGACCAAATTTTTCAATATACCCATTATTTATGTTATAGCATGCAAGCTCCTTAGCACAGCATTCCATATCCTTCATAACCTGTCTTCCACCCTTCTAGCTTTAACTTCTGCATCTGCCTTCCATTCCACTACATTTCAGCTACCCTACCTTGTATGCATTTGCTCATGCCCCACCCCCACCAAGCCCTCTACTCCCCTTGTGCCTAGTGAAGCCAAGGCCCAGTGCAAATATCTACCATTCCATAAAGCCATCTCCTAACTCCTTGGGCAGAACTTGTCTTTCCTTGATGTAGTCAGAGTAGTTGGTTTCTCTCTCTAATACAACGTATAGTACACTGTATTACAGTGATGTGTCTATCTTCCTCACCTGATAGTATGTGCCTTGACGAAAAAGGACCACGTCTCATTTATCTTGATGCCCAAACCCCAGAATCAGACGTAATTACACCTTCCTTTGTACTCCCATGGCCCTCTGGGCATACCCTATTATCACACATAGTGTACTATATCAAAACCATTTCTTTGCAAGTCTGTCTCTTAGACTATGAGCTACTCTGTTTTGTTCATAGTGGCATCTCCAGCAATTAACACATGAACAGAAACAGCACATGTTCAATAAATATTTGACAAAATGAAGTAGAGCACAGACTTTAACATCATTTTGCACCATTTTCTGACCACCTGAGCTACCATCAAATGGGACAGATTAATCATTCACAATTTAAAAGTGATCATATAAAGAAGATGTGATATATATATATATATATATATATATATACACACACACAATGGAATACTACTCAGCCATAAAACAGAATGAATTAATGCCATTTTCAGCAACATGGATGGACCTAGAGATTATCACACTAAGTGAAGTAAGTCAGACAGTGAAAGACAAATATCATATGATATCACTTATATGTGGAATCTAAAAAAAAAAAAAAAAAAAGATACAAATGAACTTATTTACAAAACAGAACCAGACTCACAGACATAGAAAACAAACTTATGGTTACCAAAGGGGAAAGGGGGAAAGGGAGGGATAAATTAGGAATCAGGGAGTAGCATATACACACTACTATATATAAAATAGATAAACAAGGGACTTCCCCTGGCAGTCCAGTTGTTAGGACTCAGCGCTTTCACTGCCGTGGCCCTGGGTTCAATCCCTGGTCGGGGAACTAAGATCCCACAAACCACACGGCGTGGCCAAAAAACAAACAAAAAAATAGATAAACAAGAAGGACCTACTGTATAGCATAGGGAACTATACTCAATAATTTGCAATAACCTATATGGGAAAAGAATCTGAAAAAGAATATATATATATATATCTATCTGAATCACTTTGCTGTACACCTGAAACTAACCCAACAATGTAAATCAACTAAACTTCAATACAAAATTAATTAATTTTTAAAAAGTGATCATAGTGTGAATATATTGATCGAACTTTAAAAGAATGGCCCAATCACAAACATAAGTATAGCCCTAATACTATCCATAAGAGAAAACATGGGAAACCCAAAGTAATTCAACAGATTTTTATTGTATACCTACTATGTGCAAGGAACTTTCTGAGTACTGGTGACTCGGCAGAGGACAAATTCCTTGTGTTTATGCAGTGTACATTTTAGTAGGAAGAGAAAGACAATAACAAATTAAAAAAAAATTTAACAGCATCTGACTGGAGGTAGTAAGTGCCATGAAAAATAATAAGACAGGATAATTATTCTGATAATTTTAATAATTCAAGGAGAAAATACATTTGCTTTCATTATGTGACAGTTTCAAACCTAAGTTTTTCTTTAGGCCTAATTCATAAGTCTTTGGATTCTGCAGGCTACTTAGTGCCTATGGAAATACAAATTGATGTCCTTAGCATTATCAGTGGTTGTTGTAAGTCACACAACCATTGATGCTAATGCCAGTATTATCAAATCCTGGAAAGAAAGAAAGGACATGGAGAAAGGAAAAGATGGATGGAAGCAAAATGCAGAAAGGGAGTACAATGCTCTAAATTTGTATTTTTCCAAACATTAATTTGCCCTGAAAACCCCCATCATGAGGCTACTATATAAGCAAATCACCTTATAATAAAATCCACTGGGCACTCGAGTACCTAAATCCGGATGGACCTAGCTTATACTGGCTTCTACTGAAGAGATAAATATTAGAGCAGGATTCCAATTGTATTAGTCTCCCCACTACAGGTGTCTTCCATTTCCTCCCTTATCACAAACCATCTCCCCTCAGGCAGTAGCAATTATATTTCTTTGAAACTCTCACTTCTTAAGAACTAATGCAGATCTGCTTTAAAGCAGATGCCAAAGTGCTAAAACACTGTTATTCTGTGGTATTTCTGGAAAATGAAATAGTGCAGTTTTATCTTTTAATAAAGAAATTTGGCACTGTTACTATAGACTTAGCAATAGTCCTCAAATCTTTACAAAGACATCAGTAGACTAAATCATTCAACAAACAAACGATGCGTGTACGTGTTTTGAGGAGGCCAGAGTCAAATTGCCATGCTGATTGTTTCTACATAAATATTCTCATATTAAAACCAGACTTTCATATCTCAAGAAAAAAAGAGACATTCACTACAGAAAAAAGACAATTTGGTTACCTAAGGATATTTTTCTTTTTAAAAATCACTGTGCATTTTCAAATAACAGAGAAATACTAATTTTTTTTAATTACTGAAGAATAGGTTCAGTAACATTTTTGCCACATATTTACTTACATTCTTGCAAGGTTTTATTTATCCAAAATGAGAAACGGGGTCCTATTTCCATGTCGGTTCTCTTTAAAGTGGAAAAAAATGGGATGACCTCTATCACCCTTTTTAGAATTCATATCTTCATTTGCACTTCAGTGACTTGGGGCTTACCCCTCAGGGATGGAATCAGCATGAAACTATTAATAAGTATTTTGTAGTTATTCATTTGTTCAAGCATTTCCCCTATATTCCTTGTATTCATTTAGAAACAAATTTAACACAAGTACTACACATTCACTTCAGAAAAATTATAGGACACTCATCAGCAAAATAATAGGAAATGAAAAACATATGTAATCATACCACCCAATAATAAACACTACAGTAGGCCCCAGGTATCCATGGTTGCAAAACCCATGGACACAGAGGACCGACTGTACTATGCCATTTTACACCAGGAACTTGACCATCCATGGGGTGGGGGGTGTGGCCCTGGAACCAATCCCCAGTGGATACCCAAGGGATGACTGTACAGTCGACCCTTGAACAACACAGGTTTGCACTGTGCAGATCCACTTACACGTGTATTTTCTGCAATAAATACATAGAGTACTACATGATCCGGGGTTGGTTGAATCTATGGACGCACAACCACTGATATGGAGGGCCAACTATGGGACTTTAGCATCTGGGGATTTTAGTATCCATAGCAGGTCCTAGAACCAATCCCCCAACAGGTACTGACTGTATTAACACTTTGGTTTATGGCTATTCAACATGTATATACAGATTGGTATAGATAGATTCTTTCTATCTTAATAAATGTGGTTCTACATTCATTGTTTTTCGTAGCTGCATAATGCATTTCATTGTATAGATCTTACATAGTTTATATAACTACTTTTTTATTAGATATTCAAGTTGTTTAGATTCTTTTATTATATTCAAACCTGCTATGAATGTCCTTGCAGCTAAATTGTAACAATCATTTATTTTCAAAGGAAAAAATGCTAGAAATGAAGGGTAAAAAGGCACGAAAATGGTTAAGACTTCTAAACATGTTATCAGAAGGCCATTCCAGGAACATTGCCTGATTTATATTCAGCTGCCATTAAAAATAATAATGACAGTGATGATAATACTATAGCCACCCAGGTCCCCTGCTCAATCACCAATACCCTGTATTATCATTCTTCTTAAGATCTGTTCATTTGACAGGTAAAAACATGTAATGGTATCTCTTAAATAGGAGAGTCTCTGTAAATTCGAGAATCAACAAACTTCTGTTGAATATCTACTGTGTGTCAGGCCCTGTGTCAGGCTCTGAAGGTCACAAAACAAAACAACCAACATTGCCTCCAAAGATCTTACAATCTAGTGGAGAAGTCAGACGAGCGCAAATGATAAAGACCCAAGGCATGCTACCATAAGAGCTATACCAGAGGTAAAACTAAAGTGATGTTAGAGAGCTACACAACCTAAGTGGTTTCCCTGGGTTCACTTCAACATACCAAGGCATTTCCATTTTCTACAACCTGACAGATCCCACATACAGCCAGCCCCTCAGCATCTGCAGGCGAGTGGTTCCAGAACCTGATATGGATACCAAACTCCACAGATACTCAAGTCCTATAGTCAGCCCCCTGAATCTGCTGTTTCCATCTGAGGATTGAACCAACTGTGGATTGTATAGTACTGTATGTATTGAAAACAATCTGTGTATAAGTAGACCTCCACAATTCAAACGCACTCGCTGTAAAACAAACGCTGAACGCTATTTTTGCTTTTCACCTTCTTTCCTAAAAGCAAAAATCCTCTCCAGATTCCTTTCAGTTAGAGAAAACAGGTACGAAGGTAAGTCTTTCATAGAAGGTAGGTCTTTCATCAAAGGGAAATGGCATAAAGCAAACTTTCAAAAAGCAAGGGAAACCTTTATTTTAATAAGAAAGAACTGAAAAGTGCCCAGACTTGAGAAGCAAATAAACTCTTACCAAATTAGATATGACAGCAAAGAAGGGCTGGAAAGACCAGGATACAGAGGAAACCAATGTACTTTCAAGCTGCCTGCTCTTTTTATTTACTAAGAAAAAGCCTCATTGTTGGGACACTCGGATCTATACCTAACCACCTTTTACCATTTCAACATAGAGAGGAACAAAAGTATTTAGGGCCACAACAAGGTCCTACTGTATAGCACAGGGAACTATACCAACATCCTGTGATAAACCATAATGCAAAAGAATATGAAAAAGAATATATATATATATGTATATAACTGAATGATTTTGCTGTATAGCAGAAATTAACACAACATTGTAAATCAACTATACTTCAATCAAATTAAAAAAAAAGTATTTAAGGCCAAACATAATAGTGTTTCTAAGGCTTTCAACATTCTTTCTTCTGCCTCACCTTACTGTTACGTTAAGCAGTCTCATCTACCAAACACTACTACGTGCCAGGGGTTTTCACATATTACCTCATTTAATTCTCCACATTCCCTGTAACATCATCCCGATGTATACAGATTCAGAAAATTATATGCAGAGAGGCTAAGACACTTTGTTGCACAAGCTAGAAGTGCAAGGTTTTCCCGTCTTTTAGGGACAGACCCTATTCGACGTTCTAGTTTACTATATTTCTGGAACAATTTCTAGTTTCATGAAGCAGCCTAGAGATTGTCTCTAACTCAGAAAGCATAGCTCTTTCAATTGCCTTAATTATTCGTCATAAATAACATGAGAACAAATTAGATTTTTCCTCTTTGGAGTTGAAATTTTTGATAACACTTTAATACAAAAATCAGATGACATTTTCATGTAATATATACAAATGTACAAATATACAAATTCTCAGTCCACTAATGTTTCCAGAAATGCATTTTGTACAGCTCTTTGGCTTAGGCTGTTTACACACACATGGTGAAATGAAGAACTGAAAATTATTAATATCACTCTAGTCAAAACCTTTTTTTTTTTGCCTCAATTTTTGCACAGTTCATATAAACCGCTCCAGGGCCTGAATAACCCAGACGTATTCTCAATTTTCAAAGCGCAGGGAGATATAGATAATGATAGATCATTCATTACACACCTAAAAAGCCACCAGGTTAATGGAAAATTAATGCTTCTTGCTCTTTGTCTGCACTGAAAACAGTACATATGTTCTATAACTTTGCTACAGACACTTTCAAGTAAAACTAGGTCATCTTTACAGCCATATTTTTTTGTCTTTGTGTTTTGTAACGTCTTTTTGTTCTGCCTCCTTTAAAAAAATGTGTCAGTGATTCGTTTTATTTACAATAAAATCCTCTTACATAAGACTTTTTTTCCTCCAGCTGAACTGCAGTGTGAGTGAAAAGTCATTATGTGCCGATTTTCCATTTGTATTTTGAGAGGGAGTAAAAACACTTCAGGACTCTTCCATTTTCCGTTACTGAAACAGGAGTGTGTAGGGCCATTATAAGAGTATGTGGGTACCACTCTGCATTTTGCACTTCTAATGCTTAGAAAGCTTTTAATACATCTTGCTGCCTTGCAGAGTCTTACATTTACATTTTTAAAATCCAAATGGAAGTAACCACCCCCTTGGCTATTATAACCTGTGAATCAGAGCCAACCTATGTAAATGGCAAGGTTGTTTGCAAAATGAAAGAATTAAATTGACCTGACATCTTGGGCAAATGTCACTGGTTACCCCATTAGCTGGGATAGAGGAGCTTGATTGTCTATATCACTAACTCCTATATAAAATAATGGCCTGTATAGTATTGTTACCTTAATTTAAAAAAAAAAAAAACCAAACAAACAAACATGGGGGTTGGATGAGAAGAAGGAAAGGAAATTAAGAAGTTTTGGTTACAGATAGAACATAGGCAATTTATGCTTTTCATGCTGGTATGAGACCAGCATACATACGTAGAAGAGTTGGTAACATTAAATGAATTAGAGATATTGAGAAAGAAAAAAAAGTTAAGTAAAATGGAGATTTTTAAAAGCATCTCCCAGAGGCACCCAGGGTATCCTTAATACAGGTATTCATTTCTGTGGGGGAAAAAGTCCCTACCGACCAATGGTTTACACTAGATAGCATACTTCAATCACTATTCCTACTGACAACACAGATTAAATGATTTGATTCTTTTGACAAAGTAAACATAACATTCAATGAATGGAGAAAGAGAAATGATCAAAAAAGGATAAAGACTCAAAGGAACTTCCAGATACCTCGAGGCAGAAAAGAAAAAACTTGTGGTTTTAAAAGCAGAGCAGAGGAAAGAGTTTGCATGACCAGCAGAGGCAGAGATGTTCAGAAGAGGAACAAGAACAAAGGCAGAGTAAACTGAAAAGAGGGTAGATATGCCACCCACCTCAACACCCATCCCCTCCTATACAGCCCTGCAGGAAGTTTAGGAATCTAGCAAGTGACATGGCAGTACATAAAGAAAAACAAAATTATGCAGTGGAGGAAATACTGAACAAGAAGCCAAGAGATCTTTTGTGGCTTCTTGTACATCATGGATGGACCTCAAGGACATTATGCTATGTGGAATAAGGCAGACAGAGAAAGACAAATACCGTATGATCTCTTATACATGGAATCTAAACAACAACAAAGCAAAAACACCTGAACTCAGCCAAAGAGAGAACATACTGGTGGTTGCCAGAGGTGAGGAGTTGGGGTGGACAAAATGGGTGGAGGGGGTCAAAAGGTACAAACTTCCAGTTATAAAATAGATAAGTCATGGGGATGTAATGTACAGCATGGTGACTATAGTTAATAATACTGTATGGAGGTTCCTTAAAAAACTAAAAATAGAATTACCATATGACCCAGCAATCCCATTACTGGGCGTATACCCAGAGAAAACCATAATTCAAAACGACACATGCACCCCAATGTTCATGGAAGCACTATTTACAATACCCAGGTCATGGAAGCAAGCTAAATGTCCATCAACAGACGAATGGATAAAGAAGATGTGGTACATATATACAATGGAATATTACTCAGCCATAAAAAGGAACGAAATTGGGTCATTTGTGGAGACATGGATGGACCTAGAGACTGTCACACAGTGAAATAAATCAGAAAGAGAAAAACAAATATCGTATATTAATGCATATATGTGGAATCTAGAAAAATGGTACAGATGAACCAGTTTGCAAGGCAGAAATAGAGACACAGATGTAGAGAACAAATGTATGGACACCAAGGGGGGAAAGCAGAGGGTGGGAGGGTGGCAGTGGAATGAACTGGGAGATTGGGATTGACATATATACACTAATATGTATAAAATAGATAACTAATAACAACCTGCTGTATAAAATAAAATAAAATTCAAAACAAGTAATAATAATACTGTATTGTATATTTGAAAGTTGCTAAGAGAGTAGATCTTAAAAGTTCTCATCACAAGGAAAAAAAAAAACACATCATTCTTAAGTATTAACTACATGCAAGATGGTAGGGGATAGTGGGATGAATGAAAAGAATCCCTGTCCTTCGCCCTGGTGGGAAAGCTGTTTCTGGAATTCTTGTCCTTAATCCTAGAGGAAATTAATTCAGTCTTTCATCTTCAGAATGATGTTAGCTGTGTAGGTAATCTTTATCAGGTTGAGGAAGTTCCCTTCTATACCTAATTTGCTGACACTTTTTGTCAGGAATGGATGTTACATTCTGTCAAATGTTTTTAATGCATAAATTGATATGATCATATGGGTTTTTTTAACATCTTTATTGGAGTATAATTGCTTTACAATGGTGTGTTAGTTTCTGCCTTATAAGAAAGTGAATCACCTATACATATACATATATCCCCATATCTCCTCCCTCTTGTGTCTCCCTCCCACCCTCCCTAATCCACCCCTCTAGGTGGTCACAAAGCACCGAGCTGATCTCCCTGTGCTATGCAGCTGCTTCCGACTAGCTATCTATTTTACATTTGGTAGTATATATAAGTCCATGCCACTCTCTCACTCTGTCCCACCTTCTTTTTTAATCTGCTAATGTGGAAAATTGCATTGATTGCTTCTCAAATACTAACCTAACCCCCAATTCCTGGAATAAACTCCATCTGGTCATGATATATTATCGTTTTTACATACAGTTGTCCCTCAGTATCCACAGGGGATTGTTTCCAGGACCCCCAGCAGATACCAAAATCCAGGGATCCTCAAGCCCCTTATAGTCAGTCCTCTGTATCTAAGGGTCCCACACTGGCAGAGTCAACCAACTGCAGATCGATTTGATTTGCTAATATTTTGTTTAGAAATTTTGCATGTATGATCATGAAGGATATAGGTCTGTAGTATTCTTTTTTGTAATGTCTTGTCTACTTTTGAAATCACAACAATGCTGACCTCATACAGAAATTTGGATAGTATTCCCTCTCCTTGAACTTTCTGGAAGAGTTTCTATAAACTTGATATTATCTCTTCTTCACATATTCAACAAAATCCACAGTGGAGCCATCTGGATATGGAAAGGTTTATAAGAACAAATTCAATTTATAAAAACTAGATATATGTGTATTCGGGTTATCTATTTTTTCTTACATGAGCTTTTAGTAGTTTGTGTCTTTTAAGATTTGTCAATTTCATCTAAGTCATCAGATTTACTGGCATAAAGTTGTTCATGATTTCTTTATTATTCTTTTAGTATCTATATAATACATACAGATATTGCCTCTCTCATTTCTGATACTCTAATTTATATATTTTCTGTTTTTTTAATCCTGATCCGTGTGTATGGATCTTCTCAAAGAACCAGGTTTTGATTTCATTGATTTTCCTTGTTGTTATTTTTACTTTGATCTCCATTATTTTCTTTCTTTTGTATATTTTAGCTAAATTTGCTTTGCTTTCTGTGGTTTCCTAAGGGGGAAGCTTAGATCTTGGACTTAATATTGTTCTTCTTTTCTAACACGGGCATTAAGTGCTATAAATTTCCCTCCGATTGTTGTGTTAGTATTATCCTACAAATTAGAATTTTTAAAAAATTTTTCATCCAGTACAAAATTCTTTCTAATTCCCATTTTGATTTATTCTTTCATCCATGGGTTATTTAGAAGTCTGTAATTTCATTTCCAAATATTTATGGATTTTCCAGAGACTTTTTTGTTATTGACTTCTACTTTGATGCCATTGTGGTCAGTGGATATATTTCGTATGACGTGAATCCTTTTAAATTTGTTGAAAGTAGTTTTCTAGCCCAGAATGTGTTCCATCTTGGTAAATGTTCTATATGCACTTGAAAAGAATGTGAATTCTGCTGTCATTAGGTCGAATATTCTATAAATGTCATTTAGGTCAAGCCGATTGATAGTATTTTTCAAGTTGACTAAATCCTATTTTCTATTTAACTTGCTCTATTAATTACTGAGTGAGGGGTATTGAAATCTCCAGCCATAATTGTGGATTTGTCTATTCTCTTTGCAGTTCTATCAGTTTTTGTTAACATATTTTGAAGCTCTATGATTAGGTACATAAACGTTTAGGATTTTTATGTCCTTTTGATGAATTGACTCCACCGTCATTGTGAAAGGACATTCCCTATTCCTGGTAATATTCTTTGCTCTGAAATCTACTTTGATATTAATATAGCCACTCAGCTAGTGATTAGCATGTTACAAGCAAAATGTTTTTCGTTAGCGAGGTATTTTTATATCATTTACTGATAACCTATTTGTGTCTTTATATTTAATGTGTATTTCATGTAGGCAGCTTGTACTTGTGTTTTGCATTTTCATCCAATCTGACAATATTTGTTTTTTAATTGGAGTGCTTAAAACATCTCCATTTAATGTGATAATGTGATGTCATTAGGTTTGAGTCTATTATCTTATTATTTGCTCTGTATTTGTCAATCTGTTCTTTGTTCTCTTTTGGATTCCTTGAATGTTTTTTAATGATTCCATTTTACTGCTATTTTTGGTTTAGTAGATATAACTCTTTGTTATTTTAATGATTGATTTAGGGTTTGTAGCATCTTTAAACATGACACATCTTTAAGCATGGCACAGTCTACTGTCAAGTAATACCAGTTTGTGTGTATAGTACAAGAACATCACCCTCCATTTCTCACCTCCTGACCTTTGTACTATTGTTATCACACATTTTACTTTTGTATATATTATAAAGCCCATAGTACATTTTAAAAATTATTTTTATTAGAACAATTATATCTTAAAGATATTTATACTTACCCATGAAGTTACCATTTCTAGTGCTCTTCATTCCTTTGTATTGATACAGATTTCCATCTGGTATCATTTTCTTTCTGCTTGAAGTAATTCCTTGAGTATTTCTTATAGTAACAGTATGCTGGGGATGAATTCTTTGAGCTTTTGTATATATGAAAAAGTCTTTATTTTACCTTCATTTTTGAAAGGTATTTTCCTGGGTACAGAGATATAAGTTGTCTGCCTTTTTTTTTTTCTTTTTCTTCCCTGTTGGTACTTTACAGATGTTTTTCTCCTATCTTCTTGCTTTAACAGTTTCTGGTGAAAAATGTGCTGCCATCCTTATTTTTCTTTCTTTGTACATAATGTGACTTTCTTGGCTTTCTGATTGTCTCTTTATCACTGATTTTACGGCATTTGATTCTGATATGCATTTGTTTTCTTTTCTTCACATTCGTTGTGCTTGGGATTCATTGAACTTCTTAGATCTGAGGGCTTAGAGCTTTCATCAGATTTGAAACATTTTTGGCTATTATTTCTTCAAATATTTTTCCAGTGTCCCCTTCTCTCTGCTCATTCAGAGACTCAAATTATGTGCATATTGGGCTGCCTGACATGGTCAGATAGCTTACTGATATCTGTTCATTTGTATTTTATTCTCTTTTCTCACTGTGTTCCATTTTGGATACTTGGCTCTGCTATGTCTTCAAATTTACTAATACTTTCTTCTGCAATGTTGGATGATCTGCCATTAATCTCCTTCAGTGTATTTTTAATCAGATATGGTGGTTATCACCTCTAGAAGTTCAGTTTGGCTCCATGTCTTCAACTTCTGTGTCTAAGTTTTTTAACATATGGAATATAGTCATAATTGTTTTAATTTACTTGTTGCTAATTCTGATATCTGTGTCAATTCTGGTTCAGTTTTGATTAATCAATTTAACCATTTTGAATTGAATTTTCCAACTTCTCTCTTTTTTTTTTTGGCCGTACCATGTGGCATGCGGGATCTTAGTTCCCTGAGCAGGGATAGAACCCATGGCCCCTGCAGTGAAAGCACAGAGTCTTAACCACTGGACCACCAGGGAAGTCCCTCCAATTTCTTTTTATAACTGGTAACTTTTGATTGGATGCCAGGTGTTATGATTATTTTTCCTTTTTGGGTGCTTGATATTTTTGTATGTCTTGAGCTTTGTTCTGGGATGCAGTTACTTGAAAACAGTTTGATACTTTTGGGTCTTGCTGCTAAGATTTGTTAGGTGGGCTCACAACAGTGTTCAGCCTAGGGATAATTATTTCCACTACTCCATTGAAATCCTCATGTTTACTTTACCCAGTGTTTCATAAATCTTGAGGTTTTTCCAGCCTAGCCAGTAGGAATCGGCCCTATTCCTAAGTCAGTGTAAATGCCAAGCACTATTAACTTTAGTTCTTTCAGATGTTTCCTTTCCCCAGCCTTAGGTAATTTCTTCCTACACAAGTGCTGATCTGAATTCAAATGAACACTCAAAGAGGACCATCTACACATCTCTACAGTTCTTTTTATATCTAGCTCTTTCTTCCCTATTACACTGTTCTGCAAACTCTAGCTGCCTTGGACTCCCTGGACTCCCAGAGGAGTTCCATCTCCTCAACACAGAGAGTCCACTGGGCCCTGCAATGTGACGGGGAAGCTCTCTCCGGGCAGAAATATAGGACAATCATAGGGGTTGCTTTGGTTGCCTTGGAGATTACTGCCTTCATTGCCTGATGTCCAGTGTCTCACAAGCCATTATTTCATTTATTTTGCCTATTGTTTTGTTCTTTGAAGTGGGAGGATGGTCCCTGTTTCTCCATCTTGTCCAGAAGCAGAAGTGCTCGCCCCCTTTTAAAAATTTTAAGAACACACTATTCCTGTGGAAATGGTACTCATTGAGAAGAGCTACAATTACTTAGTCATCATTTAAAATTTAACTCAGATTCTACCCACACAAGCACCAGAACAAGCCTTTGAAAACAATGGAAGGAGATAGCCATTGCCGCTCACTGTGGTGATTATTTATAGGGGATGACAACATTGCCGTGCTTCTATGCTTCTGTATGTAGGTCATTTATCCATGATATCGTTCACTTATTTGAAGGTCCTTTTTGTTCTGGGGCTGAAATAGACCTAGTCCAGAAGGAGAGGCCTTACTCATGATAACCATCACACCCTGCATGTATATAGGCTTAGATATCTTTTATATATAGGTTTATATATTATTAAAGAACATTCATAGTCATTCACATCCCATTTAATCCTTGATGTGTCTTTAAGGCACTAGAAGATTAGGTATCTTCATACCCATTCACAGAGAGCTTAAACGATCTGCCTGATCACATCATTAGCTGGTGTCAGAACAACGGCTGGTACTCAAGTCACACAATTACCTGTGACTCTGTCCCCATATCATATGGCTTCCTAATGGCTTGTAAAGATAAGATTGGTATAGCTGGGCTATGTCCGCCTATGAAATAGGGACTCAGACAAAGCAGACACCAGGAGAGCCATGGTGGCAGCAATCCCATAGAAGTGTACGGGAGCCACCCTATTATAATATATTTTAATACAATGCAAAATTTCAGGTCCCAGCTGCACGTGAAAGCTTGTTTTCCTCCCTCTTAGCCATCATGCATTATTGATGTGAAGTGACCTCACTTACATGTCACAGGCAGATTATGATGACAGAAGCTCCTTTAGTGCTGGCATATAGAAGGCCTGCTTTCCTTAGCTCTAACTTGGTCTACTTCCCCTGCTTTATATGCTGCCACCGGGACTGTCACTCTCCCGTGGTAATGAGCTAAAACAAGTGTTGAATCACTGCAGTTATCCCTCATTTTCAGCAAAGCCCTTATGTACCCAGCCTCATCTTCTGTCTTCACAAGAAATCCCATTTAACTCCTTGAACCCAAAGGTCTCATTCCTCACTGCCTCGCCAGTAAGTCTCTGCCAGCCGTTGCATTGAGGATCTGCAGATGGCCATAGGCTGTCCAACTGATGGGCTGATGCACCAATGCTCCTACCTGGCTGACCCGAGTCTCGTGCTCCTGGACCAGAACAAAGAGGAAGTCTGACAGAATTACTTTAGAACCAATCCTTGCCATTTTTTTTTTCATCCTTCCTGCCCCACTTCTCTATTTCTCTCACTTTAAAGAGACTATGCAATAAAAAGGTCTAAATATCTTTGCGGTATCGTGAAAATGCCCAGCTGCCAAAGAAGTCTAAATGTGATAAAAAGGTCTTAAGAGGAAGTAAGAAATGATTGACAGAAACAGGTTCTAAAATGAGACCATCACTAAAGGAAAAAAATGTACTGGGGATTGTCCTGAGAAGAATTTAATATTAATAACCATCTAAGGTTACTAAGTGTATGGAATAAAAGTTGTTCAAGAAAGGGACTTCACAGAACTCTGTGCTTGTTACTGGTTCTTTGAAGCATGATCTCAGAATGCTTTCAATGGAGTGCCAAGTCTGAAAATATGTGCAAATGACTCACCCATAGATTTGTTTTTTTAATATGTCCTGACCTAGAAAATACTGTAAAGCAAGACAATATCATTTGCTTTTTGCAAAGACAAGGAGAAAAGGATTTTTAAGATAATTACATCCTACCAAAGACTTTCTGCACCAATGTTTGTTGTTTAATGAGAACAGCAGGTAGGCAGCTTCTACTCAAGGGATTCTCTTGCAGGTTGCTAAGACATGAAAAGGAAAAACTAGGTTACAACGTTAAGGCTTCACGGCCCATCTCTCACGCTCATTCTTCACCTCAATTTCCATAGCTATAACTGTATGACTCTATTGTTGGGCTCTTTCTTCTCATCTAAACAGACATTCAGGGAGAGATTACAGTAATTTTCAAAAGGAGGAGTATGTTAGAATCACCTGTCAAACTTTTAAGAAGTAAGGTAGCAGGGCCATGCCTCACCTCTACAGCATCCAACTTTCTGGGAATGGGGCTCAGATATGTTTTTTACAGCAATACATGATTAAGATGTGCATCCCTGTTAACAACTTTTAGATTAAGGGATATTTGAAGAAATTAAGTCATTAAGTTTTTAATAGTTTCCTATGGCTGCTGGAATATATTATCACAAGCTTAGTGACTTGAAACAACCCAAGTTTAGTGTATTACAGTGCCGGAGGTCAGGAGTCCAAAATAGGGCTTACTGGGCTAATATCAAAGTGTGGTCAGGGCTGCATTCCCTCCTGGAGGTTCTGTGGGAGCATCCCTTTCCTTGCCTTTCCCGGCATCCAGAGTCAGCTTACATTCCTTCCCTTGTGGCCCCTTCCATAATCAAAGCCAGCAATGGTTGGTCAAGTCTTTCCCATGATGCCATCTCTCTGATTCTGCCTCTTCTCTTTCCCTCTTCCCCATTTAAGGACCCTTGTAAGTACATTGAGTCCACTCAGATAATCCAAAATAATCTCTTCAAGGTCATCTGATTAGCAACCTTAATTCCATCTGCGACCTTAATCCCGCCTTTGCCATACAACATATTTACAGTCTCTATAGATTAGATCATGGACAAAACTTTAGGGCACTATTATTCTCCCTATCACAGAAATGATCTATTTCAACCACTTCATTTGGCTGATAAGGCAAAAGAGACACAAGTAAGTGGAAAGAGGTATTCAGTTAATGGTATTAACATCCTCAAAGTTATCCTTCTCTTTATGTCACCCCCAAAATTTAAAAACCAAATTCTGTCAATCTGCTACCCATGAATCTAAGCCAATTAACACTGTCTTCCTCCTTAATTCAGACCAACTTTGTCATCCTCACCCTATACCTCCACCAGATATTCCACAAGTACCTGCAGATGTTCCAGTTATGCTGCCCCTTCCAGCAGCCAATTAAAGGGAATGAGAATGTAATAGCTGACCTAAGTCAAGCTACTCCCAAAGTCCCAGTGGGATTTAAAGTGAATCCTATTTGCCCCCTGCTTAAGGATGCATCCTATGCTTTCTGAGGATATGGAGCCTGAAAGGAAACTCTGGCCGTTACCCCCAAACCAGCGCCTCGCCCCATGCTTTGCTCGGGCAGAGGCGTTCAATATGCCACAGGGAGAATTCTACTCCTATTCCTGCAACTCAAACTTTCAGCATGAAAACAAAATGGAAATCTAGAATTGACCCCATTTCTACTTGTATAACATTGAAATTCTATCCGTCTCCTTGATTTCTTTCTTCAGTTTTCTCATTCACTCTTGTTAGCTTAGCCTTCCTTTAACCCGCCATTTCTCCTCCAGGCCAGAAGAGTGCCTTGCCCAAATTGATGCTACCTGAATACTTGTTGAATGAATTAATGAATGGGTGAATGGGTGAATGAATGGGCCATTGAAACGGCCATATATTCAGTTCTTTTTGGCTCCAGTCTCCCTTCCAACACATCCTTCACACTTCTGCTGGAGTGATCCTCTAAAACGAAGGATCTAATTGAGTCCTTTCCCAGCTTCCAGTTGCCTACAGAATAAAGTCCACATTTCTCAGCTTGGCATTCGAAGCCATCCAAAATTAACCTCCTAACACACTTTCCAGCTTTGCTCCTGCACTAGGCTCTCCTCGAATGCTCTGATCCCCCTAGATCTCTGTTCCGCAGCGACAGCTCATGTCCTCCAGTCCCTGATTGCAACCTGCTCTTCATGGCTTGCTGCTTCACACTCAGGTTTTGCACAGCTTGGAATGCATCTCTGTCCCTTCCATTCTCAGTGACCTAAGCCTCAAGCATTGAACCTATTTCCTCCATGATTTCCTCCCAAAGAACTCTGCCAGGCTCCAGTCCACTCTGTAGGTCTTACTCATTTTGTATCCTCCACAGGACACTGCACTAAGTACAGACTAATAGAAGTCTACTAAATGCTGATTTTATAATACAGGAGTATTTATTCAACACAAAGTTGATGGTTCCTGAATCATAAGAAGATTTTTCTTTTGGCCTTATATTGCACTGAGAGAAAATAGTATTCAGTATATGTTAGAGAGGATTTTTTTTTCCAAAAGAAGAAAATTTTCCAGTCAACTACGAGTTAACCAGAAAAACCAATTAACCAGAAGACCCATTCCTTGCTCTCAATCATACACACCAATGGAGGGACGCAGTGAGGCAGATGATCTAAAACAGTAGATAATCAAAAATTCTGCCCATTGGCTTTCAGGCTCTCCCCACACATCCTCCCCGTTTCTCTGCCCACTGCACTGCACCCCCTGGCCTCTGGCAGACTCATTATCCTGATTCTGCTTGGCTTAGGCTATACAGAAATGAGTTTGAATTCTCTGCACACACATTCATTTACCTGACTTGTACTGGCCACCTCCTATCTGCCAGCCACTCAGTGAGGCCCTGGATGGAAGAAGAGAGATAGAGGCAAACCATATATAGTCTCTGCCTGGAAATAATTCCTAATGTTTAAATAAAAGGAGTTTGCAATCTGGCTCGATACTGCATCTTTTTCAGTCTCAACACACCAAGGGATCTGACACATGCTCATCAACTGCAATGGCATATAAAACCACAGAGACACGAAGTAGCATGATATACTAAGGGCAAGTCAAGATCACAAAGTCTAGCTTGCTCTGTAATCCAGATAGTGTACTTAGGGGAAGTTGAATGTGAAACACCCGGGGGTGAGAGTTCAGGAGTAGAAAAAATAAGACTGAAAGGCTGGTTGAGGCCAGCTTTGTGAAGAGGCTGGTAAGCCAAGCCAGGGCATTTGGACTTGATCCTAGAGGCAATAGTGAACTGGCAAAGGAAATGACATTGCATGGTGACAGAGTCATGGGAAGGATCTAGCAGCCCTGGGTTAATCACTTGAACCACAAAATAAATAATCCCCAGAGAGAAAAACTAAAGCTGAGCATTTAAAGGTATAAACCCCTATTCAAGATAACTTTTTCAGAACTCCTGCTGCCTAGGGATTTAGACATGAGATCTCTACTAAACACACAACAAACAAGTGCCTAGCACAGTGCCTTTCACATGACAGGCATTCAGTAAATGACCACTGACTTCAATAGAATGAGGGATGAGGCTTTATAAGAAAGAAAATATATCAAGCAGCCACCAGGGTTGAGCTATAAAAGGCCCACCAAGGAACTTTATCTCCCTGGTGCTAAATGAAACCCTATATTCGGGAAGCTGGAAAAAAAAAAATCATGTTCAAAAATCCCCTGCTTAAAATTTCAAGTGGTTCCCTGCTGTGATCAGGATTAAGCCCAAACTCAATAGTTAAGGCTAAAAAGCTTTCCATGGCCCCCAGCTTACTTTGCCTGCCTTATCTCCTAATATTTCCTAACACAAGGCCTCTACTATTGCTAGACGGTCCCTCAAACACCCACTAAAGAAATGTCAATCCTAGTCTGACCATAGACATGCTGTGTAAGCCGGATAGTCTTGATTTTTCTCCCAGGAATGCTGTGTGGTTTCCTATGAGAACCAATGATTACAGTGGTCTTTTAAAATGCAAACTGAGAATTGCAGTGTCTAGTGTGGTAGTGGTTAGCCTTCAGGACTAAGCCAATACTTGGATCTATTCTTATATAAACAACATGGTTTGCCCGGTCCTAATGAATGGGTAATGTCTCAATGCCAGAGGCAAAGCTTGCACTACTCTTTAAATACCAAAGGACAGAATTACAAATGGGCAGAACCCTTGCTACACCTGCTACAGCGTGCATACATGATCAGACTCAATTGTAATGATTATGTGTGTGTGTGCTTATCCTTTGGAAGACAACCATGCAGAAGGATGCCTGGGCTGGAAATGAGTTTGCAGTTATTTTAATGATTTGGAATGTATCCATTAATTTGAAATATTCCAAAGTAATGGTTTGAGATTACATTTAAGGTCTTTCAAAGTACCCCATAACAACAGGTCAACTATTCACCCTCTAAGTTAAATTTTAAGACAGTTTTTTAAGTTGAACACCTACTATGTGCCAGGTGCTTTTATATAGGTCGTTTCCTTAGCACATAATGATCTCACTGTTATGTATTACCAACTAAAATTTGAATTATGTGCTTATTTCTTTTCAGTGACTCCATTTTCCTTTCATTTAAGCAGGAGTAATGTTTTATCAAGTCATAGAATTGAGCTGGAATAACTCTCACATCCATCTACTTGTATCTCCATTGCCACCACACTAGTTGTCCCACCATCTCTCATCTAAAATATTTCAACAGTCTCCCTCGGGCTCTCCTCAGCTTCCACTCTTGCCCCCTCCAATCTATTGTATACAGAAGAGCAAGAGTCCTTGTCTTCAAATGAAACTTAATTTCCTTTTGAAAACCATCCAGTGTCTTCCCACTGCATTTTGTATACTGTACTTGAAAGTTGCTGAGAGTAGATCTTAAAGTGTTCTCACCACACACACAAAAAAGGTAGAGGTGTAAACTAACCCTCGTGTGGTAGTCATTTTGCAATATATACATGTATCAAATCACCACATTGTATTCAATACACCGTAAACATACACAATGTTATATGTTAATTATACATCAATAAAGCTGAAATAAACAAACAAACAAAAACCTAACTCCCAAACTCCTTACCGAGCCTATGAGGCCCTGCATGATTGTCTACAAGCCCTAGGATTTCTGTGCTCAAAGCCTAGAGAGCCAGGGCTCAGTTAGTTGCAGAACAGACTAAGACCTGGAGCACACAGGCAACTCACAGTAAGGTAGATGCTGCAAAAGTCCCCATAAGAGATGTTGGAAAGAGGTGTCCTGAGCAAATGTCCGCAGAGATCACTGCTAAGTAAGGGGTGTATGACCTTTAGGGGCTTAGAAATGAATGAACAATATCCATTTGAGACAAGAGATCACCTTGTATTCTGCCTTGTTTGGATCTTCAGACAGACTTCCTATAGTTAAACCCGACAACTTGCTCTCTGGATCCCATTCCATTTTACCTACTCAAGAATTTCCATCCTATAATGACATCCTCTCCTGCAACTTCAGTTTCTTCCTACTGGATTATCCCTATCTGCATACAAACATGACCTGGTATCTCCCACTTAAAAAAAAAAAAAATGTCTTAACCTTCCACCTCTTCTACATGTGCTCACTTGCCCTGGTCCCTTTCCCAGCACCATTTCTTCAAAGAGTCATGTATCTCTCTGTCTCAGCTCCATCACATCCCATTCTCTCTTCAACCCACTCCATTTAGGCTTCTGTCCACACTCCGCCACTGACACCATTATGGTCAAAGTCATCAATGACATTCATGTAGTGAAAAACAATGGCCAATTTTGCTCTTCTCTCATCTGATTTCTCAGTAGCATTTGGCAGTCAGCCACTCCCTTCTCTTTAAAACACTTTTTTCATGTGCCTTTCTTGATGCTATGCCCTTGGTTTTCCTCCTACTGGTTGCTTGTATTCAATCTCAGATGCTGGATCCTCCTCTGCTAGACTTCTTAAGGATACAAAGCCTTAGACCTCAGATCTAGGCGCCATTCTCTCAACTATCTACTCTCCTTCTAGGTAATCTTACACAATCCCATGGATTTAAATATAAGGAAGATATCTGACGTCTGCATTGGCATAGGCGATAGGCTTCTCAAACTTAAAATGTCGAGAAAGAAGAGTCTTTTTCTTTCTCTCTCACTTTCCAAATTCTTCACTACTCTTCCCTGTTTCAGAAAGCAGTATTACCAAATATACACAATAGCCAATCCAAAATCTAGGGCTCACCCTTGATCCACTCTTCCCTTCGTCACCCCCTAGCATCCAGCCCATGAACAAGTCCTGTTGATTCAACTTCTCTGACCTCACTCATACCGCTCTCCTCCCGTTCATCCACTGTGCTTCATTCAACATGCCCTTCTTTCCACCTTCAAAAACACCAACTTGTAACTGTCTTGGAATCCTTTGTGCCACTTGTTCTCTTTTTTAGGAATGTTCTTCCTCCTGATTTTCACATTCCTGTCTCCTTTATGTCATTCAGCTCTAAGCCTAAAATTCACCTCCTGAGAAAAGCAGACTGACCACACAATCAGAAATAGGCTCTGGTCACTCTCCCATTACTGTCTTTTATTTTGCTGCATATCACTTACTAGTATCTGATATTCTCTTATATATATATATACATATATATATACACACACAAAAAAAAACACACACACATACATACATACTTTTTAATGTGTTCATTACTAATCTCCCTCTAACTAAAACACAAGCTCCATAATAGCAGGAGCATGATTTTCCTTGTTCAACACTACATTCCTAGTGCCTATACAGTGCCTAGCCTATAGTAGGCACTCAAAAATTGCTGAATGGATGAACATACAAAATTTGTAAGCTAAGGGGTTTTTACAGAAGCAAGGTTTGATGGAACAAAACAGGGAAGATGGAATAGGAAATATGGTGAAAAAGCAGGGACAAATAGAAGAAAGGAGCATAAATCAATGCACCATACCAACAAGGTGTTAGGAAGTACAGAGAAGGACTGTAATAACTTTATTCCTTTATAATGTCCCCTCTTTGTTTCTCCATGATTAAAAGCACAAGTCTTAAAGTGAACTGGACCTGTGGACTTGTCTTTGAGGTCAACAAGCATGTGTGTGCAGAAAAGACTGTCTCATTTCCTAGCCAGTCTTTGAGAGACAGAAGAATTCCAAGAGATAACTGGTGATGAGAGCTACTAAGAGGCAAAGAAAACAGATAAAGTGCCTGTGTGCTGAGGCACTCAAAAAAGAAAGGGGAAAAAAAGAGAGAAAAGCACTAGGACTCAAAGGTCTAGAGATCTGAGACGTGGCCTTGGGAGGAATTCTGACACAAAGCTAAAAGAATGGGGCAGCTGGTTGAGGTAAGGAGGTCAGCATGAGGAATATCCGGAAGAAGGAAGCCACTGATTAGTCTGGCAGATAGATGGGACACAGCATTAGACATCCAGGAACTTCTTGTCTGGTAGCAATTAGCAGAGAGGAAATCCAATGGGCTCAAGTCTGGGGCAGAACTCCAGTTTCTAAGAGGGCTAAAGAAAGAACAAGGCTGGACCCTAGGCCTGAAAGATTCAGGGCCAGGCATCTATCACAGAAACCCAGTTCTAAGGGCTGGGGTCCAAGAACAGTTCTTTGTCACAAGAACAAAAAAGAATCTGAATTGTTAGACTGATAGATGAGGTCAAATCCTGACCAAATGTAATGCTTACGATGACAAGCTATTGCCCTAGGGCACCTCAAAATCCCACTATCTCAGACAGGACTGGCCCCCGAGTCAAGAGCTAGACTGAATTTGCAGGTGATTAAAAATGCCCTCAGTTGTGAGGACTGGACAGCTCTGGGGACAGAGAGCCCAGCAGGTCATTCCTGAATGTGATGCAAGATGTCTCTGTGGCCGAGGCTTTCTTGGATGATTTAAATAGCCCAACACGCGTGTGAGATTCATTAGTGGTTGAAGGTGCCTAATTACGTTGGTGAGGGCCACCAGGAATCGGACCTTAATTACTCCCAACCACCTGCTCTCCCAGAAGTCCAGCCAAAACTGGAGCTTCTCCTTGGATTCTCTCGATTGTCCTGCTGCTTCTGGGAACCCAGGAGCCAATTGCAGACATCAACAGAAGATGAACTGCCTCCAGAGTATGTAGGGTGTTAGTCTCCAAGGTTTAGAGGTGTGAACTGAGGCCTCCTGCCTCTGCAGCTAAACTCTGAAATGTTGCTTTCCTAGCAATGCTTCTAAGTATGCACTTGTTATAAATTGCACACTTTCTCCACACATTAACATATGCGGTGTATGGAAATGTGTGCAGCCAAGAAATAAGTTAAGAATTAATAGAGTTTTGTGTTCTTTCAGCTTGGAGGTGGCATGTGGAAGCTTGCTAAGCCAATTTCATTTCCCCTACCTTGTATAGTCAGTAATTGCATTTATTCTTAGACAAAGGAGGGATTATGGTTATTTAGCATTAGAGATGTTTGATAAGGGTAATGAAGTTTAGCCAAGCAATAGGAACCTTAGATGCTGAATACACTGTAGTCAAACTGCCACTTTGTTTTTACAAGTAGACTTTGAAGACTTCAGACAGCTATTATGTTAAACTGGCCCCTAATCCAAAGGGTCTCGTTCTGCCAGGTTGCTCAGATTCTGGAAATGCAAGAACTCTTTCGTGCTGCACGGTGCTTTCCTGCACTGAAGTTACTAAAAGGCCTAAGAGGCGCCTAATTACCTCCAAAGGGAAAGCATATACCTCACATCAGGTTAGAGTTTGATATGAGTTATCTACATTTGGATGGGTCAGAAATCTCACAAGTAGTTGGGGTTCAATGTCTCCAGTAAGCTGAATATGGCTCACATCATATGCCACCTTCAAAAGTCAGCTCATGCCTGACTTTCTCTGTGAAACCTTCCCTGACCACACCTAAGGAGACTGAGGCCAGCCTTCCTGAACTGTCATGGCACCTCCATGGCATACCTCCATGAGAGCAATTATCACCCAGTAATATATTCATTTCTTAACCTCTGTGTTGTCTAACCAGGTAAGGAGATGCTTGCGGGCAAGGGGCCATTTTTAGTCATCTATGAATCACCACAATCTATCATGGTACCTGGCACATAGAGGTGATCCACAAATGTTACGTGAATGCTGAATGAAAGAAAATGTTACAGAACCACAAGTTTAACTTAATTTGTTTGACTCAAGCATCTCCCACCCATTCATCTGTTCGCACACGGCATTTAAATGATGCTGCTCTAAATTGATAAAGTTCTTTATTGATGCGCTGTTCTGTGCCTCACAGTGTGGAGCACAGTGCCTTTTAAATAACAGACATGGACTCAGCTCTCCGAGGATTTACAGTCTTACTGGGAAGAGAATACGGGCAATCCTGAAACAGTCTGTTGACATTTGTTCTTAAATTGGGTTCAAAGATGGATGAGAGGATAGACGGTCAGAGTAGCAATGAGGAGGTAAGATTGGAGCTCAACCTTGAAAAAGCAGTTTGGCAACAATAAACAAAGGATAACAGGCTGAAGGCAAAGCACAGGCAATGGAAGGCCAAGAAATGGGAATCGATGTAGCATGCAGTGTTAGCCAATGAGGAGATGATTTTGACAGGCTGCAGAAGGGCAGTGAAGGTTTCGGGGTAATGCAGGGAAATGAAAAAAGGACACTGAAAGATGATGACAAAGAGAGCAACGATAAACAGTATGGTTTTCTGAGGAAAAACTGAGGGAGGGGGTCCTAGAAGAATATATTCTGTCAACAAACCGTGATAGATTCTACAAGAGAATGACTTTTCTTTCCCCTTGCAGGGTTCTGCACGGGAAGTGTTTACCAATGCCCTTTCATTGGGTAGGCTTCTTTTGCAAGGCCTAACAGTAAAGTGTGGCCTAGGGTACAGAGGGATTGAAAGGTTCTGGTGCTCGAGTGGAGGAGGGGGAGGGGGGAGGGGGAGGGGAGGGGGAGGGGAGGGGGAGGGGAGGAGGAGGAAGAGGAGGAGGAGGGGGAGGGGAGGAGGAGGGGGAGGAGGAGGAGGGGGAGGGGAGGAGGAGGGGGAGGAGGAGGAGGGGGAGGGGAGGAGGAGGGGGAGGAGGAGGAGGAGGAGGCGTCGTCTCACCATCACTGCCCCTTGAAAAACTCCCTGTGCCGAGATCACTACACTGAAATCCCAGGATACCAGGGACACTCTTATCTAGTTCACCACTGTATCACCAGCATCTAGCACCGTGACTGACACAAACTAATGTGCTCATTAAGTCACTGATTGAAAGAAATAACACCGTAGAACTTAGCACAGTCGATCATGCCAAATAAATCTTGGCCGTACCTATTTATTATGATAGCCAGTGCACTGATTTAATAAACATAGAGCCAAACACCTGCTAGGTACAAGCAATAAAGGCAGGATGAGATACAGTCGCTGACCTAAAGGGGCAGAATGTAATGGGTTGGATGGGGCACGCGCACACACACACACCTATGGACTAATGTAGAAATCCCCCTTTCCACAGTTGCTTCATGCAACATCTATATAGTACCGTCATCTGAAAGTCTCAGATCATATTCTAAATATTTACTATATGCAGTGGGGGAGATATGTGATAGACATCATCTCCATTTTACAGATGGGGAACACGGAATTACTAAAAACTGTTAGAAAATTAGTAGTCATCTAGATCTTCCAACACCTTACAGGTGCGAAGGAGGCCAGAGTAGGGCTGTCAAAGATGTGGCTATTCCAAGAAGCTGAATGCAGGAAATGGAAGTACATGGGCCTGTGAAAAAATGATAATCTCAGGTGGTAACATGTGCAAAAGCATGCCCAATTAGCTATAACGAGTCTCTCTCAAGCACCAGATATAGAGAAGCACCGCCCCAGGCTCAAGGGCCAGAGGGCCTCTGCACCAGGCTCAAGGGTCAGAGGGCCTCTGCATAAGGACCACTATGATGATCAGACTAAGACCAGAATAAACAAGAGAGGTCAGGTAGCCTTTTGTTTAATGAGAGCAGCCAGACACATTCAGCTGGCAAGTACTTTGTAAGCACATATTATATGCCAGGCTCTGTTTAAGTCTAAGGATACACAAACCATAAGATACAGTCCTTTCTCTTGAACTAGTGAACCATGAGAGAGACAAACAAGTAAATGCATAATGTCCATTATGGGAACCAAAAGTCAGTGTCGCCGGAATACTATCTATTGGTATCTACCATAAGGAAATATTTGCACATGTTCACAGCATGGCATTTTTACAAGGATAATCCCTGTAGCAATGTGTGTGGTTTTTTGGTTGTTGTTTTTTTTTTTTTTTTTTTTTGGCTGTGCCACACGGCATGTGGGATCTTAGTTCCCCAACCAGGGATCGAACCCGCGCCCCCTGCAGTGGAAGTGCGGAGTCTTAACCACTGGACCTCCAGGGAAGTCCCAGCAATATTTGTAAAAATTAAAAATCAGGAGACAACCTAAATGTCTTTCAATACTAGAATGTCTGCTTACAGTGTAACAATGAGCAGTAAATAAAAAGAGTAAGGTAAATCTTGATATTCTGACAGAGATCTCCAAGACACAGAGCCCAGTCAAAAAGCACATTGCAGAACAATATACATAAAGGGAGTGGGTAATCATAGACAACCGGCTTTATTGGCAGGAATTTAAATTTTTAAACAATTTTAATAAGATTATATACTAAGGTATTAGTTGAGTAATTAAAAGTAATTTGAATATATGTATATGGTTAAATTGTTTTAACCTCTATATCCAATTTCTCCTTCCTATTTTGGTTTTTTAAAAATTCTTAAATGGGTAAAGGTGGGGCAAGTAGAAGGAAGCATGTTCTCAGAAAGGAGAGCCACATGTGCTAAGTCAGGAAAGCCTGAGGAAACAAAATAATGCTAGATCAGAGGGCATGAGGGGTGAGGGTTGCAGGGGTGAGTGGTGGAGAAGGTGCAGGGTGAGTTGAAAATGGAATGCTAAGATGAGGCCAGACCATAAAGATACATCATACGCATGCCAGGCTAAGGAACTTGGATTTTATTCTGAAAGTGTGGGGAAACCATGCAATAGACTTTAAGAAGGTAAGTTTTGAACCAGCCCTTCCATCTATGGTGTGGAGAAAAGATGGGGGGGGGGGGCGCAGGGAAGGGGGAGGTTAGCAAGAAAGTCTTTGTAGGAATCTTAAGAGAGAAATGTTGAGGTCAAGAACTGAGATAGTGGCAATAGAAATGGAACAGAAAGAACCCCTGAGAGAAAGTAGCCTCCATAGTGGCTGGGGCTGGCCTGGGAGAGAATGCTGCTAAGAATATTGTGAAATGTTATGGGCTGGGCAATTAGGTAGATGGTGGTACGATTGACTGAAATAAGAAATCAGGAGAAGTGGCTGATTTGGACTGACAGGGGAGGAATACTGATGAGTTCCCTTTTGAACATGCTGAATTTGAGGTACCTGTGAGACATCCATGTAAAGATCTGACTGTAGGTCCATCCATGTTATTACAGATGGCAGGATTTTCTTCTTCTTAAAGGCTATATGTGTGTGTTTATCCATTTGTCTGTCAAAGGACATTTAGGTTTTACCATATCGTGGATATTGTGAAAAATGCTGCAGTGAACATAGCAGTGCAAATATCTCTTCAAGATAGTGATTTCATTTCCTTTGGATATATACCCAGATTAGGTATTGCTGGATCATGTGGTAGTTCTAAGTTTTTGAGAAACTTCCACAGTTTTCCATAATTGCCTTACCAGTTTTCATTCACACCAACAGTGCACCAAGATCCCCCTTTCTCCATATCGTCACCAACACTTGTTATCTCTCGTCTTTTTAACTATAGCCATTGGAACAGGTATGAGGTAATATCTCATTGTGGATTGATTTGCATTTCCATGATGATTAGTAATGTTGAGCATCTTTTCATGTTACCTGTTAGCTATTTGTATGTTTTTTCTTTTTTACCGGAGAAATGTCTAATCCATTCTTTTGCCCATTTTTAAATCAGGTACTGTTGTTATTGTCTATGCTATTGAGTTGTTTGAGTTCCTTATAAATTTGGTATATAAATCCCTTATCAGATGGTTTGCAAATGTTTTCTCCCAATCCATAGGTTGCCTTTTCACTCTGTTGATTATTTCCTTTGCTGTGAAAGAAGCCTTTTAGTTTGATGCAATCCCACTTGTCTATTTTTGCTTTTCCTGCCTGTGCTTTTGGTGTCATGACCAGAAAAAAAAAAAAAAAAAAAAATCATTGCCAAGACGAAGGTCAAGAAGTTTTTTCCTTGTTTTCTTCTAGTAGTTTTACAGTTTCAGGTCTTAACATTTAAATTAAGTCTTTAATACATTTTGAGTCTATTTTTGTATTTGGTGTTAAGATAAGCATCCAATTTCATTCTTCTGCACATGGATATCCAGTTTTCCCATCACCATTTATTGAAGAGACTATCCTTTCCGTATTGCATGTTCTTGGCACCTTTGTTGAAGATCTGTTAACTAGATGTGTGGATTAATTTCTGGGCTCTCTATTCCACTGATCTACATGCCTGTTTTTATGCCAGTATCATACAGTTTTGATTACTCTTATGCTAAGTGAAATAAACCAGACATAAAAACAAATACTGCATGATCTTTTATATGTAGAATCTAAAATAGTCAAATTCACAGAATCAAACAGCAGAATGGTAGTTGGCAGGGGCAGGAATGAAGGAGAAATGAGACATTGATTAAAGGGTACAAAGTTTCAGTAATGCAAGATGAACAAGTTCTGGAGATCTAATGTATTGATACATTATGATGACTATAGTTAACAATACTGTATTGTGTACCTGACATTCTCTAAGAAGGTAGACTTTAAGTGTTCACCAAAAAATAAGTGGTAATTTTGTGAGATGATGAATGTGTTACTTAGCCCGAGTGTGGTGATATTTCACAATTTATATGTAGATCAAAACATCAAGTTGTACATCTTAAATATATACATTCCTATTTGTCAATTATATCTCTTAAAGACTTAAATCTTTAGTCTTTAGTAAATCTTCAAGACTTAACATTCTAAAAAGATTTCACTGTACACAGTCAGACATATAGTTCTAGACTCTAGAGGTGGCTGTAAAATGTGGTCATCAGTGAATGTAACTTCATTTTCAGTCATGGAAATGGATGAGATAACAGAAGGAGATTTTTGTACAGATAGAAGAGAATTAATTGAGTTGAAGATTGGATTCTGGAGAATAGCAATGTTTAAAGGAGAAAGTAAAGGAAGACCAGAAAGACAGAAAAGAACTGATCATAAAAGAAGAGAAATTAAGAGAGTTTCAAGAAAGAAGAGTTTGTCAACACTGTCATATGTAGACAGGAAGTACAGTAACACAAGTAATAAAAGTACCCATTGGACTTCTCAACAATGAGGTCTTGGGTGAGTTCAGTGAGAAGTATATAAGGGGGGGTAGACAGGATAATCTCCCCCATGTCCTAATCCCTAGACCTATGAATATATGAGGCTACATGACAAGGGGAATTTTACAGATGTGTTTTAATTAAGTAATTTGAGATGGAGAGATTACCCTGGATTATTCAAGTGAGCCCAATCTAATCACATGAGTCCTTAAGAGTGAAAAATCTTTCCTGCAGTCAAAGGGAGATGTTACTATGCGAGAGGGAACCAGAGAAATACAACCGACATTGCTGGTTTTGAAGATGGAGGAAACGGAATGTGAACCAGGGAATGCGGGCAGCTGTCAGAAGCTAGAAAAGTCAAAGAAACGAATTCTCCCCTCAATGTCCCCCAGAAAGGAACGTAGCCCTGTCCACACCTTAGTTTTAACCCAGTGAGACCTAGTCAGACTCCTATGGAAGTGTAACATAATAAATAGGTGTTATTTTCAGCCACTAAATTTGTGGTAATTTGTCACAGCAGCCATAGGAAACTAATATGCAGAGAGGGGACAGTAGTCAGGACAGAAGCCAGATCACAGTGAAATTAACAGTGACAGGAGGTGAGAAAATAGAGATGATGAGTGAAGACAACTCATTTAAAATTTTTTTGCATTTTAAATGGAAAGAGAGCATTAACAGGAAGAACACAGTTTTGAGGGAAGAGTTTTGTGATACTTTTAAAGGGCGGGGTGGATGCACAGGTACATTTAAGTGCCCATAGGAAAAAAAAAAAAGTGCCAACTACAAATTGGCACTTGCCATCTACCTCTATAAGGATTAAATCATGAGCCACTGCAGCTGCTGACCTTCAACACTCCCTGAAAGGAGCTCAGGGTGGAGATCAGGAATGAGGCACTCTGTGCTCTGGGAAAAACTGGCAGAACAGGTCTTCAGACAGTTAGATATTTTTAGGAGAAGATTTTATGAGCCCAATTCTTGCATCTCCTCGTATCTAGAAAAGCACTAAAATCACTGACAGTGACATCTGCTCCTCGTGACTAGCTGCAAGGCTCTGCCAAAATGTGTGCCTGACTGCAGGTCCCCCTTCACTAAAGTCATATGGAACACCGACTTTCTCCCTGCCTCTTTGGAGCAGTTTCTCCGAGCTATCCGAGATGCCGTCTCCTGGACTATAGTCCTCATTTTGCCCCAAATAATACTTAATTCACAACTCTCACATTTGCATTTTTTTTCTGTCAACAAAAGGTAGGAGACATAGACAAGAGAGAGGGAAAGAATGGAGAGGAAGTTCTTGGGAAGGCAACAGGAGCAGCTACCAATGTCAGATAACGCAGAGTTTCAGAAGGCAAAAAGGAACTGAGTGAGGAAGGGAGGGGGGACTTGTGGACCTAAGGTTCTGATGGCAGAATCTCAGTGTCATCATCATATGCACCACCTGATTGTTCTTTTGTCGGCAATTAAGAGTTAGAAAGCTTGGAAAAAGAGGAGGTGATCAAGGCCCAGAGAAATTGACTCGTTCAGAATCATACAGACAGCTGAAGTTTCAATGTCCTCAGCTGTGATATATTAAATGTGATAATGCATGTAAAGTGCAGTGTCTAGCACATGGTATATGCTCATTACGGTATGGCAGGTATTATTATAGGATAAGTTATTATACCTGATGGCCTGCACAGCTAGAGTTTAGAAATATAGGACATCTAGTCAGTCAAACCTAGGTTTGAGTTTCAGTTTGGCCACTTATTTCCTATGTGGCTTTAGGCATGGTGATTAATTAATACATACTAGACTGGTATTCTGACATCACATTCTATACGCTTTCCACTGCATGACACTACCTATCTTTAAATAATTATACAAATATGCACTCTGGGGCTGAGGATTGAATCATGTCATCTTCTAAGTCCTAATACTGTTAAAAGCTTTACTATTGAAGGGGAGCAGAATTCACCACCCCAAAATATGCCTCTTGGGCATACTGGTTATTTTTCAGAAACAGAAAAAAAAAAAAAACTCAGAAAACTGAGTAGAAGTTAACCTTTTATAAGAGACTTATACATTTATGAGGAAAATCTCCACTTGTAAGGGCATTTTCATCTCTGTACCAGGGAGAGGAGGATGACTAAATCTCTAGAAACTCTTATCAGTGCAGAATGCAAGGACTTACGTGTGCATAACAAGCATACCATCGTTTGCTGTGCTTTTCCTGATAGCCTGCCGGAACTGCCCCCTTCCCAATGCCCAAGCATCTTCTTTTGTCTTTAGCTGGAGATGATATTTAAGGTGGCAGTTTGCACCATTTTGGAGTGTTACTTTGTCTTCCTGGGTCTCTCCCATGTATACAGGAAGTATACATGTTATTAAAATTTTGTTTGTTTTTCTCCTGTTCATCTTTTTATTATAGGGGGTGTCTCAGCCAAGAACTGAATCGGAGCAGTTCCCTATGGGGCCCTCCTGGGTACAAATCCTTCTCATGTCCCCTGTTTTCTGTTTCTAGGAAATAGACTTCATTTGGCCTCCTAGATAGACCTTCCCTGAGTTCCAAAGGGCAGACTCAAACAGTTGCTCATCAGGGAAGGGAGGGAATGCAAAACAAACGAGGAGCAGTCCAGAAACAATAGTGCAGCACAGGGCAAGGTCCTGGTTCCTCCTCAAGGGACATACATAAAAATATCTTTGAGTTCTTCTGCAGGAACTAAGACCCCCAAACAGGTGGAGGATGGTAACTTCAGGCTGATCACAAGATCCCTGGAGCACCGCCCTGTTACCTCACCACCAACCAATCAGAAGAAAGCCACACAGCCTGCAGCCCTCACCCCAAGTTTTGCCTCTAAAAACTTTTCCCCGAAAACCATCAGGGAGTTTGGGTTTTTTGAGCATGATCCACCCATTCTCCTTGCTTGGCCCTGCAATAAACCTTCCTCTGCTCCAAATGTTCAGGTTTGTTTGGCCTCACTGTGCCTCGGGCACACAAACTTGTGTTTGGTAACAGAACCAAGAAGGGTAGAGGAAAATTTATTTTCCCTCCCTTACACTACTCAGGGATGACAAATGCTATAGAACCTATAGTACTTGTACATTACATTCTGCAAAAGAATTTAACTATTCCTGCTGCCACAATTCTGTGAACGTGCCAGAAAGTAAGAGCAGAATAGTCAACAGCTCTGTTTCAGTTATCAAAGGGCTCAAACATAACCCAACAGAAAAATCTGAAAAGCCCCTCTTTATCTTGATGAGTATGTAAATATTCATGATAACATTTGATGATGGTACTATATTTGAATAAAAAAACCCCACTACATATTTTAATCAAGTCAGCCATCCCATGCAACAGCAGTAATCTTCCCTTTCAGAGGTTCCTGAGTGGATGATGGGATGTTGTCTGATGTATCAGTGATTGGCTATTTACTTGTATAGTTAAAATTCATCTCTTCCTTTCATCATTTTGAAGGGACATTGATTTCAATAAAAACCTCTAAATGAGAAGAACAAGAAATGTAAATCCACAAAGCCAAAGTGAATGGAGGAAGACACAGAAAGTTCAAGGGGAAGTCAAGAGAGGAAATGGGACAGAGATTTTAAGTGCAGTGATTGCCTGCCAGCTCTATGTGGCTTGTGGAGATTGTGCCCGATTCTGTGGGCTCATAACTACTCCTCTTACGGTGAGAGCAGGACCGGGTAAAGTGTCCTATGCAAGCTGGTCCAGTGATGGGTGCAGAGCCACACAGGGTCATCTCCCCACTGTGCCCTGACCACCTCCACTCCGACCACCCCTCCCAAAACGCACATTCTGCCACAGGAGGAAGCAGAGGAAAAATGAACTTTTTAAATGAAGTATTACCATAGGGGCCAGGAAGAGTCTCCCCTTCCATGCAGAATCCTTTATCCCTTGCTTGATATTTTTTCCTGCCTATTCTATGGGGATGGTAGCAAACTTTCAGAGAATACGTAGTCCCTTTAAGCTCCGTTTCAACCTCCGATGTCATTTTTGTTCACATTCATGGCCTAGTCAGTAGCTTTTTACCTCAATTTTAAAATAAAAATGGATGGCCGGAGGTTTGCATTCCCCTTTGTTGTGAAGAAAAGCAACAGAAGACTCCTCTTCTCACCCTCTCAGGACTCTATTTTCCCTTATGACATCTTCCTAAAGTCTTCTGTGGCTTGCAATCACAGTGTCTATGATTTTTTAGCCTGAGAGATAGTTCGTGTCTCTCTCTGGATTACTTTTATGAAGTAATGTGCTCCAATAATCAATTATTTTAATGATCCTACTTACAGGGAAATCCCATATTTTACTAAAATTAATATCAGCATATGCCTGAAAACTCTTCATGGCTTTAGAAAGATCTGTCGCGGCCTCTGAAATCTGTACAAATACTATAAAATACTCCGGGTAAACTTAAATTGAGAGGATCAAACTCTAAATAATTTATACGTGTTCCTAACCATCATCCTTTCTCAATGTTACTGCCTTGAATTAATAGAGTATCATCTTCCCCAAGGGCCCAAAGGACTCCACAGGCAGAAGACATTCATCCTCCTGCTACCCCTGTGGGCAAGGAACGCACAAGAATGATTACCCCCATTTTACAGTCTGAGAAAATGAGGAACTAGGATGTAAATGATATGCTAAACAGAAAGTTGGAGGCAAAGATGTAAGGCTTAGTGAAAGTAAGATAGAAAAAAAGTTCAGGAGACGAATAACCCTGACAGATCTGTGACTCTAGAGTTAATTTGGAGACAAAATGAGTCAAAAACCTACCACAAATCCTATATGTACCACCCAGGCTAATAACAGAAAATGCCAATGGTATCAAAACAGACATCGGCATAGGCCCAGGTACAAAGTGAAAAATAAGCCACTGATTCTTCAGCCAAAGTAGAAGTATTATTGCTTGAGATCAGCTTTATAGGATAGCGTTTCTATAGACCTAAGGGGTATGACAGCAACCAGTCAGGCTACCTGAAAAGCAGCAACTGGACAAAGGAGGTCTTGTCTGAAACAAAGGCAACAAGGATTCTCCCTAGAAGAGAGAAGTAAGAGGGCCCAGAAGGCAACATCTCTGGAGTATTATTTTTAATCATGCCTGTAATCAGCCAAGGACAAAGAGTCAAAAGATAATGGTCCGAGGATGGAAGAATTAATTACATTAAGCAATCGTACCACAGAGTTGGGTATAATGTAAACAAGTTAAATATTACTATTCTGAACCATTTTCCTTTCAATGAGAACTTGTCAAAAAGACAACTCTAGACAGCCCAGTATAGCACTAGGCAGAGAATAGGTCCCCAGAATATGACTATTGAATTGACCAACTGAAACTACTGAAAGGCTGTTTATCAAGCAGGTGTCAAGAGAACAGAACAGAAAAGAGTGAGAAGCATTAGTTAAGTAAGCCATGTTATCAGTGTTTTCTCTACTCCTTTCAGTAAATGATGATCTTCATTTCTTGTGTGGGTGGGTGGTGCTATAAGGGTAACGTTGAAACCAAGCAGGACCCTGTGGGGCTCCTGGGCACAGAAGCCTTTCCATGTCCCCTGTTCCTTGTTTGTAGGCAACAGACTCCAGCCTCCATGACCTTCCCTGAGTCCCAAAGGGCAGGTTCAAACAGTTGCTAATCAGGGAAGGGAGAGGATACAAAGACAAGGGAGGAGCAGCCAAAAACAATAGTGCAGCCTCGGGGCAGGGTCCTGGTTCCACCTCAAAGGATACACATAACAATATCTTTGAGTTCCTTATAGAACTAAAACCCAACAAATGGAAGATGTCACCATTCTTCATACCAGAGAAGACCACCTGAGGCCAGATTAAAGCAACCAGAGAAGCTCATCAAAAGATTACCTGAGACCAGATTAAAGGAGTGTAGGCCCTGCACATGCCCTAATCTTATCAACAATCCCACCCTTGAACTATTGCTATAAAACTCCCCACCTCCTGGGTGGAGGACACAGTTTTTGAGGGCAGGAGCCTGCTGTGTCCTACCCAAAGCTCTGTCTCCAAGATTCGATTCGGCAGAGTGCACAGAGGCCGAGTTCTCAGCGTCAATGTCAGCCTATATAGTTACAATCAAAAAGAGGCAGTGTATGCAATTTGTCTTTGCAACTTATCACCTTATTGATCTTGGGAAAATTACTACAATTTTCATTGGCTGCATGTTCCCATTTATAAAGATAGATATAGTAATTGTACCTACACAGGGGATGCTGTAAAGATGAAATGAGATGAAGCATGTCAACACATTAAATACTTAATAAATATTTGCTGCTATTATCATCATTATCAGAATCATCATTATAACCCAGTTTTCCCTGGGCTTATGATTCTTTATGGTTCTTAGGTCTCCTGGCTCTGCCCTACCTGGGTGAGATATATTTTTAGCTACATGCCTATTCAAGGGCTACCTCAGTCAGAAGTTCTAGCCTCAGTCTGAACAACCACCAAAAGACCCAGAAGTTAAGCAATCCCTGACCTAGAATAGGATTTACCTCTGTGCTTCAATAGCCGGTTCTTGATCTGAAACTACCTACAATTCTAGATTTCTCACTGCCTTGACCTCAGAGATGTGATTTCTTCTCTGCCCCATGCCCATATGCCTGGATTCCACACTCTTAGATTACTTCTGACCACGTATAACCCTAGACTCTTCCTTGCCATGGTTTCTTGGTTTCAAAGTCTTGGCTCACTTCTGGCCATCGCTAACATAGGGAAACTTCCAATAGCCAATCCAGAATCAAATTCCTGTTTCAAGTTGCCAATCTGATCATTCTGTGCCTAGGCAGCCTTGTCTCTTTCGGTCATGATACTGAAGGGAATGTTCTGTTCACCTTAAAGGAGCCAGTTGGTGGCAGCAATTGGGATCATCACTTCCGGTTTCTGATGATGCCAGCCCAGTCTAGTAATGGTATCAAATCCATGAGCAAAGAACACATGTGGCTGCACTAGCCTCACCATCTTTGTGTGTCTCCACAACTGTCCATGTTCTATAACCCACTTGACAACCTGCAAGAAAGCAGGCTTGTAAATACTTCTACCACAAAAACACACTTTTTAAACTAAATAAATATCATGCCAGATAGAAGATTTTCAGCGTTGGAAATTATAGTCTCAGACATGGAAACCAACACTAAATGTAAGCCCACACTGAAACTCAATGTTCCTGTAAGCAGGTTAGTTAATCATGAATAATAAATAAATTTGGGGTTACCAGGAAGTATCATGACCCTGTGACAGTTTTTGAGAAGAAAATGAGGCCAGAATTTACAACCCGAGGAAAAAATTAACCTTTCAATAGTCTGCACCTGCTATTTTTCCACAAGATGACTAGGAAATGGGACTCAAAATGACCTCCCATCTCAGGGGTATTACCTCCTGAGCTTCTTAGGTTTCTGCCAAATCAGTTTCTGGAGAATGTGAGTTTTCCAAGCACTTAAATGAGCAAAGATGAAGGTGTATAATAGACCCTTCAGCACAAGAGGCAGGAAGAGTCTTCACGTGAAAAGCCTCTATGGCATGTGTAAATTTAAATGGCTCGAAAAAAACAAAAAGTGACAGGATAGAGGGGAAGAAACCACTCCCTGCAGAGGGGCTGTAGGGAAGATTCATGCATAAATGCAGTCAGTTTGAGCCATGTCTGCATTTTTGTCTTTGATGTGAGTCTCTCCCTTAATGGATAATCTTTAAAAAGAATCGGTGATGAGTTTATATATTAAAAATATAATTTGATATTACAGATACGATCCACAGTTTATACATATTGTTTTTCTTCCCCAAGTTGATGATGTCTCAAATGCTAGCCAAGGAAAGAGTTCAATGAGAAAACCCAAGCAGGGAACAGAAAGCTCTCCCCTGTGGTGTGATGGAGACCACATCCCTCTAAGAGACTCAGCCTGATAAGTAGGTTGATCATAAGTACCCTGATAATTTTAGGGTGTGTTTTAAGGGATATCAGAAAAGGAATGATAACAACTCCACTCAAAATATCTCCAATATTTGCTCCTACCTAAATATTCCATATTTCAAGATTCATTGCCCATTCTGCCCCTCCTGTAAGAGTCACGATTATAATTGTTTGTTCATTGTCCATCTCCCCTACTAGACTAAACGCCGTGAGGATGGAGATCGTGGCTGTTATGCCAACTGATATTTATCCATGAACTGCATTGGCTTAAGGCACGGTTAAAAATCAAACACTCCCTCCAATATTTGCTCTTTACACATTGACACGGCTGACGCAACCTACACTTCTATTATTCTCACTGAAGTGGGACCACATTTCTACTGAGGGCCAGTTAGAATGGAAAGGGGTTGGGTGGAGGCGAGATGGAACCTAATGATACTAGGCAGGTGGCTCAGGAAGCCGATGCCATGAGGGGGAGAGAGAAGGACCTGAAAGAAAATCACCATTTTGCTGAGCCAACTCTGGCCAGGCATAGAAGTTACTCCACGTGCCTCAAATCCTTCCTCCCTGACAGTCTGTGTTGTTCACTATGCATCTCCCCTCAGCGAATTGCCTGGTCATAGCCTAAAAGAGCACTCTTCCGACTCTGTCACCAGATCCTGTGCTTGCTATCTTATCTGCCACACTCTGGAAGCTTTACAACCGCAGCCAGCTCAAAAATCACATCTGCATGAAAATAATTAGTCATCTTATATTCCCTTCTATCTAGATTAAGGACTTGTTCCATGCTTTTTCCCTTAACTCTCTCCCCATGGGTTAACTTTCTCCCAATGAGTTGATTTATACTTATCAGAAATGCATTAAAAATCACAGCATCACAGAGAAGAAAACTAGAATGTAATGGTGCTGCTTCCTGTTAATCTGTAACTAGGGGCTGTTTTAGTAAATGCATATATATACACACTCTGTGTGAATGCTAATTCATTTACCAGGTGTGTGTGTGTGTGTGTGTGTGTGTGCGTGCGTGCGTGTTCTCCCACCAATGCTGAAAATATGCCAGGGATTCTCAGACGTGTGTGGGTTTGGAAGAAGAGTGGCGCCTTTTCGAACTATACATGCTCCCTGGGAGATTCTGTAACTTTCCTCACACCAGCCCCCACCCCCAAGTTTAAAATCACCCGCAGGGTAATGAGCAATGTTACTGATGGATGTCAATTTCACAGTTCGGAGGAAGAAAACAAGTTGAGAACCACTAAATTAAGCTCAAGATTAACAACCAAATGCTTCCCACTCCTGTCCCACCAGTTTTAAACATCCCTTCATTAGGAATCCCAGCGGAAAGAGCATTATCAAGCCTATTAAAAACTGCCCCAGGAAAAAACAATTAGTTGAAATTCACATCTTCTATAAATTATCTGTAGTTTAAATTTTCCGCTTTCCCAAATTGACTCCACTCTCTTCTCCTGCCCCAAAGTCAAGCCCTCATCGCGTCTTGCAGTAGCCTCCTAACCGGTCGCATTGACTTCAGTCTCATCCCCTCCAAGGAGGACGCTAAACTCTAAGCCTAGTCCGTTGCTTCCTCTTTAAAACCTTTGCAGGGTTTCAAGCTCCAAGGTCCCTGGTAGGGCATACAAAGCCCTCCATAACTGAGCCTTTCTTTGCCACTTCAGCCACATCTCCCATTATTCCTCCTTAAAGTTGTGATACTCAGCTATTAATATTCATAAGTCTCTTTAAAGGCACCGCTGTAATCCAGACCTCTTGAAATATTCTTTCCCCCTTTTTCACTTGGCAAAGTCCTGTTCATCCTTTCAAATCTTGCTCCTATGTATACCATCCTCTGTGATACTCTACCTGACCTCCCCAGGCAAAGTTTCCCCTCCCTCCTCTGTATTACTTCCATATCTGGTGCGTATTTCTGTTGCTGCATGTGCACACTGTAATATAATATCTGGCTTACACATCTTTCTGTTTTCCCTACCACACAGTGAATTCCAGAGTCCACGTGTATCTTTCTATCTCCAGCTCCAAGCACAAGAGCAGGCATACAGCAGCTCACAGTAAATGCTGGGTGAAGTGGACTAAGCAGGAAAGAAAATGCACTTATATTTCAAATCGAGTGACAGCACCCATTTAATTTAATAGAATCACAGACCTTCAAAAGTTCAGAATAATCAGTAACTACTATCACCTAGACAAGTCACCACATTCTTTCAGTGCTTCCTTTGGACTAGCTCTTAAAACATTTCCAAGCCTGCCAAAACTCCAAGTGACTTCTGTCCCAGTACACTTGACTAATAATGCAGCAGCCTCCTATCCGATCTTCCTGACTTTGTCATTTTCTTCCCTTCTATCAGCTACCCTTCCACACTGTCAAATTGCAAGGCAGAAATAGAGACACAGATGTAGAGAACAAATGTATGGACACGAAGGGGGGAAAGTGGTGGGGGTGGGGGTGGTGGGATGAACTGGGAGGTTGGGATTGACATGTATACACTAATATGTATAAAATGGATAACTAATAAGAACCTGCTGTATAAAAAATAAATTAATTTAATTTAATTAAAAAAACCCATCTTCTTGAAACCCTACAGTTCCCCTTTCCTTGCAGTGGTTCCTCATTGTCTACATGATAAAGTCAAACTTCTTAGCCAGGTATTAAAGCTCCAGTCTACAGTTCCTAATTCGTATCTCCTGGATAGGAGCCCTCCATTCAAAGCCCTGCCGAAAAGGGAGGAATAGTTAATAGAGTAGACAGTTCAAGGATTGACTATATATAACTTAAAGACATCTATATGGTGAAAAAGTATCAGAGTCAGATTAAAAAAAAAAACTGGAAAATGCATATTAACACATATAACAGAAAATGGGAGAACTTCCTTAAGACACAAAGAGCTCATAAAAACCAACAACTCGATAGAAAAATGGCCAGCAGAAGGCAAAGTTTACTGAAAAAGAAAAATGGCCCATAAACCTGAAAGATGCTACCTCACTCCTAAATAAACAAATTAAAACAATAAGATACTATATTTCATATATCAGACTGGCAAAAACTAAAACTTAGAATACCATGTGTTGGGAAGGATGGGGATAAAAAGTAACTTGCATAAACTGTTGGCGGGAATATAAATGGTTATAATCTATTTGCAGGTAAATGTGACACTACCAAAATTAAAATCACATGTACTTTTGGACTTGGAAATTCCACTTCCAAGGATTCTTTTCTACATAAAACCCCACATAAATGTACAAAATTAAATGTACAAGCATGTTTTAGCAGTGTTTTAGCAGCACTGTTTGTGGTACTAATAAACTCCCCCAAAATCTAAATATCCATCGACACCAATGAAGGAATAGTTCAATAAATTATCATACAGCCATACAGTGTAATTCTACAGAGCTGTTAAAACGATTTTATTTATTCATTTATTTACATGAGAATATATCCAAATTTTTAAAAATAAAGTCGCAAAATATTTCGTATAGTAAATCTGTAAAAACTCTGTATACATATGGCATATATACTAAGTATGTAAGGATACAGGGCTGTGCTATTCATTTTTAACACGATTCATTATTTTATAACTAGAAAAGTTAACCCAGTTCATTTTTCAAGGTCCAGCTTTTCAAAAGCTAACCCCTTTACAATGCTCTCCTGATCACCCCAACTGAAAGTGATCTCCTCTTCCCCTGAATTCGTAGGGCACATATATCTACATCACTCACTTAACATTTAAAACATTGTCTAATGTGTTAGCTTTATGCACATATCTGAGCTCTTCCACTAGATTGTAAGCTTGAAGGCCTGAAGCCATGTGTCAGGCCTTTTTTAATAAGTCCTTGAGCATCTAGGATAATGCCTTATATAGAAAACGGGCTCAACAGATTTGGTGGATGAACAAAAGAATAGAATCCTGATAAAACACCACCTAGATTTTTTTTTAAGTTCAAACCAACAAACATTTATTGAGCATAGAGGGTTTTTTAAAGACAAATTTTAGAGCAATTTTAAGCTTACAATAAAATCGAGAGGCAAGGACAGAGATTTCCAACATATATCTTCTACCCACGCACATGACTAGCCTCCCCATTGTCAACATCACTCACCATTATGGTACATTTTTACCAAGGATGAACCTACATTGACACATCATAATCACCCAAAGTCCATAGTTTACCTAAGGGTTCACTCTTGATGTTGTATATTCAGTGGATTTAGACAAATGTCTAATGACATGTATGCATCAGTATATAGGTTTTCTCCTATGTTACCTCCTAGGAGTTTCAGAGATTTGCATTTTACATTTAGGTCTATGATCCATTTTGAGTTATTTTTTTTGTGAAGGGGGTAAGGTTCATGTCTAGATTCATTTTTTTATTTACATGTGGATGTCCAGTTGTTCCAGCATCATTTGTTGAAGAGACTATCTTTGATCTATTTTTATTTATTGCCTTTGCTCCTTTGTCAAATATCAGTTGACTATATTTGTGCAGGTCTATTTCTGAGCTCTCTATTCTGTTCCATTGATCTATTTGTCTACTTTTGCCAATCTCACACAGTATTGATTACTGTAATTTTACAGTACAATCTTGAAGTCAAATAGTGTCAGTCCTCCAAGATTTTTCTGTTCTTTCTGTATTGTGTTGGCTATTCTGGGTCTTCTGCCTCTCCATATAATCTTTAGAATCAGTTTGTCAATATCCACAAAACAACTCGCTGGATTTTGATCAGCATTGCATTGAATCTATAAATCAAATTGGGAAGAACTGACATCTTGACAATATTGAGTCTTCTTATCCATGAAAATGGGATATATCTCCATTTATTTACTTCTTTAATTGTGCTTAAAGTTTTGTAGTTTTGCTCATATAGAACCTGTATATATTTTATGAGATTTATACCTAAGTATTTCATTTTTAGGGTACTAGTGTAAATAGTATTGTGTTTTTAATTTCAAGTTCCACTTGTTCATTGTTGGTGTATAGGAAAGCAACTCACTTTTCCATATTAACCTTTTAAACTGCAATCCTGTTATAATTGTTTATTCCTGGAATTTTTTGGTTGATTCTTTTGGACTTCATACATAGACAACTATGTCATCTGTGAGTGAAGACAGTTTTATGTCTTCCTTCCCACTTTGTATATTTTATTTCCTTTTCTTGCCTTGTTACATTAGCAAGGACTTCCAGTATGATGATGAGAAGGAGTGGTAAGAGGGGACATCCTTGCCTTGTACCTGATCTTAGGGGGAAAGCTTCTAGTTTCTCACAAGTATGATGTTAGCTGTAAGTTTTTGGTGAGTAGCCTCTCTCAAGTTGAGAAATTTTTCCTCTATACAGTTTTTATCATGAATAGATGTTGGATTTTGTCAAATGTTTTCTCTGCATCTATTGATATGTTCGTGTTATTTTCCTTTTAGAGTCTGTTGATTACAATAAATGATTTTCAAATGTTGAACCAGCCTTGCACACCTGGGATAAATCTTACTTGGTCATGGTGTCTAACTCTTTTTACAATTTTTAGATTCAATTTGCTTCTATCCTATGAAAGAAACTGTAGAGAATTGGCATAACATCTTCCTTAAATGTTTGGCAGAATTCACCAGGGAACCCATCTGTGTCTGGTGCTTTCTGTTTTGGAAGGTTGTTAATTACTGACTCAATTTCTTTAACAGATATGGGTCTATTCATGTCAGCTATTTCTTCTTGTGTGAGTTTTAGCAGATTGAGACTTTTAAGGAATTGATCCATTTCATCTAATTATCAAATTTGTGTGCATAGTTGTTCATAGTAATCCTTTATTATCTTTTTAACTCCCATGGAATCTGTAGTGATGTTTCCTCTTTTATTTCTGCTATTAGTAATTTGAGTCTTTTTTCTTAGTTAGCCCAGGTAGTGGCTTATCAATTAATGACCTTTTCAAAGAACCAGCTTTTGGTTTATTGATTTTCTCTACTGATTTCCTGTTTCCAATTTCATTCATTTCTCCTCTAATTCTTCTCATTTTTTTCCTTCTGCTCACTTTGGATTTAATTTCCTCCTCCTTTTCTAGTTTCCTAAGGTGGAAACTTATATTACTGATTTTCGGTCTTTCTTTTTTTATTGAAATGTAATTGACATATAATATTATGTTAGTTTCAGGTGTATTACATAGTGATTTGATATTTGCATACATTGTGAAATAATGACCACTAAGCCTAGTAACCATCTGTTCCCATACAGAGTTATTATAATATTATTGACCATTTTCCTTATGCTGTATATTACATTCCCAAGGCTTATAACTGGAGGTTTGTACCCCTTAATCCCCTTCACCTATTTCACCCCTCCCACCACCACCCCTCTGGCAACCACCTATTTGTCCTCTGTATCTATGAGTCTGTTTTCATTTTGTTTTGTTTTTTAGATTCCATATATAAGTGAGATCATACAATATTTGTCTCTGACTTTATTTCATTAGCATGATATACTCTAGATTCATCTATGTTGTCACAAATGGCAAGTTTTTTTTTATGGCTGAGTAATATAGATCTTTTCTAATATATGCATTTAATGATATAAATTTTCCGCTAAGCACTGCTTTCACTGCATCCAACGAATTTTACCTGTAAGTTGTATTTTTATTTTTAGTTAGTTCAAAATATTTTTAAATTTCTCTTGAGATTTCTTCTTTAACCCATGTGGTATTAAGAAGTGTGCTCTTCAACCTCCATGTATTTTGGGATTTTCCAGTTTGCTTTCTGTTATTGATTTCTATTTCAATTCCTCTGTGGCCTGAGAGTAGACATTATGTGATTTATATTCCTTTAAATCTGTTAAGGTGTGTTTTATGGCCCAGAATGCGGTCTATCTTGGTGACTGTTCTATGTGAGCTTGAGAAAAATGTGTATTCTGTTGTTGTTGAATGAAGTAGTCTGTAGATGCCAATAATATCCAGTGGATTAATGGTGTTACTGAGTTTAACTATGTCCTTACTGATTTTCTGCCTGCTGGATCTGTCCATTTCTGAGAAAGGGGTATTGAAGTCTCCAATATGATAGTAAACTCATCATCTCTTTTCTTCTTGCAGTTCTATCAGTTTTGGCCTCATATAGTTTGACACTCTGTTATTAGGTGCATACACATTAAGAATTATTATATCTTCTTGGAGAACTGACCCCTTTATCATTATTTAAAGCCCTGCCTGATAACTTTCCTTATTTTGAAGTCTGCTTTCTCTGAAATAAATATAGCTACTCCTGCTTTCTCTTATTAGTGTTAGCATGGTATATTTTTCTCCATCCATTTACTTTTAATCTATATGTCTCTTTATACTTAAAGTGGTTTTCTTGTAGACAACAGACAGTGAGTCATGTTTTTTGATTCACTCTAAAAAATCTATCTTTTAATTGCTACACTTGGACCACTAACACTCAAAGTGATTACTGATATAGTTGGATTAATATCTACCATAGTCATTACTATTTTCTATTTGTTGCCCTTTCTCTTTGTTCCTATTTTTGTCTTCCACTCTTTTTCTGCCTTTTCTGGTTTTAATTGGACTTTTTATATGATTCCATTTTCTCCCTTTTCTTAGCACATTAGTTATACTTTTTTTTAGTGGTTGCCCTAGAGTTCACTACATACATTTACAACTAATCCAAGTCCACGTTCAAATAACACTATACCACTTCATGGGTAGTGTGAGTACCTTTTAATAACAAAATAATCCTAATTCCTTTCTTCCACCCCTTGTATCATTGCTGTCATTAATTTCACTTGCATATAAGCATATTAAGCATATATATACACATTAAGCATACATAACTGACTACATTGTTGCTACTGTTTTGAACTTATCTGTTAGACCATTTTAAAAATAAGAAATATAACTTTGTATGGTGACACATGGTAACTAGACACATGGTGAACATTTTGTAATGTATAGAAATATTGAATCACTGTGTTGTGCACCTGGAACTAACATGGTGATGTAGGTCAATTATACCTCAATTAAAAAAAAAAATGTAGACACTAGAAGGAAATGCATCAAAATGCTAATGATCATTATCTCTGGGAGGTAGGGCTTATGGGTGATTGTTAATTTTTACTTTATGCTTTTATGTATTTCTAGTTGTTTGCAATGAATATGTATTGCTTGTAATATTAGAAATAAATATCAAAAATGAAATGAACATAAGAAAAATGAAAGTTTTTCTTTTACCTTCACTCATTCCTTCTTTCATATTCTTCCTTTCTTCATGTAGATCTGAGTTTCTGACCTGTATTATTTTCCTTCCCTCTAATGAACTTCTTTTAATATTTCTTGCAAGGCAGATCTACTAGCGACCAATTCCCTCAATTTTTGTTTGTCTGAGAAAGTCTTTATTGCCCCTTCATTTTTGAAGGATGATTTCACAGGGTACAGCAGGCTAGGTTGGTGGGTTTTTTCCTCTCAACACTTTTAAATATTTGACTCCATTTTTTTTTTGCTTACATGCTTTCTGAAGAAAAGTTGGATATAATTCTTATCTTTGTTCCTCTATAGGTAAGATATGCTTTCCTCTGGCTTCTTTCAGTATTTTTTCTTTATGTTTGATTGTAATTTGAAAATGATACAGTGTAATGTTTTGCTATGTATCCTGCTTGGTGTTCTCTGAGCTTCCTGGACCTGTGGTTTGGCATCTGATATTAATTTGGTGATATTCTCAGTCATTATTGTTTCAAATATTTCTTCTTCTGTTTCTTGCTCTCTTGTCCTTCTGGTATTCCCATTACACATGTTACAGGTTTTATAGTTGTCTCACAGTCCTTGGATATTTTGTTCTGTTTTGTTTTTTTTTAATCAGCCTTTTCTCCCTTTGCTTCTCAGTTTTTGAGGATTCTGTCGATATATCCTCAAGCTCAGAGATTCTTTCCTCAGCTGTGTCCAGTCTGCTAATAAGCCCATCAAAGGCATTCTTCATTTGTGTTAGTGTTTTTGATCTCTAGGATTTCTTTTTCATTCTTTCTTAGAATTCCCATTTCTCTGCTTACATCGCCCAACTGTTTTTGCATACTGTCTACTTTGTACATTAACACCCTTAGAATATCAGTCGTTCTTTTAAATTCCCAGACTGATAATTATAATTCCAACATCCCCACCATGTCTGGTTCTGATGCTTGCTTTATCTCTTCAACTTGTGTTGTCTTTTGGTATGCCTATAGTTTTTTCTTGATAGCTGCACATGATAAAGGAATTGCTGTAAATAGGCCTTCAGTAACATGGTGGTGAGGTGTGGGGGAAGGGAAGTCTTCTAAAATTCCATGATCAGGTCTCAGTCTTCTAGTGAGTCTATGCCTCTGGACTGTGAACTTGACAAGTGTTGCTCAGGTTTTTATTCTTCCCCCTGAGGTGGGCCAAAATGGCTAGAATGGGCTGGAGCTGGGTATTTCTGTTCCCTGGGTCAGTTAGGTTCTGATAATATCCCAGCAAGTTAGGCTCTGGTTAACTAGTTTCTCTTGAGAACAGGCCTTGTTAAGGAGAACAGAGTGCTCTGGTGCATTTTTAAATGGTTCCCTTTCTCCTCCCTCTGCCAGAAGCAAGAGGGAATTTGTCTCCAGTATTTACTATGGGAATCTGGTCAAGTTCCTGGAGGTAAATCTCACAGTACTGTAGGGACCACTCTATGACTGGATCCCCCTGGAGGTTTTAACTCTCAGAGTTGTCTGCACTGAGCTTCCAGAAATTTATCAATTACAGTTCAGGTTTTCCTACCTTGCCACTGGTTCTCGTGGCAGTCCCTGCTCCAATCAGCTGCAACGCTCTCCAATCTTGGGGGCACCAGTTTGCCCTGTATCATCCTCTTCCCTCTCTTATGGAGAGATTCATGTAGGGGTTTGGGATCCAACAGTGACTGAGAATTCCAAGTCCTAACTTAACTCTACCCTGCAAGGTTCCCTGTCCCCTCATTTGTTCTAAGCACGTAGTTCAGTCACTGTATGAATCCCTCCAATCATCCTCAACATTTCTTGCTTTTACTTTTTCCAGTGGACTAATTACCCTGAGCTAAATCATCTGAATCAGTACATCCTGAATTGTTCTTAAATTATCCTTTTCTCTTGTTTCCGCTGACCCAGGACATTTAACAGCCATGTTCCTTACACTCACCTCTTCCCATTATTTCATTTGGTCTTCCGAATTTCTGAACCACAATCTCTAATTGGATGAACTTCCCATACAACAATAGCATTTGTAACATTTACAATTCAATAATAATAGCAACAATAGTAATATATGCCAAGTTCTCTGCGAGGTGTTCTACCTGCATTGTCACATTTACTTCTCACAACAATTCTCTCACCTAATTACCGTTTTTATTTCTATTTTATAGCTGATGAAATTGAGACACAGAGACATTGTCACTTGCCCAAGGCCACATAGCTGTTAAGTGGCAGAGTCAAGACTTGTATCCAAGTCTGTTGACCTCAAAACCCATGTTCTTAAACACTATTATTTCTCTTTTTTTTCCAGGCAATTTCTCAGATCCTCATTTTAGATATCATACAGGTAGATTTCATGGCTGAAATTTCATAGACTGACTTTCTCTGTGGACTAGAATATAATTTTTTAATCACTTAAAATATTTTTAAGACATGGTATGACACTAGAATTCTACTCCTAGGTATATATGCAAAAAAAAAGGTGTTTATATGTCCACAAAAAGACTTTTACATGAATGCTCATAGCAGATATATTCACAGTGGTGAAAAACAATAGGTAACTCAAACGTCCATCATCAACACGAGTGGATAAACAAATGTATTATACAATGAAATGCTACTCAGCAATAAAAAAAATAATAAACTACCTATACATGCAGCAACATGGATGAATCTCAAAAATGTTATGGTGGGGCTTCCCTGGTGGCGCGGTGGTTAAGAATCCGCCTGCCAATGCAGGGGACACGGGTTTGAGCCCTGGTCCGGGAAGATCCCACATGCCGCGGAGCAACTAAGCCCGTGAGCCACAGCTACTGAGCCCGTGCGCCATAACTACTGAAGTCCGCACACCTAGAGCCCGTGCTCCACAACAAGAGAAGCCACCGCAGTGAGAAGCCCGCGCACCGCAACGAAGAGTAGCCCCCGCTGGCCGCAACTAGAGAAAGCCCGCCTGCAGCAACGAAGACCCAAAGCAGCCAAAAATAAATAAATAAAATTCAAAAATATATCTATCTCTCTATATATAGACAGATAGATAGATATAGATATGTATATTATGCTGAGTCAAAGAAGCTGGACACAAACAGCTACATATTTTATGATTCTATTTATAGGAAATTCTGGAAAAGACAAAACTGATCAACCGTAACACAAAGCAGATATGTGGTTGTCTCTTGGGTCAAGGGGATTGCCTGGAAAGGGGACTTTATGTGATAATAACAGCGTTAGCTATCTTGATCTGGATGGAGAGTATACATTCGATAAAATTCACTTAGCTATAAACTTAAAATTATACCTCAAAAAAATGTTGAACAAAATCCACTGGGCAATAGGAGTATAAGCACCCTGACCCTGTGCACATAAGAGCAGGGAGCCAACTATGTTGAACACTAACAACTAACAGGCTCAAAATACAGATCTTTAAAATATATGTATTCTCATATCTCCACACATCTATCTTCTCGCTGCCCAGTCTACAGCCACTGAAATCACGAGAAGAGAGTGGTTTCCCCAGGATGAAGCAGTGATTCTTAATTGAGGGCTATTTGGATCCTCAGGGGACCTTTAGCAATTTGTGGAGACATTTTCCAGCGTCACAACTGGGGGGTTGATGCTAGCATCTAGTGGGTGGAGGCAGAGATGCTGCTACGTATCCTACAATGCACAGGACAAAGACTTATTTGGCTGGCCTGAAATGTCAATGGTTCTGAGGTTGAAAAACTCAGGGATGAAGTATTGCTACAGCAAAAGAAATTTATATCTAATGATGAAACTAAGGAGCAAAGTATGTGCACAAATCAACATCTGTTAAAACCAACCATTTCAGCTAGCTCTCCCCTTTGGAAAACAGTGAACAGTATCTGAAAGGATGGGCACAGGGTGACTAAATTATGATTGGGGTGGAGAGTATGGGTGGTATTGAGGTACATCCTTAGTCTGGAGCTTGGGGTGGGGGGTGGATATCATAAAGGGCGCCCAGAAGGCAGCTCAAGGGCACCGGAGAGGTGGGGCTGAGATACCAAGAAGGACAAAGGCTTCAAAAGCCAAAGTTCGGACCACTTAACCATTTTGCCTCAGGCCATCCATGCAAAGTGAACACAATGGCTCTTCTTCATCTCAGTTTTGTTCAAATAAAATAAGTTGGAGAGAGGGGGGCTTATTCTTTTGCCATAAGCCTGGAATTTTGTTCTTTTTTAAAAATAAATATCTGCTTGCAAGAAGTCAAGCTGCAGAGAGGGAAGTCACATTAAACAGAGACAAAAGGAGGCGTTGCCCTAGCAACCAAAGGTACTTAAAAGATTTCATCAAACTCATTGTACACTATTTTGTTTTTTATTCGATCACTTTTTTTGTTGTTGTTACATGGAAAGGCTTGAAGTAGACTGATAGATAATTGCCTAAATAGGCCTAACACTCCCTAATATCCCATCATGAAATTTCTTTCAGCACCACCAAGGACATAATTCTGAATTGTAAATGCAAAACAGCATAATAGCCTCCTTCCCCCCTTCCTTCCATTAAGAAGGTCTACAGTGTAAAGCAACAAAGGAACTCTCATACAGTACAAAAGAGGTTTCTCTCACCAACCAGGGTTGCACACTCAACTAAGCATGTAAAAAGCATTTCTTAAATCATTCCTTTTGAAAAGTAGCAAGACTATCTTAAGAACCCAGCGTGTTACTAGCTAATCCCCTCAGCTGTTACAGATGGGGTACACCAAGTAGGATGGAAAAGTATCAATGATTTTTAAAAGGAAGTGACTTTTCATCTCATTCAAATGGTTCTACTATTGTTACAATGTTGGTGGTTGAAAAACAAGCAGAGAAAATCCGCATAGTACGGTAAAAAGTATACAGGTCTGGAAGAGAGCAGGATAGTTCTTGTTCTGGTACTAACTAGCTGTATGATCTTAGGCAAGTCACTGCACCCCTCTGGGTCTCAGTTACTTCAAGTGTTAAGTGATAGGTTCTCTCTCAAATCTATCACTCAAGTTTGAATATAAGATAACACAATGGAAAAAGGACTCAACTTTCTAATTTTGCACTCTTATTTTTATCTTTTTTGGATTAAGAAAAAAATTTTTCGCGTACAATGCTTGATCTGCTGCTGAGCCCTTATCTAAATTCATTTTCTAACCAGTATTCTTAATACCCAGTACTGGTGAGCCGTCCTTGACTTTCAAAGAAGAGTTGTTCATAACAATGGTTATCCAATAATCTCCCTTCCGTAAACAGTCCATTTCCCAGCTATGAGTGAATCATTCCAGAAATATTAGCTTATGAGGCATTCAATAAAGACAGACCGTGAGTTGTTAGAAGCTGAAGGCACCTGTACTCACCAGAGACCACTGAGAATTTAACAGGAGAAGCTTCTTGTGCATATATACAAAGGAGAAATTAATCCGCAGGAAGAAAAGCATTCTAAATTAAGAACGTCTTTGGGAATTAACGGAGCAAGAGAAAGCCACCGTTCTTTTCTACAATGTAATTGAGTTAGCTATATAACCTAATATGTGAGATTTAATTTCATTTTTATATAATAAAATTAGACATTCTTCAACAAAAAGATGTTTAAAGGACTATATTAAAGTACAACAGAAGTCACATTTATAGTATGCTTGCTATTAGAGGACCATACTCAGACTATATAAGCATTTAAGTGAAATAAACAAGTTAAGTGTCTTATATTTGGGGATATGACACGTTTTATCAAACTGCATTAAGAAAAATACAGGGTCCCACATAACCACAGTTAATATACTGAATTGATGGTGGTAAAATTCCATTGGACTTCCTATATACAACCTTCAATTTGCTTCATGGTTTCTATTAATGTTAAACACTACACTTGAAGGCAAGGATTTATAGTTACATCTAGAGTAAACAGAAATCATTCAAATTCAGCTCCTCTAGACATTATATTCAATTATTTTTCTAGATAGAAACAAATGAAAAGATACAGTCCTGGCATGATAAAGGAAATTGGAAAAACCTAATTAGTGAAACAAATATATAAGTAGGAAGGCATAGCATAAGCAAAAAAGCCAAGGAGAGTTAAAAACAAATTTCTATTGATTCCTCCCACAGAAGGTATTTCACCTCATTGTTCCTCAGTACAACTTGAATTACCAGATGGCAGAATGATTACCTAGTTAAAAGTTTTAACTATAGCTAAAGACCAAAGAATATGACAGAAGTGTACTATAGGCTCTTTTAGTCTGTTTCCATCTCTTATAAACACTTGATCCCTCCTAGGTATAGGAAAAAGGAGGAATACAATCTTGGGGAAAATCTTAAATTACATAGGGCTAAAAATCGCAGGAGCCTTAACTCATAACGACAATCAGAACTTGAACTGAAGTCACTTTGGAAGGTTTAGTTGAGCTGATTAATAGCCCCAAACAAGTTTGCCTGTATCTTTCCATTGAGAATAAATGCAACTATTCAACCACACACTGAGTGCTTATTATGCACTAACCTCCTTTTCCAAGTCAGGGGAAAGGAACAAGCAAGAAGAGTATGGATAAGACTCAGTCCCCTTCCGCAGAGCTCTCATAGTCATAAATGCAATGTGATTTAATGGTGAGTTTTCAATGGAAGGAGTAAATGACTTTGCAGGAGGCAAACAAATGGACGGTACAGAGGAGCCTTCACAAGGAGATATTTGAACTATGCCTTGAAGGATGAGTAGAAGAAAAACAATGGGTGGGGTGTGTCAGGAAAACAAAAGAGCTGTGCAGAAGACCGGGAAGCATGGGAAAGCGTGGCATGAACAGAGGACTATAGAATTCAATAGAATTACTAATCTGGTAGAGTTTGAGATGGCTTTCCTGCGTGGGAGCAGTGAGGGATAAGGCTAGAGAGATGGGTAGAGGTCATCTCCAGGAGGCCCTTCTATGTCATAATAAGGTGTCAGAACTCTGTCCTGAAAGCTATGGGAAGCCATTACATGATTTTAAACACAGACTGACATGATCAGAATTGCATTTGAGAAAAATAGCTCTAGCGGCCATGGGAGAGATGGGCTGGAGGGCATTAAATTTGGAGTCGAAGAGCTACTCCAATAATCCAGACAGAAAGTGACAGCACTAAAAGCTGTAACTATAGATTATCATGAATTCCCACCTTTCTCAGCAGCCTAGGGGTAGGAATGAGAAGGGTGGTTGTACTGACCCAGAGTTAAGTTACCACGATGGGTCAGGTGAACAATGGGGTGAAACAGTAAAGAATGATAGCAGAATGTGGTTGAAGTGATGAACAATGAGTTCCAGACTGGTTATGAAATAAGTTAAGCAACATGAGGGATGGGGGACGAAGGATGTAGTAGGCAGGATTTTGGTCCCCATGATCTCCACCCCCTGGTGCCACTCCCATGATTATGTGCTACTCCCATGGCCTTACATGGCAAAAGGGGGGGGGGGGTTATCTGGGTGTGAGCAATCTAATCATATGCGTCCTTTAAAAGCAGAGAACTTCATCAGGCTAGTGGCAGAAAGGGAGGTCAGTGAGATTGGAGCACAAGGGGGACTTGTTGCTGGTTCTGAAGATGAACGAGGTCCCAAGCTGAGGAACACAGGCAGACGTTAGGAGTTGAGAGTGGGCCCTGGCTGATAGCAACCAAGGAAATGGGACCTTAGCCTGACAGCGGCAAGGAATTGAATTCTACCAACAATCTAAAATGAACCTGAAAGCAGATTCTTTCCCAGAGTCTCCATATAAGACCCAAGCCCAGCCAACACCTAATTTTAGCCTTGTGAGACCCAGAACATAGAACACAGTTTAGTCTTCTGCCCTACAGAACTGTGAGCTAATAAAATGGGTGTTGTTTTAAACTGCTAAATTTGGGGCAATTTGTTACAGAGCAATAAAAAACTAATACAAGAGATGAGGAGAGAAAGACAGACATCAAAGTGTGATGGGTATGAGCAGTTGTATTGGGACTGATACAGAGAATGATAAAAATAGGAGGTTGCAGCCTAGGAGGAAGCTATTGGAGTGTAATACTTTGGAGGTGGAGTAGTAGTTTTAGGTTACTGAAACGAAGTGTGGATAAACAATGTTGAAATAGGGGGCCACCATATACAGCTGTGCATGCTGTGCACTGCACAACTCCATGTGGCACCACTAGCACAATATACATCATATATTTATGTATTTATCACAAGACTTTTCCAGCAGATGGAAGTAAAAGGCTATGAGGAAGGAGTGTATTTTTTAATTCACCAAAAAAAATATGAGCTAGCTAATACTGGTTAAAAAGTAAAAAAGACAGGTGAAAGTGAAATATTCATATGGCATGAGTCTCAATAGCAGGGTGATGAATGAATGAGGACAGCAGAGAATGTTCTGGAATGAGCTCCACAGCACCAGGAGGATAACAAGAAACAGACCTTATAAGAACAGTATGGGACAGTAGTAGTAAGTCAGTTATTACTTCGGCTCCCCCAAGATTATATACAGCTCCTTTAAATGAAGACACTCTCACGTGCAATAACAAAAAGTTAATGCCGGCAAATGAGTCAATACTAACATAATTCTCATTTCTTGAATATTTCCAAAAAACAAATACATGCAAACTTCCTAATTCTTACAACAACCTGCAATTTCATGACAATTACATGGTAATTACTGATTACCGGTATTTTACATAGGAGAAAACTGAAGAATAGAGTTAAATGACTTGCTTAAGGTCACACAAATTAGGAAATGATGAGGCTAGAATTTAAAACTGGGTCTTTCTGTCTCTACTCTGCTGAGCTTCCTTCCAAGCAGACAAAATGTGGGCTAGATGTTTCCTAATCTATTCCAATTATCCAAAAGCCCAGCACCACCCCACTGTACCCAGTGAGTCCTACCCTCCTCCCTCCATCTGTGTCTGACCCTTGGAGCCCTTGTCTCTAGAGGGCAATCTCTCTCTATATGTTACCTCCTCCCCCCAAGGAAATAGTAAGATGACTCAGTTCAAGTGCACGCCTCCTTAGGAACTGCACTAAACTCTGGAGACGTCGAGTAGGCAGAGACATCCTCTCATTTGCACATCACAGATGGTTATATCTACTCATAATACTGGCTTTGGATACCTTGGCTCTGATACAGAATAGGGCATGCTGGTGCCAAAACTATGCGTAATATTGGGGCTGGAGACGTCTAAAAACACACATTCTCCCACACATTCCACATGTGCATGCGCACTCACGCCCATGCCCACATTAGCAAACAGCACTGGCCTCCCATAGTGCCAAGTTCTAAGCAAGCAGGCTCTTCACGGAAATAGTTTGAATTTGGGAACTGGCCAGGATGCCGAGGTTCTAGACTACACATACCTAATTTTTTAATACTAATTGCAGCATTGACGAGAAATTTTGGTGACAAGCTTGGTATTCTGATCTTATCTTGTTTCTTTCTTCTTCTTTATAAGACCTGGAATTTTCCCATTTGAAGTTTCCTCCATTAAATCCAGACAGAAATAGTTTAATGGCATTCAGTAAAATACAGTAAGCTTATATCCTTACTACTAACATCTAGCTGGAAAAAATAAATCTACACCAAATATGAATGTTTTACTTTTCTACCGGTTTCATGAAATTCTTGTAGAGTGTAGAAATTAAAGAGTCATAAACTTTGGCTACCAGTAAAATCATATTTCGGATTTTTGTTCTCTTTCTCCAGGTGATTAATTTCAGAGAGGTGGCTTGGTTTATCAACAAAGTCATTGCTTGATACAGTAATAGTGTATCCTGGCCTGTTCCAGTTTTCTTTTTCCAACTAAAGGAAGAGTCTCTTTCTGAGTCATATGGGCAGGCTGTATATTTACTTGATAAATTCTTGGTGACAATAAAAGCTGAATTTTCCTGGATTCTGCTTATTAGCCTATGGCGAACCCAAATTATCTAATAGTGGGTTCCATTTGAAAGAATGCCAGGGTACTTCAATGATTTTCAAAAGAAAAGGTCTACAAACAAAACAAGAATCTTATTTGGAGCCACTGATATGTGTGCTTCGTGTCCAGAATTAATTACACCTCACCTCGACTCTTAGGTACCTGTCCCTGTCAACATGCACAGCTACTTCACCTGCAGGCAAGAAAGGTACAAGCCAAAGAGGGCAAAAGAGTTCTATTGCTGCCAACCCGCCTACATAGACTCTGTGTATTCATTTCATGTCTTTTTTAGCATCAACTGGTAAAGTCCTTCTCCTCAACGCAATGGGCACCAACAGCAAAGTCTGCTGAGGACAGATCATCAACCATTCTGGCATATACTAGTGGTGACTCTGACTGCATTTAAGCCACAATTGTTTCTTTGTTCAGAGCTGAAGGAAGAGAGTATTTATACATAAGCTGTTCTTGGTCCTAAAAAACCTTATTTCCATACTAATGAATGACCCAATTTATAGTTCAACAAAAATGACTTCTACTTGGCAAAAGGAATATATGTCACCCAACAAAGAGGCTGATTCAAGAACGTCCCACTCCCCACCACAACCTGGTTTAGACGGCAAATAAGGAACAGACTCCTGGATTGGAAGAAAAAAAGATGCTTCAGATCCTGTCTCTGTCTCTTCCCTCTTTTCACACCACTCATAACACACACACAAACACCAAAGACTTGTATCACTTACATTTACACACACTCACACCCACCTAGACTGGCGCACACGTGTGCGCGCGCACGCACACACACACACACACACACACACTAACATACACACAAATTCCAGACTCTCACAACTGCACACTCACACCACATGAACGTGATGGATACCATATGCAAAAAAACTATATGCTCTCACACTGGCTCACACCCACTCACACTCATTCACACCTACACACCACTCACACACACACTCATAGAGCATATTTTGTATTTTCTATCGAGTTCACCATGATTTTTTGGTAACTGCTTTTTCCTCTCTGATTTGATTCTTTCATTGCATCTCTAGAATCTTCTTTGGTTGCTTGCACTTACAAGAGATACGTCAGTACCGGTGACCCTCTTCACCCCTCTCTCTGGGGCCAAATTTATAAGCCACAGGCTGACTGTCAAAGCTTCAGGTGGGTGGAAAAGAAGAAAAGGGAAAGAAAGTTGCTCTCCTCCTCCATCCCCTTTTCCAGATAAAAGTTCACCATAGACTCGGGACAGTGAATTGTGTCCACTTATCCTCACTTTTGACTTCAGTCCATTTTTCAAATGTATCTGAGCTCTGAGACGTGGCCACCAAGCAGGTGGTAATACCAGTTGGCAGGGATGAAAGAACAAACTGACCACTGCATGATGATTTTGCAACTTGTTTTCAGAGTCTAAATTCAACCCTAATCATCTGAGAATAAGAATAGCTAATTTGGTGACAGGTGCTACGAATGGCTATACACGCATTATCTTATTTGATGCTCACACTAATTATTTGATATGGTGGCTCTAAGACTCCTTATCTTAAACATAAGGAAACTGAGGTTCAGGTAAGTTAATTAAAGTAGGGGAAGGCAGCTTTGGCTTCTTTTCTAACTCTCCCCCACAGCCCGAAAGAACTGCTATTTTGATTGGTCAATATCATGACACTGTGAGGGACATTTCTTGTAGGTGGGGTACCTTTGGATAAAAAGGTCACACGCATATTGTGACACTCCTTGGACATGGAAAGCTAGCCAAGATCACCTCAAAAGCCAGTCACAGTGATTTCTTCGGCCTTTCCTTCCATGCAGCGTCATCACAAATTCCTTTATCATGGCTGACCAGCGGCCATGAGATGCCCAGAATTAGATTTGAGTTTACTGAGACATAGAGGTCCTCTGTAGGCTATACAATAAGCTTCAACCCAGCTTTCCTTGGTACGACTTATGGATTATTAGGCACTAGCCCAACTGAAAATAATTGCACACCTTGTTTCTCACAGAGGAGGGTGATGAGATCAAAGCAACTTCTCAGCATTCCTCTTTCCCCAACACAACCTAGCCCTAATTCCTACCTGCTCACTGAGCTCCAGGAACATTGGTCTTCTCTCTGATCTCAAACATTCTTCCACTACAATGTATACTCCAAGAAAATAGGAAGATATCTATCTTGTTTGCCATTGTATCCCAAGCATCTAGGATCGTACGTGGGGCATAGTAGGCAGTCAACAGATATCAAAAATCATGAATCAAATGAATTGAGTGAATGATCATGTAACTTGCTAGGGTCACATAGCCACAAAATGACAGAGGTAAGATTTAAACTCAGGTTTTGGGTTTCTTTTCCCTGACTCCAAAGCCTTCAGAAAGACCCCAGGCCTTCTGAAAGATCCCAGATAAAAAGACGAGAACCTGCCACTGAAGAGCTTTATCTATTGCAAAAGATAAACAAGTAAACCATTCATCCTTCAATACAATAAATATTTATTTAGACAAGAGACTTGGAAAAACAAAGAATCCTGGCACCCAGAGAGCTCATTTTCCCTCATAGTGGTTTTCATCAGAAATTCATATCAAATTTACCCAGGGGATTTTTTTAAATGTTTATGCTTAGGCTATACCTTCCCCACCCCTCAAAGGTTGTAGTTCAATGGGCCTGGATTGGGCATCCGTGTGTGTTTAAAAGCTGCACAGCCAATTTGAATTCACAGCCAGGCTGGCAAATCACTGGTCTAGTAGAATGCCATGTGATAACCTACTATTTCAGAAGAACAAATGAAATGTTATGGGAATCAAGGGGACAAAAGAGGTTTACAAGGGAAGTGACATTTGCGCTGCTAATTGAAAAAGAGATCAGTGTTAGGTGGGGAGGGGGAGAAAAGTAATATGGAGACACAGAAAGATCAGCTCAAGTGAGTACTTCAGAGAGAACAGTTAAGAGTGAAAATATTTACAAGTTTCCTTAGAATCCTAAAGATTAGACCTCAAAGGACCTCAGAGGTCACCTTGAGAAGTACTTCTCAAGCCTAGGAATTGCCTGGGGAGCGTGTTCAATGAAGAGTCCGGCTCAGTAGGTCTGCAGTGGAGTCTGAGATTCTGCATTTCTGACATGCTCCCAGGGGATGCTAATGCTACTGGTCCCTGGGTCACACTTTGAGTCACCAGATTTTAGGGGTTCATGGAAGAACACTGATTTGCCAAGGTAATTACTGAAGTAGAAGTATACCAGCAGACAACTACGACCCAAAGACAGATCAAAGACCGTATCAATCCACCCAGAGACCAAGACTCAAGTTCTTACTGTGGGGATGGCTGAGTCCAGACCAACACCTATGGTAGTTTATAGCTTGTCAGACCATCCAACAGTAACCACTTTCCCTAGGTGCTTGACCTTGAACAAGAGCTAATCTTATACCGCAAATATTTAGGTCTTTGCTGGCTCACAGGAACATTTACCTCCTTCAGTTTATTCTTAAAAAGGGCAGGAATGACAGAAAATAAAGAGCTACTCCTTTGACACTTGATGACAGCGACCTTTCTTGTACTTCAAAATTATTCCAATCTGAAGGAGTCCAACCCGAATCAGAAATTCAGAAATACTCATTTCATAGTCATAGACACTGACTGGAAAACTGTCTTACTCTGCTGTGACATTACAGAGGTATCAAAGTGATACAAAGGAGCAACTTTCAGGGCAACTAATAAATATTCACACTTAAGGAGGTAAAGCACAAGTGAAGCTATCCAATTCTATTTACACCTGCAAAAAAAAAAAAAATACTTAAGTACCATTTTCTTCAAAAAAGTGCACATTTGTCAAATATCAAATCAAAGCAGACATCCAAGCTTAACCTGGATTGTTGCATTTAATCCTCCCCAGCAATTCTAACATAACTGTATATTATTAAATCTGTTTTAGAGGTTAGGACACTGAAACTCAGAGGTATTGATATTAAATAACTTACGAAACCATACATCTAGTAAAAAGCAAAGCTGGGATGGGAATCCAGATGGTCTGACACCAAAGCCTTACTTATGTATTCTTTCCATTTTACCGAACTGCTTTCCATAAGAATGCATGATGTGATCTCCCTGTTACCAGTCCCTACCTATCAATGTACTGAACATAAGACATTTCTGTCAAAGCACCCACTCACTTCTCCCTTATATCAACTAAGGGTTTACTTGTTTGTTTCCCAGAATTGATTCTAAGATCCTGGTCCTTTGAGAAATCAGCCTAAGATAGTGCTTCTCAAAACATGGTCCAGGGAATAGCAGCATCGACATTACCTGGGAACTTGCTAGAAATGCCAATTCTCGGGACCCACTCCAGACCCACTGCATGGGCTGTGCTTTAAGAAACCTCCAGATGATTGTGACATCCACTCAAGTTTGAGAACCACAGCTGTCTATACTCTCTCCAGTTCAAAACCTAGCTGTAAACAAATCACCCTGCCAGAGAATGATAGATTAGAAGGGGTTGACTCAATGGTTTCTCTTGATTCAAATCCAATAATGGAACAAAATTAGAGACGTATTTTCTCAAAAATAGATCAGCCTTTCTCAGGGAAAATCTCCGTTCAATGTAGTTGCTATTCATACCACAAAAATCTCCTAAAATGATCTGATCCTTCCCCCACTCAAACCCCCCAGAATCCCTAAAGGGTCATGTATCAACTTTCTTTCCATTTAAGTGTGTAGAATAACCTAATGATCGTGTAGTTTATTTAACCCAATACAGACTTTTAATTTTCTTCACAGTACACTGACCCACCTCTTAAATCAGACTACAAAAGATTCACTGTGGTTTCTGGCATCAAATTTCAACGACATGGCTTACTTTTCAAGGACCAACAGCCCTCTTTTTCCAACCTTTTATTCCTGTCCTTAACCCAGACTCTCTATGAAAACCAAGAATCAGGTTGGTCTCATCACTAACCAGCAAAGTCATTGTCATTCCCATCTCTGTGCCCTTGCTTATTTTGCTTTCACATTTGGAAATTCCCTATTGCCTCCCTCCTCTTATAGAAACACTACTGTCGGTTTTTCAAGGCCCATCTCAAACCTTATTGCCCGCCCCTCCCTCCCCACCCCCATCAGGCAAATAGGACCCCGTAGTCAAAAAAATATTTTACCCCAGCTTTGGAGTCAGAAAGACTCGAGACTCAGTTCTAATCCAATATTTACCATCTCGTGATCACTGCAAAGTTTGTGAACTTTGATGAGCCTCAGTCTCCTCTTCCCTGAAATGGGCACAGTAAGAACCAACTTTACAAGGTTGCTGTGTGGTTTCAAGGAGAAAGCGTCCCTGACTCAAGGAACAGAATCATCAAAAACTCTCAGCCCACGTTAAGCTCTCACTTCTATGGACTCCTAGAGCAGCTGTAGGCTGTGTCACACAATTTGCCAGATAATGTAACTGTCTAATATTGTGTAACATACAGGCCACGAAATCAAAAGCATGTACAAACTACACTTATAACCTTCTTCCTCTGAGAAAAGACAAGTGGGGTGGGGGTCCTGACTGGAGTTGAAGATGGAGTTCAGGAGCCTGAAAGAGTGAAAGAATCTGACCCCAAAACTTAGGAACTAAGATCCCCGATAAGTGGAATTTCACAACTTTAGAGCATCAAATGCACTCTAAAGGTGGGTAGCATTAGATGAGATCATTTGTTATTAATAATAAATTACCAGAGTGTGGGAGCAATTTTAGTTTGAATATAAATTAGAGAAGATTCAAAATTTGTCTCTATAATCCCAAGAATGTCACTCACTTTCATTCTAATGTGCATTTTTGAACAGGAAAGAAAGGGCGAGGCTTTAGCTTGCTCCTAACCCTGGTTACATACATGATGGCTGCCTGTCAAAATTAAAGCAGCATTGACATAGAGAGCATGATGCGATGCGCTCTGCAAAGAGGAGGGCTTCAAACAAGAGGTCAGGTTGAGATGCCATCTCTCCCCTTGCTACTGGCACACTATGTCTTCCTCCACTGACTTAGGTGGTACAGAAGGAAGAAGCAGAAAACATGGATCTTAGCAAGCTGCTGAGCTGGTTCTGCCTGAAGGTCCCCTCAAAGAGGACTTGGGTTGTACTTTAGCATAAAGGCTATAGATTCTATGGTGAAAAGTGGGCAGGAAATACCTGGGATGATGTCAGTTTTCCTTAGGGCTGATACTCTGAGCACGCTCTCAGAAGTCAGCCTTTCTCTCTGACCAAGGCAGAGATGGAGCGGAGTTCCATCTAAGAGGAATCTAACTCCCCAAGCGAGGGGTGAGGCCCACTGGGGTCCTGACACAGACATCAGCAGCCACCCTTAGAATGGGGCAGTGGGGCAGATGTCTAGGTATTTGCAAGAGAGGGGCGAGGGGCTGGGACCAGCAAAGTAGACCCCCAGAGAGGTGGCAGAATGATTGAGAGGACAAAGTATTTCTAACTAGTTGTGTGGTCTTCCTCCATTCACGTGCTCTGAGCTTCCCCACTCCCATCCATGGGATTCTACCTCCTGCTTTTGGTCCTGATGCACGTTGCTGCAAAAGTGATGCCTTTGTGCTTCACGCCATTGGAAGTATGGGGAATAATTAATAATATCGCATAAGAACATCATCATCTACCAGCTGAAAACCTTGGCTTTAAAGTAGATTCTTCCTTCTCTGATTCCCTTTAATCGATGATCACTCAACACTGTCAAGCCTTCCTATCTAAATATCTCCCAGACCCTTTGCCTTTTCAATACTCTATGACCATTAACGCTGCCCTATTTTGAGCCCTCCAATCCCTCACCCTCACTTCCTATCTCCATTCTCACTAGTATAAAGATAAAATATCTCCCTAGAATATTTTTAAGCCATAAGACACCTATTACATGGTGCCTTGAGTTTTGTTTTCATGTTTTCTTAACAGATATTTTCAAGTGAGCTCAGTAGTGGTAAGGCCATTTGGAAACCAGCAAAGAGTGAACAAAATTATACTGTTCTTCTGAAAGCTTGCAGGTGAAGCACTGTTGAGTGGGTAAAGTTGAAGCCCCCATTTAATCCACAAATAAGCTTTTCAGATGTTATGACTTTAATTTTAGTAACTTTCAGATAGATCCATTAGATACATACAGGGGCTCCCAAGTATGCTTTACCTAAATCCCAGAGTCAACACATCATCAGTTGTCAAGATCAGATTGTGAGTTTATATGTCAAAACTCCATGTCAAGTTCCTTAAATTTTAAACTTTGAAGATTAACACATCCTCAAAGTATACAGTTCAAGGTCTGCAACATTTAGATATTGGCAGGATACCTCCCCTATGTCAATTCTAATTTTGCATTTGCATATGCTTATAGCTGCTAATCGCCACATATACATTTCCAGCAAATATACAATATTATAAAAGAGAAGAGCACAACTGTATTAAAAGGTAGGAGGTAAAAGACCTGATTTCCAAGAAGAAAGAGGTTGAAGCAGTTAATGAAAAAAATGGTATTAATTCCTTTTCTAGTCCAGACTGTTCTGTGTCCTTCTAATTATTTCTGGCTTTTATCATATAGAGGGCAAAAAGAGGTCTAGAAAAGGCACTCAGAGCAGTGGCCAAGTCCTTATTTGACTACTCACTGTGTAACCTTGAATGTAGAGCAAACTCTACTAGATACCTGAGTTTCACCATCTGTAAAATGGGGAACTGGACCAGATTTAAATTGCTTCTAGTATTTAAATTTTATGATTTCATGGATAAAAAAGAATCCGGTTTCACATCTTTATACACACCCTCCACACTTGAAGTGAATGCATTCATTATGCCATTTTTCAAAAAGGAAAAGGAAAGCCCCATATAAGTAACTGAAGCACTTTGGATAGGATAGCACTAACAGGCCTAGGACAACAGCAACACTCTAACACCCAGTTATTTTAGCTTTACACGTGGAAAACTTGTGAAGGTAAATAATAAGCTACCCATTACGCGCCTGGAAAGTTAAGGTTATGACAAAGTTCACTTTTAGGTTGCATTGAAATCTGGTGCCTCACATCTCCCCTCTTCCTCTTCTAGAAAAATAACAAGGCAAGTCCTTCTCCATGTCACTGCCCTTTGAATATTGAAGCACAGCTACATCATCTCTCAATCAGCCTTCTTTCCTCCACACTGAACATTTGCCATTACATCCACCACTCTAATAAGGTGCATGGTTTTCAGACTCTTTAACCATCCACATCACCGTCCTGTGGACACACTACGATTTGGTGATCACTTCTTTAAAATGGGCCTACAGAAAACCAAACACAAACTCTACTAGACAAGCACAAACTTTTGTTAGTGTGTTGGAGTCTTGGAGTTTTAAGAGACTCTGATGAAAGCTATAGATGTTCTTTGGAGAAAGAAGTTCCTACATGTATACAATATATTCATAATCTGCAAATGATCAGTTGTTTCACAATCCCTGACACTCATCTGTGGACCCCATGCTAAGAACCCCTACCCTGGATATACCTAGAGCCCAGGAGGGCTACCATTGCTGATGATCTTAACACTATATTCAGCTTGAATATACAGTGCCATATGAATCCTCTAAAAGGGAGCCAAAGGATAGAAGTAATTAATTTTGAAGTGGGAGTGCTAATAAAATCACTATACATGTTTTCAGGTATTTTTAATGAGAGACTTGTGGGAATTCAACTATGAAATAATCTAACCTATCTATCTATATAACTAAATTTAGTTAAGAGGCATGTTAGCAAACATTGTGACTACCCTCCAAGTGCCAATTCAGACTAAGGCACCTACCGGTGCCAGGTAATATCTCAGATGATACATGTTCAACAGCAGAATAATGATTCATTCTTAGCATGAGGAGCTGTCAAGCAGGAAAGATAGTCATGCAATCCAACACACTGCCACCCACCAAAGAGGTGTTTTCTAGTTCTAATTCCCATTGACTAGAGCACATTAAACCCCTATTGAACATTAAAGTTAAATGACACCTCATCACAGGCTGAATAGCAATCTGTTTAACGTCATTTGTTTTCCTGGGTACAATAATATTTTGCTATGGCTATTCATCAGGCACAGAGAAAACGTGGCTGCAGATGCCTCATTCTTGGTCATCTATTACTAGAACCTTCGTCAAAAAAGTTAGAAGATTGAGAATGGGGAGGAAATTTTTCAATTCTATATCAACAGTTGGTTTTTGGAGCCTGCCCCATATCTTATTGTGCAGTTACTGTTGAAAGCAAAAAGATCCAATTATTGTCCCATAAGAGTAACCACATGGCATGGACATATATACACTACCAAACGTAAATTAGATAGCTAGTGGGAAGCAGCCGCATAGCACAGGGAGATCAGCTCGGTGCTTTGTGACCACCTAGGGGGGTGGGATAGGGAGGGTGGGAGGGAGGGAGACGCAAGAGGGAAGAGATATGGGAACATATGTATATGTATAACTGATTTACTTTGTTATAAAGCAGAAACTAACACACCATTGTAAAGCAATTATACTCCAATAAAGATGTTTAAAAAAAAAGAATATTTAATAACCCCGAAAAAAAAGATTATAGGTTGGTATTGCTTATTTTTTGGACTTTATATAAATGGAATCATACAAAAAAAAAAAAAAAAAGAGTAATCACAGGTACCTGACCTCAAGTCTTGTTGACATAGACCCCAATTCATCACTCCTGCCTAGACCCATTCCTTTGCCATGTGACTTTATAGTCCCTCCCCCTACAGGCAGTGTGCGTTGGGCTTGACCACGTGACTTACTTTGTCCAGTGGAATAAGGGTAGAAGAGACAGTTTCAGTTTCAAGCCTAAGCCTTAAGAGGGACCTCATGGTTCTCATGCTTCTGCTTGCTCCCTTGCATCTCCACCACCACCAGGAAAAAGCATCCCCGGTTAATCAGCTAGTCCAAGACACACAGAAAAGACTCAGACCCAATCTGCAGCTCAGGGCCACCCAGCTAAGCCCAGCCTAGGTCACCTGACCTCAAACCAACCCACAGACATGTGAGCAAAATTATTGCTTACTGTTGCATGCCACAAATACTCCGTTATTGTTAGGAATACAGCAATAGCTGACTCTATACTCAACGTTAAAAAGGTACAACATACTGAAATCGTTGGTTTTACAACTTGCCCTTTTGTCCTATGAGATATTTACATTTACATTATATATCTATACACATTTAGGAAAAATTTTGACTGCCAGGGACTGTGTTAGATGTAGGGCATGCCATGGCAAACAAGCAATGCTCATGGTTGCTTATTGTCTATTGGTCCGAGCTTCATAATATCTCTTACACCTCTGGACATAACGGGAAATATGGTGGGGTATACCAAAATCAGGGCAAGGTATCACTTTATTTCATTTGTAAGCAACTGATGGGATCCGTTATCTCTAAGAGCAACTCATAATTATATTCCCATAGCAATGCTTCATTTTCTGACTGTCAGGAAAATGAAATGCTTCAACATTGGTATGCTTTCCAGATAACTGAAGTTTGCATCTCAAGCTCAGAAATTTGAACTAAATTGGCAGGAACCAGTACTATCCACATCCCTGATATCTCAGAGGACACAGAACATAATTTAACTTTTCTTCCATGACTTAAGGCCGTCATTATGGACTACAGTTGTTGTACTGTGCTGTAATATGGCTCTCGGTCTCTCTCCATGTTTCTCTTTCTCCTCCTTACTAGAAGTCTGTCAACTGTCTCTTCTGCTCTCACCCAACCTGTCTCTAATAGTCCTCTTTCCCTACCTGCCTTCCCCAAACTGCTGCATGTCAACCAGATAACCACACTTATTAAGAAGTATGTATTAACAAGACTCAGTGTGGTACACTGACCCTCTCAAGTTAACTGCATGGTTTTTATACATGGGATTCATAACAGCAAGTCCTGGCCTTCACAATTCTTTTTTGCTAACTTCGTGGTTCAAGGCTGAATATTCTAGAAAAGTGAGGCTACCAGATGAAAGTCTGAAAGTGCAGGGGGGTTAACGTACCTTACATTTTGTTGTGCTTTAAAGATCTTTAAAGTGTTTTTTTTTTTTTTTTGGTATGTAATCTTACTTAATAATCACAATACTATTCAAAGAGCCAGATAAAAAGGATCTCAGACCTAGATGGATTCCCACTCCGGTGTACAGTAGAGAGCTTGTGTTTCTCTCCAAACGCTTAGTAAGATTACAGAGTGTCAACAGTTGGAGGCCCTAAAACCTCAAGCACCATGTAGCTATAAGCAGTTTCTCTAAAAAATAAGTGCCCGGAATGAAGTATCGCTGTAGGTATTCAGACAGGCCAGCTCTGGAGTAAAAAGACAGGCTGGATGGAATCTCTGTCTGCATTGAGATTTTGAATTTCTGCATCAGTTGTATAAAATTTTATTTAAGCAAATCGGACCACACGATCCTAATACGTTTAGTTTTTAAAAGCAATATGTGTCTTAATATTTATTTCTCAAAATCAAATGATCATTTGTTCAGAAAGCTCAATTAATGTGAAAGATTTCGATTTCCATTTTCTTGGTATCACCCACAGTTACGGAGCCGAGGATTACTTCATCACTGAGCGCATAGCAAACAGAGCCAATGTTCCCATTAGTTTTTCCTGTCACATCTAACACAGTGTCTGGGACCTAACAGGCACCCAATAAATGTTTGATGAATCAATGAATTTGTGAACTCATCAGATTTGTAAATCATTTGCCTCGTTTCTTCCCGTTACGGCTGTTTGGGAATCAAAAAATAGAACTAGATTAAATAAACCACTAGCCTATCATTTACCGAGCTCTTTGTATTACCCACGACTTCCATTATTAATTGCCTTCTGTGTAGGAAATATCGAACAATGGCATGGAGGGAAGAAGGCAGACACGGAAGAGAAAGCAAGCGGGGAAGGCAGCAATTACCCTGAAGTAGAACTAATTGTTCCAAATCCATTGCCTTCGGCTTCAGTTCACATAATAACTGTTTCTGTGCTGCTTCTGACTATACACCACACGTCAGCGCCACTGATGGAATGCAATAAAAACCAAATTCCTTTTGCTTCTCTCCATATACAGTCTATGCACATAGCCAGTAAATGGGTTCAAATGCCGTCACAAAAGATGTTCCAGCTGTGGCCTCCATTGGCCGTATGTGGGATTGTGTAGACACAGTTCTGAGAAAAAGTCTAAGCTATGGCGGGTGGAGGGGAGGGGGGTTCTCAACTATCTGTTATCATCTCCGTGTTTACAAATTTATGACATGAAAACAGGAAGTAGTTTGGACTGTTTGTTGATATTCCCCCCTTGCACCTACATAGCTCACTGAGCAATTCAGTCGCAACAGGTAGACATTTGCATGTACTGTGCATATTTAAATTCAGCCACCTGCCAGAGCCCTCCAACAGCTGTCTAAACATCAGTCACCCTAAATTAAGTTATTCCCTAAGATCTCAAGACTGTCTATTTTCTTTTTTTTTTTTTTTAGTTATTATTAGTTAAAGGGATCACATGGTGTATTCTTTCAGAATGTTTTGCTTCATTTCTTTTTTATCATGAGGGGGAAAAGGTAAAAAGTTGGTCCCCAATTTTTCCCACTCTTCTTCCAAACTCACCCTTACCAACAAAGGTAGCAAAGGTAGCACTGTTAACAGTTGAATATGTATCCTTTCAGTCATTTTCCATAAACATACTAACCCCAGAGAGACATACACCTGTATGTGCACACATTTGCACAGATACTCACCCTATACAATCATTCACATCCTATTTTCTGAGTTTCTATGGAAACACTCATAGTTTTGTAATCACCTTTTCCATTCAGTTTCTTCCAACTGTTTTTTTTTTTTTTTGGCCGCACCGTGCAGCATGCAGGATCTTAGTTCCCCAGTTCCCCGACCAGGGATCGAACCCAGGCCCCCTGCATTGGGAGCGCAAAGTCTTAGCCACTGGACTGCCAGGGAAGTCCCTTCTTCCAACATTTTAAAGATAAACCTTCATACAGGTGTAAATCATAGTGACCAATACAGAAATCAGTGATCATCCCTATTGGGGAACAAATGTGTGTGATGCGTGTGTGTCTCACCTCTCAGACTCAGACAAGACAGCGGTGAGAGAGTTCGTTAAATCCACCTAGGTGCTTCTTATTTATAAAGCTTGAGGGGGGCTCTTAAATTGGGATATCATTTTGTTACAAAACTAAAACTGCATCAACACAGAAATGAGTCAAAATACAAATAGTATCATAAACAATTAAATCAGAAACATTGATTTCTTCATTCAAAAAATATATGCATGCCTATCGCATACTGGGCATCATGCTAAGAATTGTTGATATAAGGATAAAACATAGTCTAATTACTAGAGCTAATTACAGAACGTATCATAAGTGTAGTTTTCATTTAATCACCAGTCCCTTTTCACTAACAGAAGAGTAGTATCTAAAGACAAAGTCTTAGTTCCAATTTTCATATAAAACTGAGGGACAGTCTACAAATACCTGACCAGTACTCTTCAAAAATGTCAAGGTCATGAAAAATACAGAAAATCTAAGAAATTATCACACATCAAAGGAGACTAAGGAGCATGACAACTCAATGTGAAACAGTATCCTGGAATGGATCCTGAAACAGAAAAAGGACATTAGTGGAAAAACTAGGGCAAATCCAAGTAAAGTCTGGAGTTTAGTTAATAGTATTGAACCAATGTTTTGACAAATGTACATAGTAACGTACATTGGGGAAGCTGGGTGAAGGGTATAGAGAAACTCTCAGTACCATTCTGGCAACTTTTCTGTAGCATTAGAGTTATACCAAATAAAAGCTCAGGGAACTAAGATTCCACATGCCATATGGCCTGGCCAAAAAAATAAATAATAAGTAGATCGATATCAGTAAAGATGAGGAAGAGAAATAGAAGAGCAATTTAATATTTTTATTTTTCTCTATGCCAGACACCATGCTAAATATTTCCTATGTACAATCACAATTAAATCTCCACAACAGCCCCAAAGATATATCCTATTATTACCTCTATTTCACTGAAGAGGAAAGTGGAGATCAGAGAAGTGAAGTAACTTGTCCAAGGATACAGAGGTAGGAAGTGGCAGAGACAAGGTTGGAAGCCTGATATCAAGATGAAAGCAAAGTCTAGAATCTTAGCCACTATGTCTACCACCCCCCCTAAAGAATGTGGCTTTCATTCCAGAGGCTCCAAACTGCTTGACTTCCTGCAGTGGTAACAATGCTGAAATAAATGCTATCTTTAGGAAAGCTTTTGTATTTACTAAGTGTCCTTCCTAATGTCCAAGACTTACTACATCAACTGAGGCCGTTTTTGGTTTTTGTACTGCTGTTTCTCTTAGCTGTCAGCTACCTCTATCATTCTCCATTTGCCCATTTATATACAGCCCTTACTCCACTGAGTGGAAACCCATCCTCCAGTCTCATCAGAACAATCCAGGCTCCCTGTCATCCTTTGCACTTGGAGCAATGCATTAGTAGCACTAGGGAGCATCTGATTCCCGTAGGACCTGAGTTGGGTTTTGCAAAGCTGTCCTTGCTTCTTGTGTTCATCTATGCATGAGTGTCTCAAGGACTCAAGTTTTTCTCTGGCCATCTGTCCTAAGGTTAGGCTTCAGACTTTGCACTTATCTTAAGAATCTCCCCTGTGGTCACTGGGTCAGTGGCTTCATTGGTGGTATCATTCCGGCATAGTTCACACCTGAGCCTCACAGAACAGTGGTAACACATCTGCCTTAATGCCCTCTCTTGAAACGCCAGTGTCAAGGTTTGCCTGGTTTTTGCTATCAGTGAGAGTTATCTTGTTCCATGGTTTCAAGAGGAAAGGACGATGTTCTGGGCAAAAGGCCTTAAGGAAATCTTATCCTTGGAACCGTAGACTCCAATCTCCAAGGTCTTTCACTGCTTCACTTTTGAAACTGCTTCACTCTTGAAACTGCTTCACTTTTGAAATTGTTTCCATTCTCCTCCAGGTGCAGGTAACAGAACAAAATGCCACCTTACTGTGTAAAGCTGCAACTCAAAATCTAACCACTGCTTTTCCAAATTAAAGCAGCTGATTTCTAATAATAAAGGGCGCTTTCAGCCTGTCAAAGCTGCTAAGTGACTGTTTCCTTTCCTCACTCAATAAAGAAAGTCTGTAATCTACATGAGTGAGTGAGAGGGAAATGCTAGCCCAGCCAACAAATGTGCTCACCTTATCCCTCAGAAGTATGCAGAGAGACAGCAGAACAGCTCTGACCCAACTAGAGGAAAGGAACACCTTTCCAGATGCAGGGGATTTTTACGAGGAAGGAAGTACAATAAGGTACTCAACCGGTTGACACTTTCCTCTTCTGAGCGTTTGGCAGGTTAATTTCACCATTAACTTTCAATGATATACTTGGATTCAAATGCCTGACTCACTGTGTGAGCTAGAACAAGTCCTTTCTTTCTGGATGCCAGTTTCCGGATCTGTAAAGTGAGGGAGTTGGATTAAAGGTCTCTGAGGGCCCTGCCACTCTGACATTATAACAGTTCAACAACTGGGTACACAGATCCAAAGTGCGGTTCAAATGATGGCCAACACCCAGACAATGGTGCCAATCTCGTCCTGCTAGCCTGGCATGCCCAAAACACTAATGAGCATGCAAAAAAAGTCCCAAGCAAAATAATTTGCCACACCAACATATTCAGGTTTTCTTTCTCCCAATTGTTGAGTTGGAATAGTCTATTCTCTGTGCTTTGAATTCTTTCCCTCATTCCCATTTCCACATCCTTTTCCTTGATATTACCCTATCTAGGTAGCTGTCCTCCCCTTCCCCTACCCAAAACCAATCCCTCCTTCAAAGCACAGCCCAACATATTTGCTGAATATTTGAGTTTTTACTGATTTCTCCCAGCTAGTGATCTCTTCCGCCTTTGAACTCCAATAGCACTGTGTGAAAAAGCTGGCAATTCTTTTGTTTAATTGTCTGTTCAAAATGTGTTCTATATTTTGGTTCTCTCTTTTAAAAAGGCCTTTCTGGGGAGACGCAATAGGGAAGAGATATGGGAACATATGTGTATGTATAACTGATTCACTTTGTTATAAAGCAGAAACTAACACACCATTGTAAAGCAATTATACTTCAATAAAGATGGTTAAAAGAAAAAAAAAGGCCTTTCTGATCGTAACCTAAGGCATCTCTGAAGTAAAACAAACATTCTAATTAACTATCAAGTCCCTTCATATTTATTAAGAAAAAGGAACAAAAAAGTTTGTCTTATTCTATCCCTAGGGAAAAAAAAATGTTACAAGTAGGTTTAACTCCAAAGAAATCCCAGCTCTGACTACTGAAACTTCAAAAACAGGGCTTGGAAGTGATCTGAAGTAAAGGGACCGTGGTACTTCCCGGCCTTTTTTTTTTTTTTTCTTTTCATTATTACTGTTAATAGTGCTAATGTTAGTATATTAGTATCATTAGAGACCGTTGTGATTGTTAAAGACAAAGAAGAACTAGATTTTCTGCTGCAGAAGTGAGGGTTTTAGAAAAGGTTTTAGGGAAGGGCATAGGCCATTTTACCTGCGAGGGAAATCTAGAGATATAAGGTAATGCTTTCTCTCATCAACTCAGAAAGAAACAGGAAAGAGCCTTGGCTGGAGTAAGATAAAGAATAAACTCAGGGGACTTGCCTGGCTGTCCAGTAGTTACAACTCCGCCTTCCAATGCAGGGGGCGCGGGTCCGATCCCTGGGCGGCGAACTAAGGTCCCACACGCCTGGTGGGGGAACTAAGGTCCCACATGCCGTGGGGTGTGGCCAAAAATTAAAAAGGAATAAACTCAAACCAAGTGTTCAGTACTCCACTGCAAGGGTTTAAATCTTTTCCAAACAGTGACTTAAATAGCACATTGATTTTCTTAACTCTGTTAACTACTCTTAAAGGTACAATCAAGTAGCTCAGATCAAACATTTAACCAATATTTATGGAGCAATATCATGGGCGAGGCATCAGCTAGATGGTATAGGGAACACAAGAGAAATTAACATGCTCCAGAATGAGCTTGTACTCTAACACAGGGAGCTTCAGTTGGAAGGAAGGGAAGGAAGGGAGGGAGGAATTTCCAGGGCAAAAAACTAAGAATCCTTGACGTTCCTCTCTTTCATCATATTCAGTTTTCTTTCTTTTTTTTCACACCTGTCCTCGGCTTCTCTTAACTTCCTCTTTCTCCCTGGCTACATTTCTATGCCCCTCTACACTGTCCCACACACAACTGTCAGGGTGATCGTTATACAACACACTCTATGATTCAGCCACACCAAATTATTTGTGTCAGAATCACATATCTCTGGACATTCTCAGGCTGTTCCCTCTGCCCATTATTGCCCTTTAAGACTTGGCCAAAAATCACCTAAGTGAAATTTTTCCTGACTCTGGCAGGCAAAAATAGTCCTTCCTCTGTGATCCCACAGCACCCAGCAGATAAATGCATTAGCACTTAGCAAAGTGTGTGGACATTATTTGCTTATATTCCATCTCCCTCTTCAGACAATTGTGTGAGACAGGATTCTGCTGCAGGAAACAGAAACGACGCTAGCATTTTAAACAGAAAGCTATGTAACACAAGGGATTCCGTACATATAAGATCACTGGAAGTGACAGAGGAGCGGGTTCTGGGCTGAGCCCCTCAGACAACCTTTGCCACAGTCAGGAAAACGGAGAATCAGGAGGCCACCACTGGCACCACTGAGACATAGAACACACTTCTACACATGTAATCCAGACAGGATACAGAGCCACCATCATGATGAAGGCTTCTACAAAGCTACTGACTAAACCCCAGAAGACTGCCTCAGAAATGACCACTCTTTCCACAGCAGGGTTTCAGAAAAGCAACAGATAAGACAGCAGTACGGCCACTGCCTCATTTCTGCCTCCAAATCTCATGTGAGTGCATCTATTTGGTGGATGCAAGGAGAACCCTAGCTACGAGAGCCTCTGAGATACGGATTTTTAACTTTCAAAACTTGGCAATATAGAAAAGCACACAATACAGAAGTTGGAGTAGATGGTGAGTAACAATCTACCATAAGTACCATGTATTTAGTACCTAGAAATAGTACTTAATAAATGAATGCAACTATGCAATACCCAATTATGAAGGTTGTTGGGTATTTTTAAAGCTGTCCCTATTTTTTGCTTTCTGTTTTTCTGATTGCAAAAGTTATTCATTTTAGAAGAATGTTCACCTTAGCATTATTTATAAAGGGGACATCTGGAATAATCCAAATAGAAAACAAGAGGAGGTGAATTAAATGAATTATGACAGAATATTAGGCAGTCATTAAAATGATGACATAGATCTCTCTTTTGACATGGGAAGATACTCATGGTCTGTGTGGAGAAGTAGGTTACAATCTATGCCACACCACAAAAATAAATTCCAGGTAAGTTAAAGGTATGAATATGAGAAGCAAACTTGAAAATTTGGAGAACTGAAAAATAACTTCAGGATAGGAAAAAATGTCCAAGATAAGACAATAAACAAGCACAAACCATGCTAAATCTGACGCCATTGAAAGGTAGAAATTTGTATACAATGAAGTAACCAAAAAAAAAAAACCCATCAACACAGGATTAGTATCAAGATTATATAAAGAAATAATCATGATGAACAGAACTGGAGGTATCACACTCCCTGACAATATTACAAAGCTCTTAGTATTCAAAACAGTATGGCATTGGCACAAAAACAGACACATAGATCAATGGAAAAGAACAGAGAACTCAGAAATAAACCCACACAAGTATGGTCAATTAATCTATGAGAAAGGAGGCAAGAATATACAATGGAGAAAGACTGTCTCTTCAATAAGTGGTGCTGGGAAAACTGGACAGCTACATGTAGAAGAATCAACTGGACTATTCCCTCACACCATGCACAAAAATTAACTCAAAACTTATTAAAGACCTAAATGTAAGATGGGAAACCATAAAACACTTAGAAGAAAATATAGGCAGTATGCTCTTTGACATAGCTTAGCAATATTTTTCTGGATCTCTCTCCTCAGGTAAGAGCAACAAAAGCAAAAGCAAGCAAATGAGACTACAACAAATTAAAAACGTTTTGTACAGGAAAACAAACCATCAACAACAAAAAAAGGCAACCTCCTGAATGGGAGAAAATATTTGCAAATGCTATATCTGATGAGGGGTTAATACCCAAAATACATAAAGAACTCATACAACTAAATATAAAAAAAAATTCAGATTTTAAAATGGGTAGAGGACCTGATTAGACATTTTTCCAAAGATGATATACAGATAGACAACAGGCACATGAAAAGATGCTCATCACTCATCAGAGATATGCAAATCAAAACCACCATGAGCTATCACCTCACACGTGATAGAAAGGCTATTATCAAAAAGATAAGAAATAACAACTGTTGGTGAGGTTGTAGAGAAAGGGGAACACTTGTGCTCTGTTGGTTGGAATATAAATTGGTGCAACCACTATGGAAAACAGTATAGAGGTTCCTCAAAATATTAAAAATAGAACTACCATATGATGCAGCAATCCCACTTCTGGATATTTATTGAAAGAAAATGAAGACACTAATTCAAGAAGATATATGCACCCCAATGTTCACTGCAGCATTATTTACAATAGCTAACACTATGAAAGCAACCTAAGTGTCCATCGATAGATTGATACAATCTATCTTTCTAATGTGGAAAAATACATATATCTATACACACACACACCACACTCATACATATACACACAACTGATTATTATTCAACCATGAAAAGAATGACATCTTACTATTTGTGACATGGATGGACCTAGAGGGTATTCCGCTAAGTGAAGTAAGTCAGACAGAAAAAGACAAATACCATATTTTTCCATTATGTGTGGAATCTATAAAAGGAAACAAATGAACAAACATTGCAAAACAGAAATGGACTCATAGATACAGAGCCCAAGCTGGTGATTGCCAGAGGGCACGGGATGTGGGGGGAAGTGCAAAACAGGGGAAGGGAATTAAGAAGTACAAACTTCCAAATATAAAATAAATCATGTGGATGTAATGTAGAGCACAGGGAATATAGTCAATAATACTATAATAGGGGGGAGACCTTCAAGATGGCAGAAGAGAAAGACGTGGAGATCACCTTCCTCCTCACAAATACATCAGAAATACATCTACATGTGGAGCAACTCCTACAGTACACCTACTGAACACTGGCAGAAGACATCAGACTTCCCAAAAGGCAAGAAACTCCCCATGTACCTGGGTAGGGCAAAAGAAAAAAGAAAAAAGAGAGACAAAAGAATAGGGACAGGGCCTGCACCAGTGGGAGGGAGCTGTGAAGGAGGAAAGGTTTCCACACACTAGGAAGCCCCTTTGCGGGCGGAGACTGCGGGTGGCAGAGGGGGGAAGCTTCGGAGCCATGGAGGAGAGCGCAGCAAGAGGGGTGCGGAGGGCAAAGTGGAGAGATTCCCGCACAGAGGATGGGTGCTGACCAGCACTCACCAGCCTGAAAGGCTTGTCTGCTCACCCGCTGGGGCGGGCAGGGGCTGGGAGCTGAGGCTTGGGCTTCAGAGGTCGGATCCCATGGAGAGGACTGGGGTTGGCTGCGTGAACACAGCCTGAAGGGGGCTAGTGTCCCACAGGTGGCCAGGAGGGAGTCCCAGAAAAGTCTGGAACTGCCTGAGAGGGAAGAGATCACTGTTTCAGGGTGCATGAGGAGAGGGGATTCAGAGCACCGCCTAAACAAGCTCCAGAGACGGCGCGAGGCGCGGCTATCAGCACGGACACCAGAGATGAGCATGAGATGCTAAGGCTGCTACTGCAGCCACCAAGAAGCCCGTGTGCAAGCACAGGTCACTATCCACACCTCCCCTCCTGGGAGCCTGTGCAGCCCGCCACTGCCAGGGTCCCGTGATCCAGGGACAACTTCCCTGGGAGAACACACAGCATGCCTCAGGCTGCTGCAACGTCATGAGGGCCTCTGCCGCAGCAGGCTCGCTCCGCATTGTGTACCCCTCCCTGCCCCAGGCCTGAGCGAGCCAGAGCCCCCAGTCAGCCACTCCTTTAACACCGTCCTGTCTGAGCGAAGAAGAGATGCCCTCAGGTGACCTACACGCAGAGGTGGGACCAAATCCAAAGCTGAACCCCAGGAGCTGGGCGAACAAAGAAGAGAAAGGGAAATCTCTCCCAGCAGCCTCAGGAGCAGATTAAATCTCCACAATCAACTTGATGTACCCTGAACCTGTGGAATACCGGAATAGACAACGAAACATCCTAAAATTGAGGTGGTGGACTTTGGGGGCAACGATATATATATATATTTTTTTCCTTCTTCTCTTTTTGTGAATGTGTATGTGTATGCTTCTTTGTGTGATTTTATCAGGATAGCTTTGCTTTTACCATTTGTCCCAGGGTTCTGTCTTTCTCTTTTTTATTGGTATAGTTTTTAGTGCTTGTTATCACTCGTGGATCTGTTTTTTGATTTGGTTGCTTGCTTCTTTCTTCCTTTCTTTTTTTTAATTACTTTTTAATATTTTTATTTTTAATGTTTACTTTTTATTTTTTATGTTAATAACTTTATTTTATTTTATTTTTCTTTCTTTCTTTCTTTTGCTCTCCATTTTCTTCTGAGCCATGTGGCTGACAGGGTCTTGGTGCTCTGGCCAGGTGTCAGGCCTGTGCCTCTGACGTGGGAGAGCTGAGTTCAGGACATTGGTCCACCAGAGACCTCCTGGCTCCATGTAATATACAACGGCAAAAGCTTTCCCAGAGCTTTCCATCTCAACGGTAAGACCCAAATCCACTCAATGACCAGAAAGCTACAGTGCTGGACACCCTATGCCAAAGAACTAGCAAGACAGGAACACAACCCCACGCATATGGACAGAGGCTGCCTAAAATCTTAATAAGGTCACAGACACCCCAAAACACACCACCTGATGTGGTCCTGCCCACCAGAAAGACAAGATCCAGCCTCATCCACCAGAACATAGGCACTAGTCCCCTCTACCAGGAAGGCTAGACAATCCATTAAACCAACCTCACCCACTGGGGACAGACACCAAAAACAATGGGAACTACGAACCTGCAGCCTGAGAAAAGGAGACCCCAAACACAGTAAGTTAAGCAGAATGAGAAGACAGAAAAACACAGAGCAGATGAAGTAACAAGGTAAAAACCCACCACACCAAACAAATGAAGAGGAAATAGGCAGTCTACCTGAAAAATAATTCAGAGTAATGATAGTAAAAATGATACAAAATCTTGGAAATAGAATGGAGAAAATACAAGGAACATTTAACAAGGACCTAGAGGAACTAAACAGCAAACAAACAATGATGAACAACAAAATAAATGAAATTACAAATTCTCTAGAAGGAATCAATAGCAGAATAACTGAGGCAGAAGAACACATAAGTGACCTGGAAGATAAAATAGTGGAAATAACTACTGCAGAGCAGAATAAAGAAAAAAGAGTGAAAAGAATTGAGGATAGCTACAGAGACCTCTGGGACAACATTAAACCCACCAACATTTCAATTATAGGCGTCCCAGAAGAAAAAGAGATAAAGAAAGGGACTGAGAAAATATGTGAAGAGATTAGAGTTGAAAACTTGCCTAATATGGGAAAGGAAAGAGTTAATTAAGTCCAGGAAGCGCAGAGAGTTCCATACAGGATAAATCCGAGGAGAAACACGCCAAGACACACATTAATCAAAGTATCAAAAATTAAATACAAAGAAAAAATATGAAAAGCAGCAAGGGAAAAACAACAAATAACACACAAGGGAATCCCCATAAGGTTAACAGCTGATCATTCAGCAGAAACCCTCCAAGCCAGAAGGGAATGGCAGGACATATTTAAAGTGATGAAAGGGAAAAACCTACAACCAAGATTAATCTACCCAGCAAGGATCTCATTTAGATTCAATGGAGAAATTAAAATCTTTACAGACAAGCAAAAGCTAAGAGAATTCAGCACCACAAAATCAGCTTTACAACAAATGCTAAAGGAACTTCTCTAGGCAGGAAACACAAGAGAAGGAAAAGACCTACAATAAAAAACCCAAAACAATTTAAAAATGGTAATAGGAACATACATATAGATAATTACCTTAAATGTAAATGGATTAAATTCTCCAAGCAAAAGACACAGACTGGCTGAATGGACACAAAACCAAGACCCGTATATATGCTATCTACAAGAGTCCCACTTTAGACCTAGGGACACATACAGACTGAAAGTGACGGGGTGGAAAAAGATATACCATGAAATTGGAAATCAAAAGAAAGCTGGAGTAGCAATTCTCATATCAGACAAAATAGACTTTAAAATAAAGACTACTGCAAGAGACAAAGAAGGACACTACATAATGATCAAGGGATCAATCCAAGAAGAAGATATAACAATTGTAAATATTTATGCACCCAACATAGGAGCACCTCAATACATGAGGCAAACGCTAACAGCCATAAAAGGGGAAATCGACAGTAACACAATCATAGTAAGGGAATTTAACACCCCACTTTCACTAATGGACAGATCATCCAAAATGAAAATAAATAAGGAAACACAAGCTTTAAATGACACATTAAACAAGATAGACATAATTGATATTTATAGGACATTCCATCCCAAAACAACAGAATATACTTCTCAAGCGCTCATGGAACATTCTCCAGGATAGATCATATCTTGGGTCACAAATCAAGCCTTGGTAAATTTAAGAAAATTGAAATCGTATCAAGTATCTTTTCCGACCACAACGCTATGAGACTAGATATCAATTACAGGAAAAAAATCTGTAAAAACCACAAACACATGGAGGCTAAACAATACACTGCTTAATAGCCAAGAGATCACGGAAGAAATCAAAGAGGAAATCAAATATCTACAAACAAATGACAATGAACACACGACGACCCAAAACCTATGGAATGCAGCAAAAGCAGTTTTAAGAGGGAAGTTTATAACAATACAATCCTACCTCAGGAAACAATCAACATCTCAAATAAACAACCTAACATTATACCTAAAGCAATTAGACAAAGAGGAACAAAAAAACCCCAAAGTTAGCAGAAGGAAAGAAATTGTAAAGATCAGATCAGAAATAAATGAAAAACAAATGAAGGAAACAATAGCAAAGAACAATAAAACTAAAAGCTGGTTCTTTGAGAAGATAAACAAAATTGATAAACCATTAGCCAGACTCATCAAGAAAAAAAGGGAGAAGACTGAAATCAACAGTATTAGAAATGAAAAAGGAGAAAGTAACAACTGACACTGCAGAAATACAAAGGATCATGACAGATTACTACAAGCAACTCTATGCCAATAAAATGGACAACCTGGAAGAAATGGACAAATTCTTAGAAAAGCATAACCTTCCAAGACTGAATGAGGAAGAAATAGAAAATATAAACAGACCAATCACAAGCACTGAAATTGAAACCGTGATTAAAAATCTTCCAACAAACAAAAGCCCAGGACCAGATGGCTTCACAGGCAAATTCTATCAAACATTTAGAGAAGAGCTAACACCTATCCTTCTCAAACACTTCCAAAATATAGCAGAGGAAGGAACACTCCCAAACTCATTCTACAAGGCCACCATCACCCTGATACGAAAACCCTACAAAGATGTCAAAAAGAAAGAAACCTACAGGCCAATATCACTGATGAACATAGATGTAAAAATCCTCAACAAAATACTAGCAAACAGAATCCAACAGCATATTAAAAGGATCATACACCATGAGCAAGTGGGGTTTATCACAGGAATGCAAGGATTCTTCAGTATATGCAAATCAATCATTGTGATATTCCATATTAACAAATTGAATAAAAACCGTATGATCATCTCAATAGATGCAGAAAATGCTTTTGAGAAAATTCAACACACATTTATGTTTTTAAAAAACCCTCCAGAAAGTAGGTATAGAGGGAACTTACCTCAACATAATAAAGGCTCTATATGACAAACCCACAGCCAACATCGTCCTCAATGGTGAAAAACTGAAACCATTTCCACTAAGATCAGGAAGAAGACAAGGTTGCCCACTCTCACCACTATTATTCAACATAGTTTTGGAAGCTTTAGCCACAGCAATCAGAGAAGAAAAAGAAATAAAAGAATAGAAATTGGAAAAGAAGAAGTAAAGCTGTCACTGTCTGCAGATGACATGATACTATACATAGAGAATGCTAAAGATGCTACCAGAAAACTGCTAGAGCTAATCAATGAATTTGGTAAAGTAGCAGGATACAAAATTAATGCACAGAAATCTCTTGCTCTCCTATACACTAATGATGAAAAATCTGAAAGAGAAATTAAGGAAACACTCCCATTTACCATTGCAACAAAAAGAATAAAATACCTAGGAATCAACCTACCTAAGGAGACAAAAGACCTGTATGCAGAAATCTATAAGACACTGATGAAAGAAATTAAAGATGATACAAACAGATAGAGAGATATACCATGTTCTTGGATTGGAAGAATCAGCATTGTGATAATGACTATACTACCCAAAGCAATCTACAGATTCAATGGAATCCCTATCAAACTACCAATGGCATTTTTCACAGAACTAGAACAAAAAAGTTCACAATTTGTATGGAAACACAAAAGACCCCAAATAACCAAAGCAATCTTGAGAAAGAAAAATGGAGCTGGAGGAAGCAGGCTCCCTGACTTCAGACTATACTACAAAGCTACAGTAATCAAGACAGTATGGTACTGGCACAAAAACAGAAATATAGATCAATGGGATAGCCCAGATATAAACCCACACACATATGGTCACCTTATTTTTGATAAAGGAGGTAAAATTATATAATGGAGAAAAAGTCTCTTCAATAAGTTGTGCTGGGAAAACTGGACAGCTACAGGTAAAAGAATGAAATTAGAACATTCCCTAACACCATACACAAAAATAAACTCAAAATGCATTAAAGACATAAATGTAAGGCCAGACACTATAAAACTCTTAGAGGAAAACCTAGGCAGAACACTCTATGACATAAATCACAGCAAGATCCTTTTTGACCTACCTCCTACAGAAATGGAAATAAAAACACAAATAAACAAATGGGACCTAATGAAACTTAAAAGCTTTTGCACAGCAAAGGAAACCATAAACAAGACCAAAAGACAACCCTCAGAATGGGAGAAAATATTTGCAAATGAAGCAACTGACAAAGGATTAATCTCCAAGATTTACAAGCAGCTCATGAAGCTCAATAACAAAAAAACAAACAACCCTATCCAAAAATGGGCAGAAGACCTAAATAGACATTTCTCCAAAGAAGATAGACAGATTGCCAACAGACAGATGAAAGAATGCTCAACATCATTAATCATTAGAGAAATGCAAGTCAAAACTACAATGAGATATCATCTCACACTGGTCAGAGTGGCCATCATCAAAAAATCTAGAAACAATAAATGCTGGAGAGGGTGTGGAGAAAAGGGAACACTCTTGCACTGTTGGTGGGAATGTAAATTGATAAGAGCCACTATGGAGAACAGTATGGAGGTTACTTAAAAAACTAAAAATAGAACTATCATACGACCCAGCAATCCCACTACTGGGCATATACCCTGAGAAAACCATAATTCAAAAAGAGTCATGTACCAAAATGTTCATTGCAGCTCTATTTACAATAGCCAGGACATGGAAGCAACCTAAGTGTCCATCATCAGATGAATGGATAAAGAAGATGTGGCACATATATACAATGGAATATTACTCAGCCATAAAAAGAAACGAAATGGAGGTATTTGTAGTGAGGTGGATGGAGTTAGAGTCTGTCATACAGAGTGAAGTAAGTCAGAAAGAGAAAAACAAATATCGTATGCTAACACATATATATGGAATCTAAGGAAAAAAAAAAAAGGTCATGAAGAACCTAGTGGCAAGATGGGAATAAAGACACAGACCTACTAGAGAATGGACTTGAGGATATGGGGAGGCGGAGGGGTAAGATGTGACAGGGTGAGAGAGTGGCATGGACATATATACGCTACCAAATGTAAAATAGATAGCTAGTGGGAAGCAGCCGCATAGCACAGGGAGATCAGCTCGGTGCTTTGTGACCACCTAGAGGGGTGGGATAGGGAGGGTGGAGGGAGATGCAAGAGGGAGGGGATATGGGGATATATGTATATGTATAGCTGATTCACTTTGTTATAAAGCAGAAACACACCATTGTAAAGCAATTATACTCCAATAAAGATTTTAAAAAATAATAATAATACTATAATAACTTTTTATGATGACATGGTAATTTGATTTATGGTGATCATTTCACAATGTATAAAAATATCAAATCACTATATGGTTCGCCTGAAACTAATATATTGTAAGTCAATTAAACTTCAATTAAAAAAGAATCAACAAAACGTAAGCAGCCTACCAAGAAAAAAAGGAGCAAAAGATATTAACAGGTAATTCACAGGTTTAAAAAATGGCTGATAAACATTTGAAAAGTTGCTCAATCTCACTAGTAATTAGGGAAATGCAAAATTTTTAAGTGTGACATTGGCAAGTTTTGGCAAAACTTTGGGGCCACAGGAAGTCACAGACAGTAGGGAAAGCACATCATTTTCACAACCACCATGCAGAGTGATTTTGCTCTATCTCTACAGCTACATGTGTGCACCCTGTACCCAGCATTTCACACGTAGGTAATACCGCAGATTAGCAAACGTTTTCTGTAAAGGGCCAGACCGTAAATATTTTAGGTTTTGCAGTCCATATAATCTCTGCTGCAGCTACTCAACTCTTTCATTATGGCATGAAAGGAGCCATTGAGAACTCAGAAACAAATGGGCGTGGCAGTGTACCCATAACATTTTATTTACAAAAACAGGCAACAAGCTAGATTTAGTCCATGATGTGTAGTTTCTTGATTACTTCCAGGAAAAACTGCCACGTATATACACAAAGGAGGAGGCAGGAGACAAGCGCAAGGATATTCACCACAGCAATATTTATAATGGAAAAGATTAGAAGTAATCTAAATGTCCACCAGCAAGAGAATTGGTAAACGAAGTATGCTAAAACCATAAAATGGAATACAACACAGCAGGTAAAATGACAGAGCCAAATTATATTTAATGATACAGTCTTTAACTTTAAAAAAATAATGGGGTAGGATGAAACATACACGTGTATGTGTAAATTTTAATAATATGAATGGGCACTGGACGATTTTTTATTGTGTTCATTGTTCTTTCCTATATTGCCCAATTCTTAACAAGTAACATGTATTCATATTGGTTTTAAATCATATTCATTATGGAATATTTGGAAAGCACACAAAATGTAAAAAGGAAAAAAAAAAATCACCCATCATCCCACCACCTTCCTAATGAAACCCACTGTAAACATTTTTGACATAATTCCTTTCATTATATTTTTTTGTCCCTTGTCTGTCTCCTTGCAACAGTTGAGATGGTACTAAACGTGCACTTCTTTTATTCTAGGCACTTCTCTATGTTAAATTCTTTATAAGCGTCATTTTCCATAGCTGGGTACTATTCGTATTTTTTCACCTCTTTTCTAGAAATTCTGGAATATACGTACATAGCACATTCATAACATAAGCCTCAAATTCCACAGCTTCTATATATTGAGGATCAATGAGGTATCTGTCGGTTCTGTTCCTGCCAGCATTCCGCAATGACTAAAACACCCACTTGAATAAGCAAAAATTAAGTGGATTTAACAAACTATCTTTCAGAATGAATCCACTGGAGTTTGTCTCAATAAATTAGCAAAGATCCTTTGGACTCTCATGATCTTCTGGTAAAACAAGTCACTGCTTGATATTTTTGTGCCCTTGGTTCCACAGGTTAGAAGCTATCAGTTGTCATTTTGTGGCTCTGGTATATACCCTGAGGTGGTGGCCTCCATCTGAGACACTGAGCATGCTTTGCAAGCCTCTCAACTACACGCAAAGAAAGGTGACATTTTGGATCTAAATTCAGTAGCTCTGTCGTTCCCTAGATGCTATTTTAAAAGGTTATTGATGTCTTTCTGTGAAATAATACGGTTATAAATATAAATAAGATGATTTCAAACTGCTACTTTATTAATTCAGTTGTTATTGTTTTTCATAATATATATCCTTGGGTCATTTAAGCCATGTGCCACTGCACTTTTCTTAAGCAAGGTACAAACAAGCTTTCCCTTTTTAGATTGTAGTATAGAAAGTAACCAAAAAAAAAAAAAAATCAATACAGTTGGAGATCTTATTTTGAATGGATCAACCTCCAGTTCCCATGGACTGCTAGATAAGCCACGAGTCATCACTTGGCCTTTGTTATACCAACCTCCCCACTGACCTTCCCTCACCTTCCAACTGCTTTTGACCTACCACCTTGCCAGAATACTGATATTTCTCTCTTGTTGGCATCAGAATAAATTGAAAGCACATCCTGGATTTTAGCCACTCCAGACACTTAACCCTACCAATTTATCTGGTGAATGTATAAGAGAAAGGATCGTTTCCTCTTTTTCATCCTTGAAGTCCCTGCCAGTGCCTAGAATAGTTCCTGTGGCACGTAATAGGAAACAATAAAGCCTTGTTGAACTGAATTGCAAATACCCAGGAACAAAATTCCCAATTAAATTTTGTGAGTTAAGAGACCATGATGAATATTGAGCTAAGAAGCAAGATTGAGAAAGTGTGTGTGAGGGGATGAGTTAGATCACACTAATTAATGATTTAAAATAGTATCCTACTTCAATAGAATGAACGCTTGTGTCTTCCCTAAATTCATATGTTGACACCTAATCTGATGGTATTCGGAGGTAGGGCTTTTCAGAGGTGATTAGGCCATGAGGGTGGAGCCCTCATGAATGAGATTAGTGCCCTTATAACAGAGGCACCAGACAGAGATCCCTCTCCCCTTCCACTATGTGAGGACACAGCAAGAAGACAGCAGTCAATGAACCAAGAAGCCAGCCCTCACCAGACACTGAATCTGCTATTGCCTTGATCTGAGACCTCTAGCCTCCAGAACTATGAGAAATAAATTTCTGTTGTTTAAGCTATCCAGTCTATGGCACTTTTGTTACAGCAGCCTAAATGGACATCTACCACATAAAATATGTTTTCCTTATGAAATGTTACTTCTAGATCTCAATTCAAAGGAATGTGAAGCCTTCCTTGAGAAAATATACCTCTCTCTTATACCACCAATGGCAAAACATAGTACGTATTCCGAGTACATACAAGCTTGTCATAGTTATCAGTGTTGTCAACTTTAAAACAGAATATGGCTTACCTGTAAATATAAACTCTAATGCACAGCCCTCACCTTCCTTAATTGTCACTGTTAGCATGGAAAGCACTGTGGGCCTCTCTCTCACGTCGGTTTAGTTGCCAACTGCAACCAACATTAGCAAATTCCTAGGAAAGGAATAACCAAAGCATTTGGTAGACTAAAATTCTTGAGAGCTTTGTCCACTCCTGTATCCACAGTGATTATTACTTACTGGTTTATAGTAGGAAAAAAATGTCTGTTGAATGTCCTTACCCCTCCTCTAATTCTTGGTCCAAAGAGTGGGAGTGGCCGACAGAATTTGAAATTCTTTTGAGGCCCTTGTTTGACCTCGGGCCCATAGTTTCAGTCATCAGCAGTAATAGCCACACCTACTGCACAGTCCGATATGCAGTGGCCACAAAGAAAAGGAGCTTGTGACAATATTGCCCAAGGACTCAAAAAAAATAATAGGAGCCAAGACGATGGCAGTGTCACAAATCTTCCACTTAATTCTTTAATTTGTCTTCACAGCAAGTGAAAACTGATACCACTACAAATGTTTTGATGTCTTCATAGACACCATAAGCCATGGGGGCAGCAGTAAACACATTTTACACCTGCACCATATATACGCTAGATGCAATTTTTTTGCTACAGCTCAGTGCAGGTAATGAGATTTTTCATTAGGCAGACCATATGCTTTTATTAAAATAGCTCATTTAAAGGGAAGTCGATGCACTTCTAAATATGGAGGATACATTTCTAGCTCTGTGCCCACATTATTATATGGCTCCTACGTCCTTGGAATGTTTATAGTGCCAATTACACTTACAAATAAGTGTAAGTCTAATGGCAGAGCGCTAGCAAACTCCTGGCATTATTATGACAAAGATGAATGCTATCCAGTCAAAACCAAAGGTGATGTGAATGTTAAAGTTAGTTTGGGGAGGTTCATCAATGGAAGCTGAAGAACGCCCTTGGATGACAATGCTCTGCCCTTTGGGCTTCAGTTCTGTTATTGCATTGGTGCTATTTGTGTGATGTCCCACGCCTCTCTGAGACATCACACCCTAGGTGATGCTGCCTGTCACTGTTAGAAGTGATGCCTTCCGTTCACATTGTGCTTAGCAGTTTCTCAAAGCTCATGCATATCCTGTGAATTATTTCCTTTGAACCTTTAGACGGGGAGACAGCCAGGGTAGGCAATTCTTCTCATTTCAAAGACGCTCTCAACGTCCATGGTCAGAGGGCTAGGAAAGTAATTGGAGCTTTAGGAGACTGTTGCAGGTGACGCAAATTTGAGGTTGGGTCAGAAGAAATGAAGACATAATAATAGGAAAGATTTTGCATCATTATATTGTAAAAGCAATATGTGCATATTTTTAAGACATCCAAACAAATGTATAAATTAGAAAGCAAAAATAGACCCCCACCCTCCCTCCAAATCTCTCTCCTATGGGTAACTATTTTGAAAAGTTTGGTGCATATCTAACAGCCTTTTTTTCCTATGCATGTAATATATATGTGGCTGTTATGTGTTTGCGTATAGAGGTGTGTATACAGAAATGAGATATTATACAAGAAAAGCTGATATTTTTCTCTTAATATGCCATGGACATCTTTCCATGTCAGCACCTATAGACCCACCTAGTCCTTATTTATAGCTGCATCCCATAGAATGGATGTACCAGTAACCACTTGCCTGTTGCCTTATATGAAGTTTCTGGGTTTTGCTATTATGAACAGTGCTGCAAAGTACACCGCGTTCACATATGTTGGCACACTTGCGAATTCCCATAGGATAGTCTCACAGAATTGGAATTGCTAGGTCAAACCATGTACGTATGCATTTTAGATTTTAATAGCTAGTGCCTAAATGCCTTCCAAAGAGGTTGTACCAATTTACAGTGTATGAAAGCGCCTGAGGGTTGTTTTGAAGAAATAACTGACAGGATGTAAGGACTGGCTAGATTAGGAAGGGAAAGCACAGTCAAAGATAACTTCAAACTGTTAGGTCTGAGTGATTTAAAGAATGATGTCACCTTTGACAGACACAGAGAAGTTTGAAGGGAGCATGGTTTAGGGGGAAACAAAAAAAAGAGAGTAAAGATAAAAGAACAAAAGGCCAAAGATTGAGTCTCTAAGCTCCCTATGGTAAGAAAGCAGAAAGAAAAGCCATCAAAGGGAACAGAGGCTGCACCAACCATCAGAAATGTAGGAGGACAAATCTACAAGGAAAGAGTTCTAAGGAGAGGCTAATCCTTGTGACATGGCAGAGAGGCGAGGAATAAAAGATGGCTTTGGATCTAGTGATCAGAAAATCACTAGTAACCTTTGAGAATACAGTTTAAGATTGGGGAGCTGGAAGAGCGAGGAAGTGATTTGAAAAAAAGAAAAAAAAAAAAGGAAGAAGAAAACCCAAAGATCAGTCATTCCGGAAAGTTGGTAATGAAAAGAAAAGGGAAAAGAAAAGTGAATGCTGAATAATACGTCCTCCTTCCCATCTGAGGGACATCATTAGGAATTCCTATATTTGGGTCTTGCTGGTTTTTTCAGGCCACGAGAGGTCACAGATGACATACAGACAGTCCCAGTGGAGTATATGCTGAAGCTTTCATTAGCTTACAGGGAGGCCTCGGCACTGCAGGAATGAAAGAGGGAAGCCACAAGAAGGGGAGATGGAAGCAAATATGAGAGAAGAGTGAGAGCAAAGATACGCTGGTTTCTTCAAATACTTGCCCTGTTCAAACTGCCAATCCAATTAAATAAAGGATGTTAGTATACACGATGTACAGCTACACATCCATGACTGCACAACTCTCTCCATATATTGACAAGGAAAGATGGCTTCAATATTTTTAGGTGAAAACACAGGTTATAAAAAGGCATGTTTGGGTAGCATTGTGCATATAAAGTTGCATTCATTTCCGTATCTGATATTAGACTGAAGAATGTTCACCGGGTGTTAACAGTGATGGTCTCTGGGTGGTGGAATGACAGGTGACTTGAATTTTCTTCCCTTGAACTCTTCTATATTATTTGAATTGTAAATGTTTCTCATTTGACCTAATCAATAAAGGCAATTTTAAGCGCCTTCCTGGCCTCAGACTTTGGGAAAGGGCCACCCCCACTGGACTGGACAAATACAGATGGTGGAGGAGAAGAGATGGGGGTAAGACCTGACAGGACATTCTTCCAGAAAGATCATCAGGATAAATACGTCACAGCTAGAAGCGAGATAGCAGAACATTTTGACAAGGACAATTTTTGAGGTAGTGATCAAAGATGGGATGAGGAATAAAGTAAAACATAGGCACGGGATGGAATGAGACAGGATGAGCCCCACGCATGGGCTAGAGGTCAGACACAAATTGAGGCACATTGTGAACAGTTCCTTTTTTAAAAAAATGAAGATGTAATAGTTTGTTCTTATGTTAAAATGTTCCTAATCCAAGAGACCCAACCCATACTCTAAAATCAGATTTCGCAGCTACCTTATGCTAATTCTACTGGCAGATTTTCAGCAAGTCACCAAAACTGAACCCCAGGTATACATCTCATAAATTCAGTGATATCAGGCACTCTAAGAAATCCCTGCTGTGTGCATGTTTCCCAATTTAGTGTTCATTTCTCAGGCACGTGTGATGAAATGATCAGTACCTCAAGAAAATGGATTCACAAGTTCTAGGAGTAACTCTTTGCAGGTATGGAATGCTGCCCAGTAAAGGGACGGTCTGGACCAAGAAAATAACAAAGTCACCTTAGTCAGCTGCTCCAACTGCCTCGACTCAAGAAGCCCTGTAAATGGCCACACTTCCCGCCCTGCCCCCCACATTCCAGATATAACTGGTTGAAAAGTATTGAAGGATCTCGGTAGACCCTTTTGTCCACCTTTGAAAAGGGGACGCAGGGAGAAACCAGTCACTGGATAATTTGTTGAAGACATGAGGGGTTAAAAGGATTACTCCTTTCCATTAAAAAGGTTCCACTTAAGTATACAGATTTTCTTAAGATGCTCCTTCCCAAAGAAGCATTTTTAACCTGCTTTCATTACTATTCAACAGGTAACAGTCCTGGAGACAGAATCTCAGCCAGCTCTCATCACCTGATGCCTACAGTAGATTTGAGGGTATGTCAAAAACTGTTAATCATGAGGGCCTTTGATTAATCCACTTTAATTATCTCCATGGTCTACATGGCAAACCCAAGTGGATTTTCATTATGAAGGAAGAATTATTATATAATTGCCAGTGATGCCAAGTTAATGAGGATAACTCAAGTCTTACGGTAGACTAGCATAGAAAGTAAAAGCTGTAACAGGTGTTTAGTCAAAGTAATTTCCCAACTTCAGGACTGATCTTCCTTTGGCTTTTGATAAAGCAGAACCGCAGCCCTGAAAATGCAAAGAAAAATATTTCCCACTGAAATGGATTCAGATCACATAATTGCCCCTGAAATATATGTATCTCGGCTGAAAGGATATATACAAACACCTCCGAGCAAAGTGATGACTTTCAATTTTGAAGTGCTTGCCTTAGAAATGATTACTTATTCAACCAAAGGGGTGGGGGAACAAGTAATGAGCAACTGAGAATTTTTCTTGGGCCTAATTAATGCTGAAAAAAAGCAAAAGTGCACACACATTTCTATCACATATCCATGTTTTGGAGCTACTCTCTCTCATGCATCCATTCTTCCACTCAGTTTCTGTGGAGCTACAGCATAAAGGAAACTGCATCCAAACATATACTTGTTTCATGCAAGCAGCGGTCACTCATCTTGGTTATCCATGTAGTTACAGAAAGTCAGAAATTTATGTCATCCTTGACACTTCCCTCTCCCTCATATCTCTCCTCTCCTCCCATATACAACTGAAATCAAATTTACCTCCTTAGTGCACTTAAATGCTTCCACTTCAGTTCTACCACCATCATCATTACACTCCTTAAATATGAACATTGGAATACTCCAGAAGGCTCAAACTGGTCTACTCACATCACTCCCCAATCCACAAATTATTTTTATGCACAGCAGAGAAATCTTTTAAATCATGCCCTCCCCGCCCTCTTGCTTAAGTCTTCACTGGCTACCCATGGCTCTTAGGATAGAAACAAATTCCTCCACAAAATCGATAAGGCCATGTGTGTTCTGGCTCCCCCCACCCCTCCTCCAAGTTTCTTTGTACATTCTCCCTCTCACTCTCTTTGCACTCTGATCTAACTAGCCTTTTTATAAACCGTCCTACTTGCCATGCTTTATTCTGTCTGCAACAGGAACTTTGTACATGTTTTTCCTCGAAAGAAACCCTCAGGACATTAACTTTAGTCACTCCTACTCATCTTTCTGATCCCGATTCAATCGTAAATTTCTTTAGGACCATCACATCGTATGACTCCTGGGGAAGCTATTCAGGTTGTCATCTACGAGGATGGCACCTCCTGCAGCTGGCCTGGTAGAAGTCCTGATTTCATCTCTTCCTCGCTTTCTCAGGGAAAGTTTCTTTGACCTCCATAACGAGATTATAAAACCATGTAGCTTTACTATTTAACACAGTTGCAGTTTTGACATTCTGTGATTACTTGATTAGGTTTTCTCTTCCCCACTAGACTATACAACCCATAATGGTGAGGGCCTTACCTGTCTTGGTCATCATTCTATACCCAGTACCTAGCAGAGTGCTTGGTTTACAGAAAGGTACTCAAAATATTTGTGTTGATTGAAGATGGGAATAGAGGTGTAAGAGAAGCAAAAGAGTTGCCTTACACTTTTTAAAATTTTGTTTGATTGATTTTAACCATCACCTTGTCTTGTTGATTTTAACCATCACCATCTGTGCACCTGGTTGGTAGAACGTTTGGTCTCTACATAGTTGGCCATTTCTTCACAGGCTCCTCTGGAAAGGCAGCAGCCAGTTATAGGTTTCCAGGCCTCTCTCTACGCAGTGTATTACTTGGATGGGTAGAGTTCTCTGGGGTCTCTTGGTTATGCTCCAGCTAATTCTGCTCTTATTTTGATTCACTCTCTTCATCAGCTGGTGGTAATAGACAAATATTGTTAGTTCTGTTTCTCTTACACTTTCTTGAATGGGTGATAGATGCTTCGGAAGATGTTTTGGTTGCACATGCTTGCAGCGGCATTTCTGCCCGCTTGGCTGTCTTCTGCACCTCAGTACTGTCTCTGTACTTGCACTGACAGGGGGTCATCCTCTCCTTCCTTTCTTCAGTGCTCCTGGATGGTTGTTCTGCACTTCGGATCAGCTGTTGCCCACCGGGGGCTGGTTGTTTTGTGCTTATGATTGGTTGTTCCATATCTGTGCTAAGCTCCTGTGGTTTGCTGGTAACCTCAGCCATGTTGAAGCCTCCGAACGGTCTGTCCCAGGGCTCCTGACTTCTCTCTCTATACCTCGCTGAGGACAGTGAGGAGGCCCACCCTTACCCTTTGTTTGGTCATCAAGGCACTGCTCCAGCCAACGGTAACCCTGGGGTGGCTTAGACATCATAAAGCACCACTTCTGACACCCCTCAATTCCAGTCCAGCATTTATCATTTTTGTCACTGCCACTACTGTTTCTTCTTAATTTTTTCTCTTTCTTACGGAACTAGATCACTGGTTTATTATAAAAGGCTATAATGCAGGAACAGCCGGATGGAAGAGAGGTATGGGACAAGGTATGTGGGAATGAGTGTGGAGCTCCCACACCCTCTCAAAATGCGTCACTGTCCCCAAATCTCCACACTTTCAACAACCCAGAAGCTCTACTCTTCTTCTTTGTTTTAGGATAGAATATGGTTTTATAATAGGGAAGAACAAATCTGACTCCATATTAGATCTGCTCCTTTACCTTAATAACCCTTGTGCTTTGTTGCCTGTGCTTAATCATGGTGGCTCTGCACCTTTTGTAAAAGAATGTTGCCTATAGCCTGAAATATACAGGATAGCCTATTCTCGGGGCTCTGACCTTTAAGGGTCCATTCATATAGAAATAAAATACTGCAGAACAGAGAACATTTGTCTTGTTGGAGGTTTACAAGAACATCATGACCTGACCTACATGGATGGCCGCAAGAACAAAGGATTCCAACGCCAAGAAGTTTGCAACAACCAACCACACCCCTCCCTCAGCTGGCCTTTAAAAGTGCTTTGTGAAACCGTTCGAGGACGTCGGGGGTTTTTGGGCACAAGCCACCCATCTCCTTGCATGGCCCTGCGATAAACCTTTCTCTGCTCCAAACTCCGACTTTTCACTTTGTTTGGCCTCACTGTGCATCAGGCACATGGACTTGCATTCCATAACAGTTTTACCTACCTCTTAATCTCTAGTTTCTAATGAATTTATATATTTCACCATGGCATGTTCTATTTAACATATCTATGATGATTCCTTATTCCCTTCCCAAAGGCTTTCCTTCGATTGATATCCTTGAAGCTTAGGAGGTTCACTTCCAATGGAAGTAGAAGTGAGTCAGGTAGGGTAAGGAATCAACATTTCTGTACTAAAAAGTAGTGAGCATGTGGCAAGCACACAATAAATGAAGTAATTATTATTGTCATTATCATTCATTCTTATATACTGTCACAAGTCCAATGGATTTGAAAATCAATGTAATATACCATATCAACAGATATGAGTTTTTGTCAAAATTCAATAATCACTCATAATAAAATCTCTCAACAAACTAGAAATAAAAGGGAAATTTCCTCAATCTGATAAATGGCATTTACCAAAAAAAAAAAAAAATTCCTACACATAACCTCATTATATAATGGTGAAAAATTGACCATTATCCACTTCAAGATCCTCCAAGGATGTCTACTCTCACCACTCCAATTAAAATCGCACTGGAGGTCCTGATCAGTGGAAAAAGTCAATAAAGAGAAATAAAATACATATAGATTGGAAAGTAAGAAACAATATTGTCCCTATTCACCAATGTCATGATTTTCTACTTAGAAAATCCCAAGGAATCCACAAAAATAGCTCCTAGAACTAACAAGTTTAGGTTTAGCAACATCACATGGTCAACATAAAAAAATTTCTATTGGCTGAAAACTAGGAAACATTGATGAGATCAATCAAGAAGACCTAAATATATGGAGATATGAAATGTGTCCAAAGACCCAATATTGTTAAAATGTCAATTCTCCCAAAATTAGTCTATAATTACAATTCCAATCAAAATTCCAGCAGGCCTTTAAAAAATAGAAATCAACAAGCTGATTCTAAAATTTATATGGAAAAGAGAAGGGCTTGAAATAGCCAAAATAGTTTTAAAGCAGAACAAAGTTGGAAGACTCATGCTATCTGATTTGATGACTTACTATCAAAATTTAGGAATTACTGCAGTGTGGTATATACATATTGGTGAAAAGATAGACACACAGATGAACAGAATAGAGTGCAGAAATAGACCCATAAAATATGGTCAACTGATCTTCTGCAAAGGTGCCAAAGCAATCCAATAGACAATGGAGAGTCTTTTCAATAAATAGTGCCGGAACAATTGAACATTCATGTACAAAAAGAAAAAAAAAGAACTTTGATCCATAGCTCACACTATATTAAAAATTTACTTGAGAAGGACCATAAACCTATATATAAAACCTAAAATTATGAAACTACTAGGAGAAAACATAGGAGAAAATCTTTGCAACTTCAAAGATTTTTAAATAGGATCCAAAAAGCACAGACCATTAAAAAATTGATCAATTAGTTTCCATCAAAATTAAAAACTTCGCCTCAAAAGGCATTGCTAAGAAAATGAAATGGCAAGCGACAGACTGGGAGAAAATACTTGCAAACCACATATCTGATAATGTAAATGTATGCAAAATACATAAAGAACTAAAAACTCAAAAAGAAAACCATCAATCCAATTTTTTTAATGAGCGAAAGATCTGAGGAAAATGTCATATACAGCAAAAGATGGCAAATAAGCACATGAAAAGAAGCTCAACTTAATCAGATATTAAGGAAATGCAAATTCAAATCACAATGACATTGTACTATACAACATTAGAATTACTAAAATTTCAAAAATTGATAATATCAAGTACTGGTGAGGATGCAGAACAACTGGGATTGTTTATTTTTTACGGGAATACGAAATGGTATAGCTACTTTGGGAAACAATTTAGCAGTTTCTTATACAATTAAATATATACTTACCGTATGACTCAGCAATTCCACTCCTATTTAGCTTAGAGAAATGAAAATGTATGTCCACACAAAAATCTATACATGAATGTTCATAGTAGCCTTATACATAGTCACCCAAAACCAGACACAATCCAAATATCTATCACTTCTTGTATGGATAAACAATCTTATATGTTACATCCATATAGTGGAATCTTAGCAAAGAAAATGAAATTATTCATACATGCAGAAACGTGGTTGGATTTCAACTGCATTATGCAGTATGAAAGAAGCCAAACTTCAAAGATTACAGACTATATGATTCCATTTATATGACATTGTAGAAAGAGCACAACTATAGCTACCGAATATAGATCAGTACTTCCCAGAGGCTGGAGTTTGCAGGGGATCGATTACAAATAGGTGTGCACAAAGGCACTACTGGATTGGCCAAAAAGTTCGTTCGGGTTTTTCATAAGATGTTATGGGGAAACCATTACATCTTGACTATAGTGGTTACCTGACCATATGTTGGCCAAAACTCACAGAACTGTACACTAACAAGAGTGAATTTTTCTGCATATAAAATATACCTTAATAAACCTCATTATTAACAAAAAGACAGTCCTGAAGTCATCCAGTTTATGGGGTCCTGTCACTCTTGAGATCAGTGATGCTTAAGACATTCTTCATGAAACAAGTACTTCAATTTTTTTCTTCTTGGGACCAACCAGAACTAGATGATTAGCTGAGACCCTCTGGGCATGTATGATGATTGTCTCTATCTCTTTACTGTTGCCTCAAGGAACAGCTGAAATGCTTCAGGGCAACGTCCAAGGCCAAGGCTAGTCTGTGGTTTCAATTATTTTTCAATACAGCAAAACATTTTTGTGTGTTTCAATTCTTTTTCAATACAGCAAAATCTTTTTCCTTCCTAAAGGAAATCTTACATAAAACTTCACTATATGAGAAGGTAAATTGTATTCCATTTCATGTCACAGAGTAAGTGATTATAACTCCGAGATGAAGCAAAAAAGAGTGCAAGAGCACAGACCTTGGAATCCTACAGGCCAAGGTTTGAATCCAGGTTTCTGCTTCTTAGATATGTGACTTTGGATACATCACTTAATGTTATAGAGCCTCTAGTTCCTCTTCTATGAACTGATGATAGCACCTGTCTTACAACAAGGCTATTGTGAGATTACTGATGAGGAAGCAGTGGTCCAGCGGAAGTGACTTGCCCAAGATCACAAAAGAAGTTAGTGGTAAAGCCAGCACTGAATACTCTGTTCCCCTGGGCTTCAACTCCCTCTTATTTCTGTGTGCTCCACTGTGTAAAAGTCATTCAACTTTGCCGAATAGATGGAAGCAAAAGTGGTGAGCAGGTGGAAATAGGCCAAGTAGTGAGGTATACCTATTCATTATTCCTCACTCAGATCATGGATTTAAAATCTTTTTGTTGTTGTTTTAACATTTTTTTTTTACAAGCTTTGGTTTACTGAAAGTCCACTCTTCAGTACTTTTTTCTGATTTTGTTTTTGATGAGGGACAATATAAATACCGCAAAATGCACAGATCTTAAGTATATATCTGAAATTTGTATAAATATATACATCCATACATTCGTCAGCCAAATCAAGATATGAAACATATCCATCACCACAGAAGGTTCCCTTGTGCCTCTTTGCAGTCAGTCCACATCTGTTACCCCCACCAGAGGCAACCACTATTCTGATTTCTATCATCATAAATGTTTTTGCTTGTTTCCAAAATTCACAATTGAAATCACGCTGTACGTACTCTTTTGTGGCTGCTTCTGCTTGACAAAGTATTTGAGGTTCTTCAAGTCACAGTTGTATCAGTAGTCTGTTCCTTTTATTTTCTCTATAATATCCTTTTGTGTAAATTTTTTTTTTTTTTTTTTTTTTTTTTTTTTTTAGAAATGCACGTTCTTTTATTTATTTATTTATGACTGTGTTGAGTCTTCGTTTCCGTGTGAGGGCTTTCTCTAGTTGCGGCAAGTGGGGACCACTCTTCATCGCGGTGCGCGGGCCTCTCACCATCGCGGCTTCTCTTGTTGCGGAGCACAGGCTCCAGACGCGCAGGCTCAGTAATTGTGGCTCACGGGCCCAGTTGCTCCGTGGCATGTGGGATCTTCCCAGACCAGGGCTCGAACCCGTGTCCCCTGCATTGGCAGGCAGATTCTCAACCACTGCGCCACCAGGGAAGCCCCCTTTTGTGTAAATTATACCACCATTTTGTTTATCCATTCACCTGCAGATAAACAAGTGTTTTCAGTTTGGGTTTATTATGACAAAAGCTGCTGTGGACATCTTTGTGCAGGGCTTTTAATTCACATATACACTTATTGATCTTGAGGCTATACCTAAGAGTGGAATTGCTGATTCGTAAAGAGGGTGACGCTTAACTTTCTTAGACACTGCCACACAGTTTTCCAAAGTGGTTGTACCCTTTTACACTCCCACCAACAGTATATGAATACTTCAATTTCTCCACATTTTTGTCCCAACTTGATACTGTTAGTCTTAATTTTGGACATTCTGGTTCGTATGTAGTAAGATTTCTTTGTGGTTTTGATTTGCATTTCCTTCATGACTAATGGTGCTGGGCACCTTTTCATATGCTGACTGGCCATTCGTTCATTTAGGTTTTTCTGTGAATATCTGTACAAGCTTTTGCCCACTTCAAAAAAATTGTGTTTGTCTTCTTGTTATTAATTTATAAGAGCTCTTTGACAAATACATCTATTATGAATATTTTCATCACTGTCTAGCTTGCCATTTCTTTTTATTAATGATAATTTTTGATGAGTAGTTTTAAGCTTTGATAAAATTAAACGTATCTTTCTTTCTTTAAAAAAAAATGGCTATTGTGAGATTAGGAGTGATGTATGGAAGGTGCTCAGCACAATATTTTTTTTCTAGCTTTATTAAGATATAATTGACATATAAGATTGTGTAAGTTTAAGGTGTACAATGTGTTGATTTGATACACTTATATATTGTGAAATGATGACCACCATAGACTTAGCTAACACTTCTATCACCTCACGTAATTGCAATTTCTTTTTCTAGGGTAAGAACATTTAAGATCTACTTGGCAACTTTCAAGTATATAATACAGTATTTTTAACTATAATCACCATGCTGTACATTAGATCCCCGCAATTTATTTATAATTGAAAGTTGACCAACATCTCTCCAATTCCTCCACTCCCTGTCGACCACCATTCTGCTCTGTTTCTATGAGTTTGGCTTTTTTAGATTCCACAATAAGTGAGATCATACAGTATTTGTCTTTCCTCATCTGACGTATTTCACTCAGCATATTGCCCTCAAGGTCCATCCATGTTACTACAAATAACAGGATTTCCTTCTTTCTTACGGCTGAATGTTTTATTCTATGTGTATGTGTGTGTGTTTATCATCACATTTTCTTTATCCCTTCATCCACTGACAGACACTTAGGTTGTTTACATATCTTAGCTATTATAAATAAGGCTGCAAGGAACATGAAAGTGCAGATATTTCTTCTAGATCCTGTTTTCATTTCCTTTGGTTATATACCAAAGGGGAATTGCTGGGTCATATGGTAGTCCCATTTTTAATTTTTTGAGGAACATCCACACGGTTTTCCATAGTGACTGAACAAATTTACATTCCCGTCAACAGTGCACAAGGGTTCCCTTCTGTCCGCATCCTCACCAGCATTTGTTATCTCTCATCTTTTTGATGATCAACATTCCAAGCAAAAGGATGTGCAAAGAAGCCAATTACTATAGCACTGGCTTTTGAGAAAAGAAAAGACTTCATTGTGACAGGAGGCAAGGCTCTCAAATCTGTCTCCCTGATCCAGGGTTTGGTCACACCTTTACGAGTTAGGGAAGGAGGGTTGGTATGAGGTGGGGGGCGCGGGTGGCAGGGCAGGTTTCCATTGGAGGATTTCGGAACTTGGCCATTTATGGGAAGGTATGGTAAAAGGGCTTCAGCACCAGATCTTCCTGGACAACGGACTCTTCACTAGTGAAAGGGTTCCAGCATTCAGGTTCTGGTCATGTCTTGGTCCTTTGGTTCCATAGGGGAGGAGAAACTTTGGTTCCCTGTGTTATCTGAAATAACAATGTTCTCCTCTGCACAGGCTTTGGCTGCATGACTTGTGATTTCATTCTATTGTCTCGGAAAAACAACTCAGTATCTTGTTAGAAACAGGACAGGGCCGGTTTGGGCTGGTTGTACAGTTATACAGAGGTGAGTTGATATTTCTTCGTGTTTCGTTTGCATTTCTATGATGATTAGTGATGTGGAGCATTTTTTCATGTACCTGTTGGCTATCCATATGTCTTCTTTGGGAAAATGTCTATTGAGGTTTTCTGCCCATTTTTAATCGAATTCTTTATTTACTACTGAGTTGAATGAGTTTTTTTTAATATATTTTGGATATTAACCCCTTATCAGATATATGATTTTCAAATATTTTCTCCCATTCCATAGGTTACCTTTTCATTCTGTTGATTGTTTCTTTTGCTGCCAGCAGAATATTACATACATACAGGCTGTCCTTATTGTCTATGCCCTCCACCCCTCCCCAACTTTCATCTTATGTTTATTTGTGTCAGTTAGAGCCTGGGTTTCTTCTTCAACAACTTCAATCCAAACAATATCCCACTGGAACTAGTTGAGCTCTCTCTGTCTCAGAGAGGCTGTGTTCTCTGACTGGCCCATCACCTTCAGTTAAATTACTCCAACACTCAATTCCAATCTGAAGAAGAACTGCCAACATTCCATATGTTCCATAGCTCTAGGGGACCATTAGGGTATCTAGTGACATCATACTACCAATTTCTGATCCATAAAATGAGCACAAACTCATACACACAAATACATATACACACCAACAAAAACTCTATAATTGAATATTCAAGAATTAAAGGCAACCATTACTGTCAAAGAAGAATGTCAACCTCACATAGGATGGCAAGGAGTATCAAGAGGACAGAGAAGATGACAAAGCAAGCACGCAGGTTGGCTTGCCACTGTTCCATAGGTGCCAAAACCAGACAACAAGACACATATCAAAATAAGACAGTTTATTACTCACAGCACAGCAAACAGTAGAAGGGGCAACCTGGTAATTCTGCTTCTCTTGTCGCCAATTTACTCAGCAACCAGTACATATCTCTACCCTTAAGTTAAAATCTAGTCCCACTTTGCTATTGTCAGTCATAGACAAACTTTTCCCCATATGCTCATAGTTTTGCATCTGGATATTTATGGTCAGTAAGCCAGAACTGAAACTGGGGAGTAACATCAGCAAGATGACAGACTAGAAACCTACAGGCCTTCACTGCCCCACAGAAACATTAAATAACAACTAGAGACTGGCTAAAACAATTTTATAGGAGCTCTGGAAAACAAACAAAAGATCTATAGCAACCAAGCAAATGCACAATCAAGAAAAAGCCACATTCAAAATAGTAGGAAATTTCAAGGTGTCTTTACTCATACTTGCTCCACCCCTCCCTGTCCTGGAGTGGTACAATTTGGGGTAAGTGGTAGCCTAGTCCTCAATTCCCACCCTTGAACTACAGAACAGAGTGTATGTAATTTGCAAAGTTCTAACCTTTCTGGGGGTGTCCTGAGGGAATGGTGTCTGTGTCCCCTAATTTGGATCTCCGACAGCCAAAAGTGTCACAGGTTGGACCAAACTAGGCAAAGCTGCAGGAAACAGTATGCACAGCTTGTGATAGCTGCAGAGAGACTTCAGACTCACAGGTGCCTAGGGCACAAGATTATGGACAGAAAAACAGAACAGAAAGTCCTAAGAGGAAACAGGGGGGCGATTCATAGGGAAATTAAGACATTTAAAAGCAGCTGTGCATAAGAGGGAATTGTAAAAAGCACACACACAGGCCCAGGGAAGACAAATGCTCGGAAAAGAATTGAGAAGACCTTAAGGCTTCACCTAGACTGATCCCAAGGCTCAGAACATGTCCTAATAATTAATGAAAGTCTTCCCCAGAACAGAGCCAATCTGCAAAGACTGGGAGACATGCAAATGTCCAATTTTCAACAAAAGATAACAAAGAGCACAAAGAAATGGGAAAATATTGCTCATTTAAAGGAATAAAATAAATATACAGAAACCATCCTTGAAGAAACAAAGGCATTGGACTTACTAGAAAAAGACTTTAAATAACTGTCTTAAATATGCTCAAAGAGCTAAAGGAAATTACGAAAACGAGATCTGAAAACATGAGGGTATCAACAAAGATAGATAGTAAAAAGGTATCAAACAGAAATGATAGAACTGAAAGATGTGAGAACCAAGTTGAAAAATTTACTAGAGGAATTCAACAGCAGACTCATACAGGCAGAAGAAAGAATCAGGAAACTTGAATCCAAGTCATTTGAAATTATCAAGTCTGAGGAGAAAGAAAGAAAAAAAGAAAAATAACAAATAAAAGTTAACAGAGCCTAAGGGACTTAGGAGGTACCATCAAGTAGACCAATATATACATTAAGGGAGTCCAAGAAGGAGAAGACAGAAAATGAGAGCGTTTCCTTGAGGAAATAATAGCCAAAATTTTCTCAAATTTAAGGAAAAATTTAGATATACAAACATAAGAAGCTCAGCAAACTCTAAGTAAGATAAGCCCCCCAAATCCACTATAAGACACATTATAATCAGGCTGTCAAAAGCCAAAGACAAAGAAAAATCTTGAAAGCGACAAGAAAAAAGTGAGTCATCACATACAAAGGATCCTCAACAAGATTATAAGCAGATTTTTCAGCAGAATTCTTGCAGGCCAGAGGCAGAAGGATGATACACACACACACACACACACACACACACACACACACACACACACACAGGATGATATATATATATATACATACATATATATATATATCATCCTTCTGCCTACATATATATATATACATACACACACATATAATATACACACATACATATATATATACATACACACACACACACACACACACGTATATATATATACTTCATATATATATGAAGTGCTAAAAGAGAAATACTGTCAACTGAGAACTCTAACAAAACTGTCCCTCAAAAGTGAGGGAGAAACGAAGACACTGTCAAATCTACAAAAGCTGAAGTTCATTACCATTAGGCCTGCCTTATAAGAAATGATAAGGGGAGTCCTTCAAGTTGAAATTAAAAGGACTTTAGATATGAACTTGAAGCCATATGAAAATATGAAGTTCTCCAGTCAATGTAAATATACAAAGAAATGGTATTTAAAAAAACATTTCAAGAAGAATTAACAATGATCCTTCTCAAACTCTCCTAAAAATTTAAAGAGCAGGAAATACATCCTAAATTATTCTGAGGTCAGCATTACTCTGATACTAAAACCAGACAAAGGTACCACAAGAAAAGAAAACTACAGACCAATATTCCTAATGAATAATTGATGCAAATAATCCTCATCAAAATACTAACTAATCAAATTCAGCAGCATATTAAAAGGATTATAACATGACCAACCAGACTTTATTCCTGGAATGCAAGCATGATTCAACGTACCAAAAAAAAAAAAAAAAAATCAATGTAATACATCATATCAACAAAAAGGACAAAACCACATGATTGTCTCAATTGCTGCAGAAAAAGAGCATTTCACAAAATTCCACATGCCTTCATGATAAAAATACTCAAAACAAGAAAAGGAATACAGATCTCCCTGAATTTATAATGGGGTTACATCCCGATAGACCCATCATAAGTTGAAAATATCTTAAGTCAAAAATGCATTTAATACACCTAACCTACCAAAGATCATGCCTTAACCTAGCCTACCTTAAGCATGCTCAGAACACTTATATTAGCCTACAGTTGGGCAGAATCATCTAACACAAAGCCTACTGTATAATAAAGTGTTTAATATCTCATGCAATTTATTGAATACTGTACTGAAAGTGAAAAATAGAATGGTTATATTGATACAGAATGGGTACAGTTTATCAATTGTTTACCTTCATGATTGCATGGCTGACTGAGAGCTGTGCCCAGGATTACAAAAGAGTATGTACTATCACAAGATAGTATGTACATATCGCTAGCCCAGAAAAGACCAAAATTCAAAATTGGAAGTAGGTTTTCTACTGAATGCACATTGCTTTCACCCCATTGTAAAGTCAAAAATTCTTAAGTTGTACCATTTTAAGTTGGGGATCATCTGTAGAAGAAAAATACTTCAACGTAATAAAGATCAAATATGAAAAACCCACACTAACATCATAGTGGTAAAAGACTGAAAGCTTTCCTCTAAGATCAGAAACAAGAAAAAGATGCCCACCAAATCTATTCAACATAGTACTGGGAAGTCCTAGCCACAGCAATGAGGCAACTAAAAGAAATACAAGGCATCCAAATTGGAAAGGAAGGAGTAAAACTGTCTCTTTGTAGATGACATGATCTTATATGTAGAAAACCCTAAAGACTCCCCCAATTAACTGTTAGAAGAAACAAATTCAGTGAAGTTTCAGGATACAAAATCAACATACAAAAATTAGTTGCATTTCTATTCACTAACAGTGAACTACCTGTAAGAGAAATGAACAAAACAATTCGATTTACAACTGAATTGAAAACAATAAAATACTTAGGAATGAATTTAACCAAGGAGGTAAAAGATTTATATGCTGAAAACTATAAGACATTGATGCAAAAAATTGAAGAAAGTACAAATAAATGGAAAGATATTCCGTGTTCATGGATTAGAAGAATTAATATTGTTAAAATGATCATACTACCGAAAGCAATCTATAGATTCAATACAATCAAAATTCCAGTAGCATTTTTCACAAAAATAGAAAAAAGATCCTAAAATTTGTATGGAATCACAAAAGACGCCAAATAGCTAAAGCAATCTTGAGAAAGAACAAAGCTGAAGGCATCACGCGTCCTGATTTCAAACTATATTACAAAGCTATAGTAATCAAAACAGTATGGTGCTGGTATAAAAACAGACACATAGACCAATGGAGCAGAATAAAGAGTCCAGAAATAAGCCCATGCATATACGGTTTGTTTCTGAAATATGATCACTATACTGAGAAACTGGTAGATTGCAAAAGTGTCTTCTGTTTGTAAGGACCCAATAGGGGACTTGGAGAATTTCAGTTCTGAGTGACTTCACCTCTATATCAAAAAAGCTGAGTCAGAAACTAAAGAGAAACCCTAGGGTATGAAACATGGAAATATTCTTGTCTACTTTTAGTGTGAAGGTAGTAATTACAAAGAACACAACGTGACTACATTCAGGACATAAAGATGAATGTTCCCCAGAGATTTCTCTGGACCCAAAGCATGTTCTCAAAAGGGCAAACCTCCAATCCCAGTAGCTGGCCACCAACACTCAGGCACTGTTTCTTCTAGGACACTCACTGGGTCACCTGGACCCGAGGTTAGGCCAAGCTCCGAGGCCAATTCACAATCCCCTGTTTTTGCTTCAGGGCTCCCACCATCCTTAGCATTTTATCTGAGCATGAGGGCACACACTTGCCCTTAATCTATAATCTACCATATCTCTCTCCACAACACCCCCACTACCACCAACCCACCTACAAAATTCTATCATATCAATTTTTCCTGAGTTTCATTGTTTGTGTCTTAAAGCATGGCTTCCTGATCCATGTAAAACCGAAAGCCCACAGACAACCACCACCAGTGTAGACAGTTAAGTCCTGAGTAAGAGGACAAATTCAGATGAATAAGATGAGGCTCTTTGTTTATTTAGGAAGTTCATGAGCATCCACTCCAAAGCCTCTTAATAAACACACCTCATGTTGGCAAGGTTCTCAACAGCTTTAAAACCACCCACTCTCAGTTTTGCTCCCCACACGTTCCACCACATAAGGATGTACTCGTTTTCTCAATATTTTAGCTAACAGATGATGTCATTTCCAGAGAAGCAGTGACATTTGAACAGAGGAGTTTTTATTTATTTAATTTTTTAAAATAATTTAATGTTCTTGGCCCCCTAGCAGCTAAAGAAACAGAAGGCTAATGGCAAATACTTACACCATCCAGGGGTTTCCTAATGAATTGATGCTATTTCTACCAACCCTAAGCTTTTATTTCTTGGTGCAACATCTGAAAAAGACCAAAAGATTATGGCCTCAGAAAGGAAATTATTCAGCTTTATTTTTTTTAAATGAGTCATGTGCGGGTTTCTCCCATGCCCTTTAGATTCTTCTCCAAGATAAAGGGTCTCATTATTTAGAGCCATATGTTTTGTGAGTCATGTCAATGTCAATGGCTCTTGTTTCTTTCATCTCTTCATATACCCTGCAAGAGACACCCAAAACCAAATGGTTCCCGGGAAGGTCTATCCCCAGGCAAAATCATGAAGTAAGGAAAGTTTGTCTACGCTTCTTTCTCTCTCCCTTCACTAAGGTCCCTTATTTCTCATCTTTGAAACCCAAAAGAACCCACTTGCTATTGATTGAATTTCAGTTCCCCAGGCATGCTATGAAAAAGCTCAAATCATAGCATGCTCCTCTCCTCTGCCTCCTCCTACAAAAGTTCTGGAATGTATCTTCTGAAAAACATGCCAGAGGCAAAATATGCACACTGTGAGCGTTTCAGAGATCTGCAACTTGTAGGGAATGCAATGTGGGAACACACCCGCCTCCCTGCATGGAGACTATAAACGTAAAACAACATCTGTGAGTTGATCCCACTAGCCTGGCCAGTAGCAGCCCTGCTGCTACTGAATTTAGAGGGGTTCACAATGCCAGAAATGAATGAAGTGAACCACAAAATTATCTTGGAAGCAGGTGTTAATGTGAAAATTGTAGTAACGGAAACAGAAAATAACACAGCCTAGTCGTCAAGAGCACAAGCTTTGGAGCCAGACAGACTGGGTTCAACGGCCAACTATGCCACTTACCATGTGATCTTTGCTAAGTTATCCCAGCTCTCTGAACTCATATTTCCTCATCTATCAAATAAAGATAATACCTATCTACTTCACAGGGCTGTTATGAGAACTGAGAAAATAGATGGCTATCAAGTGCCTGACAATAAATGGGAACCGCATCAGTTTGCAGTGGTATTATCTAGGTCAAGTCACTTAACCTCTTTGTGTCCATGTTTTTATTTATAAAGTGGAATAAATAATAGTTACTCTGCCTATCATGATTATCATAAATCACCAATGAGGAACTCTGTGTGAAAACGGTTTGTAAAGGCAAACGCAATCAACAAACTAAAGGATGGTTATTAATAATGTAAATTTATAATCTGAAAATGCCAACTATCTAAATAAAGGTCAGGGCCTGATTGGTTTCATGCCCTTGTACCTGGCTCCCTAGATTAGGTATAACCTGTCTCCAAATCTAGTCACAAAATCCATCCTAATTAAGTCACTTGCTATTCCCACTCAGTTCTCCCCCTGTCAGTCCAACATTAGGACTGCAGTTTACCCTATTTAGTTTTGGCTTCTGCACAACCTCCTTATGAATTTAGGTACCTATGCCTCCTGATTTTGGCATCTATATTCTTCATAATACTCGCCCATTTTAAGTTAACAAAACTTACGGCATCTGATTCTGTTTGTACCTATGATTTCAAACTTTGTCTTCTTTCTTACCATCCCTCCTGGTTCCTGTCTTCCTAAAATGCTATTCATTGGTCTTTGCTGGCAAAAGTTGGGCTGCCCATTTGAACCTAATATGTGATGACTAACATGTGCTCCGGAAATCTTTTAGAATAAACTTGCATTTATTAACAGCTATGAAACCTTCCCGAGTGTAGCGCATTCTTTTTGGGAAATGATATAAGGCATTGTGTAGCAAGGTTTCAGATTCACTCAGTACTGATGAGGTAAGGAACAGCTGGGATCTCAGCTAAAGATACATGCTTAAGATCTACGGAAGACATACTTCTTTGGCCTATTGTCAGGGCTGGAGGTAGATGGAGAAGGCCATCTTGTGTATCTTGTAGTGAAATGGAGAAATGAAAACTATTTCTAGAAGACTATGAAATGAACCCAGTTAGCAGTCAATGTAGTGGTTCATTTCAGGCAGTAGAAAGTTTGAGGTGGATGCAATTAATATAGTCTCTGGCACCTAATGGATAATCAATTACAAGTTTGATAAAGAAATTAGTTACCTACTGAGTTTTTAAGGTCATCTCTAGAAAAGAATTTCAAAAGGGCAATTTTGGGTTATGGCTTATAAATCACATTATTCTTTTGAACTGTTTCAATAACAAACATCTTGGCAAATTATTTAGGTAGCAGAAGAGATATTGGGATGCTCTGGCTTTATTAATAAATCAAAACTGGAATCAGGAGTTAAAAAGAACAATGATGGTGATCGACAGACTGATGGATGATTTTTTAGCCAGAAAATACAGCCGTATTTTCCTAGAGGGACCTGTAAGTCATGAGAAGCCCTAACTTTCCCTCAGTTAAGCATGACATTATTTTGTAAACTGTACGTGATAGCACATCTATGTGTAAAAGATTATGAGAGCCCCCAAAAGTTGTCATAGAAGTTCCAAGTTTTCACTATTTTTTAAAGTTTAGTGAAACAAGGAAACAGACACATCTCATTTGAGTTGTTCCCTGTCAGATTAAAACTCAAGATCCGTTTCTGTCCTTAGGCAGCAGGAAAATATGTTGCCATTATTTAGCATAACACCTGGGCAGTGGCAGGGGAGATGAGCCCAGGGCAGGCTTCTCACCAGAGGCCAGGAATTGCCTTCTAGCTCCTTTTATGATTATTTCCAAAACCTCTCTGTTATTTTCATACAAGTCCCTACCCTTCATTCATCTTTTCCTTTCTTTCTGTTCTATTCCTTGCATTGAACACTGTACTGATGTGGTTTAACAGAACTACTGAGCTATGAACTTCTCTTAGAGTGAACCCAATAGAAATCAAAACTATTAATAGTGCCTGTTTCAACCATAGTTACATTAAACTTTTTTCCTTTTTAAAAATAATCTGTGCATTTTCTTCCATAAATCTGGGTTTATAATGACATCACTGGTTAGACAATTTTAAGATAAAGAAAACATGTCTCTAGGAAAAGTTTTAACAAAAGCCAGGGCAACACACACAAAAGGATTTGAAAACAGAAGAGTGAATTTAAATAATGATTAATACCTAGTTTCCAATTAACAAGTTCAATTTTAAAACTGAATATAACACATCTTCATATCTGTGTACAGAGACAGTTAAATTATTAATATGTGATTACCTACTAGTGTTTCTGAGAATGACAGAAACTAGTTTTCGAGCTTTGAGTGATCCTAGAGATATCCTCCAACCCTCTTGTGCTTCAAATGAGAAAAATAAGACCCAGAAAGACTTGCCCAAGTCATACAGCTGGTTAGTGACTGAGCAAGATCAAAGTCACTGGTTAGTGACCGAGCTTAACTGAGGGAAAGTTAGGGATTCTCATGACTTACAGTTCCCTCTAGGAAAATACGGCTGTACTTTCTGGCTAAAAAATCTTCCATCAGTCTGCCTATCACCATCATTGTTCTTCTTAACTCCTGAATCCAGTTTTGATTTATTAATAAAGCCAGAACATCCCAATATCTCTTCTGCTACCTAATAACTGATTCAAGTTTTCAATGATTTGGTCATCCAACATGACCTAGACTAAAACTTGTAAATCCATAACATACCCTCGTAGGAAGAAACAAGAAAAGTTTTAAATCTGTACCTGAACTCACTCTTTCTTTCAACATGTCTTTAAAGAGTCAGAAATGAGTCATTTAAGAATCCTTGTTATGATAAAGCGATATAATCATGGTAATAAATAGTCATGATATATTGGGTTGGCCAAAAGGTTCATTCGGGTTTTTCCGTAAGATGTTATGGAAAAACCTGAACGAAACTTTTGGCCAACCCAATATTTGCCTAAGACTGTGCAGATGACACAGTAAGAGGATGAGAGATAATAAACAGAAAGATTTTATAGTCTTATACCAGATTGGGAGCTGGGCCTTGAGAAAATGCATTTCACTTGGATTTTTTTGATGACCTAAATTATCATGGGGTTCCAATAGGAGATTTTCATGTACAAAAAGGGTATGGGGGAGGGGAAGCTATCCAAAAATCTCCACCATGGAAAGTACAATGATAGCTCTGTTTCCGTAATCAAATAAAATTCCCATCCTTAAAATGGCCATCACCTTCCAACTCCAAGAACAGCACAGTACTGTAAACCTAAAGCACAATTATTAAATTCTAAAATTTTCCTTAAATTGAAAATTCTTCAGGAGAAAAAACCGGGTCTCATATTTTACTACTATCTCCACACAAGGCAATTTATGAGACTTTGTTTAGCTGACCAGCAAATTATCAATTCGCCAGTGAGGAATAAAACAAGATTGTTTTGTCAACCAACTATGGAAACTTCCATTTTAGATTATATTGTTTTAATGGTCAGTGTAACTGAATTTCTTCAGAGTAAAACTGAGCTACACATCATAAAGACAGCTCTCAAATAGTTCCTGAAAATAGCTTAACAACTTTGTGATTAAACCAACAATATAATTGTATGAATAACACACACAGGTCTGGAAATTATGCAAATGCACATCTTAGCTTCACTTGTAATAATGTTTTCTCCTAATGAATTAGGATTAGGAGAGGTTCTGAGCAATCCACAGAGCCAGAGAGATGCCCAAACACAGCTTTGAAATGTACCAAGATGCCTTCTAACTGCCATACAGTTTTTCCTTTTGGACAAGCAACACCCACTCCAATAATTAATTAATACATTAATTCACACCTAGAGGAAAGGAACGAACAATATGCATTAAGCAGAGGCTTTTTCGGAAGCTGTTAAGGGTAATTTTTTTCCATAATGCAACAAATGTTTAAAAGACATAAAACTGTAAAAGAGTCCAAATGTATTTGCAATGTAAAAGCAAAATTCCTGGAGTAGAAAATATATTTTTTAACCTCAAAGGTGAAAATATGCTGAGAGGCAATGAGATCCTTTCTCCTGTAACTGCTCATAATGGGGAAGGAGTGGATAATGCAGTAGAAAATCTCCAGCCTTAATAGTTATTTTAGATCAGCCATTACTCCTATGAAGGGGATGAACTTGCCACAGTTCTAAAGTTCCCAAGTTTCAGCCAACACATGGTCCCTTCTAAGCAAGCTATCAGACTTGCTTAGATGACCATGGAGGCTTAGACTTTGTCCTAAAAATGCAACAAAATGCAGATTCTGGAGGCACACAGCCTCGGGTTCAAATCCTTGGATCTGCCACTGTATTAGGCAAGATGGCGTAGGTAATGCTGTGGTAACAAATTAACTCTCAAATCTTAGTGGTTTAATGCACAATAGGCTTATTTCTCACTGAAGGTATAAATCCATCACGGGCCACTGGGGGATTCTACTCGTAGTCACTCAGAAATCCAGGCTGACAGAGGCCCCACCATTTTGTAGCTGTATCCTTCCAGGTCACCAAGACAGGAGAAAAGAGAGCTGAAGGGTTGTACACTAGCCCTTAACTGCTTCAGTGCAGAAATGACAGACAGCACTTCTATCCACAGCCCATCCACCACAATGAACTGCATGGTCTTGCCTAAATGCAGAAGGCCTGGATAACGTGGGCGAGCACATGAATCTGATGAGCAGTTAATATCTTGTCCTTGGCCAAGTCACTTGACCTCTCTACACCTTAGTTTCCCTATATATAAAATGAAGTATATGATAGTAAGTACCTCGGAGAGCTGATGTAAGGGGTTAAACGAGTTCATACACAGAAAGCATGCAGTACCGAGCCTAGCACATAGCTCTCATTTCCCTGCCCTCTAGCACGGTGAATTAGTAACAGTGCTGGATATAAGACACTCTAAAAACAGAGTTTTAAGTGGCCAGAGGATGTCCTACTTACTCTCAGGAACTCGCTAAATTTTACATGTCTTGAAGTCAGCAAGACCATATTCAGGGGATCTTGGGGACTATAAGGCCAGATAAATAGGCAAGCCACAGTAAGATGGGTGAATAGGATTCTTAGTTTAACTGGTTTTCAGTTAGAAAGTATGATAACAGAATGAACAAAATCAACACTTTGGGAGTCCGATAAACCTGGATTTGAATCCTGGCTCTATTGTCTATAGTTGTGAGATCTTTCACAAGTCCATGATAGGGCCTTTCCAAGACACTTGCCTGTATTTCATTTGAAGGGTGCTACGTCAGCATGGGTAGAAGGTTACTGCTTCCCTAGAATAGGGACAGAAAGGGCCTAAGTGGAGGAACTTAGGTAGGGTTTTAGCCTAGTGTCTGGTGTTAAGGATTTGTTCCTGGGGGCTAGAACCGGAAACGTGGTACCCTACCCAAGGTATCTGGAATTGGAAATGCCAGAGGGGAATCAATCCAAAATACTTCAGGTGAGTAGAGCCAAACACTGGGAATTTAAACGCCAAGTCTAAATGGTCAGAGATAGGATTGGTTTTGGAATGAAGTCAAGACTTTAGAATTAGAAGTAGAAAGGCTAAAGGGAGTACAAGTTTGCAAACGTAAGAAAATTTCATTCAGCACAATTCCTGAATATCATCACTCGCCTCATCTATACAAACCGGGGAAAATAATAACTACCTAGCAGGGTGGTCAGGAAGAATCAATGAAGTAATAAATGTGAAATATATATAGAATCACCAGCTGATTAGAGAAAATAAATGGTCATTCCCTTCTCCTCAAAGGTAATTCAAACCTATTTGTAGACACACGATGCTGTAAAAAGCCACTGACTGCTCCCACAGCCAGATGTAAAATGCTGGGAGCCTATATAATGGAAAAACCTTTCAGCCCTAGCAATGGCCAAAACGGTGAGCAGAAAACAATACTGTGAGGCTCTCCAACAGCATCCAGGTTTCCCCCTTCTTCTCTAACTCTGGGGAAAACCTGTATACTCTCTGTACCTTTCTCTCTTCCTGGATGTCATCTGCTTCTCTCATTGTTTACCTATCTCCTTTAGTGAAGCAATGTTTCCCAATGATGCTAAAGGTAAATCACTTCTGAGATAGCCAGGTATGGTCTCCAAAGTTAACAGAAGAAAAAGGTTCTACCAGAAGGGGAAAAATACTCCATTCCAAACAATGCTGCTCATCTCCAAAGGAATTATTAATGTGAGGTGGTATTTTTAGGTATGAATAGAGAGAATAAGAGAATGTATTTCAAAGAGTAGACTCACACATCAGCCTTACCTTCATCTAAGAATTTCCAAGTTCATATACATGGAAGAACTTCCATTTCATGTCCATTTGGGGAGTTAGAGTCATAAGTACCCACAGAGATCAGCTAACCAAATACTCCATTTTAAAGATAAGGAGACCAAAGACACTCGGGAACAGGGCTTGTAGTACTAATAGTACGATACACTTTCCACTATACCTCCCTGCCTCACTCTTCCACATCGTATTCTGAAATACAATAGATGACTTTTAGAGCTGCAGTAGTTTTGTGAGCTTCCTTTCCAAGCTGGGTAAGAAGGCTTTACTCTAACTTTGGCTATTTATTTCATTTCAGAATGATTAAAGTTGAAATTTGTTACAGGCTGGTAACAGCAGCCAGCCAGAACAATCACGAATTCTTTTCAAGATCTCACTGAATTTCTCTGGCTCTTGTTGGAACTGTATTTAAGTATTCAAGGGAGAAAAAGCAAATGAAACGTCTCAATTTAAGAAGAAACTGGGTTCACACCAATAGTGATTTTTAAAAAGGAAACTTTCCCTGTAGGTTCATTTTTTTCTATAGTGAATGAATATACTGTAAGTTCAGAAAATACATCTGTGGAGATAGACAGGTCTATTGGGAAGGAAAATTTGTGTGTGGTGGGGGGGGGGGGGTGGGGGTGGGTGTGTGAGATTACATGATTTTATTGATTTGAAAAAAAGGCATATTTTGTTTTTCCAATTAAGTATGTGGGCACATAATCATTTCCACCTTACCATAAAGGATCTAAGTGTCTAAGTGCCTAAGTGAATCACCTTCATAGAGTTCTTTCTAGGTTTGGTAATAATAGAGGAATAAAAGACCCAAATGGCACCCAAGACTGCCATGGTTATAAACTGAAATGTGATCCTCTTTAAAGCAGTGAATTAATGCCCCAAATTCCCAAGTACTAGGAGTAACTTCCAAAACTGTTTACATTTACATTACATAATGTAAATTACATTTACATTACCTCATTTACATAAATGATTCTAAACACAAAATACTAATGAGAAGTTGAATTAGACTTTTGCAAATTGAGAAATTTACAGGGAGACGGTTAGAATAAATGAGCACAGCACTTTACATGCATAAACTAAGGAAAATAATAATTACCTACCAGGGTGATTGTGAAGGTTCAATGAAAATCATAAATATAAAGCACATAGTGGGATCATTAGCTCTTAATAGGAAATAAATGATCATTTCCTCTTTAAGCGTAGTTCAAACCAGTCCTAAACCTTTGACACTGCGATGAATAAGTTTCTAAGTAATAGCTCAATAATTTAGCAAATGGATTCGTTCAGTGTAAACTTGTACTTCTATATGATTGTAACCAGTAACTCAGGAATTCACTTCCATTCCTAATTCCATGCTTTCCGACAAGCTGGATGGAAACAGAGCCGTCCCTTCACCTCCCCTATCAGCACTCCACTTTTCTACCCAGATGCCAGTTCTGAACCCTCGTTCCACTGGCTTTTCTTCTCAGCTAGCTATTATTATTTCCCCAAGATAACAACCAGTAATGAATTCCACTATTTCTCTCCTGGAGACATTTGCACTTCTTAGAAGACTTTGGATGACCAAAAAGCCATCCGAGAGCCAAATACATCCGTTTTTAAAAGGGGAAACAATATAATTTGTGAGATGTTTTCTGTGACTTCTCTCATTTCCATCCAAAATCAGGACCAGAAGTAGAATCCTAGATGGACCAGGGAATGGAAGGGACCCAACAGTCTACTCTGAAATTCTTTGCATGAGTCAGTGGCCGCCCCCCGACCCAAGGCTAGTTCTACCATTGTGTTTGGGGGGCTTGATGTCACGATGAGTTGCATTTTAGCTTCCTTCCTTACCACCTCTTCAAATCCAGCCAGGAAAACTGAATTGGTAAATGAATTAATATAATGCGATAGGAAGAAATCAAACCACAATCCATCCAAATAGCATTGACTGTATCAGGGGTGGCTGAAGAGTCCTGGTTTGTACTTAAAATTTAGAGGGAAGGGGAGGAGGGAATACTACTTAAATGGCAACCATGGACACTCATCTAATAATACTCTAAATATTATGTATGAAAGGACTTTGATCTGTCCTTTCCACTGATACTATCGATCATCTCTCTATCTCACCTACCTGCTTGCCAGGAGAGGTTAGCTCTTTCCCCGAAATGTTTGATATTGTTCCCTTAGGCTTTCTTTGAAAGCGGTTTCTACTTCAAAGCGGGATGGGTGGGAAGGGAACTTGTTGAAGGAAGCCACGGCTCTTTGGTTCTGATTCCATGAAACATTATGTGACCTGAGTAAATATGTAAGCCTTGTGTTCCAAAGATCTTCAGCATCTCTCCTTTCTTTGCCTGCCTTTTAAGTGATACTGCTTATCTCTTAGCAACACCTTGGAAATAGCATAGTACCCCTTCCATCATGTTTCAGTGTAAGAATTCTTCCATCTTTCCCCAAAGAATCAAATCTTATAAACAGCAAGATACTTTAAGTAAGCAAGGGTGAGTTCTTCAAGAGCCTTAGTGCTCTAAAAGGGGGTCTCAAATGTCATTGCTGCTCAGGTAGCCCATCTCCAATTTAATCAGAGCTGCTTCATTTATATCTATTTTATAAACTGAGGTTCTGAGGAAGTTGTTTTTACCAAAAGTTTTCATAGCTAAAAATCAATTTCTTGAAAAACACCCTGTCTTTATATATATATTTCCCATTCATATTAGGTGTTTGATTTATATTAGATGATCAAAAATATATCTTTTTGATGAAGCTTTCTATTTTGATTGTTTCTCTACCATATACTAAAGCATGGCATGACAGTTAAACCTAAGTAGGCGTCTCTTCTCCCCCACATTAAGCTGTCTTTCCCAGGCCACCAGTTAACTTTGATAGGCCCTATCAACCACCTACAGAAATAGCATACACTTTAAAAGAATCTCTAGGTCCTAAAAATTAATTCTTCAATGCCCAGATACTTTTTGGCATCAGAATTGTGGGGGACTTGTGAAAAGTGATGGGTGAATAACTATTTTTGCCACATTTAGTTCCATGTCAGTGTAGAGACTTGGGCAACATGGCCTTTGTTTGGTCTAGTCTGCCTCTTTCAGCCAGGTCTGTGTGAGGTTGTGATGCCTGATAGATGCAAAAGAAGGAGAGTTCTACTAACTCTGGATAACTACCAATGCCTAGTATCTTGGGGTACAATAAATACTTGGACTGAAGGGAACACTGAAGACACTGCTGTAAGCAGGTAAATACTGTACAAATGTTTTGTGATAAGAAATTTGAGTTGGAGGGTGTATTAGTTTAGTGTGCCTGTGCTGCCATAACAAAATACCACAGGTTGGGTGCCTTAACCAACAGAAATTTATTTCTCACAGTTCTGGAGGCCAGAAGTCCATGATCAAGGTGACAGTAAATTCAATTTTGGTGAGGGCTCTCTTCCTCGCTTGTAGGTAGCTGCCTCCTTGCTGTGCCCTCACCTTTTCCCTGTGCACTCTTTTGCGTCTCCTCCTCCTTTTATAATGACACCAATCCCATTGGATTAGGGCCCCATGCTTACGACCTCATTTAAACCTAATTATCTCACAAAGTCCCCATACACAAATACCATCACACTGGGGATTAAGGCTTCAAAATATGAGTTTGGGAGAAACACTATTCAGTCTATAACAGAGAGTAATGACACTTAAGCATGGCTTCTGGCCTGAAATTTTATATTTTATGTTGTCTTCTTTTAACCATTTGATTAGGCATGTTGCATTTATTGGGATTAGCCAAGTGTACCATTTGCTGCCAATGTCACCCTCCCTCCCACCAAAACATCACTTGGCTAACCTGATCCATGGACACTGAATCTGGACACAAGACTCAAAATGTAAGCAGAATTGTAGAATGAGGAGAGGAGAACCCCTTGCTCAAAACCTCTCCTTCACAGTCTGTTATGATGCTGACCATTTTCTCCTTCTTCCTCCCCAAAATTTCCAGTATCAGAATTATCCCTTTGATTCAGGAAGGGAAGAAAGGAATGAAATTTAAAACAAAAAAAAAAACCAGCTTTCTCCATAAAGTCATTGGTTAAATGAATTCATACAACAAGGAAGGGAGACGTGACTTCCCACTCTTTCACTTCACAATTCTACTATTGAAAAATTATCACACATTAATTCCTCAAATTAACCAGTTGTCACTTTAAGAAGGTAGAGTCTGGTCTTGGAAATATGAGAACCAAGCTTGTATGTTTCAAGGGGAACAGGAGCAAGGTAGTAACAAATACTCACGCAGGTGAGAAGGAAGATCTACTAGAACATTCCCAAATCCAGGGAAGGGGCCTTGAATCCAGGACAGCCAGGGGGGGAAAGGCCCAACTATCAGGCCAAAAGAGAGCAGCCAAAAGGTGGTATCAGAACCCAGTGGTAGGAGAGACACAAAAATCAAACTATCACCATTTTGCCTAAGGAACATTCTGGATACTTAATGAAGAATAGGAGTAGAGCAAGTCAGAATTTCAAATCAAAATGGCCACTGGAGCCAGGTCAGGTAGCAAAGGTCACCAACTCCAACAGTGAATACCTAGTAGGTGCTCAATACAGGTTTGTTAAATTGAACTGGATCTTGGGCTCACCCTGCCTGCATCCTTGATTTAGATACTTGAAGGCATTTACCTTTACTTCCTGTTGGTCGGTTACCTGTTATAACAGTGCATCTATTAATTAGCTTGTCCACATGCTTTGCGTATCTCGAAAGTAAGGACAAATACAGTTAAAACATATACCAAAAATCAGGAGCAATTTTGTTTTTTTTTTAATGGCAGCATGCCATTAACCTCAGCACTGCTGCCTTCATTTTGCCTTTGAGGAGTGATGAAGAAAAACAATAAAACCTTGGCTTTCTATAACACCTTGACCTCACCGAGGGTTTTTCATTACTTCTCATGGCTTGTTTGTTATAAACACAATTTCAGAACACAGAGGGGTACCATATCGGGGAGCCCTGATTTCACCACCCCCTGTCTGAGAGAGGTAGGCGCGTAGAAAAAAAGAAAGAACCTGTCATTCACAGCTTCAAGCAGATGGAATACCCCTGGGACTCGAGGTGACCTAGAACAAAACTAACCCACCAAAGACTCTCTTCATGATCCCTCTTGTTCCTCTATTATAAGCCAACAGACAAAGCCCCGCATACCAATTCCCCAGCTGCTCACGGTGCCAAAGTAATTTCAACACCAAAACCCACTCAGCCCTAGAGAATAAGAAACAGCACATGCACTCGAGGCTGTTTGATTTAAGCTCACGGGCTGCCTCTTACAGAGATTCTGCCCTTTAGAAAGCTCAAAGTCCCTTAGGCCAAGTGCGCCTTTGATTACCTGCCCTCCGAAAAGCCCGAGATTGCCTCTTCTGCTTCATCAAAGGCTAGAGAAAAAGGGGGAGGAATTTCGACCCCAGTTGTATTAACACACCACCTCAAACACTTCAGGAGAACTTGAGAAGTGACCTTTGCATACCCAGAATATTTTAGTGAAATGCATGTACAACTTGCTTGTTGAGACATTTATAAACATCTCTGTATTAAAATACATGATAAAGCTATTCCTTATGTAAGTGATGTGCCACTGGCAGTATGAATAACAAAAGCAGAATGACAGGGTTGTCTGATATTTCAGCAACAGTTTTTCATAATTAGCCTTTGTATTTTAGAGCAGTTTACAGTTTACTGAAAAATTGAGTGGAACGTCCACAGTTCCCATGTGCCCGCTTAACACCTCTCCACCCCCTGCACACACACAATTTCGTTATTAACATCTTGCGTTAGTATGCTAGATTTGTTACAACTGATGATCCAATATTAATACATTATTATTAACTAAAGTCCATAGATTGCATTAGAGTTCACTCTTGGTGTTTTACATTCTACAGGTTTTGACAAATGTATAGGACATGTGTTCACCATTATAGTGTCATAAGGAAAGTTTCACCACTCTAAACATACCCTGTGCTCCACTTATTAATCCCTCTCTTTCCTCAGCCCCTGGCAACCACTGATCTTTTTACTGTCTCCATAGTTTTCCCTTTTCCAGAATGTCGTATAGTTGAAATCATACAGTATGTAGCCTTTTCAGATTGGATTCTTTCACTTAGCAATATGCATTTAACTTCCTCTGTCTCTTTTTATGGCATAAGATTTCATTTCTTTTTATCACTGAATAATATTCTGTTTTATGGATGTACCACAATTTATCCATTTGACCTACTGAAGGACATCTTGGTTGCTTCCAAGTTTCGGCAACTATAACTAAAGCTGCTATAAACATCCACGTGCAGGTTTTCATGTGGATGTGAATTTTCAACTCCTTTGGGTAAATACCAAAGAGTGTGACTAATGGATCTTAAGGCAGGAGTATGTTTAGTTTTCTGAGAAATTGCCAAACTGTCACCAAAGTGACTGTACCATTTTGCGTTCCCACCAGCAATGAATGGGAATTCCTGTTGCTCCACATTCTCACCAGCATCCAGTGTTGTCGGTGTTTTGGATTTTAGCCATTCTAATAGTAAGTAGTAGTATCTCACTACTGTTTGAATTTACCATTCCCTGATGACACATGATGTTGGGCGTCTTTTCATATGCTTATTTGTCATGTGTCTGTCTTCTTTGGTGAGGTGGTTATGCAGATCTTTTGCCCATTTTTTAATTGTGTTGTTTTCTCGTTATTAAGTTTTAAGAGATTTTTGTGTATTTTACATACCAATATTTTATATGTGCTTAGCAAAGATTTTCTCTCAATCTGTGCCTTTTCTTCTCATTCTCTTAACAGTGCCTTTAGCAGTGCAGACGTCTTTAATTTTAATGAAGTCCAAGGTTTCAAATATTTCTTCAATGGATTTAGTGCTTTTGGTATATCTAGAAAATCATCGAACCCAAAGTCCCCTGGATTTTCACCTGTCTTATCTTGTAGGAGGTTTCATAGTTCTGCATTTTACATTTAAGTTGATCATTTGTTTTGAGTTACTTTTTGTGGAAGATGTAAGGCCCATGTCTAGATTGGGCGGGGGGGGGGGGGGGGAATGTAGATGTCCCATTGTTCCAGTACAATTTGTTGAAAAGACATTCCTTTCTCCATTAAATTGCCTTTGCTCCTTTGTCAAAGATCAGTTAATATTTGTGGGGGTCTAATTTCTGGGCTCTCTATTCTACCCAACTGATCTATTTGTCTATTCTTTCACCAACACCACACTGTTTTCAGTCCTGTAGCTTTGTAGTAAGTCTTGAAGTTGAATAGTGTCAATCCTCCAAATTGTTTCTTCTCCTTATGTATTGTGTTGGCTATTTTGGGTCTTTTGCCTGTCCATATAATCTTTAGAATCAGTTTGTCGACATCCACAAAATAATTTGCTGGAATTCTGGTTGGATTTGCCTTGAACCTGTAGATCAAATTGGAAAGAACTAACATCTTAACAAGATTGAGTCTTCCTATCCATGTTCATTAAATATCTCTCCATTTATTTAAATCTTCTTTGATTTCATTCATCAGTTTTGTAGTTGTTCACATATAGATCTTATACATATTGTTATACTTATACCTGATGATTTCATTTTCAGTGCCCATGTAAATAGCATCGTGTTTTAATTGCAAATTCCAATAGTTCATTGCTGGTATATAGGAAAGCAATTGACTTTTGTATTAACCTTGTATCCGGGAACCTTGTTATAACTGTTTATTAGTTCCAGGAATTTTTTTTTTTTTTTTTAGGATTTTCTACATAGACAGTCATGTCATCTGTGACTGATGACAGGTTTATTTCTTCTTCCCAATATGTATACCTTTTATTTCCTTGTCTTATTGAATTAGCTAGGCCTTCTGGTACAATATTGAAAAGGAATGGTTAGTAGGGAAATCCTTGTCTTGTTCCTAATCACAGCAGGAAGCATCTAGTCTCTTGCCATTAAGTATGATGTTAGCTGTAGGTTTTTTGTAGACGTTCTTTACCAAGTTAAGGAAATTTCTATTTCTAGTTTGCTGAGTTTTTATCATGAATGGGTATTACATTTTGTCAAATGCTTTTTCTATATCTATTAACATGATTACATGATTTTTCTTCTTTAGCCTATTGATGTGATGGATTACATTAATTGTCAGCAACAATTTTAAAACCTAGGGCTTCCCTGGTGGTGCAGTGGTTAAGAATCTGCCTGCCAATGCAGGGGACGCGGCTTCGATCCCTGGTCCGGGAAGCTCCCACATGCTGCAGAGCAACTAAGCCCACGAGCCACAACTACTAAGCCCGTGTGTCACTTCTGAAGCCCGTGCACATAGAGCCCATACTCAGCAACAAGAGAAGCCACTTCAATGAGAAGCCCGTGCACTGCAACAAAGAGTAGCCCCCGCTCGCCGCAACTAGAGAAAGCCCGCACGCAGCAACAAAGACCCAATGCAGCCAAAAATAAATAAATTAAATAAATAATTTTAAGTTATTTAAAAAAATAAAAATAAAACCTAATGCCCCATAATAATGTCATGTTGATAAAATCCTAGTATATCTTTAGGTTGGAATATTAGGCAGCCATTAATCAGGTTCTCAAAAATACTTAATAACATGAGAAAATGTTACTTATAATAAAAATTGAAAGAGTGGGGTACAATCCCCTGGGTGTGTATATAATACAGGCACATACAATGCTCTATGTTTTTATACCCACACACACACATATGTATCACCCACAAAAATCACAGAAATTTGAACATGACACTTAATAGACTTTAAAGAGGATTGCTTGTTTACAATATAAAAGCTGAAACAAGAAAGCAGAGTCTCACTTTGTTCAATCTCACCTGGGGATGTGTGTTGGGTGACTCAAATATTTTGCCACTCTGTGAATGTCCATGAATAACCGTGAAAGCACTGTGAGTGTTGATTTTAGGGTCACAAATTTTCATAAGTAGGGGAATTTGCAAATATGGAATCTGTAAATAAGAATCAACTTCATATAAATGTATAGATACATGTATACATATATAATGATGGTTACAAGTTACATAAAAATGGGAAAGGTAATATATGTAATACTGAAAGGAAATACATTAAATTTATAGTAATGTTTACTGCAGGTGAATCTAATTTGTATTCTTCATACATTTCAGTTTTTCAAATTTTCTTTTTTATGTGGAAAGAAGTTTATCTCAAAGTCAACTACAATGGTGATAAATTTTCCAAACCTAAATGTTTACTGAAAAATAGTTAATTATGGCACTTCCATACTATAAAATACTATTCATTCTTTAAAGATTATATTTAAGAAAAATTTTTGATAAAATAGAATATTTTTATGATATGTTAAGTGAAAAAGCTATAAAATACATATATACATTAGGTTCTCAATTCTATCAAGAAATGGCTACCAGGACATAGGTCAAAATGTTAGCAATATTTCTCCCTGGGGGGTGGAATTTTGAGCAATTGTTACCCTTTTTTCCTTAAACTTTCTACATTTTCTAAACCCTTCAAATGAGCACCACATAGCCCTCTTAAAATAGAAAAATATTATTTACTGTGTCTAGTAAGTAATTGAAATCAGAGATCGAGGCCATTTTTCAGGACCATAAGATGACCCCATAAATTCTAAATTCCTTTCCAGGGAAGCTATCCAGATTCAGGTACATTTTAGGTCTAACATTCTATTTTCCCACTATTTCTATAATGAACAGGAATGCTTTTATAATAAATCAAAAACAATTAAAAAAAAGAAAATTGTACTGGGAAATGTTACTAAATTGAACTAATCCAGGCAAGCATTTCAAGGTAACATAAATTGGAAGAAGAGATTATCCATCTCTCTATTCTCATGGAAGCCAGCAGGGTAAAGAGGAGAAAAACACATGTAAGTAGAGGTCGCACTCAGAGTCAGAGAAGCTGATGGCAAACATTTGCTTCCTTAGGCTCCAGTGCTGCCGCACATCGACATAAGATTTCTTACAAATAAATATTGGTTTTCAAAGTATGTATACATTTTATTGAAACACCCTGTATATTTGGGTCTGCTGAAAAGCTTGTTTGTAAGGCTATTAAATCACAAAACACATCAAAGACAACACAGCTTCCAAGCAGATGTGCAAGCCTTGGTTACAACAAAACTTTTCTCCAACCCAGGAGCATACTACCTTTTAGACTGGATTTTGTTCAATGGGATAACTTCCTCATTAAGACTTCCTTGTTAAGAAATTTAATTTAATTAAAAAAAAAAAGACTTCCTCGGTTACGGCATAAAACCTTTCTTCCAAGTCCCCACATAGACTCAAACGCAGAATAAAGAACATGAGTTGACTTGGAACCTCCTGGGCTTCTAAAAGCTGACAGTAAGAAGCAAATAACATAACATGATCTATGGAATCTTCCTTCTGGAGCTAGGCGGATATCTCCCATGAAAATCTTTCAAAACAAATTTCAAGGTGTAAAAAAGATTGAAAATCGAATTATTAAGTGAAATAACATCAACATGTAACTCCGACTGTTACTGTTGGCATCTGTCACACGTTCTGACAATATACCTGTAGAGGAGCTGCCAAGTGCTCTCTCACTTTCAGTGTCATCTCTTGTTTATAAGAAGTGTGATTATAAAGTCATATGACTATTTTAATCTAACACTCAATATACCATTTGCCTCATAATAAGTGCCTTCGCCTTCAAAGGAATCACATTAACCCTTACATCCTTATTTCATTGCTCAACACCTGCTTCGAACCCCTTTGAGAACCTACTTTCCGACACATGAGAAAGGCCATCTAAACATTTTATAATCCCGTCTTGATTTTCGGACTCCAGTAGGATGGCAAGACACTGCTTCAAAAGCTTTATACCGTTTCTCAGCCCAATTTACCATCTCCCACCCCAGAAAATAATGATTGACCATTAGTAAGAATATTTAAAATATGCAAGCATAAAATCGATAATCTACATCAGTATTTTTCAATATAGGAGAGCCTCCTTAAGTTTAAAAAGTCATTTACTAAATGGCGTGTGATATTTATATATGTGTGTGTATATGTATATTTTTAAGTTTTATTCATATGTTTATTGAAGCCCCTACCATGTGCCAGACGCTGTTTACTGTTTAAACAATAAACAATATGTCATTATGAAGCTTAGGTCTATTGGAAGAAACAATTAAAAAATAAAACATATATACAGATGGTCATGATGTCACATAAAGATAAGCACTGGGAAGAAAATTAAAGCAAGGAAGGGAACAGACAGTATCAAGAGAGGGTGCTATTTGAGATCCAATAGTGGGTGACACGCAGAGGGAAAAACCAGCTAAAGTCCCAGGGGCAGGATCATGCTTGGGTTGTTTGAGGAGCAGCAAAGAGGAAGAGGGATATGAGATGAGAACACAGAGGGGACAGGAGCTAAGGGGGCCTAGCTGGCCATGGAAAGGAGGCTGGATTGATTCAAAGTGTGATGGGAAGTCAGTGGACACTACTGAGTAAGAGCATGACATGATCCGATGGATGTTAGCTGGAGAATAGATTGTAGACCAGTTAGGAGGTTACTGATACACCCCAGGCAAGGGATGATGATGGTTTGGGCAAGGGGGGCAAGGTTGAAGGCAGTAAAGACTAACTTCACTTTCTTCTTTGTACCCTTCTATGTGAGTTGATGACTTTTTTCCACTGGTTTCAAAAAAAAAAAAAAAAAAAAAAAAAACAAATTGGGGGATGAGGCAAGATGCATAATCAAAACCCAGCCACTGAAAGTCAATTAGCAAAAATACAGGGCTGAATATTTGCCGTCATTGGGTAGTTGAGGTAGCTGCTGCTCGAATCACAACTGGGGGTGCCCTGGTGATGGGATGTGGGCTTTGGGCAGTGAGAGTGACCAGACCAGGGAAAGCCCAGATCTTGAGACTATGCCCGCTTCCTGAGCTTTAGCAGACCCCTGGGGACGAACCCAGCAGTAATTGTAGAAAGGAATACTGCTAAGAGGGTGAAACATTCTGGGAGGCTGGCCACGAACAACAAGCAGAGGTTAAAGCCTGCGGCATGAGGAGTATCCAGTGGTAGGCAAGATCTCCTAACAAAAGCGTGGTTCAGCCTTAGATGAACATAGCAGTAGGCGGAGGTCCAAGTAGGCAGGTGGTGGCATAGTGCAATATGGCAGAAACACAAGGAATCAATCTTCACCAAAACCGTGGGAAGCCAAATAACTCTCTGTCCCTAGCCAAGCCACAAATTCCTTGGAAGAGCAATGGTTCCTGGATAGGAGAAAATATAATTTCCTTTATTGACAATCATGACCTACCCTAATGGTTCCATAGGATTCGTTGACCCTTAAAGGCACAAAGAGGCCTGTCTCACTTGCAAGTGGATATGAGTTTCCCAGAGGGAAAAAGAATGGCATTCATTTCAGGTCTTCGTGTGTACAGCATGCTCACCAGCAATCTTGCTTCAGTACATCATAAAACACCAACCCAAGCCTACACCATCTATTAGGTCTTACCCTGAAATCTTGATCCTAAGTTCCTTGATAACAAAGGCCTTATTCATCTCCAGATCCTCAGTATGTCCAATGTCTAGCTCATGGTAGGTGTTCCATAAGTACTTGTAGAAAGAAGGAATAAATGAATGAATAAACCTGATATCACCAGAAGTCTTGCTTGGTGACTTTCTAAGGACACTGTATTTATATTACACTCTAACCACGTACTTGTATATAAATTGTACATTCATCTGCATGACCTCATCAGCCCAAACTTCTTGTTTAAATTCTGACTTGGAAAGTAGCCTGGAGAAATGTCAACTAATCCAACCAAATTGTTTTCTAAGTTCTTCCTTCAATTTTATACACGTTGATACTAATCAGCTTGAGCCAATCCCATGCCCAGACGTTTATCAGGGCAGACCTGAGTCATCAGATCAGTGTGCTTCTAGAAACATAGGACTGGTTTATCCCTCCATCAGCACAGGGTAGCATTTCCTACCTGAAACAAGTGGAGGTGATGGGAACTAATGGACATTTCTCCAACGCTGGTGTTATATCAGAAGGTGCACTGACTGGACACGACATCGGAGACCTAAGTCAGCCCCGGCTCTATCACTACACAGCACCCTGAGCTCAGACATGTCCCTCACCCTCTCTGTGCTATCATTTACCAACCTATACAATGTCTAGGTAGAACCAGGAACCCCATGAAGTCACTTCAGGCTCTAAGGTTAAGGTCCATGAGGGCAGGGACCCAGAGCTTGGCAACTCATGCGTACTCGACAAAACATTCTAGATGAAGGAACAAAATACAATGAAAACTACAGGCAATGTGTCTCTCCACCAAACAGAAAGGGCCTTCATGAATGAAACATAAGAGAAAGAGTCGGAACATGTTGAAAATTGAAATGCAAGCCCTTGTAGCTGAAAAGGAATTTCTACGGGGACTCGAGTGCTGTCTATCAAAATTCAGTGACACATCCACTACACATGAAAAATAGCTCCCTGACCAAAAGGTGTAATGAATTAAGGAGAGGAGTCTTCCCTCAAGCATACGGATGAGCCACTGCCACGTGATTAGGATGAATAGACCTTGTGTAAAATCAGGTGCTTCCTTGGTAACATTTAGTTAACACTTTCAGACCTGGGGGCACCATATAGTTCACAAGAGTAATATTTTCTTTAATCCTATTAAATGTTCCCTCAGGTGCTTCTATTCCTGTGGAATATTTCAATCAGTGTTCAGCATTTTCAGACTTCTTTGTAGTCTTTCCAGTTTTCTATCATCTAACCCATGTACTTAAACTTCCTTTTCCTCCCTCCAAACAATATACAGTCAACAACAATAAGCACTTTGATTAATAATCATCATCATTATCAGAATTACTATTATAGCTACAATTCACAGAATATTTATCATGTGCCATATACGATTCTGAGCATTTTAGATACATCATTTTATTGAATGATCATCATGACCCTGTGAAGTAGTTATCACTATCACCATTTGACAGATGAGCCAATGCAGCTCAGGAAGGTTAAATAACTTGCCCAAGGTAGTCATAGCTTACAAGCAGCAGAACTGGGACATAAATCCCAGCCACTCTGATTGCAAAGTCCAAGCTGTTAACCATTATGCTAACTGTTCAATAACACATTGGTGTGGGGCTATTTTTCTTTCCATAGGTATTCACTGGGTATTAAGTGCTCGGCACTGTGCTACAGATGGGAATCAAATAGTGAACAAGACAGAGCCAGTCCCTCCTCACCGTGTTTATGCTCTAGCAGAAGAGACAACGAAACAAGTGAGAACAGTGTGATGACTGATGTGATGGTGAGTGAACAGGTTGTGGGAGACCACGGAGAAAACATCTCTTTTAAAAGGAGACTCGACACCAAAACTCACCCTTTGATAGGATAAACCTGCCTCAATTTTGTATATGCATCCATTTCTGCAGGGGCTGAGTTAAGGAATTAAACTAGTCACACACACACTAGTGGATTTCCTTAAGCTATCATTTTCATTGGCTAATAAACATTTGCCTGCCCCTCAGGATGACGCTGGACCCTACCCTCTTGCTAGACAGTTCCTGCAACATATAATTTATGAAATGGAGTCTTTGGTCACTATTTCCTTTCCTTGAAAAACCTAGTAGCTTTATCTACATAACACTAGTGAAATATGCATGAAAACTTGAACACATTTATTCTCTAAATTATCAAACCAAATTTCATAAATGTTAGCAAAATCATAGGAATCGTCAAAAAGACAAGGGGAATATAGGTAGATGATTGTCTTTGATAATATCTGAAGATCCACTTTAATGGCAAAAGTCCCTTTCCAACTCCGTTTAGAGGTCTGAAATGCACACATCCATTTACATACATGGAGTTATTTGGCTACCTGGCCCTTGGACCTTAAGGGGCAGAATCTATCTTGGAATCTTAATAAAAATTATAATAATGGCTACAATTCTTAAACACAATGTGTGTCAGGCATTGTGCAATATGCTTCATAAGAATTACCTTATTTACTCCTCACACTTAAGAATTATCATTCCCATTTTACAGATGAGAAAACTGAAGCTTGGAGAGATTAGATACCTTACCCAGGAATCTGGATCTGAGCCCAATAAGTCAGAATACAGAGCCCAGGGTCTTAACCAAATAAAGACATTGGCAAGGACTTAGCACACGGCCTGTACTTGGTAATTTGCTGAGGGTCATAAACTTCAGAGGAGTTGGCGTTTTGTACACAAAGAAGACTAGACACATAATTGAAAACCTGCTTCAAGACGTGTGAAAAGGCAAACTTCAAACTATTTCTCTCTCCTTTCTCTTTTGGCTCATTTCCTTGTAATCCTCATCATACCCCTTCTGGCCCCAACTCTGCGATCCATGCTGTTTTTCCAGGACCCTCTTTCTCACTGATGCCCCACTTTCCGGGGCTGTCGCTGTGATCCAACACCACCCCCACCCCCACTTATTAAATAAGGTTGCAAACCCCTAACAAAACACAAAATTCCTCTCAAGAAGAAAATAGAAAATCAGAGGGCAAGTGCTGGGACATACTAGTACCACTATCTCCTTCCCACCAAATCTTCCTTACGGAATTAGATATTTTTTTAAAAATTTTTTGAAGTTTTATTTATTTATGTTTTAATTGAAGTCTAGTTGATTTACAATGTTGTATTCGTTTCTGCTGTACAGCAAAGTGACTCAGTTATACATATATACACATTTTTTTAATATTCTTTTCCATTATAGTTTATCACAGGATATTGAATATAGTTCCCTGTGCTAAACAGTAGGATCTTGTTGTTTTTCCATTCTATATATAACAGTTTGCAACACAATGAGATTCTTTACCCTAAGGGTGCTATGTGGAATACATAAATGTGTATTTATGACAGCCTGCATTTGGGGGGTGGGGTGTAAAGTACATAGCTTTTATCAGGTTCAAAAAGGAATCTGTGACATGAAGAGAAAAGCATTTTCTTAAAGGAACGTTTGAATCTTTCTAGAAATCGGGAGAATTCTTGTCATGTGTGCAGCATCACCCTATTACATCTTCTGCTAAAGTCACAACCAACATTCTGGTCCAACTCCAAAAGCACTCCCCACTCACCGCCCCCAAACCTCAGACGGCCCTTTTTCTGACTCTTGTCTTGTCTACTTCCCCGTCAGAATTCGCTGATAACTCTCGGGCACAAGACCCGACTGTGGTAATCAAAGGGACAGAGGCAAAGGGCTGAATTCACAATCCTCCAGCCCCACGTGGCAGGCCAGCTGCAGTCTGGGCAGACCTATTACAGTACAAGCTGTGTTATCTGGCACTTCCTCAACAGGAAAGAACTAGAAACCAGGATTTCTAAAATGTCCTAATACAGATCTCCAATCTAGTAACTGAAATGGATCCATTGAAATGCACCCACAGTGACACAACACTTTGAAAGAGGCCTGATCAAAATGCAAAGCTAAAAGTTGTCTCTGAGCTAGGCAGCTTCAAGCCAGCAGGCAGAACAAAATCCATCCCCTCAAATTTTGTACGGATTCAAACAAAAGAAAAACAGAAGAGAACTGAGGTAGTTGCAAGACCTCGAAAAGTACTACTTTACAGTGATTATGATGACAATGTAGAAATATAGAAACGTGTAACAGTGAATGTTAAGTGAAAAAACAGGGCATAAGATCCTTATGATCACAACCATAAAAATGCGTATATATGTGGGAAAAAATTGTTCTTTTTCTTTTTATTTTTTTGCTACTTGTCAGCCAGTTTCTTTTTTTATTGAACATATTTGATCTATAGCATTTTGTATATTTAAGATGTACAACATGATAATTTGCTACATTTCTATATTGTAAAATGATTGCCACTGTAGTGATATTTAGTACCCCTATCACATTGTGGAATTGTCCTTTCTTTTTAGGGGTTGGAATAATTAAGTTCTAGTCCCTTAGCAAGTTTGATAATTATACTACAGTACTGTTTTTCATATTCATGACAATGTTTTTCATATTCAGTACACGTAGATCTCTAAGGCTTTTTTAATACTGGATGCAAGTTTACCCTTAAACAACATCTGTCCTGTGTCCCCAGTCCCTGGTAACCACCATTTTACACTGCTTTTATGAGTATGGCTTTTTTCAGTTCCACACATAAAACTGTTCTTAATTTTAAGGTGCTGGGATTCAGGAGGAATTTTTCCCTTTTTCAAATTTATATGTCATTAGTGCTGTATACTTACTATTTACAGGAGGGAAGGGGTTACTATGCCCTACTAAAAAAGAAGTAGTAAAAGTGCTTGGTAAAGTCATCAAGCTCAGAGAAGCAGTTTATAGAAAAGTATGGCCAGAGGAGATTGGTTCAAGATGGCGGAGTACAAGGACATGCTCTCACTCCCTCCTGAAAGAACACCGGAATCACAACTAACTGCTGAACAATCATCAACAGGAAGACACTGGAACTCACAAAAAAGATACCCACATCCAAAGACAAACGAGAAGCCACAGTGAGACGGTAGGAGGGGCGCAATCACAATAAAATCCAATCCCATAACCGCTGGGTGGGTGACTCACAAACCGGAGAACACTTATACCACAGAAGTCCACCCACTGGAGTGAAGTTTCTGAGCCCCACATCAGGCTTCCCAACATGGGGGTCAGGCAACGGGAGGAGGAATTCCTAGAGAATCAGACTTTGAAGGCTAGTGGGATTTGATTGCAGAACTTTGACAGGACTCGGGGAAACAGAGACTCCACTCTTGGAGGGCACACACAAAATACTGTGCACATCGGGACCCAGGGGAAGGAGCAGTGACCCCATAGGAGACTGAACCAGACCTACCTGCTAGTGTTGGAGGGTCTCCTGCAGAGGCGGAGGGTGGCTGTGTCTCACCATGAGGACAAGGACACTGGCAGCAGAAGTTCTGGGAAGTACTCCTAGGTGTAAGCCCTCCAAGAGTCAGCCATTATCCCCACCAAACAGCCCAGGTAGTCTCCAGTGTTGGGTCCCCTCAGGCCAAACAACCAACAGGGAGGGAACCCAGCCCCACCCATCAGCAGTCAACTGGATTAAAGTTTTACTGAGCTCTGCCCACCAAAGCAACAGCCAGCTCTACCCACCACCAGTCCCTCCCATCAGGAAACTTGCACAAGCCTCTTAGATAGACTCATCCACCAGAGGGCAGACAGCAGAAGCAAGAAGAACTACAATCCTGCAGCCTGTGGAACAAAAACCACATTCACAGAAAGATAGACAAGATGAAAAGGCAGAGGGCTATGTACCAGATGAAGGAACAAAATAAAACCCCAGAAAAATAACTAAATGAAGTGGAGATAGGCAACCTTCCAGAAAAGGAATTCAGAATAACGATAGTGAAGATGATCCAGGACCTCGGAAAAAGAAAGGAGGCAAAGATCGAGAAGATTCAAGAAATGTTTAACAAAGACCTAGAAGAATTAAAGAACAAACAAACAGAGATGAACAATACAATAACTTAAATGAAAACTACACCAGAAGGAATCAATAGCAGAATAACTGAGGCAGAAGAACAGATAATTGACCTGGAAGACAGAATGGTGGAATTCACTGCTGCGGAACAGAATAAAGAAAAAAGAATGAAAAGAAATGAAGACAGCCTAAGAGGCCTCTGGTACAACATTAAACACAACAACATTCACGTTACACGGGTCCCAGAAGGAGAAGAGAGAGAGTAAGGACCCAAGAAAATATTTGAAGAGATTATAGTCGAAAACTTCCCTAACATGGGAAAGGAAATAGCCACCCAAGTCAAGGAAGTGCAGAGAGTCCCATACAGGATAAACCCAAGGAGAAACATGCTGAGACACACAGTAATCAAATCAGCAAAAAATAAAGACAAAGAAAAATTATTGAAAGCAACAAGGGAAAAACGACAAATAACATACAAGGGAACACCCATAAGGTTAACAGCTGATTTCTCAGCAGAAACTCTAAAAGCAAGAAGGGAGTGGCATGATATACTTAAAGTGATGAAAGGGAAGAGCCTACAACCAACATTACTCTACCCGGCAAGGATCTCATTCAGATTCGATGGAGAAATCAAAAGCTTTAAAGACAAGCAAAAGCTAAGAGAATTCAGCACCACTAAACCAGCTCTACAACAAATGCTAAAGGAACTTCTCTAAGTGGGAAACACAAGACAAGAAAAGGACCTACAAAAACAAACCCAAAACAATTAAGAAAATGGTCATAGGAACATACATATCGATAATTACCTTAAACGTGAATGGATTAAATGCTCCAACCAAAAGACACAGGCTTGCTGAATGCATACAAAAACAAGACCTATATATACGCTCTCTGCAAGAGACTCACTTCAGACCTAGGGACACATACAGACTGAAAGCGAGGGGATGGAAAAAGATATTCCATGCAAATGGAAATCAAAAGAAAGCTGGAGTAGCTATACTCATATCAGATAAAATAGACTTTAAAATAAAGAATGTTACAAGAGACAAGGAAGGACACTACATAATGATCAAGGGATCAATCCAAGAAGAAGATAAAACAATTATAAATATATATGCACCCAACATAGGAGCACCTCAATACATAAGGCAACTGCCAACAGCTATAAAAGAGGATATTGACAGTAACACAATAATAGTGGGGGACTTTAACACCTCACTTACACCAATGCACAGATCATCCAAAATGAAAATTAATAAGGAAACTCAAGCTTTAAATGACACAATAGACCACATACATTTAATTGATATTTATAGGACAGTCCATCCAAAAACCGCAGATTACACTTTCTTCTCAAGAGCGCATGGAACATTCTCCAGGATAGATCACATCTTGGGTCACAAATCAAGCCTCAGTAAATTTAAGAAAACTGAATCCTATCAAGCGTCCTTTTGACCACAACGCTATGAGATGAGAAATGAATTGCAGGGAAAAAAACGTAAAAACACAAACACATGGAGGCTAAACAATATGTTACTAAATAACCAAGAGATGACTGAAGAAATCAAAGAGGAAATCAAAAAATACCTAGAGACAAATCACAATGAAAACACGACGATCCAAAACCTATGGGATGCAGCAAAAACACTTCTAAGAGGGAAGTTTATAGCTATACAAGCCTACCTCAAGAAACAAGAAAAATTTCAAATAAACAATCTAAACTTACACCTAAAGGAACTAGAGAAAGAAGGACAAAACCCAAAGCTGGCAAAAGGAAAGAAATCATAACGATCAGAGCAGAAATAAAGGAAATAGAAACAAAGAAAACAAGAGCAAAGATCAATAAAACTAAAAGCTGGTTCTTTGAGAAGATAAACAAAATGGATAAACCATTAGACAGACTCATCAAGAAAAAGAAGGAGAGGACTCAAATCAATAAAATTAGAAATGAAAAAGGAAAAATCACAACACACTGCAGAAATACAAAGAATTATAAGAGATTGCTACAAACAACTATATGCCAATAAAATGGACAACCTGGAAGAAATGGACAAATTGTTAAAAGGTATAACCTTCCAAGAATGAACCAGGAAGAAACAGAAAATATGAACAGACCAATCACAAGTAATGAAATTGAAACTGTGATTAAAAATCTTCCAACAAACAAAAGTCCAGGACCAGATGGCTTCACAGGTGAATTCTATCAAACATTTAGAGAAGAGCTAACACCCATCCTCTCAAACTCTTCCAAAAAACTGCAGAGGAAGGAAAACTCCCAAACTCATTCTATGAGGGCACCATCACCCTGATACCAAAACCAGACAAAGTTACTACAAAAAAAGAAAATTACAGACCAATATCACTGATGAATATAGATGCAAAAATCCTCAACAAAGTACTAGCAAACAGAATCCAACAACATATTAAAAGGGTCATACACCATGATCAAGTGGGATTTATCCCAGGGATGCAAGGATTCTTCAATATATGCAAATCAATCAATGTGATACACCATATTAACAAATTGAAGAAGAAAAACCATATGACCATCTCATTAGATGCAGAAAAAGCTTTTGACAAAATTCAACACCCATTTATGATAAAAACTCTCCAGAAAGTGGGCATAGAGGGAACCTACCTCAACATCATAAAGACCATATACGACAAACCCACAGCAAACATCATTCTCAATGGTGAAAAACTGAAAGCATTTCCTCTAAGATCAGGAACAAGACAAGGATGTCCACTCTCGCCACTATTATTCAACATAGTTTTGCAAGTCCTAGCCATGGCAATCAGAGAAGAAAAGGAAATAAAAGGAATACAAATTGGAAGAGTGAAGTAAAACTGTCACTGTTTGCAGATGACATGATACTATATATAGAGAATCCTAAAGATGCCACCAGAAAACTACTAGAGCTAATCAATGAATTTGGTAAAGTTGCAGGATACAAAATTAATGCACAGAAATCTCTTGCATTCCTATACACTAATGATGAAAAATCTGAAAGAGAAATTAAGGAAACACTCCCATTTACCACTGTAACAAAAAGAATAAAATACCTAGGAATAAACCTACCTAGGGAGACAAAAGACCTGTATGCCAAAAATTATAAGATACTGATGAAAGAAATTAAAGATGATACCAACAGATGGAGAGATATACCATTTCTTGGATTGGAAGAATCAATATTATGAAAATGACTATACCACCCAAAGCAATCTACAGATTCAATGCAATACCTACCAAATTACCAATGGCATTTTTTACAGAAATAGAACAAAAAATCTTAAAATCTGTATGGAGACACAAAAGACCCCGAATAGCCAAAGCAGTCTTGAGAGAAAAAAGTGGAGTTGGAGGAATCAGACTCCCTGACTTCAGACTATACTACAAAACTACAGTCATCAAGACAATAGGGTATTGGCACAGAAACAGAAATATAGATCAATGGAACAAGATAGAAAGCCCAGAGATAAACCCACGCACCTATGGTCAACTAGTCTATGACAAAGGAGGCAAGGACATACCATGGAGAAAAGACAGTCTCTTCAATAAGTGGTGCTGGGAAAACTGGACAGCTACGTGTAAAAGAATGAAATTAGAACACTCCTAACACCATACACAAAAATAAACTCAAAATGGATTAAAGACCTAAATGTAAGACCAGACACTATAAAACTCTTAGAGGAAAACATAGGAAGAACACTCTTTGACATAAATCACAGCAAGATGTTTTTTGATCCACCTCCTAGAGAAATGGAAATAAAAACAAAAATAAACAAATGGGACCTAATGAAACTTAAAAGCTTTTGCACAGCAAAGGAAACCATAAACAAAACGAAAAGACAACCCTCAGAATGGAGGGAAATAAATGCAAACGTATCAATGGACAAAGGATTGATCTCCAAAATATAGAAACAGCTCATGCAGCTCAATATTAAAAAAACAAACACCCCAATCCAAAAATGGGCAGAAGACCTAAATAGACATGCCTCCAAAGAAGACATACAGATGGCCAAGAAGCACATGAAAAGCTGCTCAACATCACTAACATGTCTCTTGCTGCTGCCTCCATCTACACGCCCCTATCCCCGGCCCGACATGTTCACCCAGCATTCGCCCAGTTATCATTCAAGGATGCCGCCCTTTCTCTGTCTCTGATGTCCCTCCCCTACTCTACTCCAGGCAGAATCAATTTTTCCTTCCTCTCGGCTTCCATTATGCTTCATACGTGCTTTTCTTACTGAACTTATTATAAACTGACAAATCGTCAGGGACAAGGACCATCTCTCACCCACGTCTCTTTGATCAAGCATCTAGTGGCATATTTGATACATATAGACATTCTTCTGAGCACTGTGTCTAAGTGAGCCTCTGCTGACTGTATTTTCAGTCCCTGTGTGTTTCTTTCATAGCACTTAACGACTTATAATTTTGTATTTATTTCTCTATTTATTGTCTGTCTTCCCCACTAAACTAAGTTTGATGAGGACATGCCAGCCCCGTTTACCATGGTATGCGGAGCATCTACCAAAGTGCGGGCTCTCAAGAAGTATTGGGGGTATAAATCGTTAACTGTGTGTTCATTTAATTCACATCTGGGAGGATGGGATCCATTGGCAAGGTTAACCGTAATCATAGCTGTTGGGAAGTGCAGAGAGAGTTTCAGCAAAGGGGCCCAGAGGTCCTGTCGGCTGCCCTCTCTTGAACCCACAGGACCCGATCCCACTGGTGCTAATAGGAAGAGCCAGGCCTCCTCTCACTGAAGCAGCTGCTCACTCCGGAGAGTGAACAAATGGAGTCCTGGCACACAGCTCTGAAAGGTTGCCAACCTCCAATACAACTTGTCACTGTGTACTGGAGACATTTACTTGAGAATAATTAGTAGCCCTTCTGTGCATCAAAAGTGACCAAATCTGTAGCATCTCTATTGAGATCGATGACTTTGTTTTCCAAAACTCTCCAGACAAGACGGTTTCCATTTCAGTGGTGCAATCGGGATGCTGAGCAAACACCTATACTGCATGTCGGGTGATTGCCAGTGAAGTAGAGGCTGGTCTGGTAACTAATGGGTTGCCACAGATAAAGTGTTTGCATCTACTAATGAGGAAATTCTAGTCAGAAATGTGCTGCCTTTAAAGCTGTTTCATAATGCAAACACACCTAAGGGGAGAATGTGTTTTAGGCAGATAGCGATTCTGAGTTTGTTTTTCCTCAACGAAGCCCAGCCAAACAAAGAGGCAAGATGCGTAGCAACACAAGGAACATCATGAAGACACGTCCTCAAAGATCTCTCTCCCGCTGTTGGTACCAGCTGCAAGTTCACTATTTAACCATCATTCCCCTAGCTTATAGTGAGCGCCACCCTCTCCTATTAAAATTCAAAAATGTGGGAAAGGAGGCATGAATCCCTAACTGTGAATAAGGGGTTATGATTCCGGAGCTGGAACAGACTTTATACAGAAGAAGGAAAAGAAAACATGAGAGAGTCAGAAACATGTGTGTGCTTTTGTACGTTGTAGGGGTGGGGATGAGTCCGAGTTATGCACAACAGCCAAAGAAAGGAAGCAAGTGCGTGTGTGGCAGGGACAGGGATAGTGCAGTGGGGATGGGGCATTGCTGCAGGTTAATTTGCCTCATCTGAACTGGCCCTAGCAACTGCCAGGCTTGGACACTTCCTCTCGTGTATATGTTTGTCACACGGCCAATGTCTTCTCTGGGAAAAAGGCAAATCTCTTCCTGAAATGGGCCTCCCATGCTTGACAGGGCTTAGGCCAAGGTCACCACTCAGACAAGTTGTAAAGGTGATCATGTGTTCTTTGGTTTCCCCAGCCGCATTTTTATGGGCCCTCTGTCCTACACAGTGCTATTTGTCCTCCCCTTACTTGAACTCTTAAATAAGGATTTAAAGGCTCTAAAATCAGTCATTTACTTGGTTTTATATCTGATTATAGAATTAAATAACTTGATGCCTATTAAAGAGATATAAGGCACTGGAGAACAGGTGGGAGGGGAACTGGGGATCACAAGAAGGATTCAGATAGATAGAAAGCTTGCCCCAAATTCCTGATATTAGGCAATCACCTTTATCTAGTGTTCAATCTTAGCATCACTAATGATGGGACAATTTCGTAATTAATGTGATGCAACACAGAGTACCTGACATTGCCCCTGGTATAATCTTGTCAAAAATGTTTGACTTGGGGCTTCCCTGGTGGTGCAGTGGTTGAGAATCCGCCTGCCAATGCGGGGGACACGGGTTCGAGCCCTGGTCTGGGAAGATCCCACATGCCGCGGAGCAACTGGGCCCGTGAGCCACAACTACTGAGCCTGCGCGTCTGGAGCCTGTGCTCCGCAACAAGAGAGGCCGTGACAGTGAGAGGCCCATGCACAGCGATGAAGAGTGGCCCCCGCTTGCCACAAGTAGAGAAAGCCCTCGCACAGAAGCAAAGACCCAACACAGCCAAAAATAAATAAATAAATAAATAAAAATGTTTGACTTGAATCTAAGCAAGAATCTATATCCAATTTTCAGTTTAAGAGATAAGGGAGACAGAGAAATCAGCTAAACAGCATCTCAAGGAAGTCTAGGAAACAACAGGCCTGGTCTCTTCAGAAAGTTTTTGTAATGGATAAAGGAACTGTTCTAGATTAAAAGACACTTAATTATAACAAACAGATGCAACACATGGTCCTAGATTGAATCCTGGTTTGACCACAGGTGGTAAACAGCACTTTAGGAACCATTGAAGACACCTGAATATGCACTGGGTATTAAATACTATTAAAGAATTGTTAGATTTTTTTAGGTATGCTGATGTAATTTTTACTCTGAAGGAAAAAATATTTTTTAGAGATGCATACCAAAATATTTATGGTGTCATAGTGTCTACAATGTACTTCATCATAAAACAAAATCATGAACTTATACCATACTAATTATTCTATCTGTACTCAAAGTCAATAAAAAAGGTAAAAAAATTTAATCAGATATTTCCAATATAGACAAAGGATAATGACTTCAGCTTTGCTATGCAAACAACCCGTAGCACACTCCTAAAAATACACTGAAGGAAATAAGGGTAGTATAATGGTTTTGAATCAGTTTGCAAGAAACATTCTACCATTTGTATTTCTCTGCAGATATTCTACATCGTGAAAAATGGGACATTCTGGTTATCTAATAGTTGTTTAACTAGACCAGTGGTTTGTTCAGCTATACTGACAATCAATAGAACTAAAAGGGCAGAATCTTAAAACTCAGAGTCCATGAGCAACTACTTAAAGGTTTCTTCTGAAAACAAAAAGCAGAAAGACTGACAGTCAATGCTACTAAAGCACAAAGGGCCAATCAGAAATAAGTTTGTAAGACTCACTGGAGGCTGAATGGTATAAATGTTAAGGTTACAGGCTCCAGAGCCTACCAGCAAGTGTTTGAATCTCAGTTCTACCACCTCTGAGCTGTAAAACAATAAGTGTACTTGCCCCATAGGGTCACTGCGTGGATTAAATGAGATAATACATATCAAGTGTTTAGCGTAGTGCCTGGTACACTGTCAGCACTCAGTATACGGAAGCCATTTTTTTCCTTATCTCTAAGTCAATGGCTGTTGGTCACTGGTTCGTGAAGGGTTTTGGGGAGTCCATGATCCCCATAAAATTGGATGTAAAATTTGGGGATTCTCATTTTCTGGAAAGACGGTACTAAGCTGTTATCAAATTCTAAGAGATCTACGACCACCTCAAAAGTGTAAGACTCACTACTCAAGAGGCATTTTCTTAATCAATTCCAGATATGGGATATGACTATTGATTACAGAGACCACCACAAATTGTATGTATCCTGTCCAAACGTAGGCACCTCTCCCAACAACATGGGGTTTACTGAGCATCTGCAGCCAAGAGAAAACAAAGAGACCGATGAAAGACCACAGAGAGGCCTGTTCTTGGGAGCAGGGCCAGCATGACTGTGCACAAAGGGCAGTGACATCTCTTTTCCTGTCTAATCCTTGTTGGCTCTGGAGAGAGTGGCCCTGATTACTGTCTTGTTATAGCATTTTTAAAGGTCAGCTTATGTAATGGAGGTACTATGGCCTAGCTAGGACATTAGAGAGCCCACCTTTGGCGAGGAAAATAGCATAATACTTCTCTGGAATTCACACATTACCCAGAAGACTTTGGCTTCCTGAACATCTTACTAAAAATTTTAAGTCTCTTGGCAATAATTTTCAAGCAGCACAGTTTTAATCTGGCCCTGTTTCTGTAGCGCTGCTGCTAAAATCTCCTCCAGGCAAATCCCTGCAGAGGCTGAAAATTTGTCAGAAGGAAGACATGCCTATAATCAACGATTAATCCTATTGACCATGATTAACACTTCCATACGCCAGCCTATCAGCTCTGAATGCTATGTCATGATTCCACGTGTCCCAACGTATCCCTCACAGGATTACAGGCTCTTTCAAATCCCCTTTCGGAAGGAGCTTTAAGAATCTGACATATAGGTCACATCCATTTTAAAGATATTACATTTCTCCTCTCAGCCAGAGCTTTTTCATCTATGATGTGATTCTACTTTCTATTTGCAATGGCCCAGTTTCATATAATTCCATGTGGACACACACATAGAAACTTGGTGGTCAGATGATTTGTCCCCATGGGAACTGAACAAAACATCAAAAACAATCCGTCCTTGGGTATGCACAGGGTGTGACCTTGGCCAAGACATGTCACCCATACATTGGACAAGTATTTTTGTGTACCTACCAAGTTCCAATCATTGTACTAAGTTCAGGGGATACATACTAAAGATGCATTTCCTGCCCTCAAGGAACTTACAGTCTAGAGAGGAGATAGACATGTAAACAGGGAATTTCAATACAGTATAATAGAGAAGAGTTACAATAGGAAAAGTTATAGGATACTATGGAAGTAGTCAGGGAAGGCTTCTCAAAAGAGGGGCCATCTAAACTAGAAGTATCTAGGTGCATATGTGCATACTAGAATGTTCCAAAGGAAATAGCATGTGCAAAGGCTCAGAGGTAAGAGACAGCAGGACACATTCATGGAACAGCAAGTAGTCCCATGGCTGGCCAGTGGAGGTCAAGAGGGAAAATGCAAGTGCTGTGGTTAAAGATAGCAGTCAGACCATGAGGGACCTCGGAAGCCATACTATGGAAAGCATGAGGAGCCAACTAAAGAGTTGTAAGCCCCACGTCAAACTAATGCTTCTTCACAGTGAAGGAAACCACTGCCAAAATGAAAAGGCAGCCTACTGAGCTGAAGAAGATATTTGTAAACCACATACTGTCATCCCTCAAAGTTCAAGGGGGATTTGATCCAGGACCCCCTTTGGATACCAAAATCCACAGGCTAGAGTCTCCTATAGAAAATGGAGTAGTATTTGCATAAAATCCATGCACATCCTCCTATATACAGTAAAATCATCTCTAGATTACTAATAATTCCTTATACTATGTAAACAGTTATAAATACAATGTAAATGCTATGTAGGTACTTCAAGTTTTGCTTTGGGGAATTTTCTGGAATTTTTTTTACATTATTTTTTATCCATGGTTGGTTGAATACACAGATGCATAACCCATGGATGTATCTAATAAGGGGTTGATATCCAAAATACATAAAGAATTCAAATAACTCAATAACAAAAAACAAACAACCCAATTAAAAACTGGGGAGAGGATCTGAATAGACATTTTTCCAAAGAAGACAAGCAGATGGCCAAGAGCCACATGAAAAGATGTCCAACATCACTAATTATTATGGAAATTCAAATCCAAACCACAATGAGATGTCCCCTTACGTCTGCAGAATAGCTAGTATGGGAGATTGGTTCAAGATGGCAGAGTAGAAGGACGTGCTCTCACTCCCTCTTACAAGAACACCAGAATCACAACTAACTGCTGAACAATCATCGACAGGAAGACACTGGAACTCACCAAAAAAGATACCCCACATCCAAAGACAAAGGAGAAGCCACAATGAGACGGTAGGAGGGGTGCAATCACAATAAAATCAAGTCCCATAACTGCTGGGTGGGTGACTCACAAATTGGAGAATACTTATACCACAGAAGTCCACCCACTAGAGTGAAGGTTCTGAGCCCCACGTCAGGCTTCCCAACATGGGGGTTGGGCAACAGGAGGAGGAATTCCTAGAGAATCAGACTTTGAAGGCTAGCGAGATTTGATTGCACGATTTCGACAGGACTGGGGGAAACAGAGACTCCACTCTTGGAGGGCACACACAAAGCAGTGTTCACATCAATACCCAGGGGAAGGAGCAGTGACCCCATAGGAGACTAAACCAGACCTACCTGCTGGTGTTGGAGGGTCTCCAACAGAGGCTGGGGGTGGCTGTGTGTGACCATGAGGACAAGGACACTGGCAGTAGAAGTTCTGGGAAGTACTCCTTGGCGTGAGCCCTCCCAGAGTCTGCCATTAGCCCCAACAAACAGCCCAGGTAGGCTGCAGTGTTGGGTCGCCTCAGGCCAAACAACCAACAGGGAGGGAACCCAGCCCCACCCATCAGCAGACAAGCAGATTAAAGTTTTACTGAGCTCTGCCCACCAGAGCAACAGCCAGCTCTACCCACCACCAGTCCTTCCCATCAGGAAACTTGCACAAGCCTCTTAGATAGACTCATCCACCAGAGGGCAGACAGCAGAAGCAAGAAGAACTACAATCCTGCAGCCTGTGGAACAAAAACCACATTCACAGAAAGACAGACAAGATGAAAAGGCAGAAGGCTATGTACCAGATGAAGGAACAAAATAAAACCCCCAAAAAATAACTAAATGAAGTGGAGAAAGGCAACCTTCCAGAAACAGAATTCAGAATAATGATAGTGAAGATGACACAGGACCTCAGAAAAAGAATGGAGGCAAAGATCGAGAAGATGCAAGAAATGAAATTCAACAAAGACCTAGAAGAATTAAAGAACAAACAAACAGAGATGAACCATACAATAACTGAAATGAAAAATACACTAGAAGGAATCAATAGCAGAATAACTGAGGCAGAAGAACGGATAAGTGACCTGGAAGACAGAATGGTAGAATTCACTGCTGCAGAACAGAATAAAGAAAAAAGAATGACAAGAAATGAAGACAGCCTAAGAGACCTCTGGGACAACATTAAACGCAACAACATTCGCATTATAGGGGTCCCAGAAGGAGAAGAGAGAGAGAAAGGACCAGAGAAAATATTTGAAGAGATTATAGTCGAAAACTTCCCTAACATGGGAAAGGAAATAGCCACCCAAGTGCAGGAAGCACAGAGAGTCCCATACAGGATAAACCCAAGGAGAAACACGCCGAGACACATAGTAATCAAGTTGGCAAAAATTAAAGACAAAGAAAAATTACTGAAAGCAGCAAGGGAAAAACGACAAATAACATACAAGGGAACACCCATAAGGTTAACAGCTGATTTCTCAGCAGAAACTCTAAAAGCCAGAAGGGAGTGCCACGATATATTTAAAGTGATGAAAGGGAAGAACATACAACCAAGATTACTCTACCTGGCAAGGATCTCATTCAGATTCGATGGAGAAATCAAAAGCTTTACAGACAAGCAAAAGCTAAGAGAATTCAGCACCACCAAACCAGCTCTACAACAAATGCTAAAGGAACTCCTCTAAGTGGGAAACACAAGAGAAGTAAAGGACCTACAAAAACAAACCCAAAACAATTAAGAAAATGGTCAAAAGAACATACATATCGATAATTACCTTAAACGTGAATGGATTAAATGCTCCCACCAAAAGACACAGGCTTGCTGAATGGATACAAAAACAAGACCCATCTATATGCTGTCTACAAGAGACCCACAAGATATTCCATGTAAATGGAAATCAAAAGAAAGCTGGAGCAGCATGACTCATATCAGATAAAATAGACTTTAAAATAGAGAATGTAACAAGAGACAAGGAAGGACACTACATAATGATCAAGGGATCAATCCAAGAAGAAGATATAACAATTATAAGTATATATGCACCCAACATAGGAGCACCTCAATACATAAGCCAACTGCTAACAGCTATAAAAGAGGAAATCGACAGTAACACAATCATAGTGGGGGACTTTAACACCTCACTTACACCAATGGACAGATCATCCAAACAGAAAATTAATAAGGAAACACAAGCTTTAAATGACACAATAGACCAGATACATTTAATTGATATTTATAAGACAGTCCATCCAAAAACAGCAGATTACACTTTATTCTCAAGGGCACATGGAACATTCTCCAGGATAGATCACATCTTGGATCACAAATCAAGCCTCAGTAAATTTAAGAAAATTGAAATCCTATCAAGCGTCTTTTTTGACCACAACGCTATGAGATAAGAAATGAATTACAGGGAAAAAAAAGTAAAAGTACAAACACATGCAGGCTAAACAATACGTTACTAAATAACCAAGAGATCACTGAAGAAATCAAAGAGGAAATCAAAAAATACCTAGAGACAAAACAAAATGAAAACACGACGATCGAAAACCTATGGGATGCAGCAAAAGCAGTTCTAAGAGGGAAGTTTATAGCGATACAAGCCTACCTCAAGAAACAAGAAAAATCTCAAATAAACAATCTAACCTTACACCTAAAGGAAGTAGAGAAAGAAAGACAAACAAAATCCAAAGTTAGCAGAAGGAAAGAAATCATAAAGATCAGAGCAGAAGTAAATGAAATAGAAACAAAGAAAACAATAGCAAAGATCAATAAAACTAAAAGCTGGTTCTTTGAGAAGATTAAAAAAATTGATAAACCATCAGCCAGACTCATCAAGAAAAAAAGGGAGAGGACGCAAATCAATAAAATTAGAAATGAAAAAGGAGAAATCACAACTGACACTGCAGAAATACAAAGGATTATGAGAGTTTACTACAAGCAACTATATGCCAATAAAACGGACAACCTGGAAGAAATGGACAAATTCTTACACAGGTATAACCTTCCAAGATTGAACCAGGAAGAAATAGAAAATATGAACAGACCATACACAAGTAATGAAATTGAAACTGTGATTAAAAATCTTCCAACAAACAAAAGTCCAGGACCAGATGGCTTCACAGGTGAATTCTATCAAACATTTAGAGAAGAGCTAACACACCCATCCTTCTCAAACTTTTCCAAAAAATTGCAGAGGAAGGACCACTCCCAAACTCATTCTATGAGGCCCCCATCACCCTGATACCAAAACCAGACAAAGTTACTACAAAAAAAGAAAATTACAGACCAATATCACTGATGAATGTAGATGCAAAAATCCTCAACAAAATACTAGCAAACAGAATCCAACAACATATTAAAAGGATCATACACCATGATCAAGTGGGATTTATCCCAGGGATGCAAGGATTCTTCAATATATGCAAATCAATCAATGTGATACACCATATTAACAAGTTGAAGGAGAAAAACCATATGACCATCTCATTAGATGCAGAAGAAGCTTTTGACAAAATTCAACACCCATTTATGATAAAAACTCTCCAGAAAGTGGGCATAGAGGGAACCTACCTCAACATCATAAAGACCATATACGACAAACCCACAGCAAACATCATTCTCAATGGTGAAAAACTGAAAGCATTTCCTCTAAGATCAGGAACAAGACAAGGATGTCCACTCTCGCCACTATTATTCAACATAGTTTTGGAAGTCCTAGCCACGGCAATCAGAGAAGAAAAAGAAATAAAAGGAATCCAAATTGGAAGCGAAGAAGTAAAACTGTCACTGTTTGCAGATGACATGATACTATACATTGAGAATCCTAACGATGCCACCAGAACACTACTAGAGCTAATCAATGAATTTGGTAAAGTAGCAGGATACAAAATTAATGCACAGAAATCTCTTGCATTCCTATATACTAATGATGAAAAATCTGAAAGAGAAATTAAGGAAACACTCCCATTTACCACTGTAACAAAAAGAATAAAATACCTAGGAATAAACCTACCTAGGGAGACAAAAGACCTGTATGCAGAAAACTATAAGACACTGTTGAAAGGAATTAAAGATGATACCAACAGATGGAGAGTTATTCCATGTTCGTGGATTGGAAGAATCAATATTGTGAAAATGACTATACTACTCAAAGCAATCTACAGATTCAATGCAATACCTATCAAATTTCCTATGGCATTTTTTTCAGAACTAGAACAAAAAACCTTAAAATTTGTATGGAGACACAAAAGACTCCGAAGAGCCAAAGCAGTCTTGAGGGAAAAAAAACGGAGCTGGAGGAATCAGACTCCCTGACTTCAGACTATACTACAAAGCTACAGTAATCAAGACAATAGGGTACTGGCACAAAAACAGAAATATAGATCAATGGAACAGGACAGAAAGCCCAGAGATAAACCCACGCACCTATGGTCAACTAGTCTATGACAAAGGAGGCAAGGACATACCATGGAGAAAAGACAGTCTCTTCAATAAGTGGTGCTGGGAAAACTGGACAGCTACGTGTAAAAGAATGAAATTAGAACACTCCTAACACCATAAACAAAAATAAACTTAAAATGGATTAGAGACCTAAATGTAAGACCAGACACTATAAAACTCTTAGGGGAAAACATAGGAAGAACACTCTTTGACATAAATCACAGCAAGATCTTTTTTGATCCACCTGCTAGAGTAATGGAAATGAAAACAAAAATAAACAAATGGGACCTAATGAAACTTAAAAGGTTTTGCATAGCAAAGGAAACTACAAACAAGATGAAAAGACAACCCTCAGAATGGGAAAAAATATTTGCAGATGAATCAACGGACAAAGGATTGATCTCCAAAATATATAAACAGCTCATGCAGCTCAATATTAAAAATACAAACAACCCAATCAAAAAATGGGCAGAAGACCTAAATAGACATCTCTCCACAGAAGACATATAGATGGCCAAGAAGAACATGAAAAGCTGCTCAACATCATTAATTATTAGAGAAATGCAAATCAAAACTACAGTGAGGTATCACCTCACACCAGTTAGAATGGGCATCATCAGAAAATCTACAAACAATTGCTGGAGAGGGTGTGGAGAAAAGGGAACCCTCTTTCACTGTTGGTGGGAATGTAAATTGATACAGCCACTATGGAGAACAGTATGGCGGGTCCTTAAAAAACTAAAAATAGAACTACCATACGACCCAGCAATCCCACTACTGGGCATATACCCAGAGAAAACCATAATTCAAAAAGTCACATGCACCCCAATGTTCATTGCAGCACTATTTATAATAGCCAGGTCATGGAAGCAACTTAAATGCCCATCGACAGACGTATGGATAAAGAAGATGTTGTACATATATGCAATGGAATATTACTCAGCCATAAAAAGGAACGAAATTGTGTCATTTGTAGAGACGTGGATGAATCTGGAGACTGTCATACAGAGTGAAGTATGTCGGAAAGTGAAAAACAAATATCAAATATTAATGCATATATGTGGAACCTAGAAAAATTGTACAGATGAACCAGTTTTCAGGGCAGAAATAGAGACACAGATGTAGAGGGCAAACGTATGGACACCAAGGGGGGAAGTGGTGGGGGGTGGGGGGGGGGTGGGATTAACTGGGAGGTTGGGATTGACATGTATACACTAATATGCATAAAATTGATGACTAATAAGAACCTGCTGTACAAAAAAATAAATTAAAGACAAAAAAAAAAAAAAAGAATGGCTAGTACCCAAAAAAAGACAAGAAATAACAAATGTTGGAGAGTATGTGGAGAAAACGGAACCCTCATACACTGTTGGTGGGACTGTAAATTGATGCAGCCACTATTAAAAACAGTATGGATATTCCTCCAAAAAGTAAGAATAGAACTACGATATGACCCAGCTATTTCACTTCTAAGTATTTATCCAAAGAAAACAAAAACACGAAATTGAAAAGATATGTGCACTCCTATGTTCATTGTAGCATTATTGCCAAAAGCCAAGTTATGAAAGCAACATTAGTGTCCACTGATGGATGAATGGATAAAGAAGATGGGGTATATATATATGCAATGGGATACTACTCAGCCACAAGAAAGAATGAAATCCTGCCATTTGTGAGAACATTGATGGACCTTGAGGGTATTATGCTACGTGAAATAAGTTAGATGAAGAAAGACAAATTCTGTATGATTTCACTCATGTGGAGCCTAAAGCAACAAAAATGAACAAACAAAATAAAATGAACTTAGATACAGAGAACAGATTAGTGGTTACCAGAGGGGAAGGGGATTGGGGGATGGGTGCAATGGTGAAGGGGGTTAACTGTATGGTGATGGATGGTAAGTGGACTTGTGGCGGTGATCACTTTGTAGTGTATACAGATGTCAAATTATAATGCTGTACATCTGAAACTTATATGATACAAAATGAATTAATTTTAAAAATAGTTGGTAGCCATAGCAACATGATAAGAACTGAGTTTTACAACGATAACACTGGCTGCAGTGTAGAAAAGGAAACCAGTTTGAAGGCCATTGCAGTGATCTAGCTGAGAGATGATGGTGGTCCAAATGAAACTCTCTGATGTTGTAGTAGATGGTGTGCTAAGTCATCCAGAACCGCCTTCTGGACCAAGGCACTCATTTCCCCAGCTGCCAGGAGTGTTGGCTGCTGATGGCTCACAGGTGAATCAGTCTCCAGAAACTGCCCTCAGCCAAAGGGATGTTACGTCTGATGTCATGGCTCCTTTCCATCTAATCATCAGGCAGTGCAGGTGTTCAAAGCCCCATCCCCCCCTTGCCTCAGCTGGAGATCACTCTAAAGGAACATCTCAGCTTGTGAGCAACTTGTTGTAACCACATCACAGTTCAGCAAATCCTTTTGCCCAATCCTCCTTCATTCACTTCCTTAGAGACTTTTTCCTGAGAGTGCTCCCCAAGAAATTTCCTGCACACAAAACTCTGTTCAGTCTGTTTCCAAAGGACCAGATCTAAGACAGAACGAACCTCAGTCGTTCTCATCTAGAAAATGAGAGGGTGGATTGGATCCTTGCTAAAAATATTTCCTTTGCTCCACAGCTCCACGGACTTTGGAATTCTTCGACAATTCTTGCAGCTGTTTCAAAACACCAGGAAATGGATATGACAGACACTTCATTTTAGCAACCCCAGCAGGACTCATCACAGTAATTAGAAATGTTTCACAAACAGACCACCCACCAATCTTGCACCCAGTTGGGGTTGACACTGTCTACTTTTACTGATATAAAATTCTTTATGGCTTCCATGCCAAAGTTCCTCAGCAAATTAAAACGGAAATGCAGAATTCTTTGGTGAGCTATTACAGCTGTACCTCCCTGCTATCAATGGCACTCCATTCCTAAATTCTAAATCATGTGATTCTGCCCATCTCAGCACAGTGGTTTCATGTGCACTTGCCATGATTTATGGGGCCATTTTCCTGTAAAGAACTTTTTGAAAGCATGTATTTACAAAGTGCAGTTCCAATCTTAGATCTGAGAGCTACAAAGAACCTTCTAACATGGAGACCTGGAGTTTTTAACCTCAGGTCTGTGGAACCATGGTTGGGCTGCAGGGGGTCTGTGAAACCCTCAAGTTGGATACAAAGTTTATGGCGAGATGCCAGAGCTGTTATTAGAGTCCATAAGCCGATGGACAGGAGGTTCATGCCCCTGAAAAATTAAGAACCACTGTCTACACCAATTGTCTTGCTTCTTACTTAATGAAACTGAGGTTCAGGGAAGTTAGATAACTTAGCCAAGATTGATCGGTTATTAGTAGCTCAACTGGCACTAGAACCCAGGTCGGCTTCCTTTCAGTCCAGTGAGCTTTCTGCTACTCTAAGCGTTTCAAACCAAGGCATCATGCCTACTATATTCAAACTTCCCATCACCAGACCAAAACTTTCCTACTGCCAAGAATATTCTTCCTCAGAGGAAACCAAAGCCTTCTGTCAGGCTCAGTAACTTTTATAATACCTCCTATTTATCTAGCATTTTATAGTTTACAAAGCATTTTCACACATATGATTACATTTGATTTGAGCCTTGAAACCCCTTCAATATATAAAACTAGGAGTTAAAAGCATAGGCTCTGGAACTGGTCTACCTGAGTTGGAATCCTATCTCTGCTATTACTAGCTGGGTCACCCTGAGCAAGTTATAACCTAGCTTTCTGTGCCTCAGCTGCCTCATCTGTAAAATGAGGATGCATTGAATAAACATTAGCTAGTACCATTATCCCTATTTTATAATTACCAATGAGGGGACTGAGAAACAATATTATGTGACATTCTCAAATGTGCCCTGTAATTAGCGAATCTAGGTTAAAAAAAAAAAAAAAAAAAGGGCCTTAAACTCCAAGTTAAAAACGTTTCAATGTAGAACATGTAGAACTCTGAGTATAAATATAACAACCATGAAGCAATCAACCTCCCAATCATTAAAACAGCTGTTCATTTATTTCCGTCTATTGATAAGCTAGACACCATCATTGGGTACCCAAATATGAAATTCTAAATCCGTTCTGAGAATCCCCTCTTATTTCCTGTTTTTAAATGCATGGAAAATCAAAATCAAATCAAATCTGAGTATGTTATGTCTAAGCTTCTTTTTAAGCCACATGAGACATGTCCCTTGAAAATTTTTGAATTAAGACGACATGCTGGGCATAGTCAATTATTTAGGGAAATGTGTTTTTTTTAATGAAATGAAACACAATATTAAATACCCTGGCCAATAAGAAGGCATGTGACCTTAGAAATGCTTTTCATAAGCTCAAACTTGCCCAGATCGTATCCCCAAGTAATCATTAAGGCCTGTGCTCATGGTGTGTTCAAAGTGAGCAAGTCCTCAGACAACAGCTAGCCAAGAGCATGAGTGCTCGCCTCTGGGCTAAAAAACCAAGGAGGCCTCATTCACCTTCCTTTAGCTTGTGCAGTGGCCACTTCAGCAGCGCTAACTAGGAGCTCCCAAATGCACTTGAGCTGAAGGAGCCTTTAAATGAGTTTTTCAATTACCATAAAACACATTATAAACTTTTCTACCCAAGTCCCTTTATGCATTGTTGGCTGAGTGGATTGGATTGTGTGAAAAGCATCCCTTTTTTGCATCCCTGATAGCAACAGGCATGTTCTTTGGTGACGGATAAGTAGGGAAGTTATAACATGCAAGGCTAAAGAAGCAGCCCCTTTCTTTGAACAGATTCACCCATTCTCTTGCCTTGCATCTTTCCATTACTAATTTTTTTTTTTTTAACCACCTACTCTTGGTCCCAATCAGCTGAGGCCTTATCTAAAGTGACAAGAAGGGTAGCATTATGAATGTGAGAAGACTTTTTTAACCTTAATTTTCCTCCCCTGTGAAACCATCGCTTTCTCCAGTGTCATGGAAACCTGTGATATCTATTAGTTGCTTTCAGTAGTGGCTTTGTGCTTTCCTATAACAGAGCATTCCAAGTGAAGTTATTTTTAGCAGACAAGAGTCTACTCCCAACTCGCCTTTAACTTAAGTTCAGAGCAACATACGCCAATGTCATAAAGCTGATATAGAGACTATGCTTGTACTACTAGTATCCGGAACAACAGGATACTGTAGGGGGGGCCAGATCCTGGAGCTAAGATTGCACTAAGACCCACAGACATGGAAAACAGACTTACGGTTACCAAAGGGGAAAGGGGCGTGAGGGGTGGAATAAATTAGGACTTTGGGATTAACATATACACACTGCTACATATAAAATAGATAACCAACAAGGACCTACTGTATAGCACAGGGAACTATACTCAATATTTGTAATAACCTATAAGGGAAAAGAATCTGAAAAAGAATACATATATATATATATATATATGTGCAAAACTGAATCATGTTGCTGTACACCTAAAACTAACACATTATAAATCAACTATACTTCAATTAAAAAATAAAATAAATAAGATAATAATTTTTAATTTTATTTTATTTTTATTTTAAGATTGCACTAAGAGACCATGGTTGGGCTTTAAGCCTGCCAGCAACCCTCTGAGTCATCAGCTAGGTTAACGTCACCTCCTACAGTCAGCTGCAAACCACACTGCAAGTCCTGCCCTAGCTCAAGTCAGAAGGGCAGTGTGAGGAAAAGAACACCAAGTAGATGAGGCGTCTAGAAACCCGTCCTAGTACCAAGTTCTATTGCAAGTTCTATTCTCCAGGCATGTTTCCTCTTCTCTAACATGAGAGGGAGTAGAGATATGATCATTTTTGCCAATTATTACATCCTAAGAACCCTAAACCAGTAACTTAGCATCTAGTTTGTTATATTCTTGATTCCATTATTACTCTGAGACCCCAATCAATGTCCCAGTGACCATGTCTGTGTCTTGTTTCTCTGTGCAAAAGTCCTCACCTGGAACTCCAATTCTCCCAATGACTTAATATGTGGCCTCCTGATACCCAGTCTTCATGATCGAGTCCTCAATTTTTATGCTGACTACTCCAATTGCCATCCCTCTAACTTTCCCATGTGGGGTACTAGCCACCCCAGTTCCTGTTAATTACCCAGCACACATCAGCCTGGGTAGACAGTATGTTTGTTGGTTGGTTTTGCCTGACAATGCCTGTGAATCTGCTCACTTGATACCCTAGAATGATGACATCCTGCATTCAGACTGCTCTCAGACAAATGCTTACCTGTCTGCCTCAAAGACTAGCTCCCATTATGGTTACCAAGGGGGAAGGGTCGGGGTAAGGGATAGCTAGGGAGTTTGAGATTGACATGTACATGCTGCTATATTTAAAACGGATAACCAACAAGGACCTACTGTATAGCACAGGGAACTCTGCTCAATATTATGTAACAGCCTAAATGAATTTGAAAAAGAATGGCTACATGTATACGTATAACTGAATCACTTTGCTGTACACCTGAAACTAACTCAACATTGTTAATCTACTATACTCTGATATAAAATAAAAGGTTTAAAACAAAAACTAGCTTCCATATTCCTATCTCTTGACTCTGTGGGTCAGTCTGGACTCCTGATCCCAGCTTCCGCCATCACACCACTACCCAGGCTTCCGTTCCTACACATTTTCAGACTTTTCTAATCCCTGCGTGGAGAATGGCCTCTTCTTTCTGGGGTAGTGCCCTGATGCACAAAAGATCTTCACTCTGAGGCTGGGCCTTAAGTGGGCAAGAAGGACCGGGCTTGGAGTCCCCTTCATAGTAGGGCCATGGTCCCAACAGCAAGGATGGTGAAAATCATGTTATCTTGGACCCATAAACTGTGATACAGTAGGTATGCACCAATGTGGAGTACTGGCCAGGATGCACTGTGATTGGTTGATGACCATGCCACGGCGGTTGTTAAATGTTGTAAATATCATCTCGACATAAGGTCTTTCTTCTAAGGATGTCTTTTTTCCCCGTTGTAGTTCCAGATTTCCCTCTCCTGATCAGTGTGAAATAGTGAATGGGCATCAGTTCCACATTTTTACTCCTCTTTCTTCTCCATTAACAATTGGATGGTTCTCTAAGGCTCTTGAGATTTACTGCCCCACCATCCCTTTCTAAGATCAGAATACATTTCTAAGATTCCAGGTGTGATAGGCAGAATCATAAAGATATCCTTGCTCCCTCTCCCTCCAAGATTCCCAGCCCATGGTTATACTATCCAACACTAATCTGGGTTCTACTCTGAAGCAACTTTTCAGATATAATTAAGGTATGAACCTTAAGATACAGGGGTTGTCCTGGATAATCCAGGTAAGCCCAATCTAATCACATGAGCTCTTAAAGCAGAGAAGCTTTCCTACCTGAAGTCAGAAGAGGCAAGAGAGATGAAACAAAAGGGGAAGTCAGGGAGATTCGAAGCATGAGAAGGACTCAATTTGCCATCGCTGGCTTTGAATGGGAACAGAAGTCAGGCAATGAGGGCAGCCTTTAGAAGCTGAGAACAACCCTCAGCCCACAGCAAGTAAGGACACAGGGATGATGTCAGTCCTAGAACCGCAAGGAACTGAATTAAGCCAACAAGCTGAACGAGCCTAGTGCATTCTCCGCTTACGCCCCCCTAAAAGGAACAGTCTGGCGGACTCTTTGACTTTGGCCTTGTGAGACCCTAAGCAGAAGAACCGTTGAACTATGTTGTACCCAGACTTCTGACCTACAGAACCGTGAGCTAATAAATTTGTGTCGTTTTTGTCTACTCAGTTTATGGCGATTTGTTATGACAGCGTTAGAAAACGAATACTCCAGAAGTGTTTCTGAATGCTCAGCAGTATTTTTTTTCTCATTATAGCTCAATACTTTAATCTTTGAATAGACCTCTCTCCATTAAACTAGGATTCTCTGTCTTTACAGCTTTTGGTTTTTGATTTAGGGTCCCACCCTTCTGCCAAACCTTCATTTCATAGCCCCTCCTCCATAGCTCCATCCAGGCAAAAATATACCATGGGGGGGAGGGATAAATTAGGATCTTGGGATTAACATACACACACTACTATATAAAAAATAGATAACCAACAAGGACCGACTGTACAGCGCAGGGAACTACACTCAATACTCTATAATAACCTATATGGAAAAAGAATCTGAAAAAGAATAGCTATATGAATATGTACAACTAAATCACTTTGCTGTACACCTGAAACTAACACAACATTGTAAATCAACTATAGTCCAATATAAAATTAAAAATAAATAAATAAATAAATAGCATTGGAAACAGCCTCAGCCTCCCTCAGCTACCTCACATATTTAGCTGCAACCTCCACGTTAAAAAAACAACCTTGGTCTTGCTGAGAATTTCCGGACGTTTTAGTGCCTAGACTTCAAGGTACCTCCCAGCCTCGTGAATCCCCGTTTGTTCCGGCATCCCTAAACCCTGAGACACACCAGGCCCTTCTGGCACCCCTGGACCTCCCAAACACAGATTCAGTACCTCTGGTACCTTCCTTTCAGGCAGCAAAGAGGAAATATTGTGCCTGAGTCCCTCAATGTCATCTGACCACTGGTGTATCGTGTTATTCATAAGTAGGAGTTAGAAATTAAAATGAGTTATCTAGATATGGTTTTGTATATAAGTAATCAACAGAATGTGTGTCATGTACTTAGGCCCCTCAGTCTTTCACATCTGAAGGCAGGCAAATGACAACAGACATGCACTCAAATACACATCATTGGTCACCTGGTGGCAACTCCCTAGAGTTCATCATGGCTCCTGAAAGCAATGAAGTCAACACTCTGTGTTTAAACTTGCCATTCCTGACCCTTTAAAGTGACCTTGAACAGTCATAGGTGTCGTCACTGGATCATTCTCAAAGTACAAGAAGATATAGGAGAGGATAAAGGGATACGAATGCGGTCTGGGGCCCCTCTAGGTCTCCACGCCGGAATGCAGCTTGCCAAAAACAAGTCTAATGTCTACTCACAAAGAAGCCTCTTTCTTGCCTGGAATAATGTGAAAACTCATTCCTGTGGTTGGCTGCAAATCCCAACCACTATCCCAGTTGTACAGATGGGAAGGGGAGAAGGGGAGAGACAGAGTTCAAAAGTATGTAAGTATGAGAAGCAGATCTTTCCACAGGGTAGCTTAAAAACCAGGGACATCAATAGCCCCAAGGCTGCAGTTCAGAATGGAAATAAGAAAACTTTAATACAAACAGGAGCCACTCCACCACCTTGTAACGTGGCCTCTGGCAAGTCAGTGATATCTCCCCTGTGCCCGTGTTTCCTAGCTCGTGTCTGCACTGAAGCTGCCTGCCTCTCTTCAGCAGCCTCTCACACTTGCCGCACATCTCACTCAGAATGTCTTATTTGAGAAACTTTCACCTCGGTCGTTGGTGATGCTCCAGACTGAAGCACATCGCTGCCTCCAGTCCCACTGCTGGGCCTCACGCAGTTCCGCGGCTCGGTGGGTGGATATTAAAGAAACGACAGTCTCTCCAGCAGCCCTGCTTAATACACTATTCCCTCGCATCTCTGTCTTATTAGTTCAAGAAAACAAGGTTTCCCAACGTTTCACAGAATCTACGATGGTGAAAGGGCTAAAGGTTTAAAAACTGGCAGAGAAGACAAATGGAAGGAAAACTGTTTGAAGTTAAAAGTAATACCCCAAATTTTATCTATCAACTTGGCTGTTTTCAAGATACCAAACTTACTGAAGGAACAACAACAACAAAAAAAAACAGAAAACCAAGCTTTGTGCTAGTAAACTGTGATACCGATGCTACCTGCTGGGAAAAAAAATTAAGTAGTTCCTCATTTTCCCTCTACCTTCTAACTCCAGGCCACATACAGGAATTACTCTAGAGCAAAATTGTAGCTATATGTTTTCCAATCTGTCCCAGTGCCGTCTCCAAGTCTTACTCCAAAAGGTCCATGGACCAACACAATGCCCCCATATGTTTTTTTTTGTTTGTTTGTTTTTTAAAATATTTATTTTATTTATTTATTTGGCTGCGCCGGGTCTTAGTTGCAGCAAGCAGGCTCCTTAGTTGTGGCATGCAAACTCTTAGTTGCGGCATGCATGTGGGATCTAGTTCCCTAACCAGGGATTGAACCCGGGCCCCCTGCATTGGGAGCACGGAGTCTTAACCACTGGACCGCCAGGGAAGCCCCCCCCCCCATATGTTTTTAAGCCCATGTCCCATTCCCTCCTAAGATTATTTTTCCAGCCATGCAAATCACCTGAAGAACTTGTTAAAAATAAAGATTCCCAAGTCTACCTCCTGGAGATTCTGATTTTGAATGTTTAACCAGCATCCCAAGAGATTCTTTGATCAGGTAAGGTGGGCAACCCTGCCCTGAGGTCTTCTAAATCCTTGCTACTCAAAGTATATATAGCATTGGCATCACCTAAACTTGTTAGAAATGCAGATTTTCAGGTCTTGTCCAGCCCTAGAATCTGTCTTTTAAGAAGACCCCTAGTTGATCATTATATACATTAATGTTTGAGAAGCACTGTTTTAAATGGTTGAGTCATCTGATAACCTAATAGTCTCCATTAATACTAATGTGAATTAGGTTAATAGATAATTCCTCCAATTCACTTTTTATTCAACAAATATTTGGGGATCTACTAAGTGTTTGAGCACTGTGCTGGGCCCCAGGATTTGTATTTTGTAGAGAAGGCCTTAAACTAGAGGAAGCCATCTTTAACAGTGGTATATCAGGCACTAGGACAGTCTCACGAGGAGGATATTTTGAGAGTAAGGTGGAGCAAGACCATGTCCAAATCATACCATGTGATTGGCCACCTAGTCTATCTACGCATAAGGCTGGTTTGGGCTATGCAATCCAATCTCTGGTCACAGTAAATTCTACCCCTACCATCCCAACTCTCGCAATGCTCGACCCCTCAAAGAAGTCAGGGGTGTGGTTTTGAGCACAGGTGTGTGCACAGCATTGATGAAGAGCCTCGCATCCCCTCAAACATGCTCCCTTGGAGAAAAGAACTGTCCTAGGTCAGTGACTGCAGCCTGAACATTGGCAGGAACAGCAAATCAGGTACGAGAAAGCAGCGGACCACTCCAGATAAGTCAGAGCGCTGAGCCTGAGGCTAGGCAGCGACGGTGTCATGGCTTTGGTCCAACCAGCTCCTACAAACAACTCAGGCCTCGGCTACTGGCTATTTTGAGACCAGTGCAGCCCACAGTTGCAGGAGCATTTCATTCCTTTCTTAGATCACAACAGACTTGGGCTTTCCCCCAAATCCAACCCACTGACATTTCTCTTGGGTAGTGGGGTGTATGAGGACAAATATGTAACAGGTTCTGCTGATGAAATCATCCCCAGCTAAAGACTATAGGCAACAAAGATCCTAATCTAAACACACTGCTGGATAATCATAGTCAAATATTAGACTTCTGCTTCGTGATTTCAAGTAAGTTAACAGGAAAAACAAAGACTTGAGTCATCCTGGATTTCAATATTTGTAGCCAAACTGATATCTCATAGCTGAGAAAACCAAGTGATCCTATGAGGCTCCATGAATAAATTATGAGATGTCTGTGAGGGTTTTCATCCAAGTTTATACCAAGGTATCCAAAAAGTGTTTGAAAAATTTCCAGCACAAGAAGAAAAAACTTCCAACTTAAGTTAGTTTAAGGCTTTTAGAAGCAACTATAGAAAATCTCCCCACTTATCTCACCCCTTTTACATACAGACAGAATTTCAGACAAGGGTTTCATTACAGACATTTGCTTTATCATAGACAAAAATCAATTGTTTGAATGTTTAAGGATACATTCCTTTCCATCTGGTTTCTCATTCTTGTCAATCCACATGGAACGGAAAATTAAAGACTTAACGGCTACCAAATTGGTTCATACTCTTCCACCTTTGACTGTCATTACATCCACTGTTCAGGAAATTTCCTTCTTAAATTCTGTGTCTAAAAAATAAATATTGTGTGTTTCTGTGATGTTTGCCATCTCATTGTAGGTTTGAGCTTGCAGTGCTGACAGGCGGGAGGCTTCCCCTTTCTTCCAAAATATGAGATGTACAAACCAGGAGTGCTGCCATCAGTTGGACAGGCTGACTAGGTTACGGCCTCATGATCCCAGCAGAAAAGGATTCTGTCAGGGTCTGCTCCAGCTTCAAGAATGGCCAAGGCAGCAAACTGGGACAGTACAGCTGCATGCCAGCCTCTAGCCCTGGCCACCCCCTGGGAATCCAGTTGTTCTGTGCTATGGCCTAAAAAGTATAAAAGGCCACCCGTCTCAGGCAGGTTTGGTCTGTCTCTCAAAGACTCCTGATCTCTGCAGCAATATGTCTGCCTCTGCTCTCCCTACTATTCCCTTGACATTGACTTTTGTTCTCTCTGACTTCTGTCTTCCCTCATTCAAGACCACAAACTCAGATTAATCCTGTGCTCCATTCATACCACATCTTTAGCCTTCTAAATCCTAGGAATGAGCCCTACGGTATTGATGAACTCCCCACAATTCAGAGGGTCAAATACATAACAGATTCTGCTGATGAAATCATTCCCAGCTGAAGACAATAGGCAACAAAGATTTTAATCTAGACACACCATTATACCTAACAACTAAGGGGAATACTAGTGCACATTTGTCTGTATTACACACACAGAGACATTTAAGCTTAATTACAAATATAACTCTACAAATAAAACTATTGAAAAACAATAAAAATAATTTCTAACTACAACATAAGAAAATGTGATACATAATCTATACTAAGACTTTAACACTAGTTAAAATGAGGTAGCCCTGAAGAACCAATAGCCATTGTTGTTTAGTCTAATTCTAGGTGTTCATCTCACATCTAAGTAAACAATAACTCTATAACTCACCCTTAATATTTTTTGAGAGTCAGAAATTTGTAGGAAGATAGATATAGATATATATATGTATATATATATAGCTCCCGTATATGGTTCCTGCACTTACAGCTTTGGAAGAGCTTATCATAGAAAGCTCTTTCAAATGGCTTTCATTCAATTGTTGATACCCCCCCACTAGCAGGTCAGACCTAGAGTCGGCAATTTACAACCCTTCTAAAAAAGTCCTATTTTCCTTTCCAAGTTTCTAGCCTCTAAAAAATCTCGTTCCTTGTTAGCAGTGAGAAAAGAGAGACGGGGGAGAAAAGAAGATTACGGTCATACCCTGCACATGTTCACAGCATGCTTGCCGTGACTTTTAGTTGGCATTAGCACACAGTCGGTTTCCTTAGAAATTTATGTAACAGACTTCAAGCCTCTTCCAAACCCACTTAATTTTTTTAAGGGGCCATGTCCTTTTTCCTCTGAACAAAGTTAAAAATATTTAAAACAGTATACTGTGGCTTTTCAACAGCAGGAAATCTCTAAGTGGCTTTTATACAACTACATTTAGAGATTTATAACAAGATGTACTTTCAAAGATGTGTTTATGTGTGCGTATAAATAGGTAAACACAAAAGCATACACATGTGGAAAAAAAATCATAACACGAACCATTCTTTCTGATTCTTTGATTAGACTCAAGATGAAAATTATATCATAGATAAAAAGAGAAATGTTATAACATGCTTATTGCCATGGGGTTATAAATAGGACTGGGATAAAACCATTCCTCACAGGTAAATCCAGGGGTCTTTAGTTCTACACAGTACCTGAATCTGTTGGCCAACCAACTTCTCCTGAAACAACTCTTTCTTCCTTAAAATCTCTCCCCTTCCACCTTTTTGTGGTACTACAATGTCTTCATTATCCTATTGCTTGGACTTCACCTTTTTTATTTACTTTCATAGGTTGTGCTTTCTCTTTCTACCCCAATCAAGGCTAAATCTTAAAACCATTCTACTGTTCTTACTTTATATTCTCTACCCCAGTGACATAGCTTCAATCATCACCTTATTGCCAACAAGTCCCTAACTTATTCATCCAGCCCTGACCTTTCTCCAGAGCTTTAGTCCCACATACCCAGCCAAAACTCTCAACAAGCAAGGCCTTCTGCCACCTCCAACAAAATATAGCCGAAATCAAACTCATATTTTTTCCCACAAACTAGCCCCCTTCCTAGCCTCCCCCCCCCTTGTCTATCATCATCATTCTCCCAGGCTCAAAACTTTGGTTCATTATTTTTTACTTCATTCTCCTCTTCTTCCGTCATGAGCTATAAATCATGAAGCATTCAACAAATATTTATTGAATGCCAAACATTTGAAGCCACTAGGCTATGCATTAGATAAATTGCTGGGTTGTTTCTATTTTTTTCCCATTTATAAACAATGTGAAACTCTTCAGTTCCCAATAATATAGTGGACCCCCAAAACCTTCCTGCTGTAAAATATCTAGAAATGCAGAATTTTATTTAAAAGTCAGACTTTTAAATGCTTAGCTGAACTCTCATAAAAGTAAAAGAAACCACCAGACACCAAAAATGAAGAGGAACCTGAAAACCAGGGCACTGAGCATATGACTTAATATTAGAACAGCCTTGGGATATCTGTGGGTCTCCTTTAACTAGAATCTTGAATTTTAATGGTCACGTATGTAGAGAAGAGAAGATAATGGCTCATACAAAGCAAGGAGTTGGAAATAAGACCTCAGGATAAACCTGGCACCATTAAAAGTCTATGCTTTCATTAAAAGGGTACACAAGATAAAAATCTGCATACAAAAGCACAGAATGACTGAAAGTAATAGTTTGTTAAAAAAAAAATTAAAATTCATATTAAAGTAGAAATAGATGGCAATTTCCTTAGCCTGATAAAGGATGTCTACCACAAACCAACAGTAAACACCACATTTAGTATAACATAAGAAGCATTCATTTTAAAGTTAGAAATAAGACATGGATGTCCTCTATGCTTCTGTTCAGAATTTTGCAGGAGGATCCCAGTAATGCAATAAGACAAGAAAATAAAAAAATTTAAAAGTTGGAAAAGCAGCAAAACTATTTGTATTTGCATACTTTCTACATCAAGAGAAGCTACAGACAGACTAATATAAACATTCTGTAAAAGTGATATGGAAAGGCAAAGTAACTAGAATAGTAAACAAATAATCTTTAAAAAGAAGAACAATGTTGGAAGCCTGGCATATAAGACAGTATAAATCTACAGAAATCAAGAGAGCATGGTATTACAGAAAGACACATAAATTAATGGAAAAAAATTGAGAGTGCAAAAAGAGTTCTATGCTGGGACAACTGAATATGTGCATGCAAAATGATACACTTGGACCTCTACCTCCTATCATACTGAAAAATTAATTCAAAATGGACCACAAAACTAAATATAAGAGTTCAAGTATAAAAGTCTTAGAAGAAAACAGGAGTAAACCTTTATGACCTTGGGTTGGGCAACATTTTTTTTCAGATGTGACAGATATTGCACAAATGATAAAAGAAGAAAACAGACAAACTGAATTTCATCAATATTTTATTTTATTATTATTATTAATTTTAGCCACACTGCACAGCATGCGGAATCTTAGTTCCCTGACCAGGGATCAAACCTGTGCCCCCCTGCATTGGAAGCGCGGAGTCTTAACCACTGGAACACCAGGGAAGTCCTTCATCAAAATTTTAAAAGTTTTGTTTTTCAGAGGATACCTTTGAAGAAGTGATGTCTCAACAGACTGGGAATATTTGCAAGCCATATCTCAAGTAAAGGACTTGCCTCCAGAATATATAAAGAACTCTTATAATTAAATAAGACAAATAACCTCGTTAAAAATGGATAAAGGGTTTGAATAGATACATGAAAGACCAAGAAGCCCTTGGAAAGATGTTCACCATGATTAGTCATTAGGGAAATGCAAATCAAAACTTCAATGAGATATCACTTCATAAGCACCAAAATGTCATCAATAAAAAGCCAGACAATAAGAAGAACTGGTGAGGATGTGGAGAGACTGGAATCCTCTTACACTGCTGGTGGGAATGTAAAATGGTACAGCCACTTTGGAAAACAGTTTGGAAATTCCTTAAAAAGTTAAACACAGAGTTACCACATGACACAGCCATTCCTATCTTAGGTATATATCCAAGAGAAATGAAAATATATCGTACATATACCTGTACATGTATGTTCATAACAGCATTATTTATAAGAGCCAAACCATGGAAACAACCCAACTGTCCATCAACGGATGAATGGATAAACAATGTGTGACATATACATATAACAGAATACTATTCTCTGGTAAAAAGAATGAAGTTATGATACATGCTACTACATGGATGAACCTTGACAATATTACGCTACGTGAAAAAAAAAAAAACAGTAACAAAAGACTACATATTGTATGATTACAATTACGAGAAATATCCCGAATATAGTAAGTCCCCTATATACAAACGAGTTCCGTTCCGTCAGCGCGTTCATAAGTCCAGTTTGTTCATAAGTCCAACAAAGTTAGCCTAGGTAGCCAACTAATGCAATCGGCTATATAGTACTGTACTGTAATAGGTTTATAATACTTTTCACACAAATAATACATAAAAAACAAACACAAAAAATAAAACATTTTTAATCTTACAGTATAGTACCTTGAAAACTACAGTAGTACAATAGCTGGCGCTTCTTAGCAGTACCAGCTACATCACCGCTGCTTTTACACTTGCTTCTGGACATCTGGGCTTGAAATAAAGACACTGTACTACTGTACTCTATACAGTACTGTACAGTAAAGTACACAAAAGCACAACCACTTGTAGGGGATGCACGCACGTGACAATGTATGTCAGACACGTGAACTAACTTACGTGAATGGACATGCGAACACACGTTCACATCTTTGAAAGTTCGCAACTTGAATGTTCACGAGTAAGGGACTTACTGTAGGCAAATTCATAGAGACAGAAGGTAGATCCGTAATTGCCTAGGACTGGGACAAGGGGGGCACCAATGAAGGTGATCTACTGCCAATGGGCAAAAGGCTTCTTTTGGGGGTAATGGAAATATTCCAAAATTATATTGTGGTGATGGTTGCACAACCCTATAAATATAAAAACCACTGAAGTGTTCACTTAAAATATGTGTTTTGTGGTATATAAGTTACATCTCTTTAATAAAAAAAAATACAAAATACTCCCATACATAGTCAACTGATTGTTGACAATGGTGCAAAGGCAGAGATAGATAATAGTCATCCCAGCAAATGATGTTGGAAAATTTGGACATTCATATGCCAAAAAGGGAATGTAAAGTCATACCTTGCACTCTACTACAAAATTAACTCAAAATGAGTCATGCACCTAAATGTAAAACAAAGCCATAAAACTTATAGAAGAAAACATGGGAGAAAAGTTTCGTGATCTGGGGTTGAGCAAAGAACCCTTAGTCATGACACCAAGAGGAAAATCCATAAAAGAAAAAATTGATAAACTGAACTCCATCAAAATTTGCAATTTTTCCTCTGTGTAAGACAATGATCAAAGAATAACAAGAAAAGCTGCAGACTAGGGGAGAACATTTGCAAACCACATATCTGACAAAGGACTTGTATCCGGAACACCTAAAGAACTCTCAAAGGTCAACAATTATCTTTTTTAATGGGCACAATATTTTAACAGACACTTTACCAAAGAAGATATACAAATGGCAAATAACTATACAAAAAAGATGTTTATCGCCACTGGTCATTAAGGAAATGCTAATTTAAAGCACAATGATATATTTCTACATACCTATTAGAATGGCCAAAGAACAAAACAAAGAAAAATAAAAACTAGGACAATACCAAGTGCTGACAAGGATGTGGAGCAACTGGAATTACTACATATCACTGATAGGACTGCAAAATGGTATAGTCACTTTAGTAAATAGTTTAACAGTTTCTTATAAAGTTAAACATATTTATTTTGAGTCCTAGATATTTATCCAAGAGAAATTCCCACAAAATATTGTATGTGAATGTTTATGGCAGCTTTATTCATAATCACCAAAACCTGGAAACAACTCAAATGTCTTTCATCTGGTGAATGAATAAATTATAGTACATCTGCACAATGGAATCCTACTCAGCAATAAAAAGTAATGAACTACCAACATATGCAAAAACATGGATAAATCTCAGATATATATTACTAAGTTAAAGAACTCAGATCCCAAAGGATAAATACAATGTGATTCCAGTTATATGATATTTTGCGAATGGCAAAACTAGAGAGACAAAACAGATAAGTGATTTCCAGAGGATGGACATGAAGAAAAGAAAAATGTTGAAGAAAGTGGCAGTATGAGGGAATTTGGGGAGTGATAAAACTGTTCTATATCCTGGATGTAGTGGTGGTTCCACAACTGTATGCATTTGTCTCACTTCACAGAACTCTATACCAAAGAAAAGTGAATTTTGGGAATTCCCTGGTGGTCCAGTTGTTAGGACTCTGCACTTCCACTGTCGGGGGCATGGGTTCAATCACTGGTCAGGGAACTAAGATCCCACATGCCACACGGCAAAAGAAAAAGTGAATTTTACACTACGTAAATTTTTAAATAGGAGTCACCAAGATTGAAAGATAAGAGTTACAAAGATATGAAAAACAAAAATATTAATCGCATTCTTAAACATTAGCAAGCAAAAATTAGAAAATAAATTTTTGAAAGATATTACTTGCAATAGTAATAAAAAACTATAAGGTATCTAGACATAAAATATACATCATACCTTTCTGGAGGAAATTATAAAATTTTACTGACTATAAGTAATACTTTCATAGAACCTTAAATTCAATACAAGTCTGATCAAAATCCAAAAATGAGTTTTCATGAACCTTTATGAGCTGATTCTAAAATTCATATTACAGCCAAGAAAATTTTAAAAGAAAACAAGTGGGGAGACTCACCCTAACAAATACCATACGTATTTTTAAAAGCTTTAGTAATTAAAACACTGTGATATTGGCACAGTGTTACACCAAAGCACCAATGGACCAAAATATGAAGCATAGAAACAAATCTACTCTATGGAAACTTGATGTATAAGAGAGGTACCATGACAAATAAATGGAATGTAGTGGACTATTCAGTAAATGGTTCTGGGACAATTGGTTCACTATGTGGAAAACAAATTTTTTCCATAAGATTCCCACCTGACAACATTGATAAAAATTAATTCCCATTGGATTAAAATCTTCAAGGTTAAAAGAAAAACAAAAAACTTGGTAAGGAATATTCTGCAGAACATTTTTATGATCGTGGGGTAAGAAGGCTTTCTTAAACAAGACACAAAAGCACAAATCATAAAGGAAATGACTGTAAATGTAACTACATTAAAAGTAAAAAGTTGGTACAATATAAATCAACATATACAAAGTGAAAAGACAAGTTACAGAGTGGTGAAATTACTTTGCAACTTGTATACCCTAAGAAGCACTGGGCACTAAATCTGTACTTTCCAATGTGGTAGCCACTAACCACGTGTAACTACTGAGCATTTGAAATGTGGCTGATCAGAGTTAAGGTGTATGATAAGTGTGAAATACTCACCAGATTTCTAAGACATTATGCAAAAAATAATTTTAAATATCTAATTTACAATGTTTATATGGACTAAATGTTTTTAAATGATAATATTTTGGATGTACTGGGTTACTAAAATTAATTTCACCTGCTTCTTTTTACTTTCTCTAATGTGGTTTCTAGATAATTTTAAATTACACTATGGGGCCCACATTATATTTCTATTGACAACGTGGATCTAAAACAATGCAAAATGTATATAAACTCAAATGGCCAATAAAACATCTGAAAAGATATTCAGCTTCCCAATGAATAAGGAAACATAAATGCAAACAATAACAGAATATGCATCAGATTGCCAAAGTTTAAAAATCTGACCTTACTTAGTTTTTGCAAGGATGTGTAACAACCGGAAATCTGACACATGGGCATGTGTATGGGGTGGGAAGGAGTAAAACTTAGTGCAGCCACTTTGAAGAATGATTTGGTAAAATTTCAAAGTTGAAGATGAGTATTCCCTACCATCCAGGAATATCTCCTATGTATATAGACGATAGAAACTCACACAAGGGTGCAAGGAGACATAAACAAACAAACAGTGTTCACTACAACATTGTTTAGAATTGTGAAAAACTGGAACCAATGTCCAACAAGAGAATACGTAAATACATCGTGGCACATTCAGACAATGGAATATTTATTATTCTTTAGGGGCTAGAGCAGTGATTCTCAAAATATGGTCCCTGAAATGTGTCGGCAATGTAGATTCCTGGTCCCAACCCAAACTCACTGCAGCAGAATCTCTGGGAGGGGGAGGGCAACAAGGTGTGGTTTAACAAGCCCTCAGGTGACCCTGGCGCATGCTGAAGTTTGTCAACTACTCAACAAGAGCTGCATATATTGGCTGGATGAATTTCAAAAACAATGATGTTGCAGAAGGATATGTATAGTATGATACCATTCCTCTCAAGTTTAAAAACTGGCACATAGCACTTCATATTGTTCGTGGATGCACTGTGGTCATAAAAATATAAAAACGTGCGTGGAGATGATTGACACCGAATTCATGGCGACACAGAGTAAGGAAAGGGGCAAATGGGATATGGGAAAGGAGGGGTTAAAACCGGAGATTTCAACCACATTTGTGATGTTTCATTTATTTAAAGAATGTTTGAGATGCTGGGATAAACATCTCTGTGCACACATCTTGACACCATTGTCTGATTCCTTAGAATAAAGTTGGAGAGGTGGAACTGAACTACTTCTTTCACTTACAACTGTCACCACCCTAGTCCTCATCCCCTAGGGTGGGGAGTATTGCAATTGTTCATTACTGATAACTCTTCTCGAACACGTACCCAAGCAACACAGCATACATACTGACATCTCCAGCTTCTAAAAACATTGCTTTGTACACGTCTCCCTCTTTGGACAATTTCGGTGGTACTTCAAACTCCCCACCTGGTATTCAAGTTCCTACAAAATAACGTTCCTGTCTACTGCCTCAACTATACAACACCGGCTACGCGTACCATCCTATAAAAAAAAGTCTCTCCTTCGGTTAAAGTAGTCTATGCTCCCTAAACACACCCCACACATTTCTGCGTCCTTGCCTTTGTCATTACTCATAATCTCCTTGTTCCCTAACATCCAAGTACTGCTAGCATGATAAAATCTGGCCCATGTTCCAGGCACTGGCCCTGCCCCCGATCATTCTGGAATCAATTAGATCATAAATCGCCCTCACTGATCATCTTTTCCTTTGAACTCTTCTAGCATAATGTGTCACTCACATGGTGCTCAGTCACACCATACTGTATCGTTTATTTTTATGTGCCTATGCCTGCTCAACCCAGCTAGACTGTATTATTATTTTTCTAGTTAAATTTTGTCTTGCTCCAGAAAGAATTTAAGGTGGTTCAACTAGATTGTAAACATCCCAAGGCCACAGTGTATGTTTCCCTAGTACCAAGCATAGTACCCTACAAATGACCTAAATTACAAGCTCAGTGAGGGTAAGAACCATGACTGTTTTGTTCGTAACTGTGTATCTAGTACCCAGTGAATTCTGTAGGACTTAGTAGGCACCCAATGACCATTTGTTGTTGAAGAAATGAATGGGCATTATAACTGTATGATGATGATTGCTGCTTCCAGGTATAAAATACTATTTGAGACCTGGAGAATGAACAAGGAAAAAGACATACACAACAGAGGCTCCACAGCCCACACCATTAGCTCCCCCAAAGATTGTCATTCCTGGTTGCACACCGTCCTCATAAACCTGCTGTGCACCTCTTGTTTCAAAGCAAGATCGATAGCTAACATTGATTGAGTGCTCGATTTGAGCAGGTGTCGTGCTAAGTATGTTGCTTGCATGATTTAATCTTCATGATAGTTCTGAGGGGCAGGCACTAGGATTCCTGTAAATTACAGATGAGGAAACTGAGAGGTTATATAACCTGACCTACAAGCCACAGTTAATTACACTTGGAAGCAGGACATCAAAAGCTTACGCTCTTAACTACATTCTGACCACATGGAAAAGATAATGATGGATTCAAACAGGTAAATTTAAGTAAGGTCAGTATCTGGTTCTAAGTCATCAATCAAGTTAATGCATTCAATCACTTGTTTGCAAATTGCTTTGCATTTATAGAAGGAAGGCAAACATTGACTGTGTTTCTACTATGCCTCAGGTGCTTTCAAGCTCCTTATTTGATTTGTTTCCATCCCCAGCATCAGCTGTGAGAGGGAGGAGTCATAGTTATCCCCATTTTGCAGGCGAGAAAATTGAAAACCAGAGAGATGAAGTACCTTGCTCAAGGTCACACAGCTAGCAACGGGCAGAGCTTGGTTTTGACTCCAAGTCCAGATGTTTTACCCTGTAACATAGCCGCTCATCTCAGACGCATTTAGAGGTTATAAAGGCTCCCATATACCACATGACAGAAAGTCTCATAACAGTTATTATTGCAGTGTATTATCTAATACCCCAGCAACCGAAACAAGGTGAAAGCAGCTCTATACCATTTAATATCTAGAGACTATAACATATGCTTAGACGTCCAGTCAATGTTTACTATAATTCAGTTAACTTTCAGTACCATAAAATATCAAGTTTCCCATAGACCCCAGCGTTGGCCAACTTACAAAGTAATTGTCCAGAACGTGTCATTAGCTGGCAGACCTCTTTAGACCAACTGAGAAAAAGGTGGCACCACGAAGACCATATTTCTATTAACTATATATTTTCTAGAGACAATCAAAGTGGTGGTTATAGTCTGGGACAGCTTATAGATTTCTTGAAATATTGACTTTTAGTAAAATTCTTTGTGGCTCACTGACTTCTCTTAATATACCTATTAAGGTATCCAGAGAACTATAATTATAGCCACTATATCTTGTTTATGCAATATTCAACTACTAACATGGCATGCCATTTATCTCAATAATTATCTCAATAATTATTCTATTAAATCTAAATGAGTGTCCTTAAATCAATCTATATGCTGAAAGTTTCCCCCGCATTGCACCCTCATGCTAGTGTCCAGCATCTGTTTATGGAAGTAGCTCCCCTGGAGACTGTAGCAAGTCAGCATGCAGGAAACCTGAGGGTAACGGAAAGGAGAACCAAGTCTTTGTGGATCTTTGACCTTGTTTATGCAAGATAATTGGCAAGATGCTTCACGTACCAAAAATCACTAAATCTATTCAAGTACTCACTCCCCCCACCCCCGCTCCCCCCCCCCCCACCCAAACTCCCAAGAGATACTTAAACAGAACATACTTTGTCGTAGCCAGGACAGTAAAGGATTAAAGGACCTGGTGCTGCTGGCCACTCATGGAAACAGAGGGAGAAAAATGATTAGTCCTCCCCTTCTCCTCCTAATCAGCTGACTTGTTCCATCCTGTTTATTCTCATCTCTGTCTCTTTCTTACTCTCGCCCACGCCCAAGCTCTCACTGCCCAGTGCAATCCAGGCTTGTGGGAAGAAATGGGCTCAAAGATATTTTAGCTGCTCTAACTTTCTTATTCTGGACTAACGGTGCTTCAGTCCCAAATCTTCTATTTATAGGGAAAGGAAATTGTAGATGTAAACTGCACATTTCATTCCCTCACAAATCATTTTCCGTGGCATATCCGCTTCAAGCATTCTGAACTCAAGGAATCCGAGACAGCACACTATCATGAACCTAAATGACGATGCATTTGCCCTCTGATTGCCATGTCAAGATCCTCCATGACATGGAAGGGTGATGTGCAGGAATTCAGATAGTTTACTGAGGGCGGTGAAGAAGCGAGGGCTCCCACACCATCACCCCCTCCCGTTCATTTCCCCTAGAAACATGATGGGGGAGAGAGAAGTTCAGATTAGTACACACACTCATCAGTTTCCCTTGTTTCAGTTCCTAAAGTAATTCTTTAGCGTCCTCATGGGTGGGCTCTTCCTGCTGCCCAAGAATTAGCTAATTTGAAAGTTAGCGCTTGAGGGTAACCAGGAGATCCATGGGGGTCTAAGCAACAGGGGGAGAGCCTTGGGGTAAAGGTACTCTCCTCTTTTAATAGGGTCACAACAGCTGGGGAAAGAGGAGGGAGAGCAGCTAGAATGACTGAAGGAAGAAAGAAGCTGCTGCCAATCAAACCCACACCAAGAGAACAGGTGTGGGCTATCGGTACATGTGCGCTATACGCACACAGGGCACCTCTTCCGCTATGTGCCTCACAGTCATTAAGAAACTGGAGAAGATATATTAAGTACCAGTAATAGTCATTTCTTTATTGCCAGCAGTAATGGTCAGACCATGAGATTGCACTGCTCTTTCAAGTATCATAAAAAGGGTATTAAATTTACAGCCAAGTACAAATTAGGAAAGACTTTAAGGAGCCTGGCTCAGAGCCCACCTTAGATGGAAGAATCTTTCACAGCATCCCCAGAATGGGTACCTTTAACCAACAAGTCACTCTCCTCTCTGAGTCTCAGTTTCCACATCTCTACAAAACTATCATTGGACTAGGCCAGTGTTTCTCAAAGTGTGTTGCATGAAACACCTCTATCAAAATCACTCAGGTGGGAGCTTATTGAAATTAAGATCCATAAGTCCCTTGCGAGACCTATAGAAGCAAAAACTCTGAGGCTAAGGCCCTGAAATCTGCATTTTGAACCCATCTCTTCCCCTTCTGACCCCACATGGTTCTGATATATATTCAGTGAGTTGGAAAGACACTACACTTCCTGTGATTATGTTCATATTGTTACCTTTTTCTAGACAGCACTCCCCCTCCAACTTTATCTTTAGATGTCTTGCCTGTGTTCCTGGCTCAGCTCAAATGCAGCCTCCTCTCTGAAACTCTCCTTTATCCACGTCTCTGACAGATGCCAGCTCCCCTGTTGTTATGGGGCAGGATATGGGGAGGCACCGATGCTGAGATAGAGGTAGGTGTTGTGTGCATTGGTATGGAGCTCAGGGAAGAGCTCTGAAGTTTGCACTGATGTTTGGTGCCTGAGTTTCTTCATTTGAGTTTCAGTTGCTCTAAGAGCCTTAAACCATTTATACCAATAACTAGGACACCTACTATCTTAGTCCATTCGGGCTGCTATAACCAAATACTATAGACTGGGTGGCTTACCAACAACAGAAATTCATTTTTCACAGTTCTGGAGGCTGGAAGTCTGAGATCAGGGTACCAGCATGGCCAGGTGAGGGCCCTTTTCTAGGACTTCTTATTGTATCCTCACATGGTGGAAGGGGTGAGGGAGCTCTGTGGGGTCTCTTTTATAAGGGCACTAATCCCATTCATGAGGGCTCCACCCTCATGTCCTAATCACCTCCCAAAGGCCCCATATCTTTGAATACCATCACCTTGGGGTTTAGAATTTCAACACATGAATTTTGGGGGAGACATAAACATTCACCATATCACCTATATTGAGCCTCTGGATTGGTTATAACAGTGAATTACAACTCTTTAGCAACTATAGTTGGCAAGGAATTTTAGCATCCACTTGAGGATGGAAAAACAGGAATCAAAAGGAGATCAAAAGGCTGCCAAATAGACAAATGCACATGTATAGTAAGAAACAGAGGAAATGCCCAGTAAGGGGCCTTCTCTTGCCCAGTGGCAAATAATAGCTAACTCCCTAGTGGATCTTATGCAGTTGGAAGACAGGAGAGGAAGATGGAGGCTGGGGAGAAGTGTGAGGTTTGGGTTACACTCCAGTTTTAAAAGTTCAGTAGGTGAAAGACACTACATCAGTGTTTCTCAAAGTATAGTTCGAACATCTGCATCAGAAACACATGAGGAGCTTATTAGAAATGCATCTCTCTACCAATCGGGATCTCTCGTGCCCAGGGGCCAGCCTTTGGGATCACCGCCACCACCAGATCACCCCTTGAGTCTTGACGCTTCGGTCTTCTAGTTTCTCCTTATACAAGTTTCTAGGGGCTTTGAGAGAACTATAAGAAGAACAAGCCATGAGAATTCTTGACCAGGAAACGCCTGAGGCCCACGGGAGAATTCACACCTCTCTACTTAGTTAGAGAGACTCAGGTAAACCCAATCATCAGGGAGCACCACATTTTCAGGCCCTTTCCCGCTTAACTGTTAATATCTTCACACACACACACACACACACACACACAAATCGAAACAAACCTTGTCTCAGTCAAGGATATTCTGCCTCTGTTAATTCTGCAGGAACAGCACACTGCTATTGCTTATTTTTCCAGAGACCCTCGACTATTTTCTTAATAACCGCCCATGTACAATAAAATAGTCAAGCCCAGGCTCCTCTGTGCGCTTTGCTAATTTATGCCAGTAGACTCACCATCTGCACCCACAGGTTTGCATGCAAACTATCTCCCTAACTCTGGTTCATTATCAGTTATCAAGCCAAGTGTCTAATACTTCCAATGCCTCCCAGAGCCTGTTTACTGGAACTTCAACGCTCTAAATCTGTATCTACATGCAGAGTGAGGCAGACAACATATGAAATTATCTGGGCGATGAAAATAGATCTACCTCACAGGGGCACATGGGTGGCTGCCTAATACGAAGCATATTTTTAGGTGTCCGATGCAGCCTCTCAAGAGAAATGCTACGCAGGAGGATAGCCCATTAGGATTCTTTCCAGTTAGAGATGTAATCCATTCTATGAGCTATTACCATGTAATCTGCAGGCAGTTCCATACCGTGGGGGGAATACCACTCCCAGCCATCATGACAATCCCAAAAGCCAGAGTCAAGACCTTTGCCATCTCTCTTCATCCATCTAGCCATTCAACAAATAACTATTCTACTATCCCCCAAGTCCTGTTCTAGTTGCTGTGATTCAGCAGTGAGCCAAACAGATTAAAGTGGCTGCCCTCCTGGGGCTTCTATTCTAGTGGGAGAAATTGACAGTAAAGTCAAAGAAAATAATTTCATGTAGCAATAAATGCTACAAAGAAAATAAAACACAGCAACTAGGAGATGGGAAAACTATATTGGGTCATTGAGAAAGGCCTCTCTGAGCAGGTAACACTTTCACTGAAACCTGGGTGACAAGAAAGAGCCACCAACGGGCAGATCTGGAGACACGAGAGAGAGGGAACAGCAAATGCAAAGACTCTGAAGCAGGAAAGAGCTGGGTCTGGCTGAGGAATAACAAGGAGGCCAATATGGCTGTGGGGGAGAGAGTGGCTGGAGATAAGGTCAGTCAAGTAGGCAAAGCCATATTGTGTAGGACTCTGTAGGCATGGAGAAGAGTTCTAGAGTGTATTCTAAGTACAACAGGAAGGCAAGGAGCCTGTGTGGACTGATGGAAACATGGTACCTGAAGAAATATTTGCCTTCTTACTGGTAGCAAGAGTTACTGTGTATACTACCATGGGCTGAGATGCTTTAGAAAACATCATCAAGTAGAAACCTCTCAACAAACCTGTAAAGTGTAACTGTTCCCAGATGAGGCAACAGAAACTTTGAGTTCACCCAAGGTCACAAAGCTAATAAGTGGTGAAGCCAGGAGTCAAACCTACATCTGTCCGACACCAAAGTCAAAAGCTATTAATCACTATACAAAATAAGATATTTTGTTCACTGAAAGTCTACCCAAGTAGGAGTAGCCAGGTAAGTTACCATTTATGAAGACCTCACTATATGCCAGGAACTGAACCCAGTTCTTCCTCACTATTACCCTGTGAGATGGCTATTATGATATTGTTATGTCATTTTGCAGATGCGGCCACTGCGCTGAGACAGGCTAAGGACCCATGGTAAGAGGTGACAAATTCAAACCCAGATCCACGTCACTCCAAAGCACATACCGATAGTACTTCCCCACGATGCCTAATGTCACTTCTTTTGTTCTTAGGATTATCTTAATTCAAATGTTACCTTACTTTAGAAATATGTCGCTATCCTGCTCCTTTACGCACAGTCAGCAAGAGCTCTGGAGGCACAACAAATGTCCTATAATTGGAATTGAGATGGAATAGAAGGCAAGGTAACACGTAAGATAGCCCTCTCCTCTGGCTCTTTGCAGGCGGAGGACGCTGCCCATCTGTACGAGGATGGGAAGCTGCAAGATTTTTTTGTATGTCTGTGCCTGGGGGACAAGGACTCTTCTGTCTCAGCTCTGAATAGGAAAGACACTATCAGGTTGGTCTGAAATTTCTGTAACTGTACACGTATGCTAAGATGCCAGCATCCGATGGTAACGTGCCCTGAACAACCTCTGGAATCCACCCCTCCCCACGTGCCCTGGGACTCCAGAAAACCCTCTCTATTAGGGAAGGGGAAGAGAAGGAACAGCTACCGAGGCTGTCGAATAAGCTGGAGGTTTAAGATGGCTATTATTTAAACATTGGAAAGCACTCGACAATGAAATATTATTCAACCGTAAAAAGGATCTTCTAATACCAGCTACAGCATGAGTGAACCTTGAAAACATCATGCTAAGTGAAATGTCAGACACAAAATGCCACAGGTTACGTGATCCCACTTAAATGAACTGTCCAGAATAGGCAATGTCATAGAGACAGAAAGATTCGTGGTGGCCTAGGGCTGGGGCGGTTGAGGTGAATGGGGAGTGACTGCTAATGAGTTTGAGTTTCTTGAGGGGTGGGAGGGGCATGATAGAAATATTCTGAAATTAGTTGTAATGGTGGCACAACATTGTGAATATACTAAAAACCATTGAATTTTATACTTAAAAAGGTGAATTCTGTGGTTTGTGAATTATACCTCAATAGAGTTGTTATAAAAATTACACGTGTGGGCAAATTCCCTGGCGGTCCTGTGGTTAGGACTCCATGCTTTCACTGCTGAGGGCCCGGGTTCGATCCCTGGCTGGGGAACTAAGATTCTGCAAGCCACGTGGTGCAGCCAAAAAAAATTATTACATTTGGGGAGATAATACTAACTATATATATTATGTATATGTATATATATAAATGTATTCAACATCCACAAAAATCTCGGAACTGCCTAAACCAAAGCAATGAACGCTAGTAGGACCCAGGCCACGCACAAACTTCCTCCTGATGATTTCTTTTCCTCTCTGTGCTTCGCTTTTCCTTCAGGGTCCTAACAAAGAATCTTCTTTCAATGGCCCAAGAATGCAAGCAATGCAGAGCTTCAACATACAAGGCACAACTCCTAGTATTAATGATGATGGTGATCTCATTGGTGATAATAACTAAAACAGCAGCCAATAGTTGAGCACTCATTATGTGCCAGGCACTACATCAACCGCTTTATGTATATTACCTCATTTATTCTTCCCAACTACCCTGTGAGACAGCTACTCCTAGCCAGCCCATTTGACAGATGAGGAAAATAAGACACCGAGAGGCTGAACGACTTACCCATGTCAGGAAACTGGTAAATGGTGGGTCCAGAAAGAAGTCCGGTTATTCTGATATCTGATCTGTGTTTTTAGCCACTACACTGTATACTACTTCCCAGTAGCCGTGGGAAGAATAATCGGAGCGGTATCAGCTAAAATGTATTGAGCATCTGCTATACACCAGGTGTTCTACCTATGAGGTACATGATATTATTCATCTATCATTTTATAGGTGAGGAAACGGAAACACAGAGGTTTGATAACCTACCCAGGGTGTAGGGGTGACCAACCACCCTAGAAAGTAGTAGAGGACGGAATCAAATCCAGGCAGTCACTCAGCTCTGCCACCTCCCTTTATGGCATTCTGGTCTTAACCTCAACACATGGGCAGATTCAGCACCTGCCTGACCCCCAAGAGCCAACCCTGTAAAAGCAGCCACCGAGGGTGCCTGGCGTTCTCTCTCAGCGCCCCCGCACGCCCACGGCTGCTCTAGCACCACCCTCGTCCTTCTGGCCTGTGTGAAGGAGAGAGTGATTTTTCTCCCAGACATAAATCACGCAGCAGTAAGTACCTTGGCCAGACCTGAGTTGTACAAAGGCAGCTCTGGCTTTTTCTCTTTTCATGTATTTTGCACAACAGAGAGCCACTGGGGCAGGCAAATCCCCACTGCCTGGAAGCTGCAGCAGGAGTTTTACAGGGCTCCTCGTCTAATTAAGAAAAGGGTTGAGTTTTCAGGGTCTGAAAAATCCCTTTGGCCTGAAATAGATCCATTTTATTAGTTGAAAAAAGCTTCCTAAAATGAGGCATTAAATAAAAGCGCTGATTGAATTTATCACCCTAACTAATTAGAAAATAAGAGTGAATCTGATCATAGATTTTTAAATGATACTACCCCTCACACACAATAAATTTCTTTGATTTTTTCCCCCTCATATACATTCAGATCTGTATAACCTACTTTAAAGCAAATACTTTCTTAATGTGAATGTTACAATATCTCTTGTCAGATGTAAATCTAAAATATGTTCTGACATTAGGATAGAGGCCGTGCCTAAGTCAGGATTCTAAGGACAATGAGGAAAAGGCCAAAGTCAACAAAAGCAAATCAAAATTCAGAGATCTAGAAGGTCAACACGGAGGGAACAGCTAGGTCTCTATAGCCTGGATTTTAGGAGGTCTGATGGGGGAAAATACCAGTAATCAGACTGTCGACATGAGCCTGATACTGGGATACAGTTTCATTGCCACAGATGTCTTTTACTTAATCATACACACATACACACACACACACGCTGACAGGCCAGGAAGTGCCCTCAATAGATGAGTGGAACTGGACTTGAAAGGGTCAGAAAAGTTGCAGCCGCTGGCAGTGGAAAAAGCAAGAAATCAATAGCTGTAGCTGGGTTCTGATCGATGTCAAAAAGTCCTTTATTAAGGCAGTGTTGTTTTCAATTATGAATATGCATGGACTGGGCTGGTAGGCGTGAATGGCGCTTTCAACAGGGACCCAATGTCATTCTGGAGTCCCTGAGCCAGAGATGGCACACGGGAACGCTGCTTTCAACAGCACCTGCTCTAGACTCTTCCCTCTTGTCACTACATACTTCAGATGGTGGCCTTCAAAAGGCCAGACTGCATTCAGCACGTCTTATACAATGTGGAATGCCTTCTTTCTAAAGCCCCCGATTGAAGGAAAAATGTTACTTTTGTGTCCCTTCAAAGAAATCTTGTATTATTTAAAGGAATGGACGTAGAAAAGTTGGCACCACACTGGTGGCCTTGGACAATCTTTCAGGAGACCGGACCAGCCCATTGGGAGTGAGCTAAAACCCCGACAGTCACTCAGTTGTGAACGTTGCATTTTTGAAGGACACCTCTATCTGGATTGTGGTGTTGCTACATCACATTTTTGTAATATCTCCTGTAGGAAATGCATTAGAAACTTTACTGACATGACGCTGGAGGGAGGGAGGATGGGGGGTGGGTGACTGTTTAATGGGAATACGGGGATGTGATTTCTTTTCGGGGTGATGAAAATGGTTTGGAACTGAACAGACACTGTAACACTGTAAATGTACTAAATACCATCAAAGTATACACTTCGAAAAGGTTATGTTAATTTTACCTCAGTTTTTTTTAAAAAGCATATCGCATCATATAAACCCTTACTTGATACCTGCTTTGTAACAGGTATGGTGCTCGATTCTTTTTTTTTTTTTTTTTTGTATAGTGATTCATCATTTTTTTTTAACATCTTTATTGGAGTATAATTGCTTTACAATGGTGTGTTAGTTTCTACTGTAAAACAAAGTGAATCAGCTATATGTATACATATATCCCCATATCCCCTCTCTCTCTTGTGTCTCCCTCCCACCCTCCCTATCCCACCCCTCTAGGTGGTCACAAAGCACCGAGCTGATCTCCCTGCTGGTGTTCGATTCTTGCTGTACAGATCGTCACAGTTAACGTTTGTTAATTCCTTACAAGATTCCAGGAAGCATTCTAAGCACTGCACATGTGTTAACTAATTTCTTCATCACAGCAATCCTCTGAGGAAGGTACTATTGTTCCCATTTTACAGATGAGGAAACTGAGGCACAGGGAGGCCAAGGAATTGCCCAAGATATCATGATTAGTAAGTGGTACAGCCAGGACTTAGACCCCATCAGTTCGGCTCCAGAGACTGTGCCTTTCAGAATTGTGACACATGGCCTCAGATGCAGACACTGGCCTCAAGAATGTCACAGTCAATTGATGGTGAAGGCATGAAGGCACCGAAGGAAGGACCAAGATCAGGGAAGTAGCCAGGAAGGGCTGGCATGTGAGTTGAATCATAAATGAGTGATCGGAATTAAGCACATGAGTGTTTCAGAGAGGGGGATCTCCTGATGCGATAAGCACTTGGGTGTAACTAGAGTAAGAAGTGGAAGCTGGGGGGCGGCAGGCTTCGGAGCTGAAAAAGGGGACAGCTCATGGAGGCTTTCTACTTTATCTTGTAGGCAGAGGAGAGCTATGGATGCGTTTTAATCAGGCGTGACACAGAGCTGTGTTTGACAAATATTCTGGTAGCTGCCTAGTGGCTGGAATGTAAAGGAACAAGACTGCAGGTGGGGTTGGGGGAAATCTGTGAGGAAGCTGTTTGACTAATCCAGGAAATAAACAACCACAAGCCAAACTACAGAAATGGTCACTGGCATGGAGAAGAATGGATGGAATGAATAAATATTTAGGAATTCAAATCAGCAAGACTCATAATGTCAGTTAGAGTCTCAGAAACTCAGAGCTGCCAGAAAGATCAAAAGCAAACCATTTCCCTTGATAAGTGTCACTTTTCTATTGTTCTTTAAGAAGTGTTAAACATCATCATTTCTAAGCAGAATTCAGGAATAGCTAGTCTGTTCTTCATTTTGAAAAGCTATCCCATTGAAATTCTAAATGCAAACAGTCTTTATGAAGCAGCGTTCAAGAATACCAAATTTCTTTAGGGAAGAAACATCCAGATTCCATGCATAAACAGAATTCATGCATTCCCCGAGACTTGAAAAGAGAATGGTTTGAAATGGATCTAAGAAATTCACGATGCAGCATGTGGTTGTTTGGATTGCTTTGTCATCCTAACTGCATGTGGTTTCAAGATAGCAGGAATTAAAACACCATGCCAGGAGAGTTAGACTTCATTGGGAAATGATCTTGGCATCAGAAAGAAGATACTGAAAGTGGGAAAAAAAAATTTGATTTTATTTTTTTGGTTAGATTAACAAGTGGTGAATTGTTAATCAGTTGCCAAAAAAAAATAAATGTTTCCCATCTCAGATCCCTTTTCTTTGACAAGTCTCCAACCCTTTCACACTCAAATACCCCTTCGTCCTCCCAATGTGCTTGAGTATTTGGAGGCCATGGAAAGAGGTTTATTATAGTCTCCCAGTTTCAATGGATCTACGGTGTCACCAAGGAATTGAGACGTATTCAAATGAAACAACCAGAAAGTGATAGGAGGTTAAATCTAAGGGTCATCGTATTATGGGGAATAGGAGTATTGTCAAGTCAACGAGAGGAGGGTCCTCGTGGAGCTGGAGGGATCACTGTGAGGTTCACTGCAGAGGTGTCGTATAAACCACAAGTAGAGTGTGAGGAGACTGGGAAAATAAGAGAAGGAAGGGTGTACAGAGGAGAGGCAGCAGCAAGAATTCCGGAGGCAGAAGGCCAGCCAGCTGAATTGGAGAGGTGCAAGGATACAGAGGCACCTTTGGATGGGGAACGTGGGACCAGATTACAGGTGGCTTTAAACACTAGGTAAGGGACTTCCCCGGTGGTCCAGTGGCTAAGACTCCACGCTCCCAATGCAGGGGGGCCAGGATCGACCCCTGGTCAGGGAACTAGATCCCACATGCCGCAACTAAGAGTTTGCATGTCGCAACTAAAGATCCCGCATGCCGCAACTAAAGATCTGCAAGTGGCGACGAAGATGCCGCATGCAGCATCTAAGACCCGGCGTAGCCAAACAAACAAACAAATAAATAAATATCAAAAACAAACAAAAAACACTAGGTAAGCATACCGGGTCGAGGTTTTCTGACGGGTGCAGGACCATCTCTCTCACACACTTTCTACCTTGATGCGACACCTATCTAAAAAACACTTTTCTGACAGTGGACTTACTTGTATGGAGGGGCAATCAAAACCAGAGAAGTTGCCAAATGATTCCCAAGCTCCCTCCACCCCACAAGACAGATGTGGACTGTTCCGTGATCTTAATTTTAGATTCAACAGAAGCTGGTTGCTACCAGCAGTCCGTGGTTCCGTGTGAATCTGAAAATGCTAGCTCAGTTTTGATCAATAGCCCATTAGCCCAGTGGTTTCCCTAGGCAAGGACAGGAGCAGCAGGTTGTTTGAAGTCTAAGGAAGGTCAGACTTCATGGTACAAATGAGAGGAGGGGGTGGGGAGCGGTCTGTCCGTACATTCAGGCACACTGTTCATATGTTGAGACACCATGCCCAGAGAAGATTCTAGCATCTGTCATTTGTCAGTGCTTCATTGTGGGATAGAACTGATGATCTAAGTCTCTGACCTCATTCAGGCTATAGAAACCTCTGTAGTCCCGAGGCAGGCTGGCTCTGACAGGGATGGCAGAAGGGCACAGCCAAGGACAGGTCACCTCTGATCTCTGAGGAGCGCTCACTCGCCCTGCTCCCACCACTGCTCTGCTGTGCCTACGTAGAGCTACAGTACCTCTCCACCCATCAACTGTCTACACTTGGGACATATGTCCCATCCCACCTATTTGTCTGGGTTGCAGGGCTAGTCCAGCCTTATCCTTCTTACCAACCATCTTCCTGAAATCCAAGGTTGGCTTTACGATAGACCAGAGAGATCATCAGTGAGAACTCCAGTGCCCCTCTATTAGAAGGCTACAGAAGGGGCTTCCCTAGTGGCGCAGTGGTTGAGAATCTGCCTGCCAATGCAGAGGACACAGGTTCGAGCCCTGGTCTGGGAAGATCCCACATGCCGCGGAGCAACTAGGCCCGTGAGCCACAATTACTGAGCCTGCGCGTCTGGAGCCTGTGCTCCGCAACAAGAGAGGCCGCGATAATGAGAGGCCCGCGCACCGCGATGAAGAGTGGCCCCCACTTGACGCAACTAGAGAAAGCCCTCGCACAGTAAACGAAGACCCAACACAGCCATAAATAAATAAATAAATAAATAAAAATTGTATAACTTTAAAAAAAAAAAAAAGAAGGCTACAGAAAAATCCTGTCCAAGAGCAAGATTCCATGAGAAGAGAACCAAGGCGGGTTTTTCCTGCGCTACACCAGAGCACGTGCTTTTTTCCCCAGCCCAGATTAGGAGGGGTAACCCGAGGCGTTGAATCCTACAGTTATCCAGCTAATCATGCTGTGGATTTGTGCCTATGATAAGTCAAAGCAAATCCCGTCTGCTAAAAACAGCTCCATTTAGTAAGAGTTTAATATTAGCCTATAAGAACCCATAATCCCAAGAAGTGGCCCGCCTCAAATTGGGGTGAAAAATAAATGTGCAAAAAGGCTTAAAAAGTAAATGTGAAGTCTTTGGTATTTCGATGCAAAACGGGAGAGGGTGCTGAGGCTTCTTCTCAGGGCAAGATGGGTCATTTAATGTGCATAGTAGGGTTCATTGTGAAGGGATGTGATCATCATAGCGGAACCGGAACAGCCCGACAAACTGGACCTGGGAAAATAATGCCAGGAGAGAATGCGCTAGAGAAGGCTGAGGGACCCCTGAGTGAAACGGCATTTAAGAAATGAGATGGCATCCCTGGAGAAGCCTACTTATACCCCCTTCCAACTCTTAGCTTCCGGAGTTAGAGTTAAAATAGCAGTGAAAGCTCATTTGGGGAAGTATTGTGTTTGGGGGACTCTTAGGGAATCAGGGCTGCCTTAGAGCTCTATTTTACTGCAGCTTATGACATCACTATTTTAAAAACCTTCCCCTGTATTTACTCTCCTTTAAAATACATAGGGTCTTCCCCTCCCCCGTCTCCCAAGTGATTTCATAAGAGTTGTTTGCAATATCCAAAAGATGCAGCTATATCATCAGTGAAATTGCCGGAGCTCTTTGCTTTGCTGATTCAGCAGATGTGCTTAAGATCTATAAAAATATAATGATCTTCTGTAAATAGTCAGGCTGGCAGTTCCAAAAGAAATAAAAATGAAGGTATAATCATTAATCATTTTCATATGCAGTACTTGGCAGGGGTTGGAAATGAGCTGATAAATTACCACAGGCAAAATGCTATGCTGAGAAACTAAACTAAATACCTGTTATCCTGTTATATTTGAAAGAAATGTTTGCATTACCAGTGTCCCAGGGATCCTCCCTAATAAGAAGAGAATACCACATGAGGTAGCCCCCAAGTGATGCACTGCTGGGACAACTGACAATTCTTTTTATGAGGAAAATAAGGAGGCTTTTGGCTAAGAGTGTAAATTTCCTTGGTGTCTAACGCTAGGTCCACCAAATCAAAAAGAGTTTGTCTACTTTCGCAGTTTTAACCGGCTCTATAAAAAACATATCAAAATCTTGATTTTTTAAAAATGCTGGTAACTGTTTATGGATGATTTTTCTCTGTCCTCGGAACATGTGGCCCCAAAAGAGAGGATCAAACTAAATACGTAAGACCCCATTTTCACCAAGTGCTAATGATAAATTCTTCAGCATTTCCTCATGGTGAAAATCATCTCTAATCATCTTTCCTATTAAAGACGTATGAATGGAGAATTAAATTGCCGACGCTGATGGAAGTGAACGCCTGAAGAGAGGACTCAATTCCACTTTCATGTGTACGTAGAAAAATGCCATCTTGTGCAGTTTTTTCATGAGAGTGAGAAAGAGATTGATTTTGTTTTCTATCCCCACCCAAGCCACACAGGCAGAGATCCAGGAGACCGTAAGTCAGTCACCAGCAACTTTGATTCTAAAAGCACAGCTAACTGCACTTCGAAGTGTGTAGCACTGAGGCTGTGGTATCAGAGCTGTCACTGCCTGAAAACACACTCCAGGATGGCCTTCATCTTTTGGTTGTAAATCAGACAAGGAGAGTATTTTAGTGTGCATGTGAATTACTCACCAAATTAAAAAAAAAAAAATACACAGTAGAGTTTTCGGCAATATCATCAAGAAAATGTCACCTAGACAAATATTAGACTACGCTGTAGAAGACAATGTTAATTTGGATCATCATGTGCTACATCAATTAAGCAAGAAGAACGGAAACAAGCACAATAAAGAACAACATCTGATTTAAGGTTTATGCACAATTTAAATTAGCTCCATTTTTTTTTCAGACAAACAGTACTAAACCCATGAAATTTTAAAGAGGAGAAATGTGTAATCATTCCAGGTTTAAGAGAAGTTACCCCAGCATTGATGATCCTATTAGCCTCTGACCCTGTAAGGTAGCCAGTGGACGTGGTTTGCATCCTAGCCTAGGGGTTGCACACACCTTGTCCTGCTCGAGGAGATAACGCACTGAAGCTCTGAGCAGGGCCAGGAGTGGGATTCAGAGATTCTGTCACATCCTCAAGGAAAATGGTTTTCTGCACTTCATTAGAAAAAAAGTTTCCACGAAATAAAGAAGGGAGGAAAATTAGGAGAATTCTCAGGAGAAAAAATATGTAAACATTCTATGTTTTTACTCTCTCCTAATCATTGCAAATGTCGTTTCATTGTCAAGATAGCTATTGTCTTTGGATGACAAGATGAAAAAAATGGATGCCTCCTTGTTAGCAGTGCAGCATATAATTTTTAAAGCCTATATCCTGCCTAGATCACACAGAGAAACGAAGAATCCTATTCTTTGCTTCACTGTTTCTTCCCTATAACATTTGAGTTAGAAATTTTGATTTAAAAACAGCATCAGGGATTTGTGTACCCTACCCCAAACCAAATCTCATAGGGATTTGTTTGCTTTGTTTTTTGCAGACCTTTCCAAACAGGCGATCTGCACCTGGCTGCATCACCGGTAAACTTCTATAGTCAGGGCATTTGTGGCTGAATAACTATTGCCTGGGTACAAGTATATTCCAGGTAACATTAACCCTTTCATACAATTAAATCAGTCTTGTTGGTCTCCCTGACTGCTTTATCTAACAAGAGACATTAACTTGGACATTGAACGGGACCCTTTACTTCCAGGTTGTTTGAGTACTGTATACCATTCCTCCTAAAATGAGTTCTTTTGTGAGAAACAGCTCTCTCCTCAACTGCCTGTATGTTCTTCTACACAGGTGTTTTTCTTTAATGAAGTCTACAAAATCAGACATACCTGTTGAGGGGGCACAAAAACATCTACATGCAAAAAAAATTAATTTAGACTCTCCCTTCATATCACATACAAAATTTAATTCAAAATGGATCAAAAATCTATATACGAGAGCCAAAACTATAAAATTCTTAGAAGAAAACATAGAAATAAATATTCATGACCTTGGATTTCAGAACATTTCCTTAGATATGACACCAATAACACAAGCATTGAAAAAGAAAATAGACAAATTTGATTTCTTTCACATGCATCACATGACACCATCATGAAAAGACAGCCAAGAGAATAGGAGAAAATATTTGCAAATCACATACTTGATAAGTGACTTATATTAGAATATATAAGAACCATTACAGCTCAATAATAAAAAGATTAATGTCACAACTAAAAAATGGGTAAACTATCTGAATAGAGATTTCTTCAAAGAAGACATAAAAATGGCCAATAAGGACATGAAAAGATGCTCAACATCATTAGTCATTAGGAAAATGTAAATCAAAACCACTATGAGATAACAATTGACACCCACCAGAATGGCTAAACTCTAAAGTACAGACAACAGTAAGTGTTGGTGAGGATTTGGAGAAATTGGAACCTGCATACATTGCTGATGGAAATGTAAAATGGTACAGTGTCTGTAGAAAAGAATTTGGCACTCTCTCCAAAAATTAAACAGAGTTATCACATGACTGAGAAATTCCACTCTTAGGTATATACCCAAGAGAAATGAAATATGTCCACACACAAACTTGTACAGGAATATTCATAGCAGCACTATTCACAATAGCCAAAAAGTAGAAGCAACCCAAATGTCCATTACCTGATGAATGGATAAACAAAATGTACACTAGAATACTGATGAAAGTGTTCTGGAATTAGATGGTAGTGATGGTTGCATAGCTATGTGAATATACTAAAAACCATTTAATTATATACTTTAAATGGTGGGACTCTCCTGGCAGTCCAGTGGTTAAGACTTCACCTTCCAATGTAGGGGGTGAGGGTTCGATCCCTGGTCAGGGAGCTAAGATCCCACATGTCTCAGGGCCAAAAAAACCAAAACATAAAACAAAAGCAGGGGCTTCCCTGGTGGTGCAGTGGTTAAGAATCCGCCTGCCAATGCAGGGGACATGGGTTTGAGCCCTGGTCCAGGAAGATCCCACATGCCACGGAGCAGCTAGGCCTGTGCGCCACAACTACTGAGCCTGCGCTCTAGAGCCTGTGAGCCACAACTACTGAGCCTGCGTGCCACAACTACTGAAGCCCACGTGCCTAGAGCCCGTGCTCCACAACAAGAGAAGCCACTGCAATGAGAAGCCCGCGCATCGCAATGAAGAGTAGCCCGCGCACCGCAATGAAGAGTAGCCCCCGCTCGCCACAACTAGAGAAAGCCTGCACGCAGCAACGAAGACCCAACGCAACCAAAAATAAATTTTAAAAAATAATAACAAATAAAACAGAAGCAATATTGTAACAAATTCAATAAAGACTTTAAAAAATGGTCCACACCAAAAAACCTTTCAAAAAATAAATGGATAAACTGTATAACATATGAATTATATATATCAATAAAGCATACACACACACACATTTTTTCCATGTCAGAAACATTTGCTTCAGTGGAACTCAAGTTTCTCACATAGAAATGTTTTATGATAGGACAGTAGTATTTGGGGCTTAATGCCATTACTGAATACACAGAGTCAATGAGAGTAGGAATGGACAGTAAGAGAAAGATTTGAGGGAGAAGAGATTGAAGTCATTGTCTATCTTCCTTCTACCTTTTACTACCTTTCAAAGTGAGTTATTTCTCCATGATAAATATGCCCCCTCCTCAGTTGTATGAGAATTATTATACTTTCCTTTCCCCTACAGACAATGCTATCTTAATGTTCTACACAAAATGAAATATAAGACGGAAGGATAAACCATGCTTCAAAAATCACTGCTTCTAAATAACATCCTTCTCCTTTTCACCTGTGATCACACCATAACTTCCAGGTCTCTACCTCTCCATAATCTATACTACCTTCTCGACTGAGCCCTTCCTTTAAGACAGAGAACAAGCATCATTTACTCATGGTGCTTTCTTGGGGGCTCCCGACAGGCATCCACTACTGGAAATGAAGAGAAAATATCTCCCAGGTGGAAGTGGCAGAAGAAAGGACACAATCTTCACTCCTTCACAATTGTGAAAGAAACACAGGATTATTTTCTCTTCACCCATCCAGATATATGTACTCTCCACCCTTCTCTACCTTCATCTTTGCCAACAGGCTGACCTTCATGGATTACATCCAATGAGCCCCCTGGCCCTCTGGCTTCCTGTTGAGTATGGCCAATGGGAAGCCCCACAGGAGACAGGAGATTTAGCTCTCTTCCCGCCCAGCAGTGGGGTAGCAGTGGCTATGTTCCTCTGTCACAGGCCACAACTCTCATCAGGTGGCCCTCTCCTACAGTTAGAGCCCTTGTTGACTTCCGGCAGTGATTCCCTCCCCCAAGGCCCTTGAGGACCAGAAGTGGCAGCTGCTCCTTGGGGATTCTTCTCCTTGGGGATTCTTCACCATCCCTTATTTGTTTCCATTAACCCTGCCCACACAGCTGCAATAAGGCCTTTCATCCAATTCCCTTCAATCACCTCCCTTTTGAATGTCCCACCTGCTTCCTGCTGGGATCCTGAAGGATCCTGGCAGGGCCTTTTCCTTCTGTGGGTCGAGAACAGTCAATTCAGAGTGATCTCAGTAAAGGGAGGTGGAAGAGCTTTGTACACATTTCTCACAACTTTTTTCCAGCAATTGCATCAAACTTGGCTGTCACAGGTGAAACCTGTAATTTGCGTGGAGCAATGCAGGCCAGGTCAGTTAGGCCATTTAAGTAGTAGGTTCCCTGTCATCTTAAAGACCAAACAATGCCCTTTTTAAAGGGCTCTGGTTAAATGCTTCTGCAGAATGAAAGCCCACCTCAATCTGAAAATGGCTGTTCAGAAAGCCAAATGCCCACTTGAGTTGTAACCAATCACTGCTATTAGGGAACAATTACACAATTGCTAAGGCAGGGACTTTTCTGCTGTCTTTGCATAATTCCTTGTATGAATTTGGCATGCACTCTTTCTTCAGGCACAAAAACAAGGTTCTTGGGCCACCCATCCACAAACCCCTGTCATTCCAGTATCTATTTTGGTCTCAAGTTTGCAACTTGGATTTTAGGAATCTATTTACTGAGTGAAATTATCAGTGTACCTTAGCAACGCTACTCCAGGCATAATAACGTCCTGTTAATTTAGATTTCCACCTGTCTTGTTCTTGTTTATAAAACCTTCCACGGAGGTTATAAGTAACCACCATTCTTTTTTTTGTTTTTTTTTTTTTAAACAACAGACATTTATTTTCTCACAGTTCTGGAGGCTGGAAGTTTGAGATCAAGATGTCGGCAGGGTTGGTTCCTTCTGAGGGCTCCCTCCTTTGTCTGCAGATGGCCATCTTCTCTCTGTGTCCTCATCCGGTCTTCCCTCTGTGCATGTCTGTCCAAATCGCCTCTTCTTATATAAAGTCACCCACCATTAGATCCCAACCTAATGACCTCATTTAAAACTTAATTACCTCTTTGGGATTGACATATATACACTACTGTGTATAAAATAGATAACTAATGAGAACCTACTGTAGAGCACAGGGAACTCTACTCAGTGCTCTGTGGTGACCTAAATGGGAAGGAAATCCAAAAAAGAGGGGATATACGTATAGGTATAGCTGATTCACTTTGCTGTACAGCAGAAACTAACACAATATTGTAAAGCAACTATACTCCAATATAAAGTAATTTTAAAAAAACCCGTAATTACCTCTTTTAAAAACTCTTCCTCAAATATACTCAGTTTTCTGAGGTATTGGGAATTAGTACTTCAGCATATGAGTTGGTAACCACCATTCTTAACAGGATGATTCAAACCAAGAAATTGCATGATTCCCCAGCACATTTTAGAATCTTTTCTCACCTCTAAAAATTTCAATCAGGCCTTCATTTTGCAAATTAGTTGTCCCTGCACTTAAGGCTATAAAAAGAGCAGAAACGTGAACATGAAAGTTGGTATTTCGGCCTTTTCTCCCTAAGAAGACATAGTACAGAAGAGAAAGTTTTGCAGTCCTATCTGACACTTCCATTCATCTGGCTCCCAAGCAAGCCCTAAACTTACACCCTTCCTTTCAATCCCTTCTACCTGCCCCATCTTTCTCCTTTCCCATTGCTCTTATTATATCAGAATATAACCTACTTCACTAGGCTTCCAACAAATTTGAAAGACAATTTTAGTGGGCAGGCCCTTTGAGTCCGGCACAAACATCATGTAGGACGTGGAGCTTGTCTTCAATGCCTCCAAACTTCTCATCAGTCACCCCTCCTCCATCTGTCCCAAAAGTACCCAATGTGTTTGCATGCTTAGGTATCCTCTATTGCTCACACGGAAAAGAGGTCCAATAAACCAGTAGGTGTCAGAGGTCACAAGTGTCATCTTCCAGGAGGATCATTTCATTTTAAAAAATGACCGCAAGAAAAGTGCCATATTTAACTAAAAGAACTGAGAATGGTAGAATTTCAAGCATCTACAAGAGCAATATTTCTGCAGAAAGGACCTTCTAGTGTTGCTTTGGTTCTGGTTTTTAGCATTCTTAGAAACATCTTTATCACAAGTGTTCTTAAATGCTTCTCTACATGCACTGCAGGATGGGTATAACCCCCATTCACTGCTGTGACACTGCCCTCAATGCAGCATGTAAGTAGGGTTCTTAGAAATATCTATATGACAAGTGTTCTTCTTTTTACTGAAATATATTTGACATATAATATAGTGTAAATTTCAGGTGTTCGACATGTTGATTTGATACATTTACATACTTTAATACGATTGCCATTGTAGCAATGATTAGCACCTCTATCACGCCACATAATCATTTCCTTTTAGTGATTGGAATAATGAAGATCTAGTCTCTTAAGTTTGATTGTAATACAGCATTGTTGCCTATATTTACTATAAGGTGCACTCTTGAAATCACATAGCATGTAGGTGGAGCTCACTTGGAGTATTGATAAGCTGGCTGTCTTAGTAGCATAGAGGAACAGAAGAGAGGCATAGAGGATGATTCACCTAATCATTTCTGAATATCCTCTCAATTCAATTAATTTCAAAGACAAATAGAACAGTGATTTTTTTTCCCCATTAAAAAAGTTTTTCTTTCTTTTTGGCTGCGTTGGGTCTTTGTTGCTGTGCGCGGGCTTTCTCTACTTGCGGCGAGCGGGGGCTCCTCTTCCTTGCGGTGCACGGGCTTCTCATTGCAGTGGCTTTTCTTGTTGCCGAGCACAGGCTCTAGGCGCGTGGGCTTCAATAGTTTTGGCACGTGGGCTCAGTAGTTGTGGCTCATGGGCTCTAGAGCGCAGGCTCAGTAATTGCAGCGCATGGGCTTAGTTGCTCCACGGCATGTGGGATCCTCCCGGACCAGGGCTCGAACCCGTGTCCCCTGCATTGGCAGGCAGATTCTTAACCACTGCGCCACCAGGGAAGTCCCTAAAATGTTTTTAAATATCAGTTCTTGCGCCCCACATAATCATTCATGGAAGCCATTGTCTCAAAGTTATAATTGTGTGTTCATTAATATATGACAGTAGAAACACTGTATTCAGAAAAGAATACGAAATATTAATCCAAACCAGAAAAAAAAAAATCTGTTTTCTTTGACAAAAACTACTAGCGTTGGAGAACAAACATAGGTGCCTTTACTATCAACAATTATTCATGGGCTTCCCTGGTGGCGCAGTGGTTGAGAGTCTGCTTGCCAACGCAGGGGACACGGGTTCGAGCCCTGGTCTGGGAAGATCCCACATGCCACGGAGCAACTGGGCCCGTGAGCCACAACTACTGAGCCTGCGCGTCTGGAGCCCGTGCTCCGCAACAAGAGAGGCCGCGATAGTGAGAGGCCCGCGCACCGCGATGAGGAGTGGTCCCCGCTTGCCACAACTAGAGAGGGCCCTCGCACAGAAACGAAGACCCAACACAGCCATAAATAAATAAATAAATAAACAAATTTAAAAAAACAAAAACCCTCTTTACCTCTATTTAGAAACCAGAATTTAAGTTCGATGTGTCACCTTTTAAAAAAAAAAAAACAATTATTCATGTCCAGAAACATAATAACAGAGGAAGAAAAGGCACGAAAGGCCACTCATACAGAAAGCAGTAGTGTACAACACATTCTGCTATGAGCCATAGCTGGTACAAAGGTTTCCTTCTAAGAAAGCTCATCCTGCAATAATGCTTGACTTTTCCTTTTCCTGTAGCATCTGTTTTTCTTACTCTGGAGCCTCGAATCTACCCCACTTTTTTTTTTTTCTTTTTCACTTAAAAATGTGTTTATCATTCTTCTTTGGACAATAATGGTTAAACAATATGCCATATCATGAAAAGGGCTACTTGTTGACTCAAGAATCAAGAAAGGTTAGGTAAAATACATATTTTTATTTTTGCTACCATAGTAATCTTTCCAAGCAGGCTGATGGCACAGAATGAGAGAAATTCAACCATACCAGTCATCTCAATAAATGTAAATGATTGAAATGTTCCAGTTAAAAAGCAAAATTGTCAGACTGGGAAAACAATAAAAAAATTTCAACTCCATGCTGTTCACAAGAAACACATGTAAAACAGAGGAATCTAAAAAGGGTGAAATAAAAAGATGGAAAAAACATAGCAGGCAAATTCTCCACAAAATTAAGAGGTTATAGCTATATGAATATCAGGCAAAACAGACTATAAAGCAAAAGAGATAAAGATGACAAATCCCTCCAGTTTCCCTTGTTGGAGAGACGCTCTTAGGGCAAATGCTACTTGCAGTATTTTCTGCTTACCTTTCTAGGTTGAGACTCTTACTTTCTTGGCCTAAGAAACACTTATTTTTTGCTAAGTCACTGATGAATTTAAGGGGATTTTTAGAATATATTTTGTACAGGATTTACTTGTTTTTAACAGGAGAGTTGATTTAAATGCCTAACCTACCATAATACTCTGAACAGAAGTCTGTGTATTAAGTTTTTCATACAGTTAAATTTATTTAATTTGAAGGACTGTTTAGTCTGAAGTCATGTCTTTAATGCTTTTTCTTAGTTCATGTTATAATATCTTTTCTGTGAAGAAAGGACAGGTATAAGGAAGAGTTGTTCCTTTCAAAGCTGGCGATCCGCACTGATTCCTCTCCACCCTCATTTTTTAAATAAAATTTCACAGGTCTCGTAAATCCAAAGGTCTGCAAACCACTGCCTTAAAAGATGACCAGTTCTGGAGAACTGGGTTTGAGTGGCAGGATACTTTTGAACGTAGGAATGGAAAGTAGCAACGTGCGGCTGTTACAGACAGCTGAGCCCATCTCCCACGAGCATTGAGGAAACTTTTTTCCCCCAACCCCGAAGCCGGCATGGGATAATTAAACACACATGTTTCTGATATGTTAACTCACTGCTCATCAAGCCGGCTCTGCCAAAAGGTGGGACAGCCAAGCAAATTCTATCTTTTGTTTATTTGAAAATGAAAGTTAGAGTACTTTCCTGAACTGAGAAGTCAGGTTTTATAAATATTAAGCAAGCGATAAACCTCAAGTTCTCTCATTTGAAGGCAAGTAGATTAGATTTTATTTATTGATGTTCTCTGTAGGCCTGTGTTATTCTTTATTAATGAAATGAAGCAAACACACAAACAACAAGATGACCCAAAATAGGCTTTTCCCCGTTACGCTAAATACGTTTCCGATCCCAAGTGATGTATTACCAGAAACTTTTCTGTTGATGAACTCTTTAGCTCAGTCAAAAAAGAAGAGAACATAACAGATGACTATGGATGAGTCTGAATTAATGTCAAGTGTGATGGGATTTTCCACAGTAAACAGACTAATGAAAACTTGATGGGTTTGAGTCCAAAATCTGAGGGAACAAAATAACTTTTATGGTAGCACAATTAAAAACAAGGCATTTACTGGGGACCGACTATGGATGAATTCCAGGAAGGAATCTTTGAACCAAATATTTAAGAGGAAGATGTTTATTTGCGGCACACTTACAGCAATTAGTTCAGATGGTGTAGTCTGGCTAATAACCTGCACACATTGCTTTTTGGCTTTGATTTGAATATTTTTTAGCTAAAAATAGTAACTGGAGTTTCTCTCTCTCTCTCTCTCTGTGTTTCTTGTCTTTATTTTATGTTTTCCTCTTTTAAAAAAATTCTTCCACTGGAACTATTACCAGGGTGGTAAAAAAAAAAAAATTTCTTTCTTCGACTTTTACTGATTCTTGAGTCACCAAGCAGCCCATCTGATGACATCTCATATTGTTCAAATGTTATCGTCCAAAGAAGAATGATAAAGTCTTTTTAACTTAAAAAAATGGGCTAGACTCTAGACTCTAACCACCAGAATAAAAAAATAAATAAAAAGCACTAAGGGAAAGTCAAGCAGGGATTATTCCAGGGATGAACTTTCATAGAAGGAAACCTTTATGCCAGCTACGGCTGACAGCTTGATTAATTTTTTTCTCAAGCTAGTAGTGGCTTTAGTGACATCCAAATCAAAAATCATCATTTTGCTCTTTGTGAAACTTGACAAACTGATTCTAAAATGTATAAGGAAGTGGAAAAGAGCAAAAAATAGCCAAGACACACTCGATGAAAAAGAACAAGCTGAGGAAATTTCCCTTCCACATATCAAGACCTCTCATAAAGCTATAGTAATTAAGATCTGGGTAAATAGGGTGCAGTGGTAGGCAGATAGATCAACAGAGCACAATTACAAGCCCAGAAACAGACCTGCACATACATGGGCCCATGACATATGACAGTGCTGTTTATTGCAGATCAGTGAGGGAGTGGGTGGGCCTTTTAAAACTGGTGCTAGAACAAAGGGTTATTATCCATTTGGAGAAAAATAACCTGAATCTTTACTCAAACCACACACAATGAAATAAGCTCCCTGTGGATTAAATACTTAAATGTAAAGGCAAAAATCGATGGCCAAAAAGCACATGAAAAGATGTTCAACATCACTAATCATTAGAGAAATGCAAATCAAAACTACAATGAGATATCACCTCACACTGGTCAGAATGGCCATCATCAAAAAATCTACAAAAAATAAATGCTGGAGAAGGTGTGGAGCAAAGGGAACCCTCCTGCACTGTTGGTGGGAATGTAAATTGATACAGCCATTATAGAAAACAGTGTGGAGGTTCCTTAAAAAAACTACAAATAGAACTACCATATGACCCAGCAGTCCCACTACTGGGCATATACCCTGAGAAAACCATAATTCAAAAAGAGTCATGTACCACAATGTTCATTGCAGCACTATTTACAATAGCCAGGACATGGAAGCAACCTAAGTGTCCATCGACAGACGAATGGATAAAGAAGATGTGGTACATATATACAATGGAATATTACTCAGCCATAAAAAGAAGCGAAACTGGGTCATTTCTAGAGACGTGGATGGACCTAGACACCATCAAACAGAGTGAAGTAAGTCAGAAAGAGAAAAACAAATATCGTGTATTAATGCATATATGTGGAATCTAGGAAAATGGTATAGATGATCTTATGTGCAAAGCAGAAATAGAGACACAGGGGTAGAGGACAAACGTATGGACATCAAGGGGGGAAAGGGGAGGGTGGGATGAGTTGGGAGATTGGGATTGACATATATACACTATTGATACTATGTATAAAATAGATAACTAGTAAGAACCTAACTGTATAGCACAGAGAACTCTACTCAAAACAGAAACAGAATCACTGACATAGAAAGCTTATGGTCATCGAAGGGAAAAGAGGAGGGGAGGGAGGGATAAATTAGGAGGTTGGGATTAACGGATACACACTACTATATGTAAAGTAAACAACAAGGATTTACTGTATACCACAGTGAACTGTATTCAATATCTTTGTAATAACCTATAACGGAAAAGAATCTAAAAAGTATGTATGTATAACTGAATCACTTTGCTGTACACCTGAAACTAACACAATACTGTAAACCACCTATAGTTCAATAAAAAAGACACAAGTCAAAGAAGAATATATGGAGTATGATTCCATTCATACAAAGCTTAAAAAAACAGCCAAACTAAACAACGTACTTATTTAGGAAAACATACCCCATTGCTATAACGATAAAGGAAAGCAAGGAATGTTTATCACAAGTCAGTATAGTGGTTTCCTCTGGAACAGAGGGCAGATATGAAGGTACTGTTATGGAGTCTTAAGGCCCGGCAACATTCTACTTCTTTATCTAGGGTAATATTTTTATTTTATTTATTATTATTATTATTTTTTTGGCTGTGCCGTGCGGCTTGCGGGATCCTAATTCCCCAACCAGGGATCGAACCCAGGCCGTGGCAGTGAAAGCGTGGAGTGCCAGCCACTGGACCACCAGGGAAGTCCAAATATTTTTATATTAAACTATACTTATGTTTTATTAAATACACATGTAATATTTCAAAGTCAAAACATAATGATTATACTTGGACTATATTATATCTAGGTGGCTGAATCTCACTCTCCCCACTCAAAAAGAAAAAGAACTCACTAGGTGTTGGTTTCATTTTTCAATATTTGTAGAGACTGGTGAAGATGTGATCACAGATAGCATCAATCAGCCTTTTGGGAATTACTGTTTTGTAATTCCTGTCCTTAGACATCCTAATGTCAGCCTGCGCACAGGAAAAGGATTAGGCTGAATGTTTCACAAACTGACTCTTCCAGGGAGGGACTCAGACAACGTCTTTATGAGCAAGTCCACCTTCATTTGGAGGCTGAACGAGAAGGAACAAGGGCGACATTAATGCCTGACAGTGGCACTATCTCCTCCCAAGCCCCTAACCTTATCTGGGAAACCCTGAGTTATCTCTGTAAAAAGAAACTCCAAAAGCACTGCCAGCCCAACTCCCTAGCTGAGCCCTTTACTTCACTTCTCCTCACTTCTTGTGTTTCCCTGGTAACAACCTACCTTGACTTCCCAACTACTTGGCTGCCTGTTGTTCATCACCTGTTGCCTGTTGTTCAACATTTCCAGGTGGGCTGCTATTTCCAGAAAGGAATTTGGACTTAATTTCTGCCCATGTTCCTGCCTTGGCCACTAATCCAGCTCCTTGCTTTCACTGTCTTGACCGTTTTGATCCATACCTGCTAGCATCTGCTGGCATTTGCCGTGCTTCTTTCCAGAATCTTGCCAACGCAATTCCCTAGGCCTAAGTCCATGACTTCTGCCATTGCATCCATCTCATATCCATCTTCAGCTAGAAGTATCCCTTTCTCCCTGGCGCTGGTGTAGGCAGCAACTATAAGAACTCCCCGCACCACCACCAATTTGACACCTCTGAAGACTGCCTTGCTTACCACACCTTTAAATGACCTTTATGAGTCCGATTTCTCAGGAGTTCAAAATGCCCCTTTGTCCAGGAGCACAAGATTATATCTATGCCATGCTGTCCCGACCAGCGCTGTAGAGTCGAAGTGGGGTTGGCTAAGGCCGAGAGACCAGAGAGACCCACAGGGCACATACTTCAGAAAAGTCCTCATGAGTGGACCTTGTCATCAGGGTATCAAGCTGTGGGCCAAGTGGATGCCCTGGCAGCAGGGGACACAACACAACATTATGGCGAGTAGCAGCCAAGATATCAGGACTGGGCAGGTTCAACTTGGGAAGCAGAGCACCTAAGAAGTTCAAGACACCTCTTCCACTCTCTTCTGACTTGTTCTGCCTGGTTAACTTCTATCCCCATCTTTCAAACCTCAGATTAACCACCATCTGCCTCTATAAAGTCCCTGCCCCTCCGGACTAGCTGACCCTACTATGTGCTCCAGTACATAATATCCTCTGCTCCCTCCCTCGTATAACACGGGATTATAATATTATAGTATTACAATTACATGTTTACTTTTTCTGTTGCCCTTGTTAGAGAGATAAGCTCCCATCAGGAGCAGGCAGCATCTGGCACAGTATCTGACCCATGGGAAATACAATAATTAGAAAAATAATAATAAACCTTTTTGAATGAATGAATGAATGAATCCTTTAAAAGGTTGGAATGGGGAGTTGGGAGGGAAGGCAAGGAATCGCAATCCTAGAAAAACTGGGGAAGCGTGACAGGAGCCCACAGAGACTGGAGTGTGAGGAAGGCGTCTAGTCACAAGCGGCGTCTCTGGCACAAAGTCAGACAATGGTTAGCAACCAGGTTGGTGATGCCAAGTCTCCAAGCTGCTGATCTAAGTCTCCTCAAATGCATTAAAAAAAATGTTGGTCCCAAATTCTAGGGTGGGGCTGAATCTTTAGAAGGTGGCTGGATCTTCAGCCATAGGAACAGGAGTCCAAAGTGGTCCCTAGGAGATCTTAGCAGATATTAAAACTCTTCCAGGGTTACTGGTGCAAACCAAAGACCCCAGGCTACTCAGAAAAAATAAACTCACTCCACACTACAGAGTTACAGATGCTTCAGATCCTTTTTTAAAGCATGAGAATAAATTATGAAGTAATTAACTGACCACATCTTCACTCTACTTCTGGCTTTCTCCTGACTTCCAGGGAGACAGAGGTGACACCAATCAATATCTCTCCCCTCAAGGTGCACAAGCCTCTCCTTATTGTGCACGCTCCCAAGGCAGTTTGAGAGAATCCTCATGAAATCCTTAGATTGTCTATGCCCAGCCTCAGAAATTAAGGGCACCTAGAAATAATTGCAGCTTTTCTTTAAGCGCTCCCCAGAGTAGACTAGGTTGAGAATAATATTGGTATATATTTACTGTATATTAGGAATCTATAATCTTTTCCTGATGAGAAACTGCTGTTATCTTTGATCTTAGGGAAGCACCGTCCTCCCACTGGGAATCCAGGCAATGTGCACAACGGGGAACAATCTAGGAAACACAGAGAAGTAGGAGAGCAAACAAGGCTCCAAGGTCAACTGGTAGGTAGACCAACTGCTTGGAGTTTTCTGCTCAATAGCTGTAAAAGTATGAATAAACATTAAAGTTGATTTAAAATAAGTACCTTCCTATAGTCATAGGCTATCTCTGGAAGGAGACACAAAATTACTGCTAACAGCTGTTGCTTCTCAGGACAGAATCAAGGAAGCTAGGGGGTGGGAGTTCAAAGGAGAATCAATTTGCATTGCATACCTGTTTGTACCATTTGAAATCTGTGTTGTAGGTAATACTTTCTAAATTAAGCAAAATTTAATTTTAAATAAAACAAGCATCCTCCCCGCGGCTTGGCTCTACTGTGCAGTCAAGCTCATCCTTCCTTGGGCAACTCCCATGGCACGCCAGTGCAAAGACACTCCCTGGCACTTTGCATGTGGGTGGATATTTCAAAGAAAGCCCTACTGCCAAGTCCAGATCCCTATGTGATTGTGACAGATGCAGTACAGGCTACAGTGAAGCTGGAGAGGATGGCAAAACAGCTGCTGCTTTCAGGCAAAGTGGATATGGCTGAGACTTGATCCTTTCAACGGGCTGATGTCAATGTCAGTGCTCTGCCAGTGTGTTCATCTTAACCTGATTTAGTTCACTGGAAAGAACATTTACCAGACTAGTCTAAATTAGTGAAAATGTCAGAGTTATTTGGAATACTTGCTGAAAAGGATAGTGCAAATGTCCCAGTGATCAACTACAAGACTCTAAGGTTAAGGAGGGCAGGGGCCACACCGGTCTTATTCACCACGTCCCCAGTCCCTAGCACAGTGCCTGATGGTCAGAAGGTATTCAATGAGTAACTGTTGAAAGAATTAAGGATATATGACAGGTAGAAAAGTATGCCCCCCTCCCATTTGTCAGAGAAGTTAATTGACTTGCCTAAAATCACACAGCTTGATTTTGCCAGATCTCAGACTAGAACAAGGTCTCCCCACTCCTCATCCATTGATCTTTCCATTATACAAAACTATGGATAGACCAGCAGCAAAACCGAAGAATAAGGGCTCAAACTATTCTCTCAAAAACAGTTTATCAGCGATTTCATAGGGTTTAGCCTAGAAAATGGATTTTGAGATACAACTGAGAAGAAAATTCAGACATACAACTTCATTTAAATATTTGTATAAAACATTGGACAAGTTACTATAAAGGAAGGTCTCTTCTAAATATACTGTTCAGCAAAAGTATTTCCAGCTAACAACCATCCTAACAGATGTGAGGTGACATCTCATTGTGGTTTTGATTTGCATTTCCTAATTAGTGATGTTGAGCACTTTTTCATATACATGTTGACCATTTGTATATATCTTCTTTGGAAAAATATCTATTCACGTCCTTTGCCCAATCTTTCATTGGGTTGTTTGCTTTTCTGCTTTTGAGTTGTACAAGTTTCTTATATTGTTTGGATATTAACCCCTTGCCAGATATATGGGTTGCAAATATTTTCTCTCAATACATAGGTTGTCTTTTCATTTTGCTGATGGTTTCTCTTGCTGTGCAGAAGCTTTTTTGTTTGATGTAGTCCCACTTGTTTATTTTTGCTTCTGTTGCTTTCCTTTTTGTGTCATATCCAAAAAACCATTGCCAAGGCCAGTGTCAAGGAGGGTTTCCCCTATGTTTTCTTCTAGGAGGTTTATGGCTTCAGGTCTTACATTCAAGTCTTTAAGCCATTTTGAGTTGGTTTTTGCATATGGTGTGAGATGTGTCCACTTTCACTATTTTGCATGTGGATATCCAGTTTTCCCAACATCATTAATTGAAGAGACTAATGGTTCCCCATTGTGTATTGTTGGTGCCCTTGTAGAAAATTAGTTGACCGTATATGTGTGGGTTTATTTCTGGGCTTTCAATTCTGTTCCATTGGTCCATGTGTCTATTTTTATGCCAGTACCATACGGTTTTATTATAGATTTGTCATGTAGTTTGAGATCAGGAAGTGATCCAGCTTTGTTCTTCTTAAGATTTCTCTGGCTATTTGGAATCTTTTGTGATTCCACACAAATTTTATTTCTTTCTATTAATTAATTTATTTTATTTATTTAATTTATTTATTTTTTTGGCTGCATTGGGTCTTCGTTGCTGTGCAACGTTGGGTCTTCTTTTCTCTAGTTGCAGCGAGCTGGGGCTACTCTTCTTTGTGATGCGCGGGCTTCTCATTGCAGTGGCTTCTCTTGTTGTGGAGCATGGGCTCTAGGTGTGCAGGCTTCAGTAGTTGTGGCTCGTGGGCTCTAGAGCACAGGCTCAGTAGTTGTGGCGCACAGGCTTAGTTGCTCTGCGGCATGTGGGATCTTCCAGGACCAGGGCTCGAACCCATGTCCCCTGCATTGGCAGGTGGATTCTTAATCACTGCACCACCAGGGAAGTCCCTCCACACAAATTTAAGAATTACTGTTTCTATTTCTTTAAAATGCCATGATTGTAGAGAAAAGGGAATCCTTGTACACGGTTGAAGGGAATTTAACTTGGTACAACTATTATGGAAAACAGCAAGGAGGTTTCTCAAAAAATTAAAATTAGAATTACCATATGATCCAACAATCCCTCCTCTGGGAATATACCCAAAGAAAATCAAATCAGTACCTTGAAGAGGTATCTGCACTCCCATGTTCACTGCAGCATTATTCACAATAGCGAAGATATGGAAACAACCTAAATATCTGTTAATGGATGAGTGGATAAAGAAATTATGAGTTGGATAGATGGCATTCAGCCTTTAAAAAGGAGATCCCGTCATTTGCAACAATATGGATAAACCTGGAGGACATTATGCTAAGTGAAATAAGCCAGACACAAATTTAAAAACTGCATGATCTCACTTATATGTAGAATCTGGAAAAAGTTGAATATATAGAAGCAGAGAGTAGAACAGTGGTTATCAGAGGTGGGGAGGTGGGGGAAATGGGGAGATGTTGATCAAAGGGTACAAAGTTACAGTTATGTAGGATGAATAAATCTAGAGATCTAACATACAGCACAATGACTATAGTTAATAATACTGTACTGAATACTAGAAATTTGCTAAGAGCACCACCACAAAAAGAAACTGTTAACTATGTGAAAGGATATGTTAATTAGCTTGACTATAGTAATCATTTCGCTATGTAACTGCATATCATGTTATATGCCTTAAATATGTAAAATTATTTTTTTTAAAAATTTTTAAATAAATATATAGCAATCCTCACTCTTGTAATAATATAAAATTGTTGTAATAATATGAAATTGTCCTAAAAATCTTTTGTTATAAAAAAAGTACTTTCAGCTAACATAAAAAGGAACTATTAACTTATTGTAAACCAACATGAAACAGAAAATATGTCTTTGGGAATATTGCTTTATTTTAGAAGCTACAAACAAACAAATGACTGAAAGAGAAGCTCAGTTCCTTAGACTTTCAAACTTAGCACACAGAGACCAGGCCTTGGATCCAGGAAGAGCCATCCACAAAATTGGACCCTCCTTCTAGTAACAGTACCCAACCCCTACTCCCTCTCCTCCCCCTCCCCCCTCAGCCAGAGCCAGAATACTCCTAATACTGGATGCCCTCTCTCTATCCTTTCCAAACTAAAGCCTATTATCACCTGGCTGATAAAATTATACATCCTTTCTCATGCTAAATTCATGCTATAATTTAAAAACACACAATTAACTTGGTGGTGGAAAACCTTTCACCACGTATACATGTATCAAAATCACGTTGTACACTTTAAATATATTACAACTGTATATGTCAATTATACCTCAATGAAGCTGAACAAACTAGAATTTAAATTTTTTTTTTAATTTAGAAATGAAATGAAGAAACACAAAAAGAGCTCGTCAACAATTTCAGGCTTTCAGTTAATTCACCAGATATCAAATCACCCAAAGCCAATTCTCTAAAATTCATTTCACCAAATAAGTAATTCAGCAAAGCCTGTTAGTTCCAGTTGAAACTCAGAGCTACCCCTCTGTCTGTCTGGTCTCCTGGCTGCCCCACAGAGCAGGTACAAGTGTATGTACGTGTTTGTGTGTGCACGCGTGTGTTTGTGTGTGCACGTTAGGGGGGCTGCTAAGGTCACCATTAGCACGTCTTGCTGTACCTCCTTGGGCAGAACAGGACACATAAACCTCTGCCATAGGACACAGCCTCTCCCGCCAACCCTCCCCCATCACCCAATTCCAGCCGCAGCATCTCAGCAGACCTGAAATTTTAGGGGAAAATAAAGCCTCTGAAAGAAAGCCTCCAAATGTAGTAAGTCCATCCTGTGTAGATATTCTTAGTGGTCACCAATTCCTGTTCTCCTTTCCGTAAAAGTGACCTAGCCATTCTGCAGTTAGGTAGGAACATGGGATGAGTTCTGGCTAATGAAATGTGCAGGAAAATTACATGTATCACTTCCAGCCTGAAACACTCAGAAGTCCTTAGTGATTCTCCAGTCTCTTCTCTTTCCCTGGCATGTGTTCCATCAGCCTGAGTACCTACTCCATCAGCTTGGGTCCCTGAGTACCTACTCCATCAGCTTGGGTCCGTGAGTATCTGAGCTTTCTCACAAACCCCAGCTTGCAGTCGTACCAACCATACATGGGAAATAAACCTTTGTTATTTTAGGTCACTGAGGTTTTGAGGTTAATCAGTTACCGCAATATAGCCTAGCCTCTTTTGACTAATAAGAAAATTAAGTACTTAATTGAAACACATCTTTAGTGAATCTATAATTAAACAATTTCAGAGGAAGGAAGAATGTGCTACTATCTGAAAGGGGCAGAATCTCCCCATTGCTCCCTCCCCACACCTCTCCCCGACCCTGTACTGGCTGCAGAGAAGCATAATAAAACTTCAAAAAACAGCCAATTGGCGACTTGGCCAATTAATCATTGAGCAAAATAGTTTTCGGTGAATTGATGCTCAGTGACTTGACTTTCAGTTACTTGGTTGGCTTCGGGAACAGGAGGCCCCGGCTGCAGGCTGCAGGCTGGTGAAAGGCATTCCTGTTTACGGGCAGAATCCTCAAAGCAAACAACAAAAGAAGCCCCTGTTCCACCCATACAAGGTCAATCCTGCCTCCATCACTCCGAATTTCTTCTTTCCTGAACATATCATCTTGCCCTTGTCCAGTAAGTCTGGTTCTCAAGAGGTCCAGGAAGATCCTTTGTACAGAGTTTCTGAAAAAGACCAGTCCAACTTCTGGAAGTCTGTTTGCCAGGAAGTTGAAGTCGAGTTCAGAAGCTGGCACTCTTCCTCCTCTGTCCTCTCCAAACAAGTTTAGACTAACCTCCAATCTGTCTCTGGACAAATAAATGACTTCTGGCATGGTATGACTCAGAATGACTCACTGGGGTTAGCACTTAGCACCCAGTGAAATGTTGAGTAAAAAGACTTTACAACACTCTACTGCCCAGTAGAACGACCGTTGTTTAGTGTTTTCCTTTTCTGATCCCTACTTTCCTCTTCTATCTTTAAAAATGAAGCTTCTTCGAGTCATCCAGAAGCAATATTTGACGGCTCTAACACATAATGTTTTTCTTAGTAGCACCTGAATAAATTTCCCTTCAGAAAGTGCACACTCTCCCCCCCAGTCCCACACCCACACACATTATTTTGTAACTGTTCCAGCGAGATCGTTACGGATATATAGCTGATCTGGATGACATATGGTACCTTAATCTGGAATCTCTGAGATGCCACATGCCAGGAGGCCTTGAGTCCATGAAATCTGGTGTTGAGGGCTCTCAGATGGGTCCTAACCCCACACTGCTTGTTTTAAGAAAAACATTACTGGTTCGTATCAACAACCCTCCAGTCAGCCCAGTTCTCTCACAATGGCCCCAGGAACCAGTTTGTGGATTTACGATAACTGTCCTCACAGGCTTCTACCCATATATTATTATTGGTGTTACCCATTCATTCATTCAGCAGGTACTTAGTAAGTGGCTAATATGTACTAGACAGCAGTGATGAAGGTGCAAGACAAAAGAAGGCACATTTATGACTAAATAACCCAGGAATTTTATGACTCCCTCCTTTTTTATGACTCCCTCATTGACTTGCACAGTTAGGCCCACCTTGCAGAAATGATTTACATATACTATTTCTTGACAGCAAGTAACACAGTCTGTAAGGATACTTTCCGTGGTACACAGAGTTCTTTGGTTTGCCTGTCCTAAAAGAACCAGCCCTAAATGGTTCCCCCTCGACAAAGTGGACGTATCCTGTGCTCACCATCCGCACAGCCACCTTTGGTCCTGGGGTACCGGTAGTCTCCTCTTACTGAAGGCTGGGGACTAGGGAGCTAATATAAAAGGTAGAAGAACCTCAAAGCCTGGACAATAAGGGAGACATGCCTGAAGAATGGGGAGAATGAGTCAGTGAAGGCAAATACTTACTCTGGTCTATAAGACCTTGCGTGTGATCTGGACCCAGCCAACCTCTCTGCCTACTATTACCCCATTCTCCTGTCCACTCATGACAAAACAGTTACACTCCTTTATCCTCAGAGCCTTTACCCATGCCTTTCTTCTACAGGAACATGTTTCACCCCTATTCAACTGGCTAGCTCCCATTTATCACACAGGTCCTAGAGAAGCCTTCCATAACTCAGCCACGCCCTCCCATCCCACATTTGGTCCCTGTGGCCTATATTCTCATAAAAACTATACATTTCTTTTCAGCACCTGCCACATCTTTGTATCCTCCCTCAGTGCCAAATAAAGTGCCTGGCAAACTGTAAGCACTCAAATATTTGTTGAGTGTGTGTGTGTGTGTGTGTGTGTGTGTGTGTGTGTGTGTAGAGAGCTATGGACCTTTGGTCCAGAAAGAGTTTGTAGTCAATAGTCCTCATACCTGAAGTACAGGCCCCATGAAACCATGAAGAGAATGGAGTCCAGAATAAGCAGTATGGCGAGTGTTATGTCTGCCTGGCGGGCTACAGCTCAGTGTGAGTTTTTGTACCTCAGGAGTTCCTGTCAGGCTTTGTTCAAGTTTCCCTAGCTACATCTAGCAGCGCCTCCCAACGTGTTTGACCAGAACTGGTTTTGCCTCAGTGAGGGACTATCTGTTGTTTGTCCCATTCCTGTTCCCTAGTAGGACATACAGAACAATAGCTCTCTTCCTTTGACAAATAAGAAAACTTGGTCAGGAGGCAGAAAGTATAGTGGTGGGAGTGGAAATTGTTTACTCTTGGGAGTCTAATTGAATTTCAGAGAAATATTTTGCATAATGTTAAGTGATTTGCATATATATGGGACTAAAAAATTCCAGGAGACCCTTCTTTATTTCTCCTCCCTCCCATCTCTACCGCTTCCAGCCCAAGGTCACACAGTCAAGCTGAGGCCAGTCACAGAGACCCTCCCAGGTAGCCCTCACCTCCAGCTGCTGGGAAGAAAATATACCAAGAGGTTTAACAATGCCCCTTTTTGTCATATTGATATGTAATTTTAACTCAAAGATTCACTACTTCTAAGAGTCAGATTATAAAATATTGTCAGCACTTGCTCACCTCCGCAAGTGCTATTAGGGGTATTTTTGACTGGACTGCCACCAAGCAAGAGTGAAATCATTTGTAAAGCTATTCTGCAAGATTCTGCAGGCTATACGGTGGCAGCACCTCTCCCAGTTAATCTTTTGGTTACAGCAAGCCTTTGGTTGCTACAGTGAAATATATGTTTTCTATTACAGCCCTCAGCACAGGTCTGCAGTTGCCACCCTGGCCCTGGGATACCATCAAGTTCCTCTGACAGGCTCTAAAACTCTTATCAGGAGCATAAGAGGATTAGTTACCATATCCTGAAAAAAGGAAGTTCTAGAAATCGCCAGGAAGTTCCCAACACTAGAAGTAGGAAGCAGAGGATCCAGGTCCCAGGGAACGAGCATAGAGTTGCTCAGGAAATGAGCACAAAGGAAAACCAGACAGATGGGGAAAAGGCCCTTGATGAGCTTCAATGTCCTGCCAGATGGGGCCAATTCCAGGACCTTAATGGTTAGGTGAAGGCTAAACCTTCTTGTGGGCTAAAATATGTCTACAGCTAGACCAAGAGTCAGACCAGGGAGACCAAAGTAGGGACTTAAATCTTCTGGAGAGCCAGAGTGGGATATAGAGGAAGGAACCTGGGTCTCCAGCCAACTATATTCAAAACCCTGCAGAATCAGTTTTTAAAAAATCAAGTTGACGGTACCACTTGCCAGTAATTAAGATATCTGGGTAACATTGTCTCAAATAGTCCTAAGGGACCATTAGATCCCTAATCAGTTATTATTCAAAACTTTGACATCTAAAAGGGCAAGAAAAAAATAAAAGGGTCATCTATTAGAATGGCCAGAATCCAGAACACTGACAACAGAAAATGCTGACAAGGATGTGGAGCAACAGGAACTCTCATTCATTGCTGGTGGGAACGCAAAATGGTACAGCCACTTTGCAAGATGGTTTGGCAGTTACTTACAAAACTAAACATACTCTTACTGTATGATCCAGCAATCATGTTCCTTGGTATTTACCCAAAGGAGTTGATAACATGTCCATACAGAAACCTGCACATAGATGTTTATAGCAGCATTATTCATAACTGTCTAAACTTGGAAGCAACTAAAATGTCCATCAATAGGTGGATGGACAAATAAACTGTGGTACATCCAGACAATGGAATATTATTCAGCACTAAAAAGAAATGAGCTATCAAGCCATGAAAAGACATGGAGGAACCTTAAATGCATGTTACTAAGTGAAAGAAGCCAATCTAAAAAGACTACTTCATTCCAGCTATATAACCTCCTGGAAAAGGCAAAACTATGGAGACAAAAAAAAGATCAGTAGTTGCCATTGAGGGCGTGGGGTGGAAGGAGATGAATAGGTAGAGCAGAGGATTTTTAGGGCAGTGAAAATACTCTATATGACATTATAGTGATGGATATATGTCATTTAATATTTGTCCAAACCCACAGAATGTACAACACCAAGAAAATAAAAGGGTTTTTTAATCTGGAGAATGATTGTGGGCTAGAAAGTGCTCTGAACTGAGTCAGGAGACCTTGGACCTTATCACAATTCTGCCGCTTACCAGCTTTGTTACACTGGGCAAGTCCCTCACCTCTGTAGACAGCAATTTCCTTTTTGCGTCAAATGGAGTGAATACTTACAGACAGGCGATATCAAAGATATTCAGAATCAATGAACTCCAAATTACTCAACTGAAAATGGTGACTGTGTCACTAATAAAAATACTAATGGCTCTTTCTTTAGAACAAACCCCACAGCCACTCAGCATTTGTCATTCTCTTTCTGGGAGGTGACTTCCAGGAGACTTCTGTTAGACTGGCAGCCTTCTCCTGAGCAAACCTTTTTTTAGAGTACAAAGAGGACTAATAGTTACCCCAGGCATTCAGCTCACTAGATTGAGTTTTTCATTCTTACCCCAATTTGGCATTTTCTTATAAAGGGCATGTACTACCGGTGACTGCCAACTAAAGAATGTCGCTTGCCACCCGCTTCTATAAGAATTAAGTCATTAGCCACTGCAGTGACTGACCTTCAGGGTGGAGACCAGGAATGAGACACTCAGTGCTCTGGGAAAAGTGGCAGAACAAGGCCTTCAGATAGATATTTTCAGGAGAAAATTTTATAAACCACGATTCTTGCATCTTCCGAGACTTAGAAAATCACTAAAACCATTAACTAAGATATCTGTCCCTCATGACTAGCACAACCTTCCACTGAGATGCTGACCTCTCCCCCTTGCCTCTTCAGAGCAGTTCCTCACAGCTTTCTGGTAGGCTGTCTCCCGGGCTTTAGTCCTCAGTAAGTCCCCCAGTAAAACTGAAACTCACAGCTCTCATATTGTGCGTTTTTATTTCAGTCGACATGACAGTTGATGGGAGTCAGAGACAAGGGAGACCTGGGCTCTAGTCCCCGTTCTTAAATAAAATGCTAAATTATCGGAGTGAGTCATTTAGCCTCTGCTTTTCCAGTTCCTCATCTGTAACCTAATGATGATGATAATAATGGCCGCTATCATTTGTTAAACACCTCCAATGGGCCAAGCATTATTCCCAGTACTTTGAATATGCATGATCTCCAGACCTCACAACTACTCTCATTAGAAGACATTATCATACTCATTTTGCAAAAGTGGAACCTAGGCCCCCAAAAGGTCTTCCTTTCTTCAAGGTCACCCACTAAGAGTGAGATTCAAACAACCCAGGTCCCTCTGACTCCAAAGCACGTGTTTCTTTTTTTTCCCCACTATTCCACATTGCCTCCCATTAGATAAATAAGCTAGAGAACCTCCAAGGTCCCTTCCAAGTCTGACATTCCAGTATTTTATGACCCCAGTAGTTTTGCAGCCAGGCTTACCTAACACATACTTAACTGCACAGTCCTCACAGCCCTGCCCCTTTACCATGACATTTTTAATCTCTTTTTAAAAGATTGCTCACATTTTCATTGAAGACCTTGAACAATTAATTCTTAGCAAAGTGAGCTCAAATCGTTTCGCATCTTTCAAAACCCTTAACCCTTTCATTGAATCAGGAGCTAGGTGAAGCACTTTTTCTGGAACAGATTCCTGGATCGAGAGAAGATTCTAAACACCTGGGAAACCGAGGCTACCATCACTACAGATTCCTTTTTTCCCCATTGAAAACGGCTGGAGTAAGAGACTGCCTCTGAGTGGAGCGGTGCTGAGATAAAAAGAAGCTCCCAACCTACTTGTGTGCACACTCTTCTGTGAAATTCCACCAATTGAGACTCTGTCCCTAGGTCTTTGAAGAGTTTTAAAAGTCCCTATTAAAATGGTAACAACTATGGAATGATAATACCTTAAACCTGGAGGTGGGTGGGAAGCAACTTTAGCTGCTTTCCAGGCAAGAATATAAGCCCATCATGGGGGTGGGAGCATAGTCTAAATTCCTGGTGGAAGTAAGGAAGAGTTCCTCCAGGAGAGAGAGGAGTGGGAAGTGGGGAAGGGTCAAAATCAGCTTGGCCGACTTCTAGTTTTTTGCTGCATATGAATCCTGCTCATGGAAAACTGTGAGAAGCCTGACAAATGAGGGTGACCAGAAAGCAGCATTTAAAATGGGAGAAACAATGGTCAGAAATTAGAGACTTGTTAACTTTCATACCTAGAAAAATCCTGGAACAAAAAAAAAAAAAAAAAAGGAAAATAATCAATTGACAAAGATTTTGAGACACACAGGGAAATCTATCAACCTGACAATGAAGAATATGATGTCAGACAAACCTAATTTCCTCCTCTGACAGAGTAACAAGCCCAGCAGTTTGGAGAAAGTAACAAATGTGGTGCACACAGGTGGTGGGCCGTTGTATTCTGTCCCCAGGGTGAGGGAAATGAGGTCCTAAAACAGCTTGCCAGTAGTGGGACCCCAAAACTGAGCCAGAGCCAGACCCCAAGCACGGGGGCTGCAATTGCATGGTCATTCAAGTTCTGTTACTGTTGTTTAAGATTTGAGACCATTCTTACGTAGGCTTTGAAAGTCTTGCACAGGAATTTTACCTCAGCCCTGAGCTTTCACTACAGGTGTTGGAAGGAACCAACTATATTTGCCAACTGTAATTGAACTAACTGCCTGTCAACCAAGGAACCAGTATAAAAGAGATTTTAAGTCAGAGACTAAATAAAAAGCTAAAGTATTTATTGATAAGCAGAAACTATAACCTAAGAAATTAGTAAATGAAATTGGTTAAGAAATATGCATTTGAGCAAATCCAAAAACAGGAAATCTTTTATCTGTTAATGATTTTTGCATTGACTTATAACCAACATCTCCAAGATCAATTTTTCAAACTTCAGCCAGCCCTGCTAGGCACCGTCAGTCAATTAACTTGACCTGCCCCTTTCCCTGTCACCCTCTTGACAGACTTCCAACAGGTTTTATAAAGTCAGTTATGTTCGAAGCTGCTTGGTTTTCCCTTCAACATGTTTAAGAATTCTTCCAATTTCACCAGGGTAAAGATAGTCTTTACAGTTATACCCAACTGTATAATCAGAGTGGGCCACACATTATCTTGTTTTATTTCAACTCCCATCTCAGATCCCCTGAGACTGCATCCAAGGGAGATGTAAGGTGGTGTTATGGACTGAATTGTGTCCCCCATCCCCCAAATTCATATGCTGAAGCCCTAACCCGCAATGTGACTGTAATTGCAGATGCGGCCTTCAAAGAGGTTAACTAAAATAAAGTCATAAGGGCAAAGCTCTATTTCAGTCTGACCGGTGTCCTTAGAAGAGGACCATGTGGCGTCACAATGAGAAGGTGGCCAAGGAGAGGAGCCTCAGGAGAAACCAACCCTGCCGACCCCCTTGATCTTGGGCTTCTAGCCTCCAGAACTGAGAAAGATAATTTGTTGTTTAAGCCACCCGGTCTGTGGTATTTGGTTATGGCAGCCTGAGCCAACGAAGACAGGTGAGAAGAGTTAGGCGAAGCTGGATTCAAACCTGCTACTTGTTATCTGTATAATATCAGACAAGTCACTGCACCTTCCTGAGTCTCAGTTTCCCCATATGTAAAATGGGGATAAGAATATCCTCTGGTCGTGGTGTGAACATTAGCAGAATACGTATGTATGTTGAGAGTCACGGCGGGGGGCGGGGGGGAGATCCCTCAATAAATGGGCTTTTTAAAAAAAATCACAACTTTCAAGTGTTGGCAATCTGATTTATTTTTATCCCAGTTAAGGTTTTATTGGCTTAACTAGACCACAGAAACTTATTTTCACTTAAAATTCAGCCTTTAAAGCTCAGAAATCTTCTTGCTCTGTTTGAAGTTGCCGTATTTTCTTCCCAAGCTCATCTCAAACTGCTCTGCCCCTCAGTGCCAGACAGAAAGCTTCCTTAAGTGTTAAATGCACTCACTTACATAATAAAGGATTCCCTCAGTCAATTCTCCATTTAACTGACTCCGTTTAGAAGTCAGTCTCTCAAAATTAAGATCTGCATATTCGGGTCAGAGTTCCACTCACTCAGAAGGAGGCATTGAACCTCATCAGAGCTGCCATCTCTCTGCAGAGCCTTTATCCAAGCCTCCCTTTCCCATTAGGCAGAATCCCACTGTACCTCCCACCAAGGCGATGCCTTCTAAACCAGCACGTCGGCACAGGCCAACAGGACTTCTTCATGTCAACAGACAGCATAAAGCAATCGAGATACGGAATAAGTGTAATTCAAACATTTACAGTACAAATCACATGAGATTGATTTGCTGTTGTTCTCTTTAATCAGAGCCAAAGTTTGCTTGTTTTAGAAACTGGTGGGCAAAAATTATGTAATAAAAACAAAAGTATATAAACACAGATCATCAGAATTAAAGAAGAAACACAGCTCACATCCATAATCAAGGCCAAACACCTTTATCAGACGAGGTTCACGTGTATTGCTGTTGCCCTAGAAAACTGTTCAAGGTTTTTCCTTGGAGAAGGCCATTTGTGGCCATGAGAAAATGAACATATTTGAATTTCCCAAAACTAGCATAACATCAGCTAGACCTCAGTTCAGATCCCATCTGGGCCTCTTGAAACCTGTGTAAGTTGCAGATTGCAGGTGCTCAATAAATATGTGCTTTCTTTATTCCCCTTCACAAGGGGGAACTAAGACTCAGGCAAAATTTCAGCGTTCTGACATCACAAATCGTGTCCTACATCTTTACTTGTGATCCTCTATAACATTATAGATGATATTATCATCTATATCCTCATTAAAGGATTGGCTGATTTTTCTTCATGATGCAGATATTACTGTTTATTCTTCAAAGAGCTGTACTAAGTGGTTAAACACATGGGTAACCAATGCTTGTATTTCAACAAGTTATCACACTGTGCCAGTGGGTGTGATGGGTGTGCAAATTTACAGACCTACGAGGCACAGAGAGATGATGCTGGCTCTTTCTTTATATGGTTCCTGAAGTCACTTATCCTCTGTGGATAAGCAGAGATGGCCAAAAGGTGACAGATGCAGGATAGGATTCTGGATGAGCATAGGTTGCCAGGTCACAATCAGAAACAGGAGATGGCAGAGTAAGGTAACAAGTGAAGGCCAAAAATAGAAACCAGTCACTTGGCCAGGCCAAGCCAGAGATAAGCAGAGTGGAGAGAAGCTCTCGGCCCTACGGAACTGGCAAACACTGAAGAGCCTTGTGCAGACACCCAGCACAGAATCTTAAGTGCTCCCTGGCATTGGTGACCTTCCACTGGTTGGGCACTGGTCCTGACTTATTTGAATTCTACCTATTAATTTCTGCCTCTTCCAATTAATGAAGTGTGTCTGGGATTACTGGTTATGGACTTTGAAATCAAAGAGATCTAGAGTGGAACAGGGTTGTTGGTTTTAACCCTGAGAATAGACTCCAGGAGCAGTTGTTACATTTTGTAAAAGGACACACAGGAGCAAGGCTTTTGGTTGAGCCAGTTCAGCATGATGAGAGTCACCTGAAATCAGGACTCACCTTCTCCAATTTTATATACTCAGAGCATCCAGCTCTGCACATGCCACAACAACTACAGTGATAATTATTAGTAAATCATGTCGGACTGCTGGCCTCTAATGTATACGGGCCGAGTGTTGGGACAGGGTGCAGGAGACAAATTCCAAAATATGTGTGGCCTTGGAATGAACTTTATATTGTCAACCATCCTTGCTATCATATAGGACGGATAGTCTTTTTTAACATTTATTTATTTGGCTGTGCTGGGTCTTCAGTGGCTGCACGTGGGCTCTAGTTCCCTGACCCAGGGCCCCCTATATTGGGAGTGCAGAGTCTTAACCACTGGACCACCAGGGAAGGCCCTAGGATGGATCGTCTTTTGTGGTGGTGTTTCCCAAGCTATTCCGGTGAATCCCAGAATAGTGGGATGCTTTCTAGAATGAAGACTTTCTGCTCCCACTCCTAGGGATTCTAATTCATTAGGTCTAGCTCAGGAATCTCCATTTTCGCCAAGCACCCCATGTGGATGCAAATGGTCTGTGGACCATACTTCGGAAAATACTGAGTATGTGCACACACAACAGAGAAAGAAATTTCCCATTTCAAACAAACCCATTGAGTCTTTCTGCTGAATGTGGATTTTAAACAGAACCACAGACATATTCTAAACACTGGATTTGGCTTGCCCACTGGTCTCTGGATCACGTGTGATGTTAAACTAAGGACATCTGACACCAGGTTTGAGGGTCTCACAGACCAACTGTAACATCCCCACCAACCCTCAGCCTTTGGTTCTCTTGCAGATTCTAATCCACTGAATGCCTAGCCAGGACATATTTGGGGTCAGAAAAATACCAGCAAATGATTTGTGCTGTTCTACCACCAACATTTCACCTGAAGCCACATCCAGGCATCTGCCTCCATCTTAAATTGAATATTAAAGGTCAAAAGTTTGAATTTTTTTAACTCAAAATTCTCCTTTCCTAGGACCCCAACTAACACCTGCTTCATCATCCATTTAATTGAGCGTCTACTATGTACCAAGCTATTGCAATACAAAGCAGTGATCATAGTACTTAACATTTATTCAGCATTTAATCAGTTCCAAGTGCTATGCTAAGCTCTCTATGTGTATTATCTGGTCTGCACAACAATCCTAGGAAGTGGGCAGTAATAATATTCCAACTTACAGAAAGGTGAAGAAATATGTCCTGGGCTACACGGTAAATGGTAGAACTGGGATTTCACTACTGGTCAGAGCACACGTGCTGAACCACTCCACTGTCAATCATATCGGCGCTGCTTATGGATTAGAGGTTCACAAAAAGTGGTCCGCAGGCCAGCAGCATTGCTGGCACCACCTGGTAACTTCTTAGAGATGCCGGCTCTTGGGCCCCACCCCAGATGTAATGAGCCCAAACTCTGAGGGTGGGGCCAAACGATCTGTTGAACAAGGCCTCCAGGTGCTTCTCATGGGCACCAAAATCTGAGAATTAGAGAAACAGCTATGGAGCCCTAGGAGCCTTAGAAACTGACTCAAGGTCTTGAGTTGGTCAATCAACTCTGGCTACTCCCTAATGTCGGCACAACTCCCCCGTGGGAGAAGTATAACTTCAAAGCCCGGGGACCCGTTGTTCCTCGTGGCCCACACCTTTATTTTAAAGGACACTTTATCCCACAAGTGCAAGAAGAACTAACATTCCCCTTGCTAACAAGCCAAACTATCATCCAGGCATCCATTTGCTCATTCATTCATTCAATTGAGTATTTAAAAACCTGTCACGTGTCAGGCACTGGTTTTTGCATACTAAGGATACATAAAAGGTACACAAAAAATATTTTTTTAAAGGTACATAACGACAGCCACATGCAGGAAGTTGCACAGCACACAGGGCTGGACTTTGTGATGTGGCGGAAGCACTGACCACTTCAAAGGCTATAACTCCATACAATGCCTACATCAGTTGAAAGGACTCAGGTACTGAAACCCTGTAAAGTGTACATCCAGATAACCGGAGTGCGGTGCTCTTTTGTTTAATTACTGGGTCCCAACAGGGGTGTGCCCAGAGCATGAGATAAAGTCACCCAAGGACTAAAATTCAATTCTATATTCGCCAACCAAGTGCCAGTCAGAGCCACTGCCAGATGGCTTTTCCAACATTTCCCATGTGGGATAGATAAACAAGTTCTGCCGTAATAGCTGATTTTACTTTAGCAAAGTTTATTCACTAAAAGGCCAACAGCCCAAAAGACCTTACCTTTTAGAAACATCTCAGGAAAGGACCTTTGGAAGTTTGATGACAACACAGCCCCGATTCTAGAACGTAAGTTCCACGATGGGAGGGATGTTGGCATTAATTTTCTACCCCATATATTTCAAGGAACAAGAACAATGCCTGGTACATAACTGACGCTCAGTACTATCTACTGTGAATTTTTCTGGTCTGTCCTCACTTCATATCATCTCATATAGCTATTCTTTTCAAAAGGCGATTTGTCAAATTTAACTCCACGTGACTTCATTTTTATACCTTTGTCAGGCTTTCCACCTACATAAATTTCTCCCCGCAAAACCTGTGATTAGACCACCTAACCCAGTTCTGGTTTAGGAAATGTGGATGTCCCACTTAAAACACACACCCACTGAATCTTGACCAATAAGCCAAGAATAGGCTTTGGAAAAATAAGCCGCTTAAAAGCACACAAGCCAGATACAGTTTCTAAGTCTCTAGAAAGTCTTTCCAACTGGAGCAGCACTGATTTTCTGGCTACAGGCCAGGCAGGCTGGGAACACCGGGCATGCCCTCCCTGGCTGGCCTCCGGAGAGACTAGACTGACCTAAGAATCTGGCGCTCGTTTCCTTTTTGGCAACTGCTGCCATGGATACTCACGGCTAGAAAGCAACGGGCAGAATATCAGACGCCTGGGATCAGGGTGCCACCTCGGCAGGAGCTCAGGGCGCAGAGGCAGGAGAGCCAGAGAGGGCCAAGGGCTTGCCCTCACATACAGGCCGGAGAGGAAGTCCTGGGCAGAACCGCTAGCCCCTAGGTAGGTCTGTCCACCCCTCCCCAGAGCTCTGCTGAATTGTTTTATCCTGAAGCACCCGGCAGGGCCCTCCCAGGGCCGAGGCCAAACATTCACAAATTGAATTCATCTGTGTGGGCCTTTCTCGAGCTGACTCATTTGATACAGCTGAGAGCCTGGCGAGTTACGCTTCGGGCCCACATTGGAAGGTCGACTCACTTCCAGTCTACAGAGCTGTGCAGGCAAAGCTCTTCAGCCCATTTATCGACCAGACACCGCCAAACACACACACCCCGCCTAGACACACACCCTCCACACCTTCTCGGGAATGAGGGGAGCAGTGAGCACCTGTGACTTTATAAATATGCAAAAGAATGTGTGTAGGGTCATCTGAGTATTTTGGGGAGCTCCAAGCCCCCCTCCCCATCTCTACTTTCCCAGGCAGCCCATGGATGTGGCTGCCTGGAGCTGGCTCTCCAGTAACCTTCAGACGCTCAGTATTCTTCCAAAATGTATAACACTTTTTGAATTCACAACCCAGGTGTTTCTCACTCTCCAGAATACATGCTTAGCTGGAACGTTCAGGAGATCAAGTAGATCAGTTTGCTAGGGCTGCCGTAACAAAAGACCACAAACTGGGTGACTTGCACAAGAGAAATTTCTTGTCTCACAGTCCGAGGGGCTAGAAGTCTGAGATCAAGGTGTCAGCAGGGTTGGTTCCCTCTGAGAGCTGAGGGAGAAAACCTGTTCCATGCCTCTCTCCTAGCTCCTGGTGGTTTGCTGACAATCTTTGGTGTTCCTTGGTTTGTAGAAAATGGAACCCTGATCATCTTCAAGTGTTCTCCCTGTTTGTGCCTGTCTCCAGATTTCCCCTTCTCATAAGGACACCAGTCATATTGGATTGGGGCCCACCCTTCTGGAGTATGACCTCATCTTAACTAGTTACGTTGGCAATGACCCTATTTCCAAATCAGGTATTGAGGTACTGAGGGGTGAGGACTTCAACATATGAATTCTTAGAGGACACAATTCAACACATAACATCAAGTATCTCAATAGAAAACCTTTGTTTCCCCACTGATTTTCAGAGAAATACTCTCAATGGGTCCATTCAGGCATAATTGTCAACTGAATAGATAATACAAACTACATTAGATAATGCAGCATTTTCAAAAGGCATAATTAAAGAAAAACTGATTGCTTATTGTAATAAGAACTGTAGAAAAAAATTAAAAAGTTGCAGAATGTGAACACAAAGTTGTGTTTTTCTTATTGTAACAATAGATGAGAGGGATCAAGAGAAGACAATGACGGTTTAGCAGCACAAAATACACTGGATTAAAATGAACGGATTTCTACCAACCCTCTACCCTCTTGGACATATTGGCAGCAGGAGAAAAACCAAGTCTCTGGTTACTCAGACCCTGTTTCCCTGCACATTGGGGAAGCTGCTGGCTCTTTGAATTGAACAGATTGCTCCGAACTGAAGGAAGGAAAAGACACAAACACAGCTCAGGCATTTGCAAAATGCAAGAGGAAATGGGCAAACAAGATGAACACCCCCAACTGCAATGGCTATGGGGGAGGAACACGCTCAGGAGACATTTTCTGGAATCTGGGGATACTACCGGCTGCCATCAGGTGGTGCAAGGCTCATCAGCTCCCTGGCTGTGATTCGAGACTGGTGGCATTGACGTGGAGGAGTGTCAAAGGGGCAAGAGGACAAGCCAGCCAGCCAAAGGCTTTTTGGGAAGCCTTTAGCAAACACCATAGGTCAGAGCCTGTTCCTTAGCCTTGCATGTCCAGACACTCAATCTTGTGTGTATTTCCAGGTGGGTTAGACTCCGAAAGACTCACTCGTGCTACCAAATTCGCAAGAGATTGCTATGGAAACCAGAACACCCCAGTGTCCATTTAGGTGGTATTCCTTTACAGAGACCAAGGTGGAGTGCGTGTGTGTGTGTGTGTGTGTGTGTGTGTATGTGTGTGTGTGCATACGGTCCAAACCTCTTCCTGATATTAAGGGACCACAGACTAATTCATCGTTAGAAAATGGCAGGATGTACATGAACTCAGAGCTCAGAATAGATGCTGGCCAACTGAGAAAAAAGGCCTCCTTGATGCCTGGAATGTGTACACCTCCCAGAATCTGAGTCCCTCTGGCCCTGGCCCCTCTCAGCTCCCATGCTGACTATCCTTTTCCCATTCTTTCCTTCACTCAACACCACTGATTATACTAGAGCCAAGTCGTTTCTCTCTACTTCTAGTCTAACCCACAATATTCTGTCTCTATTATGTGCTGATGGTATGAGTCAATATCTTAATCTGAGCGTTTTTATTATTACCTCTGTGCGTGGGTTTCGACGCAATTTAAAAATTCAGTACTTCAATCGCTTTGCTCTTTCCCTGAAACTAACACAATATTGTAAATCAACTATACTTCAATAAAGAAAAAAATTCAGTACTTCAAGTTGGCGTTTGTTGAGCCTCTGAGGGCTTTATATATATGTGAGAGAGTTCTTAGATCCGAATATACGTGTCCTTGTTCTCTTCGGCCTGTCTCTTACCCTCCAGAATCCAGAGAGAGAGAGAAAGAGAGAGGGATAAAAAAGGGAGAAAGAGACCTGGCACCTGTGATCAGAGCTATAGGGGAAATGAAAACACCTGTGTTAGCTAATGAACTTGGCCTCCAGAGTTGCCTCATAGAGACTGCCACTGCTCGCCAAGCTTTGTGTGGCTACCCTTCCAGCTACTCCCAGACTGCCCTGCAGAGCTGGGCTGCTGAAGCAGGCTCCACAAGCTCCCCTTCTCCAGACGGTCAGGGTGGCAGTCCTCTCGGATGTCGTTACTGCAGGGGTTGCACCCCATCCATGCTCAGTGGATTATGTTGACATGGTGTGTCACATGGCTGTAGGATTCCTAGTGAAAGGGTCATGGCTGGACGATGCTATACTGCTGTTTGTTTTCCCTGCTTGGAATGGAAACCAAACAAATAACTCATTCTTCCTGAAATTGCTCTGTCTCCTAGGGACTCAGTGGAATTGCTGCCCAAATCCAAGAGCTGCAGTAGGAGACTGGTTATCGCCCAGCCACAGAGGGAAGCATCACAAAGGCTGGTGTCACAGAGGATGGAAAGGGGTCAAGGAATCCTTTACTTTGTACCTCCTGCCTTGTAATAGGGGAAAAAGCCCTCCAAATCTCCTTCCTCATCCACTGTCAATTCAAGTCACCAGGCATTGACTGAACACCCAGAGGCATTGTGGGGGACAAAATGATTAACAAGAAAAGGTCTCTGCCCTCAAAGAGCTTAATGTCTAGAGAGGAAGATGTGTACACGAAGGAGTAAGGAGAGAAAGACAGTGGTTGAAGAGTGACACACAATACTGGATGAATACAGAGAAGAAAGCAGTGCTGGTGATTAAAACTTGTTTTGTGACAGTGCGCCAGGCCGACAGACTGGCATCATTTTTTCTCAGAGCAATGTTGAAGCACATCCTGTCTCCTCCAATATAAGTCCCCAGCTTGACTGCCTCTTTGGTGGAAACAAGGTACTCTGCCAGGATGAACAAAGAAAGCAGGAACTCAGGGTAGGAGGAGGGAGGAAAAACAGGAGGTGGGTGACAGGATAGGATCTATCAAAACAGGAGTGTTCATGCCTCATTTTTCATCCCACAAGCACTGCTTAGAAAAGTGAGTAGAATTAGAAGGGATCTGAGACATCATCTCACTCAACCACCATGTAATGCTTGAGTTCCCTTCGTAATATCCTCACCAAACAGATGTCCCCAAGGGAGATAGCAAAAAGGTTTACGGGAGAAAATGGCATTTCAATTGGGTCCTCAGAACATTGAATTTTTTTTTAATTTTTATTTTATATTGGAGTTATAGTTGATTAACAATGTTGTGTTAATTTCAGGTGTACAGCAAAGTGATTCAGTTATACATATACATGTATCTATTCTTTTTCAGGTTTCTTTTCCCATTTAGGTTATTACAGAATATTGAGAACATTGAATTTTGATGCTTGGAAACAAAAAGGAAGGATAAGGAAATGACAAAATCCTAAAGGCTCTGAGAAACTACAGGGCATTTGCAGAGGATAAATGCTACAGGCTGGATGGAGTATGCAAGAATACAAGGGAGAGTCTTCTCTGGAGGGCCAGTGGTTAAGACTGCACGTCCACTGCAGGGGGGCATGGGTTCGATCCTTGGTCGGGGAACTAAGATCCCACAAGCCACATGGAGAGACCAAAAATAAATAAATAAATACATACATACATACATACATAAATATATATATATTTTTTAAATACAAAGGAGGCATGGAGAATGAAGATGGAAATCCTGGTAGGAGTCAGATCAGAGAGACTTGTTTTGAATTGAAGTATGGTTGATATTCAATATTATATGTTACAGGTGTAGACCAGAGAGATTTTTGATTACCAGGCCCAGGAATGTAAATTGATTCAATAGGTACTTGGGAGCAACTGAAGATTTCAGAGCAGAGAGAAGACGTGATTAAAAGTGGATTTGGGGGGGGGAAAGAATGTGGATTTAAGTAGATTAATCTGGCAGTCCAGTGGAGACTAGACTGTAGAAGAGAGAGGCCAGAGGCAGAAAGACAGGTTAGGAGGCATGTGCAGGAGCCCAAGAAAAAGGTATCAACTCTAGTTGTGGCCAAAAAGTACAGATAGAAAAGGGACAGTATTTCATAATTCTTCTCGAAATAGGACTTGGTGACTGATGGTATGTATCTGTGTAAGACGGGTATATTTTTCCCCATTTTCTAGATAAGGAAATGCAACCAGGTGTTCCAACTTAGGAGAGGTGGGTGTCATATTGAATAAAATCAGTCACAGAACCAGGACAGGTGCCCAGGCTTCCTGACAATCTGAAAGAGCTGCCCCTTTTCCTTTCCACTCACATTCCTACACTTCGACTCCAGGTTTTGTGCAACTTTCTGCTATTAAGGAAATTTCCCTCTGCTATGGCAAATGATCTTTTTTTTTTCTTTTAAAATATTTGCTCTTGTTTGATGAGTATAAATTGCTCATGACAGACTAACCGACTTTCATTAGCTTGTTTCCTTATCTTAAAAAGAGCTCCAGCCGAGGTAATCCATTCCTTATAGCACTTTCATCTCACTCGAGCCATATGGCTCTCAGGATGAAATACACCAGAGAAGAGCATCATTCGCTCAGCCGTCCCACAACCTGAGTGGCCACTGGGACAATATGGTAAGGGAAGCCCGTACTAATATTAGAATAAATGGTACCTCTTTTTACAACTATTGATTTGGAGGATTTCTGCTAGAAATAAAATGAAAATGTAAAAAAACAAAAAAAATCCCATCTGGGGCTATTAAATTTGCTTCCAAATGAAAAACATTATGATGACTCAACGCCAAACCTGGCCTAGCCCTGAAAACAGACATAAATGGACACAGAGGGACCTCAGATCAGCTCAAAACATAAGACAGGATAGCCCCTAGATGAGGGGCAAAATGAAGGGCAGAGCAAGGGCTGGTAAAAGAGCTCTCAGGAATGTAGCAAGAGATCTTCAAGGATGTTCCAAAGGCCACATTGTGGGAAGGGAGCTGAGATTGGTAACCACATGGCTCCATCAAATAAGAAGGCACAGCAACGTGGATTATGGATCAGGCCACTAATTCAGTACTTTTTCCTCCTGAGAACAGTAAGCTTTTGGCCTCCTGATGTCTTAAAGGAGCCATTCGGATCTTTGCCGTTCATAACTCTTCCTTTATAACCAAACACTATTCCTGTCTCTATCTTTACGGCTTAGTAATGTTCCAAGACATTATACGATTTTAGGTTTTGCTTGAGAAATCTGTGAGTAAAAGCATCAACCACCCAGAAATAAGGACTCTTTCTATAAAGAGCAGCCATGGGACACATTGCATTTCATGTACCCAGGGCATGAGTGGTCCAGTGCTATGGAGGAGGTGGCAGGGAATTACATCCCAGTCTAGGCTACCAACCCACATCGAGAATATTGTTAGCTCTCCTTGGTAGTTCGAGTACAGACACACACCCAATGCAAGTGTTCTCGGCTGGGCTCCTGGGCCCTGCGCACCTCCAGGCCAGGCTCCTGAAGAGGTGGTAAATCTAGGCCATGAGGTAATAAGAAGACCGTGCCTTTCAAAAGCACCTATGCAGATGGAGACCTTCAAGATGCCAGAGGAGTAAGACATGGAGATCACCTTCCTCCCCACAAATACAACAGAAATACATCTACATGTGGAACAACTACTACAGAACACCTACTGAACGCTGGCAGAAGACCTCAGACTTCCCAAAAGCCGTGTGGCTGACAGGGTCTTGGTGCTCCCGCCGGGCGTCAGGCCTGTGCCTCGGAGGTGGGAGAGCCGAGTTCAGGACATTGGTCCAACAGAGACCTCCCGGCTCCAAATAATATCAAACAGTCAAAGCTAACCTAGAGATCTCCACCTCAATGCTAAGACCCACCTCCACTCAACGACCAGCAAGCTACAGTGCTGGACACCCTATGCCAAACAACTAGCAAGACAGGAACACAACCCCACCCCATTAGCAGAGAGGCGGCCTAAAATCATAATAAGGTCACAGACACCCCAAAACACACCACCTGACGCGGTCCTGCTCACCAGAAAGACAAGATCCAGCCTCATCCACCAGAACACAGGCACCAGTCCCCTCCGCCACGAAGCCTACACACCAACTGAACCAGCCTTACCCACGGGGGGCAGACACCAAAAACAACGGGAACTACGAACCTGCAGCCTGTGAAAAGGAGACCCTCAAACTCAGTAAGTTAAGCAAAATGAGAAGACAGAGAAATACACAGCAGATGAAGGAACAAAGTAAAAACCCACCAGACCAAACAAATAAAGAGGAAATAGGCAGTCTATCTGAAAAGGAATTCAGAGTAATGATAGTAAAGATGATCCAAAATCTTGGAAATAGAATGCAGAAAATACAAGAAACCTTTAACAAGGACCCAGAAGAACTAAAGAACAAACAAACAATGATGAAAAACACAATAAATGAAATTAAAAATTCTCTAGAAGGAATCAATAGCAGAATAACTGAGGGAGAAGAACGGATAAGTGACCTGGAAGATAAAATAGTGGAAATAACTACCACAGAGTAGAATAAAGAAAAAAAAAGGAAAAGAATTGAGGACAGTCTCAGAGACGTCTGGGGCAGCATTAAATGCACCAACATTCGAATTATAGGGGTCCCAGAAGAAGAAGAGAAAAAGAAAGGGACTGAGAAAATATTTGAAGAGATTATAGTTGAAAACTTCCCTAATATGGGAAAGGAAATAGTTAATCAAGTCCTGGAAGCACAGAGAGTTCCATACAAGATAAATCCAAGGAGAAACACGCCAAGACACATATTAATCAAACTATCAGAAATTAAATACAAAGAAAAAATATTAAAAGCAGCAAGGGAAAAGCAACAAATAACGTACAAGGGAATCCCCATAAGGTTAACAGCTGAGCTTTCAGCAGAAACTCTGCAAGCCAGAAGGGAGTGGCAGGACATATTTAAAGTGATGAAAGGGAAAAACCTACAACCAAGATTACGCTACCCAGCAAGGATCTCATTCAGATTCGTTGGAGAAATTAAAACCTTTAAAGACAAGCAAAAGCTAAGAGAATTCAGCACCACCAAACCAGCTTTACAACAAATGCTAAAGGAACTTCTCTAGGCAGGAAACACAAGACAATGAAAACACCTACAATAACAAACCCAAAACAATTACGAAAATAATAGGAACATACATATTGATAATTACTTTAAATGTAAAAGGATTAAATGCTCCAACCAAAAGACATAGATTGGCTGAATGGATACAAAAACAAGACCCATATATATGCTTTCTACAAGAGACACAGTTCAGACCTAGGGACATATACAGACTGAAAGTGAGGGGATGGAAACAGATATTCCATGCAAATGGAAATCAAAAGAAAGCTGGAACAGCAATTCTCATATCAGAAAAAATAGGTTTTAAAATAAAGACTATTACAAGAGACAAAGAAGGACACTACATAATGATCAAGCGCTCAGTCAAAGAAGAAGATATAATAATTGTAAATATTTACGCACCCAACATATGAGCACCTCAATACATAAGGCAAATGTTAACAGCCATAAATGGGGAAAGCGACAGTAATACAATCATAGTAGGGGACTTTAACACTCCACTTTCACAAATGGACAGATCATCCAAAATGAAAATAAATAAGGAAACACAAGCTTTAAATGATACATTAAACAAGATGGACTTAACTGTCATTTATAGGACATTCCATCCCAAAACAGTAGATTACACCTTCTTCTCAAGTGCTCATGGAACATTCTCCAGGATAGATCATATCTTGAGTCACAAATCAAGCCTTGGTAAATTTAAGAAAATGGAAATCATACCAAGTATCTTTCCCGACCACAATGCTATGAGACTAGATATCAATTACAGGAAAAAATCTGTAAAAAATACAAACACATGGAGGTTAAACAATACACTACTAAATAACTAAAAGATCACTGAAGAAATCAGAGAGGAAATCAAAAAACACCTAGAAACAAATGACAATGAAAAAACGACAACCCCAAACCTATGGGATGCAGCAAAAGCAGTTCTAAGAGGGAACTTTATAGCAATAAAATCCTGCCTCAAGAAACAAGAAACATCTCAAATAAACAACCTAAACTTACATCTAAAGCAATTAGAGAAAAAATAACAAAAAAAACCCCAAAGTTAGCAGAAGGAAAGAAATCATAAAGATCAGATCAGAAATAAATGAAAAAGAAATGAAGGAAACAATAGCAAAGATCAATAAAACTAAAAACTAGTTCTTCGAAAGATAAACAAAATTGATAAACCATTAGCCATGTTTCAACCATTTTTCATTAAAAAAAAGGGAAAAGACTCAAATCAATAGAATTAGAAATGAAAAAGGAGAAGTAACAACTGACACTGCAGAAATACAAAGGATCATGAGAGATTACTACAAGCAACTATATGCCAATAAAATGGACAACCTGGAAGAAATGGACAAATTCTTAGAAAGGTATAAACTTCCAAGACTGAACCAGGAAGAAATAGAAAATATGAACACACCCATAACAAGTAATGAAATTGAAACTGTGATTAAAAACATCCCAACAAACAAAAGTCCAGGACCAGATAGCTTCACAGCTGAATTCTATCAAACATTTAGAGAAAAGCTAACACCCAGCCTTCTCAAACTCTTGCAAAAAACTGCAGAGGAAGGAACATTCCCAAACTCATTCTATGAGGCCACCATCACCCTGATACCAAAACCAGGCAAAGATACTCCAAAAAAAGAAAATTACACACCAATATCACTGATGAATATAGATGCAAAAATCCTCAACAAAATACAAGCAAACAGAATCCAACAGCACATTAAAAGGATCATACACCATGATCAAGTGGGGTTTATCCCAAGAATGCAAGGATTCATCAATATACGCAAATCAATCAATGTGATACACCATATTAACAAATTGAAGGACAAAAACCAAATGATCATCTCAATAGATGCAGAAAAAGCTTTTGACAAAATTCAACACCCATTTATGATAAAAAACTCTCCAGAAAGTGGGCATAGAGGGAACCTACCTCAACATAATAAAGGCCATATATGACAAACCCACAGCAAACATCATTCTCAATGGTGAAAAACTGAAACCATTCCCTCTAAGATCAGGAACAAGACAAGGGTGTCCACTCTCACCACTGTTATTCAACATAGTTTTGGAAGTTTTAGCCACAGCAATCAGAGAAGAAAAAGAAATAAAAATAAAAGAAAAAGAAATAAAAGAAATGATACTATACATAGAGAATCCTAAAGATGCTACCAGAAAACTACTAGAGCTAATCAATGAATTTGGTAATGTAGCAGGATTCAAAATTAATGCACAGAAATCTCTTGCATTACTATACACTAATGATGAAAAATCTGAAAGAGAAATTAAGGAAACACTCCTATTTACCATTGCAACAAAAAGAATAAAATACCTAAGAATAAAGCTACCTAAGGAGACAAAAGACCTGTATGCAGAAAACTGTAAGAAACTGATGAAAGTAATTAATGATGATACAAACAGATGGAGAGATAAACCATGTTCTTGGATTGGAAGAATCAACATTGTGAAAATGACTGTACTACCCAAAGCAATCTAGAGATTCAATGCAATTCCTATCAAACTACCAATGGCATTTTTCACAGAACTAGAACGAAAAAGTTCACAATTTGTATGGAAACACAAAAGACCCCAAAGAGCCAAAGCAATCTTGAGAAAGAAAAACGGAGCTGGAGGAATCAGTCTCCTGGACTTCAGACTATACTACAAAGCTACAGTAATCAAGACAGTATGGTACTCGCACAAAAACAGAAATATAGATCAATGGAACAGGATAGAAAGCCCAGAGATAAACCCACACACATATGGTTACCTTATCTTTGATAAAGGAGGCAAGAATATACAATGGAGAAAAGACAACCTCTTCAATAAGTGGTGCTGGGAAAACTGGACAGCTACATGTAAAAGAATGAAATTAGAACACTCCCTAACACCATACACAAAAATAAACTCAGAATGGATTAGAGACCTAAATGCAAGGCCAGACAGTATAAAACTCTTAGAGGAAAACATAGGCAGAACACTCCATGACATAAATCACAGCAAGATCCTTTTTGACCCACCTCCCCAGAGAAATGGAAATAAAAACAAAAATAAACAAATGGGACCTAATGAAACGTAAAAGCTTTTGCACAGCAAAGGAAACCATAAACAAGATGAAAAGACAACCCTCAGAAGGGGAGAAAATATTTGCAAATGAAGCACCTGACAAAGAATTAATCTCCAAAATTTACAAGCAGCTCATGCAGCTCAATAACAAAAAAACAAACAACCCAATCCAAAAATGGGCAGAAGACCTAAATAGACATTTCTCCAAAGAAGATAGACAGATTGCCAACAAACACATGAAAGAATGCTCAACATCACTAATCATTAGAGAAATGAAAATCAAAACTACAATGAGGTATCACCTCACACCAGTCAGAATGGCCATCATCAAAAAATCTAAAAACGATAAATGCTGGAGAGAGTGTGGAGAAAAGCAAACCCTGTTGCACTGTTGGTGGGAATGTAAATTGATACAGCCACTATGAAGAACAGTATGGAGGGTCCTTAAAAAACTAAAAATAGAACTACCATATGACCCAGCAATCCCACTACTGGACATATACCCTGAGAAAGCCATAATTCAAAAAGAGTCATGTACCACAATGTTCATTGCAGCTCTATTTACAATAGCTAGGACATGGAAGCAACCTAGGTGTCCATCGACAGATGAATGGATAAAGAAGATGTGGCACATATATACAATGGAATATTACTCAGCCATAAAAAGAAACGAAATTGAGTTATTTGTAGTGAGGTGGATGGACCTAGAGTCTGTCATACAGAGTGAAGTAAGTCAGAAAGAGAAAAACAAATACCGTATGCTAACACATATATATGGAATCTTAAAAAAAAAAAAAAAAAAAAGGTTCTGATGAACCTAGGGGCAAGACAGGAATAAAGACGCAGACATAGAGAATGGACTTGAGGACACGGAGAGGGGGAAGGGTAAGCTGGGACGAAGTGAGAGAGTGGCATGGACATATATACACTACCAAATGTAAAATAGATAGCAGTGGGAAGCAGCCGCATAGCACAGGAAGATCACATGGGTACTTTGTGACCACCTAGAGGGGTGGGATAGGGAGGGTGGGAGGGAGACGCAAGAGGGAGGGGATATGGGGATGTATGCATATGTATAGCTGATTCACTTTGTTATAAAGCAGAAACTAACACACCATTGTAAAGCAATTATACTCCAATAAAGATGTTAAAAAAAAAAAAAAACCTGTGCATTTCACTATGGTTCTTAATTCAGTTGTGTCCCCCTGAGCTCACCAAAAGGAGCTCCTCTTGTGGGAAGCAATGTGACAAGGTAAAAAGATCACCAAACTAAGGGCTTCACTGTAAGTAAGACCACTTAACTCCACGTCTATCCTAAAGCAACTCACTTAACTCTGACCCTCAATGCCTCATCCATAAAAGAGAGAGTTTTTTTCTACCTATTTTCTAGTTAAGTCTGGAGTAGAACAGTTTACAAACTTTCATTAAGTAGCAGAGTCTTTTTTTTTTTTCCCCAAACGAAATCCTAGTTGAAACCTTGTTACCAGAAAAGCAGGCAGAAGTGGAGCTGCCCTGGTCGAAGCAGCCGTGGAGGGCCTGGGAGCACAGATGCTGGGCCTCCACTGCCCTTCACAGGCCCTGGGGAAAGCGGTTTGAAAACTACTTTACCCAGCAGACAGAAACCCTGAGGGAAGAGTCAGGAAATCGAATCTCTAGTTTCAGTTTACCAATACCCAGCTGAAATCCCAGTAGTAAAGCCAGATTTCATCAGGTTAAGGCTTTGATACTTGGAGAAATCCTACCCCACACCTCCCTCAAAAGGGTAATTTTCAGAACTCTTGTCAGTAATTCACATCTCAGTGTGAATAGAGGACATCAGAAAGAACTCCTTCTGTTTCCTTTTTAAGAAAAGAATATCTACTTACTGTTTTCATTGATCCCAAAAGTAATTCATGCTTGTTATAAAAACATAAACGACGACGAAAATATCAATATAAAATAGAAATTTTCCCCTCCAAACCCCACCCACACCTGCCACCAGGTAAATAACTGATGGCCTTTGCTAAGCATCCTTCCAGACATCTGTGAGTACATATACATACACGAGTATCCATTTTTTCCCCACAAAAGTGTATTTTACAATTCGCTCTCATCATCTAATGATATACCACAGAAGTCTATGAACATACATAGAGAGATCTGTCTTCTCTTTAAAGAGTTGCTTAGGGCTTCCCTGGTGGCGCAGTGGTTAAGAACCTGCCGGCCAATGCAGGGGGCACGGGTTCGAGCCCTGGTCTGGGAAGATCCCGCATGCCTCGGAGCAACTAAGCTCGTGCTCCACAACTACTGAAGCCCGTGCGCCTAGAGCCCGTGCTCCGCAAAAAAGAGAAGCCACCGCAATGAGAAGCCTGCGCACCGCATCGAAGAGTAGCTGCCACTTGCCGCAACTAGAGAAAGCCGGCACACAGCAATTAAGACCCAACACAGCCAAAAATTAATTAATTAATTAATTAAAAAAAAAAAAAAGAGCTGCTTAGCTTCTGATTGCAACTTTAAATTTTCTAATCTCTTTTTGATGGATGCTTAGATGTTTCTACTTGTTTTGCTCTTGCAAACACTTCTGAGATACAGACCTTCTCAATCTATCTCTTGATGGAGGGTGGGAGAATGAAAATAACCATCAACACCAAAGCCATGAAGGACAGGGAAGCCTTAGCCCATTTTTTTTAGCACACCGCTTAGAAACCCAGCCACTGTTCCCCACTAAACTCAAAAGTTTGTACTTGTCACCCCATTTTAGGGCACCCCAGAAATTCCCCCACTCCCCCACTGAGGACTGTCTAAGCCATCACAGCATCCGGTACAAAATCCAAGAACTCCTGCCTCAGTATAAGAATGCGGGGGTACTTGTTTAGAACCAAGAGAGGATGTTGGGTTGGGAAAAAAAATCCCATCCCAGTCTTTCTGGATCACCAGAGGAAACCAAATGACCTGTTGAGAATAATTATTCCTCAGGCCTCAAGCCCACTTATCAACCGACTTATGACAGAACTAGACCTTTCAACAACGTTGACTTTCTGACCCTCTGGCCTGCCACTCATCAGTAGGAAGTGGTGTGTAACTGGTCTGGAAATTTCTTCAGGGTGAAAGAGTAAAGCAGCCATAAACCTCACCTTAATTAGTCACTGATTACACTAAACATGCACATTCACTTTAGAGCCTCCCAGTTGATGACTTTTCACTCCATTTCCCTTTCAAAGCCCATCCTGTTGAATATGAAATTTAGCAGGAGCCAAGGCTTCTGACGTCAATACCAATTTGGAAGCAAAACTAAAAAAATACAGCTCCTGTGCCAGCATTGAGGATTGAGTGAACAATCTACTTTCTGTCTTTCCCAGAGAATGATCTGGTTGGACACTTCTTGAATTCTTACCAAAATGTGTTATTATCTATTTCCAAAATGCATTGCTACAAAGCACTTTTGGTTTGATGAACTTCTTGTAGTTCAGCTTTACAGTGAGCATGATTTCACTGACCGGTCAATGAGCACCTAAGTGCCCAATATGAGCAAGTCGGCTGCTAGGTATGGAGGAGGTTGCCAAGATGAAAAAAACAGGATCCCTGTCCTCAGGGAGCTTAGATTTCACTACATTTCAGTATGTGCATAAGACTTGCACACACCATTAACACAAAGCTGAGGAAGAAGTACGTTTCATTTACTTTAGGAAAAAAAAAAGAGGGGGGAGCAAGAAACTTCAGATTATAATCAGATCAAGGAAGACTTTCATGAGAGAAGGCATTTGAGATGGTCCTTAAAGGATGGGCAGGATTTAAACTGTGGTAGGAGATGTCTCAAACTGAAATGCCTTCAGGAGCCCAGCAGGGACCATACCCTAGCATAAATGGGCTAGGTGTAATAGCAAGTGATGGGATCTGTGCTGAATGAATTGGATATGCCCCCATTAAAAAGCAGGTAACCCAGATAAAGACGTGGTACATACATACAGTGGAATATTACTCAGCCATAAAAAAAGGGAAATAATGCCATTTGCAGCAACACGGATGGACCTAGGGATCATCACACTAAGTGAAGTCAGACAGAGAAAGTCAAATATATGATATCACTTAACATGCGGAATCTAAAAAACTGATATAAATGAACTTATTTACAAAACAGAAATACACTCACAGACATAGAAAACAAACTTATGGTTACCAAAGGGGAAACACGGGGAGGATAAATTAGGAGTTTGGGATTTACATGTACACACTATTATATATAAAATAGATAACCAAAAAGGACCTACTGTATAGCACAGGCAACTATACTCAATATCTTGTAATAACCTATAATGGAAAAGAATCTGAAAAAGAATTTATATATATATATCACTTTGCTGTACACCTGAAACTAACACAATGTTGTAAGTCAACTCCACTTTCAAAAAAACTTGGTAAAAATAAAATAAAATGAAAAATAAAAGCAGGTAACAAACACTGTGCAGACCCAACAAAAGGTACGTGGGCAGACATTGGCAGACTTCAACAGATGCCAGTCTGCAACAAAGGGAGAAGAGAATGGGGCATTTCAGGAAGAGGCAATGGAGAAATCAAAGGCAGAGGTTGGAAAGAGTAGATTATGCTTAAAGAAAAGAAACTAACCAGTCTGACTAGTGCACACTGGAAAGGGGAGAAAGGGGGGCGGTGGGGGGGAAAGGCTTGGGAGAAAGAAAAACAAGAAGATGGGAGAAAATAACATTCATTTAAATGTTAGCAGTCTCCCCTACATTGTCTCATGTATTCTCTGCAACTGCCTTTGAAAAGTAGCTGTTATCATTCCTGTTTTAAAGAAAAATAAAACTCACATACAAAGAGGTAGGTAAATTGCCCAAAGCCACGCAGCTGAGAGTGGTAGAGGTGGGGAACAAACCCAGATTTGCCAATTTCTAAAACTTCTTTCCATTACGTCACACTCTGTGCTCTGAGCTGAGGTAGATGTGAAAAGTTCAGTCCAGATTGTGAAGGTCCTTGAATGGCAAACCAATTGGTTCAGTCAAAAATGTATTTGTATCAAATCAGATAAAAGGTTCAAAACATTAGGCTATACACATGTTCCATAAGTTATGAATATGAACCTTCTAAACATTTCACACAAAAGAAATGCTGCTTTTACAGTACCTCTCTCTCCCCCCTTCCTACTTTTTCTGATTCCCTTTCCCCAACTCTAAGCAAATCAAGCGACACTGTGTTAATAATAAACAGGTTCTGGCGTCAAACAATTTGCATTTGAATCCTGGCTCTGCCACTACACAGCACATTATTGAGCTTCTCTGTTCCTCAATGTCCTCATCCAGAAAATGGGGACAATGATAGAGTCTACCTCATAGCATTATCATGTAGTGCTTGGCATAGAGTAAGTGTTCAATAAATGTCAGATTTTCATTTCATCTGAGCCAAAACTCCAACCTAGTTACGCCTAATGAGAATAAGAGGAGTCTCAGTGATAGTCTCAAAGTGAGAAAATGAAAAGCCACAAATTCAGGTATGAACTTACAGAACTGGATTGCCACTGTGGCAAAGACTGTTAGTTGCTTCCCAGTAGCCCTTCTCCCCTTCTTAGTAAAGAGAACCTCAACTTTTCAGCTGAGCACATTCAACACAGAAAATACTACCTGCCTAGCCTCCCTTGCAGCTAGGTGAAGCCATGCATCTAAGTTCAAGAGAATGAGATGTAAGCAAAATGTTACATGGCACCTCTGGGAAGTCTCCTTAAGAGAGAGAGGGCACACCCTTTCCCCTGTTCTCCTCCATTCTGCTGCCTGGAAAATAGATGTGATTGCTGGAGCTGTAGCAGCCAACTTGGACTCTAGTGGTGGGACCTCCAAGATAATTTCAAAGGGCAGTAAGTTTAACAATTGGTTTATATCTAGCGTGAGCTTCGCCCTCTGTAGAAATAGAAATATATTAAGACCTTTCCATTCATAGTACGAATGACTTCATAAGATCCTTTCCCAGAAAAAATATTATGACAAGATATGAACAGCATCAGGATACTGAACTCATCAACCTGTTCCCTTTGCTTATCATGATCTATAATTATCCATCTTCTCCATTCTAGTAATGTAAGCTTCATATTATTTAATAAAAAATTCATATAATACTTAATATGGACCAGGAACTCATCTAATGCACATAACAACCCTGTAAGGGATGTACTATTATCAGTCCCATTTTACACATGCAGAAACTAGGGCATAGTGAGTTTAAAGTGACTTGTCTACTATCAAACAGCTGTTAAGTAGCAGTGCCGGGGTTCATACCCAGGCAGTCTGATTGCAAAGTGTGTTCTTAACTGCTACTCTATGCGGCTGCTTTGTGAAAACTGTGATCTTGCGTGGCTCACCCCTTGTATTCTCACTGCCTAGTACCATGCCTGACAAATACTGAAGGCTCAGTAAATATGTCTTAAATGAATGAAGGAAAGACTGACTCAAAGAACAAAGAGCAGGAAAATTAGAGGACACTGAATTTCATTTCATGTACTTCACAATCTGGGCTCCAAGCCACATTCTTCCAGAGATAATAAAGGATAGAGGAACCTACAATACCGTGGATCCAGATCCTACAGGCAAAGCTCTGAGAGCATGTACTGGCTTTAACCAAGAACAGTGGCTGAGGCAAATGATAAATCTTCCCTGATAGAAACACCATGTACACTTAGCTTGCTAAGTCACAGAGTGGTGGGTTATCAGAGGTGCTACAGGATTTGTCAGTAGAATCCCGTAGCACTTCTATTTTGGGACAATAGGAGAACCTTCTTGGTCCCAAAGGATTGATTTTAGGAGGTAAAGTTAGAGTTTACAAGAGCCATTTCTAGCTAGACCTCTGCAATGAAAGTTACCCTCTCAACCGGATTTTTGTGGCCACTCTTAGGAGATGAGCTCACACTCTGGTTGATCAGGTTCACCAGAGGAAACCGTAAATGTAAAGACAGTTCCTTTCTCTTCCTTCTCTCTTACTTTGTGCAAGAAAACGGAAACATTTCACGCAGAGCCAGTGCAGTGACAGCCACAAACTTAGGGGGTGAGAGCAATTTCTAATCCCAAGAACTGGGAAAGGGGAACAAACAGAGGCCTAGTGTCGTCTTAGCTGCCAACCTGACCTTGAAGGAGCCAAGGACCTTCAACTCCTGGTTTTAAATAAGAACGAAATGCTCTTAGGAGGGAGAAGAGAGGGTTTACTTTGTCAAAGAGCAAAAAGAAAGTTTCTTACATTCAGGGTTCAGACTATACTAAAATTTTCAAATAATCACACTGTTTTCCAAGGGCACGTTCACAACTTTTATATAAACTCCAACTGTGCATTTAAACCTCTTAGGTACTTTGGGCTCTCCTAGTGCTCTGAGTGGCCTCAGTTCTGAGGCTGAAAGAGTCCTTTTGCCATAATGTTAATGGCTTCTCCCTAATGAAGCATTGTCCCTGCATTTGCAGATAAGAAAGCTCTTTCAACACTCCCATGAATTTTGGCCACTTTATTCCCTCCCAGTCTAGGAGTTTGTAAGACTCTTAAAATTCACATGCCTCCTCAAAATTTCATGTATGAAGAATCAGCACTAGGTAAAGATACTGATTACATAGGCCACACGTCAGAACCTTTATGGTGATATGAAGAGTAATTCAATATGGCACCTTAGTTGCATTATCTTTACGCAAACACATGTGTGGTTCCTGTCACCAAGTGGCTACCGTACCGGAAACAATAACATCCAGAACTCAGCAGGACTAGTCTAATCCTACCTGAGAGCTCAGCAAAGGACAACTAACTACAGAATCTCGAAAGGAGCAAAAAAGCTTAATAGCTCTGTGAAACACGGCATTCTCTGTCACAAATAGGAGCTGTAACAAATGCTCCCACATTGACAAAATGTGAACGTGCTTGTTCTTCTAAGAATGGTTATCTATACATTCTGTCCTGGGTTGGACTTCAAATATTCCATTCCATTGTCTCCGTTTAAGTCCACTGGAATTTGTCAGACCATGTGTCCTGACTTGCAATTGGAAAATATGGTCACCACATTGATGGAGAGTTTGAACTATGCTCGGCAGCTGTTACACAAGCTCGAAAGAAAGATGAGAGCAGAATAAAAACATACCACAAGTTTGCCACCGCGGAGCTGATACAATTCAGAAGGGACAGAGGTTTTTCCCATGGCTGCAAATATGCAAACCACGCTCAGCTAAGACTCTAGCTTCTCGGTGTAAACCCGACCCTCAACAAAAAATGACATCCACCTTACTCAGAAGGAAGGGAAGTTTGCGAGTGGGTCTACTTCAGGCTCTATGACCACAGGTATTTCTCCTTTCTCAAGCCCCTAATTCTGTTTGAGTGTGGCCCTGGCACAGGGATCATTAAAACCTCGGTATTCAAAGGGTAAGACAAATCGTTTGGAAATGTACCATGTTGATACAGAGCAGAACTTGGCCATTTCTTCATATAAAACATCTGTAGAACAAACCAGGCTGCTTTTTCATCAAAAGGTGAAACACTACTACATGTCAGGGAATTTTTCACAGACCTAAAACAACTGGCAATATGTGAGATGTGTAGCAAGGTGGCCATGGCCTGAAAGCAAAACCACACCAGTTTTATCAATGATACCAGAAGTGAGAGAGAAAAAGGGGGGAAATATAATAGAAGCCAGATGAGGCAAGAAAAAAGTGAGTCATAGGCAAAAAGGAAATTCTGTAAACTTAAATAATAAATGGAAATTAAAATTTCAGAGGGGATTGCTGATCTATAGTCAAAACCTCTATTCTAACTTTGAAATCTCAGTGATAAAGTAGAGATGAAAAGAAAAAAAACTCCACAATGGAGCTTTTAATAAAAGTAAGTAAATAAGACAATGGTTTTCACGGCCATCTATATACCTTCCTACATCTCTTAATTTCATTTCCTTTCTTAGTTCACCAAGGAAGATATTGCCAACTACCCACAGGATCTAGCCCAGATTCTTGTTCCTGGCACTGTGCCCCATAAACAGGATGATGCTGTGTTTTCAGTTGGTGATATTCAAGACATACCTTAGGTTTTTCTGGAAGGATCCATGAGACAGCTGAAAGAGGTGACAGCAATTTCTGCCATGCTTTGAAACACCCTCTCTATTTCCAGTTGAACTTGTTTACTAACTCTGAAGTCTCCAGACCAGTCTCTAGATTCTGTAGGATCACTGAAGTTACTCCCAATGATGGCCATTTTGAACAAATTACTCAAGTCCAAAACAACCAAAATATTGTATATACACATCTCACATTTCAATTAAATGTTCCAGCTTGGTGATAGAAAGTTCAAGTCACTGAAAACAGAGGCTCTCCAAGGCTTCTGATTCCTGAGTTAGGAAGGACACTCCACCTCACAGACCAAACAATGGCCATGGTGATCTTGAAGTTCTAGAATCTTCCATCTGTGATATCATTATAGTTATTTGTTAATTATCACCCATAGACTAATAATATATTCAAGAGGGTTTGAGCATCTGTTACTCTTTGTGGTCCAGGATGCTAAGATGGGCCCATTACACAAACTATTTTATTTTCCACAGTTAACATAAATCAGTTAAAAATGACCGTACGTGGTGATGAATTCTAAATAGTGCCCCATAATTAATAATGGCCATTTCAAGGACAGAACAAAGTGAGTGATCTTTCTCAAGCCTTCTAAGGACCTCTATAACACCCATCCCCCCATCCCCCTCCCAGCATCTTAGACAGCCCTCACCAGTGTAGCAACAGTGGAATAAGCATGTACTTGAGAGTCAGATGGATCCAGTTCCAAATCCCAGTTGTCACTTTTTACCCATCTTGATCTGATCAAGTCACTCAACTTTTCTGAGACTCAATTTTTCTCATCCATAAAATGAAGATAACAAAAGCCATAGTATAGGGTTTTATGAGTACCATAGATAGAACGTATATAAAGCACATGGCACTATGCCACGCGCACGGCACAGAGTCAGAACCAGTGGCCACTCTAGAAATTCTACAAAAGAGAGGCTCGGGGTAACATTCTAGTTGGAAGGGGCAGAGGAGGGATATTGATTTGAAGCTGAGATTACATGCTGTTTTGGCACTGGTCAATTTTTATTTAATGTAGCTTGTGGTATTATGGAGATTAAGGCCCCCCAATAACCCAGGCAACTCTTTGATGCTGCCAGTCGTGAAGACTCATAAATGTACTTCTCTTCAACACCCACACCATCATGAAGGTCAGGTATTCAACATCTTCCAAAGCCAGGGTCCCTTTAGGAACTAACACAGTCTTCTTTAATCCTGACAGTTCAACCTTCTTTGAAAACAAAACCCAGAAGGGTTTTCTTACTTGGTTTTATCCAGCTGAGGTCAACCCATTGAGGCACATTCCAAAATAAACCAGTCTCGTTCCAGTAAAGTAAGTAACAAAGTAAAGGTTTCACAATCACAAGGGCTACGTACAATGCTCAGGTCCATAAATTCAAGCTATTTTTCTTTTGTAAATGATAAACAGAATTAGTAGCTCTCTTCAGTCCTCTGAATAAAACATGAAGGAGGTGAATTGATCCAAACCCGGAATGCTTCAAAACAGGTAATAACAACTGCAAAAGCCTTATAAACCTACCGTTTACCTGGGCCTATATCTAGGAACCTCGGTAAGAAGCATTGTGCCACCATGCCAGTCTAGATTCGGAGGTGCCACAAGATTTTGGCTTCCTTGGCTAATACCAGCTGGCAGAACAAGGAAGGCACTCCTTGATATTCAGAGAATAATTCCATTTCATTTCAAACTTGGATCCAAGCTTTGCTAATCCTATACATTGCCCTATTCAATGAACATTTACTAAGCAGTGTAGTACAATGAACCTAGTGTCTGGAGTCAGAGTGTAATAACAGATACCACTTATTGAGCTCCTATTGTGTGACAGATACTGTGCTGGGGTGTTTTATACAGGTATGTTGAAGTCTCACATCAATAATGTAAAGTGATTACTAGTAAGATTGTTTGTAAGGACTTCCGTGGCAGTTCAGTGGTTAAGACTCCATGCTTCCACTACAGGGGGCATGGGTTCAATCCCTGGTTTGGGAACTAAGATCCTGCATGCCGTGCGGTGCGGCAAAAAAATTTTTTAAAAATAAATTAAAATTGAAAATGATCCTTTATAGATTATAATAAAGGGTCTCCCCAAATCACCCAGCTATGTTTCCTATTCTCCGAAAACCCAAATTTCTGACTCCAAGCTACACATTGTCTGTAATTCTCATGCTGATTCCTATGCTGTTCAGCCACCCCCGCCACCCCCAGAGAGAACGATCATTAACTAGAAGATAGGATAACATTTTTTTATTCCTGTCTTAATGTAGTTCCTGCATGAGAAATTTCTAGCCACTACATACAAAAATATGGCAGTATCTTGTCTTCATCTGAAAAGTATTTTTTTCATTCCTTTGCTTTCACCAGGAGCACCATTCAGACATCAGGACACACTGAATTTATTCCCAAGAAATCTTGAAAGGTTCTTTCCAGATCTGGGAATCCAGGTACTTTCTTAGCCTCCAATCAAGAAGCATCATTTGTCCTTTCACGGCCTCATAAATTCTGACCTAGTAAACCTGACCCAAGCTTGTACAGACAAAATTCACCAGCTTCCCAGAACAGACAGATCAGGGGCTCCAAAATATAAGTGATGTGGACATAGGGTGTGTATGTGGCGGGGGGGTGGGAGTGGAGAGGGGGGTCTTTATATGTTTGAGGACTACAAGTATTTGAAATATGAAAAGAAACTGGAAAAAATATCTCTTTAGACAGTAATTCACCCAACTGGCTAAGAATAGTTCAGAGTGGCTGGAGAGCCTGGAAGTCAAGCCTTTAAAAGCATCGTGTTTTAGGAGTGATTGAAACCAAATACAGTATTTCTAAACTCAACAGAGGAAGTAACTATTGCTTTCAATTGTAATAAATCTGGTTCATCTGATGGATTATTTTCATCCTCAGGGTCTGGAAGCCCAGTACCAAATGTCTTCAAACAAGTCTTGTTCCTCCCAGCTGTCAGCACGCTTAGCACCTAAGCAAGCCCATGCTCAGGCCTGAGGCATTCTGGGCTCTAATCTAGGCCTCGTTGCTGACTCACCAAATGGCCATGGGAAGGCGTGTAAGGTCCTGGCTCCAGAGTCCGTCAGTATTGGCAGTGGTCAGAATACAGGTGGGATCAGTAGGTGAAACCCGCCTGTTTTCATGCTAAGGGGGAACAGACAGAGAATAATTAGTAGAAATGAGACAATGTGAAGTCCAGAGTGGGGCCTCTCCCTGTGTACTCTGAGAGGACCCCTTTTCCTTACTCTTACCAGCAGGAAATGTGGGCTGAGTTAATCAACAACATGGATCTTGGCAAGCAAGCTGGAGGGAGAGAATTTATGTTATTTTTCTCCTTTGGTGAGAGTGAGCTTACCAAAGAATAAAAGGCAGATGCCTCAGTGTTATAGGTAATACAGTGGACTATTCTGGAGTTATCTATAGACTCCTATACTGATACAGAGCCCCTCCAACCTATGCTTTTCTTCAAAATCTCTGCTCTCATACTCAGAACTGTGGAATGAATGAATGAACAAATAATGAGATTGTCCTACTTACCCACCTTAGAACCTTAGAGAGCAAAAGAGTGATTGTCAAAGCTTTAGAAACTCACAAAAGCTCCTACATTGGGGGGAGCAAAACAGTTATAGATTAATAAGGGAGATACTGCAGACAAGCACTTGCCTTGGAATCAGAAGAGGTGGATGTGAGTCTCGGGTTTGCCTACTTACTTAGTAGTTGAGCCCTTGGAATTGACCAGTTTGCTGCCATCTAGTTCATATTACTGTGGCTCATTCATACATTCAGTCAGTCATTCATTTAACTAATAATTCTTGAATGCTGACTGTATCCCAGATTCTGTACTAGGCAATGAGGCAGAGAAAGAGGAATAAAATAAGCCCTGGGCTTCTTTCCAAATGCAGCCTCTGAAACACATGTATAAATAGAAACACTATCATGATGACATTTGAACTTCCTTAATAAAATAGCTGCCACTTATCGAGCAGTGTGCCAAGAACCCTTCGTAAATTATGACATCCCTTAAAAATCGGCATTATCATATTCATTTTACATATGAGATAACTATAACTCTGTGAGGTTGAGAATCTTGCCCAAGGTCACACATCTTGTAAGTGGCTGAGCTGGGATTTCAATCCAAGAGCGTCTGACTGTAAACCCGCGCTTTTTCCGCCCTATCACACTGCCCGTGTGTGATGTGGCTATTAGCCAAATGGCTGCTTATTTTTGATCAAGCATACAAGTGGTAAACAAAAGTATATTTTGCCCTATCCAGCTTCTGAGAAGGACAACAGATCTTTGTGAACTCAGTCCTGGCACAATGCAAGCTGTCTGAATCATCCCCTAAAACTGAAGGTTGAAAATGAAGATGACTAAAATAGTCCTGGGCAGAAAAGGCACATCAGCCTAATCATGGCCTGATAAGATGACACGCAGCATTTATTACCAGTGGAGAGAGACTTGATGTGCATGGTCTCTGGGACTCAGTGTCAGGCCAGTTCTGGATTGAAGGGACAAATGGACTTCCATTTTTCCTTCAGGGATTATCACGATCATTTAGCATCACTGGTGATAGGGCAGTCCGGTCAGAATGTTGCATGAGCAGCAGTTTTCTGGATCGCTTGTGTTGATACAGGTCAGTGGACAAAGAAACCTTAAAATTCCTCCTCACATAAGTCATGGTTGCTACCATAAGGTCCAAGTTTAAGCATTAACTTCACCGATTCATATTCAGACAGCGCTAACATTTCTGCTACAACTATGTAGCAATCCGAACAAGAAACTGCATAAATGATTCAAAGCGTGTGCTCATTGACTCAGTCACAAAAGGTCAGGGCCGAAATGAAACTTCAAGAGCATCTGACTCAACTCTCACTTTACAGATGAGAAAACTGGAGCTCAGCACAAGGAAGTGACTTCCTCGTGGTCATGGTAATCGCCTACTACATACTGATAAAGAAGTAAAGGTCAGGGGGGAAAGGATGAGGTAGCGGACGTGAAATAAATTCCTCATCCTTCTCGGTCAAAAATTAAAAACAAAACAAAACAAAAACCGAGGTACACGCAAGTTATTTTGTGTTAGAGATGTAACCAGCAGACGGGCTGAAAAGAAAAGCAGCCCTGATACGGCTACTGACTAGCTGTGTGACCTTGAGTAAACTCCCTGGGCCTCAGTCTTGTCGTCTATAGCAGGGGTCCCCAACCACTGGGCCACGGACCGCTACTGGCCCGTAGCCTGTTAGGAACCGGGCGCACAGCAGGAGGTGAGCGGCGGGCGAGCGAGTGAAGCTTCATCTGCTGCCCCCCATCGCTCCCCATCGCTCGCATTACCACCTGCACCATCCCTCCGCCACCCCGATCGTGGAAAAATTGTCTTCCGTGAAACCAGTCCCTGGTGCCAAAAAGGTTGGGGACTGCTGCTCTATAGAATGGGGGTAACTGTCATTGCACGGCTCATTTCCTAAAGTTCTTAGGAAGAACAAACAGGAGAGTAAATGTAGGAAATGGTAATAGTTCTCAGCCCCAAACAGGGATGGTTTCTAGCAATTTCTCCCATTCATTTATATAATAGGGCCCCCAGAACAGCCCTCACAAAACTTACACTGGCTTCCTTCCCCAGAATGTCACCCAATGCTACGGTCTACTCTTTCTAGTCTCTGGCTAGAAAAAATTTAAATCTGTGAGGTAGAAGTGCAATTAGAAAATATCTAACTAAGGTTCTCTCTCTCCCCTCTAATCCAGACCTTCTACCTGTTACTAGGTTTTCTCTTTGGGGTTTGAGATTCTTTCTTCTAGAGTGACTCATTGTAAAAGGGGAAAAAAAAATCCAAACCTGATTTTCCTCCCTTTGTCACAGAGGCACTGAGTAGGGTGTCAATCAATGTCAGTGGACACATATCTTTCACTCTAAAGGGTTTTAATTACAAGCTGGCAGAGAGTCAGTAGCTGGCGGGGCTAAGAACAGTCAGCCCAGGAATCTGCTGTGCTGCTGACAAACAGGAGAAAAGTATCATTTGTGCTCCTCTGTCCAGTATTTATTATTCATGAGTCTGAAAGGAAACTGTGGCTCTACCATTCTAATCTCTGGAGACATGCTTATGTACACACACAGGCAAACACATACCGCAGAAGCACGCAGGCAGGCACCCTCCCTGGCTGGGTGAAAAACTAGTTTCTAGCCCTCTGAGAGGTTTTTTGCATTAATGGATTGGGTAGTCCCACTACGCAGAAAATCAGAGTGACATTCTTTAGAGAAATGCCCACTTGTTCCAATTTTCTTGTCTAAATTATCCAAAACCCTTACACTCTTGATATGGTTCACTTAAAGATCATTACTCATGTTACTGAGTGGGCTGCAGAGAGATCGTGCCTACGCAAGGCATGCTTCTCGGTGCTGGAAAATGACAGTAGTGAGCTACAGTACTGAATGTTCTGAAATTAACTCAAACTTGCAAAGTTCCATCAGCACCATATAAGGGAAGATATTTATCCTGCAGCTGAAGTTGGGGAGGGGGAGGCAGAGGGATGGGGGCATTAAGTGATTTACAATTGAAAATGTTCAGATCAGCAGACAGGCTAAAGGTCCCATAGGATGTGGGTAACAATTGACAATACAGCCATTGGTAGTTGTGTTTAATGTAAACCAAGAACATGGGGCTTCCCTGGTGGTGCAGTGGTTAAGAATCCGCCTGCCAATGCAGGGGACACGGATTCAATACCTGGTCTGGGAAGATCCCACATGCCGCGGAGCAGCTAAGCCCATGCGCCACAACTACTGAGCCTGCGCTCTAGAGCCCGCGTGCCACAGCTACTGAGCCCGAGTGACGCAACTACTGAGGCCCGTGCGCCTGGAGCCTGTGCTCTGCAACAGAAGCCACTGCAATGAGAAGCCCGTGCACCGCAACGAAGAGTAGCCCCCGCTCGCCACAACTAGAGAAAGCCCGCACGCAGCAACGAAGACCCAACACAGCCAAAAATAAATAAATAAAATAAATTTTTAAAAAATTATGTACAAAAAACACCCCCAAGAATGTCAAATTAGAAGAGTTTACTTAAAAAAAAAAAAAAGTCTGTGACTTTCTCCCAACTTCATTATTTTATTTGGCACATAAAGACTATTTGCCACGTGTCATTTATAAGTAAGATCAAACGAGCACTCTCTTGAAAGAAACTGAAGAAATGATCGCCTGAACATGTAGGTAGAAATGATTATCTTTAAAAAGGGAAGCAAAACCCAATTAAAAGCTTCTTGTACCTTATAATACTCCCCAAAGAAGCGACTAAGGTCTTAATTAGCTTTCCTCCTTATCTCTGGTAAAACAGGCCCGCAAAGTTTTCTGTGTCAGTTCCACAAAGGCATTCGAAAAATATGTGATCACCCACACGGAAGATGTTTAAGCTCATTTCCATCCTATTCGAGACTTATTGCCAGCAATGTGTGGACGTTTGTACATTTTGACGAATAATTATGGAAAGTTATGAGAGAAGCTGTTAGGAAAATTGGTTCCATTAGATAGGAAGGAATATTCTTCCAATATTTCTGTAGGCAGAGGTCTAATATCATAATAAGTATGATTCACAAAATGAATTTCAATTCATTTTAATGGAAATTATTCTCTAAACTAGGATGATATTCTCTCTCATCCAGAATTCGATTCTGCTCCATTGTATTCTTAAAAACACAATCAGAAGTTAATTGAAATTTACTTTTAAAATATTTGACGCGTACAAAGGATCTATTTTTGAAGAATGCCCTAAATAAAGGTATTTGCAGACATCCTGTGCTGCTTCCCACTCTCCATTAGCCAACTCCGACTTTCTGATATTTTGGTGAATGCATCCCTTACCAAACACAAATAAGTATGGTATAGCTTCTACTCAGAAGACTTCGTTACCAATCTTTCCATATTAATGGTTATCACCTCCAGCTGAAATGCACAAATTTAAAGTCTGACTCATCTAAAATCACAGAGCTCTTGTTTGAGTCTGAAGCTACCGTCAGCAAAAAGGAGGTCAATTTACCTCATTGCCCTCTTCCTGCAAATGCAAAACAGGCTTCCCGGGGGGTGGAATATTCGGGTCGTTGCCGGCCAAGAGATGGCTTTTTATCATGCAGAATGTTTCTCTGTTATTATTATTGCTGTCCTCTTTTTCCTAGTCCAAAAATATTGACAAGAGAAAAGGGAGAAAACAAGGGATTAGTCAAGCTCCTCTCTCACATTCTGTCTGACCTTAACCTTCCTACCTCTCAGTGGTAAAACTGCTGTTTGCTTGCCAGCAGCCTTGGAGCGGGCCCCACGCCAGCGGTACCCAGCTGCTTCTCTGGAGCCTGGATCTGGCTGTGCAGCTGCCCCAACTCTGCCCAGAGATGATCTGAACATCAATCACTGCCTCACTTTCAACCGGTGTGGAATGTAGCCCAGGAAGCGATGTATGAATTTTGCTTCCCACAGAATTCAGCGCTGTGCTTTCTATAGATGAACTACACGGCCGGCCTGTTTTAACCACCTCCGTCCCACTTTGTAGTCTGTCTTCATTCATTTTATACAGGTCTCCCTACCCAGAGCTGCATCAAGACAGTCCCATAGTTTCGAATTGTACCATTTGACTAATTGTTATATACTGCTAAAGTAGCCATTTTTTAAATACAGAGGGGGGAAAAACTCATTATTCAGCATAATAATAATTACTATTATTTGGCATGATAATAATAATAACAATGATAATAGCAGCTATTATTAATCAAGTGCTCACGTGGTTCAGACAACATGCTACATGCTTTATGGACCTTATTTCATTAAATCCCTACAAAATTCCCGTGAGGTCGATTGCCTTCATTTTACAAATAGGGAAGCTGTGACTCAGAACAATTAAGTTATTCAAAATCATAGCAGCTGGTAAATAAGAGAGATGGGATTTAAACCCTATTCTGTCTCCTTCCCAGATGCACCCTCCTGACCTCCAAGTTTATGATTCTTAACCAGTCAGCACACTAGAATCACAATCAAATTTGTATCTCTAGAAGTGGGACCCAGGCATCAGTAATTTTTTAAAGACTCCCAGGTGTTTCCATATAGCTAAAAAATTCCTGAAGTTTTACTGAAATTTTATTCTCAAAAATATTTGTGGTACACTTTGGTTACTTACAGGCTGCTGCATTCGAAAAATTCAGTTTTCCACCCATGAGTCTTCTTGGATCCTCGCACAAAACACTTCACTTCCGGTCACCGAATGTGTGGAGGTTTTTCCCCACATCAAGCAATTCTCTGCGACACCAGCTAGGTGTCCTACAATTTAACTCAAATCTGATACTACCTACATGGAGATAGTGTCCGATTTCACAGGTTAAGGGCTCAGTCCCATAAGATGGCACATCCCCCAACAGACACACACACTTCAGACGCCGGTCCCAAGTCCAGGTTATTACCTGTGCTTCTGGCCGGCTAGATCAGAAGTCCCCACAACACCCCTCCTTGGGTTCTTGACCCATAGAACTCAAGGAAACACTTACTTACGTTTAGCAGTTTATTACAGGTTGTGATAAAGGATACAGATGAACATCCAATGGAAGAGATGCACAGGACAAGGCATGGGGGAGGGGCACGGAGCGTCCGTGCCCTCTCCAGGCCCAAAACTCTGCCCAAATCTCCACGTGTTCACCGACCTGGAAGTTCTCCAAACCCCGTCCTTTTGGGCTTTTATAGACGCCTCATTATTTAGGCATGCTTGGTTAAATCATTGGCTATTGTCAAAATTCAACCTCCAAAGGCCTCTCCCCTTTCCAGAGGTCGGTGGGTGGGACTGAAAGTTCCAACCCTCTAATAACGTGGTTGATTCACCTGGCAACCAGCCCCCCTCCTAATTGCTTTCCAAAAGTCACTCCATTAACATAGCAAAAGACACCTTTATGGCTTTCAACACTTAGGAAATTCCAAGGGTTTTAGGAGCTGTGAGCCTGGAACTGTGGAGGAAGACCAAATATATGTAAAAAATATCTTTTAGTCCTCTAAATGACCAAATTTATATTTCTTATAAATCACAATATCTCAGTGGACCCCCTGGGCTTCCATTTGATCTTGTCAGCTAAGGGGCCAAGTTTGATCTCGGGCCAGTTATTACCATTTCCCCTGTGTCACTCTCCTTGTGATGGAGGTGGGCTGCACGAGCTCTAAAGAGCCCAGGATCCATGGTTTAAGTTGAAATTTGGGAAGATCAATTTACTTTAAAACCTAAAGCTGGGCGTTCCCCAGCGGTCCAGTGGTAAAGAATCCGCCTTCCAATGCAGGGGACGCAGGTTTGATCCCTGGTCGGGGAACTAAGATCCCACATGCCACAGAGCAACTAAGCCCACGAGCCTCAACTAGAGAGAAGACTGTGCGCCTTAACGAAAGATCCCACATGCCTCAGTGAAGATCCCGCGTGCCGCACTAAGACCCGATGCAGCCAAAAAAAATAAGGAAAATACATAAATATCTTTTTTTAAAAAGACACATCTTTCTTATTTTAAAAAAAAACCCTAAAGCTACCCAATTTTACTGGTCATATAATTGGAGCTAACTCTTTCAACACATTTTGATTTTCCCAGCTGGACAACTCATCCTACCCTTTGGTTTCCTGACGCTGGCCAGAATTTCCAGTGACCCTTGCCCATGTTCTCACCTACATCCTTACTCTTCAGGCATAAGTAGCAACTACTACCCTCACTGTCATTGTTCTTTTCATTCTTTCAACAAATATTTACAGAGTAAATATTCTGGGCCTGGCTCTGTTCTAGGAGCTGTGAATATAACGTTGAAAAAATAGACAAAAATCCTGCCCGCATAGAGTTTCTATTCCAGTAGAGGGAGATAGACAACAAATGACTAAATAAATATTTCGTCTCTCTGGTGGTGACAAGTGCTAAAGAGAAAAAGAAGGCAGAATACAGAGCTAGAAAGCCAAGGGTGTCATTTTGGATAAGGTGTTCAGGGCAGGCCCCTCCGAAGAGGGTGCGGTTGAACAGAGGCTTGAGTGAAGGCAAAGGACAAGATCATCTGATGGACGCATGTTGCAGTCAGCTGGAATAGAACAGTTTTCTAGAACCGCACCGCACAACTTCAGGGAACTCCTCGTGGGTGAGGTTAGGCCAGGGCTGAAGCTGCAGCTGTGCAGTTTCGAGATGAGAATAGTTCACCTTAGCCTAACCTGGCCTTTTAGCTCCTACTTCCAAGGCCTTTGCTGTCACATACTCATTGAAATAACCTTTGAAAGAGGTCTGTTTAGCAAAAGAAGCAGGCTAACAAACACAGTAATAATTAAAGGCATGCTAGTAAGAGAACAGAGTTGTTACAGTCAATCAGGTGATCTGACCTCAACTCTATCTTATAACAGGTGTTTGACCTTAACCAAGACACATCATGTCTCTGTACCTTAGTTTCCTTGTCTGGAAAATAAGGAGGGTACTAAGCAAACAAATGAAAGCTTTTACAATATCTGGTGTAAAACAATTGCTCAATAAAATAATTATTGTAATTCAAAACATGGGGGTTGTATGGGAACTAGTGCTAGAGACAGGCAACCTGAGATGAAGTCCCAGCTCCATCACTTCCGAGGAACGTGACCATGAGTAATTCGCTTAACTTCTCTGAGCCTCACACTCCGCACCTACAGACATGGGGATAATAATTCATGCCCGACCTCAAGGGTTGTTACATTTAAAAAAATTGGAAATTGTAGAACACTGTTTAAACATTTGGGGTCTTTTTTTTTTTTTCAACTAGATGAGAGAATACAAAGGTAGAGGGTAAGATATGATCTGAGAACTTGTATTGGCTCAAAACTCAGGATCATGCATTGAGTGATTCCTGGCAACACAAACAGCCATTCTAGGAAAATTTTTACAAAATCACAACGATGGGTGATTCAGTTCCTCTTTAACACTAATCCTTAACTTTTCTGGTCACCCGAATGGAACAAAATTTTTTTTTCTATGTAGAATTATTGAAGCACAGACGTCTACAACCGGAAGGGATCTTAGAGTTCTTCTAGTCTAATCCTGTCTTTGTACAAGTAAGGAAATTGAGGCCCAGAAAGGTAAAGTGCCTAGGCAAAGCCACACAGGGAGTCAGGGAGGGATCCAGAAGCAGAATCAGATACCCCGACCCCCCCCTCCACCCCCCACCCCCAGGCTCTTCATGTTTTAGGAATCTTCTTTGTTCCATCCTGTTTCTAAGCCTCAGTCCCACCTATTTTATTGCATTTTGAAAGCGGTCTTTGCTTACAAAAGCACTCCCTGGGTATTTTCCTTAAATAAGAGATCTATGCTTCCTCATCCGATCGTAGCCACATGCACATATGAAAGTCTCGTATTGCAAATCTCTCCTAATAGTTCACGTTGGTAGTTGAAACAGTACCAACAGTTGGACTGCATTCAATTATATAGTAGTTTCTCTGAGGCCATTTAAACAGACTACAATAAAATTCCTCTTACCCTTAGAAAAATCCTATTTGAATAAAAGAAAAAAGAAAGGAACAAGCGGCTTTGTCAACCAAAAACCATTAAAACCCACAAATGGGTTCAATTGCCAGAAAAATTCTAGCATGCCCAGAAACAACAAAGCACAGATCTGGCCAAAGGCGGGCCAAATGGGAGGATTCCTGTGGAGAAGAATAGGAAGTACCGTACAGACAGACAAGACTTGTCATCTCACTTGACACTTTCTTCCAAAGCCCTGGAAGCACTAAAGTGGCAGATCTGGTTTTCCCTAATGACACCACGCTGTGGGGGAATAATGAACCAAGGCTTCTCGAATGGTCTCCAAGGAGCCTGCAGCATAGCACGCTCAATGGAGAAGGTCCTATAAAGCCCATGTTCCACCTCCGGGGAAGTTCCGGTGACATCATCTGAAAGGCTTGGTCAAGGTGAAGAGGTCAGTGCAGTGTAAGAATGTTCTACAGCACAACACTAATAGAAACTCTCACAGAAACAATTTATTTTCTTTCCTAGGGATTCAGGACCAGCTCTGTCGTTCAAGAGACTGACACTCTCCAACTGCCTAACTAAATTACGTTTTAGAAACGTTTCCTGCTGAGGCAGCACCTCTTTGTGTAAAACCAAAGGAAAAAAAATGACCCTAGCCCACACGGTGCTTCCTTCCTGCTCTACCTCACTGGTCGATAGGTCTGGTGTGCGGTCCAATGACAATGCTTTCCTCCCCGGGGGCAAAAAGGATCACATGTCATTTCAGATGCTGATGCTGGAGGTTATAATATTGCTGATCACAGTGATAATAGATCATGTTTATTGAACACTTCACTCTGCAAGGGAACTCCTACGAGCTCACTTAACGTTCATAGCGTTCTCTGACATAGATACTAGGATAGCTTACTTTTACAAATAAAGAAACTGAGGCTCAAAGAGATGAAGCAACTTGCCTGAGGTTACAGGACTAGTGAGTGATGAGTAGGAATTAGTCCTACCTAATATGTCTGCAGGACCTACATTTTTAACTACTTATTCCTGGTGTTAGAGGTCAAAAGCCTATATGACCTAAAGCAAAGTAGTAACTCAAGCTTAGGAGCAAGGACAGAAGACAAAGATTGCTAAGAAGATTCTGTACACTGTCTCCAGAAAACCTCCCCTCTGATGGTTCTTGCAAATAATGCACTTCTCTCAACAGATTAGCACATCCAAATGTATAGAAATAAATGTATATAGAGAGTTGCACAACATTGTGAATGGACTAAATGCCACAAAATTGTACATACTTTAAAATGGTTAATTTTATGTGATGTGGATTTCACCTCAGTAAAAATAACACCTGTATTTGAGAAAGATTTTTTGTAGTATTTTCTCCAGCTTTATGGAGGTATAATTGACGATCAAAAGCTATATATACAGGGACTTCCCTGGTGGTCCAGTAGTTTGGACTCTGTGCTTCCACAGCAGGTGGCGACGGTTCGATCTCTGGCCGGGGAACTAGGATCCCGCATGCGGCACGGCCAAAAAAACAAAATCTATCATACAATTGACCCTTGAACAACATGTTTGAACTCCGCATGTCCACTTATACATGGATTTCTTTAGATAAATATGTATTATAGTACTACACGATCCACGGTTGGTTGAACCCATGGATGCGGAACCACAGATACGGAGGGCCGAGTCTAAAGTTATACTGGGATTTTGCAAAGGGCCAGTGCCCCTAACCCCCGAGTCGTTCAAGGGTCCACTGAACTTAAGGTATGTAACCTGATGACCCAATATATGTATACGTTGTGAAATATTCACCACAAATCACCTCACACAGTTACCATTTTACTTTTTTATGGAGAGAACACCCAAGATCTACCCTCTTAGCAAATTTCAAATACACAATACAATATTGCCAACTATGGTCACATTGTTGCACACTGGTTCTCTAGAACCTACTCATCTTGCATAACTAAAAAAGAAAATTCATATGTTATTCTTATTTATGGGAAACTTCTTCCCCCCAAAAACGATGAAAAATTTTCCATGCATTTTGAAAAAATAAATATATGGGGGAGGGAGGCAGGAAGAGGTTCTACTTGAAGTTAATTTCCTGATAACATATGGAGAAGCTCAGTAAAGCTATTTCCACTTTGAAGTGAAGTAAGTCAGAAAGAGAAAAACAAATACCGTATGCTAACACATATATATATGGAATCTAAAAAAAAAAAAAAAATGGTTCTGAAGAACCTAGGGGCAGAACAGGAATAAAGATGCAGACGTAGAGAATGGACTTGAGGACACGGGGAGGGGAAAGGGTAAGCTCGGATGAAGTGAGAGAGTGGCATGGACATATATACACTACCAAATGTAAAATAGATAGCTAGTGGGAAGCAGCCGCATAGCACAGGGAGATCAGCTCTGTGCTTTGTGACCGCCTAGAGGGGTGGGATAGGGAGGGTGGGAGGGAGACGCAAGAGGGAGGGGTTATATGTATATGTATAGCTGATTCACTTTGTTATACAGCAGAAACTAACACACCATTGTAAAGCAATTATACTCCAATAAAGATGTTAAAAAAAAAAGAAAAAAAAGAACCTAGAATCTCAGAATTAGAAAAGATCATAGAGGTCATCTAGGCAACCTCCCTCCCAAAGCAGGAATCCTTCCTATACATAATCATCCTTGATCATATTCCTTGATATATAGTCATCCAGCTTCTGTTTAATATTTCCAGTGACTAGGAACCCACTACTGAAAACCTGGCTGTTCTCTCTGTAAATAGACCGGATTAGTAGAAAGGTCATGCTTATGTTGAATTAAATCTGCTGCCCTGGTGCTTCGGTGCATATTTCTGCTTTAACCTTTTAAGCTATTCTGTCCAATTCAGCAGTCAGTAATCGTATGTGGCTATTTGAATCAAAAGTCATTCCTATTAAATAAAATTAAAAATTAAAAAATGTAAATGTCGGTGCCTCAGATGCAATAGCCATGTACCAGGTGCTCAATAGCCATACGCGGCTAGTGGCTGCTGTATTGAACAGTGAAGCTATATAAGATTTCCATCACATCAGAAAGTTTTATTGGACAGCACTGCTCTATAGCAAAACAGAATATCTACTACTTTTTCCACATGAGAAGCTATCTAAATGTTCCCCCTCGGTCACTTCTTTTTTTAATTAATTAATTTATTTATTTATTTTTAATTTTTTAAAATTAATTTTTATTGGAGTATAGTTGTTTTACAATGTTGTGTTAGTTTCTGCTGTATAGCAAAGCATATATGTTACACGTATATATATCTCCACTCTTTTTTAGATTCTATTCCCATATAGGTCATTACAGAGTATTCAGTAGAGTTCCCTGTGCTATACAGTAGGTTCTTATTAGTTATCTATTTTATATATAGTAGTGTGTATATGTCATCATTTCTTATCCAGAATAAATTGCCCTAGTTCCTTCAACTTCCAGGAATGGTGCATTGGTTTTCTATGGCTGCCTAACAATTACCCCAAACATGGTAGCTTAAACAGCATTCATTTATTATCTCATGGTTCTGGAGGTCGGAAGTCAACAGGCTCACCTGGGTTCTGAGCTCTGGCACTCCTCACAAGGCAAAATCCAATTGTCGACCAGACCGGGCTCCTACCTGGAAGCTCTGGGAGAGAATCTGCTTCTAGGCCCATTCAGGTTGGCAGAATCCAGTTCTGTGCAACTCTGGGAGTGAGTTCCCCGTTTCCTTTCTGGCTGTCAGCTGGGTCTGCTCTCAGTTTCTATAGGCTCCTTGCATGTGGGCCCCTCTTTCCCCTCCACCATCAAAGCCAGCAAAGGTGCATGAAATCCTTCTGATGCTCCAAACCCCTGTGAACTTCCTATTATGCTACCAGGCGGAGAAAACTGTTTTTAAAGGGCTCGTGTGATTAGAATGGTCCCACCTGGATGATTTCCTTATCATAAGGTCAACTTATTAGGAACCTGCAAAATGTCATTTGCAGATATGTCATGATGGTCACAGTCTGGGGATTAGAGTGGGAAATCTTGGGGAGCTGTCTTAGAATTCAGCCTACCACAATGATTTCCTGTAACTATCTAATCATGGCTATGATACCTGTATTTTCTAAAGAGCTGTTGGTATAGTGATTATAGTCAATAATACTGTATTACAAACTTCAAAGTTGTTAAGAAACTAGATCTTAGGGGGCTTCCCTGGTGGCGCAGTGGTTAAGAATCCACCTGCCAATGCAGGGGACACGGCTTCGAGCCCTGGTCCGGGACGATCCCACATGCCACGGAGCAACTAAGCCCGTGCGCCACAACTACTGAGCCTGCGCGTCTGGAGCCTGTGCTCCGCAACAGGAGAGGCCGCGATAGTGAGAGGCCCGCGCACCGCGATGAGGGGTGGCCCCTGCTCGCCGCGGCTGGAGAGGGCCCTCGCCCAGAAACGAAGACCCGACGCGGTCAAAGATAGATAAATAAATAAATTAATTTTAAAAAACCCAAAACTCAAAAGTAAAGATCTTTTTCCACCAATTCACTATTCAAAGGAACTAGGAGATCACAGTTATTTATTTAATGATATTAACATGTGCTGAACTCTTGTTCAATGGAAAAACCTGAATTAAGAGAGTTTAATGGGATTGACTTTGCGTGCCTAAAACATAAAGCTTATTAAGAGGAAATACAGCAGATTTTAATTATTAAAAATTTAACACAAAATCAAGCAAAATTAGTACCCACAGTAGCTTTAGAAAAAGGTTAGCAAAACATTACATTTAATGGTAATATAAAATAATGACATTTCCCATTACTCTTACCTGCTTACCCTTGCTAATTCTTTCAAAATGTCAAGTTTCACAAAAATATTTCCCTCCTTTGTGGCTTCATGGAAAAGACAGCTACTAGGCCTTGGGACACCTTAGAAGCAGTGGAGTAATAGTTTTAAAAGTCTGAATCCTCCTAAGCAAGAAAATGTTCAAATGGTGAGCCAGTGACAACATTCTCCCAGCCAGAAGTAACAACTGGGGGAGATATACAAAATGTATCTCACTGCCAACAAGTATCCTGCCTTGGAGAGTTCATGGAGCTCCTATGCACATAGGTCCATGTATGGTCCCTGGATTCATGTTTTCTAGCACATTTCCCTCCTTTGTAAAAAGCAGTAGAGTGGTCTCATCTACTTTATGCACCTCAGGGGCACGGGGTAGATAAGAAGGAACAAAACAATAATGGCTTGAAAGTGCTTTTTTTTCCCTCCAGGCTTATTGAGGTATAATTGACAAATAAAAATTATATATGTTTAAAGTGTACAATTTGATGGTTTTTTAAATTAATTTTTATTGGAGTATAGTTGCTTTACAATGTTGTGTTAGTTTCTGCTGTACAGCAAAGTGAATCAGTTATACATATACATATATCCCATCTTTTTAGATTTCCTTCCCATTTAGGTCACCACAGAGCACTGAGTAGAGTTCCCTGTGCTATACAGCAGGTTCTCATTAGTTATCTATTTTATACATAGTAGTGTATATATGTCAATCCCAATCTCCCAATTTATCCCACCCCTCTTTCCCCCCTTGGTGTCCATACGTTTGTTCTCTACATCCATGTCCCTATTTCTGCTTCACAAACCAGTTCATCTGTACCATTTTTCTAGATTCCACATATATGCGTTAATATACAATATTTGTTTTTCTCTTTCTGACTGACTTCACTCTGTATGACAGTCTCTAGGTCTATCCATATCTCTGCAAATGGCACTATTTCATTCCTTTTTATGGCTGAGAAATATTCCATTGTATATATGTACAATTTGATGTTTTGATCTATGTATACATTGTGAAATGATCACCAAAATCAAACTAATTAACATGTCCATCATCTCACATAATGGCCATTTTCTTTTCTTTTCTTTCTTGGTGGTGAGAACACAAGATTTATGCTCTTAGAAAATTTCAAGCATACAATGCAGTATTGTTAACTGGTATCACACTGCTGTACAGTAGATCCCCAGAATTTATTCACCTTGTGTATCTGAAACTTTGACTACTATTATCAGTGCATGGAACAGAGGAGGAAGCTACTTCACTGAATTCCTCCAACTTCAGGCAAAGCAACAGGGACATATTGCTCTGCAATTTCCTCATCTTGAAACTGGAGACAATATATGGATAAACAATTTTAGAATAAACTATGACTTATAATTAACATAGTTTTCTACTCTACAGCAATGTTGCTTTGAGTGAAAAAAGTCCATAAGCACCCTATGAATGGATGACATACAGACAAAGGAGGGGTCCTCAATTACCATTTCCAATAGTGTAAGCTGACCCCAAAATCTGCTCCCAGCATCCCTTATCCCCAACATCCAACAAGATGCCATTCCTGTTTAGAGGTAATGCTTTAGGACTAGCTCTGGCTACTTTGCAAAGGGCTTTCACAAGATACCAGTACCTCCACAATGTCTGCCAAGTCCTACTACCTCCAAAGGAGCCGTCCCTTCTTTGACATCCCTGTTTCAGATTTTCCCAAGGTCCATTTTCTTCAGTATTGACAGTTGTGTTAGAAGTAATGCCATAGAATCTCAAAACTTTAAAGGGTTCTTAAAAATTGAGTCCAATCCCACATTTTCTAAATGAGGAAACTGAGGTGCAAAGATGTCAGGGTCATAGAACTCAGCCCCATGATGACACCCATCTATTCAGAATCATCCTTCAGCCTGGTCTAAGCTTCTCACTACCCACAAAGCTGACTGATTCATAAGGCCGAAGAAGAAACATGGAGCAGGCTAATGGCCCAGAGCAAATAGTGAGTTCAGCTCCTGGATGGCCAGTTCATCCATTTCATGTTGTCTAGTAAGATTATGCCTATATATTTCAGATTACTTTTTAACTTACTTTAAAATAATTTTAGATACATCAGCGTTGCAAAAGTAGTCCTCAGAGTTCGGATATACCCTTTACCCAGCTTCCCCTAATGTTAACACCTTGTATAACCTTAGTAAAATGATCAAAACCAAAAAAAAAAATCACATCAGTACAATGCTATTAACTAAACTACAGAACTTATGTGAATTTCACCAGGCTTCTTGCACTAGTGTCCCTTTTCTGTTCTAGGATACAACCCAGGTCCTGGATTATAATTGTTGTTGTGTCTCTTTGGTCTCTTCCAGTCTGTGACAGTCCTTTAGTCTTTCATTGTCTTTCAACATCTTGTCACTCTGGATGAGTACCAGTTGTTCTACTGAATGTCTCTCAGTTATTTCAGATCATTTTAGAGAAGTCCAAATCTCATGGTTCGATGAAGTGAGGCCCCATTTTGCATCTCGGTCAGGCTCATATGTTTACTACCCAGTTACACTTCAGTAGTACCTGGGTTCTTTTCACCTATGACCATTCCATAGATGAACGAAGACAAATTTGTCATCACTCATTGGCCAAAATTAGACTCACTATTCTTCAGGTGTCTTTGGAGAATCGCCCTGTGATGTGTCATGAGTAATGAGAAACACTGTCAGGATATACGACATGAGGCTGATTAATTTGTTAATCATGAGTCTGTGTTGTTATCTTGCCTGATTTAATTATGACAGAATACTGTGGTGAAGCTGAATAAATGGGCACAGTGGTACAGTCAAAAGCCATGAAGAGATATGTGTGCCACATGAAAAGCTCTGGAAGTGCAAACCGTAAGAGGGCCAGGCAATGTTAACTCCAGCCAATTAGATCCCAAAGCACCAGAACCTTCAAGTTCTGCGGGATGTTGGACATGATGAATGGCAATAAACGCTCCATACCCCACCCAGTCCTTTGGCGCATCATGTTCCCATCATAAAATACAGTGCCCATCATAAAACAGAGGATGCGTGCCTATGGAAGGCAGCTGGGAAGAGGCCTGCCTAGAAAGTGATCTTGGACAAATCCCTAGTGTCTCTGAAATATCAGCAGTTGGGGCAGAGGGGGGAGGAAAAAATGAGAGAACATAAAGGAAAAGGTGTTGGATACCACAAAGAGCTGCAGTTGCAGAGTCACATAAAGCATGATTTGGTAGCATTATCTCAGGCATCAAAATGGTGCTCCCCTGATACAACCCCCCTCCAACACAACCTTAAGACCTGACAATCTTGCTGACAGTGACTTCTTGCCCCTGTCCCCGGGCTACTTGCCTTTCCTTCGCTGGGTGTCCAGCCCTTGGGACCATCTTTACTGCAGCACCTTTTTTCAGGTCTGTCTTCCTCTTGACACTGGAGTCTTCTTGGAAGCAATGGGCAAGGCTGCTGTTGGGACATAGGGTGATCAATAAAAGTTGGATGAATGAATTAATGAATGATGAAGCAATGGAGAACTGTATCTCACTTGATCCTCTCAATAACCCCGAAAAGCAAACAGGGCAGGTATTATTTCCATTTTAATGAGGAAAGTGAGACTTAAGAGTTTAAACCACCTGCCTGAGGTTGCAGGAGTTAAGTGATTTCCACAGTGCTAGGACCAGAGAAAATAAAGAAAAGGACCTGAATTAAATGCCAGATTTGACCTATGCCCTATGCTAAGCCAAGAGAGCAAACTCCAATGGCTTTAGAGGTCTGGCAGGTCATTTAATGTGCACAGAGGATGTCAGACCATACAAGCGGTAGGGACAGTGGCAAAGTGGAGGGTGTGCCCGGTGTATGACAAACAAATCACACCTGCAGGTCACGTTCAGCCTGAGGCACCTGCCGATCATGACCCCTGTGGGCACCTTTTCACCCAGGATCTCATTTGACCCTCATCACAACCTGTAAGGTCTGCATTATCATCCCTGTTTTACAGCTGAGGATGCTGGGATGTAGAGATGCTAAGTGCCTGGGTTATCCCCTACTGTGTGTGTTGGAAGGGCCATCAAGCCTGGGACATTTTCTAGGGGCCCTTGTCACCTGGAGCTACAGAATGTCTGACTTTTCTTTTATGGCTGCCGACAATCTGAGGAAGGTCAAAGAGAGAGATTCAGCACGACTGAGGCTGTGGATGAATGTTATATATTTGGTTTTGCCACGTTTCCAACTTAGCCCCTTTGATTTTTAGAACATTAAACAGAAAAATATCTTAAAGACTCTCCAGTCCAGTGTTCTTCAAACCACCAGTCGTCTCCCCTTACTGGGTCAGAAAATGGGTTTCTGGGGTCACAACAGGCAATTAAAATAATAACAGAAAATGATAGGACAGAAAATATCTGGGTCCTTCACTCATGAGTATTGGTGAGCATGTATTATTTTGTGAAACTTGTAGACACAGAAAAAAAATTAATTGAAATAAATTTTTTAAAAACTCACTTTGGAAATTTACTTCTCCAATCCAAACCCTTCACTCCATGTATCAGGAAACAATGAGAAAGCGACTTGGCCAAGGTCACACAGTCAGTTAATGGCAGGGCTGGGACCACAGCCCAGGTCTCCCAATGCCTAGTTCATGGCTTTTTTCCCTCATCACTGTGCCTGCACAAGGCATTGTTTGGGAATTCTGGCAACAGGTACCCATCGTCAGATAGTGGTGCATGAACAAACTCACATCTTATAAACAATCACTCCGAGCGTGTTTATTTGGTGTTCACGTGCGTGTCCAGCTGTTGGATGTGCTTGCGTTTAAGGAAAACTCTGTGCCTCTTATAACATTTTGGAGCTGGAATGATCTCTGTCACTCTCTCTCTGTTTTTTTTTTTGGCCTCGCCACACGGCTTGTGGGATCCTAGTTCCCCGACCAGGGATGGAACCCGGGACCCCTGCAGTGGAAGCATGGAGCCCTAACCGCTGGACCTCCAGGGAAGTCCCTCTGTCACTCTCTTGAGTACAGGGATGGTGGAAGGTCTGATGTGAGAGCTCAGTGTGTTGCTGTAGCCCCTGAGTGGGCTTTCTTCAGGGCCTTGTGTGGGCTCAGGGCTTTAAAGGAGCGCCCAGACCACTTGATCTGTGGAACGAGGAGACGTCTGAGCAGGAGTCGTTGTGTGGGGTGGTCTGAGGAAAATACCAGGGGCCGGCTCAGAACATGACTGAAAGAGAACTGAATAGAGCTCCCCCCTCTGGAAATTTCTGCAAGGGCAGGGGAAGAACATTCTGGAAGATGCAAAATGGAGTAGGGAGGAGAAGACAGGGTCAGAATGTGATTGGTTAAAGGAGAACTCAACTAAGCACCCCCTCCCCTAGGTGCTTCTCTGAAGGCAGAAGAATGAGGACAGAACTTTCTGGAAAAGAGCTGTTCCACAGAAGGCAGAGCCTAGCAGAGGCTGTTGCTGGACGGAAAGAGACTGATTTTCATATATGATCATGATCTTCAAGGTTCTAAATATGTGGTGGACCAACTGATTTTATATGTGGATCTTCTTTCTCTCCTCTTTCAAAGCTGAGACTCTTTCAGCTCATTCTAATTTTGAAGCCACATTTTGAGACCAACTTCACTGTTATCTTGCTCCCCTTCTGCCTCTCCTTTCTCCCTTTCTATATTTTTAAATATGGACTCTGTATGTCCAGCCCCCAGAGAAGAGTTTTCAAGGCTCAGATACTCTTTAAACCAGATAATTATGTGATTTATGGACACCAAATCAAAGAACTTAGCCTTGTGGGGAGGGTGAGGGGGAAATGGAGCCGTAAAGGGGAAGAAGGGACAGGGGCTAGAAAAAGGGCAAGGCTGGAGGTTGAGATTCGGCAAAGAAATTGACAAGAAGAGAGCCTAGGGGAAATCATAGGCTCTCGGTCACCATCAAAATGAATTCCAATGATACTTGGTCCTGGAAGAAGTATTGATGGGGTCTGATCAATATAAATCAATGCTGATCTCAAGGAGGAGGGGAAATTCATCCCCCAGTTATATCCAGTGATGTTTGTTTCTCAAATAGTTATTATATTGTCTAATCTATGTAAGTAAATGCTTACCTGAAGCAGAAAAACTGCTACCATCAAAATTAATTCCAGTAAAAAAAAAAAAATTAATTCCAGTAAAGAGTTTGACAGTATCTCAGAAAAGTAAACATAGAGTTACCATAGGACCCAGCCGTTCCACCCCTAGGAATATATCCAAGAGAAATGAAAACAAACATCCACACAAAAACTCATGCCCGAATAGTACGGAGCAGCGTTATTCGCAGTAGCCAAGAGGTAGAAATAACCCAAATGTTCATCAATTAATGAATGGATAAACAAAATCTGGTTTATGTCCACAAAATGAAATACTCTTCTGTAATGAAAAGGAATGAAATACCAATATGTGGTACAGCATGGATAAACCATGAAAACATTATCTAAGTGATAGAAGGCAGACACAAAAGGCCACGTACTGTTTGATTTAATTTACACGAAAGATCTAAAATAGGCAAATGGATAGAAACAGAAAACAGATTACTGGTTTTCAGGGGCTGGGGGTCAGGGGGGAGGTTTAGAAGCTCCAATGGCAAGAATGAAGGTCAAGTAAGCTCCGATTTTAAAATTGAAGGTTGAGGAATATGCAACCATCAGTGAGGAAACCGAAAAGTCTTTGATTCATGCCGAGTGTGTGCTTTAGCTAACTACACAGCACTCTTCTCCGTTAACTGTGGATTCCCCTCATCCCCCCACCATAAAAGGAAGGAAGGGAAAAAGTGGGCTACCACAGTTGAGGTTTTCCTCTCATGTATACCTTCGTGTGGCTGACTTTTTATTTAGTCCTCTAAGACAACGATTATTTTTTTTCTCTTGAAGCAGAGTACTTGTCATTAGGAAGCCCAAAGTGCGAAAGCTCCACCTTCTACTTTGGCCTCCACCAGGAGACACTAGTGGGGGCAGACAGGGTTTTGTGAATTTCTTCCCTCTATATAGTAGAGTTGGTGGACACTCCACCTGGGAAGCTGGGCAAACACGGTCTGACTCCAGTGGATAGGGTACAGCATATAGATTGTGCTGTCATTGAAAGAAACCAAACAGTGAGACTGAGTTCATTCAGATCCAGCACCAGGGCTGAGAATTCTAGCAAGCCAGACAGGCCTTTAAAAGGAGAAATGTAGGTCATTGGCCAGGTAAGAGCGGAGCCTGGTCACAGACAGTCTGTCCTCAGTGCGTCTGTGGTTTTCCTTCACCTCCAGCACCACTGTCCCCCCAGCCTCTCCGGGCATGGAGTAGGTGGGGTCTCCTAGCCTGGTGTGCAATTATTTTGTCCCATCTCGTGGCTCAGATGTGTTTTCCGCCTGAGGACCATCCTTTTCTCTACCTGTTGGGGATCAGTTTCTTTCCTATTCCTCCACCAGACTCTGCCGGGTCCATGGGACAGGTAGGCCTCCTTGGTCAAAGAGGTGGGGCTCCCAGGTGCCTGAGGGCCACATCCCCAGTAGCGCTGGCTGCCCTTGGCTGCCCATCCTGTGGGAATCGGTCCTACTGACAGATGCACGCCCGTACCGGACTCCGCCGTACCCTTGGGACTGTGTGGCTAGTGGTCAGAGGCTACTCACCTCCTATGGTGCTCTCCAAATGAGACGGGTTTTCTTTTTAAAGATGGTATGGAAGTCCTGTCACCTTCTGAATGATAACTCCTTCCCACCTGGGCATTCATCTCAGATCTTGTCCTAGGAAGGGTCTGATCTGCTCATCCTTAATGAATTACTACAGATTTGGGCAATGGGAGGAGAAACAGGCACGAAACACAACAGGTTCAGAGAGGCTCCAGCTCTGTCTCAGTTCACAGAGGTTCCTGAAGCCTTGGCCTCGACACTTCGCAAACGTGCGGCACCTAGTCGAATGGTGCCCAGAAGTCTCCCTTGAGCCCCTGGGATTTTCTGCAGACCTTGCTTTAAAAGCTGAGGAAGTGGGAATTCCCTGGTGGTCCAGCGGTTAAGGCTCTGCGCTTCCACTGCAGGGGGCGTGGGTTCGATCCCTGGTCGGGGAACCAAGATCCCGCATGCCGTGCGGCCAAAAAATAAAAATAAAACAAATTTTTTTTAATAAAATAAAAGCTGAGGAAGCTATCCAGAGGGAGTTAGCTAGGCCCCAGGGCTGGGGGCAGGGGTGGGCACCGTTATGAAAAGATGGCAGCGCAGGGAGACGTCGGTCAGAGAGTCTCCACCCTGGGTGACCACATGACTCCAGGTGGAGCTAGAGAAAAGGAAGGTCTGCCGATAAAAATAAATCCAGTAAATGAATTTTTAAGTGCTTTGAGGCAGGGCACACGCAGCCTCCAGTCGTTTATAATCGTGATAAGCTTCGTTTCCTGGGCCTTTATGGTTGTCATTTGGTCCTAAAGGCAGGTGCTAGGAAGGAGAAGCACATTCACAGAAGGAGGTCGGTGCAGATCTGGGGGACCCATAGGTGGACAGAAAAATTAGGCACACGTTTAAGTAGAAGGACGGGTTGGACAGGGTTTGAGGAAAGGAGTCAGTCAAGATGCCGATTTCTAATAAAGGAGAAGCCAAGAGGCAGGAGGCCTCTGGGGAAGGCAGCCCCCTATTCAGAGGGCTGTGGGTTACACCCAAGGTCAGGGGAGCAGGCCCTTATTACAAAAATTAAGGCTACTGAATGGGCAGCCGTCAGTGGGGAAAGATCTAAAATTGTGTAATGTAGGCCAGGTACTAACGACAAAGAATTATTCAGCATTATAAACTCCAAATTCTTTTCTCTCACCAAAAAACGTAATGTGGAGGCAGGGGGCAGGCTACCATACAAGCCTTTATACTCTCATGCCAAGGAATTTGCATTAACTTCGCAGAGGAATCATTTCTATCGTGTGGTCAGATCCCCGTAAGTAGGTAGCCCATGAGTGTGAAGGCTGCCCAGAGGCAGGTCAGTTGGCCCGACCTAGGGGCTAGTCGTGGCCAGTTATTTAAAGATTGTCAGGGACTTCTCTGGCGGTCCAGTGGGTAAGACTCCGCACTCCCAATGCAGGGGGCCTGGGTTCAATCCCTGGTCGGGGAACTAGGTCTTGCATGCATGCCGCAACTAAAGATCCCACGTGTTGCAACTAAGACCTGGCACAGCCAAAAAAAAAAAAAGATTGTCAAACAGCTAGATATTGCTGAGGGAGTCTGTCCGCTCGAGGGACCCACAGGGGCATCACCTTAACTGCTGTTGAAATGGAAGACAGTGACAAAATATCCTCCTCAAAACTGCATACAAAAAGGGAAGATTATATTTTAAATCCCTTTGAGGGGACTTCCCTGGCGGCACAGTGGTTAAGAATCCGCCTGCCAATGCAGGGAACGCGGGTTCGAGCCCTGGTCCGGGAAGATCCCACATGCCGCGGAGCAATTAAGCCCATGTGCCACAACTACTGAGCCTGCACTCTACAGCCCGCGAGCCACAACTACTGAGCCCGCGTGCCACAACTACTGAAGCCCACGTGCCTAGAGCCTGTGCTCCACGACAAGGGAAGCCACCGTAATGAGAAGCCCACGCACCGCAACGAAGAGTAGCCCCCGCTCGCTGCAACTAGAGAAAGCCCACGTGCAGCAACGAAGACCCAACGCAGCCAAAGATAAATAATAAATAAATAAATAAATAAAAAGCCCTTTGAGGGATGATAACATAGGAAGACCTCACATGTTAAGGGGCTCAAGGAAGCCTCTGTGATCTTCTTACTTACCTACCCTAAGAATGCACAGTCTGCCTCGAGGAAGGTGAGTGGGTCAGACCCAGAGGGTGACAGAAAAAAAAGTCTCTGACTTTCAGGACCCATGGGGGATGAACTTGGCTGATCTGATGACCTGTGCTATTGTCCAAACTGAAGAAACAAACCAATAAAATAAAAATAATAACCATGATGGTAAAAATAAATAAGGAGGGTGGGAGGAAACTTGTAGCATTGACAGATATGTTTATGGCATAGATTGTGGTGATGGTTTCACTGGTGCAAACTTACCTCCGAATTCATCAGGTTGTATCCATTCAATATGTACAGCTCTTGTACATCGATCAGACCTCAACAAAGTAGATTTTAAAAATAACTGTAAAAACTAGAGAATAACAGAAGATATCGCTTAAAAGTGGGCTGGCCAGTAAGGCAGTCGCTGCGGACACGTGGCTACTGAGCACCTGTAAGTGTAGAATACCAGATCTCAAGTAATGTACAACTATCTCATTAGTAATGTTAAGTGTTGATCACATGGGGAAATGATACTATTTTGAAAATGTTGGTTTAAATAAGTATATTATTAAAAATAAGTTCACCTTTTTGATGTGATTGCTGGAAAATTAAAAACGACTCATATGGCTGGGCTGGCATTTGTGGCTCACATTGTATTTCTATCGGGCAGCACTGCATTTGAAGGCCAGCCGAGGCTATGCCACCTCTACCACGATCCGGGCGCAGCCCAGGCTGCAGGCACGCCCCGCCTCTGCTGCTCCCCTGAGGGGCCATGGCCCTGGCTCCTTGGGACCCCTCCCATGGCTCACTTGGACCTGCAGGGATGTTGACCAGGATGGCTTTGAATCTAGGATTCAATTTGGAGAAAATGGTTATCTTAACAATTTTGAGACTTTAACAGTCTGAATATGGCATATCTTTCCAATTATTTCAGTCTCATCTAATTTAATTTCTCTCAGCAATGTTTTATAGTTTTCAACAGAGTGCTGTTGATTGTCTTTTGTTAAACATATTACTAGTTATTTTATGTTTCTTGGCATTGCTGTAAATGGGGTTTTAAAAAATTTCATTTTCCAATTGTTTCCCGCTAGTATATAAGAATACATTAGAGTTCTCTATATTAACCGTGGATCCTATGACATTGCTAAATTCAAGGATCATTCATGATCCTTGCCCCCCATGTCCTCCCCCTGACTTTTGTCTGTGGAAAAACTTTAGCCAAAGAATAAGTTTAATCAGAGAAGTGAGAACAGGCAGAAACTAAGGAAAACAGTCAAAGGAGACCAAATAATAATAGTTTAATCATTAAGCATGGTCAAGGACCCTTAGCTCCTCTTTAAGGGCTAGAGATAATATTCTGGGCCACATCCTGGGAGCTGTCTTATAGATACTGAAAGCCACACCAGGTGGAAGAAGTTAACTACATGATGACCAGGCTATAGCCGTGACATAAGCTGCCACAATTCCGAGAATAGGCCTCAAAGAGATGGAAACAAACCGACCCTGCAACTGAAGATTAACTGTACCTAAAACAATCAAGATGACTCTGGTCAGACCACCGATGACCAATTTCAAGATGACTGTCAGAGCTGACTGTGGTGGTTCTGCATGTAGCCCCCTCCCTCTGTCTAGCAAAGCTCTCGTCCCCTGATTGTCGGGGTGGGGTGCGGGGGAGAGTCAGCCTTTGGACGGGCGCCCGCCCTCCCCCCGACCCCGGTTGCCAGCCTCCAAAATAAAGCAAACTTTCCTCTCCACCAACCTGCCCTCTTTATAGGCTTTTGGGCGGCGAGCAGCCAGACCCCACTTTCGGTTACAGTTTTTGGCGCCCAGCGTGGGGCTAGTGGGGCTACTGCAGCTACTGCAGGTGTGATGGCTTCTGTGCTCTTATGACATCTGGCTCCCCTGGGTTTTCCAGAGTAGAGTCACGGCCATGACAACGCACCAGGATGGTTGCCGTGAGCCCGTTGCTCATGGTTAGCTAGCCCCGAGAAGGGGACTTGGGGGACGTTCCTAGCAGCTGCCAAAACAATTTGTTTCAAGGCTGCCAACTTACGCTTTTCCTTGATGGAACGGAAAGATGCATCTGGACAAGCTGACGAGCTCCAAGACCAGGTAAGTCCACCCGTGTGCACCCGGGCAACCTTCCCATTCGTGAGCGCTAAGTGCTGTTTGGGCGTTCTTGCCAATTGGTTCTGATGTCTGTCTGCCATTGAGGGTCGTTTGTGAGCATGAAGTGCTATTTGGGCATTTTTGCCAATTGGTTCTGACATCTGTCTACCGTTGAGGACTGTTTGTGAGCACTGAGGGTATTTTGCCAATTGGTTCTGACGTCTGTCTACCACTGAGGACCATTTGTGTTGAGGAAGTGTTTGTTTGGGACTCCTTACCGGTCATCCTCTGAAGAGGATTTGTGACAGATCTGCCTTTTGGTGCGTGAGTGCGTATTCCATCTGTGTGATGGAAATCTTTGTTGTCTTGTGTAAAATGGGAAATTCAGGTTCAATTCATTAGAAAAATTTTAGCTATAAAATTATGACTGACTAAAGAAAAAGAAAGATGATTTTTTTTACCAATGTATGGCAAGAGTATTCTTTAGACTCCTGAGAAAATTGGTTAAGATGAAACTCTTTTGAAATTCCCAAACTGGTTCTTTTTGCATATGCAGTTAGAGAAAGCTAGCTTGATAAAATACTGTTTTCAGAATTCTGACCCTGAGAAAACAAAAATATGCCTAGGAGAACACTTGAAGTTAACTCTTACCATGTCCTTGAAGTACAAAAACAGCCCACTTTGCCTGAGACTTCAGCCTTGGGTTAATTAGTAAAACTTCAAGCCAAAAAAAAAAAAAAAGAGGGAAAAAAAAGAAGCCTTTTAAAATTGAGTGTGTAAATTTGACTATTTGGACTGTTATTCATAAACTGATAAGTTTAATTGCAATGCCTAATTCATGAAATGTAAAAAGGACGAAACAATGAGATCTCTGTTTGTCTGGATGTATGTATGTCTCAATATGTGTCTTTGTTTTTGGTTAATTTGTAAAGAGCTCTATTACAAATTGGCTTAAAAAAAAAGTATAGGGAGGGTGGGAGGGAGGGAGATGCAAGAGGGAAGAGATACGGGAACATATGTATATGTATAACTGATTCACTTTGTTATAGAGCAGAAACTAACACACCATTGTAAAGCAATTATACTCCAATAAAGATGTTAAAAAAAAAAAAAAGTAAGCACTTACAAATCAAAGAAATCTAAATTTACCTACTTTTTGTCTTCTTGCAAGACCAAGAGGGAAAGTAAAGATGTTTGGGTTTCTTAAACACACATCTTGTACCACATTAAAGGGAAATTGTGCTATGAAAAAATACATTTTTAGAGGTTATGGAATATGTTCTTAAGTTTGCCAATCAGAAAATACTGATGTAATAAATAGTTCAATTACTTGTTTCTTGGTTTTGTTAAGGTTTTCAAGAGTTAAAAATTGTAATATGTAAAAATGATAAGAGAAGCATTTCAGTGTGTAAAGCAAGTAGGATATGTGTTGTTGGCGAAGAGGAAGTATAAAGAACTGAGATATTTTTGTTGAGGAAAAATGATGACAATAATTTTGTCCTACAATGGGTTGGATGGGGAGAAAAAGGACAGATTTGTATGGATCCAGAAAGTCATAAAAGGTTTGTGAAAAAGGAACTCTGAGAAAAGAACTTTGTATGTTGTCAGCATTAAGATTAGAATGAATTTAATTAGGTAGATGAATTTTGTTATAACAGTAAACTGATACATGACTAAATTTGGTTTTCTCTCTCTGTTAAGAGAAAAAATTTTTCTCTAAACTAATTAGGATTATTTGGTATGTTAAATTATATGGAAAACATTTGATAACTTTCAGATCATACTGTTGAACTGGGTAAGAAATTCAAAAATTCAAAATTCTGATGGAAAGCTGTTGTTTTGTTTCTAACCATATTTTTGACCCCGATGTTCAGAATGGAAAAAACTGTCTAGTGAGGTTGTCACAGAGCATAACTACTCATGATGTGTATCACTGCTGGCTCTAAGTTTACTGCTTAAAGCACATGTACAATGTTTGTGTGAGAACTGGATATAAATGGTAAAGTGTATGGTCTATACAGCATTTCCCGATTAACATACCTCTGAGCTTGTTCATGATATCTGATTAGTTTTCCCTCAACGTGGACAACTAGGCAACTACATAAACAAAAAGAGGCCTAGCACTGAGGGACATGAATGGACCCAGAGCAGGCAACTGAGCCACTCCGGCAACGTTGGAAAAATATATTGAGTATCACTGCTTTCTATGGAAAGAGTTACAATTAACAGGGAAAAATGATGGAGGAAATTTTCACATATTGAGGTGTGAGGAAGTCATTCTGGCTTATACATGATTTACTTGGAACTTTAGGCTAACCAAAACAGCCTGTTTATGGCCTGTTAAACATACACTGTACATCTGCTTTAACCATTAAGAAAAAATACATTCAGAGAATAATACGAAGATGCATTTTGATTATTATCTTCATTGTAAAATGTCTACTAATTTTCAAATGTTTCTCCAGGTACTATGACAAAGTAATCAAGGAGAGAGGTAATGTTCTCATAATACAAAATATTGATGCTAAGCATGGAGCTCGAGATTATTTCCTTTTCTGTGTCCATTCCCCAAATTAGGCAGGACTACTCCCCACTTCAGCAAGAAGTAGCCAAGAGCAGTCGTCGTCCCATTCCCTCAAACAGTTGGGGAAAATTGAAACAGAAATGGAACTAAACCCCAGCCCCTCTGCCAAGTTTCTGACTAACCCTCTACCCAAACCCTCTTCCCCTCTTGTTCCGCACCCGTCCCTCCTCAAGACTGAGGAGTACGAAAGAAAAGGGGATTGAAACGGAGCAGGACCCTATGATCCTTGCCCCCCATGTCCTCCCCCTGACTTTTGTCTGTGGAAAAACTTTAGCCAAAGAATAAGTTTAATCAGAGAAGTGAGAACAGGCAGAAACTAAGGAAAACAGTCAAAGGAGACCAAATAATAATAGTTTAATCATTAAGCATGGTCAAGGACCTTTAGTTCCTTCTCAAGGGCTAGAGATAATATTCTGAGCCACAACCTGTGAGCTGTCTTATAGATACTGAAACCCACACCAGGTGGAAGAAGTTAACTACATGATGACCAGGCTATAGCCGTGACATAAGCTGCCACAATTCCGAGAACTGGCCTCAAAGAAATGGAAACAAACCGACCCTGGAACTGAAGATTAACTGTACCTAAAACAATCAAGATGACGCTGGTCAGACCACCGATGACCAATTTCAAGATGACTCTCAGAGCTGACTGTATTGTTTCTGCATGTAGGCCCCTCCCTCTGTCTAGAAAAGCTCTCGCCCCCTGATTGTTGGCCGGGGGGGCGGTGGGGGGAGTTGGCCTTTGGACGGGCGTCTGCCCTCCCCCTGACCCCGGTTGCCAGCCTCCAAAATAAAGCAAACTTTCCTTTCCACCAACTTGGCCTCTTTATCGGCTTTTGGGCAGCGAGCAGCCGATCTCAATTCTGGTTACAGTACTGTAGAGTCCCTGAAGTTTTCCACATAAACAATCAGATGATCTACAAACAGGGACGGTTTTCCTCGTAAAGAAAAACTCAAACAACAAAAACAGTTTAAAAAGAGAAAGGAAAACATTCGAAAATGTACTTCTCAAAGTTCTATAAAAGCACTAGAAAACCACAGGTATCTTTTACATTCTCATTACATTCTCTGCTAGTATTCTTTTGGAGGAGTGAGACCACAGGAAGCCCACCATTCTGTTTTGTGGCGTCAGAATACTGGACAGATTTTTCTGGCTTAAGTGTTTGAGGAAGCCAGTCAGAGCTATTGAGCCCAGTGGTGGTGGTGTGGAGAAGGGGTCAGTGGAGATGGCTGGTGTCTTAGTAAAAAATACCACAGGCGGGGCTTCCCTGGTGGCGCAGTGGTTGAGAATCTGCCTGCCAATGCAGGGGACGCGGGTTCGAGCCCTGGTCTGGGAAGATCCCACATGCCGTGGAGCAACTAGGCCCGTGAGCCACAATTACTGAGCCTGAGCGTCTGGAGCCTGTGCTCCGCAACAAGAGAGGCCATGATGGTGAGAGGCCCGCGCACCGTGATGAAGAGTGGCCCCCACTTGCCACAACTAGAGAATAGCCCTCATACAGAAATGAAGACCCAACGCAGCCATAAATAAATAAATAAAATTAAAAAAAAAAAATACCACAGGCTGGGTGGCTTATAAACAACAGAAATTTGGGGGCGAGGGATAAATTAGGAGTCTGGGATTAACAGATATAAACCGCTATATATAAAATAAACAACAAGGTATAGCACAGGGAACTATATTCAGTATCTTGTAATAAACGATAATGGAAAAGAATCTGAAAAAGAGTATATATGTATAAAGCTGAATCACTTTGCTGTACACCAGAAACTAACACAACATTGTAAAGCAACTATACTTCAATAAAATAAAAGAAACCAAACAACAGAAATTTATTACTCATAGTTCTGGGGGCTGGGCGGTCTAAGCCCAAGGTGCTGGCAGATTCTGGGGAGAGCCTGCTTCCTGGTTTCTAGACTGCTGTCTTTTCTCGGTGTCCTCACATGGCAGAAGGGACAAGCTAGGTCTCTGAGGCCTCTTTTATAAGGGCACTAATCCCATTCGTGAAGGCTCTTATGGCCAAATCACCTCCCAAAGTCCCCACCTCCAAATACCATCATCACCTTGGAGATTAGGATTTCAACATATGAATTTTATGGAGACACAAAACATTCAGACCATAGCAGCTGGCTTCCAGTGAATCAAAGAGCCAACACTGTGCCTAGAACACCCCAGTTTAGAAGGAAAGCCTTCGTGTATAACTTTAACATATTAAATGAGGTGGAAAATCTGGGCGAGAATCCCGAACGACACAGGCATCCTGAGGCCTCCTCAGGCACAAAACTCAACGTTCCCTCATTCTTGTGCCGGGGCATGTGAGTCACGGGCCCCGGCCTCCCTGGGATCTGTCTCTCAGGCCAAGAAACAGCGGGGATGGACTGGACACGAACTCCTATTGATGGGTATATGCTCCCTGCATTCCAGAAGTACCAGGACCAAGATCCTTCTCTCTGCTTTCAGGCATCCCTGCTAAGCCTTTCTGCGAGTTCCTGGCCTCCTGCACTCCAGTCAGCCCAGCTCGAGGCTGTCCACCTCCCTCTGGATACATCTTTCACCTCATTTCTGCCATGGCCCACACCCACTGCAGCCTTGATCTTTCTGAAACACTGAGGGTCAGACAGATCCCCCTGTTATATGCTGGCACCTTGGCAGGCTTCAGGCAACTCACTCAACTCTTTTTCCTTTGATCAGAGACTATACACCTTTCCTCTTAGATTCACAGAAAGCAATAGTAGACACAGATGGATTTCACTGTTTTCCTGCCTCTATACAGACTGATGGGACCACATATATTCTACCTTGGACAAGCCTGAAAACAATAATAACAACAGAATATATTTCACTGTCTCTTTGCCTCTCTTTGAAAGTGGAGGATGGATCAACAACAAGGTCTTACTGTATAGCATAGGGAACTATATCCAATATCCTGTGATAAACCATAACGCAAAAGAGTATTTTTAAAAATGTGTATATATACGTATAACTGAATCACTTTGCTGCACAGCAGAAATTAACACAACACTGTAAGTCAACTATACTTCAATTTAAAAATATTGATTAAAAAATGAAATAAAGATTAAAATTGAGGAAATCAAGCAAAAGAGACTAAGACAAAAATATCACACATAAAAATGATATTGGAAATGAGAACAAGTGATCTATAAAATGAAAGTGATGAGACATCTATGAACACGTTTTTGCCAATAAATTAAAAAATAGATGAAATTGAGAAAAAAAAAAAGAAACTGGAGGGGATCCCAGTTTTCATTGAGTCGCCATTCCCAACAGAGCCTCCATCCTCCGTGCTATGTTAGCAATTGAGAGGTCTTCTGCCCGTGACTATAGTGTCGCCGCCGCTCTTCTTGCCCCTCCAGTGGCTGCGCTTTCCTCAGGCTCTTATTACTGTGCTGGATCCCTCCAGGCCATGGCCACTCTCACAGGGTCCTCCCTAGTTCCGATCATGGGCGCTATCCCTCAGAGGGCAAGTGTTTGGTGAAAAATTCCTCAAGAGATGGTTTCCCACCTTGTGTTGTTGCTACCCCCTCAAAAGAACTCTGGCTTGGGCTCTTCTCAACCCTGTGGGTCTGTGGCCAAAACATCTGCCAACTCTCAAGAGCCCCTCCCGCTCTCAAGAACGTGAAATAAGGGTCCACTCTCCCTCACGTAACCAAAGAGCCATTTTCCAGAGACATCCGGGTGGTGTAATGGGCTCATTGTCCTACAGCCGACTGTGCTCTTCTCTCTGACCCTTAGTCAGCCCACCCCGACCCCCAGCTCCCCAGGCCAAGCAACTGTTGCTTTCCTACATATATGTAGAGTCTGAGCACATTAGGTGGGTGGCTGTCTGGGCTCTTGGATCTTTGTGAGCCTGTCTGCTTGCTACACAGAGGAAAAGGACAGATCGAAAACAGCACAGAGTGAGTGAAATGCTCAGTGTGTGGGTTCACTAAAAGACACCCAATGCCCCCTCCTTTTTTTTTTTTTTTTTTCCCTGTGGCATGTGGGATCTTAGTTCCCCACCAGGGATCAAACCCGCGCACCCTGCAGTGGAAGCACGAATCTTAACAACTGGACCGCCAGGGAAGTCCCCATGCCCCCTCCTATATAATCTGTTGGAACATTTCAATTTTCCATGGTGCCTTCCTGGATTTTTGGCGACTGCAAGACAGCCCCTGGCTATCCATGCAGCAGCATGAGTGGTGTGGCTAGGACACCCCTGACGAATGGGTGTCCCAATCTTATCGGGGCCACCCTCACAGATATCCAAGAAAATGGGACATGCAGGACTCGTTCTGTGAGGGTGCTGTCTGCTTCATTCCACGAAGAGGAAAGTGGCAGATATGGGGGAGCCCTGCCCAATGCGTTCACGACGCAGTTCTCCCTCCTCCCTCACCACCTTCAGACTCCTAAGTCCAACCTCTACGAAGGGGTCAGCTCTCCAGCTCATTCAAAACTCTGTCTCCTTACCCTGTGCCCACACACAGTGTTTCCCTTGGATGCAAACTTGGTAGTGCCTCCCTGATGGATGAGTGGGTATTCTTTCACCTTCCAAAGACTCCCACCCTTTCCGTGTACTTACTCTCAGATCTCTCTCTCTCCTTCAGATATGCTCCTGGAAAAGAACCAGATCTGCCCACTTCCATGAAGAGGTGAGTGACTGAGGGGGATTCGAAGAGGAAATCTATCGAAGGGGAGAAAAGAGAGAAAGCAGCCACCAGATGTGACAAACGGGCAGCGCCACAGATTCCAGCCGTGTCCCAGGCGCCCCTGACAAGATATTCCTTCTGTGGCCTCTCTGGATGGAGCTCCGTTCATGAGATTTCTTCTTAGATGACAGTAATGGGCGTCCTTTGAGGCACTGGCCTCACTGGCCCCAGAGTCTCCCTCAGGCTCCAGGCTGAGGACTCAGAACAATTGGGCCCCCACTATAGAATTTAAAGAATCTTTCATTCAAAAATACATACATACATACATACATACCTGTCGAGCCCCGTGAAACTTCCCTACATGACCTGACCAGGCCGTGATGGCCATCTCCGCCCCTTGACATCTGTACACTGAAGGGCAGTGTGTCTAATTCCCTAGACTTCCTGGGACCTTGCCTTCTCAGGCCCTCACAGCTCCTGCCCTGCAGAACAATCAGTACCATCAGCTAAGTTTCCCCACGTCATTAAAATCGGTACCTGCACACTGCTAAGTAGAAATGAACGAGTGAGTGTAAATATGAGGAACCTCAGAAAGCAGGCACACAGAAAGCAGTCCGAAAATACGATTCTGTCACAGAACCCTAGGAGTCTCACAGAAGTCATTCACCGGGCCCAGCTCTCGAGCACGTCCCTGTGTTCCCCTGGCCCATCCTGGAGACTGGGGTTTCCTCTGTGATAGCCATCCAAAGCTTCCTACTGGAAACCCTGGTCCAGAGGGTCCAGGCCCTGCTTCGATCATTTGTAATCAATTTCTCGCTACCAACCTTAGTGCATAACTTTGGGTTTGGAGTTTTTCCTCTTACGAAAAAGAAGCAAACCACGCCTCAGAGGTCGTGACTCAGTTTCCCCCTGTAGTTTGCTCTTGATTCTCCACTTGACAAGAGAGGTTCACAGTTTACACCGAATGGACAGAGCCCACAGTCCCCTGAGGTTCTGACTCCGGCACTGGGCTTCAGGAGCTCCCCCAGGCTTGAGCAGGGGGCAGGGCTTTTATAGATGGAGGGAGGGGGCTACATGCAGAAACAGTACAGTCAGCTCTGACCGTCATCTTGAAATTGGTCACGTGGTGGTCTGACCAGAGTCATCTTGATTGTTTTAAGTACAGTTAATCTTCAGTTCCAGGGTCGTAGCAGATGGGGTTCCCTCATGGGTATCTGCAAAAGCAATCTACTCTCGTCCCCTCTCTGACTTCACGACCTCAAGCCCCATGAGATCTTTTCGACTGACAGACCCTGCATGAGATTCTGCCAGGTCCTTGGCAACGCGTTGCCTCTTAAATCAAAGAGATGAGACTCTTGCTGGGGCAGCATCTGCTAATGGTTCACCACGATTGTCTCTTTCTTCTTCTGAGTCCAACCTTAGATTTTATTTCCTAGCCTCCTTGAAAGTTGTGTGGGACATTGTGTACCACAGCCAGATCTGGCCCGCAAATCCTCTCACTTGCCCCTCAGCTATTCCCTCCTCTCTCATTGGTGCTCACCGGGATGGAGACGATCGTGGCTATTTGGGAAGCTGTAGATGGGAGAGCTGGCTCCTGAGTGACTGCGTGGAGGAGAGCCACCCTCAGACCCGGAACACAGCTTGCCTGGTACATGGGTACGAAGTAAAAATGTTGACTTTATCATTTGGGGATCTGTTTGTTACAGCAGTTTAGCCTACCTTAAGAAATATTTGTAAAAACTCACTTTTGCTCAGTTTTGTACCCATAGATGCCCCAGGCATGCTTCTCAGGCTTCTGGCCCCGCTCTTGAGAGCTCTGAAAAAATGTCACCCTTCTGAACCCGTGATGGAAAATTCTATCGTCGGAAATATTTTCACTGATGATGGTCATTAGCCCTTTCGGGCCATTAGTCTAAGGCAATGGACTAATTGAACTGAATCCAAAAAAGATTCAAGCCCTTCCCAAGTGGGAAGGGCTCATTCAGAGTCATCAGAGGGGGGCAGGAAAGGGAGACTAATTTTTTTTAATTTTTAATTTTATATTGGACTATAGTTGATTTACAATGTTGTGTTAGTTTCAGGTGTACAGCAAAGTGATTTAGTTATACATATTCATATAGCTATTCTTTTTTGGGTTCTTTTCCCATGTAGGTTATTACAGAGTATTGAGTAGGAAAAGGAGACTTCAGATTGCTGTGTCCTCAGTTGTGCCAGGAAGTTTTCAACTTGAAGCTCTTTACCAGAAATGAAGACTTTTCACTTTACATTTCATTTTTAGTATTAAAAATTTCAGCATGAGGAAGAAGGCGGCGGATGGGCCCTCCAGCAGCCTGTGTGCCTGACTCAGCTCCTCCTGCCAACTCCCTGACTTCAGATACCTGACTTCGGAGGAACGTAGCCCTGGCTGTGACCGCCCCTGCCCTCCACACTGGATCAGTCTGACTGGTCGCCCAGCACCACACAACCTGACATTGCCATGACCTTGCAAACCTCTCACTCCTGAATCAGTTGTCCCAAACATTTTATTCTGGACTCCTAATTGGTGGAGACGTACAGCCTGTGTACACACATCCAGAAGCCTCCCAAATACATCCACACCTTCCCTGTAACCTTCTCAATGCCTCTAGCAGGAGAGATTGTGATCATCTCTCTTACCTGAGGGTGTCAAAGACTTGGTGGGAAAAAGCTTCTAGTACAGGGACAGAAAGGAGGCACCAGATCTAAGGTCACAGACGTCCCAGCCTTTATCAGCTCTTATGGCCACCAGGACACCTACTCTTGCCCTTGAGTGCTCTGGCCACAAGTCACTCTAATTTGTCCCAAGGACAAAGGACCTGTCCCTGGCTAGGCCACGCTAACTGCGTTTGGTGCCCTGCCACCACGTTCCCAGCCTGGTTCCGAAAATCTGCTACAGCAACTTCATTGCACATTTGTTGTGTTTAACTAACAGCTTGGAGGCTGCCTTTTTAAAGACTCCAAAACAAACACTTGGAGATCCTAGCTCAGATCTTGCCAGTTTTTGTCATTTTGCATTTCTGTCTCTACCGGGACCAAGATGCCGTACAGTGAAGGTGATGGGCAATGAGAGGCAGCAGCGTGAGTTCTTCCTGACTACGTCCCACGATGTCCTTCCGAAGCAGGCAGGCCTGAAGGTATGTGTAGACCACAGCGAGGTAGCAGGTGGAGAGGTACTTCCTGAGCCCTGAGTAGGAATCAGTTCTCCAGACAAACTCTGTTAGCTTTTGAGAAATATTTGACCTCTTGATTGGCACACACACACATTTTCCTTTGGACCCGAGTGGGGTTACTCTGTGTAGCTTGAACTTATTATTTTCCTAGACATCAATTTGGGGGACATCTTGGCTCAAAATAATTTCCCCGTTCAATGGGAATGTACCCCTTTCCAGGGATCGAGTTCCTACCCCTCACATCAGGGCCCTGAGGCCCTTGCGCATTCATCCAAAAGTAAGCATCTAATGTAAACCCGTCCTATCACTGTGCTTCCCAAGGAGTTTTCAACTGATGATGGGGAGCGGGGAGCATTTTGTCACTGTGGGGAAAGGCAGACGTTCTCCGAGCTCCCATTCCTAGCCACTGCCATGTCAAAGAGGCCGGGAAGCAACGAGTCCAACCCTGAGACAAAAGCAGAGTCAGATTGCTGACACTCTTTGAGTCCTTCCTCTGGTTTTCCCTGCATCCCAGCAGCAGCTCTGGTCTTCTTATCGTTGTGTAAGATGCCTTAATAGCTGGTCTAATATATTTTTTTTCTTCTAGCCTCAGCTGGTTGGAGTTTGGTTTCTATGGCTTACAGTCAGGCCCTTTTTGTCTTCTGTATTTATTCATTTCTTTATTTCTTTATTTTGAAAGCTGTACACTTTATTTTATTTTTGGCCACACCACGCAGCTTGCGAGGTCTTAGTTCCCCGACCAGGGATCGCACCCGTGACCCCTGCAGTGGAAGCGCAGAGTCGTAACCACTGGACCACCAGGGAAGTCCCTGCTTTCCATATTTATTAATGTCTATTACAGCTACTGTTCCTTTTGAGAAACACCTTCGTGAAGAGATTTGTGTGACGAATCAAAATCATGGCCTGCTGCCATGATTGTGTGCCACTCATGCTACATTCAGAGTATGTGTTCTCTTCTAATGCGGTTTTGGTGCAAATTCCTACCAGGCTAGGACAGACCTTACAGGTGGTTGTGGCTGCCTGGGTTTAATCACTGAGGGAACAGGTAGATTTTCAGATAAGACATGAGAACTGAGAAATCAAACCTTAGGTGCTGTATCTGCTGGGGCCTCGCTCTTTGGTGTCAGGACTTCAAACAACCCAGGCGTCTTGAGTGTGTTCCTTGGTGGTGGAGGGAATGGTGGGAAGAGGGCCTTTGTTACATGGAGTTACTCAGGACCAATGAGCAGTGCTTTCAACCATTTTTGATCAGGTCCCACATTAGAACATTTTACTTATATTGTAACCACACACACACACATATATAAGTATTGTTTTGTGAATTTTTTTCTTTTGATTAAATACATGTGTATATATATAAACACATATACATAATCCAAAGAAAACTTCACAAAAGAATACTTACATTTATGATGTACGGCACACTCTATTTTTTATTCCATTTCTGTAAAACATGTTTCTAAAATTGATCTTACAACTCAGTAGTTCTCAGACCTTTGGGTCTCAGGACTCCCATACATTCTTAAAGTTTGAGGATACCAAAGAGGTTGTGTTTATGAGAGTTACAGCTATTGATGTTTAATGTATTAGAAACGAACAATGAGAGGGTTTTTTTGCTTTTGTTTTTTGGCCCCGACCAGGGATTGTTCCTGGGGCCACGGCAGTGAAAGCGCCAAGTCCTAACCACTGGACCACCAGAGAACTCCCTGAGGGTTTTTTAAATACAAGAATACACAAACTCATATCCTATTACCTGACAGAGTAATGGCATCACCATGCGTCCTTCAACCTCTGGAAAATGCCACCGTACACTTGAGAATGAGAGAATGAGAGTGAAACAGGCAAATGAGAGCTTAGTATTATGATGAGAATAGTTTTGACCTCATGAATTCCCTGAAAGAGTCTCAGAGACACCGGGTCGCCTGGACCACACTTTGGGAATTTCTGTACTAATAGGTTGTGACCCAGACTTTGAAAAACATGAACCTAGAAAAAGCCTAGACTGATTTTGGACAAAGTGAACCAGTAAATCCAATTAGCTAAATTTCCTTCTCCATGTTTCCCTCTTGTTCTTCCTGAGAGAGGAGGGTATTATGGTTAATTCCCCAACAACGATTTCATGTAAGATAGTTAATCTAAGCCAATCCGTGCACCGCATTCCCCTGGCAACAGGGCCACGAGCATCATATGCCCTGGGTTGCCTCCATCAGACTAAAGAGAATTTAAATTCCATGATTGAGGGAGAGGTTTGCTCTCTCTGTGGATGTGAACAAGGGATACTACTGGCAAAACACAGTGTTTACAAATGCTGTTGCAAACAGAGTGGGGATATGAGGAAAAAAAAAAAAACCAACCTGGGAGTTTGATGACACTGAGCTAATTACATCTTGCCTGGGGCCTCCTTTATCTCCAGTGGGCTTTGCAGCTCTGTGAGAAAACACATTTCCTTATTGTTAGAGTTGGGGATTTCTGTTACTTGCAGTAAAAAAACATATTGACACACTGAGATTTTAGGGAAGTCTTGTTAAATATCCCATCCTGTACTCTGCTGGTTACAGAGTATTTTAAAGGACACATTGTGTGTGATCCTACCTAGCAGAGAACCAGCAAGTTGGGAGTTGAGGTAATTAGATCAAGTTGATCAGGGGGCAGGAGCTAGGGTTTCAAGGACTGGTTGCCCCTTCCTTATGCGTATTCTTTTTTTTTTTTTTTTTTCGTATTCTTTTATTTATAGCTTTGTGGCAAGAAAAGTTGTATTTTATTAATGCAGGCACTCGAGTCCCAGGCATTCATTTTATAAACATCTGTTTTTGTGACTTGCTCAGATGTGGCTTCTTTAGACACCCATCCTAGCCTCCAGCACACTACATTGTAAGCATCTATCTACCCAATTAGACTGAGCTCCTTGAGGGCAGGGATTCAGTTTTATTCATCTTTGTAGACCCTAGGACTCTTCATTGACCGATACAAAATACGTTCACAGTAAATGTTTCTTGAAAGAATAAATGGGGGGCTTACCTCATAGCGCAGAGGTTAAGAATCCGCCTGCCAATGCAGGGGACACGGGTTTGAGCCCTTGTCCCAGAAGATCCCACACGCCACGGAGCAACTAAGCCCGTGCACCACAACTGCTGAGCCTGCACTCTAGAGCCTGTGAGCCACAACTTCTGAGCCCCCGTGCCACAACTACTGAAGCCTGCGTGCCTAGAGCCCGTGCTCCACAACAAGAGAAGCCACCGCAATGAGAAGCCCGCGCACCGCAACGAAGAGCAGCCCCCGCTCTCCGCAACTAGAGAAAGCCCGTGCGCAGCAACGAAGACCCAACGCAGCCAAAAATAAATTAATTAATTGATTAATTTAAAAAATAAAAGAATAAATGAATGATAATGAAACACACTCTTGTAATGCAGGAGTCAGCAAACTACAGACCATGGACCAAGTCTGGTCCGTGGTCTGCTTTTCTATGGCCCAGGAGCTAAAAATTTTTAAATGGCTGAAAACTCAAAAGAGGAGTCATATTTTATACTATGTGAGAATTACATGATATTCAAATTTCAGTGTCCTAAACTTTTATTAGAACACATCTTCACTCATTCATTTACATATTATCGACATTTTTGCACTACAACATCAGAGATGAGTAGTTGCCACAGAGACCAACGGCCCACAGAGATTAAAATATTTACTGATTTTTACAGAAAACGTTTGCCAACCTGTAACGTTGTAATGTTTCCTGGTTTGTTTGTTTTTGACAGAGGTGTGGCCTTTAGTCTCATTTTTTAAGTTCAATCTTCATTTATCTTAGTCACGTTGCCAAATAACATGCAAGGTGAAGAAGCATTTGACAATTATTTGGTAATACCTGATTAGTGGAGAAAGGAAGGAACACTAAATTTAAATAGAGAATGAAATATCCACTCAGATTTGAATTATACAAATTACTTAGATTCACTGACGAAATAAATATTTTAAATATCTAGTATCACTGTTACTTAATTCTGAGGACATCTGATTTGACCACATTAAATTTTAATATTTTTAAACTGACAAAAGCCCAATATGTTGCCGAGTAGTTAAACCTCACTTAATACAAGGGTTAGAAGTCTTATTCTAAATATTGCATTGACGTATTTTGTATCAGTAATTAATGCATGGATGTACTAGAATGTATTTTGTATCAGGAAATGATGTATTGATATATCAAAAAATACTTTATAAGGTATATACAAAATTATTTATACTGATTTTAAATGATAATTGTGTAAAAACAATATACTCACATTTAGCAATTGTTACTGATATGGGGGGAGATGAATGACTTTTCTTCTTTCTTGTATTTACCAATTTTTCTCTATTTTGCCTTTTTATAATTACCAAGAGTTGTAAAATACTACATGATTTGACCAATTCAAAATAAAATTCCTTTAATCCCTGTGAACTTGTTTCACATTTACTTTCCTGCCCGCATACTCCAAGAGATCTCTGATGTGGAAAGGACTAAACCTGAGGTCTAGTGCCTTGAAAAGAAGACACAAGAGCCAAGAATAAAATTAGAGGCAGGGCCAACTTTCCACACGAGGAAGTCTACTTACCATTCTTGGAGGGGTGGGGAATACACAAAGGCCCTTGAAATGGAAAAAAAAAAAGGTCACAGTTGAACTAATTAAATACAACACCACTTACTTGCCCTATGGGGGCATTCTCTCCGGGTATAATGGGAGGGAATTATTTTAGCAACTTCCAAGGAAACAATACATACTTATATATTGTTAAGTCTCTAAAGTAATATTAGAGAGGAAACAGGTTCAGGTCATCATTTTACATTTCAGGGCAAAACCTGATTATGAGATGAATTTTTTTAAAATTCTAGAAACAGGCAAAGTAGCTGTTTTCTTTCATCTTTCCCACTCTACCAACCTTGACCAGGAAGGGAAATGATGAACCTTTTGAGAGTTAATGTATTCAATAACTCCTTTTTCAAGTAGATCAAGAAAGGCAAATGTGAGAAATGCTTGGAAAGCCAACCGATGACTGGCTGATATTTTTTATAAAGAAAAATTGTTAATTCGCTGTGAAGGAAAATGTGTAATAATTTACCAGCTGTTGGAATTGTTTAATAACAGCACTTGCATGACATGAATTGTTATTCTAAATAACATATGGCCTGGATGCGGAAAAGGTAAGCTGTCAAACAGAACCTTGCGCTTTGTTATTCCCTGCGGCAAACTGCGACCGGATCACCAACCCTGTTTCCTCTTCTTTCTGGGCACGCGGCTATCTGCTATTTTCCAGTCCCCTTTGGGCTTCTGTGTGGACACAGGACTGACTTCCGGCCAGCAGAACGTGGGTAGAAGTGATGCATGCCTCTTTCAAGCCCGACAGCCCTCATACCTGCAATGTTCCATTTTTCTTCTGCTGACTGAATGGAGAGGATTCCGCCTGACCAGGAACGCCCACACTGGACTGCGGTGGGACCGTTAGTCTGTCCTGTACATGTTCCCATGTTCACGAGGGTGTTAACTCCCTGCAAATGGCTGAATCTGATCTGCCTATAAGCAGACAACTGAAACCACGCGGCCAGTTTCTCTGACTTAAGAACAATCTTGCCAAAGAGGGTCTTTCAAATTCAAACCAGGCTTCTCCTAACATTCAAAAGTACCACTGATGGGAAAATTGTTTTCTTCATTATGATTAACTCAAGACAGAGGCAGTGACATGGGCACTGCCAATTCTCCACTAGATAAGATCTTTGGCGACACTCTAGTTGGTTTGGAATAGCTCGAAATTTTTGGTTCAGATTTAATCTGGTCATTTGCAGATAAAGTAGGAACGATCATACATATGGCCCTAACATAATTATCAATCTCTTACAAAAACATTTTTTCGGTCAAGAACAAATCTCTTAAGTCATTTTACACAATCCCTTCTCATTAGGCAAGATGGATTATCTGGAAGATCAGGGAAACTGACCTCAGAAATTTCACTGCTCTTGTGGTTTTTAGACATATTATTACCCTGTGGGGATGGAGAGGGGTCAGTTAGCGTCTTCTACAAACTAACTCCTCAAAGACAACCAACAATGTGTTTTCACCAATGAAGTTTGACCTGGTCAAATTCTTTTCTTCCTTGAATGAAAGTCATTAGTATTCATTAATCCAAGCTGTTCAGTACTCTTAAGTTCTGATCATTTGGATCTTGGCATACTAAAAAAAAAAAAGAAAGGTATTTAATCAAAGGAAGCCAAAGGAAGCCAACTCAGACAAGAATAGGATACCTCACACCAAAGCGACATTAAATGTTTTTTATTGAACAAAAAAAATAAAACATGGAAGTGGAATTCACTGAGCAAAAGCAACTCACCAGGTGGAGCTGCTATACTTTGTGCTAAATAATCTTATGAACTGAGTATACAGAATACATATAATATGTAAGTTACCTCAACAGCAAAGGAGAAGGTGTAGATTACAGTTTTGGAAGGAAAAATTTGGCCAAATGACAAATTTAGTTGCTCAAAATTTCTAGCCCTTATTCACCTAAATTCAGTATGAATCTACATACGTGCATTCAGTACGTGCATACTGAATTCCCATTTTAATGGAAGCTGCTTTTTGGAAGAAATTTCAAAGTTTTCTTTTTTGCATTTGTTTGACGTGCTACTCAGTTTTTAAAATTCTTCTATTTGATATATGTGTGTGTATATATTTATACACACTTAAAAAACCCCAAAGCCTTGCTTACAAGTTGAGGGGTCATGCTGTTTTTTTAAATTAATATTCGTGAATTGCAATTATTCTTTCTCCTGTGTGTCTAAGAAACTTGATGTGTTCTCAATGTAGCCCACAGACAGGTGGGCTGACAGATGTGTCAAAAATACTTTATGAAAAGAGGGAGGTGGCTCATGCCAGTTGGCAACCTTTTGTCTATTGTTTCCTGTTGGAGCGGGCTACCTCCCTTTCACATCTCACGATCAAAGGTGAAAGGAAAACTTTTTACTTGGAAGCCTAGTTAGCACAGTTGTACATTTACTATAATCCACCTTCAACTTGGTTTCTTGGGCTTTCTAATGTAAGATGACAAATACCTTACACCCAGTACACAGCATCAAAAAAGTACTGCAGAAACATCTTATAGACAATACCTTGCCTTGCTTTTTTTTTTTTTTTTTTTCTCCTCGTATGTTAAACATCAGCTTCTATGGGATACATTTCCAGAATGGTTTTGTTACCACTTTATAAACACTCAAAGCCAAACAAACAGCACAAAGAACATCAATGTCGTCTTTTTTCCAATATTTGTATCAATTACTGGAGGCTAATCCTAACATACACTACTTAAGGGGGAGGGCGAAAGAAGAGAATTCATGACACGTTGCAAAGATAGGACTACAGCATCTTAGTTGTAGGGACGATCTTAAGGTGCAGAAAGAGGGGACTCTCTAGAAGGTGATGGTGTGGTTTCTTCAGGTGGAAAAACTGTGAGTGTGCAAGCTCGGATGCCACCCAGGGACTCCGGGAGATCAAAAACCTTATGCCATTCATCTTTATCTGGATCATATTTCTGTACTATCTCTACCATACAACGATTATTCCACGAATACCCACCAACCACGTAGATTTTATTTTCAAAGACAGCGACCCCAACATCACTCTGCCCTCTTAACATGGCAGCAATTGGGGTCCACTGGTCAAGGATCGGTGAGTAGTATTCACAGCTTAGGACATCATCATAATCGCTTGTTCCTCTGAAATGATTGCCACCAATGACATACAGCCTTTCTCCCACTGTACACATGCAATGCAGACCTCTGACAGTGGTCATTGGCGCCTTCTGGATCCATTTGTCAGTATCAGGGTCAAAGCACATGAGCTCCTTTTGGAAAGTGTCATGAGTAATTCCTCCTAAAGGATGAAAATTATAGGCATGAGGTAAACAGATTATTATAAAAATGCAAAAGCAAATAGGAGGCTCTCTGTCACAGGTCACAGATAATTAACTTCTATCCAGGTATTATGACATTTTAGAGCTTATCAACCTTGTTCTTATAAATGTCTCCCTGCTATACTTTCTCTGGATTAAAAATAAAGAAAATAACATTTTCATCTCCTCAAAGAACAAAAATGCAGCTTATATTATTGTAATGGCTTTCTCAAACAGAGATCCATGGGATTTAAGAGGCTTTATAGAATGAAAATATATTTTGGCCACTCTTAGAGTTGGGTTTACAGGAAATCCCAACTACAAAGCATCATTCACTCCTGCTGCACCTCTGGGTGCTGAGCACAGGGCTAGGGCACTTTAAATCCTAGGTGCCCGTTTCCTCATTTGTCAAATAAGAATGTCCACTCTAGTTCTCTCATTAGGATTGTGACTATGAATTGAAATAAATCACAATGCTTTGGAAAAGTCGAAAGTATTGTACAAATGTACAAGCTTATACGAATATTCGGAACTGATTATTTTTGTAGAGTTTTGGGTGGGTAGGGTGAGGGTGGGTAATGTCCTCTCTTAAAAAGCTAAAGAATTAGAATGCTGAATATATATGGAATTTTGTATGTACAGCAATTCGTTGTTGCTCTATTGAGTCTATATCATCTACAAAGTATATTCTTAGAGCACATCTAAATCAGTCTGTACAATGAAAGTATCAGACTATATATTCTGCAGATTAGGGAGAAAACTAAACTAATCTTTAGCCATATCATTCAAAGCTCTATTGTCTGGTGGCCAGATGACAATCAATTTTTTTTCTGCTTTTAGATATTTTTTCTGTACTTCACTGAATTGCCAGCAAGCAAAACAGTGCTCTTTGGTTTGAAACTCAGCTGTGGTTCCTAGCCTACTCTTGACTGGGAAGTTCATTTGTGCAATGTATCCTAGTTATGCCAAAGCACCACTAGAACAATTCGAATGTCATTTTCTTCCCCCCAGAGGACTTGGAGCTCTCCTTATAATGGCATAGCAGCTACACGCGTAAAATAGGTGGATGGTGTAAATCATTGATTAGTGGAGCATATGATTTCCTGGATGGCTCTTTCAATATAAGACGTCCCATAGTTGCTCATATATTTAACACCAGAAACCTGCCAATCAATCATACACTACAGGCCTTTCCCTGATCCTTCTTCATTACAGATTTCATAAGGCAGCGTCCAGAGACTCAGACCACAAACATCACCTTATCGCCTTTGTTCTCTAATAGCGTAACTGCTGGCCTGGCACTGGCAGGTCTTCAAAAGGGGGAAAATTGTCAGAGGTAGACTGTGTCAGGGCCAAATGGTAAGAAGCTGACTAACGGAATAAAATTTCAATACCTGAAGTGAACGTTACATTAAAATAAGACTCCTTCCTAAATTCTACGGAAGGATGATTTGAACGCCAACAGTTTGAGAATGAAAGTTGTTACTGGGACACTGAGCCAACTGCAGCCGTTTCAGAATTTTTTATTAGAAAAATATATGTGCATGTGGCCAAAATACAGGTAATCGGCACAGAATTATTTATGCAATGACACCATAGTAGAACCCATTATAATGCTAAGGACAAGAGAAACATGTATTATGGGTTGCACTAAATGAGAGAATGAACATTATTATGCATTATATGTATATTGGTAGCAAGTTTTATGCACAGTAGAGCTTATATGTTACATAATGATATATTTCCTCATAGAGTTTAGCTAAATTCTGAATAAAAATGAATTAAACGTTGTTATAGAGAATATGAATGGTGGTTATTAGAGCACCGAGTTATTGGAGTACAGAGTATGGGGACTGAAAGGCAAGCTGGAGAAGCTGAAAGCTTTCCAATTTCTTCTAAGTAAGGTATTTACAGTAGGATTGGTTTGCTGCTAGTCTTATAAACTTATAAAATGCCAAAGGATTCATATGCAAATGTACACACAAAATATATTCTAAAATCAATACAAATTATATTTTGGTTATCCATTTCTGGGATTATTATTAACACCAGATGGAAAGATGGCAACATAGCTAAAAGTCTATGTATTATATTAATTGCATTTGCAATTATTTACCTGAAATATACATTACGCCTCCATACACAGTTCCAGCATGGCCATAGTGGGGCTCACTCATTTTGGCAACGTAGGTCCATTCATTTGTTCTTGGATTGTAACATTCTACTGTAGCTGTTGTTTAAAAAATAAAAAGAATTAATGAATTTAAAAAAATGATTTATAATTTCAAATTTAGCAATTAATTATTTTTCCTTTTAGGTGGAACAATAATAATATCCAAATAACTGAAATATTTCTATTATAGCTATGAGATATTCTTTGGGGGTCACTTATATTAATTATTGACGTTATGTTAAAAATATGAACCATTAATACATTGATACATGTTACATCAGACGAGCTACGTAATGTAATAAGGTAACATTTCTGTCGCTGCAGAAATCACTAGGATTTCTTTTCTTCTAGGATCTTGTTACATCTTTGTAATCTGACATTTCTCCCATTTCTTTGCTCTAAATATGTGGGAAGAAAAGATGAAAACAATCACAAGGAAGAAAAACACTTCGATTCTATATGACACACCATATAGGAAACAAAGGTTAACAAATACGAAGCAAAAATTTAAGTTGAAAATGAAGGTATGCACACTGCCTGGTGTATGTTTTGATGCCTATTGCGTTATTTTATATCCAGACTACAAAATGGACACTGACAATAATTTTTCAGTATTTACACATTAAAGCCAATAGCTTGTATATAACCACCCAATACCGTTGTAGCCAGTACTGCTCTTAACTTGAAGATGATTAGCAGCATAATATGAAGTTAAGATTTTTATTAGGGGTACTTCCTCTCAGTAACAAATTTATCATCTTTAACACAAAGTATTTGAGAAGGGGCCTCATCTTACTTAAATATCAATCTGTTATAACCTCAAGACTAGAACAATGACAGAAAATGTGATCTTTTTTAAAAGGCAGAAAAACAATAGGGATGTTAGGAGGACTCTGGTCAAAAGTACAACATCTAGATTGACTTGAAAAGTTTATACTATTTATTGCAGATGCTGCCACTTGCTAACCCAAATGCTTATCTCCACTAACCCTGCTTTTTTCTTACTAACAGAACCACAACACTGCTCAGGAAAGCACTGTGCCCAACTCAAAATAAAATTCAAATTAGCAGGTTCCCTTGAAGCTGGAATTGATGATATGATACAGTTGTAGGCAATGGAATGGAAACAGGAGGATACTGAGTGGGGCTATTTGATCAAGCCACCAGAATAAAATTTGGCTACTTGCAGCCAAATGCAATCCTAATTGATGAATCATCCTTTGAACAAGTTTTCCTATTTAAGAAAACAACAGGGCTTCCCTGGTGGCGCAGTGGTTGAGAATCTGCCTGCCAATGCAGGGGACACAGGTTCGAGCCCTAGTCTGGGAAGATCCCACATGCCGCGGAGCAACTGGGCCCGTGAGCCACACCTACTGAGCCTGCGCGTCTGGAGCCTGTGCTCCACAACAAGAGAGGCCGCGACAGTGAGAGGCCCGCGCACCGTGATGAAGAGTGGCCCCCGCTTGCCACAACTAGAGAAACCCCTCGCACAGAAACGAAGACCCAACACAGCCAAAAATAAATAAATTAATTAATTAATTAAAAAAGTATATATATTAAAGTGATGGAAAGATACTTAGCAAAACTGTTAAAAAAAAAAGAAAACAACAGTAATGTGAGAACAGGCAAAACTAGAGAGAGAGAGAGATTAATTTTCTACTCTCTTCAATAACTTCATTTCATCAAATTCACTACATGAACTACTTATTTCTCCTCTAACAACACCTGTATTATACCACTTCTCATATCCCTTTACTGATTTCCTTTTCTACTTTAGTTTTGAATTTTCAGTCTTATTTCAAAGGCTTTTAACTGTTCTCTTTTTTTTAATCTCTTGTTAGTTTTGTTCATTGCTTCAGGCTTGGACCCTTACCAACTCTATTTCTTCTAAACCTTCCCATCAGGTAGCAAGATCCTGCAAAATCTTGCCCCCAAATAGGGCTATTTCCACAATTAATGGCAAACTAAAACTGTTTGCTCCAATACTGTTTGTGACTATTTTCAGCCACTGGATGTCATTCATTCATTCATTTATTTATTTATTTATTTATTTATTTATTTATGGCTGTGGTGGGTCCTCGTTGCTGCACGCAAGCTTTCTCTAGTTGCGGTGAGCGGGGGCTACTCTTCATTGTGGTGCGTGGGCTTCTCATTGCTGTGGCTTCTCTTGTTGCGGAGCACGGGCTCTAGGTGTGCGGGCTTCAGTAGTTGTGGCACACAGGCTTAGTTGCTCTGCAGCATGTGAGATCTTCCCGGACCAGGGCTCAAACCCATGTCCCCTGCATTGGCAGGAGGATTCTTAACCACTGCGCCACCAGGGAAGTCCTGGATGTCTTCTTGAATGTTCAGTTCCATTTGCCTTCAGCATGACTTTTGCCTAATTGACAAGCAAAATCCTCCTGAATGTATATCATTATCTCCCTCTCTACACTTACAGAGGATCTACTATATTGACTGGCATCAGCAAAGTAATTAATGGTAGGGTTTTATCTGATAAAAGAATGTAGTCTAATCACACATCCTATCAGAAGGGTTTTAAAGACTTCTTTCCATCTATTTGATGTCAAAGGTAGCTTTTACTCCAGTTCTATACTTTTCTTAATGAAGAATTCTGCCTTGAACTTTGAAATTTCTAGACTGTTACACTCTTTCCTCTAATTCAATCTGTTCTGATGCAGTCTGCATTAGTTTCCTCTTATTCTTTTTATAGGGAGCTAGAATCTGAATAGCTATTCACTCTTTACGATTATTAAAATTTTCCTATGTAGAAAGATAATGCTGTTCTTCTATCACTGAGTTAATTGCATTTTTTTGGTAATGGGGGTTATAAGAATCCATCTATACTTTCTCATACAGGGGTCCCTGAAGTGTAAGATGGCTATTAATCACCAATAACACAACAAGTATATAATAGTTCATCATCCCTAAACTTGTCTTCTTCCAGCTAGATAACCCATCTCCTTTAGCTTTTCCCATCATTTAATCTTTACTGTCAAACCTTTGGCTTTCTCTGTGCAGGATTGTTATTGTTATTAGTAAAATCAATATATTTAGTTTTAAAATAGAATATATCTAATTAACAAGTCTATATATTGATACCAGCCCTTAGTTCTATTTTCCATATTTACAAGGCAATGAGATGTTAGTGCCAACCACCTCGATAGGGGGAGGGGACACGGGATGAGCAAGCAAGGAGTTGGAGCCACAAAGAAGTGAGTCCATCACAGTCTATGACAGGTGGGGATGGTAATGAGGTAACTGGGAAAATCCAGAACAGGGGAGGTCAGGCAAACTACAGCCTGTAAGCCAAATCCAGTACGTCGTCTGCTTTTGTATGGCCCACAGGATAAAAATATGAATGGCTTTTACATTTTTTAAAAAAATTTTATTTATTAATTTATTTATGGCTGTGTTGGGTCTTCGTTTCTGTGCGAGGGCTTTCTCTAGTTGCGGCAAGTGGGGGCCACTCTTCATCGCGGTGCGCGGGCCTCTCACTGTCGCGGCCTCTCTTGTTGCGGAGCACAGGCTCCAGTCGCGCAGGCTCAGTAGTTGTGGCTCACGGGCCTAGTTGCTCCACGGCATGTGAGATCTTCCCAGACCAGGGCTCGAACCCGTGTCCCCTGCATTGGCAGGCAGATTCTTAACCACTGCGCCACCAGGGAAGCCCGGCTTTTACATTTTTAAAGAGTTGGAAACACAAATCAAAAGAAGAATAGTTTGTGAAATATGAAAATTATATGGAATTCGAATTTCAGTGTTCATATATAAAGCTTTATTGGAACAAAACTTCACTCATTTGTTTATAAACAAATTGTCTATAGTTGCTGTCATAATACAATAGCAGAGCTGATTAGTTGTGACAGAGATCTTACAGTCTGCAACGCCAAAAAGATTTCCCTTCTGGCAATAGGGATCAGTTTTCTGATCCCTATTCTAGAGAACCACCTTCAGTAGTCTGGTGGCCTAGTATTTAAATTAGAGACCCTCCCTAATTTAAGAATTACACTTCGGTTGGTTATTTCACATAACTCATCAGGGACTCTTATTTTCTCAGGTGATTCCACTGGAGTTCAGAATCGCGCACAAGGGATGACGGGGAATTTACTCGTTCTTTGAGGTTAGGAAAGAGATTAGTCCTGAAGAAAACCATTTGGACAATAACGGCTCCCACAAAGAGGGGATGGTCTCTAGAATCCTAGAGTGCCGGTTGGTAATATGTCGCTTAATAAAGAAACTGCAAATCCATTAAGGGATATGGATCCATTTGATAAATGTCAGTAATTTTATTGTACATTTATTTGGAAAAATCTAACACGTTTTCTGTAAGTTATTTCATTATTTGAAACCCTGACTTATTTAACTGAAGTGAAAGATACCTGAGCTGTCATATTTCTCCTCAATACAGAAAACCTCAATGGAAGATCAATTTCTTATATGACAATTTTGAAAGGTACCAGAAATAACTGACTCCTTTTTCACTTAAGTGACAGCTACTCTAAGCTTTCCCCAGTTTCCCACTGTACCCAGTGTCAAAGGAAAGTAGCATTTCTAAGGAATTATATTTCAGCAGTAAGCCAGGCTCACACACACACTAACAGTGTCGTTTTTATGTACTATGGGCTTGGGTCCATACACTCCATGGCAAGATTTTAAAAGGCTAAATGCATTAAAATGATCTAAAATGTCTTGCAAACGCTGCCACCGTTTTCTTTTCATCATTATATGCAGGCAATGGTTATTGTGTGTATGAAGAATAAATAATGTACTGGTACTAATGAACCTGTTAAACTGTGAAATGATTTTCCCATCAATCCCGTTTTCCTGACACCCATTCCTACTCCCCTTCTCTATTTACATAGAAATATGACTATGTCAACATAATCAGTTAAGATGGAATGTTATTACAACAGATGTTAGTGTGGGGCGGAGGGAGGGGGTGTCATTAAAAAACGCTTATGGAACATGAGAAATGTTAAAAACCCCGCCTCGCTGGAACATTCAGAAATATAAGCAAGCATTTCTTTAGAACCAAAATCTACTATTCTGTAAAAATAATGGGTCTAAGAAAATTACAAAGGGCAACTGACACATATCCTCTTCTTATTTATACAAGGAGAAACATTATAAACGGAATTCAGAAGAACACATTGATGTTCTTTTGGGAGGTAATCAGGGTGGTTACATCACGTTTGGTTACCTCAACGATACAGAATGTGACGAGACGGGCCCGCCTACTTCATATCCCCACATGGGTGTAAAATAGGAGGAACTCAAAGGGGTGGGGTGGGTCAGGAGGAAAAAAAAAAACAGAACAAAGCGAAGCTGCTTGCTACTTGGTTTTATATAATGACTCTTTTGGGCCTGAAGGTTCTCCTGGAATCAAGACTCTATATTTGAGTGTACTTAATAAGTCAATCACATGATTTTTTTTTTTTTTTAATTTTTATTTATTTATTTATTTATTTATGGCTGTGTTGGGTCTTCATTTCTGTGCGAGGGCTTTCTCTAGCTGTGGCAAGCGGGGTCCACTCCTCATCGCGGTGCGCGGGCCTCTCACTGTCGCGGCCTCTCTTGTTGCGGAGCACAGGCTCCAGACGCGCAGGCTCAGCAATTGTGGCTCACGGGCCCAGCCGCTCTGCGGCATGTGGGATCTTCCCAGACCAGGGCTCGAACCTGCATCCCCTGCATTGGCAGGCAGACTCTCAACCACTGCGCCACCAGGGAAGCCCAATCACATGATTTTTTAAAAAAAACTTCCAATATATTTTAACTTCAAATATGTAGCACAGAATGGATTTGCTGGGTATGCTGATTTTAAGGGAAGCAATCATCTTCTACAAAAGCTTAGTTGCTTACAGATTCTAGGAGAAAATTTCAAAGGGAAAGAAATATCAAATAGTTGCCCTCTAAATGGAATTATAGTTGTCCTTTGGTATTGAGGGTTTGTGTCTATATTATAATCATCCATTTATTTGTGAAAACACAGTTTATGAATTAAGATAAAAATGGACCTCTGTTTACCATCTAGACGGGGAGTATTTTTTTAGAATATTTAAATCATTATCCTTAGGTTTAAGCTCTGGGCGATTGTGTTTTTAAAGTCTAAATATAATCAAACAGTTATTACAAATTTAGGAATAGCTCATGAAAAGCATGATTCTCTTGTATCCTGTCACTTTCAAACTGAAACACAGAAGACTGTTTTTAATAAGAGATTAAAGGGGTGATTTCTGAAGGTCATGAGCAAGGAAGCCAGCCGCTTGCCCAACGGGGTAGTCTACTTCTTGTTCCCAATTGAGTATAACATGGGAAGAACTCAAATAGGGTAAGGATTAAGTCAGAAGAAGGAAGCCTCTAGCACTTCAGTCTTATATAACAACTCTCCTTGGCCTGAAGATGATAAATTCTCAGAATATAAATATTAGGAACAATAAAAACTTAATAGCTGCATATTAACAGAGGTGATAACATTACCAAGCAAGCAGTGACTGAAAAATGGAGCTATTTCCTTAGAGAAAAGAAGTTTCAAAATGACCCCTGACTGCCAGGGCTGATGACCTATAATTTGTAAACCTGTAAAGATGAACTTATATAAGTGGTTTTTCTAAGAAAGTGTCAAGTCACTACTTGCATCTTCTGGTTATTTCCAGACACCATAAATTTAAAATAGTATAATAACATGAAAATAATGTGTGTGGGTTGACTGAGGAAATGACAATTCTACACTAAGGGTATTAATGTGTCAAGTGCTTTTAAAAGTCTGATTATTAAAATATATTGGGAAACTTGTGTGGTTCATGATCCTGACAGCTAGTCCAACAATCTGGAAAGTCTGGCCTTAGAAAAAATTTCACTGTGACAACAAAGGGAAAAAAAAAAAAATGGGTAGGAAACACCAGTAACATTAAGACCATGTCACTCATACAGATTGCCAACAAACACATGAAAAGATGCTCAATATCACTAATCATTAGAGAAATGCAAGTCAAAACCACAATGAGGTATCACCTCACACTGGGCAGAATGGTCATCAACAAAAAATCTAGAAACAATAAATGCTGGAGAGGGTGTGGAGAAAAGGGAACACTCTTGCACTGTTGGTGGGAATGTAAATTGATACAGCCACTATGGAGAACAGTATGGAGGTTCCTTAAAAAACTAAAAATAGAACTACCATACGACCTAGCAATCCCACTACTGGGCCTATACCCTGAGAAAACCATAATTTAAAAAGATACATGTACCACAATGTTCATTGCAGCACTATTTACAATAGCCAGGACACAGAAGCAACCTAGCTGTCCACCGACAGATGAATGGATAAAGAAGATGTGGCACATATATGCAATGGAATATTACTCAGCCATAAAAAGGAATGAAATTGAGTTATTTGTAATGAGGTGGATGGAGTTAGAGTATGTCATATAGAGTGAAGTAAGTCAGAAAAAGAAAAACAAATACCGTATGCTAACGCACATATATGGAATCTAAAAAAAATGGTACTGATGAACCTAATGGCAGGGCAGGAATAAAGATGCAGATGTAGATAATGGACTTGAGGACACAGGTGGGGAAGGGTAAGCTGGGACAAAGTGAGAGAGTAGCATGGACATATATACACTACCAAATGTAAAGTAGATAGCTAGTGGGAAGCAGCTGCATAGCACAGGGAGATCAGCTCAGTGCTTTGTGACCACCTAGAGGTGTAGGATAGGGAGGGTGGGAGGGAGGCTCAAGAGGGAGGGGATATGGGGATATATGTATACGTATAGCTGATACACTTTGTTGTACAGCAGAAACTAACACAACAACGTAAAGCAATTTTACTCCAATAAAGATATATATAAAAAAAAAGACCATGTCACGAACAAGAAAGAGCTTGATAAGCTGAAAAGTTTAAGAGCTGAGAGCAGCTCTTTTTGTCTCCAATAAACTGCTTATTCTCAAATCCATTAGACTACCTTTTATTTTTTAGAATACTGAAGAAAAAGATTCTGATAATTACTCTGAATTTATCCAGAGTCATTGCCAATATTTTAAACTTCCCCAGCATTATGGAACCTGGAATACCGTTCAACTACAGGGACTCTATTTCTAACAGAGAATAAAGGAAGATGGGTGTTACCCATTGTTACCAAACAATGATGGTAATGACAGATATGTAAGACATGACATAAAATGTGGTCTTTCTGACTTCTTGGACAGCCACCTTGTTCCAATTTTATCTAAAATAACAAAATTAGTGTTAATTTATGTAGCCAAAGTATTGGTCTATGTTAACTGTACTTGTCGCTGATCTTAGATTAGGAAGACCAAGAAGGGACCATCAAATAATAAAGCTTACCAGATCAGTTTACAGTGAAGAAAACTGTTTCATATTTCACCAAGAGAGAATGATTTTTGAGACTAATAGTTACCTATCATAATACTCACAGTAAATAAACTCTGGATAATATTGAACTCTGAACACTTAGTAGATAAGAAAATCATCTTACTCTGTGGCCTGTGGTAGGTAACAGATTACGTAAAAGAAGCAACTATAAAAGTTCGTGCTCTGTAAGGAAGAATTTTAACCTGTTCAGTAAAATATTATGTGGGCTTTTAAAATGGAAAATGAGGGAACATGCCAAACTTCTGTCCAAGATACTATTAGAATTTAAATTAGCAGAACATACTTTTTAGTTGAACCTTCAAGATGAAAACCATAGATATTGCACAAGTAAAACATTCTGCAACATATTGATATATTTGTAAGATAATAATTTGTAGTGTGGCCAACAATATATGCCCAGATAAGGCGTACAGATGGTCTCTGATATTTTCTAAGAAAAACAGTTTAAAATAAAATCCTGGCTACATTTTTTGGTCTTTGATGTTACAAAACTGCTTATTTTATGATTTGACAAGAATCTGGGGGTAAAGAAATTAGTCTCTATGCTTAATATACGTGCACACACTTACGCAGTTCACCAGCTGCATTTCGCCCACCAACTGCATACAGGTATCCTTTGAGGGCACTTAGGTGGAAGAAGGTGCGCTTTTCATTTAAAGATGCAACTTGCATCCACTTATTGTATCGAGGATCAAATCTGAAGACTGTATCAACTGCCGTTTTTCCTTTTGTGTCATAATTACTCTGTCCACCAACGACGTACAGGAAATTTCCAATGACGGCAATGCCATGCTGGTACCTTGGGGCATCCATGGGGGCTAAGGACTTCCACTCGTGAGCCTTTTCATCGTACATGCGCAATTCCTTGCTGACAACCAGCTGCTGCCTCAGCACTCCTCCTAGTGTAACCAAATGAGTGGTGTCAGACCGAATGGCAGTCCTGTCTGACTGCATCACTGGCTGCATATATGGCATCATTTGGTAATTGCTGGCTTCCAAAAGGAGATTCACACACGTGTTGTCAGTTCTCATGAAATCCACGGTTTGCACGTAATTAATGAGCTCCTGTGGTGTCATCAGTGGAAATCGTATGTTCTTCATTAATTTTGCAGCAAAGTCCATCCGAGGCTCTTCCAGGCGTAGCCAGCGACAGGTAGCCTTAAAGAGCTCAAGTTCAGTGCAGTGCTTAAGGCTATTACTGGAAAGCACAAAGGCAAGACGTTCAAAAGGGAGTTTCAAGAACTCCCCGGTGCTCAGCAACGCAGGAAAATTCTTCAAGACGAAACTGTTAACGTATTTATCCACTTCTGTCAGATTGTAGGTGTTGGCAATCCGCCCAACTTCGACACAATTGTCTAAAGTGACCTATTAAGCCAATTACAAAAAATTAAAACCCAACTACTTTCATGGCACTCACGCCTGGATACATAAATACCTGTACTAGAATAAGAGTAAATATGCTTTTTACTGTCCATATAGATGCAAATAAAGCTTCCTTTCTCCATATATTAACGATTTAAAGGGAATTCACAAACCACCCTTACCTAATCCAATAGAAAGATGACTAAAAGAAAATGCTCATTCCAGGTCAGTAGATTGAAAGTTACTCTAAGAAACAATGGTATAACTTGACTATGGCCAAAATAATAACTTTTCTCTCCACAAAATGTGTCCTCACCACCCCCACCCAAATACTAAGAAAATTCTGGGCAGATGGAAGTTCTGGAAAAATAGAAAGTTATTCTATTATGAACCATCTCAATCCACTTTTCAGTCATGATTCTTAAAAGTAACTCAGCTAGCAGATCCACACGCAGAAAAACTCTAGCACCCGATCCCTAAATGTCTCTTTCATGTCAACAGGCATCATTCATCACTATGATTCATTCTGATTCCTTCAAAAGTTATTGCTTATAGCGAAGATAATTTAATAGGACCATTATTCCTAGGGTGAAGTTATTCTCCATATTATTTATGTAGAAACAGAAGCAAGGAAATCACTTTCTTGAGGCCTGGAATGGGTGTTTCTACATCAAATCATTCCTTTTGTTTAGTTTTTGGTATGTATGCTGATGGCTGGCACCATAGTTTTCCTTAGCCACCCTCTTACTCTCAGCATACTGTAGCTCTGCCTGGAGTCCACGTTAGCACCCCAAGATTTCCCCAGCACACAGTAAAATATACCAAAAGCGGGAGCCATGAAAAGGAGAGAAGCTATGGAGAGGCCTATCTTCAGCAGGAAGTCTTTTCAGTGCTCTATTAAATGATTGGTCAAAAATGAAAACAGGAAAATCATACCAGCAAATATTATGTAAAGCATAAGTCACAAAAACAAGCCGACCATACAAATGTGTATGTGTGTGTGTGTGTGTGTGTGTGTGTGTGTGTGTGTGTGTGTGTGTGTGTGTGTGTACAAACACAGAGACAGGTCAAAGGCAAAGGATTCAAATGTTTTTTCTTAATTTTGTCAGGGTGTGTGTTCACAAATGTTACACAAACCTCATTGATGCAACTGTATTATTAACAGATTGGCAGATGCTTATGAGAAAATTGGCTGATCCTTCTATCATCTTTCTATGGAAAAGCTGAAATGACTCCTCTGCAGAAAGTAACAGCCCAGTTATAATACCACTGAAAGCTCTAAGGCCAACACACGCACACACATGCTGCTATTTTCACAGATTTATTACTCAAGAAGAATTTGAACTCTTTTAAGCATCCTATTTGCTTCACAAAAATCATCAACAATTTTAAATGGTTATTATACTTAATAGCTATGTATTTAAAAATACCTAAAATAAATTGTAACACAAAAGAACAAGGAAAAATAAATTAACAAATTATGGGCCTTTTGAAATCCACAGTTTAATACTGTTCAGTACCTTGGTTAATAATAAAAAATACATTTTAATCCACTTTTAGGAGTGGCAGGTTGGTGTCTCATACAATTTTAAGTTGTGTAAATGAAGTTACAGTTAAAGCCTCATTGCCCAAATCACCCCAGGTGGAAGGGATTGCTGTTTGGGGTAGTAGATCCACTTTATAAGGTAAGTAAGACATAGTCCTTCCCCAGAGCAAGGGTAATTTTCACTGTTTTTTTTTTTTTTTTTGGCCGTGCCATGCGGCATGCAGGATCTTAGCTCCCCGACCAGAGATTGAACCCGAGCCCCCTGCAGTGGAAGCGTGGAGTCTTAACCAATGGACCACCAGGGAAGTCCCAATTTTCATTTTTGAAGATGTTTGCTAATATGGATAAGCAAAAGTTGATGAAAACACAAATATATTTCCTAAGTATGCAGATTCTTATCATTACTGATATGATTACAAATAAAAACAACAAAGAATGTATATTTTAAATGGGCAAAATGATAGCATGGGTTGTTAGTCACCAAATTTAAATCTAAATTTATAGCATATAATACAAACCAAGATTAACAGAAACCAAACTGTGTAATTTAGAACTGGGATCAAGGTATTTAGTTCCTTCCTCTTTCCTTCTTCAGTTTCATTCAATAAGAAAACAGTTACTAAAACAACAGGATAAAAAAATCTACCTTGTATTTAAGGGCATTTGGAAAATCCCTTCTATATATCAGATATACAGATGCACAAGACTGGAAAATCCTTGACAGACTACTTAGTCAATATAGATAGCTGCCTACTCTTTCCTTTAAAAAAAAATCACCAGAGAATGGTATTTCATAACCTTCTGAATTGTCATCTTCTTGAATAGAAAGACTAAGTAATTTCTATAGCTCATGTACAATAGCTACCACACTGTGGGTATATAGCAAAGGTTAAATACTACGATTATCAGCAATATAAAAATTAAAGACGTGATGATAGATACAACTAAAAATAGAATATCTGCTGAATTAACATAGCAAATTACTAGAACCTTATTAATTTTAAATGAGACTCAGATAAGAAAAATATGTAATAGGAAATTAATTTTTATGAAGTGCATGTAATCAAAGCTAAAAAAATTAATTGTAGACTATAGGGATTGTAGAAGCACAGTCTAGAATAACAGTTAACAATATAAACAGATCAAAAATGATGGAATAGCGGTAAACAATTTTTGGAAAGATACAGGATTATTCAATTATAGTTCATTTTAATGCATTCTCAGTCATGATTCTTAAAAGTGCTTCAGCTTGCATAGTCCTGAACATTTAGCCTAGACAATATTAAATAATGAATATGTACATTAATATAACATACAATGCAATTCATGTACATAATAGAATACATTACATTTTAAAATATAAAACATGAATTTAAAGCTTATTAAAAAAACCAAACTCATAAGCAGAAACAACTCTAATTTCATCTGAATATATACCCTGGCCAAAATTCCAAAGAGTCATTACAGAAGTTAAGCCAAATAATTATATTAGAGTTTTAAAGGATAGAGAAGCAAAAAAGGACAAAATTTCTCAACTGCTTATGAGAACCAATGACATTATTTTAAAAATAATCAAGTGTACATTTAAGTTTCCTTGATATAAATTACTATAAATTATTCTACTGTAATCAAGCAACCTTCATGGTCATCCTAAAGGCAGTTCTAAGCATCATAATTCTCAATTGTCATTAATGTCCTGGTATTCACTGCTGCAATATTAAATTGTTCAAATTACACCTGATGTACCGAAATGCTGTGATTAACATAATTTGATACTTTAATGACAGCTTTCATCAGCAATCTGTGATGTTATGTTGCTGAAATTCAGTGTCTTATACAAATAAATTCCCATTTAGGAAAAAAAAAAAGCAAATGAGTATCTGCTTTTGCACTCTCAAAGGGAGAGCAAACACTAAGAAATTAGCTGGCAAATTTGGGGGGACTCCTCAGATATTCAATGTACCAAATTCTCCTTAGCGCTATCTAGTTCATTAAAATGACAGCCTGACATCAAGTACAACCAATGCAGAGACAGAAAGCACGTCCACAGAAAAAGACTGGGAAGAAATCAAACAAGCTACTTTCGGGGGTCGAGGATATAACAGGCATCGTCTCCTGGGCCTCCTTCCACAGGTGAGAACATCACAGGACACAAGGAAGGGACCTTTTGGTAAGAAGAACAAAGGGATGATAAGAAAACTAAAGCCTTTCTCTCCCAGTCTTGTCTCTCTTCGCATGATGAGTGCCATTTGAGGTGAATACTGATGGTGTGTCCAGCTTGGGGAATCCAATTTTCTTATTCCTTTGCACTTTGAATGCACTTCCCCTGTTGGTTGCAGTATTAGTGATCACAATGGTCTTTGGGGGGGTAAATTGGTTTAGGCCCCCGCTGAGATTCTTCTTTCCCTACAGAGTCCCAGATGGCAGATGGGCAAGAATGGGCTGGTTAAAGTTATATGCAGGGATGATATTTAGAGTATTTGAGTACCAACTAACCAGAATAGATGCTCGACCATAAACAACCAGTATCTGGGTACTACTTACTGAATATTAGCCTTAGCAATAAGGAAAACAAGACTGGTTTGGTGGGGAGGGAAATAGTTTTGATTTGTTGTAAAATTATCTATACAATTTTTTCTTTAATTTGCATTGAACCTCCCCAAAAGCATTACCTGGAAAGACGTGTTAATTAATCTTAATGGATAAGTCCAATTTAGATTAAAGAAGGGATGTGAAGTATATGTACTATACAGGAAACCCTTACGTCAAAAAGAACATTCCCGAAGCTTGCTGCTGCTATCATCACATTACAGCAAAAGAAGCTGTCTTTTCTAATAACTTCTTCTGATTCCCTTCATTGTTGCCTTTTCTCCCACAAATGCACCTCCCTTGTTTTCCAAGGTCTCCCACTCTTCTTTACCCCAGTCACCTCAATAAATTTCTCTACACTTCATTGTGATCCCCCCAACCTGATCAGTGGCAATAAATGTACAGGTGGAACCAATGATAGACCTGTATCAAGAAAAAAAAATAAGCACTTTAAAAAAATGAGTTTAAAGAAAGACTACACCGAGTCTAAAGCACAGGGGCAGCGTCATTCTCTGATTAAATATGCTTTTATGTAAAAAAGAAAATGGTTTCTTGCTTACCTTCATTCTGTTCTGTTTATTCTGTATAACTAAATTTAAATTGTAATATTTCCACCTCAATTACAAGTGTTCTATTTCAGCAACCTTACATTAAATTGGGTTTTACGGGCTAGCCTGTAATCCTCCGTAACAGTAATAATGTGGGGAAAACACTAGATGTTACAAATTCCAAATGGCAAACAAATGATAAACAAAAAATTTGACTACAACCTGTGTGTAAATCAAGGAATGGCTGCACGGGATTTAGCATGCTGTAGTTATGCAGTGTCATAAGACAAAAACTAATGTAACTTTTGTAGGTATGTAACTAAACAAAGGTAAGTTTCCATTATCTCCATGATCTATGACAGTAAATGTTTTTAGTTTTATAGAAAATTTTACCTACTCTGCTTTATATCCTTCACTGTCATCCTTCTGTTTTCTTTTCATGCTCCTCTTTTCTATAACTACCAAGAAAATCACACAGCAAGAACAAAAGTACCAGATACTATAAACTCTAATACTAATTACAACCCTAAGATAAAAGTATTACTGCAAAGGAAGGCAAAGGTCGGAGGGGAGGGGTTCTTGTTCTATTAAGCCTGATGCTCCCTTATAGAAAACTGGCGTCTCTATCGCACCAAAGGCAAGTGGGGCTTTATTATTGGTTGTTTTTTTTTTTTAAGCAATATAGAGTTGTTCATTTTATTTTTTTAATTTTATTTATTTATTTTTAAAATTTATTTTTAATTTTTTTTACATTTTTGGCTGTGTTGGGTCTTTGTTGCTCTGCGCGGGCTTTCTCTGGTTGCGGCGAGCGGGGGCTATGCTTCGTTGCCGTGCGCGGGCTTCTCATTGCAGTGGCTTCTCTTGTTGCGGAGCATGGGCTCTAGGCACGTGGGCTTCAGTAGATGTGGCACGCGGGCTCAGTAGCTGTGGCACGTGAGCTCTACAGCACAGGCTCAGTAGTTGTGGCGCACCGGCTTAATTGCTCTGCAGCATGTGGGATCTTCCCGGGCCAGGGCTCGAACCCGTGTCCCCTGCATTGGCAGGTGGATTCTTAACCACTGCGCCACCAGGGAAGCCCTTAATTTTTATTTTAAAAAAAGTCTTATTGGAGTATAGTTGATTTACAATGTTGTGTTAGTTTCAGGTATACAGCAAAGTGAATCAGTTATACATATACCCACTCTTTTTTAGATTCTTCTCCCATGTAGGTCATTACAGAGTACTGAGTAGAGTTCCCTGTGCTATACAGTAGGTCCTTATTAGTTATCTATTTTATGTATAGTAGTGTATATCTGTCAATTATTATCATATTGAAAGTTATCATTCAAAATTAACATATAAATGCTTTGTGGATGATTTGTTGAGTCACATTTTATGTACCACTGCTCCTCTTCATCCACATAAATGGTTAAGTACGGATACAAAAGAACTGTGTTCGAAGCTAATTTTTCTTTCTAGAAGCTCAAACCCAAGTAGTGTTTTGGTTACATGAACTATAATCCTACTATATCATTAAAAACATAAACCTATTTCCTCAAAACATTTGGGTTAAGCACACAATCATGAGACTGTTATATTTTAAAATTATCTAAAATAACTTAGCTTGTGGGAGAACTAAAAACAAATCTACCTTTGAAAAATATTTATATTATCTTGAAACTTTCAGTTCTTATACATAGGAAAGGCACCCAGGGCTACTGTTTTTCCTGATTCATTTGACTGCTGAGAAGGAAAGGGGTAGTAGAGTAAGCCTGAATATTTAACTAAGATATGGAATGCATGAAAGAAGGATAAAGGAAAAGTTGGATTTTATATAATCCTTTAACTAATAATCCACCAACTTTTCTCAAAAATTAACATGGATTCTGAGAGGGAAGATTTCCAACGTAAAATCACATAGACATATCCTAAGCAAACAGGATGAAAGACAAGTAAATAGTATGGTACTAAGAAAAGAGGTGTTTCCTCAAAGCTCATAGGCAAGAAAGTTCTAAAACAAAGAGTGTTAGCGTAAACTATAGCACAAGTAAGATTTGTCAGGGACATGTCTCTTCTCCTTTAGAAATGGGCTTTAGGATATCTGCAGAGACACTAGGAATGAAAAACATAACCTTTAAGACAATATTGAGTGTTTATAAAAATGAAGAAATTTTCAAAAGGGCAAAAACATACAGTTATAATAAATGCTTCAAGGAGGTTAAGGAACCAACATTCTAATTACAGGAAATTTGTCAATATTGCAAAATTACTATGATATCATCTTGAAATAAACTTGCTTTAAATAGAGTTATCTAGAACAAAATTATTTTTTAATACTGTTATTTTGACGTGTATGTTTTTATAACTTCACAAATCATGCTTTACCCAGTTTGGTTCTTTTCTTTCAAACTAAGGAACTGATCACAACGAATATCTTAAGTGATAAGTACAATAGGTCAACAGTGTCTATGGTTAGTGATTAGTTCCAAGGAAATTATGGCACTGTACCTAGTTTGGCTCAGGACAACCACGTATTGCTAAGATCAGTGTAAAGCAATGTCAAGAGTTGATAAGTGTAAGCATCAAGTGTTATTAATTTAAGGGTCTCAACTAAAATGAGGCACTGTCCTCAGGAACCGGGTGACTGTAAGTAGTTCACTGATTGGTGGTTGTATGTACCCTCTCTTATCTATCAAAAAAGGCTGAAAATGACTCAGTAGGTGATGTGTCTCTATAGAATCAAGACTCATATCCTTACAGATTTACACATAGATGTTAGTTCTTCTCAAGATCCAACTCCCATATTTAAAGGAAGAAAAAAATGACTGAGTCTATCTTAAAAGACTTCTAGAACCTCAGATTACTTTCCCACAGAATTCCATTTAAGAAACCTGTTTGTATAAAATCATTAAGGTGAATAAAACCAAATTATAATATGTAACGTTATCAAACAGGTTAAGGAATATATCGTTATCAAACACTATTACTGTCTAATGTCATTTGATTACACAGAAGGCTTTTCTTAAATGATTCTATTTTGTAAAAATGCACCTGTACTATTTTCCCATCGACCTGCTTCTAGACCATATACAACATGACACCTCTCTCTAATGGCCAGAGTTTCACATCTATACAACAGATTCATGAGTCTACTCTAAACAGGCTACGACGGAGTCCACCGCAGGAAAAGATTTGATTTGAAAATGTCTTACCCCAGATATGAGAAATACTTTGCAGAAGTCCAAAACCGGCAGAATCTGTAGAAAACTGGCAGCTTCCAGTGTGTCTTGAAGGTTGTCCATATTAAGAGAAAGCTTTGCAGTGTAAATGAAATCAATAATTTTCCTTAAACCGACTTTGCTCACGCCATGAAGCTTAATGCACATTAAATCTTGTTCTTTCATTCCACCTTAAATAAAAAGACACTCCATTAAATGACCGTGGATAATTTAATTAAGGTCAAACTCACTTCTGCTGCTAACTAGATATGATAAAATCAGGGAAATTTTATTCTGTGTAGCATTTGTATCAGAGTCAGGTTTCTGCATATTTTACAGTTAAAAAAGAGTATTTTAAAAAGGAATATCTCTATACTAATGGAGGTGGTATATACGATGCAAGTGCTTCCAAAATGTTCTCCTGTCACTTCAGATCTTTTGATGGATTAGAGATTGTATTAGTGGGGATTGTATTAGTCTCTGATGGCCCATTCAGATATGTGTCTGGGAAAGCAAAGCTATGAGATAAAGGTGGACAGAAGAATAAGAAAGGTACATCCGTTTTCCAGGTTAAAAAAGGGCCACCCACAACTGTACATACTGGGTGTCTATTCCTTTTGAAACTCTTTCTTCTTGTAAAGACACTGACCAAAAGAACTGAATCTTCCTTTACCAATACAAGGATTTAAACACATATTTTTCATACTGTTTTAACGTGGAAGCAGAGTTTAGAAAGGCAAGCTACCTGTGAACATAGCCTTGAAGTAATCACTAGCAGAGGCCATCATGACTCTGTGCACAGGGAAGGCGTCATCTGTGTCCCCTGGCATCAGGGTCACGTCACAGAGCAACCCTTCAAGTCGGAGCTGGTCAAACCCCTACAACAAGAACATGAGATGAGCCGCTCGGCAAGGTAAAATGGGAATACAGATCTCTGTTTGCTAGAATTCTCTTGACGTATTAACGTGTGGGGAATATATTTGGAACATAAAGCCAGTAGAATAATGACTCAGAAGAAGAAAAAAACTGAACAGCTTACTTGATATGTGGCAATATATATTTAACTCACTGTAGAAAAAAGATAAGATTAATTTGGATTAAGAACAAATAAGGAAAGAGTATATACATTCACTTATTTATATAACCATTGGCTTTCACAGTATTTTGGAAAAAAAATTACCATGTACACTTTATTTTCCCATGTGCAGAATTAGTTCCAGTTTGTGAAGAAGGAAAGAGTTCTGGAGATGGATGGTGGTGATGCATGCACATTATGAATGTATTTAATATTGCTGAATGGTACACTTAAAAATGGTTAAGATGGTAAATTTTATGACATGCATATTTTATCACAATAAAAAAATGGAGAATAAAAAAAGATTTTTGCAAGATGGAGTCTGTAGTTTCAAAAATGGAAATGTACTGTTATAAAAAATCATGAAGATACTCATACAAATTACTTTTATTTATTTATTTATTTTAATATATACAGCAGGTTCTTATTAGTTTAATTTATTTATTTGTTTGTTTATTTATTTATGGCTGCATTGGGTCTTCGTTGCTGCGCACGGGCTTTCTCTAGCTGCGGCGAGCGGGGGCTACTCCTCCATGCGGTGCGCGGGCTTCTCACTGCAGTGGCTTCTCTCTGTTGCAGAGCACCGGTTCTAGGCGCACGGCCTTCAGTAGTTGTGGCATGCGGGCTCAGTAGTTGTGGTACACGGGCTTAGTTGCTCTGCAGCACGTGGGATCTCCCCGGACCAGGGCTTGAACCCGTGTCCCCTGCATTAGCAGGAGGATTCTTAACCACTGCACCACCAGGGAAGTCCTACAAATTACTTTCTAATAATATAATGTAATATAATAATGTAATACAACAAGAACTAATAGCAAGGATTATTCTATCCCCTTCTTATTTTAATGACCCCAAATAAAACTTTTATTTAAAGTCGTGTTTCATGGATTTAAGAAGCAAAAGGCACGACATACCGAAGAATGCAGTTTCAGAAATAGTGATCCTGCACATATGTATAATATAAATCTTAGTCTAAACATCTTCTCGTCATAATTTTTAAATTGCTTTTTAAAGAAAATGCTTGAATCTACAGAACTAGAACTTCAAAGAGATAATGTGATCCAGCCACTTTCTCTCTGGAGAGAGATATAAATATTTTTATTCCAAAAATATTTATACATTATACATATACTTTAGAACAGGATTATGTATCACATTTTCCTCTCTCCAACAGTGATTGACATATGTTTTCGTTCACAAATATCAACTCTTTCACAAATGCCCCTTTTCCTTTGTAAACACAAACATTTCCCCACCCCCGCACCCCCTCTATATTTTCCTTTTTCCATTGCTAAATCATCTCCTGTTCCTGTTATTTAGAAAAGTAGAGGTAAAAAGAGATGTCCATTTTAGGGAACTATTTTCATGGAGAAGGCAGGAAGTGGCTTTTTGAAAATTCACATATGGAGTCTAAATTGCAGTAAGTTTAAGGGGATTGCCTTTCAAACGTAGGTGAGCATACGAGAACTGGGAAGTCCTGAATGCGACCACTGGGGCTGGGGATGGGATGGCCAAGCCACTGGGGAGGAGGGAGCCATCAGGGAGAAGAGCTGAGGGACTAGGATGCTTGAATTCCCCAGTGCTTGGCACATAGTTGGCACTTAACAAATGTTCAGTTAATGCTTGACCAAACAGACTTTACCCAGAAGCCACCACTTGGTATTAAAAACAACAACAACATGTAGAACTTGAATTCTGTAACAAGCTAACTAGAAACCAGGAACTTTATTTGTGAACCTACTCTCAATAATAAAATGAATTGTGCCTAGAGTGCTTATTTGTGGTAAACTGTACAGGCTAAGATGAGAGAAGAGGAATTGAACCAGGGTTTGGGGGGAAAAGGTTGGCTCCCAAGGGCTTGGCTTTTTTCTCCTTCAGATAAATTTCAGGTTTAAAAAATGTAGATATATGTTTGTTGTAAAAGTACAGAAGGATAAAAATTGAAAACTAAAGTCCACCTCTTCTACTTACTAAGAGTAACTACTGTTAACAGTTTAGTATATATACTTCCAGGCCACTTTCTACACATATGCGTACAGGAGTTTTTAAAGTAGGATACTACACTTACTGTTATGCATCTTTTTTGGGGAGGGGGGGCCCCTCCGGGCCGCACAGCATGTGGGATCCTAGTTCCCCAACCAGGGATAGAACCTGCGCCCCTGCAGTGGAAGCACGGAGTCTCAACCACTGGACCGCCAGGGAAGTCCCCTGTTCTGCATTTTTAAAATTCACCTGAGCGCGTAACACAGACAGCCCTCTGTCTCAGTACACACAAATCCACTTCATTCTTTTTAGTGGATGCACAGAATTTCATGGGGTATGGGGCCTACCATAATTATTCATCCATTCCTCACTTTTGGTCTCTCAACTTTTGCTATTACAAGCAATGCTGCAATGATCTTCCTTGTACATATACTTACTTGTGTGAGTAGATCTGTGGGAGATATTCCTAGAAGTGGAATTGTTGGTTTAGACAATATATACTTTTAAAGTTTTAATAGCTACTGGCAAGTTAAAGCATACAGTTTATCTTGGGAAATTTATCATACCTTGGGTACTGGCAAAAAAGAGAGATGTCAAGATACCCATCAGATGAAACTAGGTACAGTATGCCGCCTTACTTTATTTTTATTCAGCAAATAACTTTTGAATCTTCCTCTCTAAGGTATATGTAGATAATATCTTTGAAAGGCAATCATGGCTTCTTCAGTCAAAAGCAATGATTGTATCTAATCAGTTATTTTCTTCCACTAAAAAAAAACCCAAAAACCTTCTCGGCTCATTTGCTGGCCCTCCTGCCTTTAAAATATTCCTACAAATATTTTATACTGAGAATTGAGTAATGTCAGTAGGCTTCTTTCCTACTATTTATTATTCCTTCTTTTCCCCTTTGAAAAAAGGCATGGCTAATGTTTCCTGCATCGTTACCTGTGTCATTTCTCATTTGGTCCATATTCCATTAAAACTGCTTGTTGAGGTTTGTATTCAATCTTTAAAATCTCGACAGTTCAGCTAAGACAACAGGAGCTTTTACCCTCTTCACAGATTTGATCATTTTGCTTCCGTTTGCACTATTAAAAAAAAAATCCTCTAACCATTCTCAGTATAATCTGGCGTCCCCACAGAAAGGAAGCTGAGGCTCCTAGACCCCTTTTATCACATTCTGAGTATTTTCTATCCTAAGCTTAATTTATCTACCTTTGGCAAATTGTCTGCTTTTGAGAGGTTTTGCATTTGTTTTCACCGCATGTAAAGTAGTTTCCCTTTCTGTACATTTCATAACCTTTATTTTCAAATGCACAAATAATCCCACTATCCAATTCCATATTTGCTAATTTTATCCCTGATTACTGCTGTCCTTAACCAAATAAGATCTGTCAATTCAGACTGTTTTCATACAGACCTAAATATCTTGTTTGCATGTTGTTATCTGTACTATCCCAGCTGTGTCTAAAGAGAAAAAAACTAAAGTTCCTTTACAACATACTTTGTTGTACAGAAGTACACAGTCGTTTTTCTAAACAACTTTTATACTCTAATCTTGTGAAGAATGTACACATGAAAAGAAGTGGGGCGGGGGGAACTTCACTGGTGGTTAAGACTGCACCTCCAATGCAAGGGGCGCGGGTTTGATTCCTGGTCGGGGAACTAAGATCCCACATGCTGCGCAGCGCATCCAAGAAAATATAAAAATAATAAAAAATTAAAAAATAAAAATAAGAAAAAGGGGGGTCATTCTCTTCCACAATTCTCATCTGCCCTCTGTACGTCTACCTTTTGCTTTCACTGTTATAATCTTTCCCCCTATTTAACTCTAGGAAGATTCTTGAAGATACCTTGCACACTTAAAATGTGTCCTTTTATTATAAAATCATTTTCTTCCACCAAATTTGTACTGATTCCTCTTGCCAGAATTCTGTAAACATCTTTGTCTATTTCTGCATGCTAATCCACGATATACAGATACAGCTGTGTTTTATGCAAAATTGCTCAAAGTTTCCCATTAGTCTTTTTGGAGTGTCTTTAAACTGTTTCTACTGCTTTAAACTCAACTTCTTTCTAGCTGAATCCTTATCTTAGTTCTCTATTTTTCTATTTTTTCCGAGCCTTGGGTTCTATTTATGAGGGGATTGTTGTCTGTTCTCAATTTCTTTACTCTATTATTTCCCTTTCCCTCTTCTATTAACATCCCCATATCTTCTTTTTCATTTCTTCTTCACATCCTTTTAGGGAAAAAATAAGCATTAAAAAAAAAGGTTCTTAAAAAAAAGGTTCTTCTCTTCTCTGTAGTAAATTTACCTAATATATCAAAACTTCAAATACTATTAAATAGAGGGAGGTACATATGTCATACTCTGAAGGACTGAAACATTTTAAATGAGTTTGATAAATTTTTAAATGGTCACGATAAAACAGAGGAGGGTATGCACTGACATGACACAACTATAATATAGAAACCTGATGAGCTACAAATAATGTATACCAAAAGTTGGTTGGATGTCAACAGCTTTCAAAATAAATATAATGCTACTGTGGAAAAAAAGGTAGACTCACACTCTCAGGTATTAAAAAGTAATCTGATAAGCAAATCTTTCCACTAAATTCTGCATTGGCAATAACTTACTAGCAGATTCTATCTAGTTTTGATCAGTGTAATTTCGAAAAGGAAGTGGAATAAAAAGGAAATGCATCCTAAGAAGAGCAATAAAAATTATTAACGTTAAAATTGTTTTATGAACAAAGATTAAGGAACTAAAAGAAGAGAAGGTAGAGGAATAGGTTTACTCCAATCTTTAAGTAAATGTAATGTATTTGATCAAAGCAATACCACAGTCATGTTTTTATGAGACTGTTCATTTCACTCAGAGGACAGAAAAGGAACAGATATTAATTAAACTCTATTCTCATTATATAACACTGCTTGGAGTTTAAAAACTGCTAACGGCTTTCTATCACTGCATTATATCATTATATAAGGCTTTAAAGACTTCTCTAATCTGGCCCCAACTCAACTGTTCAACCTTATTTTTCATTATTTCCCTAAGTATGCTGACCCATCTTATCAGGTTGTTCTCCAGACTACCTCATTGGTAAAAACCCAGGCTTACTCCTTTTCCAGTACCTTTATTTGTGCCAATTTATTGTGCTAAATTATGCTATTTTATTCTATTTTTCACATAGAATATCCTTCAAAGCCGAGTTCAAATTTGACCTCCTATGTAAAGCTATCTCTAACCAAATCTCTAAAAGACTTAGGCATCTGGAGTCTGTAATTAAATTTAGCATTTAATTACAGCTGACCCTTGAACAACATGGGTTTGAACTGCACAGATCCACTTACATGTGAATTTCTTTCAATAGTAAATATTGATACTACAGTACTACATGATCTGCGATTGGCTGAGTCTGCAGATGCGGAACTGCGGATACGTAGGGCCGACTGCATGGAGGGCTGGCACTCCTAACCCCCGCATTGTACAAGGGTCAATGTATAGCCCATAGATTTCTGTTTCCAGCAAAGATGAAGTAACAGGGAGTAGATTTACCTTACTTCTTTTTTATTTTTTTTTATTTTTATTTTTTACCTTACTTCTTGAAACAACTCAAAATCAGGCAAAATATATAAAAAATAATAGTTTCAGGCTGGATGAAGGAGAGGATCTGTGAAAGAGAGAAACAACTTAGCGGAGCCCCATGATTGTTTATGGCCTGGAGTTTCCAGAGGTACAGGGAGTGGGAACCCAGGCGAAGCCCAGCATTTTCCCAGGGTTGAGTGTCTTAGGGCAGCTAGGTTTGTAGGGCAGAATACAAGAGGGGAGCTCTGCACAGAGAGAGGGCTATGGAGATCTAAAAACAATCCCCCCTCAAGTATATAGATGAGTACTGATGAGTGCATTTGTCTGGGGCAAAGAACCACCTAAAAGGAGCACAGAGAACACTCTTCAAGGTTCACCAAATGCTGGAAACAGATCCTATTCAAACCACAAGACTGGTAATCTCATAATGCTAGGGCTTTGGGTAAAGAACTCAAAAGGATTTGTCTCAGTACTGGGAAAAAGTTTGCTCTAGAATAAGTGTGAGGTTCCACCTCACAAAGCTTAAAAATAAATAGAAAATACGTTAATGAAAACAGAAGAACTGGGGAAGAAATCAGAATGGAAAGTACCACCAAACTCATGGTTGAGTCCCCACCCTACTCCCTACTTTTCCCCCCAGTGTACCCGAGCCTGGACTTAAGGCATCATATAACCTGGAGGCAGTCATCTGGGAGCAGACTAAGAAAGCTCTACTTCTGGCTGGAAGAGCAAGAAAAGGGATTCTGAAAGCTCACAGGGAATGGAGAAAGATCCGTTTTACTTTTTTTCCCTCTGTTTTCCTCTGAGCCCCAATCCCCAGGCAATTCCAAGGCAGTGGTGGCAACAGTGACAGTGGTAACAGTGGTGACAGCAAATTCTGAGAGGAATCTTTTTTGATCAGATGAAGCCCCAACTTTCAGGCCAGAGGACCATAAGGAGAGCCCTACAGAACTGGAAAGTACTGGGGAGATGGTGGAGACGGAGGGTCAGGAAAAAGAGACCCCACAAAGTTCCACACCGTGGAATACTGCTTAACAATAAAAAGGAATAGGCTATTGATACCCACAACAAAGTAAATGGATCTCGAAGATATTACACAAAGTAAAAGAAGCCACTCTCAAGAGCTCACAGACTGTATGATGTCATTTATATAATATTCTCAAAAGACAAAAACACAGTGACAGAAAACAGATCAGTAGTATCCAGGGCTTAGAGGTAGGGATAAGTGTGACTACCAAGTGTAACAAGAGAGCATGTTAGGATAATAGAACAGTCCTGCATCTTAATTGTGGTGATGATTACATGAAACAGTATATCTATGAAAACTCACATACGTATAGATCAATTAAAAAAAATCAGTTTTACTGTATGTTAGTTAAAAATAAAAAGTAAAAAGATGGCAAAAGATATGCCAAGCTAACACGAATTAAAAGAAACCTGGCATGACTATAATATCAGACAAAATAGATTTCAGAGCAAAGACTATTATCAGTCTGATGAAAGATCTCAGCTTCCTCAAGAAACTAGAAAGAGCAGAGCAAATTAATTCCAAATTAAGCAGGAGAATGGAAATAATAAAGATCAAAGTGGAGATGAATGAAATATAAAACAGAAAAATAGAGAAATGTTTAAAAAGCAACCAAAAAGCTGGTTCTTTGAGAAGATTCATACATCTGATAAAACTCCAGCCAGGCTGATTAGGGGGAAAAAAATGGAGAAAATACAAATTATCAATAATAGCATTGAGAGAGGTGATATCAGTAGAGACTCTACAAATATTAAAAGGATAACAAGAAAATATGAACAACTGTATGCCCATAAATTTGACAACTCAGTTGAAATGGACAAGTTCTTTGAAAGACACAAGCTGCTAATAATTATTCTAGAAGAAATAGATAAACTGAGTAGCCATATATATACTATAAAACTGAATTTTCACTGATTAATTCTACCTTACATTTAAGGAAGAAATAACACCAATTCTACAAAAACAGATCCAGAAACTTAAAAGGCGGAAACATGTCCCAATTCATTCTACAAGGCCATTATTATCCTACCAAAACCAGACAAAGATAATCAAAGAAAACTAAGACCAAAGACCCTCATGACCATAGATGCAAAAATTCCTACTATTTTAGCAAATCAAATTTAATAATATATAAAAAGGATAATACATCATGAGCAAGTGGGGTTTATTCCTATAATGCATGGTTGCTTTAGCATTCAAAAATCAATTAATATAATTCACATTATTAATAGACTAAAAAAGAAAAATGATAAGATCATCTCAATAGGTGCAAAAAAGCATTTGGCAAAATCCAACATCAATTTATGATTTGAAAGAAAAAAAAAACTCTCAGCAAACTAGGAACAGAAAGAAACTTCCTCAAATCTATACCTAACCTAACATCACACTTAATGGTGAAAGAATGAATGCATTCCCCCTAGTATTAGGACAAAGCAAGAATGTACACTCTGATCACTTCTATTCAACATTTTTCTGGAGTTTCTACCCAGTGCAATAAGGCAAGAAAAAGAAATAAGAGGCATCAGACTGGAAAGGAAGAAATAAAACTATCTTTATTTATAGGCAAAATGGTTGTCTATGTAGAAAATCCTAGAGAATCTACAAAAAAGTTTCTAGAACTAATAAGTCAGTTTTTCAAGGTTGCAAGATACAAGATGAATAATCAGTAACAAACAGTAGTTTTATATACTAGCAACGATCAGAAATTTAAAGTATGTATTTGAGCATATTTAACTCTCGGTTGGTATGCACTGGTCCTCTCTATCACTTAAAACACGCTAAATATCAAAACAACAAAAAAACTCATTTGAAAGAGCAGGGTAATAATACACTAAAGTGGCCTAAAAGGAAAGGTGGTAGATTCTCTTCCAACTTATATACTAAAGATACACACTCAAATGGAAGTATTAGAATAACCTATTGTACCCTAACCTGAGTACCTGAAGAACTATCCCCAAGAAAAATTATATATTCATTTCTCTATATTCTAGGTGACATTCAGGAAACTGAAATAAAGAAATAAAAAGTATCATTTTAATAAAAACTTCAACAATCTGGATTACTCAAGCTCTTCTTTTATAAAATATAACTTATTCTAAAATCGTTATGCCTTTCTTATGTTAATAATATATTTTAAAACTTGTTTATCTTATGATCATAAAACTTTTAAATAGGGTACAGTTCATCAACATGACACGATCAGCAACCCAAACGTTTACCTTAGGATAAGTATTTCATGAGGTTAGCCCACTGGAAAGCAATGCAAGTTAATTTGTATAGGCTCTTGAGAAAAGCCATTTCTTTAGCAGTCTATTACATAGATAATAACTTGAGACAATACAACCAAATCTGTCATTGACTTTACAACTAAAGTTGGACAGAGAAAATAAATAGGTAAAATGGAGGACAGTACGGAAGAGCAATCTGACAGGCACCAATCTTAACATGAGAAAATATCCATTAGGCGTCTAGACATCTGGAGCCGGGAGGCATTTTCAAGCTTGATAGGCTGAAACATGGTACTCTACTTATGGCCTCCTTGTCCTAACAGGGATGCTTCCAAATGGCAGTTAACATTTTTTCTCTATGGTCCCCCCATTCACCCCCATTTTGACAGGGGAAGGGAAGAAGGGCAGGCAGGCATGAAGACACTCTGTGTAATTCTGTTATTTCTATTAAGAATAAAATCTTTACTGTATCACTCGTGCCAAATTATCTTTTAGCCTTTAATGTATCTTTTTATACTTATATTCAGTGAAAACTTAATATTTAAAGACATTAAAAAGAGAATAGATTTTAGAGCAAGATTAGAAGAAATGCAAATTTACATTTAGAAAACCTGTGTTCAAGTCCTGGTTTTTGTCCCTTAGTGGGCAAGTAAATTTGGGCAAACCTTCTAACTTCCCTGAGTTTCAGTTTCCCAATCTATAAAATGGGGATAATAATTCTTGCCTTTTCTACCTCACAAAATTGTTTCACATATTAATGAGGCAAGCATATGTGAAAGTGACTTATAAGTGCTATCCAAATTCATTTATACCATAAACAATATCAATAAGAGCAGTAAAAAGCATTGAGTACTTCCTCTGTGCCAGGTACTGGGCTAGGCTCTTTATATGTATTATCCCTTTCAATGATAATAATAATATTAACAAATAACAATAATTATAATCTATTGACATTTATTAATCATTCACCATGTGCCCCAGCACTAGATCACACGCAGACAGAAACAACAAATTAGACTCTAGATCTTGCGGATCTCACTGATAGGTGATATTGATGGGCTAAGAGGGGGGTAAAGCAGAAGCTGTTTACTCTGCCTAGGTTACACAAATTCCAGCTTTAAAAGGCATTGAAATTAGCTGTCAGAAGAACAGATCCATGGGAGAAACTGTTTTCAGACGTCTCACTCTGCAGAATTACCCACTGCATAACTGTAGTGGGAAGAATGTGAGTTTAGGCCGAAACTGGAATTCCAGTTTTACCGCTTACCATTTAAGATGGATCATTATGAATAAATAGGGGTTTACCAGACCAGGAAATTTAAGTAAGGGCATTCCAGGGAGAAGGGATGAGTACAAAGGCACTTAAGTGTAAAAGAATAACATATTTTAGAGAATAATGAAAAATCAGAAGTCTTCCAGAAATTTGCCTTGACTATCTGTCCCATTAACTCTACTAAGGTAGAGCAGTAGCAAAGATCATATGGTTGAATGGATAAAGGATTGAAGATTGGCAGAGTAGTTATGGAAGGCCAAAAAGGGACCACAAAACTGAAGGTGCTGGGAGAAAATACTTGCAAATCATGTATCTGCTAGGGGATTTGTGTCTAGAATATATAAAGAACTCTTACCACTGAATAATAAAAAGATAAATAACTCAACTAAAAAAATGGAGAACTGACCTGAAGAGACAGTTCTCCAAAGATGATATACAAATGGCCATAAGCAAAAATGAAAAGATGCTCAATATCATTAGCACTCAGGGAAATACAAATCAAAACCGTGAGATACCACTTCACACCTTCTAGTATGGCAATAATCAAAAAGATAGATAACACATGTTGGCAAGAATATAGAAAAATTGGAATCCTCATACTTTACGGATGGGAATGTAAAATACAGTCACTTGGGAAAACACCCTGGCAGTTGTTCAAAAGATTAAACAGAATGATATATCACCCAGCAATTCCACTCCTAGGTTATATACAAAAGATAGATGAAAACATGTCCATACAGACACTCACACACGAATGTTCACAGCATGATTATTCACAATAGCCAAAAAGTGGAAACAACCCAAATGTCCATGAATGGATGAATGGATTTTTATAAAAGTGGTATATCCGTACAACGGAATATTATTTAGTCATAAAAAGGTAAGAAGTACTGATGCATACTATAGTGTGGAGGAACCTTGAAAACAACATCCTAAGTAAAAGAAACCAGTCACAAAAGACCATATATTGTATAATTCCATTTACATGAAATATATAGAATAGGTAAAACTATAGAGATAGATGATAGTAGACTAATGATCGTCTAGGGTTAGGAAAGGGGTTGGGGGTAGATGGGGAATGACTACTAATGGATACATACAAGGTGATAATATAGATGAAAATTAAAGTTGTTACTTTAAAAAAATGAAGATGCTAAGAAGGGTATGATTTGATGAATCACCACAGGATGGGGTTTAAAAGATGTTAACAGCCTGGGATAACAGGGTGAAGCCAAAGGATGGACGTTTTCCATGAGAAGTAACCACAGTTGTAGCAGTAGTAAAGGAGTGAGGGAAGTGAAATAATTCTTGATTTCACCAATTATTACTTAAGCAAACCCTGGTTAATCTTCCTTACTTGAGTAAAAGTATTTTGCACTGCTAACTCCATCACAAATTCTCCCGTAATTTGTTCAGAGTTCTAGGAATTCAAGCCTATCAGGTATCAAAATTATTTCCAGGCACTTTCTTTGACAGCCTAGTTTCCTGAAGCCTATTCAGTGGAGACAGTCTGCTGGAGCAGATCAAGCCAACCAGATGGACACCTTCTTTGGCACACCCATCACTTCCGATCAACATTTCCTCTGACACCTTCCCTGTTTGGCTCAAATGGAAGGAAAATAAGTGGATATTTATTATGCACCTTACTTTCCCATAAATTGTGACATTTAATCCTCACATCCATTACGCACATTACCGATAAGGAAACTGGCCCGTAGGGGATAAAGACTTTCCCAAAGTCACATAACTAGCTGGTAAGTGGTAAAACTAGGATTCCACTTTTAGCCTAAACTCATGTCCTTCCCACTGTAGTTGTGCACTAGGGTATCCTTCAAAGTGAGACTTCTTTAAATAGTTTCTCCCCATGGATCTGTTCCCCTGACAGCTACTTTCAGTGCCTTTTGAAGCTGGAGCTTGTGTGATTGCTAATTTTAAAACAATGATAACATTTACACATTAAACACTTCTCTAGCTTGTTCCCTTGACAACCATACACCTAAGATTAGATACCAAAAAAACCCAGTCTCTGTTGGTGCTTGGACTTAAAAAATCTCAGTTAGTGAGAACATAATTTTTAATAGACTTTTAAAGAGAGCATACAATGTTTTTCAATAGCAATATGGAGTGGTACCTCTACACCACCACAGAAAATATTATAACATAAAAAATCAGTTGAAGAAAGAATGAACTCTCGGGTTACTTTCACATCTCCATTCCTACCACCAGCCTAGACCAACAAAGGCCAAGCTAAAACGTGACAGAGCTAAGGGTTCTAAGACCCAGCTACAACTGTTTGGTCACCATTATATTTTTTAAATTACACAGGTTAGACACAAAAATATTTCCATAGTAAAAAAAAATTAGTGCAGGATTACCCAGAGCAAAAAGTGTAAGACATCATTCACCAGCCTCCCTTATGTTTCCAGACCTTTTGCTATGCATTTACATGCATGTATATGTATACATATTGTATATTATTTCTACAAATAGACAGGATTATACAATATATATTGCCCTGTTACTTTTTTTTAAGCAGCTTTATTAAGATATAACTAACATACCATACAATACACCCATTTTTTTTAACTTATTATTTTATATTGGGGTATAGTTGATTAACAGTGTTGTGTAAGTTTCAGGTGTACAACAAAGTGATTCAGTTATACATATACATGTATCTATTCTTTTTTAAATTCTTTTTCCAGTTAGGCTGTTACAGAATATTGAGCAGAGTTCCCTGTGCTATACAGTGGGTCCTTGTTGGTTATCTATTTTAAATATAGCAGTGAGTACATGTCAATCCATCCATTTAAACTGGACAATTCAGTATATGTACAACCATCTCCACAATCAATTTTAGGATATTTTCATCACCTCAAAAAGAAACCCCGCATCCTTTAGCTATCATCCTTATATCCTCTGATTTTCTCCAATTCTGAGGAATCACTAGTCTATGTTCTCTGTCTCTGTACATTTCCCTATTCTGCAAATTTTGTATGAATGGAATCATATAAAATGTGGTCTTCGTGACTAGTTTCTTTCACTTAGCGTAATGTTTTCCAGGTTAATCCATGTTGTAGCTTGTATCAGAACTTCATTCCCTTATATAGCTGAATAATATTCCATTGTGTAGCTATGCCACAGCTGTCCTATTATTTTTTCATTTAATATTTCCTTTCCATTCAGTACACACAGATCTAGCTCACTCTTTTTAGTGACTGCACAGTATTACACAGTTCTGATGCAACATAATTTAAGTAACCATTTCCCTATTGATGGATATTTAAGCTATTTCCAGTGTGTCCCCATTATGACAATAACTTGTAATCTCCATATGATACAGAGGCAGAAAGGGAGAGGCCATCTCTCTTGGTGGAAAAAGGACCCTGCCTCTAGAACAGTGGTTCCAAAAAGTATGTTCCCTGGACCTACAGCATCACCTGGGAACTTGTTAGAAATGCACATTTCTGGGCCCGACCCGCAGAGTTTTTGAATCAGAAACTCTGAGATGGGGCCCACTGCTCCCTGTTTAACAAGCCCTTCTCCTTGTGATTCTGATATGCAATAAAATTTGAGGATCACTGTTCTAAATCTCTTTGACTGCACTGCAGTGGCTTTCATTAGTTGGTTTAAGGTAAACTTTAAAAATTAGCAGGACCACAAAAGTTAGCTTTAACACATGACTATGGTCATGGATAGGGCAGAAGTATAGTGGAGGGGTAAGTGAGTTTCTATGTTTCTTTAGAGAAAGTACCTTAATATAACAAAAAACCTCTTCCTTTCATGCTTTTCCTAACTGTTTGACCCCTTATTCTCTTCTTCCCGTAATCTTGTAAAACCAACAATTAAACCATTTACATAAACTAAGATACCAGGAGATGGGAAGCTTCTCCTTCCTGACCCTCTCATTTCTGTTGATGATATGATGAACCATAAAACCCAGATCCCATTAGAATTGAAACATTGGAAAAATGAGATTTCAATGAATCACAGATGGGAACTAGAAGAAAATTTAGAAATCTCCCACTCGAGAGTCATAGTTTGGAGATAAGGAAAATGAATCCCAGAGAAATTACATGACACAGCTAGGCCACACAGCAAGTGCAAGCCTCTTTCTCTCATTATGCTATATACTATACTATATACTATATACTGCTGAACTATCATGGTTCTTGACCAAGGATATGCGTTCGTACCAAATTCATCTGGGGAAATTTCTTTAAAAAATATATTTAGAAGGATTTATTTTCCTTAACTTACTAAGCTGAGAAGACTGATATAATTTGACTATATCTAAAAGGAATTTATGGACATCAAGCATTATACTATTGCTCTCTAACTCAGCAACACCCACCGAGGTCAGGGAGTGTCCACAATAGTCAGAAGTACTTGGACTGCTTATCCCTATGTTAAACAGCTCCACATTGCAGGGTTTTGGTGTTCTTTTGGCTTTCTATTGTTTTTCTGTCCTCTCCTTTGATGTCAGTTATTACTTCTTGCATGTATCAGTGTGTTTGCGTCCAGCGGCCCTCACCCCTACTCCCATACCTACAATTGCCAATGTGAGTTGAGACACCAAATAAATACGATCTTGAGAACTATGATAAAGGTGATGGGAAAATAGGTTGTGAGGGAGGAACTAGAAAATTTAATATGGGGACTTTGTGATATTTACCTTGGCTGAGACATAATGAAAAGTCAACGTTGCCAGACACAACATTCTGCAAGAATGTGGCATGAGAGCAAGACCTCCCTTACACAAATGAAACAGAGAATGAACTCAGAATTTTTTTTAACATCAGGAAGGTACGCAGTTCTTCCCCCCTCAAGGTTTCTCCTCTATTTGTTTGCTCTTTGTTTTTTTTATTAATAAACTTTATTTTTTAAGAGCAGTTTTAGGTTCACAGCAAAACTGAGCAGAAAGTACACAGAGTTCCCACAAACCCCCTGTCCACACACAGGCACAACCTCTCCCACTAGTGACATCCCACACCACAAAAACCCTGGGTGGTTTTTAAAGCTATGAATAATGCAACAGTGAGATTACCTGTAACACCACAGAACTGTGGGTATTGCTGGTAAAGATGCGTGTGGTTCCCGCCTTGGAAGACTGCAAATGGGAGGAGAGGCCCATTTCGCTGCTTCCAAGGGACAATTTCATGTGTTGGTCTTCCTCTTCCACTAGAGATCTGAAAAGGTTTTTAAATCAGAAAGAAAAACAAATGAAAACTTGTCATATAATTCACAACTGGATGATTTAGAGAAACAGTCACTCTCTGATTATGTGCCAATCATCTGACTATGGAATATACTGAATGTTGTTTCACTGTATTTTAGGCTCATACCATTCTACATCATAGAAGAAATAGATATATATTTGTAAAAAGCTTTCCAAGGTCAGAAGAGATAAATGGGAACTGAGAAATCAACTAAAAGCTGGCTCAAAACTATAATTACAAAGGGTTTGTTTTTCTAGTGCCAGAGTAATTGTTTTGGTATTGGGTTGTTTAGGTAGCAATACCATCAAATTGTGTTATTCACGGTTAAAATTACTTTGGAATACCTACTTTTAGAAAGATAAAAATAATATTTATCATTTATTGAACAGTCACTATATATCAGGTATTTGCCAAGAAATTTACACACATGATCTCATATAATCCTCAAAACAATCCATTGCAACAGGTATTACTAGTATCTCCTTTTTATTAAGGGTAGGGAAAATGAGCTACAGAAGGGTTAAAAATTACTTACCTAAGGTCACAAAGTTATTAAAGGGACTGGACCAGGATTTGAATCTAAGTTTAGTCTGTTTCCAAACTCCAAAGACCCCGTAAGTAAAAGTCAAAGATTAACTGTGGTATCCTAATACATTACTTCCTCTTGTGTTACTATAGCTCTAATCAACCCTAACTGAACAAAAAAATTTACACATGAAATAATTCCTTTTTCTAGCAGTATCTCTCACTAAATAATCACTTGGGATTATTTAGCTAAACAGCTACAGTGTAGTGGCCTTTTCATCTTCCCAAACAAACAAATAATAAAAATAATAAACGTAAGCTATGCCCATGTATATATCACATTAGCAATTTTTCAGGGACCATAAAAAGCATTAGAGAACCTGTAGTCAACCTGTAGTTAGTTTCACGGAGAAAGTGGCGAAATAATAGTTAAAGGCCTCAGGTTACACTAAAAATTGACCATCGTGGTACAACCTTTCATTATTCCTTAGACTAGGCGGACTTGTGTTTCCTTAAGTATACACTGCTAAAACTGTTTCTGAATCACCTGAGAGCAGGGAGCCCCATGGTTCTGAACGGGTTTGTGCATTCATTATGGGCAGACTGCTAAAATGGACATTAAGAAGGGAGGAAGGAAGAATGGATTTCCAAGTGCTAGAACTCTGCCTTTTTCCTATTTATTTCTAACTTCCCGAAGGTTGAATTATTGGTTTCTCTAACTTGGCTCTATCCAATACCATAAAGATTTCACCTTTTCCCCTACCATACCTATAATCTAAGTTGATCAGTTTTAATAGGAAAAAAAGTTTTACGACCATACCATACTTTTAACAAAGATCCTGCTTTTTGAATTTCAACACCAACCAAACGGCTTTAAATCCTGCAATAATTAGCAAAAATCCTGGCCTTAAGGGTGACATCAATTCTTCTTAAAGATATGAGAGCCATAGTATAACCAAAAAACGAATTAATAATATATAACCATGTTTTATTCAACTCTCATGGATATTTAATAAAGAAGAGAATAATTTAAATAAGATTTTAACAAGCATAAAAGAAAATGAATATAGTTTTCCACTAGCTTCAGAAATAGCTTTTGAAAAGAAATTATATACATGATATATAGCATACATACATTTGCAGACACTTTTAACCAGCTTTCGCAGACAGACATTTAATTACAGAATCAAATGGGAAAGTGGGAAATAGATTGATGGTGACTGGTATCCCTAACCAGAAAATTTCCATTCATCCAGAATTATTTTAATGGGACATTCAAGCAGAATGTTTCATTAGTTTCTGTATTCCCTGCACAGAACCTGGCACATGAGAGGTTTAATATATGTCATCTGAATGAATACAGAATCTCATTTCTGTGGATCATTCCAGAGACATTTCTTTATCATGCGGTGCTTTAAATGACCGTCAATTATCATTTTACAGAACCACAGATGTAAATGGGACAGGAGTAAAGCTGAAACCGCACTGCCCCTATGACATATCCTGGAAATTGTTTTTTTTTTTTTTTTAAATTAACTATAGATCACAACTTGTTTCCATGTCATTTGTCTCTTGCTCTTAAAATCGAAAGGCAGAATATAAAAATGCAGCCTTTTCTTGGCAAGATAATATGTCTGGCTTTCTAACTAATTACTTCAAAAGCTAAAGAAGTCTTCACTAAAATCCTCTTCTTCATGACTTCTTATCAACATCTTTTGACTTTTTAACATTCAGAACACTCCCTATTATTTCTGCATCAGTAACAGCACATGTCATGTCAACCCCCTCAGCAGATTCAATATTCCCTTCTATCTCCTTTTCATTAAGTCTATTGACTGGATGTGAAGAGCATTGTTCTTCAACAGTGCAAGGAGGTGAAACCTCTCTGCAAACTCCAAGCCACAATGACACCAAACTATCCTTAAAGGAATGATTATCTGAGTAATTCCAAGAACAAATAACATTTTTAATCTTATCCTTTCTAAGTCATATGGTTGAAAGCAATAAAAGGAGCAGTGGTTCTCAGTGGGGGGAGGGGCATCAATGTCTGGAGACACTTTACGTGGTCGCAGGGTAGGGGGGCGTTGCTACTCTCATCTAGTGGGATGCTGTTAAACATCCTACAATGCCCAGGAAAGGTCTCCAAGGCAAAGCTGTGCTCAGGCAAAAATTTCAAGAATGCCAAGGTTGAGAAACCCTGGTACAGAGGGATTAACCTCCTCAAGACAGATTTTCTAAAGAAATTTCATGTCCTAAATAACTTCCCAGTCTGAGAGTTAACTCCATGAGGTAATGCTGGCAGTCAGAAACACAGTAGGATTATTAATTACCACTAACTCCTCCAAGACTGCCTAATAATAGAATACCTCTGCTCTCCTCCAGTCCATCAATTTGAAAAATCAACTGTTTACAGGAGATAAGTAGATAATAGCTTTGAAGTTTATAAGATAATTATGCAGAAAGGCTTTTGTCCTATGTAAACTCATGGAAGAATAATTCCTAAGTCGGCTTTAAACAACTGTTATTTGGAGAGAAAAAAAAAAACAAAAAAAAAACAATTGTTATTTGGATTCACTTTTACATGCCAATTTAGAATCAAGCAAACTCTGTCCAAATAGTCCTATTTCATCAAAACTGTAGAATTATTCATGGGAGAGATTGTGTTCATCAATTTTCTTTTGAAAAATTGAATCTTTTTCTTCCAGCGTCTATATATTGCTACCACACCATTCCCGCCCGCCCCACTACCGCTGGACACATCTTATTTTGTAAACAGTGACCAACCACAGAGCATGAAAGCAATCTTTCACAAAGTGTACATGAGTCACTCAACTGCACTTGCTCAAAGAGAACAATTACTTTTTCGAAGAGCATTAGGTAGAGAGGGAAGCACTGCCTGATGGTCTTACTGAAAGCTCTGCAAAGCTGGTCAAACCAAACATACATAGACTGTGGCATTTCTTTGTACTACTATTTGAAGACAAAGGAAATAGTCTAAGCAATTGTCACATGTTAACAGGGTGATACTAACATTGTAATGTTGCCTCAAAGCCTTCCATATTTAAAAAATTACCCCAAGGGAAACAGGTGTAAATGACATAGGGACACAATTCATAAATATAAAAGTACAAATGATTAACAGATAGAAAAATGTTCAACTCCATTAGTACTCCAGAATATGCAAATTAAAGCAAACCTGTAAACTTATAAAAGAGTAGAGTAGAAGATATACTCTCAAAATTGCTAGTGCAAACATATATTAAGCCTCTGCCATCTGCATGGCATTGTTCACTCATGGATTTTTTAATGAAAAATTTTAAATCATCAAATGTACAAATTCTTTTCCTTTTTACACTGAACATCATGACAATAAAGGATTGTGTATTACTGGTGGGTGGGCTGCAGCAAGAGTGTTCTGTCAATCTGGTTCAAATATGTTTTCTACAATGAATAGTTCTGTACAGGTAATAGTTTGGTAGATGTTCTATGAAGAACCGTGTACTTAGAATTCACTATAGCAGTCGGGTTTGTTGGTATGCCATATGGGGAAGGGAAGAGTATCTCATAATTGCATCATTTGGCTCCAAAGCCTCAAATGGTCTTAGGACACTCATCAGTCTCAATAAAACATGCCGATAGGATACATGCACTTGCAGAAAAAACATACTGCCCAAGACAATCAGAATACATGTCAAGTTGTTCCCTTTACTTTACTTGTTTTTACTTCTGAGGGTAAAAAATAAGTGAATCAGAGAAAAACCAGAAAGGTAAAAGTATATCGATGCCTTTAACTTTTCTCTCTTTAGTTCCTGATCAGTTTGACAGCACTTCTTGCTTGCGACTATTACATTACAAAGTGGTTAAACCTGACAATGTATGTAATTCTAATAACATAATGCCACTGTAACAAAAGAACAGGGGTTTCTGAGTTAGTGTCAAAAGTATTATTCAAATACTGCAATTTCCCAGAGTAATAATATTATTCTAACTGAAAGTCAGCGCCAGTGGGTTGGTGTGCAAGAAGAGCAACAATAACAAAACAAAACAAAAATAAAAGTCATGAATGGTATAACAACACAACAAGTCAGGTTGGTTAATCAAGGCACTGACTCATGCTTTACCACCCATCCCCCAGAAAAATAAAATACATATTTCTCACACTCACAATTTAAAAAGAAAATCAAGAAAAAGGCTTTCTTCAAAGAAGAACTCCCCCGCCATTTGTTTTTCTGCTCTGAAACAGAGAAGTGTCTGCTAGCCGCAGCATTTGCTAAATGAAACATTTCTTGCTATAAAGTTGCATTGGCAGGTGGGGGAAAAATTCAGCCACCTGTTCTCACATTCATTTGAATTTGAGTGCTAAATCCGTCAAGGTATTTCCTTCCCCCATGAGAAATAAATTAAAAACTTAAGATGGTATTAGTCATTTCCCATTGATTTTTCTATAGATTCAAAGTATGCATTCTGCATTGAATTCTAAAGATATTAATAATCTTCCTACCACACAAAATTTAGAATCAACTCTCCTTCACCCCTCCCATCAAAAACTGAATGATACACACACACACACACACACACACACACATATACACATTCTCTCAATTTCCATTAAGAATAAAAAGGAAGTGTTTTTAAAAACAAGAAGGAAAATTTCCAATTCATGAAGTAAGTTAATATATATAAAATAAGCCTGGTATTTTCTTTAAAAGAAAAACACCTTAAAACCTAAAATATTTAAAGATATGTCCCAGGAATTCCCTGGCATGTAGTGGTTAGAACTCTGCCCTTCCACTGCAGGGGTCCTGGGTTCAATCCCTGGTCGGGGAACTAAGATCCCACAAGCCGCACGGCAGGGCCAAAAATAAATAAATAAATAAACTGCTTTAAAAAATAAAAAAATTAAAAATAAATAAAAGTAAAGATTTAAAAAAATAAAAAAATAAAGATACGTCCCAACTAAAATGACATTTACGGTATCGTTGTACAAGGAAATCATAAATATCATAGCAACTTCTCTCTTTTTTTTTTAACATCTTTATTGGAGTATAATTGCTTTACAGTGTTGTGTTAGTTTCTGCTTTATAACAAAGTGAATCAGCTATACAGATACATACATCCCCATATCCCCTCCCTCTTACATCTCCCTCCCACCCTCCCTATCCCACCCCTCTAGGTGGTCACAAAGCACCGAGCTGATCTCCCCGTGGGAGCAACTTCTCTTAAGAAGGCGTAAATTAATCGCTATTTAAGAAACTATGGAGAACGTGTCTCCTCAACAAGGTGTTTGCCTGAAAGAAGTCAAGAAAAGATAAAGCTTTGGTTAGTTATTTGTATTTTTTAATGACATAAGTATAAGTACATTATTGTCAACTTGCAATAAATCTGCTAATGGAAATCTTTAGCATAGATGATATAAAATAGCTGCTAATCTTTCCGAGGCTTTCTTTTCTGCTGCAGCTATATACCAGAGCCCACAAAAGAGAAAAAAATTTCAAGGTGATAGGGTCAGACTGTAAAATGATTTTCCAAAGTAAAGAAGCTTCTTTATATGCAAATGTCTGTCACATTTAAAGTAAAATCACATTAATAAATAGCTGATGTCAGTTTTAACATAGGAATAAGATCATCTACCCAGCACCTGCTGTGTACTAGGCAGTGTGCCAGACACGTTCTCTATGCTACTTAATCCTCATAACAATCCCATTTTAAAGACAGGAAACTGAAGCTCAGAGAGTTTAAGGCCTCACCATGAATCTGGTAACTATGATTTGAACCTGAGTCTGATTCCAGAGACCAAATTGTTCCCATCACACCAAGCCTAAAAAATGTAAAATAGCAGAGTAGAGGCCATAAAGCAATCAACGTTTCAGTGTTTAACTTATAAACATGAGGAAGATCTCAGAGAGGCACATTCTGTTATAGGGAAGCAATTTGTTGGTTGAATTACTTCAGTCTAAAATTACCCACTTTTACCACTACTTCCATAACAACAATACCAATGCTAAAAATCTCTCATGCCATTCTCCCAACACATCTGGGGTCAGGAGGGAGCATATCCTAGGATATAACTCAGATCAGATTCAGGGAGAACTTGACATTACTGATACCAACATTTAAAGGAACAGATTCTGAATTCCAAAGCCACCCATCGCCATCACAGAAATAGCACTATGACACAGATGAGGGAATTGGGCTAAACAAATGGAATGACAAATGATAGTCCACTCTAACAGGATGAAAGTTAATTATCCAAACCATAAAGCATTTGCATTGAATACCTCAATCCTGTCCCTGAAACACTTTCAGATCAATGTTTGCTCCTTCTATCTACCATATTTCAAAACTTTAGTCTTCCTTCATCTTTTAAAATTCATATACCAATTAAACTACATCAAGTCTCATGCATCTAGACTAGAAAATTCTACCGTTTGGAAGCTTGGTTTATATACTATTTCTCATTCTTTACATTTCTCATAATATTTGGATGAAAGATATAGATAGATAGATGATAGATAGATAGATACATGAAGCAGAAATACAAGAGTATAATCTATAAAAATATTGAATCACTATGTTGTATGTACACCTGAAACTAATACAACATTGTAAATCAACTATACTTCAATTTTAAAAAAATGAATTCTAAATGTTGATTCCATACCTACTATATAAAAAAAGCTAAGTCGAAGTCAAAGCTCCCTTGCCTTAAGGAGCCATGTAAGGTGAGCAAGTACACAAGTGGTAGTGGTGGGAGAGAGAGAGCAATATGGACGTGTAGGTTGGGGGAAACAGCACGGACTCCCATCACCGTCAACAGTCCCCTTCCCAGTGCACAGAGGAAATAGTTATAATCCTCTGAAAGGATGTTCCCTGCCCCCCTACAGCCAGCGCCAGCCTGGCCGTTGAGAAGTCTGAGCTATACCTGAGGTCAGGAGCATGCCTTCTCCTTCTTCTATCCCCAAATGAAGAAACTGGAACAGGAGCTCCAACACCCAGGCCACCTTTCTATAAAGGAGCTTTTTGCTCCCAGAGGACTTATATTAACCAAGGTATCACTTTATTCCTATTATCTGTAGCTCACCGACTTTGAAATTTGACTATGGTGCTATAGTGCGTATCAATGGAAAAGTGTTATTACTAAAGAACTGGGCTTTCACTTGCCTAAAATTTCAGTTTATTAAATATTCAAACATCCAAGTTATCCAGTTTTAGAGTTTATTATAAAGGCAGATTCCACAAACTCAAAACCAATCAGAAATCACTGAGACAAATCTCTTTGGGAACAGGAGGAATCATTAATCAAGTGGTAAAAATCCAATCCTTTTCTGTCTTTTCTGAATTTCCTAGTTATATTCAGCTTCGCAAAGTCAGTAATTCATGACCAGGTCTTAAGGGAATGTTTATTTTTCTTTTAAAAGGAAACATGATAAAAAAAAAACCCAAAGAGTAAGACTTTCCAACTGAAACGTAATAGCCAATTGTACTCCATGTTTTAAGAATTATAATTGGCAGCTCTACGAGTCCCACTGATTCTGTCTTCAAAGCCTGTAATAAATGTAACAAATCTCACCCTTGATTTTGCAGTGACCTAGCAGCATCTCGAATTATTTCAATGAATGTATCAAATCATTCATTTAAATATAATGTTTAATATGATTTAATCACACCAATGTTTTAATATGACAGCCAATATTTTTAAGACAGGGGAAGGTAATACAGAAAGAGAAATCAAAGACAGACTCTAAACCCAAAGAGTCACACTAAGGATAGCTCTCTCAAGTTTGTTTCAGACGTGGAGCTTGGTGAAGCAAAAAGTCTAATTTTAGTACAATTTTTCATATTAAAATTATTTTCCATTTTGTACATATTTGCCTCACCATTAAGGTTTTTTTCAAAATAAAACTTAGCTCTAAGACTTTAAGTTATCCCTCTTGTACAATGCTTACCATAAAGAAAAAAACCATTCCTGACCTTAAGTTCTTAGGTTGTTAGAAAATGAAAGAAATCTTGACAGTCACTTACAGCTCGCTCACCTATCTACACATTCAGGCATCATATTCTAAGAGTAGAAAGGCAGAAATGACTTCTGATTTTTCTCCTGAAATGCCATCAGGAGCCTGCACTTTGACTACAGTCCTAGAAAACTATTTTAACTAAGATCGCTATAATGTGCAGTTCACTATCACAATGCAATATCATGATCTAGCTACAGACGGCTCTGCTGATGTGAGTAACAAAAATTGCTCTACAAAAATACTTTTATAAGATTTTGTCCATCGTACAGCAACACTAAGGAAGGAGTCCTTTGCATAAAGTATTTATGTACCATGACTATGTTTACCCCAAATATTAAGTATTCTTGATAAAATTGGTAAAGACTTCCTGAAAGGGAGACTGGTTATTTATTTTTTTTGAGGGAGTAGATGCAAATTACAATTCACTGAGGAGTTTGCCACTTTGGGGGAAAGGTGTTTCTTTTTAGGAACATTATGGCCTCTGGCTTCAAGAAAGTTTGTGTTCTTGGGTGGAACGCAAAAAGGGTAGAGGCAGACCACATTATTTAAACAACATGACAGTAGGCATCCAGGACTCACATTTCCCAGTCATCTAAGTGGGAATTTTGAATAGAAGCTAATTGGAGCATTTTCAGACTGTGTATGTGTTTTGCAGAGCGATCTATGAATTGTGAAGTAGTAATGAAGTACTGCCTCGATCTGTTTGAGACAAATAGGACAGAAGGATATTAAGCAAGAGAGAAGCATTCCCTTCCTTCCTTCCATACTGTCCTTTAAACCAGTGTTTCATACCCCAATTTATAATTTCTGACTCTCAGGGTGCAGGTGAGAAGGATGCAGAGAAGAGTCACCAAGAAGATGAGGAGAGGAGGCTCAAGGTGTCAAAAGTTTGCCCGGAGCTTCCCTGGTGGCGCAGTGGTTGAGAATCTGCCTGCCAATGCAGGGGACGCGGGTTCGGGCCCTGGTCTGGGAAGATCCCACATGCCGCGGAGCAACTGGGCCTGTGAGCCACAACTACTGAGGCTGCGCGTCTGGAGCCTGTGCTCCGCAACGGGAGAGGCTGCGACAGTGAGAGGCCCGTCCATCGCGATGAAGAGTGGCCCCCGCTCGCCGCAACTAGAGAAAGCCCTCGCACAGAAACGAAGACCCAACACAGCCAAAAATAAATAAATAAATAATTACAAACTTAAAAAAAAAAAAAAAAAGTTTGCCCAGCTAGTTGGAAAATGCTAGTCTAAATGCGATTCCCCTCAACTCATTCCATCTACAACAAGCTATTTCTTGAAGCAATAAGTCATTTTAAATGTCCCAAATCCAATCTTTTTGTAGATCATGCTTTAAGGAGAAAACTGGCTTATTTAAAGGTACTCTCAAGGGAAATGAATTTGACTACATAGTTCTTAATGATTATTCCTGGAAGCTTGGTCAGTCAGAAGAAAGTTCAGGAATCTCAAATGTATCTAGATGTCATGCATTCAAGAGAGACATAGATAGGATATTCTGGATTCTAAAAGAAAATTGTTATCATCAAAATATTTCAGTCATCTTAGACTCCTAGTTCTCCCCCATCTTCTACGCCCAGGCAACTGACAAAGTACTACTAAGTATCTCTCTAGTATGCGTCTTTCACCACCTCTCCACTCTCACTGCCCCTACCACACTTTGGGTATCTATTACCTCTTCCTTGGATTTGGTTAGTAACATAAACTACATATTTGTTACAGTACAGCATCTTCACATACTGTGATTGTATTTATAGTTTCGGCGGGGGCGGGGCGGGGGGAGACGGGGTGGGGTGGGGGACCGGGCGCAGTTTTCCAAGAGCAGTATTCAATCACTCCTCTCTGCTTGCTGAACAAAAGCCATATCCTACACTCTTGCATTCAAGGCTTCTTGGACTAACCCTCCTTAACTAGTTGCACATTCTGGCAAATAATTCAAAGTAAATATATATTTAATGATTTGAGAATAAATAAAAATCCAAATTTATTCACAAACTATCAATTGTTTTGCTTTAGAATATGTTGTTTTCATACATTAGTAACTGCTATGCCTTTTTGTCCTACTGTTAACCAAGCAATGTGTAAAAGCATTTATTTAAAATATTTCTGATAGGAGGAAAACTTAATTTAAATTGAATATCTGCTGGGAACTCCCTGGTGGTCCAGTGGTTAGGACTCAACGCTTTCACTGCCGTGGCCCCGGGTTCAATCCCTGGTCAGGGAACTAACATCCCACAAGCCACGCAGTGAGGCCAAAAATAATAATAATAATAATAATATCTGCTAAACCTTTGCAATTAGGTTTAGCCTTTTTAAGTATAAAACAATTCAGAACATAAGTAAATGTAGTTCATTTTTTTATTTTTCCTAAACCCTACTCAGATTTCCTTTTATCCTAGTCAGCCATTCCTGTTTTCAAACTATACACAGAAAACACATTATCATTTAAGTACAACCATACTAGTTTTAAAACATAAATTTGTCTAAAATAGTTTTCCCCTCAGGGTAAAGGACATGTGAAAATAAGTCAAATAACTCTTAACTTTAAGAGTAGTTGCTCTCTTGGAAGAGATTATATAATTTTACTTTCTTTATCAAATTACAATTTGATGAACCATGACTAAAAGTATTCTGGTCACTGGTAAATTGCTTCTACTAAAATTACTTTCAGTCGGTGCCAGCATCATGGTACTTATCGGCAAGCAAGGAACAGAATCAGGATTTTGGATTAATTCATTTCATAGGAAAGATAGCTGTAACTTACTCTCTAACAAGACTGTAATTTATTAGATTCCTCTATATATGAAATGAAGAAATGCAACACACTTTGAGTGAAATAATTTGCACAAGGCTACAGACCTAAAAACTACTCTCTCTAAATTCATTCATCAGGTATCTCCCCAGTGGTCCAGTGGTTAAGACTCCTTGCTTCCAACGCCAGGGGGCCTGCGTTCGATCCCTGGTCAGGGAACTAAGATCCCACATGCCACACGGTGTGGCCATAAATAAATAAATAAATAAATAAATAATTTAAAAAAAATTCATTCATCAACTCAACATCTGAACACCTGCTATGTGCCAGCCACTGCACTAGGAGATATGTAAAAAGAGCAGGCAGGATACTTGCTTGCAAAGAGATCACAGTGAAAGAAATAATTACTTTCCAAAGGACTAAATGATATAAAAATAATAATAAATTCTCAACATCATCTACTAACAAATACCATGTTGCATAATTCATATAAACCACAGTAACAAAACTAATTGCAAACTTTGCTCTCTGGTACAGAAGTGTATCAGTTCATATTTAGCATATAAGCGCCAAAATAAATAAATAACATCGACTTTCCTTACTGCTATTTTATTTTAAAGGATTATTCATCCCAGATCAGGCTATCTGCAAGGCTGCATCAGCAATCAAATAATATCCACTATTCAAAAATATAATCTGCGGGCTTCCCTGGTGGCGCAGTGGTTAAGAATCCGCCTGCCAATGCAGGGGACACGGGTTCAAGCCCTGGTCCGGGAAGATCCCATATGCTGCGGAGCAACTAAGCCCGTGCGCCACAACTACTGAGCCTGCACTCTAGGGCCCGTGAGCCACAATTACCGAAGCCCATGAGCCTAGAGCCTGTGCTCTGCAACAAGAGAAGCCACTGCAATGAGAAGCCCGCGCGCAGCAATGAAGACCCAACACAGCCAAAAATAAATGAATTAAAAAAAAAAGAAATATATATATATATATATATAATCTGCAATTATAATTATATGAAAGAAAGCCAAACATATGATGGTGTGATGGTGGATCACATCATTTGAAAGAAAAGTCTCTAATTGCATCTATCTATATACTTCAGCAATATACTTATGAAAAATATGCTAATGAGCCAGGTCACTGGTCTACTTTAGACGAAAATTTTGGTTCCAGTTTCATGAACTTTTGTTTAGCTGTGAATCATTCAGAAATGATTACATATGCACACCCTTTGAGGGAAAGTGCTCATAATGAATGAAAATCACTTCAATTTAGTGATGCTAAGGGATTATCTATTGGATAATCCACTTATAACCTAAAACATCCATATACTTTTCAAAACTCTATTTCAAAATATTTTGTAGATCCACCCAAACTAAAGCCAGGTCGAACTGTGAGTTAATTAGGAACACAGTTCAGTGTAGGACAAGAGAAAAATCTCTTGTGTAATCACATGTATAAAGAGAAATCTAGGTGAAGTTTTTGTAGTAAACTGGTCTTTAACATTAATTTGTAATACATTGATGAAATGGGATAAAATAATAAAAAGGAAATATAAATTAAGACTGAGTTAAATCATCAAATGTGAATGTACACAGATGGAGGAAAAGTGACCAGACTTAAACATCACATTCTCTTGCAAGGTACAATGGTATGACAGAGAATGATTTCTAAGGTTCCTCCCAGCTCTCAGAGCCCAAGAATCCTGAATAAGATACTTATGCTCTTTTTAAGATGTCACGTTCTGATCTCACTGATCAGTGAAAAGCACTATATTTTTGAAACCAGAAAAACAGAGTGAAAATAGAAGATGTTACAGGGCAAGCTGTAAATGAGCACAGGTCTTTTAGAATTTGTAGAAATACCTTCAGTGAGAGACTTTCAAGTTGGGGGGGATGGAGAAGGAGGGGGAGAGAGGAGGGGGAGAGAGGAAGGACAGAGCAATGGCAAAGGCACTAGTTTAACCCAGTTGCCCACGAACACTCAAATGAGCTTGCCTCTCTAATGCATCATTCTCACAATGTTTCATTCTCAAAATTTTTATTGTTTTAAAATACAGTATCCAAGACTTTTAAATCAAAAACTCAATCGAGCCCCCGCACCTTCCAATCTAATCACGTAAGTCCTTAAAGGTGGAAGAGAAAGGCAGAAGAGTGGGTCAGAGAGAGATAGATGTGAAAAAGACTCCTGCCATTGCTGGCGCTGAAGATGGAGAAAGGCAGCCAGAAGCCAAGGAATGCTGGCAGCCTCTAGAAGCTGAGATCAACTGTTGCCTTACAGCCAGCAAGAAGATAAGGACCTTGGTGGTTCTACAACTGCAAAGAACTGAATTCTGTCAATGATCCAAACGAGCAGGAAACGCAGTCTCCCCGAGAGCCTCAGAAGCAAACACAGCTCCACCAACACCGTGATTTTAGCCCAGTGAGACCCATACCAGACTTCTGACCTAAAAAACTATAACATAATAAATTTGTGACGTTTTAAGCCATTAGTTTGCAGCAATTTGATATGGCAGCAATAGAAAACTCATACGTGGAGGTTTTTCTCAGTGCCTGCACACAATCAAGCAATGGGACAATGACGTCCACAAGAAAGTACTAAACATACTGACTGGTTAGTACCCTAGGACTGTGATAAACAGAGCACATCTGCTACAGTCAATGGCAGCTAATTACTGGGGGGAAAAAACGTGGTTGGCCAACGAAGGTAGAATAGTGCTTCGAAAGAAATAGGAAACAATGAGGTTAATCCCAGTACCATATCAGTAAGTAAAGATAATTGCCCCAGTATTTTCCTGCAACTTCACCACTTGACAGTACCACAAAGTAAAGCTAACTTCTCCCTGTACCACCACCCAATTCAGAAAAGTTTATCTCATCTGTCATACTTCTTTGTTCTTCGAATTCTAGTGAGATATTTCCTAATTAGTAGATGGCATGAAAGTAGCAAAAGTCTATAAAAAGAAAAAGGCATTAGAGGAGTCAAGATCATTGAAATCAAGCAGAACTGCGTTTGAATTTTCACTTCACCTCTTACTTGAAGTGTAACATTGAGCAAGTTAATTAACTTCTCGGAACCACTGTGCCCTTAGAGTAAAACAGGGAAAAGACTTACCCTTATAGAGTGTTTGGGAGGCAGCTTCCAAAGTGCTTGGCACTTTTTTTTTTCCGGTGAGGGAAGGATTTATTACTACTTGCAACAAGTAAGGAGAACACCAGGGATCTTTCCCAAAGCAGTGTCTCCCCGTACAGCAAAATTGGGGAACTTTTAACACAGTGCTTGGCACTTTTATAGTAGCACTCAATAAATTGTATTTTATTTAACTATGTTAAACCAGGACATTTTTGAAAATTGCAAATAAATATGCTTCATGTGAAATTTACAGTATCTGTTGTATAGGCTAGATTCAAGAGTTCTGAAAGTTGTTTTTAATTACATTTTTCTTATGGAAAGATGTTATTTCATTTCTCCACTGAACCATATCATAAGAAGAATTGTCCAACAAGTTGGGCATGCTCCTGTCTTACCATACCATAAATGTCGCAAAATTGGGTTAAAAACAACATATACCCTCATCATAGTAAGTCATGCCAGTGAAAATATTTTACTATAATTGGAAACATAATATAACTTTATTTTTCTCTAAGGTTACATCATATAGTCTGGGATCAAACTGTTGATGCTTGTAAGGTAAAAATATATACACTTGTGTGCTATAAAGCACCTAAGCCCTGTCCAACTTAAAGAATGGCACTCCATTTTTCTTGTTTAAAAAAGTGACTATCAAGTTTAAACGTAAATTGCATCATTTTCCATCTTATGGAATATGTACTTTCTCTTGTTTTCTTTGTTTAAATATTGGGGTATAACTGACATACATTGTATTAGTTTCAGGTGTACAACATAATGATTTGATATTTGTATATATTGTGAAATGATCACCACAATAGGAATATGCACTTTAAAATCTCGTATCTATATCCAATTCATATCTCCTCAGTTAGCCCAGATACATTTCTCCTCTGTAGTATTTTTATTGCCATTAAATCCATTATCAATAATGCAAGCACAGTAAACAAGAATGTTATTTAAACTGGTTGTCTTGGTTTAGAATTTTCACAGGAGCAAAATAAATCAAGCAATTTAATTGTTTATAAATAAAGATAGAAGATAAAGACTAGTCATTTTGAATAACTGCAAGGACTATATCCATAATACCCAGCAGAGTTATGCCTGGCGCATAACAGGCAGTAACTTCTGAATATTATAAACTCAGTATACAAGGTGATTGAAAAAGAACTGAGCTCTTTCAAAAGTGGATTGCTCAGTAACTTCTTTATGTACTGATTCCCCAAGAATCAGGTGGTTTATACCACCTCTTTCTTGGCCTTGAGGAGATAAAGCAATACACTGTGGCTGCTATTTCAATTTAAAATATCAGCATGCACAGTGCTTATATTTCTTGACTCTTTACAAGTAATACAGTCATTAATACAAATACTTGCCTATTTCTTCCTTCTTTCTTTTCCCTCCCCCTAACTTGGCCCTATTTAGGTCTCATCTAAATATTCTAAATTTCAAGCAGAATGTCTGGAATCCTTAGAGTTCTTAGTAACTCCAGACTTCGCATGATGGTGAAAGATTTGCATTTCCGTCTCTCTTCCCTCTGGGGAAATGTTTTGAGGGGTACTTGGAAGTAACACTCATTTAGGCATAAAAAACAATGAATCTAGATAAATTTTCGACGAGTAAAATTCTTGGAAATTGCTGAAAGCATCCGAACTACTAGCTTTCTGTCTTGTAAGTTTCTTGTGTGCAATATTCCTCAGATACATTAAATGGTTTTAAGAGATCTTTTTAAAGACACATACAATAGGCTTTAAAACAAAATTTTAATTTCATTTGCACATGCCAGACTTCCTCAGACTCGAAGATCTGAAGTAGCCAAGAGAATAAACGCTGACTAGGAGGAACAAGCAATCTAGTCGTAAGCCTCCGAAAAGAAGTTTGTAAACTCTGAGTCACTGTGGTTCAGGGTGAATGCTATGATTAAAAAATAATATAATCGCAGGCTCTTTAAGATAAGCAAAACGCCTGTATGAAAGGAGAGAGGTCTCTTCTAGTCGGACCGTGTGGGGAGCATCTCATTCAGATGTAGTACCTTGTATAAAGTTTAACACAAAAAAACTATCAGGGTGAGGGACAACCAGCAGAGTGAAGAGTCTGGAAAACATGTCACATGAGTAATGGTTAAAGAAAGAAGATTTCCAGGCTTGTACGCTATGGAGAAAATAATATTTTTCTCCATAGCTCCAGAAGGCCACACTAGGAATAGGAGATGAAAGATAAGAGGAATTGATTTTGCTCAATGCATGGAAGAGCTGTCCACGAATGAAAGGTGCTGGCTTGGGGAGGTAGTGAGCTCTTTGTCACTGACAGTGATCAAGGAGAACGTGCATCAGCATCTTTCACAGTTGTCACAGGAAGGATTCCTGCTTTAAAGGGGATCTGGATTCTCTAAATGACATCTAGGGTCACTTTTATCTCTATGATTTTCCATTAATAAGTGTTAAGCTAGCCCTTCTGCAAGTTCAGACAATGGAAATTCACAAGAAACATGCTACAAAAGTTACAGATGAGCGCTAAATTGCTCTGTGTTATTTATGTTATTTCTCCACATAATTTTGTTAGATTGAGCATATGTTGTAAAAAAACAAATTAAGCAGACAGAAACAAAAGTTTATGTATACACTAATTGTGAAAATATCTAACTAATTATATTCTTTTCTAATTTGAGAATATCAATTTGGGAAGTATTTTGCTAGATGAAAAAGATACCTAAGGTTTTGTTTTATTTTATTTTCAAGGTTGTATTTTATTCACTAAATTAGAAAAAAGACAATCTTAGGGGATAGAAAACATGTCAAATTTAGAAAGTGCATATTTTAATTTTCTCTGTCCTTTGAATCACCACAAACAAGGAACATTTATATAGTATGACTAAATCTAGATAAATTATTGACAATTAAATAAAGTAAAGCACCATTTTTTCTAGGGAAATCTAGATACTGAATCTCAAGGATGAAATGATAGAAAATGATTGCTATAAAAGTCAGTGCTATTGGCACTTACTCTAAAATATATTTTACACAGTAAATAAAATAGTTGTAAACAGGACGCTAACTGAATACAAGTGTATTGGCTAAGAGAGGACAAGTTTAATTCACTAACACTCATTCTACACCCATTGTCTGGCTTGCTATGATTCACTGTTACATTGTGCTGGTTCATTCTTACCCATTGTCTTCCTCCTTGTGGCCACACCATTATTAGCAAGACTTAACTGCTTGTGAAGAAAAGATAAAAAGATAGCTAATGCTAATTCTGTTCTATTTCAGTGTGTCCTTAGAATCTAACAATACATTAACCCTATAACATCAGCCTGAAGGAATCACTTGCTGCTTGAAAACAATGAATACCAAAATACCAGAAAACCACTTAGAAGTGACTGCCCTTTCAGCTTTATTAATTTAGGCAAATTGACAGGTTAATTTACATGGTTCACACCTGTCAGGAGCAGAGTCTACTAATTCAGCTTACACTGACCAGGAGATACTCCTTCAGGCTAAGGTTGAACTTCAACCTTCTGCTGAACAGAGTGTAACACAAACACATCACTCAGATTTCGATCAAGACAGTCCCTTCAGAATTCCACATGGATGGCACACCACCCTTGCAAGTGTTCAAAACTGAAGCTGAAGGGAGACTCTACCTAATAAAGACTAAATAATATTTGGTAATCAAGCTATCTGGAGGCCAAAGGATTACTTTCCCAAATCTTTTGTCTTTATGATACTCCACTCTTCCCAAATCATATTTTAACACAATTTGAAAAGCACTTTATGCTATGTAAGAAACTATTTTCCTTAATATTACCATAAATATTGTCTTTATCATCAATAAGTCTTGAAAATATGGAAAGGTTTTAACTCACGTTCAGGTTCTAAACAAGCAGAAAGCAAGCCAACTTGGACTTTAAATTCACAAGGAAAAAAAGCTTTTCTGTTCAATGTTTGCAGTAAGTAAAACATTCTCTATTCTAGCTTTCACTAGTGGATAGCAGCAGTGCCCTATCACCAGCATCAATGGAAGAGTTCTAGCCAGCAGCACCTACATTGAGTTTAGAAAGAAACCATAAGGAACCTTTATATTTCTCCATATTTGCTCCATTACTACAACACATTTTTACTACAAGCAAAAATATTTTATATTGAAATTTCAGTCTTTGAAAAAGCACCCAAGTCATCAATGAAAATCATGTAACATGTATTCGACAAATCACAGTAAATAACGACAAAACATTACAAACCAATACAAGCAAATATACCAAAAGATGCTTATATTAACTGGGAAGAATTCTATATTCAAGATAGTATTTTTAATGTTTATACATAATTTTACAGGTAAATTCTAAAATATCACAATCTATCAAAGAGTCAGAATTTAACTGCTCCATTTCAATGCAAAGACTTTAGACCCAAAAGACACAAGTAGCCATCTAATCTATGTTTGCCAACCCAACCGGCCATGAGAGCAAACATGATGTTACTTGACCCAGGATTCTAACTTACTCTTTACAATTTTTCAGTGAAAAATATGCTCAACTTAAATATCATCTGTGTGTAGAAGTGCTATGGAATATAAGGAAGCACTGATGAGAACAACATGTTAAACGTGGTATTTTTATTTCTGGCCCAGCAAGGCAATGAACTCTAAAGCAGTCAAAAATGAAACAATTTATTTAAAAGTTGATTTAAACTCCCCAAGCTAGTCTTCTTTTCCTATATTTAACATATATCCTCTTGTATATTTACATAATATTTTAAACCTCATATTAACTTATTTATTAAAAAAATAAGTTAAGGCCAATTTAACAATACAGACCGTCACAATGTCAAAATAGTCCAGACTAACACTAGCTCCTCAAATAGACTTTTCCATTCTACATATGTGTACTACCAACACTCAGTGCCAACGTGCAAGATCTATGATATTTTCTGGCTTCTCTCATCTAAATCAATTCACTCATGTCACCAGGTCAAAGAGGTGAGGACTTAAAAGAAAGAAAGTGGTTCATTAAAGATGTTGTATTAAGCTGTATCTGAGCTTGTGGCTAGTATGGATTAAAATAATGTAAGTATTTTTTGATCATCTCTAAAAAGTAGCAAATCAGCTGCAACAGGGGCTGCAAATTGGATCTTTTGGACAGTAAAATGCAGTAGGAATACTAGAATCATTAGTAACCATTATTAATTGTAACCTATTGGTTTTAGTTTGGGGTGTGTATGTTTTATTTTGATGATGAAGTTGCTTTTGGTAAATCTTTGGTCATTTCTCACCAGCTGAGATATATAAAGTCAGCAGGCACATCTCATTTTCTCTAATTATTTGAAGGAGCTCCATTAACTTGTCACCTCCATTAATTTGCACTTTTGACAAATGCAGCTTTTGAGAAACAAACAGAGCTGATTTTTTTCTTTTACAAATATAACTTAAATTTTTAACTTTATAGGAAACAGAGTTTAACACCCAGATAAAATAACCTGAAGCATCTCTAAGAAGGAATAGAAAAAATAATCTGAAAATGAAATGATGACAGGATTCAACTCTGAAATGTCCTCATTTTTCCTCGCTTTCCCGGGAATTGCTTCTTTTGGATTGAGAGCACAAGCACACTTCCTCAGCAGCTGAAAGCCTTTCAAAGAACCAGATAGATACCACTGTGCATCTGAACCTCATATAAAACAAAAACTAAGTAATAAAATGGCAACTCACCAGATTTCTAAACACACAATGAACCTAAAGCGGGAAGAATTTTCCACATCTGTCCTACTGAAAAATATTTTAAAGGGAACACTTACAGTTAAGACAGACTTTCACTCAAAAGCTTTTCTCGTACAATTATTTAATAAATAAAAAAAAAAAGTCCAGCTTTCCCTCACTCCTTCCTCTACTAAAAAAAGATCACAGACAATACTTTAAAAGAATATTTTATTATACCTCCCAGATTTTGTTTTTATAGCAATACTTCGCAAATTTAAAAAATAAGATTTTCAAATATTCTAGAAAGACGTCCCAATATATTTCAGTACATATTTACTTAAAATAAATTTCTAAAATAGATATTTGTATAATACACTTTTCAACTCCATGTATATAAATAACTACTCATAGAACTATAATTTGCACAAATTCGAACTTATACTTCAGAACTCGAATTATAAAACTGAGAAAGATATACTATCAAACTTATTAATGTTCATACACAACTCAAGTATAAAAGTCCTGATTAAAAGACTCATTTTCTGATCAATGTGTTAACTCCGAATGTTTCAAATTCATCAAAAAATTATAGAAAGCATTTCCATATTCAACACATCAACATCAATCATCAGCAGTTTTTGTGCCATTACACAAAATAAGTCATCTTAAGTATTTCAGATACACAAAGATTCAAAACATCCAACCAATGTAAAAGTTTATCCTTATGCAATTCCTTAGATATACCTTTAGACTTTCATCTTAGTAATTACATTACCATTAGGCACTTTAAATGAAAAGAAACATAAACTCCTAGAAAAACAAAACAATGGTAAAATGTGGGCATGCCAATATATTTAAATGTAAGCAAGCTTGAGGTTTTTAATCTTGTGGGGTTTTGGATGTTGCTGTTTGGGATTTTTACCCCCTTTTGCCACAAGGTTGATTCATGAATGAAATCCCACTTTAATATCCTATTTTCTCTCACTTACATGTATGCTGGAGAAAGTGGAGTTGACCTGGATGTTTTAAGCACAGGAACTGGGAATTTCCAGATAGCAGGAGAGCTCGTTTTCCATTTCAATGGCATGTTGTCACCACGGTACTACAATAACAGTAAACAGCGTTTCCATAACAGACTACCAACTAGGACTTCCATTCCACACTGTACTGACACAGCAGTGGCTGCCGCGGAGAACAAGCAAACGATTCTGCCAGTGCCCTTAAACCGATGCTTCCAATCTGTAAAATAGGGCTGCAAGGTACCTCCTTTAAATCCTCCTGTCCCCTAAAGCAAATGATGATTCTATCGTTCGAACTCAACAATAGTGCCACCTCGTTAGGAAAGCGTTGACTGCAGTATATTTTTTTGAAAAGACTGCACTGTGCATACCACACAATGCAGCTTTATTTGATAAAAGCGGCTAGGGTTTGGGGTGGTTTTTTTTTTTTTTTTGGTATTATTTTAAGCTTGCATTACCATTGTTCTACCTTAACAGGGATACTGCAGCACTGCACTATATTCTGCACCTATTAACCTGATTTCTGACCAATAGTAGCAGGAAAAAAAAATAGACGGGTTTCATATGAAAATGAAACAACATACCTACTCAGAATACACTTGTCATCCTCTGAACATTCTTCTTTTGAGCTGCAACAATACAAATGGGATATAAACCTCAGCATAGCCTTAGGCCACAGCTAACAGAGATCAGTGACTAAATTCGGCAGCCTGCTTTCCTCCTGTGCAAGCTCTGGCCACACAATACAAGAATGCCATTATGGGAAGCGCCCGTTTAAAAAAATGCCAGTCTCTCTGTTTTCCAGTTAGAAGAAGGCAAAATGTAAGAACAAATATAAACTGCTGCAGAACTCTGCACGCTCTTCTAGTAGCTTCTGATTCAAGTTGCTCTCTTTTCCCTATTCTTATTTCCAAGCCAGGATGAGCAAAAATCTCATACATTTACAACATGCTGTGTGCTAACACGAATATCACTCTGTCTTCTGCAGCAGAGAAGTACAGAATAGCGTGCTCTTAATAGCAGTCCTCGGAGGGACGCTATCAACAATCTAATTCAGTGCTGCCCTCCCCTTCTTCTCTCCCCCTTTCCCTCCCCTTCACCCTCCTTCACGCCTCCCCCGCCCCCAAACAGCTCACAAATTGCCTAGAGGAGAGACACCAAGCAGGTGTCCAGCAGGGACCATTCCAGAGCTCAGCGGCGGGTCCGGTAACCTCTAGGGGTTAGTGACTGACAAGGAGGTTCAAAAATTCAAGCTGCCGTCAAAGGCAGGTTGACGTATTTCATGAAAGTAACGGCAAATAGAGGCTTCATCTGTATTGTTTTAAAATACTGCCAGAAAATAGCGTTGTAAATGCCCAGAACGCGACTGGGTGTTTCAAGTTTCTGTTTAAAGCACCAAACTCACACACTTTCTACACAATTCAAAGAAGTGAAAATAGGATAAACCGGTATTATGCTGAACTCTTTATTTTCAGGTTGAAGAATTTTATTTCTGATGTAGGCAAGTCGCCATCACTAAATATCTACCCTCAATGTGTCCTTCCACCTTCTACCTAAAAACCGAATTACCCATCTTCATCAAATGCAAGCTTAATAAAGGAGGACCGCCATTGACATGAAAGCCGCTACCTTTCAAAAAACTCATCGCAGTGATGAAAAGCTCATATTTACTTTCAAGTTTACATTCAAACAATAAGCTTGTGCTTCCAACTTAAGTAGCTGGCTTTCATATGCTCTTTCCAAACGATTCCCAGTTTTTGAAGGATTGAGATTTAGTCCCGAAGAGCCTTTCTCATTTGTATTCAAAAAGCACAGATAATTATTTCTGTAAGAAAGACACTGCTTTCAAAAATTGCAAAATACGTAATTTCATATACCAGAATACAGCGTGAAATCACCTAAGGTAATCACAAGTACCTTCAAGAACACATCAATATTCAACAATGTATTTTCCTATGAAATCCAACATATATGTATACGCAGTATATACATTCACGCATACATACCTAAGGAGAGAGAAAGCTTATTTTGAAACACTGACCAGTAATGCATAAACTTTATTAAATACTAAATAGGTCTCAGCCATCACTACCTCACAAATAATTTTTATTCAATCTATCAGACACAAACACTGCACAAAAACTCAGTCAAGCAACTAAAGGGTTAAATGATATTTCCAACTCTTTTCAGTACCCCCGCCAAAAACTGTCTCACAGAAATCTTCAAAGGAATCAGAGAAAGGAATATTTATCAATATCTTAGTGGCCAAAATACATTTTAGAGGTTTTTAAAAAGTGCCACTAATACAAATAAACTGTAGTCAATATTTTACATTAGAAGGATTTGTATAATAATCTTAATAGTTAAGGAGCAAAAAGGTCCTAGGTACAATTGGCAGTGGTAACTTGTTGGAGACCCCAAGAAGGAAAATACACACGCGCGCGCACACACACACACACATACTCATCAAGCAAGTTTGGAATGTCTCATTCCAAAGCCCTGAAGCATTCTCAAACATTTAAAAATATAAAACATAAAACAGCTACAAATTAGCTATATGGAGCAATTTTAGATTTTAGAGAGGAACTTCAATCACTTTCCAGCTTATGAAAATATTACAAAGTAGTAATTGCAAATGTAACTTCTCCTTCTGAGAACAAAGACCCCCAAACCTATGTAAAACCAAGGTAGTTAATTAAGTGTTTTAAGTCTTTATCTGTGAAGACTATTCAATATTTATGAGGGGGAAATAGGGTGAATGCAGAGTTTTCCAAATTTCCAAGAGGGTAACCTCCCAAAACAGGCGAAGATCACTTTATTGCAAAGGTTCTCAAGTTATTATTCTACTACGAACAATCAACTGATTCAAAAAACCAACATATTCTTGGTCTAATCTCATTTGGCTCCAAAGAAATCAACCAATACCATCAAATCATCTCTTAGACTTAATGTTCAGAACCTGTTTTTGTAGCACTCCAACGGTTGTAATATTTGTTCAAAGTGAAAAGAAAGACTGCTTTCTTCCACCCATCCTAAACACTCTTAAAGACCCCAAAACCCTAAAAGCATTATATCTGATGATGAGCATTTATTTATATTCAGTTCTTTTGCTTTAACAAATTGCTAGAAGTCATTTGTAATTCTCTCTCATGAGCAAACAACCAATACGCCAAAGGCTTTAAAAATAATTCCCTTAACTAGAAATATAGTCCATGAAATATACTTTACACTATTAAATTGCTTAACAACACCATTCCTCATACATCGTTTGGAAATAAACTTCAGCCAGGTAAAATCACCCCAATTACAAATTAGCAGAGTCCAAATTAATCAGATTTTACTACCCTGACGGCGACTCTAGTAGCAACTACGGAGTGTAATTACCATTACATTCTAGAACTAAAAATGTTTTCACCTACAGAGTGAAAGGAAGAAAATGATTAAATATATATTTTAAATATAATTTTATGCAAGCTCAGTGGTCCCACTACTTTAATATTTAGACTGGGGGGGACCTCCCTGGTGGCGCAGTGGTTAAGAATCCGCCTGCCAATGCAGGGCACACGGGTTTGATCCCTGGTCCGGGAAGATCCCACATGTTGTGGAGCAACTAAGCCCGTGCACCACAACCACTGAGCCTGCGCTCTAGAGCCCGTGAGCCACAACTACTGAGCCCACGTGCTGCAACTACTGAAGCCGGCACACCTAGAGCCCATGCTCCGCAACAAGAGAAGCCGCCGCAATGAGAAGCCTGCACACTGCAACCAAGAGTAGTAGCCCCTGCTCGCCGCAACTAGAGGAAGCCCGCGTACAGCAATGAAGACCCAACACAGCCAAAAATAAACAAATTAATTAATTAATTAATTAAAAAAATATTTAGACTGGGAAATGTCAAAAGCCCTTGTTCACATCACAGGAAACACTGATTTCATTTACAGAACACTTGGTTTCTATTATGGACAACTGCATAAAATGGGATAGAAAGACAACATGCACAAAAGCTCTTCAAAACATTGTATGAACATTAATCACTTAAAAATACCTGTGAATGCGTATTTCAGAGATGTAATAAAGAACAATGTTGGGACTTGGTCAAGGCCACGAAAGGAGTCATTCTTGGCCAAATCTTACAACACAGAATTCCCTGGTTCCCAAAGTAGAAAGAGAAGATTTGTAGAACTTTTACAAATCATCTTGCTCAGTACCCTCATTGTATAGATGAAAAAACTGAAGCCCAGAGAAGTTAACTTGCCACGCTACTAGCTAGTAGCAGAACTGGAACTAGAAACCAAATTCCATCTCCTAGTCTAGGACTCCTGCTCTAGAATCCCTACTGTCCTTTCTTCTCAATGAGACAGTTCCAGAAGATGTTTGTTTCCATATGAAGTGAACCACATTCTACAAATGTCTCAATGTATTCAAAAGAAACAAGAACTACAAAGAGTTATTTATTCCTCCAATTATATGTACACTCAAAGACAGACATGGGAAAGAAACACCAAAAATACAAACGTGTGTAGAAAGACCATTTCCAAAATCTTAATTCCAGAAGGTGTTTAAGAATGATCAGGGAGAAAACGGTGAGTAAAAATTAAGCCAGTCATAGTATGAGAGAAAAGTGAAATATACAGCCAAGAGTCTAATTTTTTTCTCAATGTAAATGTTTCTAAATAACTTTATGTGAAAGTTTAATTTGCTTACTGACTGCTACAGTTTGTCTCCAGTACCACCAACTCGTGAAATGAATTGACTAATATGTCACATATCTGACCTCTTTCTCCATATTTTCCCAATATTCCCTAAGAACTAACCTACCTTTTTCTTGCAAGTTTTGGTTAATCCCGTGGTAAGTACAACTGAAGAATAATAGCATTAACCATCGTTTGTATGAGCAGGCACTGTGTAATCTTCTGGAGTCCTGACAATGTCCCTTCAGACTAATCTGGGAGATCCATGTTATTCCTGTTGCTCAGACAAGACTGTAGATCATGCCAAATCGTGTGCTCTGTTTATATTCTACCAATCAGTAAAAGTACTTGGATGGCAACCAAGTAGGACTCTTAAACCCTTTAAAGCATACAAAAAGTTAAATTCTAGACAACAGAGCACAATTCTTAATACACTCAGGGCTCCTCATTACAGGAAATAGAACTGTTCACGCGAATGGCTATATATACTTAGGTGTGTGTGTGTCTCCTTTTTATTTGTTTTAGGAAATTGAATATCAAATACATTAAAAATTTCTTACTAGATACTCTGATATGTAGCCTTGCTAAGATCAAAATGGAAAATCCTAGACATTCCTCAAAGACAGCTGCTTTGGAAAGTGATTATTTCATCTTTTATAAGCACCTTCTCACAAATCAATTTCCTTAACGGAACTGTGTAGACTCTTACAGTCGCACAAAGAATTTACATAGATTATTGTAAACATGACTATGCCTTGGATTACTGTAGGACCTATCTCCTTCACAATATAAACAAGTAGAAAAACACACTTGTGCAGGCACATACGCACATGTGTGTGTATATGCACAGAGAATTCCTCAGGCCATGATGGCATAAGTAATGTGAAGGGAAATACTCTTCCGATCTTTAACATTTCCAAAGGAAAATATGGGTACTAAACGTTTGTTTGTTTCTTTGTTTGTTTTGGGGGAGTCAGGTATAGAACAGCAATAAGAGGAGCTAGTAAGCTGATAAGGTAAGGGGAACAAAGGGGGAAAAAAGTAAGGGTGAGGAAGGTAATGGACTGGCTGGAGGGAGAATGGAAAGCCAGAATGGTAGTGGTTCCTGATGTTCGTGTAGCACCTTTTATAACCGGGGGTCAGATGAATGAGGTTATGAGGCTAAGATGGGAGTTGGTGTAGAAAGGACTGTGCAGGCAACAAGAGAGATCCAGCTGTTGCGGACCCAATGACCCACAGATTCTGACTACCCTTAATCTCACCACGCTGAAAAAAGGATTTGCACTGAATGGGAAATTCAGAAGTCCTTGCCCTTCCTTCTTCCTTTTGTTTTCTGCAGTATCTATATTCTTTATGGCTTTTTTTGTGGGGGGGGGCGCTACCCTTGAGTTCTTCATTCACATGATTCCCAAATCCATATGCCCAAGTAAGTCTTCATACATCTTTGACATGCATAACCTAAATTAATTCTTAAGTATTCCCATGTATTAAAAAATGCCTTAAACCCCAAATCAAAGTGGGTGTATTGGGAGGGGTAATGGTGGAAATCAATGATTTTTACGTACATACTATCTATGTACCTGATTTTGCATTACCATTTTTAAATTGTTGAAAAAGCCATTTACAGAGACAGTTTATGATCATCAAATAGGGATAATGTATCCAGTGCTCCAATAAGAGGCCTGCTGTTAGGACACCCCCGTGCTCCAGCTTTGCTACTTTGCCTGAGATGCCCTCCCCAAACTCGTGCTCCTCCTTCAAGAAGGAATCCCTGAATCTTTATCTTCCTAATTGATCACTATTCCTGGCACATGGGAAAGCACTCAGTAAGTATTTGTTGAGTAGATTGAAAGCGAGATTTTTATAAGCAGGGTAGTGATTAAATAAGAACTGTGTACTGAAGCCAGGATATATCCTGAAAAGTTTTAAAAATGCTGTTATTGATTCTGCTATTACTAAAAGCAGAGTTCAAAGTAAAAGGAATATCCATCTGTTAATTTGATAATTTTAGGCTATAAAGTCTTTAAAATGAAAAAATAATTAAATATACACATTGTCTTGTTAAAAGTAAGCATTACGTTGAAGAAAATCACCCAGAATACATACTTTCTTAAATAAAATAAAGGCGTCACTGATAGTGATGATGGATTGCTCTAAGGAAAAATCTCTGCTCTCACCTCAAATAATAATAATTTATCTGTTTAGTTGTCTCTCAACAACTTCCTAAGTATCTCCTTAAATTACATTTGGTAAATAAAATAGCCAAACTATTGTTAGAGTTTCTGATGTGTTTGTACATTAAACCTGCAAACTTATCAAAATAAAAATGTATTTAAAATGTGCAGTGTTACTGAAAGAAAAGTTAAGAATATGGCTCTACTGACTAAAAATTATATGCATATAAAGCTTTTCAAATAGTTTCACTACTTTGTGGCATCAACTATAGAAGCAACACTACAAACTGTGCATGAAGACAAAGTAATAAGCAATATTACAATCTTAATTTTTGTAAATTATGAACTATGTTGATAAGAGTAAATAATTTCTAATAATGTTTATCTATAATGGTTGAAAAACTTTTTAAAATAATAAGCACATCACATACCTAAGTCTCAAAAGCATGCCAGTTAAAGAAAGTCAACATTTCCTATGTTATACATTCTTTCAGTAATACCTATATTTTTTACAAAAATCTGAGTTGCTGAAAGACCTTTAGAATAAGACATTTTCCTCAATATCCCAATTAAAATTAATGAAATAATACTACTATCTTGAAAAAATCATATTTATATCCTTTTATCTAAAGAGTTATTATAACATTCACATGCGCACCATAAATGTTACAGGCAAAAATGAGATCTAGGCGACTACCTAAGTTGTTCCACCTCTTCTCCCTGAGTATTTGTAAATCTTGGTTACAAATACTTAGGGTAATCACAATAATATTTTGCTAACCAGAAGCAAACACTTTCGTGAAAAGCTAATCCTAATGACTCATTGAGATTATACCACATTACTTAAATTTTCCATGAAGAAGGCCCTTTATATGCAATTGCTTTAATTTTGTTTTTACCATTTCCCAGGCCTAATCATTAAAGCTTCAAATTTCCTATACATATATCTATGTAAACTATTATTGTTTAAAAATAAAGGGTTTTAGCTATATAATGAATGAGAATATCTTAAAGTCCAAAAAAGGCTCAACTTCAAACTTGAACCTTGTGACCCACTGCCATAACATGGGGACCAATAGTTTTCTTAAAGGTATAATTTAGTTGCGATATCTGCCTACTATGGTGGTATTAAAGAGACTTAGCAAACAGTTCAATACCTGTATTTTCATGAGTATTTTGAGATCCTTCTCATTTTCTAATTTAGAGTTCTTCTCATGGGTAATCATAAGTTCTAAAGATTGTTTGTTTGTTTGTTTTTTTTTTTTTTTTTGGCTGCGTCGTGTGGCTTGCGGGATCTCAGTTCCCCGACCTGGGGTTGAACCTGGGCCACGGCACTGAAAGCCCAGAATCCTAACAACTAGGCTACCAGGAACTCCCTAAAGACTTTTTTCTTAAAAGAAAGGCAGGGAGGGAGGTATAGAAACATTTATACTGCAAGATGCCAAATATATGGTAGTAAGTCTAAATTACAGAAGCTAGTGTGCAATTAAAAATTGCTATGCCTCAAAAACATATTTAGCAATTATGAAAATCCTATGATGGAAGACATCATTAACTCATGTTATATAAAGTGTTCATGCGTTACAAACTAACAACAGCATTATTTTAGATTTATGTCTAATTTCATTACTTGGATGCAATGGTTGTCCAGTGGGGGAAATCCTTTCTTTTCCTCTATCTCATGTTGTATTACTAAGTAAAGTAAATGTGATTCTGACATGAGGGAATGGAAAACAGAATTCAGGAAAACAGAATTCATCTTCTAGGCTGACCGTAGGTTTTAGCTAGATGCGATTTAAATTTGGGGTTCCTGACTGTCTTTCTAAGTCTGTCTACTTCAACCAGTAGTTCAGAACCACTTCACGTCTTCAAAATCAAATATATGTTTTCAATAATCAGTTATTTCTCATGGAATTCTGAAGGTATACAACACTTGAGTAAAATACATCTTTAGCTAGCATATATTTATTCATTCATTCCTTATTCAGCTTGACGTAAGTCAGAGACACTTTTGAGCATTTTTATGAGTCTTCCACTACAAGGTCTGGCCATTTTGTTTGATGCTGTCCAGCCAGTAAACAAAAATATTTGTGTTTAGGGATTTCCAGAATCAACAGTTTTTGAGATTCAGATCTGTAAAGCACAGAACAACATAACTTGTATTCCAAAAAGGGTGAAGAAGCAGCAAGATCGAGCTTAAACTGATACTCTAAACAGGGAACAAGCATTAGCCAATTGATTAATTAGGACCACGTTTTCGCATTTGTCAACTAAAATGCATTTGTTTATACTGAGGCCTCTGTAGTATATTAGCCGTCCCTGACAGTGTAAGATAGACTCCTTGAACTTCACAAACACCAAAATCAATCCACTCACTATGCCAAGACCAAAACCTGTAGAGAAGACGTGCGAGCTGAATTCGCTCAATCATCAGTGAGTACCGAGAAGTTATGACTTTGCTAGATGTTACAAGTATACAACAGAACACATGTTCCCCAGCCACAAATCCCTTAAAATCTAATCGGGCCGACTGCATATTCACATATGAAACATGAGTAAGCATAAATCTATTGCTACCATTAAGCCTTAACCATCCAGAATCCTAGATAGCCTAGTGTTTTAAAAAATTAAAAATTAAATTGAAAACAACTGGGATAGGTTAACTCTTAAAAATATCAAAAGTCACTTGTTTTTCACCTTGTGGGGGCAATCTTTCTGCTCTTTATCTTCCTCGAGTCTAAAACGAACACAAACCTATTTAAAATACCTCGCAGTCACCATAATGCACAACACCTACTGCGATATGCCTCCAACGGAGATATACAGCAAGGTGTGCAAGCAACAGCTGTCATTCCTCACCCCTGCCTGGCTCCCGCCCCCATAGGCCTCCACACGGAACTTGGATGCTACCAAGAGAAAAGTCCTATACCTTTTTTTTTTTTTTAACATCTTTATTGGAGTACAGTTGCTTTACAATGTTCTGTTAGCTTCTGCTGCATAACAAAGTGAATCAGCTATACGTATACATACATCCCCATATCCCCTCCCTCTTGCGTCTCCCTCCCACCCTCCCTATCCCACCCCTCTAGGCGGTCACAAAGCACCGAGCTGATCTCCCTGTGCTATGCGGCTGCTTCCCACTAGCTATCTAGTTTACATTTGGTAGTGTACATATGTCCATGCCGCTCTCTCACTTCGTCCCAGCTTACCCTTCCCCCGCCCCGTGTCCTCAAGTCCATTCTCCACGTCCGCGTCTTTATTCCTGTCCTGCCCCTAGGTTCTTCAGAACCATTTTTTAAAAAGTTTAGATTCCATATATATGCGTTAATATACGATATATTTCTCTTTCGGACCTACTTCACTCTGTATGGCAGACTGTAGGTCCATCCAAAACGTCCTATACCTTGAAGGCAGATGCTCTCCAACTTTAGCATGCCTAAGAATCATCTGGGCTGAATACTGAACATGTACAAGTCTGGAAGTGAGAAGCAGTGATCTGTATTTTAAACAAGGACTCCAGCTGATTTTCGTGTCTGGTCTACTCAACTTGGAGAAACCTGCTTTAAAAGTCAAGGTAGCCCACCCCCACTCAAGATGACCCGAGTCAGAATGAGGTTCTGTTTTCTGTCTCAGTGCCTGGCCTTCCTCAGCGTATCAGCATTGGCCGCTCACCAATCGTTGTCTGTCCCCACTGTCCATGGCTATTATCTTGCCCTCCCACTCTCCAGACCCTTCCAGGTCTGGGAGAGTCTGAAAGCAAGGTCTCCAGCTGGCGGTCAGATTTGGAGGCAGACAAACAGACACATGCAAAGTGGGAAATTGTGAAGTACAGCAATTAGGAAACAGAGGTAGTATGAGTTACACTGACTGTGCAATACAGGGTAGAAGTTAAAGACTTGTTTTAAACTTTTTCAATGAGGAAGGGTGCCGAAGAGGACAGGGCTGGGCACCTGTGGTCTGCTTGTAGCTCTGCCACAAACTTGTAACCTCTCGTGTTATCCTCCTCATCCGTAAAATAGGGAAGATGCCAGACTCACAGCAGTGTGATGAGAACCAACTGAACTTGTGTTTGTGAAAGCACATTGGAAAATATAAAGCACAATACAATGATGTGTGGTATTTCTTTGATGAAATAATTTCTTTCTTTGTCTTAATAAACACAGTACCCTAGACGTTATTGAAAGTTTCTTTGATGACTGAATGGCTTCTAGTACCTCAGGGTCTTTTTTATGAAAATAAATTCTCATTGACAAAAAGGTAGAAGAAAATGCAGACCCTTAGACATACCCTGAAGTTGATTTTTTGAATATATCCTTGAAATCGGCTTGTTTTAAAGATAATTGCCTCCGTCTCCTGAAAGTGGAGTTCAAAAAAAAAAAAAATCTGGTTAATTGTGGCTTTATTGTATGTAGTTCAAAATTTTCAAAGCATACTCTGCAAATATTTTAGCTGTAAATTAATAAACCATATTTATAAATCCTGAACAGTTAAGACCACACAGAACAATTTAAAAATATGTGAATTAACTTTTAAAAAAACCCTTGACTAGCAAACCATAAGATTCTATTTGTTTTTAGACGCTCTCTTAATGTTTCAGAAAGTCTGGAATAAAGATTGACATTGAATACAACATTTATTGGCAGCTGATCTAAAAGACTAAACTAGACAAGTCTGGACACAAGGAAACACTTTTCCAGTAAATATATACTCAGCCTTGGAATGCTTTGTCATTTTCTAGCTTTTTAAGCCTAAAGTTTAATTCTTTGCTGATATACTGTTTTGCCATAAAAACCAGAAAGCAAATGGCACAAGCTTTCAGAGAACAGATGGCTAATGTTCTTCTAGGTTCATTTACTACATTTTCTTATTTTCATACTGCTTGTAATTAATAAAAACATATAAATAGACGTATTGTTTCCGAACGAGAAGATTCTGTTTTTGTGAAGTTCTGTCATATACCTAACTCCTTTGGGCTAATACAAAAGGCAACGATGAACAGACACACTTCTGGTACTGCCTCAGGAATGCAGTTTTAAAAATAGAGACTACTACAGAAGCACTGCAGTATATGCTGTCAACACGCTTAAAACATTAAAGTATGCTGGCAGGTGTTTGAGGAGCTCTAACACAAAATTCAATTTATTTACATTTATTTCATTTAGGTTGCTATTAGCTTAGAGAAAGTAAACATTACTAAGCACTACCTTTGTCTAACTTTTTTTTCAAAATAAACAGATTTGGTATTTTTCTGGGTCATCTCACAAGCACTATTGCATTATTAAAGTCATAGTCTAATAAATCAAAGTCATAGTCTAATAGTATCTTTAAAAAGACCTTGGCAGAAACCTTATCCAGAATGTTATTCTACATCTAATGACTTGTTATGCAAAAGGTAGGTAGCAAGTATTTTATTTTTTTTTAAATGATAAATTCAAAATAGCTTCTCCTTAGTGGCAATACTATTTCAAAGTCTACTTTTACTATACACATAAAAATTATCTTTGAATCATAAAAGGCTACAATGGGTTAAATTCATATTTGTCATATCTTAGCAATAAACCTCACCAAGCAAATAACAATTATATATTTTTTGGCTTAAAAATACATTAAAGTATCTTTAAATACAGATTATTTTATATTCCTATTAATATTATTCCTTTCTTTTGTGTATTTAAGAAGAATCTGGTGTGCCACCTTCTGGTAACTGAGTGAAATTATGTATCTTCACACAAGTCACTATTCTTTATTTTAACTTTTAAAAAAAATACATATTTCTTAACCTGTATTACATTTAAGCTATATAAATAAATCTATACCATAGTCTGAAATAAAGTAAAATTTCCCTAGTGATTTTTTTTTAAAAATCAAGCTTTACACATGCTTCCTATGATTTTTCCATGGTTACCAATATGTCTCCTGAATTCTACAATACATATAAAAATTGATTTTTGAACACCGTTTCACAGCCACATATGAAAACAACAGGCTTGCCATTTTAATGAATAAGTAACAGCAGTAAATAAAGAAAAAGAAGTTCTCTTACCAATAAGCCCATTTTTCTCTTAAGGTTTGAACTCTCATCATTTGTCATGTTCTTGTGGATCCCTCTCTCATCAAATTCTCTGGAGTTTTAAAGTTGAGAGCTGTGATGCATAGCTAGGCTCCTCTACATAGTAGCGCACCCCAGTGCATCTGCCTGGTATAACACTTCACAGTTGTGGCTCCCAAAAGCAGAAACAAGCTTTATGTATTCAAAACCTATGCACTGCACACCTTCCCTCGATAGGAAATTGTAGTCAGCGTGGTTGAACTATTTACATTTCTTATCTTAACTCCTGATCAGATATGAAGATCAGAACCACATGAATCTCGAGCTTAGTTACAGTAAACTGAACAAGAACAGTGCGCTCATCTTCAGAGCAGAGGTGGGGTGAGACAAGTACTAACATCAGGAGATCTGACTGAGAAAAAAAAAACCAAACATGTCTATCTTATTTTTTCAAGGGTCACTGTCCTGATATTTGTCATATTACCTTAAATCTTTATTATCTTTAACTCTTCCCTCTCCCAGTCCCTAGTAGCCAACCAATAACTCCTATCCTTTGTTCTTCATCAATTTTCCAGGAACCTAACGCCTACTGTTTCTTTGTTTGTTTTTTAACAAATGAACTATTTCCAAAAAAATGTATATAACTGGTCTCTTTGCATCTCCCATCTTTAATCTAGCAATCACATTGCTTCTAGATGACTCTCTTAAAATACAACTATACATGGTGTAAATTAAATGTGCAGAAAATATTTTATTCAACAAATATTTGTCAAGAACTTGCTACATGTTAGGTAGGTACTCTGTTAGGGGATATGGATGACATGGTGAATAAGACACAATCCCGTGCTTTCAGGAAGCTTCTAGTTGAGTGAGGAAAGCAAACATGTACTCTGACAGCACAAAATATGGTGTAGAAGTTTTAGCAGCATAAGCCCAGGATTCTACAGCAGCAGAGGAACAATGAAATTAGTGCTGCAACTGAGGCTGAAGAATGAGGCATTCACCAGGTGGACTCCAGAAAAAAACAGTCTGTGCAGACACACAGGGGTTTGAGGATTACAACATGTTGGGAGAATCGGGAAAGTCTTCAGTACAAATGGAAGGAGTTTCAGGAACCTGGTGTTGAGGGGAATGGATTTTAAGATATACAGAACCATATCACAGAAGACCTTACGTGCCAGCAAAGAGGCTTGGATTTTATCCTATGAGCTATGAGAAGCCATTTCTTTTAAACTCTTTTTTATAAATTTATTTATTTATTTATTTATTTATTTATTTATGGCTGTGTTGGGTCTTCGTTTCTGTACAAGGGCTTTCTCTAGTTGCGGCGAGTGGGGGCCACTCTTCATTGCGGTGCGCAGGCCTCTCACTATCGCAGCCTCTCCTGTTGCAGAGCACAGGCTCCAGACGCGCAGGCTCAGTAGTCGTGGCTCACGGGCCCAGTTGCTCCACGGCATGTGGGATCTTCCCAGACCAGGGCTCGAACCCGTGTCCCCTGCATTGGCAGGCAGATTCTCAACCACTGCGCCACCAGGGAAGCCCGGAAGCCATTTCTTGAAAGAGTGGATCACTCAAGGAATTAAACAACTACGCCCAACACGCAAAACTCACGGCAAGCTGGCCAACCTACTCTTCCAATTCACAGCCTAGTTATCTCCTAACACCAACTTCCCATTCTATACCTCACAAGCTTGTTTTGTTCTTCCTCTCCTTTGCTCCAGAGGTCCTCCTGCAAGAAATCCCTTCCCCGGTCCACTTTTCTAAACTCCATTCATCCTTCTAGACCCAACTCAAATTGCATTCTTTTCTGTGATGTCTTCCACGGTAATCTGAGTCTACAGTTTATAAATGTTCCTCCATCACATGGACCATACTATGCATTCTTCCTAATGCACATAATGCACACAGTGTTCAAGAAACTTTTCTGACACTTTATAAAGTGAAGCAAGATGGCAAGGAAAAGACACTAAGGCAAAAGCCAGAGCATGAGGGTAAGTGGCCTAAGAAAGTAAACCTCCCCAGACTTCACAGTACACACTAACCTCACTAACTTTCTTCACCACTCTCAAGCATAAAAAGAAAAGAATATGGATGTAAGAGAACTAGATCTGGATTGGGCAGTAACTCTGCATTACTATGCAACATTGTTGGCTGTATATATCACAGCTCTGGTTCAAAACCTCCAGAGAATTGATAAGAAATGGATACCAAGAGAATAGCTAAATGATGGAGCTGTGATCGTTGGAAGAAAAGAGTTGGGGCGGGGGGGCTGTGATTGTTGCTTTACTACTTGCAGTAAAACAAGAGAATTCACCTGAAGGTCCATACCATAAACAAAAAGAATTCATGAAGACCACAGAAATAGATGGGAGAGTGAGGACAGGGGATTGGATCCAGAAGGTTTAGAATTTCATGAAGTATTAAGGGAGAAAATCCAAGTGTAAGAAGGGTGTGTGTTAAAAAAGGGATAATAGTGTTAGCTGGGAGATTAATCTAGGATAAGAAGCTTTACCAGAGAAACGTGTGCTGGGGTGTAAATATTTAGTGTTCTCTTGCTGTGGAACCACACCCCATTATGCTCAGTGTCAAACAGTCAGACAAGCTCTCGTTGAAGTTGGCATTTAGCATTCAGCTTTGTCTCATCCTTTTTATGTATACATAATTTCTTACATTTATGCAATGATGCAAAAACCATGGTGCTTTCTTTCATTTGCCAATAAAAAATCTTTTCATCTTCTTCAACCACTTTATGTTAAAGTGGGTTAAGAGGATTCTGCCAATAATTTCAAAAAGTAGTTAAAACTTGAAAATATTCTCTCAACGACTTAAAAATGCCCTAGATAAAAGCTATCTTCACCTTCTTTCTTGTTTATTGAGTGCAAAAACTGACCACTTTTCCTTTCCACTAACTTGTAAGGAAAAAATTCAAATACAGAAAAAAATGGAAGAATGTGATTTTGGATGTGTGCCACACTTTTCTCAAGAAATCTTCAAAAAAAGGGCAATATTTAGGGGACATAAAAATGATTTAATCCACTGGGTCTTTGGAAGAATGTTTTAAAACTATGTATCAACGGTACCATAGATTTTATTTATTTTTATTTATTTATTTTTGGCTGCATTGGGTCTTTGTTGTTGCATGCGGGCTTTCTCCAGTTGCGGCGAGCGGTGGCTACTCTTCATTATGGTGCACGGGCTTCTCATTGCGGTGGCTTCTCTTGTTGTGGAGCACGGGCTCTAGGCACGCAGGCTCCAGTAGTTGCAGCACACGGGCTCAGTAGTCGCGGCTCACAGGCCCTAGAGTGCGTGAGCTTCAGTAGTTACGGCACATGGGCTCAGTAGTTGCAGTGTGCAGGCTCTAAGGTGCGTGGGCTTCAGTAGTTGTGGCACGTGGGCTCAGTAGTTGGGGCTCAGGGGCTCTAGAGCGCAGGCTCAGTAGTTGTGGCGCACAGGCTTAGGTGCTCCGCGGCATGTGGGATCTTCCCGGACCAGGGATCGAACCCGTGTCCCCTTCACTGGCAGGCGGATTCTTAACCACTGCGCCACCAGGGAAGTCCAGTACCATAGATTTTAAAACAAAGAGAGAATAAACCAGACCATTTCAACATTTAGCTTTGTGGAAAACAAAACAATTGCTAGAGTATTTCCCTCAGACCTGGCAGAAAAAAAAAGCAATAATCATTTTATATTAGCTTTGAACTAGAACAAGTGTTTTATTCAAATTCACATGAAGTAGTTCATCTAGAAGTTGTAAAAGGAGAAAAGAGGGTAATAACTACCTCCTGGTAGTCCACAGTAAGTGGACATTATTTTTGATGATAGGGTCTATATTAATCAAGTATAAATAATTCACTTACATTCTATTTAAAATAGCATCATCATCGTGTCATCTCATGCATAGCAGTACTCTTCTCCTTTCTTCTTTCATCCTCCTTCTTACAGCAGGATGAGTTGGATGGTTTATAGAGTTTTCTGTTGTGTGGAAATATTCTTAGATGGTATATTTTCAGAAACATTGATCTAAAGAGGGGATGGCCAGGGGTATTTATATTGGGAGCAATTGCTCATATGTCTATAGCCCAGAAGTGTATATTTCAGGTGAATTATTAGATTCCAGTAGTATGGCCACTCTATCTCATGGGAAAGGTGGGGTCAAAAGGAAGAAAATGAATGGAAGTCTCCTTTTCTGTTACTAATAACTCTGCCTGCACTGTCATTGGCTTGGGAAAAACGGCAAAGGGAGTAGAAGGCCACTGTTTCAAAACCTCCCATTCCTAGTTGAATGAGTCATAACCGTCTTATATATTCCTAAAATGTAACAAAACTCAGGTCATACCACTATATGGTTAACACAAATGATTGAGGCTAAGTCATGAGTAATTCAAACTACCTAAGAGGTGTCAATTATTCAAGGTTGATGATAAAATATAACAACTCATAGCTTACCAACCTAAGTCTTAAATTCATTACTATTTAATAGCTATAGTGAGAATTGGAAAGAAGCTAAGTTACACATGGTAGACGACTGGGAAGGAAGAAATTTTATCATGTTAAGTTTGGAAACATAGACACAAGCTAAATGACATTCCACAGTCAGAAGGGCAGACATACGGAGTTAATAAGGAAGTAAGAATATTTCCACTTGTCAATAACTATTCAACCTAATTTTCCTATCTAGATACTCCACAAAGTATTTTACTTGTTTTAAGTGTTAAGTGAGCCTCACCCAACAGAATTCCAAGTTAAAAAGTTTATTATACCTCTTAATTTTAAAATTTTTATTTATTTTTATTTTTTTTTGGTGGCACCGCGTGGCATGCAGGACGCGGGATCTTAGTTCCCTGACTAGGTATGGAATCCATGGCCCCTGCTGTGAAAGCGCGGAGTCCTAACCACTGGACCGCCAGGGAAGTCCCAATACCTCTTAATTTTCTTAATTTTCACCCCGACCCTGAGGTAGGCAGTGCAGATGTTAACATCCCCATTTTCCTAGTGAAGAGACACTTATTAAATGACTTGGCTCAAGTGACATAGCTGCTAAGAGAACTGTAAAACACGAATTTAGGTTCCCTGACATCTAATTCAGCGTTCACTAGTCACCTCTGTACTGTACTAATATTTATTTTAGGGGGAAAAGAGACAAACATGACTCCTAAACATCACCAAAAAGGGGAAAAAGGGGTCTTCTCACACTGATCATGAGGAAGTAAATGGCCACAGGACGGAAAGAATAGGCCATGAAGATATAGGATGCTATATGATTAAAGGTGCAGAACGATCCACGTACACCTATGGCAGAAATACCTTCCCAGTGCCAATTCGCAGAGCTCTCTTATGTCCCTCAATTAGCAATTTCTTGCAATAGACCTCAAATGTGCCATACTCTCTCACACTCCAGTGGCCTTACATATGATATTCTCTCCACTTGGAATTCCCTGCCCTCCTTGTCTACCAAAGCCAATTTCTACTCATACTTAAGTGTCCAACCATACCTCCTTCCATGAAACCTTCCCTCACATCCTTAGCAGACCCTGGTGCTAGGTTTTGTAAACTCCCATGGCACTTCGAATATTATAGCTCCTGTCACCTTGGATTATAACTGTTTCTATAAACAATACACTAGACTATAAACTCCTGAGAGTGGTGGTTGGGTCTTTCTTATGTTTTTATTACACCTTACTCAGTGCCTGTCACATATAGTAACCCAATTATAGGAGGCAATTTTAGTGAAATCAAGTCAGCAGAGGTAAGTTCTTCTCTCCTCTAAAACTAAGCATTGTTTTCAGATGATAATTAAGCAAGAAATCATTAAAGAGTCTTATCCTTCTAAAGGTGTTTAGAACGAGCCTCCCCAAAATGTACCACATTTGTATGAGGATTATTTTGAGCTAAAGGCAATCAAGATTCTGCAGGCTCAAGAGAAACGTTTGCCCCTCCCTTAACTACCCAGAAGAATTTAAATTGGGGGTCTTTTCCAGAATAAGTTATTACCAGAGATAAATTTTATCTGAGTGGCCCAGTGTACGTCAGGGCAAACACCTAATTACCCAACATCTGCTCTTATAGTTCTGTGAATTACCCTCCCATCCTTGGAAGCCCCAGGCCCCTATCCCATTCCCTAGCTCAGGATGGCATATATATGTCATTTTACCTTTCTATCTTTGAACCTCTCATGTATGTGGGGTTCTCATACATACAAAATTAAATTTGACTTTCTCCTATTAATCCGTCACATGTCAATTTAATTCTTTTTTATTTTGAATTTTTTTATTTTTGGCTGCATTGGGTCTTCCTTGCTGCACGTGGGCTTTCTCTAGTCCAGGTGAGCGGGGGCTACTCTTCGTTGCGGTGTGCGGGCTTCTCATTGCGGTGGCTTCTCTTGTTGCGGAGCATGGGCTCTGGGCACCCGGGTTTCCGTACTTGTGGCACGCGGGCTCAGTAGTTGTGGCTTGCAGGCTCTAGAGCACAGGCTCAGTAGTTGTGGCGCGCGGGCTTAGTTGCTCCACGGCATGTGGGATCTTCCCAGAACAGGGCTTGAACCTGTGTCTCCTGCATTGGCAGGTGGATTCCCAACCACTCTACCACCAGGGAAGTCCTTCATTGTTGCTCTTTAAATGATACTGCGGCACTCTCTCTCTTTGGACTCAACAGAATATTGGTTTGGTGGCATCCAAGGAATGTTGCCTTCCATCAAGCCATCAGCTGCTGCGGGCGCCCTGTCAGTGTAACCTGAGGGGAATTCAGGATGGATTGAGATACATATCTAAAGAATAATTTCAATGAGTCCAGACTCTTACATCTTCCCATACATAGAAAAGCACTAAAATCATTAACTTGAGATTTTTGTCTTTTGTGATTAGCAGTAATCTTTTTTTTTTTTTTTTTTAAATTTATTTATTTATTTATTTTTGGCTGTGTTGGGTCTTCGTTTCTGTGCGAGGGCTTTCTCTAGTTGTGGCAAGCGGGGGCCACTCTTCATCGCGGTGCGCGGGCCTCTCACTATCGCGGCCTCTCTTGTTGCGGAGCACAGGCTCCAGACGCGCAGGCTCAGCAATCGTGGCTCACGGGCCCAGTTGCTCCGCGGCATGTGGGATCCTCCCAGACCAGGGCTCGAACCCGTGTGCCCTGCATTGGCAGGCAGACTCTCAACCACTGCGCCACCAGGGAAGCCCCAGCAGTAATCTTTTGATGTCCAGCTACATGCTTTTTTTTTTTTTCAGCAAAAACTCCTGTATACCCTGGCTCCTCCCTTACCTCTTCGGAACAGTTCCTCAGAGCTCTCTGAGAGGCTGTCTCCCAGGCCTCTGGGAGAGGTCCTTAGTGAGGTCCCTGAATAAAACATAACTCATAACTTTTAGGTTGTGTATTTTTCTTCACTTGACAGATGGATGGAGAGCTGAATGGCTCAATAACTGAACTGAGCAAAGGTAACAGCTACAATAAGGAAGGGAAATGTCAATTATCTTTTGTCTAAGTCAAGACAGTATTTTTTTTTTGAATTTTATTTTATTTATTTTTTATACAGCAGGTTCTTATTAGTTATCCATTTTATACATATTAGTGTATACACGTCAATCCCAATCTCCCAATTCATCACACCACCCACCCCCGGCACTCTCCCCCCTTCGTGTCCATATGTTCGTTCTCTACATCTGTGTCTCTATTTCTGCCCTGCAAACCGGTTCATCTGTACCATTTTTCTAGGCTCCACATATATGTGTTAATATACAATATTTGTTTTTCTCTTTCTGACTTACTTCACTCTGTATGACAGTCTCTAGATCCATCCACATCTCTACAAATGACCCAATTTCATTCTTTTTTATGGCTGAGTAATATTCCATTGTATATAGGTACCACATCTTCTTTATCCATTCGTCTGTCGATGGGCATTTAGGGTGCTTCCATGACCTGGTTATTGTAAATACTGCTGTAATGAACATTGGGGTGCATGGGTCTTTCTGAATTATGGTTTTCTCTGGGTATATGCCCAGTAATGGGACTGCTGGTTTGTATGGTAATTCTATTTTTAGTTTTTTAAGGAACCTCTATACTGTTCTCCACAGTGGCTGTATCAATTTACATTCCCACCAACAGTGCAAGAGGGTTCCCTTTTCTCTACACCCTCTCCAGCATTTGTTGTTTGTAGATTTTCTGATGATGGCCATTCTAAGAAGTGTGAGGTGATTCATCATAGTAGTTTTGATTTGCATTTCTCTAATAATTAGTGATGTTGAGTAGCTTTTCATGTGGCTCTTGGCCATCTGTATGTCTTCTTTGGAGAAATGTCTATTTAGGGCTTCTGCCAATTTTTTGATTGGGTTGTTTGTTTTTTTAATATTGAGCTGCATGACCTGTTTATATATTTTGGAGATTAATCCTTTGTCTATTGATTTGTTTGCAAATATTTTCTCCCACCTGAGGGTTGTCTTTTCGTCTTGTTTGTAGTTTCCTTTGCTTTACAAAAGCTTTTAAGTTTCCTCAGGTCCCATTTGTTTATTTTTGTTTTTATTTCCATTACTCTAGGAGGTGGGTCAAAAAAGATCTTGCTGTGATTTATGTCAAAGAGTGTTCTGCCTAGGTTTTCCTCTAAGAGTTTTCTGGTGTCCAGTCTTACATTTAGGTCTCTAATCCATTTTGGGTTTATTTTTGTGTATGGTGTTAGGGAGTGTTCTAATTTTATTCTTTTACATGTAGCTGTCCAGTTTTCCCAGCACCACTTATTGAAGAAACTGTCTTTTCTCCATTGTATATCCTTGCCTCCTTTGTCATAAATTAGTTGACCAGAGTTGTGTGGGTTTATCTCTGGGCTTTCTATCCTGTTCCATTGATCTATATCTCTGTTTTTGTGCCAGTACCATATTATCTTGATTACTGTAGCTTTGTAGTATAGTCTGAAGTCAGGGAGTCTGATTCCTCCAGCTCCGTTTTTTTCCCTCAAGACTGCTTTGGCTATTTGGGGTATTTTGTGTCTCCATACAAATTTAAAGATTTTTTCTCCTAGTACTGTAAAAAATGCCATTGGTAATTTGATAGGGATTGCATTGAATCTGTAGATTGCTTTGGGTAGTATAGTCATTTTCATAATATTGATTCTTCCAATCCAAGAACATGGTATATCTCTCCATCTGTTTGTATCATCTTTAATTTCTTTCATCACTGTCTTATAGTTTTCTGCATATAGGTCTTTTGTCTCCCAAGGTAGGTTTATTCCTAGGTATTTTATTCTTTTCGTTGCAATGGAAATTGGGAGTATTTCCTTAATTTCTCTTTCACATTTTTCATCATTAGTGTATAGGAATGCAAGAGATTTCTGTGCATTAATTTTGTATCCTGCTACTTTAGCAAATTCATTGATTAGCTCTAGTAGTTTTTTGGTGGCATCTTTAGGATTCTCTATGTATAGTATCATGTAATCTGCAAACAGTGACAGTCTTACTTCTTTTCCAATTTGGATTCCTTTTATTTCTTTTTCTTCTCTGATTGCTGTGGCTAGGACTTCCAAAACTATGTTGAATAATAGTGGTGAGAGTGGACATCCTTGTCTTGTTCCTGATCTTAGAGGAAATACTTTCAGTTTTTCACCACTGAGAATTATGTTTGCTGTGGGTTTCTCATATATGGCCTTTATTATGTTGAGGTAGGTTCCCTCTATGCCCACTTTCTGGAGAGTTTTTATCAAAATGGGTGTTGAATTTTGTCAAAAGCTTTCTCTGCATCTATTGAGATGATCATATGGTTTTTATTCTTCAATTTGTTAATATGGTGTATCACATTGATTGATTTGTGTATATTGAAGAATCCTTGCATCCCTGGGATAAATTCTACTTGATCATGGTGTATGATCCTTTTACTGTGTTGTTGGATTCTGTTTGCTAGTATTCTGTTGAGGATTTTTGCATCTATATTCATCAGTGATACTGGTCTGTAATTTTCTTCTTCTGTAGTATCTTTGTCTGGTTATGGTATCAGGGGGATGGTGGCCTCATAGAATGAGTTTGGGAGTGTTCCTTCCTCTGCAATTGTTTGGAAGAGTTTGAGAGGATGGGTGTTATCTCTTCTCTAAATGTTTGATAGAATTCACCTGTGAAGCCATCTGGTCCTGGACTTTTGTTTGTTGGAAGATTTTTAATCACAGTTTCAATTTCATTACTTGTGATTGGTCTGTTCATATTTTCTGTTTCTTCCTGGTTCAGTCTTGGAAGGTTATACCTTCCAAGAATTTGTCCATTTCTAAGAATTTGTCCATTTCTTCCAGGTTGTCCATTTTACTGGCATAGAGTTGCTTGTAGTAGTCTCTTAGGATGCTTTGTATTTCTGCGGTGTCTGTTGTAACTTCTCCTTTTTCATTTCCAATTTTATTGATTTGAGTCCTCTCCCTCTTTTTCTTGATGAGTCTGGCTAATGGTTTATCAATTTTGTTTATCTTCTCCAAGAACCAGCTTTTAGTTTTATTGATCTTTGCTCTTGTTTTCTTTGTTTCTATTTCATTTATTTCTGCTCTGATCTTTATGATTTCTTTCCTTCTACTAACTTTGGGTTTTGTTTGTTCTTCTTTCTCTAGTTCCTTTAGGTGTAAGGCTAGATTGTTTATTTGAGATTTTTCTTGTTTCTTGAGGTAGGCTTGTATAGCTATAATCTTCCCTCTTAGAACTGCTTTTGCTGAATCTCATAGGTTTTGGATCGTCGTGTTTTTGTTGTCATTTCTCTCTAGGTATTTTTTGATTTCCTCTTTGATTTCTTCAGTGATCTCTTGGTTATTTAGTAACGTATTCTTTAGCCTCCATCTGTTTGTGATTTTTACGTTTTTTTCCCCCTGTAATTGATTTCTAATCTCATAGCATTGTGGTCAGAAAAGATGCTTGATATGATTTCAATGTTCTTAATTTACTGAGGCTTGATTTGTGACTCAAGATGTGTCTATCCTGGAGAATGTTCCATGTGCCCTTGAGAAGAAAGTGTAATCTGCTGTTTTTGGATGGAATGTCCTATATATATCAATTAAATCTATCTGGTCTATTGTGTCATTTAAGCTTGTGTTTCCTTATTAATTTTCTGTTTGGATGATCTGTCCATTCGTGTAAGTGAGGTGTTAAAATCCCCTGCTATTATTGTGTTACTGTCGATTTCCTCTTTTAGAGCCGTTAGCAGTTGCGTTATGTATTGAAGTGCTCCTATGTTGGGTGAATATATATTTATAATTGTTATATCTTCTTCTTGGATTGATCCCTTGATCATTATGTAGTGTCCTTCCTTGTCTCTTATAACATTCTTTATTTTAAAGTCTATTTTATCTGATATGATTATTGCTACTCCATCTTTTTTTTGATTTCCATTTGCATGGAATATCTTTTTCCATCCCCTCACTTTCAGTCTGTATGTGTCCCTAGGTCTGAAGTGAGTCTCTTGTAGACAGCATATATATGGGTCTTGGTTTTGTATCCATTCGGTGAGCCTGTGTGTTTTGGTTGGAGCATTTAATCCATTCATGTTAAAGGTGATTATCGATATGTATGTTCCTATTACCATTTTCTTAATTGTTATCGGTTTGTTTTTGTAGGTCCTTTTCTTCTCTTGTGTTTCCCACTAGAGAAGTTCCTTTAGCATTTGTTGTAGAGCTGGTTTGGTGGTGCTGAATTCTCTTAGCTTTTGCTTGTCTGTAAAGCTTTTGATTTCTCCATCGAATCTGAATGAGATCCTTGCCGGGTAGAGTAATTTTGGTTGTAGGTTCTTCCCTTTCATCACTTTAAGTATATCATGACACTCCCTTCTGGCTTGTAGAGTTTCTGCTGAGAAATCAGCTCTTAACCTTATGGGAGTTCCCTTGTATGTTATTTGTCATTTTTCCCTTGCTGCTTTCAATAATTTTTCTTTGGCTTTAATTTTTGCCAATTTGATTACTATGTGTCTGGGCGTGTTTCTCCTTGGGTTTATCCTGTATGGGATTCTCTGTGCTTCCTGCACTTGGGTGGCTATTTCCTTTCCCATGTTAGGGAAGTTTTTGACTATAATCTCTTCAAATATTTTCTCTGGTCCTTTCTCTCTCTCTTCTCCTTCTGGGACCCCTATAATGCGAATGTTGTTGCGTTTAATGTTGTCCCAGAGGTCTCTTAGGCTGTCTTCATTTCTTGTCATTCTTTTTTCTTTATTCTGTTCTGCAGCAGTGAATTCTACCGTGCTGTCTTCCAGGTCACTTATCCGTTCTTCTGCCTCAGTTATTCTGCTATTGATTCCTTCTAGTGTAGTTTTCATTTCAGTTATTGTATTTTTCATCTCTGTTTGTTCTTTAATTCTTCTAAGTCTTTGTTAAACATTTCTTGAATCTTCTTGATCTTTGCCTCCATTCTTTTTCCGAGGTCCTGGGTCATCTTCACTATCATTATTCTGAATTATTTTTCTAGAAGGTTGCCTATCTCCACTTCATTTAGTTGTTTTTCTTGGGTTTTATCTTGTTCCTTCATCTGGTACAAAGTTCTCTGCCTTTTCATTTTGTCTCTCTTTCTGTGAATGTGGTTTTCCTTCCATAGGCTTCAGAATTGTAGTTCTTCTTGATTCTGCTGTCTGCCCTCTCAGTATTTGTAAAGCTAGAAACTGAAGAAATGCATTTCACTGGTTTATCACCACCTAGACCAGTGAACACTGAAAAATGAAAGTGTCTCCTGAAACCAGTCATTTCTACAGACTGCTAAGTGAAAAGGATAGAAGCATATTCTTTGGACTGTTACAGCCTATTACATTATCATAACCAGTGATGATGAAAGAGTGAATCACGAAATCCAATTTTGACAATAACCGCTGCACTAGATTGAACAAAAAAATAAAATATAAAACAGTGAATTCAACCAAGCAAGCCATTGCACATCACCAATATGTAGTAAACTCAAAGGGTATGCTGAGCAGTCACTAGTAAAATACACAAATGAGGCACAGGAGGGACCAATGCTAACAAGCCCCTGTAACTTTCAAAATAGAGAAAAATATACATATTTGACCTATGAAACTTCCGTTCCAATATGGAAATTATAATTTAGGCTTAAGAAGTGTCTCAAATCCCTCTCTTACCCCATTTCCTGGCCTCCCCCCTTATGCAACTGGCAGGGTAGAAATGGCAAGGATATTAACATAATGAACAATATAAGGAATAAAAGACAAAGCAGTTCCCCATAGGGAAGAGCCTATTCACAACACAGTCTAACACATGCATAGGGTTAGGGACAGGGGGTGTGGCTTCTGCAGCTGTAAGGGCTCACTGATGGGGATCATTAACCACTATCTTCCCTGTATTCTCTGGTACAGTTAGAAAGGCTGGAGGGTTTTATTTAAACAAAATAATATGGTCTTATAAAAGGGAGCTGTGTTTTGCTACCACTGGACTTGAATTTTGCCATTGGGACACAGAAATATAGTGTATAAGTCCCTATGGGCTAGTTGGAAATACAGGTCATAAAAGCCTCTAGGATCTTGAATCCTAAAGGAAAGACTGGCTCAGAAGACACAGAGAAGAATCAGCCATCCAGGGAAACAGACACTAACAGTTAAAGGAATCAGTCCCAGAACAATGAAAAATCGGTAGCAAAAGATAGGATTCTGTATTAACTAATCACGCAACAGCCAAGACTAAACCTAACTCGCCATCTTTTTTAATCCTAAATTTAGAATTAATTATGGCTTCCTTATTGCTTTCATCATCTCACCGTCCATGACTCCTTATTTTTGTGGAGGTAGACTCCACTTTCAAGGTCCCCTCAACCCCAGCCCCACCTTGTTTATTCAACCCTATTTCCCATTATAAGCCATCCCAGAGTTGCACATATCTGGAAAACACAGACCCCTTTACCCAGAATTGCCATGGGAGTTACAGCTTTTTTAAAAAAAATTATTATTTATAGTTTCTATGGATTCAAGAGAATCCAGACGGAAGTGTTACACAGAAACAATTTTGGGGAGGGAGGTCAAGGGGAAAGGGAAATTAGCAGAAGTTTCCCTTGTCCCCAAATATCTTTTCCTACAGTGCCTACTCTCCATCCAATAAACTTTCTCTCCAACCCTTGTGCCTACCTCTCCTCTCCTCTCCTCTCTCTCTCTCTGTCTCTCTGTCTCTCTCATTGTTTGCTCTGTACTACTGCCAGAAATTCCAGCAATTACAGGTTCATTTTATCATTTAAGCTAAATAGAAGTTTGCTGAAATTGTACCAAGTACAATTGCCGGGATGAGGTGGCTATCAGTTTTTCACACCTTGGTGTGAATGAGTTCAGTCAAGTTTCTTCAAATAGCAGAGAGCTGCTGCCCTCAGGGAATGGGGAAGGCTGGTAGTGAGAGGGAGCCTGCTGGAATCCTGGCAACCTGGGGTGGGGTGTTATTGAAGGAAGTTGGCAGGGGGCCTTCCTGGATAGAGAAACTTGACTAGAGATAGAGAAAGAGAAGCTGAGATAGAGAAAGGTGCAGAAAGGGTCACAGGAGAACAACCAAGCTCAACTTCCAGTACCACTGTGTCTTCCAGCCCAGAATCCACCATGCCTTTCCGGACCCCTTGCTCCCAGGCCCTGGAGCCCAAGCTAGTACTGCCCATGGGCTAGATCAGCTCCTTAAGTAGGTTAAATACAATACGTGGGGCAGTGCCAGAAACCTCACCATCATATATATGATGTATCATGTCCAAACAAATAATCTATAAATAAACCTTTAGAATTCATGGCATTGAATTGATAGGTTGGGAACTCCTTGTATTTTTCAACATATAACTCCTCCCCCCCAGTACACACACCCTCAGCAGGTGGTCTCTTCTATTTTGGAGATGCTGTTTTTTTCTGTCGCTATCCGTTCAATTCATAAAACATTTCCTTTGCCTGGATTGTGGCTGTTCCTCTGTTCTTAAGTTCCAAATCAAGCTCTACCTTTTTTTAAAACAAACAAACAAACAAAAAAAACTGTTAGTCTTTTATTTATTTATTTGTTTATTTATTTATTTATTTTCATGTGCGCTGCATGCGGGATCTTAGTTCCCCAACCAGGGATCGAACCTGTGCCCCTTACAATGGAAGTGCGGAGCCCTAACCACTGGACCGCCAGGGAAGTCGCAAGCTCTACCTTTCTGAAGCCTAATTGGATTCTCCAACCAAATGCCCCCTTTTCTAAACTCTTGCAGGACTCACCTCAGCCTCCGAAATAAAGACTGAAAGCTAACTTTCTACAGGCAGAGAACATTCATTCATCCCCCCAAACAATTAATAAGCACCTACTTTTGTTGTGTTTAGGCTGGAAGTTCAAACCTGAGTAAGCCCAGCTCTCCACAACCCTAAAGGTGGCCACAGCCCAGGGAGTATCAAATACAGTCACAATACGATGTGAGATGCACGACAGTGGAGGTGACAAGAATGCACATGGAGCGCCCTAACTGGGCAGGGAATGGGGCAAGTTCCACAGAGGTGACACCTGAGCTGAGTTTTTAAGAATAAGCAGGGGTGGGTCAGGCAGTCAAGTGACACAGAGGGAATGGTGAGGAGAGAGGGAGGCAAACTAGTTAAGGGATAATTGCAATTATGACAACATAAAGTCTTAAACTATAGTAGTAGGAAGGGACATTCAAAAAAATTTTTAGGAGATAGAACAGATAGGACTTACTGACAGAGATGACGATAATGGCTAATATTTGTTGATCAATTGCCATGTGCTAAGTAGTGTTATAAATGCTTTACTCAGTAAACCACTTAACTTATCTTTACTATGACCTTATAATGTAGGTCCTATTAATATCCCCATTTTACAGAATAGAAAAGTAAGGAATAGGAAAATCAAGTGCCACGAGGTATACAACGAGTAAACACTGGGACTGGAATTCGACTCCAGGCAGCCAAGCTCCAAAGACCACCACTAAGCCCTCTACACACTATCTCTAAATGTAGGGTTGTTGGGGAGAAGGGGAGCCCAGGACTGAGAGAGAAAACGGTCAGGAAGGGGCTTGAATACATTGTCTGTTGCCTTTATTAATTATTTCTGCTCCTTGTTCCTAAAGTCAAAAGCAAATTTCTCTGTTCATTTTCTCCCTATATATTCTAGTATTTTCTTCAGTGGTACTGGTAATCCAACAGGTACCTAGTCTTGACCTCAGCCTGTTCTCATTTTTTGCACTTGGAACATTCAGCCTATTCCTGAAATGATTTACCTTCATGGCTTATCTCCCCTATTAGGCTGACAGCATCCAAGGCCAAAAACACATCTTATTCACCTTTGATGAACAGCATCCAGTACCTAATATGTACTCAAAGACTAATTGGCTTGAACACAGAATAGGAATGATTCTTAAAGTTTCCTATTCCTCAGTCATCTGTAAATTGCCTTCATTTGTCATCTCACTCCTACATTTATTATTTGATTTTTCTTTAAATCAACCCTTTAAAAATTTACATTTATCTTAAAAGGAAAACGTTATACTTATTACTGCAAATGGAAAACTGCTATAACGTACTGCAATGAAAAGGCAACTATGAAAACAGACACAACTCCTAAAACAAGAAATGTTTACTTGTACACAAACTAACACCATCCTATTCCTCACGTAGTACCTCACACGCACTGTGGGGTAAGGTGGGGTTTTCTTCTATTGAAGTGAAATTCACATACCATAAAATTAACAATTTTATACTGAACAATTCAGTGGCAATTAGCGCATTCCGAACGGTGGGCAACCACAACTTCTGTCTTGTCCCAAAATATTTCATCATCCCAAAATAAAAATCCGTATCCATTAAGCAGCTGCTCCTTATCTTCCCCTGGTCCGCAGCCACTGGCAACCACCAATATGCATTCTGTCTCAATGGATTTATCTATTTTGATATTTCACATAAATGGAATCATACATTATGTGATCCTTTGTGCCAAACTTCTTTCACGGAGCATAATGTTTTGGAGGTTCATCCATAATGTATACAGTATCAGTACTTCATTTCTATTTATGGCTAAATATTACATTGTATGTATATACCACAATTTGTGTATCCATTCATCCATCGATGGACATTTGAGCTGTTTCCATCTTTTGGCTCTTGTGAATAGCTGTGAACACGCATGTACATATATTTGTTTGACTACTTGTTTTCCTTTCTCTTGGGTGTATACCTGGGAGTGGAATTTCTGGGTCATATGGTAATTCTATGTTTAACTTTTTGAGGAACTTCTGGCATAGGTTTTGTAGAGCACAGTCTTTTTGTGTTTCAAAATAACATGTGGGATTAAAAGATTTCACACCAGAATGTGCGTCTCCAAACCTATGACAGGTAAGGAAAGAGGTGCATTCTTATCGTGCTTATGAAAATACAAATTTCAAATAATTTTCATCATATTTGTGTGCTAGTTGTTTTCTTTGCAGTTGGTCCTTTTACATCAGTAGCAGATGGTTCAGGCAATTACTAAATTAGGTCTTCATATCTGAAGATACATGACTGATTTCATCAAAATCATGCCCAAGTATGAGCATTTCCTTCACAGTCTAGCACCTTTACATTTTAGAAATACCATTTTATCTCCTGATCCATGTTAGTTCAAGAACAAAATAGAAAAAAAAAAGAAAACCAACAAAATATACAGCACAGGCTTGATTCCAGTTCACAATTACATATCCTACAAATATTCTGTAGATTTAAAAATTACCATTCTCCGCATGTAAAGTTTTGCTCTCTCCTTGAAAAGACTGCAGCCATGCATTGTCGAGTATGCCTGAGCACTGCACTACTAATGCAGTTGGTCTGGATGAGATGTTGTTACCTGCCCTAGTCTTGACTTCAGCAATAATATTCATGAAATCGCAAGTGTAATACACCAGGCTTTTTTTTTTCCCCTAATAAACGTTAAAACAAACAACAAACCTATTCAAATTGAAAGTGTAAGTCTGTGTACTGCCTGGAGTCTTTACACTGCCAGTAGCACGCACACCATACTTCAGAAAACACTGCTCTGACAGGAGCTATTTTTCAAAACTGCACATGCTATACTCACATATTTTGTTTGCCAAACAAACAGGAAGTTACCATCTTGTCTGCAAACTGACAAAGAACAAATGTACAACTCAACACAAAGAAATTCAAAACTAAAGGAGTTTTTAATAAATCTGAAGACTTACACCTGTTGACTTCCCAAGAGAAAGGTGAAGTATCTTTGGCAGGCATCTCCTAGAATCCAAGCTGTGAGGACAAGTGCTTCCGGAAGGACTCACAGTCACTTGCACTTTGCAACATCTTCCACTGGGAGATGCACTCACCCTGTGATTTGACAGAATACTTTGTATTCAAAGAGCACCCACCTCTAATTTAAATAGAATGCTACATTTCTTCCTGTAGTCAACCGTGTCATGCCCTAGAATATACTACACCCGCTGACACACTATCTACTGGCCAACAAGAGAGAATAATTTTTAAACAAATCATTTCCTTTTTTCAACATAGAGCTTATCATAGAGAATCTTTATTCTTATGCTAAGGTGAAAGCATTTAACCAATTTTTTCAAATGCAGGTATCCGTGGATATATACAAAAACAGAATATACCTTAAAAGTGGCATAAAAAGTAGAATTTTCCATCTTGAAGACTTTCACTGCCACTGACTACTCACATATAACTGGAGGGGGGGTTTCAATTAAAAACAAAACGAACAAAAATCTGTCTTCCAGCCAAATATTTTGAAAATAAGTCTAAGACACAATAAAATAATTTAACAATATAGGAGTAAATGTAAAGATTAAATATGATCATGTATGTAAAGTGCCTAGCGCAAGGCTCATTTGTGTCACAGCAATTTAACAAATGGCAGTTTAGGTCCTTCAAGATCAGGTGGCTCTCTTTGCTCCTTGGAACTAAACCACAAATCCTCAGGCCACAATTAAATTGTAAATGTCAGGGTGCCCATAATCCTGTTGTTCCCCTATTTTAGCACGCAGCACATTCTACCTCATCTAATAATTACACGTAGTTATATCTGTTTTATCAGGTTGTAAGCACCCCTGAAGGCTCCTTAAAGCTCTTAAAAGAAAATGCAACTAAAAATTAAAAACATGGAAGAGAAAACCATTTCATAAATGCCAATAATATCACTTTACTTTTGTATGATGCCCTACTAATTACAAAGCACTTTCATGTCCTTGATTTCATTAATTTATGATCTTTTATTATCTTTGCCTCACCAAGAAGGAAATTGAGACCCAGGGAGGTCAAGTGATAGCTTGTTAAAGGCAAAGCTGGGATTAGAAATGGAGTTTATAAAGGCGAATAGGAAGAAAAAGGGATAAGAGTAACTAACAGCAAAGGTGGGGGGACGTGCAAAGAGAGGAGAGACAAATACACAGATATACAGAGGCTCAGCGGGAAGAACATTTCCCCAAAAGATATGTGAAATGTGTGGTCTTAATTTTTTCAACTACAGACACAATAGTATCATCTCTTAAAAATCACATTGCAAGTGATACATGGTGCCTCATAGGGACCTTTAACTGGTTGCATCTGTCTAGGCCTAATCAGGAGAGAAACCAAACAGTAATTTGAACTAGGAGTTTCACAAAAAGAATTATTAGCTTTGACAGGGGATTTGAATAACAGGGAACTGGAGTGATGAGCAACTGGCTAATGCTAAGCAAAGAGAATTCTAAAAAATACAGGAATGTCAGATGTCAGGAACAACTACTACCCCTAGGGCTGAGATAAAGCACCCAAGTAAGAGATCCCTCCCCCAAGGCTAAAGGTCCAAGGAAGTGCCCCCGACCCAGGGCCAAGATCCAGACCTTATTTGGAGAGGGCATAGCTCACAGAAGGGCAGAGAAGTTGCTGTGGTCCTCATCTTTGGAATTTCTGGAAAACTGAGCCAGCTTTGAAATTTTCCAGAAATTTCAAAGATGAGCCTATCATTTGGAACATACCTCTGGGAAGTGTCTTACCAGAAGCACTCTTCCACAACACTGTCTAAGGCGGCGCCAGGAAAAGCTACTGACAATTGGGTGAAGAAACTGAGCACTAGAGAAGATGCCTGAGTTGCCTGAACAGTCTGCTGAGCAAGCCCACAGGAAGCTTGAAGCAAATCCCTCTCCTCGTGGTATGCCTTTCCAGAACCTTCTACTAACAAAACTTCACTGCCAAGTGGTAAAGGAAACAAATATTTAAAAGCCTCAAATCCATGTCCACAGAGCAGGCAAAAAGGGTGAATTTGAACCTGAGGGTCAACAAATCAATAACTAGCACATTGGTTAACTGAGAAATACTGTCTGTAAGTAAGAGCCAAATTACAGCACAGCTGGGTACAATAATTGTTTTCCCAAGTCCACATTCTGGACAAATTTGCTAGAATAAGAATTATGTAGTTGTGTTGCTTTGATTCTATTACTTCATACTATATATAAGACATATGGATGTATACCAACTCATATCCACTTATGAGGTTATAATTAGGAAAATGTGCCTTCACAAAATTTTGAAGGCAAAGAGTATTAGATTTTACCTATGTAATCTATCCTGCCAGGGTACTGGAGAAGAGAACCTTAAAAGACCATGTAGAATAGAGAGGTCAAATCACCTCTCCATCCAGAAGCCAGGCTGGACAACGATACACAATGAATGTGTGGCATGAAAGGCAATATGCTGTAGCTATGGAATCATTCCTAAAATAACAATTTTACATGTTAAAGTGGTCTTTATCGTCAAAGTGCTTTCATAGCAGCTAACTCATTTTAGACTTGTAAGTTCACATAGCTAATTGCCGTTGCTCTTCCTCAACAGAGACCTACCTACAGGGTCTAAAGTTCACTTAGCTATTTGGCCAAACAAATGCATCAAACAGGTTCTTTGAGGCTAGAACCAATCCCTATCAGAGAATCCCAACTTATCACTGGGAATTATGGGTGGTGTTCTGCTGCAACCTTCTCTCTTCTTCTAATCTCCTAAAAATGCTACAAAATAAACTTAATTTCAATTTACTTTGATTAAATGTATATTTGAGGAATCTTGCAACCTGCAGAGATTCCATTATCACTGGCTAGAGATGAGTATAAAAGTAAAGCTATATTCACTTCAATAGTGTTCAGGGGAGCGTTTTCTCATGCTTTTTGGGTTTTGTGGGCCAGTGAAATATCAAAAACATCCTGGGGTCCTACAAAGGGTAGCCAACTTTATTTTGCAAAGTAGGAATATTTTCAAAGGCAACTATTAATCCATGACCTCTTATCCGCAGTTTCAAAATCCAAACAATTGGAAATCAAATGTTTCTTTTTTTTCTGCCTGTAACTCAACTCATTTGGCAGCAAAATCTGAACTGACCTGAACTCATCTGGCAGTAAAGCCTGACCTGAACAAACGTGAGGCTATACACACGCTTTTTCTATCTCAGTATAAATATGCTAATATGTATAAATACATTTCACTGCAGAAATATTACTCTGATTACAGGGTGTCAATTCAGCTCCTACTGGGGCTGTTATGTAATATAGGAGACATGCGCTCTATTACCTGTCTAAAAAACAAAAAGAACCTAAATTCTGAAACACATCTTGCCTTAAGGCTTTCATATAATAGGGGTACACGACCTCTCATTACTATCATTTCATTAAAGAAAGGGCAAATGGACATTTTAACAACCAAAAAGTAACAGACAATCTCAGAATACAGGATGGTTCTTTATAATCAATAAATTCAACTTTCTGGGAGAAAAACATCACAAAATTGTTGTTTTTCTTATTTCACTTCAGACCTGTGACAATACCCACAACAAACCAGCTTCCATGTGCTAACTAGCATCTGGGACCCACCACCGGCGAAGACATTCTACTCAGGTGGCTCCATGCTCAAAAGATGGTCTTTGGAATCTTTTTGTAGTCTGGGGCAGGACTGTCATTCTGGGACAGGACCAAGTTAAGCCATTCCGTGACTGCTGTAGGCCATAGATAAATGATATTTATGCAGCGAAAGAACCAGTGGTCATGTAGAATCCATCCAACAGAATTTTTAAATGTTTTTTCATAGGGGCAGGACAGGAATAAAGACGCGGACGTAGAGAATGGACTTGAGGATACGGGGAGGGGGAAGGGTAAGCTGGGACAAAGTGAGAGAGTGGCATGGACTTATATATACTACCAAATGTAAAACAGATAGCTAGTGGGAAGCAGCCACATAGCACAGGGAGATCAGCTCGGTGCTTCGTGACCACCTAGACGGGTGGGATAGGGAGGGTGGGAGGGAGACGCAAGAGGGAGGGGATATGGTGATATATGTATATGTATAGCTGATTCACTTTGTTATACAGCAGAAACTAACACACCATTGTAAAGCAATTATACTCCAATAAAGATGTTAAAAAAGAAAAAAAAATGTTTTTTTCCCCTTAAACTGCCTCTAGTGAACAGATCAGAAGGTGCCTGCATCTCTGGTCCAAATCTAACTGAAAAGGTTCTTTGATTTTTAAGGAACTAAGGTAACTGAATGAACATGTATATACAAAAATAAATCTAGAAAAATCTAAATATATATCCTCATTGTGAGAACACTACGCAAGCTGGGAGGAAAACCCACTAGTAAATCATCTTGTTGCATAAGAATCTTATGGCTTTTGTAGATTGCTTCTTTCTGAGCACCACCTATTCCCTGAACAGTTTGATGTACTAAAAATACTAGAGTACTCAAACATGTCAAATTTAATCCCAGTAGATGCTACTGAATCAAGTGTCCTACAGTTTAAGAGAGATCATTTAATCTCTCCTACAAGGGCCACCATCTGCACCTATAGACAGGACAATAAGTTGTTCAGTTCGACAACATTTAATGAGTCTCTACTTTGCGTAAGTCACTGGGTTAGATGCAGGAAATGGAAGGCTAGATAGGAAAATAACATTTTCATCATGGACTTCATAGTCTAGTCGGGAGAGACTATTTAAAAAGTAATTGTTACACAATGTGCTAAGTGATCTGATAGATGTGCAATCAAACAGAGTGGGATGGAATATCCTATAATTCAGCTGGAGGCGGGGAGCAGAGTTAAGAGATCCAGCAAAAACAAACGCACAGAGGGTCTGAATAAACTTAGAGAGGTCTTAATCACAGAAAAGACTATTGCATTTCCTCTTGCGTATTGTATTGCCTCTTTACAGTCATCCTCATATGTATTTCAAAGCATAAATAACTCTATACTGTAAATTAGGGGAAAGGAAATCAAAGATAAAGATGAGAATAAATCTTTGATGAGAATAAAACTGATGGTCATGAAATATCAAATACTCTTTTTGCCCCCCATCGTTTGGCGCCTATGCCTGGCTGGTGCTCTGAGCACATGCTTAATTACCTGTTGGGAATCCAACACCATCACAGCAATACAAAAGAATGTGGCATATCTAACAAAGGAAAAATAATGCAGTACAGCAACAGCACAGGTTATAAAAATGAGAAGTGGCAAAAAATGGGGTTAGAAAGATAGTTTGGGTGTCCAATATGAAGGGCTTTCTATGCCATGCTAAGGAAATCAGACTTTCTGAACTCATGTCTTTAACCTTAAATAACCAGGAAGAGGTTACTACATAATAGGTTTTAAAATTATCTCCATTCAAAAATGGCTATTATGAGAAAGAAGTAGTGATTCTATAAGTTATCTGAAAAATCATCTAATTCCCAACTTCCTCATTTTCTGTCATCATACTTCTACAATATCATTAAGTGATAATCAAATCAGAAATAATAATTAATTAGTAAGCTAATTAATATTAATCTGAAGAGCTCAAGTTGACAAGCAAAAATACCATAAAATATAATGAAGAAAATGTGGATGCTGACTGCATGAAAACACTATTTATTTATAAGAATAACAACAACAAAAAGTATGTGAGATAATTAAACATCCAATAGAAGGGTAGTAATCATTAAAAATTTTGTTTGTGAGAAAAAAAGTGACAACAACTGAACAGTCAAAATAAAGAGAAAGTTCATGAACTTCCCCTTACTGAACAGTTTCGTCAGAAAGCCCTAAGTGGCGTCAAGCAAAGTAGGCATCCTCTGGTGAGGGCAGGGGAGGGAGGGCATGGTGAAGGCCCTTTATGGGGCTGCAGAGGATGAGGAAGCAACATCAAGGATGGCCTGGCGTGGCCAGTTGAACCCCAAACAAACTGACGACGGTATTCATGCTGGGGGACAGCAGCCACAGCCAGACTGGGATCGTTGGAGGCCAACATCCGGGGAGGGCGAGGGCAGGGTGCATCAACAGGATACGGGCTGCATATGGCACTGGCCAAATAATGGGAGAGACACATTTCTTTTCTTTTCTTTTTTTTTTCATTTTTTTGGCCAAGCCGGGTAGCTTGTGGGATCTTAGTTCCCCGACTAGGGATTGAACCCGGGCCCTCGGTGGTGAAAGCACTGAGTCTTAATCACTGGACCGCCAGGGAATTCCCCAGGAGACACGTTTCTTAATATTAGAGATTGAGGGGTGAAAACATGGAAAGGCAGAAAGTTAGAATGAGCTCTGTGGTGTTGTATTAGAATTTGAGGGTAAATCAACTACACTCCAATAAAAATTTTTTTAAAAAAAGGAATTTTAGGTATTGAGGGGAATTCATAGTTTTCAACATATTGAAATATAGATGTAAATGTATATGTGTGTATGTGTGAAGAGGGTGTGGAGAAAAGGGAACCCTTGTACACTGTCGGTGGGAATGTAAATTGGTGCAGCCACTATGGAGAGCAGTATGGAGGTTCCTTAAAAAACTAAAAATAGAACTACCATACAACCCAGCAATCCCACTCCAGGGCATATAACCAGAAAGGATGAAAACTCTAATTCGAAAAGATACATGCACCCCAATGTTCATCACAGCACTATCTATAATAGCCAAGACATGGAAACAAAGTGTCCATCAACAGGAGATTGGATTAAGAAGACATGGCATATTTATACAATGGAATATTACTCAGCCATAAAAAAGAATGAAATATTACCATTTGCAGCAATGTGAATTGACCTAGAGATTATCATACTAAGTGAAGTCAGACAGAGAAAGACAAATATTATATAACATATATGTGGAATCTAAAAAATAACACAGAATCAGACTCACAGACATAGAAAACAAACTTAGGCTTACCAAAGGGGAAAGGAAGGGCGGGAGGGATAAATCAGGAGTATGGAATTAACAGATACAAACTACTATACATAAAATAGATAAGCAACAAGGATTTACTGTATAGCACAGGGAACTATAGTCAATGTCTTATAATAACCTATAATGGAAAATAATCTGAAAAATATATATATTTATAACTGAATCACTTTGCTGTACACCTGAAACTAACACAATACTGTAAATCAACTATACTTCAAGTAAAAAAAAAAAGTTTGATGAGGAACAAGATATTTATAGAGTCTCAAGGTACTCCCACTACCTGCCCAGAAACACCATTCATTAGAAGGGAGAGAAAAAGTAATTTTACAGTGGAGAAGCCTGACAGACAGCAGCTTAATCAAGTTAACATCACCAATATGGGACAAATTAAAATCACATGTCACCTGATAGGCTGCAATGAGAATACAGTTTCACTTCTGTGCAATTCCTGCTAAAGAAGGAAAACCTGAATAGAATCATGGCAAACCATTAGGACTAAGCCAAACTGAAGGACATTTTACAAAATAGTTGGCCTTTAGTCCTCAAAAGTGTCAAGGTCATGAAAGTCAAGGAAAGACTGAGGAAGTGTTCCATATGAAGAAAACTGAAGCGATATTACAATTAAATGCAATGCATGATTCTGAACTGGAACTTTTTGCTATCAAGAACATTTTGGGGATAATTGGAAATATCTGAATGGGCCTTGATTAGAATGTGGTAATGGATTAATGTTAATTTCCTGATTTTGATGGTTGAATTGAGGTTATATAGGAGAATGTTCTCATTTATAGGAGTTATACACTAGAGAATTTGGGGCTAATGGGCATTGTGTCAGCAAGTTACTCTAAAATGGTTCAAGAAAAAGAAGAGTTCTGTGTACTGATATGATAGTTTTTCTGTAAATTTGAGATTGTTTCAAAATAAAAAGTATTACAAATTGGGAAATGCCAATATAAATTTTGGTACATGCATACACTAAAATAATACCTATAATGAGGTTGATGATAACAACTTTAAGGGGAAATATTTTAGTGCTTATTATGTTCCAGATAGCATTTTATAAGCATATCACGTTGAGTGATGATGAAAAGGAATGAGGACACAGAATGATACTCTTGATATATTATGTGAAAAATACAAAAACAAAATAATATCTATAATATGAGCCTATTTTTATAAAAATAATACATACACATTTTATATAAATATAGACCAATATATTAACCGAGTAGTTAAATAACTGAATGATATAAATTTTCTTTTCATAAAAGTACTTTCTAAGTTCTAAAAATAATGAGATATATTAACTTTGCAATACTATTTATTTTAAATTGTACCATTTAGAACAATATATAGTAGTAATATGGGGAAATGTTAAAACTGCATTATTAGAGAAAAACATGATATAAAAATATGTATAAGGTATGAGTCTAATTTTACTCTATTTAAAAAAAGGGAGGAAAAAATGGCTGAGTGAAATATAGCTAAATGTTAAGAGTAGTTAAATCTGAATAATGACATTAGAAATTATTTTTTATTTATACATTTTTGTATTTTCTAAATTTTCTACTATACGTAGATTAACTTTATTTAAAAAATGTTATTTTCTTCATTAGGTGATTATTAAGTAGATTATTAACAATATGGAAAGTGTTAATGGCATCACTTTGTAAAATACAAAATTGTACATACATGATGACCATGTAAAATGTATGCATGGAAAAACAGTTGAAAGGATGTACGCCAACACAATAACTGGTTTACCTTAGATAAGGTGAAATAATGTGTGATTTATTTTCTTTTCTGCATTTTCCAAAACTTCTGTAATTTTCATATACATATATGTATACATATTATTTCATCTGTAATGTGTAAAAATTCTCTTAATAAGGGAAGGAAGGGAATTCCCTGGTGGTCCAGTGGTTAGGACGTGGTGCTTTCACTGCTGAGGGCCCAGGTTCAATCCCTTGTCAGGGAACTAAATCCTGCAAGCTGCGTGGCGTGGCCAAATAAATAAATAAAATATATTTTTTAAAGAAAAGGGAAGGAAAGCACATGAGGGGCACTGGAATAAGAATTTGTGATAAATGTTTTAGAAAATAATTCTTAAAACTGAAAAAGAGCCATTATCTTAACACTCTCAGAAGGCAAACACACAGCATGGTAGTGTAGACATGGATACTGAGTGTGGTGAGCAAGACAATGGCCTAATCCCCAGAACACTGCCTAATCCCCAAGACCCGTGAATATGTTACTTGACATGGCAAAAAAGACTTTGCAGATGTGATTAAACTGAGGGCTATGAAATGGGGGGATTATACTGGATTATTCAAGTAGGCTCAATATAATCATAAGCATTCTTAAAATTGGAAGAAGGAAGCAGAAGAGGTCCAAGTGATGAGATGTGAAATGAACTCAACCCACTGTTGCTGGCTTTGAAGATGGAGGAAGAGAGCAAAGGAGTGCAGGCGGCCTCTGAAAGCTGAGAAAGGTAAGGAAGCAGATTCTCCCTTAAAGACTCCAAAAGGAACGCAGTCCTGCCTATACCTTGAGTTTAGCCCCATGACCTCCAGAGCTGCAAGATAATAAATCTGTGTTGTTTTAAGCACTGAGATTCTGGTTATTTGTTACAGCAGCAAGAGGAAACTAATACCTGGGACTATAGACAGCTGGAAAGAAATTGATGGTTTTAGCAATCTGTTTTAGGGGAAACAAAATGACTGAGGCAGGAGAATGAGTTGAAATTGAATTAACAACGTTGTTAACAGCCAAGAGCTGTGTCTGGATGCAGACGTGTCATTAAATATATGTTTATGGCCAAATACTACACTAGAATAGCGCTCATAGTAACGTTTAGGACACTGACTGGGTTACGTTTCGATCTATTTTTATCTACCTCCCTACTTGCCACTGATTATTAGATTAAGACTTATTCCCTTATTGTAATTAATGTAAGCATTAATTCCCTTATTAATACTTATCCATCTCACAGAAAAGAAACTACTTGAACTATTTAGCCAAAAGTGCTTTACACATATAAATAATGATAGACTATATACCAATTTAACTGTAAATACAAAATTTATGCACCATACAATACCGAAAATCTGACAGAAAACGTTTAATTATAGAAACTACTTTTTTTGCTTTAAATGTGCAAAATGTAGGTTTCTGAGGTAAAAATGACACTTCATGTCAGAAAACCTGGGTACTCGTGTCTTGGCTCTTTCCCTTGCTATGCGAACTTGGAAAAGTTCTCTCACCTTTGCATATCAGATTCCCTTTCGTTTTATATTTAAGAGGGTTGTACAACATCTCTACAATCTTTTTCTATCTCTAAAGAAATGCAGTCTCTTTTTTGTGGAGCCACAACTATTCTTAGAAAAACAAATAGCCTTAACTCTGTTTTCAACTCCTTTCAAAAATCCACTTGACCTGCTGGAGGGTCTACCTTCCAGGGAGAACAAAGTAATTCAAGCATATCATCTCATTAATTTTCAAGACAGGAGAAAGAAAGTATTTCTGTTTGGAAAAAAAGGAGAAAGAAAAAGAAAGAAATTGATAGCATATTAAATAAATTGCCACTGTTATGTTGGCAGAGCCAGGACCAGAAAACAGCGTTTTTCAAACTCAGGACTGCACTCTGCCTTTTCAACAGAAGGGTCTATCAGGTAATGAACTACCCTTAAAGGAAATGGGTAGGAGTATGGGATCAAAAGCTAATATTTATGTACTTTCCCCTTCATGCCACACGGTCAACGGATAAATGTAATGTGAAGGGGCAGACTGTAGGGTCTGGAGATCAAATAGCTATTCTCTCCCTAGAGGCCTTATTGGTTTTAGCACTGCCTCAGGGAACCTAGAGAGAAAAGTATGTTCTAGCCAGCTCTGGACAATGGCTGATCTCAGACTAGTTCAGGCGAAGTTACATAATACTCTTTTCAATAATGTGCCAGGAAAAATAAAGGACACTGTCTATATCTAGGCACAGCTCCTGTCAAAAACAAGTTTAATTCAAATTCACTCTGCTGCCTCTGTTATTTTGTTTCCCGAAAAGCAGATTGCTAACATCACCAGAGGATTTCTTTCTAGCTATCTGGAGCTCGTATCTATGTCAGCTATGCCATGTTGTGCTGATAAAGGAAAATGTCTCCACCTTTGGAAGAATTTATTTCATTATCTACCCAGTAAGGGTAGGAAGTAAGGGAGGAGGACACGTTCCCTTTCCCTCAGTGGCATATTAAGGCCTTGGGCTCTCAGAGGAGACCCATAATAGGGCTGCCTGAGGGTCACAAAGCTTGGGATTGCCATAGCTAAAACCCAAAGGCAGGCACAGAAACTACAATCCAAAGGAAGAGTAGAGCTTCCTTCCAGGAAAAAGAAAAGGTATTACTCTTTTTCTATTCATTTTAATCTAAAATGAAGCAATGGCAGAAAGAAAAGTATTAGGAGATAGGAAGTCAAAATATCACACAACACTGATAACCGAAAGGAAAACTTTGTTGTCTGACTGTATATTTTTAAAAAGCATCCACATCGCTAAGGCTCTGAATTATTTCATGGGTCCATGTTCCTAGTCCCATGTAACCCATGACCCAACTGTGGTTCAGGAGCCTTTGGAAATTTTACATAATCTTTCAACACTTCCCATGCAACTGCATTTGTTGGGAAGATGAAAAGGGGGAAAAACTGAAGGATTGGAAAAGGAGAGAAGAGAAAACTTTTTAAAGAAAAACTTACTTTTATCAGTTTCCAGGTTCCCAATTCATTTATAGCACTTAACCTACTAATAGTATGCACTTCCAAAATACAGCAGAAATGCCTTGGCCTTAGGGTCAACATCATGGGTAGTAGGTAAAAAGTCCTAAGGGAGTTCACAACCCAGGGAAGGAGACAGACAGGCATATGGTTAAATGCACAGACTCTGAGCTGAACTTCCTGGGTGTGAGCCCTGCATCCATGCTTATTAGCTATGTGACCCTGGACAACTTACTTAAATTTTTCTGTGCCTCGATATATTCATTTGTAGAATGAGAATAATGATAGTACCTTCTTCATGGGGTTATTATGAGAATAAGATAAATTTGGAATAAGGAATATAGAATATATGTGTGTGTGTGTGTGTGTGTGTGTGTGTGTGTATAAAAGAGTTCGAACCTGGCACAAAGTAAATGCTATATGTGTCAGCTATTATAATGACTATTCAAATACAACTAGCGCTACTATTGGGACTTTGATCACCACTACCACCACCATTGAAATAAGAGTTGATACCATGGGAGCCATAAGAAAAGAATACCTAATTCTGTTTGGAAGAGGAATGGGGTACATGTCAGTGAAAGTATCACAGAGGAGTTAATAATACCTTTGCTGGGTCTTGAAGGATAAACAGGAGTTGGTTACGCCAACAACCAGGGAGAAGGCGTACCAGCAAGAGGGATGGAAACAGGAAGAAACATATCATCTCCCAATTTTGAGGGAGGGCAACACGTGCTCTAGGCAGGAGATGAGGCTAGGCAGGCAGAGAGGAGCCGCACGAAAGGCCTTGCCACACTGCGAGCCAGTGAAGAAATCTACACAAGGAAGCGATATGAACATACATCTTTACATTCCAGAAAGATCATTATGGCTGTAACGGGAGGGATGGACTGGAGAGGGAGAAGGAGGTGGGAGGTAAAAGAGGTTTAAGACTGGAGGCCAAAAATCAGTTTAGAAGGATATTATAAAGATCTAGGTGACAAACTATGTGGGTCTGAAATAAGAAGGGGTAATAAGAATAAAGCAGCAGAGGGAGTGGATTGGAGAAATAATTAGGAAAGAGAAAGGGGACTTGGTGACTGACTGAATATGGGGAATGAGAAAGAAAGAAGAGTCCTGGATGATGGCCGACTTTCTGAGTGAATGGCAGTGTCTCTAAGCAAGGCCAAGACCACAGATGAGGAAGCAGGTTCTGGGGACAGAGATGAGACAGGTTTGGACCCATCGTGTTTACAATACCAGGCAATCTTCATGTTGAATAAACACTTGTATTTATGAGTTTCAAAATATTAACAGTGCTTTCAGTACAGTAGAATTATACTTTTCCATATTTTTCCAAATACTTCACAGTGAGCATAAATTACACAATTGGGTAAGGAAAACTTTAAGATGAATACATGAGTGTCTAAATTTAAATAACAAATAGCTAATAGCCTCTGATCCTGCCACCCCCAACTTACCGCTAAATATCTAACAGACACAAAAAGTGAGAAAATACAGCACAGGTATGGAAACAGACCTAGCAAAGGTGCTGTTCCCTTCCACTGTCCACCCCTGATACCTCTCTTGTGTTCATATCAAGTCAGAAATTACAAATATTGCTATATACTGGGAAGCCTGTGTGCCAGACTGTGGATACATGGTATATTCATTTCTTATTACTGCTGTGACAAATAACTACAATCTTAACAGCTTTAAACAACACAAATTGACTATCTTAATGTTTTGGAGGTCAGAAGTCTAGAATCAAGGTATTGGCAGGGCTTGAGGGGAGAATTTGTTTCTTTGTCTTTTCCAGCTTCTAGAGGCCACCTGCATTCTATGGCTCATGACACCTTCCTCCATCTTCTAACAGCATGGCTCCAAACTCTCCTTCCATCATCACATCTCCCTTTTCTGACTCTGAATCCACCTGCATCCCTTTTATGAGGACCCTTGTGATTACACTGGGCTCTCCTGGATAATCCAGGATAATTTCCCCACCTCAAGGTCCTTAACTTGATCACATCTGCAAAGTCTGTTTTTGCCACATACAGTATCAGTCACAGGTTCTGTGGACTAATATGCAGACATCTTTGGAGGGCCACTATTAAGTCTACCACAGGTAGTATTTGCCAGATTTCTTCACTATAAAGGTACTATTTTTTCCTTTCCTTTGGAAAGCAAATCATTAAGCCCACACTCAAGGGGGGAGATAGATGAAGTTCCATCTGTTGAATGGGGGAAATATATACATACAAACACACACATTCGTACATATATAAAATTCGGAATTGTTCTGCAAGGAAGAATTGTCTCTTCTCCCTCATCTATTTATTTCAGTCATTTATTTCTATCAGTATTGGCTCATGGGTAAAACTCTGAGGAAGGGGTTGGATTAGTACCCAAGAGCACATAAAGGGGCAATGGTCAATTCATTCAGTAGGCAAATACCTACTGAGCAACTAATATGTACAAGACATGGTGGTAGGTGCTAAAATTAAAGTACACACTGCTATATTTAAAATAGATAACCAACAAGGACCTACTACATAGCACAGGAAACAGTGCTCAATATTCTGTAATAATCTAAATGGGAAAAGAATTTGAAAAAGAAAAGATACATGTATATGTACAACTGAATCACTTTGCTGTACACCTGAAACTAACCCAACATTGTTAACCAGCTCCACTCCAATATAAAATAAAAATTAAAAAAATAAAATAAAATAAACAAGGTCAGGAATCTTGGCTGGGGAAAAAGATAATCAAGACAGACAAGATCCCTGACTTCCTAGAGCTTCTATTTTAGCAAAAAGGGATAGATAATAAACAAAGAAGGAAAATACCTAATAGTGGTAGTGACGAGTCATGCAGAGAATGAAACTGGGGGGGGGGGGTGTGACACTAAACAAGTGACCACTTTAGAGTGGGTAGTCAAAGAAAACCTTTAAGTGGACATTTAAGTGGCGATCTGAAAAGAAGAACCAGCCACACAAAGACCATGGGGAAGAACGTTTCAGACAAAGGGAACAGCCAGTACAAAGGCCATTCAAGGAATCTTTCTTCCTTTGAGAATAAACAAACAGAAAAACAACTAGCATGGGAGCAATGAAAATGTATTGAAAAACAAGGAAAAGGAGATTTGTCATTATAAAGACTCAGAGAAAGAGCAGAACTCTGCAAATGCTTTCATATAGGAGTCAGAAAACAATGTTGAAAGCCTTTGGCACATTCAGGAGAATGAGAAAACATGGCCTCAGTAAAGCAGGAAGAGGAAGCCAAATAAGATAACATGATCAGATGAGGAAAGCAATAAATTGTATTAGCCAACTACCAGGAAACTAAACCAGAGTAACAACCAAAATGTATATCAGAGGGAGTAAAGAGAGAGTCTGATACAGTATAAAATAAATTCATTAAGTAAAAGGAAAAAAGATAACAAATATTAAAGTGAGGAGAGAAAATATGATAGATATGGAAGACACTAAAACAAATAACACCCCAAAAGTGGATCCAACCTAAATATTTAAGAAATCATTTTTTACCGTGAAAGAGTTTATACTTTGCAGCTATTATATCTACTACAAGTTTTTATTAACATGTGAAAATGTTCATGATACAACTAAGAAAAACAGCAGGATACAGACATGATATACAGTATAATAAAACAGTAAGTGCTTCCATTTATTGAGAATTTACCATGTGCCAGGAATGTGACTACCTTACAAAATTTTATTTTATTCTCAGAACAATCCCAAACAATGATACTCTTTTATTTTATAGATGAGGAAACAGACTCAGAGAGGTTAAGAAACTTTCCAAAGTTCACACAGCTAGCAAGAAGCAAAGCTTGATCTGAACCTGTATTTGGAAGACTTCAAAGCCTCTGCTCTTAAGTACAACACTAGAATCATATCATGTTCAATAATTACAACTTCAGTTACATTTCAAAATGCACCAAAAGACTAGAGTGAAAATGCATTAAGGGGTTAACAGAGTTACTTTCAGTGATTATTTTCTCTGTATATAATTTGTTATTTTTAAGTGTTCTATAATAAATATGCATTACTTGTAAAGTCAAAACAAATGAACAAACTGGTAGAGAGAGGAATACAGCACTTTTTAGTTGGGGACTCATGAAAAAGATTTAAATGTTAAATAGATAGAAATGTTAAGGTCTTCACATATAGTTTGGGATTCAACTAATGGCTGTAGATGAGATGTCCCAGAAAGAATGTGTAGAACATTTACAGAATTATGAACAGGAACATTTAAGACATAGAAAGGGGAATCAGGGTAGTAATTCCTCTCCCCAGAAGCAGGAACACTTTCTATGGCCTGGAAAATTCTCTAGAAAGATCAAACAGGCAACATTACTAAAAAGTTCATGTCCTTTGTATAAAGATATGCAACTATTCGGTAAGAGGAACAAATATGCTGATAAACGTGCACCTACAGCAATGTATTACGACAATTATAATGGGTAACCAAAACCTACAGAATTTCTGAGCCAAAATAAAAGTCCACTGTATAAAATTTAACTGCCCTCAGAAATTCGTGCATTACCCTCATATTATAATGCTTATAGGCATCTTCTAGCCTAAGATTTAACCTTATTATAATCACTGACTCAATTTAGCAAAGGTAAAACTAGATCCTCATAAATTTTTAATCTTTAAAAAGCATAAATAACCACACTTTCATGGAAGTTTATAAAGTCAAATTGTGAAAACAGTAATAAAAAGGACATCTTCAATGACTGACCATCCTCAAGGTTAATCAAAGATGTGTTTATTTATCACCTACTGTGTGCTTAGGTTTAAAGATATAATTCCAGACTTTTAAAACTAAAAGGAAGGTCGGGATCTTCCAATCCTTAAATGTTACAGATGAGGTCAGCGCTTGACAAATAGTAAAGGCTCAATATTTTAAAATATCAAATGACCAGATTGAAAGCCCTGTGTTCCCTTGGCATCATATACTATTAAGAAATGATGATATAGTAAGCCAGTAAAAAAAGTCTGAGCTTATTCCTAGAATCTGTAATAAATTTCATTAGCCTATTTTACAACTTAAAGATTGTTGCTTAATATTCAATTGCTTAACTATTAGTAAAAATTGACTGTGGGAAACAAAACTACCCTAAACAATTTAACCAAATAAAATCATCAGCAACAAATAATTATTGATAAATGTTATAACTTCTATAAATATTTAATGAATGCCTATTATGTACAAAATCCTGCATTATATGCAATGTGATGTAAATATACATTAGATACAAGTAGTCACGCTCTGAAAGAGCTCTCTTAATGACGCTGTAAGCAAAGACATGTTCAAATTAACTTCAATGCAGAGCCAAATGTGATAAAATTCACTACAGGGAAAAAAACCAGTTCAGAGGCAAAAGAGACCTCCTGAGTATCTGCTTGGATTGCTCAGGAAAGGTTGATACATAGGGCACTGAATTTGATCTGGGTCTTGGAGAACAGGTAGGATTTCAATAGTCAGGGACAGGAAAGGGCAATCTGGACCACATTATCAGATAATCAGTTTTAAAAGATCATGTTGACTAGAGTGTGAAGAATCTAGTTGAACGCCAAGTATTGTTAAAGTTACCCCTAAATATTTCACAGCTCCCTCCCCTCCCTTCTTCTTCATTTCCACTGCCATCAGCTCTGTTCAGACTCTCCTCATTTCTTATTTTGACTACTACAATAACCACCAAACTGGCAGGGAACCATGTATTATCATTCACTGCCATATCCCTAACACCGTGCACAGTAAGTGGTGCATAATATTTGTTAAAGGGATGAAAATCCAATTATACAGTGTTTGGCACTCTTTTTCCTTATTGCAAACACCAGACAATATTATATACTGTGTTTTATTTATCAAAGAGTACTTTTAGAAAACTGGAACACTGTTAGAGCTTTACACGTCACTGCAGAAATCCTTATTACAGCTAGGAACCCCATCAGTACACACTACCACCATAACACCAACTGGGTGACTCTTAACCAAATGTCTCCCTGACATTACCGTAATGTGTACATGAGGACGATGCTCACACTGAGATGCTGTTTGCAACAAAGCAAGACACATATGGCTGACCTCTCCCTGTACTGAATGAATCACTGGAATAAAAGTCCTAATAGGGTAAAACATATGATGAATGGTAGATTGCAAGACTAAAAGCATCTAAGACTAATAACAGGTTGATGTTATTCTGCATTGCCACCCTCCACCCTTAATTCTTTATCTTCCTACCTTGTTTATTAATTTTCGACATTAACTTTCTCCAAAAGAACAAAGATTCATCACTTTTAATATTCATCATCATATTTTAGCACCTGAAAATGTTTAGCACTTAGCAATTACACAATAAATGTTTGTTGAATTATAAATAGAAAAATTAGATTTTTTTGACCATCAATTACTACATGTCAGACATTGTATTAAGCAATGGGGATACATTTCTTTCATACATTCATTATCTTATTGAATAATCACCTTGACAAAATTTTAAATTTCCTATTAAATTCGTGTTAAATCTATATAACAATTTGGGAAGAGCTCTTTCTAAAATTTAGCCTTTTAATCAAGGACCATCGCATGTCTCTCCATTTTTAAAAAATATCTTCTTTCCTATCTCTCAGTTGAATTTTTAAATTTTCTTCATATAGGTCCTAGAAATTTTTGTTGGGGTTATTACTAAATATTTACATTTTATGGCTTTTGGAAATGGAATGTTTTCCATTATATATTTTAAATGACTATTTGTAATATAGATAAAAGGTACTGGTTTTTATTTTTATCTTATATTCAACTACATTTAGAACTTATATTAAAATTCTATCAATTAAGAAGTTGTTTTTATGTCTTAGCTTTTGCAGGCACATGAGTCTATCTTCTAAAACTTGATCATTTTTTTGTCTCCTCCTTCCTGTTAAGTATGCCTCTTTATTGACATTGGCCATAGTTTATAGATATATATTTTAAAGTGGTAATTAGAGGGCATATTTGTTTTGTTGCTGCTTAAGGAACAACTCTTAAATTTATCATTAAGTGCGATGCTTGTTTGTTGGTTTCAGAGAGATAATTATTTTTCTTGTTAAGAGTGCAACTTTCTATCACTAATTCTTTATTCTTATGGGCAATGAATTTTTTTCAAACACCTTCAGCATTTACTGTACCTTTTATTTCTTATGAGATCTATTGACAGGATGCGTCATATGAGTAGCTTTCATGGTATTAAGGAATTCACACTCTGGGGTAAAACTTTCCTAGTCACAAAGGGTTAATACTTTTCATACATTCCTAAATGTGTTTGGTTTGTGTTTTATTTAGAATATGAAACTGATCTGTAATTTGTATATACAAACAGGTCATAAGTTCATTTATTTAAGTTTCTGGTCAAGAATGCACTTATAATGTGAGGGCTAAAACCATAAAACATCAGGAAGAAAGCCTGAAATTTGGGAGGGTAAAGATTTCTTAGAAAGATGCAAAAATTACTGAGCATAAAAGAAAAAAAATGATAAATTGAACTTCATCAAAATGAAACAAAAATAAAACTGCTCACCAAAAGACACAAGCAAGAAAATGGGATGGCCAGCTACAGATTGGAAGAAAATATTCATAATACATACATCTAAATATCAAGAAAAAATTTAAAAACTCTTAAAACTCAAAGAGAAAAAAACCCCAATTTTTTAAATGGGCAAAAGATTTGAACAGATACTTCTAAAAGACAAATAGCTAATAAACACGTGAGGAAAATGCAAAGAGAAAACCATAGTGGGAAACAACTATATATCCAAGAGAATAGCTAAAATTAAATACCAAGAGTTTGTGAGGGTTCTCACTTATTACTGGTCAGAAAAGAAAATGGTATAACCACTTTAAAAAAGTGTTTGGCAGTTTCTACGAATGTTAAATAAATTAAATAAATACATGTATACATCTCCTATGACCCACCAATTCTACTTCTAGGTATATATCCAAAGGAAATGAGTGTATATGGCCACAAAAAGATTTGCTAAAAAATGTCAACAACGGCTTAATTCATAATAGCCAAATAATGGGTATAACTTAAGTGACTCTCAACAAGAAATGGAAAAACAAACTGTGGTATATTTAAACAATGGAACACTACAGAGCAATAAAAAAAGAAGAAACTACAGATACCTGCAAGGATGGTGGATGTCAAAAACATTATTTTGAACAACAGAAGCCATACACAAAAGAATACACAGTGTTTGACTCCATTTACATGAAGTTCAAGAACAAGGAACACTAACCCAAAATATGTAAGTCAGTAGGAAGGCAGGGGACATGAACTGGAAAGGGGAATGAGGGAATTCTCTGGAGGGATGGCATTGTTTTCTATCTTGACCTGGGTTGTGGTTACCTGGATGTCTGCATGTATAAAAATAAATCAAGATGTATACTTAAATGTATGTGTATTTTACTGTATGCAATTATATCTCAATAATAATAATGGAAACAAATTCAATTATGCTATAACCACCACAGTTATCAACTTGAGCTTAGGAAATCCTGCCGTCCTACTAGTTCCTCTTCCAAATGTGTGATATAGAATCCCCACTTCAGCAGTGCTTGAACTCTACAGACTCAGTTCACCATTAGGTATTCGGCACAACTTCCCCCCTCCAACCGGCCCAGCAATCTACTCTTCTATCTTTTCACCCAACGTGGCAACACATGATTCCTGCTGTGATCTCCTGGCTTTCGGTATCTCTGAACAAGTCTACCTTACAGCCCCTTGCCCACATTCCAACAAGCATGTACCTTTCATACAATATTTCCTTGATGGGAATATTATGTACAATTCCTAGCATGGTATCTTTCAAATAACAATGCTGTTATATGTGTACCCTTTATACTTCAACCTTTCCCCCCTTTCCATGTTCTTTTAAGACACACCTATTTTTAAAGTACTTTAGAATTTAGTAACACAAATATTGTATTTTCAAAATAGTTAAAATCCCACATTTATATTTCAACACAAGCACTGATATACCGTGAATTACTTGCCAAGCTCTCCCTCTCCACACAAACACACACACCCAATAGACACTTTTTTAATCCTCAAAACAACCTTGAGATATAGGTATTATTATTATTATCCCCAATTCACAGACGAGAAAGTTAAGGCCCAGAGCAATTAAAAAACTTAACCAAGACTACACTAGTAACTGTCAGAACCATGATACAGACAACTCCAGCATATTATTTCAAATATTTCACCCAAACCATACAATTAAACTATTGGGAATAAGGGATACTCTTTCACACCTGCAAAGTAAAGGCTATGTTTCTTTAAACCACGAATTTAAAATCCTAAACTGACAGAGGAAGCTCTCAATTTCTCAGAGCTCCCTAAAAAAGTTTTAACTGGAATTTTAAGTAATAGAAAGGTACACACAATCACAGGGCAATACTATTTAAAAAAATACTTCATTGAGACATCTATTCGTAAGCAACAGATACCAGTATTTATTCATTGGTATGCTTTAAAAAAAATTCAAATCAATAGCTCCACTGACTGAATTCCAGGTGTTCACAATGTACACCAATTTTAATTTCTGATTATATTTTCTACTTTTTTCATTAGCTCAGAACACACAGTCATTAACATGTTCTTCATTCCATTTCTTTGTCACACAGGCATTCTTTTATTCACTCATATAGCAAATACTTTTATTTTATGCCAGGTATTCAACAAATATTTATTGAGTACCAACTATGTTAGGTAAATAAATAAGCAGAAGAGACATTATATAACTTATAAGGTAAATTGCTTCCATAAATATACCGGTTACGGAGTATTGCAGCAACTGATTCCCCTCTATGCAGATGATCCATCACCTCTAAAAGTTGGAGAATGACCTGTTCAGGAGGAAAAGAAGTCAATATTTACTATGAAAATCAACACTAGAATTTTCATATTATGCTACCTTTGTAATATTTTACATATTTTGCGATAGGCAAAATGTATGTCCATGTACCTAATATCCATATTACAGCTTATGAAAATTAAGAAACTGAATCTGCAATAGTCAAAATACCTACGAAATTCAACACTGAAATCATTAAAGAGTACTGACTGATTTCATGTGAAATCATTAGCCAACAATGATCTATGGAAAAACCACCGTGTATACAGGAAGATGGATTAAATGAGAGTCAGAAGACCTGGGGCGTATGTGTGAAGTTGGGTGAGACAGAGAAGTTAAGAAGAGAAGAGTTACCAGTGGGACTTGAGGCCTGTGGGGCCCATATGCAGGGCCCACGATTTTCGAAGTGGTTGGTCAAAATTAAGGATAGAAAGATTGTTTAAAGATTTTTAAACCTTAAAGATAAAAAATAGGTATTGGAGGTAGGAACATTGTTTTTATGGGAAAGGAGCAGGCGAGGTGGTAGTAAACTATAGTATATATTTGTTTTTAGTAATGTGGATGCTTTGCATTGGAGATAGAGAGTATATTTAATGTATTCTATTAATTTCAAATATATTGGGAAGCAAAAATGTATAATTTACATAAATGTTTCTTGTTAATAAAATCAATTTATTGCATTGGGAAGGTAAAAAGGTATAGTATCCAGTTTAGTTTGTTAACATAATTATGTTTGTTATAAAACTACTTGAAAACCTAAAATAATTAAGCTAGAGGAAAAAAGATTTTCTTCATTGTTCCCTGCCTTCACCTGTCCCTTAATTTAGGGGCAAAAGGAAAAGAAGTAGAAGGGGAAAAAGTACAGTTGACCATGAACAACACAGGTTTGAACTGTGCAGGTCCACTTACACATTTTTTCAATAAATATAGTGCCTGCATTTTCATTTTACAAATCTTTAAATTAACTAAGTGTGGGGAAAAGCTTGTGTTCAATTAGAGATCATAATATGTGGAATCAAAAGAACTAGGGTTTCAGTCCTGATTCTATCCAAACTGTTTCAACTTCCTGCCCTTGGGTGCATCATTTATCAATTCTTTTTCTTTTTTTAAAAGCAGAGATAGCAGTACGAGGCTTTTCAACTGTTTAGGGGTTGGCGCCCCTAACTCCCGTGCTGTTTTAGGGTCAACTGTACTCTGTTTCTTGGGTCTTCAAAACTCTAAAAAAGAAACAAATCAAATGACAACATAGCATTCATAATTATTTGCACAATCGCATTTCTCTGCTTATAATCCTGTTATTACAAGTAAAGAAACTGAGTAGCCTAAACAAAATAAATTTTTTAAGCATCTCAAAATCAACTGACTTTTGACTTACCTTTTCTAAAAATGTTTAACCAGTGAGAGAATTTTGAGAGGTTGAGAAATTTTAATTTTGTTTAGGCTACATGCTTTTTTAGAAGATGTGCCAAGAGAAAACCAGCTATGTCTAGATTACTATTAGGAATCTGGGAATGTGAAAATAATTAATTCATGAAACTTTTTACCAACTGCATCTAGGGTAGAACATACAGGTCCCAAAATTAGGTATGCAAACTTTCACGTAATCCCATCATTTTAAGCAGTCCACTTGCTGCACCTGGATCTCTGAGTCTGGGGCTCTCCTGTCAAATTCTCCACATAATAAACCTCTGGTCTCCAGAGGAGCAGAGAGGGGGTGATGGTACAGGAGACTTCAGCGACTTATTTTAGACTTTCAAAGAACAGCCCATGCTTTCAATCTCATGACTCATTCCTGCCTTCTACAGACCAGGTGCCTCCAAGTCTTGAAATATTAGGAATTCTATGGGAAGAATGAGTTGGTTTCTCTCGAAAGTTCATGTAGGGGAAGATATTGGAGTTGTAACTTCCTTTGCTCTAAGTAAAAAAACAGTTCCAACCTTACATCTGTCAGTGTTTCCATTCCTGTTCTCTTTGCCCTTTTGAATTTTTCCATTTCTTTACTCTCATTTTAATGGAGTTAGGAAGAGAGAGGAAGTAAGTGCATGTGATCAACTTATGCAGGATATAAATGAAACCAACCATTTTTAACCATGGAGTTTGTATGATCAAACATACGTATTAGAAAATTAACACTGCCTGCAATGTGGTGGTGGATTAGAGAGAGAGAGACCAGAAGTATGGAGACCGATAAGAAACTACTTCCAAAATCAAGGCATGAAATGAGAGCACAGACAAGGACTATGAGGGCAGGCAGGAAGAACTAGGACTTATGACAGATCACTGACAGATTTTAAAGGGATAAGGAGACATATCAAAGACAAAATCTATTTAAGTAACAGGGGGAAATGGTGATGATATCAAGTGAGGTAGGGTATAGAAAGAAGGAAAAACACTGAAAACAAAAACAACAATGGTGAATTCTACCCACCACCAGAGCCTCCCATCAAGCTTCTTAGATAGCCTCAACCACCAGAGGGCAGACAGCAGAAGCAAGAAAAACTACAATCCTGCAGCCTGTAGAACAAAAACCACATTCACAGAAAGATAGACAAGATGAAAAGGCAGAGGGCTATATACCAGAGAAAGGAACAAGATAAAACCCCAGAAAACCAACTAAACGAAGTGGAGATAGGCAACCTTCCAGAAAAAGAATTCAGAATAATGATAATGAAGATGATCCAGGACTTCGGAATAAGAATGGAGGCAAAGATCAAGAAGATGCAAGAAATGTTTAACAAAGACCTAGAAGAATTAAAGAACAAACAAATAGAGATGAACAATACAATAACTGAAATGAAAACTACAATAGAAGGAATCAATAGCAGAATAACTGAGGCAGAAGAACGGATAAGTGACCTGGAAGACAGAATGGTGGAATTCACTGCTGCGGAACAGAATAAACAAAAAAGAATGAAAAGAAATGAAGACAGCCTAAGAGACCTCTGGGACAACATTAAACGCAACAACATTCGCATTATAGGGGTCCCAGAAGGAGAAGAGAGAGAGAAAGGACCAGAGAAAATATTTGAAGAGATTATAGTCGAAAACTTCCCTAACATGGGAAAGGAAATAGCCACCCAAGTCCAGGAAGCACAGAGAGTCCCATACAGGATAAACCCAAGGAGAAACACGCCGAGATACATAGTAATCAAATTGGCAAAAATTAAAGCCAAAGAAAAATTATTGAAAGCAGCAAGGGAAAAACGACAAATAACATACAAGGGAACTCCCATAAGGTTAAGAGCTGGTTTCTCAGCAGAAACTCTACAAGCCAGAAGGGAGTGTCATGATATACTTAAAGTGATGAAAGGGAAGAACCTACAACCAAAATTACTCTACCCAGCAAGGATCTCATTTAGATTCGATGGAGAAATCAAAAGCTTTATAGACAAGCAAAAGCTAACAGAATTCAGCACCACCAAACCAGCTCTACAACAAATGCTAAAGGAACTTCTCTAAGTGGGAAACACAAGAGGAGAAAAGGACCTACAAAAACAAACCCAAAACAATTAAGAAAATGGTCATAGGAACATACATATCGATAATTACCTTAAACGTGAATGGATTAAATGCTCCAACCAAAAGACACAGGCTCGCTGAATGGATACAGAAACAAGACCCATATATATGCTGTCTACAAGAGACCCACTTCAGACCTAGGGACACATACAGACTGAAAGTGAGGGGATGGAAAAAGATATTCCATGCAAATGGAAATCAAAAGAAAGCTGGAGTAGCTATACTCATATCAGATAAAATAGACTTTAAAATAAAGAATGTTACAAGAGACAAGGAAGGACACTACATAATGATCAAGGGATCAATCCAAGAAGAAGATATAACAATTATAAATATATGTGCACCCAACATAGGAGCACCTCAATACACAAGGCTAACAGCTATAAAAGAGGAAATCGACAGTAACACAATAATAGTGGGGGACTTTAACACCTCACTTATACCAATGGACAGATCATCCAAAATGAAAATAAATAAGGAAACAGAAGCTTTAAATGACACAATAGACCAGATAGATTTAATTGATATTTATAGGACATTCCATCCAAAAACAGCAGATTACACTTTCTTCTCAAGTGCGCATGGAACATTCTCCAGGATAGATCACATCTTGGGTCACAAATCAAGCCTCAGTAAATTGAAAAAAATTGAAATCATATCAAGCATCTTTTCTGACCACAACGCTATGAGATTAGAAATGAATTACAGGGGAAAAAACGTAAAAAACACAAACACATGGAGGCTAAACAATACGTTACTAAATAACCAAGAGATCACTGAAGAAATCAAAGAGGAAATCAAAAAATACCTAGAGACAAATGACAATGAAAACACGATGATCCAAAACATATGGGATGCAGCAAAAGCAGTTCTAAGAGGGAAGTTTATAGCTATACAAGCCTACCTCAAGAAACAAGAAAAATCTCACATAAACAATCTAACCTTACATCTAAAGGAACTAGAGAAAGAAGAACAGACAAAACCCAAAGTTAGCAGAAGGAAAGAAATCATAAAGATCAGAGCAGAAATAAATGAAATAAAAACAAAGAGAACAGTAGCACAGATCAATAAAACTAAAAGCTGGTTCTTTGAGAAGATAAACAAAATTGATAAACCATTAGCCAGACTCATCAAGAAAAAGAGGGAGAGGACTCAAATCAATAAAATTAGAAATGAAAAAGGAGAAGTTACAACAGACACCGCAGAAATACAAAGCATCCTAAGAGACTACTACAAGCAACTCTATGCCAATAAAATGGACAACCTGGAAGAAATGGACAAATTCTTAGAAAGGTATAACTTTCCAAGACTGAACCAGGAAGAAACAGAAAATATGAACAGACCAATCACAAGTAATGAAATTGAAACTGTGATTAAAAATCTTCCAACAAACAAAAGTCCAAGATGAGATGGCTTCACAGGTGAATTCTATCAAACATTTAGAGAAGAGCTAACACCCATCCTTCTCAAACTCTTCCAAAAAACTGCAGAGGAAGGAACACTCCCAAACTCATTCTATGAGGCCACCATCACCCTGATACCAAAACCGGACAAAGATACTACAAAAAAAGAAAATTACAGACCAATATCACTGATGAATATAGATGCAAAAATCCTCAACAAAATACTAGCAAACAGAACCCAACAACACATTAAAAGGATCATACACCACAATCAAGTGGGATTTACCCCGGGGATGCAAGGATTCTTCAATATATGCAAATCAATCCATGTGATACACCATATTAGCAAATTGAAGAAGAAAAACCATATGATCATCTCAATAGATGCAGGAAAAGCTTTTGACAAAATTCAACACCCTTTTATGATAAAAACTCTCCAGAAAGTGGGCATAGAGGGAACCTACCTCAACATAATAAAGGCCATATATGACAAACCCACAGCAAACATCATTCTCAATGGTGAAAAACTGAAAGCATTTCCTCTAAGATCAGGAACAAGACAAGGATGTCCACTCTCACCACTATTATTCAACATAGTTTTGGAAGTCCTAGCCACAGCAATCAGAGAAGAAAAAGAAATAAAAGGAATACAAATTGGAAAAGAAGAAGTAAAACTGTCACTGTTTGCAGATGACATGATACTATACATAGAGAATCCTAAAAATGCCACCAGAAAACTACTAAAGCTAATCAATGAATTTGGTAAAGTAGCAGGATACAAAATTAATGCACAGAAATCTCTTGCATTCCTATACACTAATGATGAAAAATCTGAAAGAGGAATTATGGAGACACTCCCATATACCATTGCAACAAAAAGAATAAAATACCTAGGAATAAACCTACCTAGGGAGACAAAAGACCCATATGCAGAAAACTATAAGACACTGATGAAAGAAATTAAAGATGATACCAACAGATGGAGAGATATACCATTTCTTGGATTGGAAGAATCAATATTGTGAAAATGACTATACTACCCAAAGCAATCTACAGATTCAATGCAATCCCTATCAAATTACCAATGGCATTTTTTACGGAACTAGAACAAATCATCTTAAAATTTGTATGGAGACACAAAAGACCCTGAATAGCCAAAGCAGTCTTGAGGGAAAAAAACGGAGCTGGAGGAATCAGACTCCCTGACTTCAGACTATACTACAAAGCTACAGTAATCAAGACAATATGGTACTGGCACAAAAACAGAAACATAGATCAGTGGAACAAGATAGAAAGCCCAGAGATAAACCCACGCACCTATGGTCAACTAATCTATGACAAAGGAGGCAAAGATATACAATGGAGAAAAGACAGTCTCTTCAATAAGTGGTGCTGGGAAAACTGGACAGCTACATGTAAAAGAATGAAATTAGAATACTCCATAATGCCACACACAAAAATAAACTCAAAATGGCTTAGAGACCTAAATGTAAGACTAGACACTATAAAACTCTTAGAGGAAAACATAGGAAGAACACTCTTTGACATAAATCACAGCAAGATCTTTTTTGATCCACCTCCTGGAGTAATGGAAATAAAAACAAAAATAAACAAATGGGACCTAATGAAACTTAAAAGCTTTTGCACAGCAAAGGAAACCATAAACAAGACAAAAAGACAACCCTCAAAATGGGAGAAAATATTTGCAAACGAATCAACGGACAAAGGATTAATCTACAAAATATAGAAACAGCTCATGCAGCTCAATATTAAAGAAACAAACAACCCAATCCAAAAATGGGCAGAAGACCTAAATAGACATTTCTCCAAAGAAGACATACAGATGGCCAAGAAGCACATGAAAAGATGCTCAACATCACTAATTATTAGAGAAATGCAAATCAAAAGTACAATGAAATATCATCTCACACCAGTTAGAATGGGCATCATCAGAAAATCTACAAACAACAAATGCTGGAGAGGGTGTGGAGAAAAGGGAACCCTCTTGCACTGTTGGTGGGAATGTAAATTGATACAGCCACTATGGAGAACAATATGGAGGTTCCTTAAAAAACTAAAAATAGAATTACCATATGACCCAGCAATCCCACTACTGGGCATATACCCAGAGAAAACCATAATTCATAGAGACACATGCACCCCAATGTTCATTGCAGCACGATTTACAATAGCCAGGTCATGGAAGCAACCTAAATGCCCATCGACAGACGAATGGATAAAGAAGATGTGGTATATATATACAATGGAATATTACTCAGCCATAAAAAGGAACGAAACTGAGTCATTTGTTGAGACGTGGATGGATCTAGAGACTGTCATACAGAGTGAAGTAAGTCAGAAAGAGAAAAACAAATATCGTATATTAACGCATGTATGTGGAACCTAGAAAAATGGTACAGATGAACCGGTTTGCAGGGCAGAAGTTGAGACACAGATGTAGAGAACAAACGTATGGACACCAAGGGGGTAAACCGCGGTGGGGTGGGGATGGTGGTGTGCTGAACTGGGTGATTGGGATCGACATGTATACACTGATGTGTATAAAATTGATGACTGATAAGAACCTGCAGTACAAACAAACAAACAAACAAAACAACAACAACAACAACAATGGTTTGTATAGACATATAGAAGTAACCCAGGGCACAACATATAGTATCTAACAGAAAATTGGAAATATAGGTCTAGATTTAAGTTGGAAGTAGAAAGGAAAACACAGGAATATTTAGCCAGTTAAGTGATGAGACTGGGAAATATTACTCATGCCAGGAGAAAGTGCAAACTCAATGAACACTTTTGTGCAATAAACAGAGGAAGACAAGCTAGCAAAGAAAAGAGACAATAGGTAGGAGGGAAACTAAGAGAATTGTGAAAAGAAGAAGGATAGTTCAGAGGAACAGTGGTTGGAGGGTATTCAACTGTTTCACGTTCTGGCCAAAGTAAGATACAGCTAAATGATTTGACAGCTATAAAGTCCACGATGACCTTTTTTCAAGAGTAGTTCGATGAGTGGGGAGAATCACACTGCAGTGGTTTGAAAAATAAAACAGAAATAAATAAATTCTTTTAATAACTTGTGAGGAATTTAAATACATCAGGGAATTACTCTACAGTGAAGGTGGTCCTCAAACGAGTAAGAGAAATAGAGATGATTAAACGATTGGGGGACAATCAGGTAGTCACTTAGAAAAATAAATAGGTTGTACACTACTTCACTTCATACACTAAATAAATTCCAGAAGGACCAAAGATTTAAAGGTAAAAAAGGAAGCTTTGAAGCAGTACTAAAGAAAACCCTAGTGAAATTATTTATAATGATTCAGTGGAGAAGGTAAGCAGCACCCAGAACCCAGGAACCATAAAGGTAAAAACTGTTAAATCTGATTGTAGCAAAAAATTAGAACTCTGTACTTCAAAAATACCACAAAGTCAAATGGCATTTGATAAAGCAGGAAAAATAATTCACAATAAGTGGTGCTGGGAAAACTGGACAGCTACATGTAAAAGAATGAAATTAGAATACTCCATAACACCACACACAAAAATAAACTCAAAATGGATTCGAGACCTAAATGTAAGACCGGACACTATAAAACTCTTAGAGGAAAACATAGGAAGAACACTCTTTGACATAAATCACAGCAAGATCTTTTTTGATCCACCTCCTAGAGTAGTAATGGAAATAAAAACAAAAATAAACAAATGGGACCTAATGAAACTTAAAAGCTTTTGCACAGCAAAGGAAACTACAAAGAAGACGAAAAGACAACCCTCAGAATGGGAGATAATATTTGCAAACGGATCAATGGACAAAGGATTAAGCTCCAAATTATATAAACAGCTCATGCAGCTCAATATTAAAAAAACAAACAACCCAATCAAAACATGGGCAGAAGACCTAAATAGACATTTCTCCAAAGAAGACATACAGATGGCCAAGAAGCACATGAAAAGCTGCTCAACATCACTAATTATTCGAGAAATGCAAATCAAAACTACAATGAGGTATCACCTCACACCAGTTAGAATGGGCATCATCAGAAAATCTACAAACAACAAATGCTGGAGAGGGTGTGGAGAAAAGGGAACCCTCTTGCACTGTTGGTGGGAATGTAAATTGATACAGCCACTATGGAGAACAATATGGAGGTTCCTTAAAAAACTAAAAGTAGAATTACCATATGACCCAGCAATCCCACTCCTGGGCATATACCCAGAGAAAACCATAATTCAAAGAGACACATGCACCCCAATGTTCATTGCAGCACGATTTACAATAGCCAGGTCATGGAAGCACCCTAAATGCCCATCGACAGACGAATGGATAAAGAAGATGTGGTACATATATACAATGGAATATTACTCAGCCATAAAAAGGAATGAAATTGGGTCATTTGTAGAGACGTGGATGGATCTAGAGACTGTCATACAGAGTGAAGTAAGTCAGAAAGAGAAAAACAAATATCGTATATTAACGCATGTATGTGGAACCAAGAAAAATGGTACAGATGAACTCGTTTGCAGGGCAGAAATAGAGACACAGATGTAGAGAACCAACGTATGGACACCAAGGGGGGAAAGCGGTGGGGGGATGGTGGTGGTGGGATGAATGGGGAGACTGGGATTGACATGTATACACTGATGTGTGTAAAATGGATAACTAATAAGAACCTGCTGTATTAGAAAATAAATAAAATTCAAAAAAAAATTCACAATACACATGACAGACAACAGTCAACGATTTTAATTTATACACACAAACGCGAACACTTAATCAATAAAACCAATAAAACACTATAGTAAAAGTGAGCAAATAATATAAACAGAAAGTGTACAGAAAATAAAAATCATTAATAAACAAATAATTGTAATTTAACATGAGGCACTGTTTCCACCTATGAAATTTATACACACATGCACACACAAATGAAGCCTGTTTATATTTTTTATTAGTGAGAGGGAATATGGGTTTTGAGGGGGGCAGGGAGAGATGTTCACTTTTCAGTCTATACTTTTCCGTTCAATTTATTTCAAAATAAAAACTAATGAGAATGTGGCAAAAAGAGTAAGAAGGAGTAGCCGTGAGGTAGGAGGAAAACCAGGGAGATGTAGTAATCTAAAAGGTAAACTAAAGTGTTACATGAAGAAAGGGATAACCAAGTGTGTCAGATGCTGTTGAGAGGTTAAGTGAAGAATGGAGAAATAACAACTCGGTGTGGTAACCCAGAGGTCACTGGCCACCTTGATAAGAACTGTTTACATGAAATGGTGGTGAAAAGTTTCATTATTGTGGGTTCAAGAGAGAACGAAGAGAGGAAACAGGCACACATAACACTCACTTAGGAAGAGATATAAATAGGTGGTAGATGGAGAGGGATATAGGATAGAAGTAGATAATGTTTTGTTTTACTTTGTTTTCATAATGGGAGATACTAGAGCAGGTAAATATGAAAAGCATTATGCTAAAAAACTCCTAGAGGAAAACAGAGGCAGGACATTCTTTGACATAAATTGTAGCAAGATCTTTTTGGATCTGTCTCCTAGACTAATGGAAATAAAAACAAAAATAAATAAATGGGACCTAATTAAACTCAAAAGCTTTTGCACAGCAAAGGAAAACATAAACAAAACAAAAAGAAAACCTATAGAATGTGAGAAAATATTTGCAAACGATGCAAACAATGAGGGATTAATCTCCAAAATATACAAACAGCTCATACAGTTCACTATCAAAAAATCACAAACAACTCAATCAAAAAATGGGAAGAAGACCTAAATAGACATTTCTCCAGAGAAGATATACAGACGGCCAAAAGGCACATGAAAAGATGCTCAACATCACTAATTATTAGAGAAATGCAAATCAAAACTACAATGAGGTATCACCTCACACCGGTCAGAATGGCCATCATCAAAAGTCTACAAATAATAAATGCTGGAGACGGTGTGGAGAAAAGGGAACCCTTCTACACTGTTGGTGGGAACATTAAGTTGGTGCAGCCACTATGGAGAGCAGTATGGAGGTTCCTTAAAAAACTAAAAATAGAGCTACCATATGATCCTGCAATCCCACTCCTGGACATATATCTAGAGAAAACCGTAATACAAAAAGATACATGCACCCCAATGTTCAAAGCAGCACTATTTACAATAGCCAAGACATATGTGGAAGCAACCTAAATGTCCATCGACAGATGAATGGATAAAGACGTGATGTGTGTGTGTGTGTGTGTGTGTGTGTGTGTGTGTGTGTGTATGTATACACACACACACACACACATCCATACACAATGGAATACTACTCAGCCATAAAAAAGAATGAAATAATGCCATTTGCAGCAATATGGATGGACCTAGAGATTAACATACTAAGTGAAGTAAGCCAGACAGAGAAAGACAAATATCATATGATATCACTTATGTGTGGAATCTAAAAAAAAAATGATACAAATGAACTTATATACAAAACAAAAATAGACCCACAGACATAGAAAACAAACTTATGGTTACCAAAGGGGAAAGGGGAGGGAGGGATAAATTAGGAGTTTGGGGTTAACAGATACACACTACAGTATGTAAAATAGATAACCAACAAGGTCCTACTGTATCACACCAGAAACTATAGTCAATATTTTGTAATAAGCTATAAGGGGAAAGAATCTGAAAAAGAATATATATATATGTGTGTGTGCGTGTGTGTATATGTATAACTGAATCACTTTGCTGTACACTTGAAACTAACATAACAATGTGAGTCAACTATACTTCAGTAAAAAAATGTAAACTAAAAGTAGTACAATACTATGGAATAAATTTCAAAAGCACATAGGATAATACCAGATTGATATATAGACACATACGTACATATGTAGGAAAAGCATAAAAATATTCATAGGAACGATGAGAAAATTTGGCATAGTCGTTACCTCCAGAGAGGAAGGGAGAGGAATGCAACTGGGGAGAGATACGCCAAGGAGCTGCGCCTGTATCTAGCATTTTGCTAAGGATCTGAAACAAAAATGGCAAAATGTTAAGGTATTACATAGCTAAATGGGGGTTATATGAGTGTTTGTTATATTGGTCTCTGTACTTTTCCCTATGCTTGAAATATTTTAATAAAAAAGAAATAAAAATGTACAATATATTATCTCTGTCCTAACGTAGGGACACTGTAGATAAAGCAGACAAGACAAATGCCAGCATTTAAGAAAAAAAAAGAAAAGACAAATATATACCCAGACACACAATGTAATTAAAAAGACACAGTTGTCCATGGCCATAAATACTCCGATGAATAAAAGGGAAACTAGTCGTTACTCAGAGCACACACCTGACAAAGACCTAATTGTCGTTTTGCCTTTAAAATATTCTACTTAGATCACAAGAAATAAAACCGACAAGACTGTTCCTGATGGCTGAGATATCTTGCCTAAGTTCAACCAATTTTACTCTTAAGAATTTTTAAGTAATTCACAAATCTAGTAATTCTCAATCACCTGTCATATAGTTCGATAATATTTCAAATAGAGATTCTAGTTTATGACTTAACATTTAATTAAAACCCACAGTCTCACTTTCTTACCCTATCTAAGAACCAACAGCTTTAAAAATAATGAGATTTGAGATATGCCTAACCAATTTCACACCATGTAAGGAAAGCCCTGCTTATGAACTAAGCCGATGTTATATAAAAGAAATTTTAAGCGTTTCTATACTCATTTGTCTTCAACTAAAATTCTGATAAATACAGTGATGAGAAAAGAAAGCTGACAGAAAATATCAGTGAAAACTGCTAAACACTACAAAATCGAAAAACTGCAAAATGTAGAAAAATTGTACATAATTGCCTTTCTCTAAATCAAGTTATATGTAGCAGCATCACGAAAAAATCAAAATCATTTTGAAATTGCAAAATGTTGAATTTAAGAAACAGGGATAGTTTGTTATATAAAAGTTAATTTTTTAAATGTCATAGACTATCGAATCATTCAGCTTTCACACATGACAGACACCGTGCTCCCCTCCCACCTGTGGTACTGAGAGGTCCTACCCTAAAACAATCGAGCATTAGATTTGAGCTGGGTGGTGATTTTCCCTAGAGAAAATCTAAAACCAGCTAGGACTATGTAGAATGTTCCCACATATGCACCCCTAACAAAATGTGCAATGCTATGAAGGATAACAGTTGCACTGTACAAACGGTTGCAGTGACAGCTGATTTCAGAACACACCTTTTATGTAAGAGATCAGCCTGCTTGGCTTCCTCTGACCAAATAGACTGGATCCCTATGTTCCATAAGTTTCTTCCTTCCCCAGGCCGTATGCCAAGGTGACTGACTCACTCTTCTCAATAATTTCACTTTTCTTGCTACAGTCATGGGGGCAACCTGCCCCATGTGGTCACTGCCATCTTGCTCTTTATCGATACAGGTATACACCATACACCCACACCATGCAGTTCCACTGCTTTTTGCAATAATACCACTCCTTCCTTCTTTGATATGATCCACTGGAAGTCCCTTTTCATGTTGACACTCATAACAGGCTTTAGGAATGCCTTTGGGATATACTGTTGGTTAACGGTGTCATTCGTCTTTTTACCAATGTTGAAGTTATTACCTTTGTATTAATGCAATTCTATCTGATTTTCTAATAGTTACTGTCCTCATATAATAAGGGCCAAACTTCATCTAACTAACATTTATTAAGTGTCAATAGCCAAACTTAGCTGGCTTCATTTCTTGCAACTTCATGTTTACAACTCTTATCTATAGGAGTGACATTATAGTATGTCTCCCTCTGCCACCCACCAAAATCCTTAACCTAAATTATATATTTAATATCTCTCGCTCAAAAAACCTCTGTCTGAGGTGAAGTTCCCCCCCCCCCCACCATTTACCTGGTTAAGGAAGAGTTAATTTCTCATCATTCCCCTCCCCAGTCTTACTCTGGAAAGTTAGCAATTTGTCTCAGGCTCTTCAGTCCATTCTATTATATATAATACATAATCCATTCTATATAACAGAGTGTGAACTCTGTTACATACACATTTTGCAAGAAAAAAGAGGTGAGAAATGAAAATATGGACGAGAAAAAATAAAAGTTATGATTTACATCAGTGGTCCTCAAACTTGACTATGTATCAGAGTTCTCTGGAGAGCAAGATGAACACAGATTGCCCAGGCCCACTGGCCAAGTTTCTCAGTCAGTTGATGAGGGATGGGTCCAGAGAATTTGCTTTTCTAAGAAGTTCAAAAAGGATGCTGCTGCTGCTAGACCACGGATGACACCCTAAGAACTAAGATTTACAGATAAAATGAAATTTTTTATAAAAAGTCCAGAAGAATTAACTGGAAAACTAACACAGTAAGATGCCCACTACAAGAATATCAGTTCCACGAAGACACAGACATCTTATATGCCAACCAAATTTGAAAAATAACTAGGAATAAACTTAAAAAGGAATGTGAAGACTTATAAAACTAAAATTTTACTGAAGTTCATAAAATAATAAAGGACCTGAATAAATGAATACATGGACACAGAGACCTCCCCCCCACACACACACACAATATTGAAGAACAGAAATTTCCCTCAAAATTCATATAGAAATGCAATGCAATTCCAACCAAATTAACAAAGGGTCAGAATTTCTTTGTGGAGGAGGATGGATATTTTGCATGTTGAATCTATAGTTCAATGGAAGAAGTGAACACATAAAAATTGCCCAAATATTTTTTTAAATAAGGGGGGAAGCAACTCCCACTTGATGTATTACTAAGGTACAGTAACAATAACAGGGTGGTACTGCTATAGGAACAGACAGAAGGATCAACAGAACAGAATCCAAAAACAGATCAAAATAAATATGGTTATTAACTATGGTGAATGTGGTAGTTGTAATCATTAGCAAAAAACGATGAACTTCTCAATAAAGAGGTTTGAGGAAACTGGATACATGAGTGGGAAAAAACTGAAATTCCATCTACACCATACATATACATCCCAGATGGATTAAATACCTAAATATGAAAAAATAAAATTATAAAAGTAGTAGAATATAAAGGAGATTTTTTTCCTGTTTAATGTTCACATTTTCAAATTACAATAAACGTATTTTATTTTCTTCTTTGTTTTTAATTGAAGTATAGTTAATATACAATATTATATTAGTTTCAGGTGTGCAAGACAGTAATTTGATATTTTTATAGAATACACTCCATACAAAAATAACGATATTCCCTGTGCTGTACATTACATCCTTGTAGCATTTATTTTATACTTAGTAGTTTGTACCTCTTAATCCCCTTCACCTATTTTGCTCCTCCCACCACCCCCTGCCCTCGAGTAACCACTAGTTTGTTCTCTGTATCTGTGAGTCTGCTTCTGTTTTGTTATATTTGTTCATTTGCTTTATTTTCTAGATTCCACATACAAGTAAAAACATACTGCATTGGACTTTCTCTGTCCGGCTTATTTCACTAGGCACAGTACCCTCCAGGTCTATCCATGTTGTCACAAATTGCAAAATTTCATTCTTTTTTTATGACTGAGTAATATTCCATTGTGTATATACACCAAGTCTTCTTTATTCATTCATCTGTTGATGGACATTTAGGGTGCTTCCATGTCTTGGCTATTGTGAATAGTGCTGCTATGAACATTGGGGTGCATATATCTTTTCAAATTAGTATTTTCATTTTCTTCAGATAAATGCCCAAGAATGGAGTTGCTGGATCATATGGTAGTTCTACTTTCAATTTTTTGAAGAACCTCCATAGTGTTTTCCACTGTGGCTGCACCAATTTAATTCCCACCAATAGTACACGAGGGTTCCCTTTTCTCCACATCCTTGCCAACACTTATTATTTCTTGTTGTTTTGACGATAGCCATCCTAACAGGTGTAATGTGCTATCTCACTTTTTTGATTTTGATTTTGGTTTTGATTTGCATTTCCCTGATGATTAGTGATGTTGAGCATCTTTTCATGTGCCTGTTGGCAGTCTGTATGTCTCCTTTGGAAAAATGCCTATTCAAGTCCTCTGCCATTTTTTGATCAAGTTATTTGTTTTTTTAAATTGAGCTGTATAAGTTCTTTATACATTTTGGATATTAAACCATAAAACTCCTAGAAGAAAGCAAAGGCAGTAGACTCTTTGACCTTGGTCTTAGAGATATGTTTTTGGATCTGTCTCCACGGATAGGGGAAACAAAAGCAAAAATAAACAAATGGGACCTAATCAAACTTAAAAGCTTTTGCACAGCAAAGGAAACTATCAAGAAAACAGAAAGGTAACCTACTGAATGGGAGAGAATATCTTTTTAATATGACATAAATAAAATCTTTCTAAGGGCCAACACAAAACACAGAAGCCATAAAGAAAATAAAAGTGGTCTGTAAGTTTGTTAGTGAAAAAAAAAGTTACAATTTTATATGGTGCAACACACCATAACAAACTTAAAAGACAAGGGGAAGTGGAGACACCTGCAACAAGTACAACAGGCAAAAGTTTAAGGCTCATCATACATAAAGTATTCCCCCAAAAATCAAGTATTTGAACAGGGCTTTCATAGAAGAAGAGTAACAACAAAGAGAAGAAGCATAAGAAAAGATGTTCAACCTCAATTTGTGTGTGTGCGTGAGTGTGTCAGAAACCAAGAGAAAATCCACAGCATGTTAAAGACACATTACTGTTTGTCTCCACATTTAAAAAAGAATTGTATTGATGTATAGTTGATATTACATAAGTTTCAGGTTTACAACAAAGTGATTCACAATTTTTAAAGGCTATACTCCATTTATAGTTATTATAAAATATTGGCTATATTCCCTGTGCTGTGCAATATATCCTTGTATCATCTTTATTTTATACATAGTAGTTTGAATCTCTTAATCCTCTACTCCTATCTTTCCCCTACCCCCTTCCCTCTCCCCACTGATAACCACTAGTTTGTTCTTTATATCTGTGAGTATGTTTCTTTTTTGTTATATTCACTAGCTTGTTTTATTTTTTAGATTCTACATATAAGTGATATCATACAGTAATTGTCTTTCTGTCTGACTTATTTCACTAAGCAAAATACCCTCCAAGTCCATCCATGTTGTTGCAAATGGCAAAATTTTCATTGTTTTTTTATGGCTAAGTAGTATCACATTATGTGTGTGTGTGTGTGTGCACACGTGTGCATGCATGTGTGTGTATCACATCTTCTTATCCATTCATCTGTTGGTGGACACTTAGGTTGCTTCCATATCTTGGCTATTATAAATATGCTGTTATGAACACTGGGGTGCATGTATCTTTTCAAATTAGTGTTTTCTTTTTTTTTTTCAGCTATATACCCAGGAGTGGAACTGCTGGATCATATGGTAGTTCTATTTTTAGTTTTTTGAGAAACCTCCATACTGTATTCCACATTTTTACCTTCAAAAGATAATAAGACACCTCTCAGGTCCTACTTACCATGAAGAATCCTGTATCTCCACTAAAAATTACAAACAAGAAAATGACAAAGTAAAGGAAACCAGAAATAAAATGAAAAGACAACCCACAGATGGGGAGAAGATATATGCAAATGATGTGACCGACAAGGGATTAGTCTCCAAAATTTACAAACAGCTCATGCAGCTTAATATCATCAAAACAAACAACCCAATCAAAAAATGGGCAGAAGACCTAAATCAACATTTCTCCAAAGAAGACATACAGATGGCCAAGAGGCACATGAAAAGATGTTCAACATCGCTAATTATTAGATAATTGCAAATCAAAACTACAATGAGAGATCATCTCGCACCAGTCAAAATAGCTATCATCAAAAAATCCACAAACAATAAACGCCAGAGAGGGTGTAGAGAGAAGGGAACCCTCCTATACTGTTGGTGGGAATGTAAATTGGTGCAGCCACTATGGAGAACAGTATGGAAGTTCCTTAAAAAGCTAAAAATAGAGTTACGATATGATCCAGCTATCCCACTCCTGAACATATATCTGGACAAAACTATAATTTGAAAAGATACATGCACCCTAATGTTCATTAAAGCACTATTTACAACAGCCAAGACATGGAAGCAACCTAAATGTCCATCAATAAATGAATGGATAAAGAAGATGTCGTACATATACCCAATGGAATATTACTCGGCCACTAAAAAGGAATGAAGTAATGCCATTTGCAGCAACATGGATGGACCTAGAGATTATGATATTAAGTGAACTAAGTCAGACAGAGAAAGACAAACATCATATGATATCGTTATATGTGGAATCTAAAAAAAAATGATACAAATGAACTTATTTACAAAACAGAAATAGACTCACAGACACAGAAAACAAACTTATGGTTACCAAAGGGGAAAAGTGGGAGGAGGGATAAATTAGGAGTTTGGGGTTAAAATATACACGTTACTGTATATAAAATAGATAACCAACAAGGACCTACTGTATAGCACAGGGAACTCTACTCAGTATCTTGTAATAACCTATAACAGAAAAGAATCTAAAAAAGAATACATATATATATATATAATTGAATCATTTTGCTGTACACCTGAAGCTAACACAACATTGTAAATCAACTATATTTCAATGAAAATTTTAAAAACCCTAGGTACAATAAAATATTATACCTAAAAAAGAGAAAATGACAAAGTAATGTACAGCAAGGTGACTGTAGTTAATAATACTGTATTGCATTTGGAATTTCTTAAGAGAGTAAATCTTAAAAGTTCCCATCACAAGAAAAAAAGTTGTATCTACGTACAGTGACATATGTTAACTAGACTTACTGAGGTGATCATTTTACAATATATACAAATATTGATTCATTATGTTGCATAACTGAAATTAACACAATGTTATACGTCATTTATACCTCAATTAAAAAAAGAGAGAGAGGGAGAAAGACAATGAAGGTGAAGAAAAAGGCTTACAAAAAACCTTTTTAATGAAATCTATACAGAAAATCAGGGAAGAGAAACAAAAACTTATTGTGCATTTTACTGGGGAAGACAATTAAATGGGTTTATCTATTAAAGTTTCCAGTTTGGGGTTAGTTTAAGCAAGCAGGTGAAGGTTGTTTGTTTCCCATCCTCATGCTAGCAGGCCAAAATTCAATTTGTCCTCCATGTTCCAAAGGGTAACATTCTTAAGTGCTTTTATATTACAGTAATCACCTTGCCAGAAAGCTGTTTATCCAAGCAAAATGAGATTCATAAGCTATCTTAAAACAAAAACGCTTTTATCTCCAATATAATGGAAAAATCAAGCTCCAAGAGACTCTCAAAAAATCTAGATGCAATGCAGTGTTTTATTACATTATATTTTTCTAGTATTATAAAAATAAAGAATGAATCATTTTATTGTCTCTGCACCAGAGGCCTTTAAGCTGAAGGAGCCTAGTTTTCAAATCAATATATAGCTGAAATCTGAAGTCCACGCTCTAAACACTAAGCAAAATCTAAATAATAGCAAAAGAAATGAAAGTATTTCTTTCCCAGTGATAAAATCAGTATAGCATTTCTTTAAAAAGTATCAGTCATTCCCCCAAATAACTTAGGGCAATATGAATAGAAGGTGCTTATCTTTTGACTATATTTTGGACAAAATTTTTATGTGAAAAATTTGAAAAATTCAAACAGATTTTGAAAAGTCTACTCATTTATATATATTATATAATTTATATTATAATTTATATAATACATATTATACACATATATTTGTTATTTTGACCAAGAAGAATATATTGAATTCTACCCACATGATCAGCTAATTATATTAAGAACTCTCTTTAATTAAGATCCACTGTAATTTATATACCACAATCAATCTTAGCAAAAAATGTGAGTATTTAATTGTAATCTGTCTTCTTAAAGGTTTATCATATTCTTCAATGTTAAATTAAAAAGACAAAGAATTTCCTTTTAAAAAGATACAATACTGTTTTAACACCCCATTCAGTCATAATCAACATGAGTCAATTAAATGAAAAACAATAAAAACCTGGTCTGTCTGACCACAGTGAGTACAGTCCATTTACTAGAGTTTTCTCTCTTTTTAGTAAGTGACTTTCAAATATGGTAAAAACCTTTAAATGACAATTCACTAATCAGAACTCCATAGAAAGCCAACATTCCAGACAAAAACTTTTCCAAAATAGATCTCCACTTTACTAATTAGGTCACTCAACTTTTACCGTGCAAGGAATTCAAGGGAGTACACAGAACATGCAGGTCTGGATAAAGATAATAGTTTTTCTGGGTCCCTACCAGGTAAATTTAGCAAACTTAACAAAATGAAAGAAGGAAGGAAGGGAAGTGCAGGTAGCTCTATACTTTATACAATCTTTCATATCCATAGTATGAGTCATATTATGAGATATATACAGGCCTGAAGTTTGTTGATTAATCAAAAAAGTTAAAGTAAGAATCATTTGTGACTTGCCTTATCATCTGATCTAGAGACAAGGCTTTTTCTTTGTATATAGGCCTGCTAATTGGATCTTATTCCATAAGTTAACCTCACCCAAAACAATGAATGCATGAACTGTGATTTATAGATTTGTTTTCTTCAAAACAGAAAGAGAAGATAAAGCCACTCGCACAGCAATATGAATGCAGAATCCTTAGGAGTTTTTACAATTTCCTCCAAATCTTTTAAAACTGCAGGTCTAGGACTGAGGTGAACTGAGTGACATCTCAGGCTGAAAATTTTGAGGGTTTTCCCAAAACTCAGTAATCAAGATAAGTGCTAATTTAATGCAATACTTAATGGTGAAAGATTGGATGCTTGCCCTGTACAATCGAGAACAACACAAGGGTAACTGCTCTTACTATTTCTATTCAACAATGTGCTCAAAGTAGTAGCCAGGGCAATTAGTCAAGAAAAAAAATAAAAGGCATCCAGGTTGGAAAGGAGGCAATGAAACTTTCTCTATTAGCAGATGGCATGAACTTACGTATAGAAAATCCTAAGGAACTGGGTAAAAGACTATTAGAATTAATAAATGAGTTCAGTAAGGTTACAGGATACAATTTCAATATATAGAAATCAACTGTACTTCTATATACTTGCAATAAACAATATAAAATGGAATTAAGAAAACAATTTCATTAATAATAGCATGCAAAAGGAAAGAACACTTTGGAATAAATTTAACAAAAGAAGCACAAAACTTATATCCTGAAAACGACGAAACACTGCTGAAAAAAAAAGTTCAATAAGATCTAAATAAATGGGAAAACATCCCATGTTCATGGATTGAATTAATAATGTTAAGATGGCAATGTTCCCCAAACTGATCTGAAGATTTAACATAGACCCTATCAGAATCTCAACTGACTTCTTTGTAGAAACTGTCTAGCTGATTCTAAAATTCATATATAATTGCAAGGGGCCTAGCACAGTCAGAACAATATTGAAAAACAAGAACAAAGTGGGAAGACTCAAATTTCCTAATTTCAAAACTTACTACAAAGCAATGGTAATCAAAACAGTGTGGTGCTGGCACAAGAATAGACATAGAGATCAATAGAATGGAATTGATAATCCAGAAATAAAGCCATGCATCTGTGGTCAACTGATACAACAAGGGTATCAAGATCATTCAGTAGGGAAAAGACAGTCCCTTCAACAAATGGTACTAAGCACAACTGGATAGTCACATGCAAAAGAATGAAGTTGGACCCTTACTTCATACAATATACAAAAATAACTAAAATGAATCAAAAACCTAAATGTTAGAGCTGAATGATAAAATTCTTAGAAGAAAACATACAGGTAAATCCTTATGCCCTCAGGTTTGGCAAACAATTCTTAAATATGACAACATAAGCACAAACAACGAAAGAAAATATAGATAATTTGAACTTCATCAAATTAAAAACTTTTGTGTACCAAAGTATATTATCAAGAAAAGTGAAAAGACAACCTACAGAACGGGGGAAAATATCTGCAAATATATGTCTGACAAGGGATTAATATACAGAACTCCAACTCAACAACAACAAAAAAGTCAATTAAGAAATGAACAAAGATCACAAAGAGACATTTCTGTAAAGAAGATATGCAAATGACCAAAAAAACACATGAAAAGATGCTCAACATCACTAATCATTAGCAAAAGACAGATCAAATTCACATTAAGATACTACTTCTCACCTATTAGGATGGCTATTAGGAAAAACAAAACAAAACAAAACCAGGTAATTAATGAATGTTGGCTAGGGAATGGAGAAATTGGAACTCCTGTGCACTGTTGGTGGGAATTTTTGCAAAATGGCGCAATTTCTGTGGAATGCAGTTGGGCAGTTCCTAAATAAGTTGAACATAGTATTACCATATGACTTGCACATCCACTTCTAGGAATATACCCAAAAGATTTGAAAACAGCTTATCAAACAAAAACTTTTACATGCATGTTCATAGCAGCACTGTTCAAAATAGCCCAAAATAGGAAACAACACCAATGACCATCAATTCATGAATGAATAAAATGTGTTATAGCCATATAATGGAATACCATTCAGCCACAAAAAGGAATGAAGTGCTGATTCATGCTACAACATGGATGACCACTGAAAACATTACACTAACTTAAAGAAGCCAGTCAAAAAAGGTAACATTTTGTATGATTCCATTCACATGCAATGTGCAGAATAGGGCAAACCATAGAGACAGGAAGTAGATTAGTAATTGCTTAGGGCTGAAGGAGATAGGGGGTGGGAGGGGAGTTATCTAAAGAGCAGGGGTTTATATTTCTGGTGATAAAAATATACCAAAATTGACTGTGGTAATATTTGCACATATCTGTGAATTTACTAAAAATTATGGAATTGCACATTTTTTAAATTGAATTATAGCTGATTTACAATGTTGTGTTAGTTTCAGGTATGCAGCAAAGTGATTCACTTATATATATATATGTATACATATATACTCTTTTTCAGATTACTTTCCATTATAGTTTATTATAAGATACTGAATATAGTTCCCTGTGCTATACAGTAGGCCCTTGTTGGTTATTTATTTTATATATAGTAGTTTGTATCTGCTAATCCCAAACTCCTAATTCATCCCTCCCCCACCTCTCCCCTTTGGTAACCATAAGTTTGTTTTCTATGTCTGTGAGTCTGTTTCTGTTTTGTAAATAAGTTCATTTGTATCATTTTTTCAGATTCCACATATAAGTGATATCATATGATACTTGTCTTTGTGTGACTTACTTCACTTAATATGATAATCTCTAGGTCCATCCATGTTGCTGTAAATGGCATTATTTCATTATTTTTTATGGCTGAGTAATACTCCATTGTATATATGTACCACATCTTCTTTATCCATTCATCTGTCGATGGACATTTAGGTTGTTTCCATGCCTTGGCTATTATAAATAGGAATTGCACATTTTAAATGAATGGATCCTATGGTATGTGAATTAAAACTCAATAAACCTGTTTTTAAAAAAATCTAAATTAACACAGAAAACCCATGATGAACAAAATCAGTACTTTAAATAAAGATAGCATCAGTATTACTGATTTTTTAAAAAATTTCCTCAGGCTTCTGTATGGCTCAGCAGGGCACTGCAGCTATCTCACCCATAACCCAATGACAGCTTTTTAAATTTTAAGCATTTAAGTGGAGCCCTGAAATTTCAAGAGTCACCCCAATACATTCAACTCTCTTTTCTTAGAAACAGCTCTCTTTTCACACTCACATTTGAATGGTGACTGTAATATTTTAAATAATGTAATCACAGTAACTAGCACAAATGGCATAAAGAGGTTTGTTTCATACCAAACCACTGACATGATGACATGAGCAGTACAAGCAAAACTGGAAGGACAACTAGTGAAGAGACCCCTAGTCAAGAGAATTCAATGCATGGTGGCATCAATTAATATCACTTAAAGGCCCTTGACTTGTTAAATGAGGCTTCTAATGTACTTGTTTTGGAAGAGGGTTGACAGGTAAAATATAGGATATCCAGCTGAACTCAAATTTTAGACAAACAGTGGGTACATTTGTAGTATAAAAATGTCGACAATATTTCATGGAACTTCCTTATACTAAAAATATTAGTTGTTGTTTACCTGAAATTCAAATTATCTGAGCATCCTGTATTTTTATTTGCTAAATCTGACAGCCCTAATTTGAGGAAATAATTGCTAGTAGGGCAAACCATGGGAATTGAAGACGGCCAGTGAGGGTGGCTGTGGATTTTGAGTCTGCCCTATGAACTACAGCTTCGTGAATTTTTTAATAAGAGTGAAGAAAGAAAGATCATTGGAAAAAAACAAGACTTCACTCTGTGAAATATTTTCATTACTTACCATTTCCAACCACTACTCCATTTACCCCAGTAGACTAGAAAACATAACTTTTACAACTGTCTACATATTTACTTACAGAAACACACATAAAATTTTTTCTAATATTTCTAATTAAAATATTTCTCCCTTCTTTCCTGAATTTCATATTACTAACAATAAAAGATAGGTGTAAGGCTTTGGTTTCAGTTAGTATTTAAAAGAGAAAGAACAAAGTTCAATTGCAAGTGTCCAGAACACCAAGGCTTATATTTAGAACTTCCATCTCCCTTCAAAGTTCAGGACTCATGCTTGAAAGCCTCGTTTCCTCTAGACTTCATACAGAAAGATGGCCAGCAGTCCAGCTGAGAGACCTATAGCCACCCCCAGTACAGAGGCCCAACCTCCCATCACTCACCTGGACAAGAGCACAGAGGCACCTGTATTTAATCCTTTATCTGCTTTATCAAGGACAAAAAACAGTTTGCTTAAAAGAGCTTTAACCAAAGTGCTTAGAAATTATGAGAGAAAAAAAAAGGCGGGAAAAGGAAAAAGGGATACAGCAAGGGGCCATGTAAATACGTTGTTTTTAATAAGTTCGTGTCAGTCTTACACTGCTGCTACGTTAAGCCTGTGTGATCTTCACAACATCTCATTGAAGCAGAGAGGTGCAAGTTATAGCCAATTACAAGTGAGGGAATTGAATAAAAACCTTGAGCAAACCATCTGCTATTACAATAACCTATATCACCATGAAAAGGCCAATTAACTAACTACCTGGTATTTCACATTTTCATTACCACATTGCGCTGGATGTCTTTAAGTTTCATTAAGGTAGAAATCGTCTTAGAGATCCAACTTAAGATCTTCTTATTATATACACAAGGCTATTCAATGCAGCACTATTTGCAAAAGCAGAAATAGTCCAAATATCCATCAATAAGGGACTGACTGAATAAACTAGTGTACATATACACAATGGAGTACTAAGCAGCTATAGAACAGAATGAGGAACATCTCCATATACTACTGCAAGGTTATCTCCAGAATATATTCCTAAGCAAAGCAAAACAAAACAAAAATAAACAAACAAAAAAAAACCCCTCAGTGTGTACAGTGTGCTACTGTTTATCTAAGAAAGGATGAGGGATGGTTACCTATATGAGAAGGAGAGAAAGGTAATAGTTGAACTTCTTTGAATACATCTTCTTCTGTAGACTTGACTTTTGAACTGTGTAAACATCATACCTAATTCAAAATTATATTTAAAAACCAATATTAAAAATCAAAAGCAAAATTAAATAAACGGCCCAAACTGTGTATCCTTTTGGTTGTATGACTGCAGAAACAGAAATTATAATTCAAGTGACTTTATTTATTTTATTTTATTTATTTATTTTTTTAACATCTTTATTGGAGTATAATTGCTTTACAATGGTGTGTTAGTTTCTGCTTTATAACAAGTCAAGTGACTTTAAAACACAACTCAAGTGTAGATTTCTAGTGGGATATACTTTAAGGACAAAAAAGGCCTGCCCAAAAGTGCAACTGTGCACACATGCAAACACACATATTGTAAATTGCTTCCAATAATCACGTTGTTGACGGTTGTGCTGTATTGTTATTCTGAGGCCGTTGTGTATATATGGTGGGATAAACAAAATGACAATTATGTAGGTATCACTGAATCTTTGTATTTGTCGAAAGGGGATACATATGTAATATCATTGAGGTTAATTAAGTTTGAATTGTCTTTATCAATAAGAACTCATGATATAGTTTATCTTAAAGAAAAATTATAGTTGTGTATCCAGGAAAGGCTTTAAAACAATGACCCATCTAGTAGCAATAATACTCCTAATAATTATATTGTGATATCTAAATAACATTCCCCTCCAAAAGAAGAAACAAAGGCTCCATTTTTTAAATGGCTGATGATGGGGTCTACAGCAGAAATGTACAAGAGGACCCTGGAATATCTTCTACTGAAAAGTAAGGAACCCATCAAAGACTCCTAGGGCATGTCAAAAGGACTCTGAAGCCAATATAAATAAGCTTCCATTGCCCAAATATGGGATCATTTGAGGATCAATAAGGGTAATAACTACAGAGATTGAAGCACATCATATATGTTTAAATGCAAGGTTCATAATCATGCTAAAAATGATTAGTGATCATCTTTGGAAGGTGCTAAAGAACCAGCCCATTATTTTGAAAACTGGAAAATAAATAAAGGGAAAGTATCAATCACTCATCCTCCCTTTTCCATGTGATTTCTACATCAGGATAAATGTACCAGAAAAGCGGTAAGTGCAAAAAACTTGGGAAACAGTGAGGACAGTGTCAAAATCAGGCGAGAGGAACTGTGGGGCACCAACCACAGTGTGGAAAACCAGTAGGTAAGTGGAGAGGGTGACGGCAAGAAGAGGTTGCAAACTGTCGTGATGGTCTAAAAAGAGTGACAGGGAGGCCTGGGGACAAAACAGTGGTAAGGAAGAGTGGACAGATTTAATTAACTAATTGGATGGATGAGAGCACTGAAAATTATCAGTAAAGTTTTTATATCTTGGGTGATTGATGGATGGTAGTGCCATTAACCAAATTGATGATTCTAAGGAAAAGCAATTCTCTTATTGAATTCCAACAAAGTTCAAAATTATCCTTAGAAAAAAATGCACACTGGCCAATTAGGGAATAAGGAAAAAGAGGAAAAGTGCTGGTACTGCCCTTCTTCCTAGAATCTTTACTTTTCCCATAAGATCCATTTTTACTTCCAATGTATACTTTTTTACATGTTGACTTTTACTATGTTCATTTCTGGCTCTCTTTCATTGGAAGACACTTCCAGTAAGTGATCTATACTCAATGCTTCCAGGACGAGTCCAAAGTCCTCGCTCAACCAATTTCTAGCTGTGTGACTTTGGGCCATTTACCTTTCAAAGCCTCAACAATCTTATCTGTAAAAACAGATAATAGTATTTATCCTACATTTTTCCATGCTGACCATTCATTCACCTAATAAACTACAAGGACAGCAGTGAAAGCAGTGGCAGCAGCAAAAATATAATTTAATGCTGCTATGAGTACTGTAAAGCAGGAGAATAAAGTGAGATGATGCAAAAAATGGCATGTATGTTTTTAATTATGATATAAGATATTATTTCCTCAACTTATAATTACTTATCAAGAGTTGCTAGGTGCACAGCATGGTGGAGGATTAACCATACATTATCAGGCATTTGATAAAAACCAACTACTTGCCAAGTACTCTCCTAAGTAACTAGTGTGTACATTTCCAGCAATTCTCAATACCCGTGAAGGCAGACATAATTATCTGAAATTCACCAATGAGGACCCTGAGACCCAGAGATTAAAAAACGTGTCCAATGTCAAAACAGCCAGGAATCTAACCCAGGAATCTCTCCTGGATCAAGTGCAAGGTGCCTAAAATGAATGCTGGTCCCAAAACTACCACTGAAAATATTTGGGGACTTTTTCCCACTTTTTAACAGGATAAATTAGAGCACCATTTCTTTCAGTAAAGCAGAAAGAATTTTACTTTCCAATAATATCGCATCACAAAATGTCACTAAAACAATCTATAGCAAAATTACCTGAATATAAAGCCAAGCAATCCTTATTAACACATAAAATGAAAATGTACAGTATCTTACAATATAATGCCTAGAATGAACCAATTTGGGGGGAACTTCATCTATTCAAAGTGTAGCAAAGAAATAAGTAACTAAAAGGCCTCAGAGACAAAACAGATGCCACAAAGTTCAAGCACAAATGCACATTCATGTTAGTAACTAACATGCCCCTTAGTCCTTCGAGTACAATTCCTAAGAAGCTTGGCAAACTGGTTTTAAGCCTGCAACAAATCATTAGCGGGGCAAGAAGGGAGCCACAGGAAGGCATAGTGACAACTGCAACGTATGACATCTGACAGCAATAGAAAGGGGAAAATCATAAAAACCAGTTCAAGAAGGGTAAGGAGAGCACAACACTCTGGGATCATATATTATAGAAGCAAACAGTTTTACAAGTCTCAACAGATCCTAAGGGCATCTCTAAGAGACTCTCAGTAATAGCTGTAAAGATGGCTGCGAGTCAGCAAGAACTATATTTAACTGAAGTGTTTAAAATGAAAAGTACATTGGTGTTAAGCGGGTAAATTGTTATTTAAAAAGAAAAAGTCTAGAATGGTTCATTTCCCAAGGAATCAAGAAATCTGAGGTTCTAACTGTCATGAGCAGCACCTTCACTTTTTATCACCTTATTTTCAATCAACATATAGCAAATTCCCTAAAGCTATATCAACCATTTTAACCCTGCTATTAAGATAGATCTTATAATGTATAAAGAATTAGGGGGTAAAGATGACATGCATATCAAGAGATTTGGGAGCTTATAGCAAGAAAAATTCACTCCTCATCACTATACAAATACATTTATTAATGAAGAAAATGCACATGAGAGATATAGTTTACTGTCTGCACCTCCATTACTAGTAGAAATAATACAGAAAAAAGTGTGTACATTAGAATATAACTTCCTTTCCAAGCCTCAGGACACATACACACCCCAACTTGCCTCCATATTAGGTGTGCCTCAGGCTCTTGATCCTCCCAATGAAATGTTCTACACTATCTCTGGGCAACACTCCCATACAGTATCCCAGATACAACCCTTCCATTCTCATGGTTAAGAACATGGACTCTGCAAATAGCCAGCCTGTGTTCAAATTCTAGCTCTGACCACTGAATTGTGTGACCCTGGGCACTTAATTCTCATCTGTAAAATGGACAGCAGGCACTGTGTAGGGCATTAGGGATACTGGGATGAATAAGGAACAGTCACCGCCTTCAAAGAACTCAATCTCATGGGGAAAACAGACCATTAAGGTAGAGCATATATGTGCTATGAATAAAGGTATGTACACTAGGGGCAACAGAACACAGAAAAGGAAGACTTAACCCTATGCATTCCCAGAGGACAGGTCTCTCCTGTGTCTTAAAAGAAGTTAGACAAGCAAAACAAAGGCTACAATAATATCTTCTGAGGCACAATTAGGTTTAATGACTGCGAATCATGTATAAGTGAATGTGAGGTACTTTGTGTTTGTAAACTGCAAAGCATTATATGCACATTATTGACTTAAGCTACCGAAAATACCCAGCTGCCCGCAAACCTCTTCCCCAGCCACCAATCTGGCAGCCTGAAATAATCCCACAATAAAGGTTCATCTCCCAAGCATGCTTTACATCCTTTTAGAAAAATCAAAACACACCTAAAAGTGGAGGCAGATGAAAAGAGAACTAATATTTAGAGAAGTCCTCTATGTAGCATGCACTTTACATTACTTGTTTCACCTAATCCTCAAACAACCCAGTGAGGAAGGTATCTGGATCCTCATTTTACGATTAAAAAAGAAGAAGCTCCACAAGGTTAATTAATGTGCCCAATGTCACAGCTACTAAGTGTATGAGTTAAGATTCTAACATTGAAAACCTGAACTGCAATCACTAAATTACACTGCTACCCTAGTATACCAACCAGGAGTAACACACATTAAGGGGTCACTGTGTTAGTTTGCTGGAGCTGCCATAACCAAGTACCACAGACAGGGTGGCTTCAATAACAGAAATGTATGTCTTACAATTCTGGAGGCTAGAAGTCTGACATCAAGGTGTCGGCAAGGTTGGTTTCTTCTGAGGCCTTTCTCCTTGAGAGAGACAGCAGACGGCCTGTGTCTTCATACGGACTTCCCTCTGTGCCCTAATCTCCTCTTCTTATGAGGACATCAGTCATACTGGATTAGGGCCCACCCTAATATACCCTATCTCCAAATACAGTCAAATTCTGAGATACTGGGGGGATTAGGACTTCAACACCTGGATTTAGCAGGAAACACAAACAATTCAGCCTGTAACAGTCACACAGTGAAAAAGATCCTCCTTTTAAGAGTACATGGGGAAGGACCTTAAATGTTTTTAAATCATTAATGAACTTTGTCAAGTTTCTATTGAGAAATACAGGTATGTACTCACAGCAAGATACAGCCAAGGAGTCAGTGATTACCACTCCCTAGGGAGCATTTTGGAAATGTATTGGGGTGCTTTTACAACTCTTAATTATTGGGGGGAACCACTCTGGCAGAGGCCAGAGGCATGGAATGTGGAGCAGTCCCACATAACAAAGAATCACCTCATAACCCAGAAGAGAGAAATGTTATGTCAGACCAAACCCAACACAGGTAGGTATCAGGAGTGCTCTTAATATATGTTACTATGAGGTAGATTTCATTAAAAGTTAAGAGAAAATGCCAATAATTTAGGGCAAAGACTTTATGGAGATAGAAGTTTGAATCAAATAAAGACATCATATCAAAATTAAATGATGTACTCACTCCATGCTCTATATATTAGAGCATTTTCAACCTCCCACTTGTTGAAAAGGATTTTAATGCAATAATGGCATTCCAGCAAAAGCAATGAAACCTCTGCAAAAATGTCACAGAGGATATGAGAATCCTTTTATTAAATTTCAAGCAAAACGTTATTAAATTAGTAGCCACATAAGCCATGTCGATCTTGATAAAAGTTACTTTTAATATTTCAGATTATTGTCACACTATATATTTTTGAAATTTTTCATAACACTAAAAAAGCTCTGCTGTGAAAGATGATATTGAAAGTAGTTGGGGGCTGCCTGTTGTCTTTCAGTCTTCTCTGTGTAGAGACATCTGTTGCACAACTTCTGCATAGCTTCTTGTTTTATTGTTTCTCTTTTTAAACCATCCTCTATTCCTCATCACCTAGAGAAGGATATGGTCTTTGAGGTCTTTTGAAGTACTGGGAACCCAAAATATGCCTCAACAGGTGATAGCATATTTCAAAATACAAGATATGCTTTCTGTGATACCTCGTCAGTACCCTGTCCCATATCACAACATAAGGAATTATTTTGTCACTAGACCTACAAATATGGCCCAGGTCATTTGTGAGAATATCATACTTCCTCATTTTCTCCATGTTGACAGTCTATAATTTGTTCTGGCATGCTTTTCTCTACTTCAAGTATGTCCTTCTTTTTCTTATCATACACAAACAAGTCTTGTCGGTTATCACTTATTCTAACATTTTTATTACAGTCCACGTGCATCACTGATTTTTCATTTCCCTGAACTTCTTATACAGAATTATTGTCTTACTTCTCACAAACACAAACTTACTCTGTAGAAGCAGGTACAAGCATCAGTTACTTCATTCCATCCTCTAGTACAAGTGCCCTCACAATTACACCCCCAAACACAGACTGTGTTATGTGTTATACTCATTTATCCTTTATATTATTATCTGGTGTTATATGTTTTATAATATGTATAGGCAGGTTATATTATCTATGAACTTTATTTCTTACACTACAAAAAATTTATTTAAAGGGGGAGTTCGGGGAAGATAGGGTTGAGGGCCACATAGAGTGACTTACAGAGACCTGAAGCAGAAGAACTCGGAAATAGGACCTGAATCTAGTCAAGATGAAAAGGAAAATGTGCTACATTACTGGTGCTTTCATAGCTCAGCAAACAGAACTAAGAAACAGTAGCCCAGAAATTGGAAGCAACAAAGTTGAAGAAAGAGTAAAGGGGTTAAACCTAATAATTAAGTGTGAATATGCAAAACTGACTCTTGGTAATGGTGCTTAGACCAATTCCAGCAGCAGCCATATCATCAGGGTTGATTAAGGAAGCTAAGATAGAAGATGTGAAGAAAAAGTAGAACTTCAATCCTGAAAGAGTAGCAAGAAGCTGAACCTCTCTAAATAGATCAAGTCTTTAAATAAAGTCTATGGCCCACATAACATGCTCACCACTAGAGTAAAAGCTTAGTTGTACTACAACTGGCCTGTTGTGTGGTATTATGGGCTGGACCTCAGAGGAATAAGAAAATGGGCTCAAGAAGTCAGAAAGAAGAACAGGTCAAGAGGCCACAATACCGAGGGTTTAGCTTCAGGAGAAGAAAATTCTGTCACTAATAAGCTCGCATCCCTGCTTCTAGGCATGACAATGAGAAAAAACATTAGTGGCATTGAAAAGAACAATGGGGGACAATTGGTTCAACCAATTAACTCTAAGTGGGCTTCATTTTCCCTAAACCTGGGCCAACATCTGAGTCAGTAACTCAGGGTTACTTTTAATTAGGTACGTCTAGAAGAGAAATGCTGAAATCGTTTGGTCAAGACTCTGATGGTTAAAGCATGTCATGGTTTATTAGTTTGTCACTTAACTAGAAAAGATAGCTTCTAAAGGAACAAACGAGAACTGAAACAATGATTTGAATTCCTCCTTTCATGTCCTGAAAGATAGCAGCAATATAAATTCTGGAACATCAAACTCATCTGCATCTCCCGTCCCTCTATTTTAAAAAGGTCATTGTGAATTCCTAATAAATATAGTATTAAGCTAGATTTAATTCATATCAATTTAATCTTAAGTGATAAACCAGGGAGACCACATGTGATCGAATTACCTGCAAGAGAGCACATTCTTATCTTTTGCTAGAACTTTAATGAATATTCTTCACATCCAAACACAAAACCTAGTTATTTTAGGAATTATACCCTAGCCGTGGCTTTAAATTTTTTCAGACTAAGTCTGAAATTACAGACTGATAAATTAGAAGGTAAACTATCATTAACCCTTTGGTAAAAATCATGAATATTTGCCTCTATCCAGTCAACATCATCAAGAACAAACAATTTAAATTTGTTTCACCTAACTAAAATGTAAAGCATTTAAGTCATAAATATTTGTCTTCAACAAAATTTCTAAAATATATATTTCATCTGATTTTTCACATTAAAAGGGGAAAGCGGGGCTTCCCTGGTGGCGCAGTGGTTGAGAGTCTGCCTGCCAATGCAGGGGACACGGGTTCGAGCCCTGGTCTGGGAAGATCCCATATGCCGCGGAGCAGCTGGGCCCGTGAGCCACAATTGTTGAGCCTGCGCGTCTGGAGCCTGTGCTCCGCAACAAGAGAGGCCGTGATAGTGAGAGGCCTGCGCACCGCGATGAAGAGTGGCCCCCACTTGCCGCAACTAGAGAAAGCCCTCGCACAGAAGCGAAGACCCAATGCAGCCATAAATAATAAATAAATAAATAAAAATTTAAAAAAATAAAAAATAAAAATAATGGTTCCCTCTGTTTAAAAAAAAAAAAAAGGGGAAAGCTTTAAATACTGTCTTGTACTGCTTAGCCAGTCTTTGCTTTCCTCTTCCTGTTTATTCAGACTAACAAAGAAGGGTCAGCTTTCCCTTTTTCACCCCCAATTCCCAATTTAGCATGCATTAATCTTTAGAATATAAGGTTAAAAAACATTTTTTTTTGCAAACTGAAGAAGCTACAGCTATTTTTAAACATTGATTTATCAGCTGAATGACCTCTGAAAAATCCAGGTGCTCAGCGACTAGCATTACATAACTGACAGGACTCTCTCTTCACTCCAGATACTGGAGAAATGGCTGCCACACGTTTGATGCTGAAACTGAGATTTAAGTACATAGACAAGAAAAGGAGCTGGGTGGCTCCTATATAGTCCTACCTATAGCCTCCTCTAGAAAGGTTGTGTACATAAATTTTTCATGCTCCCGAAGGGTAGGGTGGGGAGAGAAGAGACTTGCAAGTCATGCAGACCTGAGCTTAAATCTTAGCCCAGCCACATATTGGCAAGCTATTTCCCCCGGATTTTAATTTCTTCATTGGCCATGGGATAAGGATACCTACTTCTCAAAGGGCAGTTATAAGGACTGAATGGAATAACATAATAAGTGCCTAACTAAGCGGAGTTGTAATAAATGTTACTTTCCCATCTTCCCTTCCCTATTTGATGATAATTGTGAATTTTAATATATCTAAATGAAAACTCGACAAATAAAGTGCTTTCATTCAAACCATGAGGAAAAATTTACTGCAATTTAAATCTGTATTACATGTTTAATACTTTAAATATCTATTTTCTTTAACCTCCAACTCTCCCATTTGTTGGATCCACAGATATTCTGTATGTAAATGACTGCCACTTTTTAAAATACGGAGCACTCTGTGGTCAATACATTTAACTAAATTTCTATGTGTTATGTAATTATATAAAAAATGAAGGAAATAAAAAGAAAAGTCATTCTTGGATGACAGTGTGACTTTTTCTGGTTTTGCAATCCCTAATTTTAGTTTTGTTTTTTTAATATCCTACAAACTTTTTATGAACTTCTATATTCTGAAAACTAAACTATTTTAAATACATTTGAAAAGATAAATGTATGTCAACCAGCACTTAGTGAACTTTTAAGAGACCCAACACCCTTCTCAGTCTGTGAGAACTGTATATCTTTGATGTACAACAACAGACATGGGTTCTATTTTCTGGTCCCACCCTCTTTGGGCAAAGCTGATTGCAGCAGGGGTGGAACTTGTCCTAAGCTAAACTAATTATCCTGTTTAACCCTAGTCTGGCCAAAATTAAACTCAAGGTCTTGGGGCAGCCATGTGCAAAGAGAATCAGAGAAAGCCAGTCTTCAGAGAGAGAGAGAGGAATGAATGACTCTCATAGAAAGAAGCAAAAATGAAGCCAATGTAGCCCAAAACACAAATGCTACCAGAACATGAGAATAGCTGCCAAGGTTACTGAGTCCTTGCCCCTTTCCCTCATACTCATCCCTCGCCAGTGCTGTGTTTCCGTTACAAGTAAAAGAAACTTGGAGGTGGGGGAAATGGGGAGATGTTGGTCGAAGGGTACAAACTGCCAGTTATAAGATAAATAAGGTTTGGGAATCTAATGTACAGCATTGTGATTACAATTAATAATACTTACTGTATACTTGAAAGTTGCTAAGACAGTAGATCTTAAATGTTCTCACCACAAAAAGAACTGGTAATTATGTAACATGATGGAAGTATTAACTAACTCTGTGGTGGTAATCATTTTGCAATATGTAAGGGTATCAAATCAACACCTTAGACTTACACAATATTATGTGTCAATCATACCCTGATAAAGCTAGAAAAAATGCTCTACTTACTGTTATTTTCTGACAACATGGCTGGCAGTATTATGTAAAAAATGTCTAAGTTATACCAAAAATTAAATTGTGATTAGAGAAAAAAATGAGGAGGATTATTACTTAACAGAAAGAAAAGGGCAACAAGTTATGTTTATAAGTGGAGATAGTGATGGCTGTGAGTTCAACTAAGGTAGTTAAGTCAGTGTTTTTCAACTGACCTGGACCCATTAGTGGGACATGAAATCTGTTTAATGGGTCAGGACAAGCATTTGTTTTTAATGAAACAGAACTGCTGGGGAAAAAGTAGTAAGGATAAATACTGGTATTTAGGATAAATATGTTTTCGTGAAACTTTTGTTTTAGGTACACTCACTTTTGAGTAACTAAGTCACAAAGTCTCCTATATTTCTTCTGGCTGGGCAAGGTCAAAACAGCTTAAAAGTCATTGACAAAGCCATGTTTCCAAAATACCAACCAGAGACAATAGCTCCTACAATTGTACTCCTATAGCATATTTATTCTCCGAGTTAAAACAAATGAAATTATTCCTAGGAAATAAAACTTTAAGTCAACTCAAAATGGATCACAGAACTAAATATAAAAGGCAAATCTATAAAACTTCTGGAAGAAAGGATAGGAGAAAATCTTCAGGATCTTGGGTTAGGCAAAGATTTTATACCTACGCCATGAAAAGCATAATCCAAGAGAGAAAAAAATTGATAAATCGGTCTTTATTAAAATTACAATCTCTTGTTCTGAGAAAGCTACCATCAAGAGAATGAAAACAAGAAGAAATTAAGAAAAAAACTAAAGAATCTAAGAAAAAAATATTTGCAGACCACATATCTGATAAAGCATTTGCATCCAGAATCTATAAAGAACAATTACAATTCAACAATAAAGACAATCCAATCTTTAATGAGCAAAAGATCTGAACAGATACTTAACCAAAAGATATAAGAAAAACCAAGAAGCACATGAAAAGATGCTCAAAATCATTAGTCATTAGGTACATGCAAATGAATGCAATAAAATAATTCTTTACCCATTCTCCCAGTGGCACATACTTCGGAAGTTTCCAATAGTTCCTCATTACAAGTAATATTATAGGGACCTCCCTGGTGGTCCAGCGGTTGAGAATCCACCTTCCAATGCAGGGTACATGGGTTCAATCCCTGGTCGAGGAACTAAGATCCCACATGCCGTGGGGCAACTAAGCCTGCGCGCCACAACTCCTGAGCCCATGCGCTCTGGAGCCTGCATGCCACAACTAGAGAGAAGCCCGCACGCCGCAACTAAGCAGCCACATAAATAAATAAATAAAATATTTTTTAGAACACAAGTAATATTATATAAACATTCTGAGTCATATGTGGAAAGGGAATGTTGCCTGCCATTCCAATAAACAAAGAACATTGCCTACCATGAAACCATCAGCCACTGCAGGCAGTCACCCGAAGGTGTGCCCTGAGAGGAATACAGGAAGAAAGAAAAAAAAAAAAACAGAAAACATTCTGTGCTCTGGATATTGGCACTAGATAGTTAGGATGCATACCTGTGGAATAATTTCAATGAGCCCAGATTCTTGCATCATCCCGTAGAAAAGCAGTAAAATCATTAACTTGAGAGGTCTGTTCTTTGTGATTAGCAGTAATCTTTTACCAAGATTGACTACATGTATTCCCCAACCCCTAAAATTCATATATATCCTGGCTCCTCCCCTACCTCTTCAGAGCAGTTCCTCAGAGCTATCTGAGAGGCTGTCCCAGACCACAGTCCTCAGTAAGGTCCCCAAAGAAAATTTAACTTTAGGTTGTGCATTTTTCTTCAGTTGAGACATACACCTGTGCACACATGTGAAAGACTTTCTATTGGATCCACTCTTCAAAGCAGAATCACTGGAATGAAGGGTATTTGTATTGTTTTTATAGATAATAGAAACTGTTCCAAAGGCCATACTAATTGACACTCCCAGGAAGAGTGAGTTTAATTACCTGCCCACCCCCTGGACTTATCTGATGTACATTTTTTTAAAAAGCCTCATTGAATTTCCTGATATTTCACTAGTGAGGCTGAGTCTTATACTTACTAGTTATTCACGCGTCTTTTTCTGTGAATTTACCATTTCAATCACTTGCCCTGTTTGTGTTTTGCTTTCTCTTCTTAAAAATTTATTTTATTGAAGTATAGTTGATTTGGGCTTTTCTTTTTAAATTTATGAATTATTTTTCTACTTTAGATATGCATCCTTAGTCACTTTTATATGTAACTATCGTTTTCTCCTACTTTGTTACTGGTACTTTTTAAAAATGATCAATTATTGGAGTATGATTTACATATTAAAAATTCATTCATTAAAAAAATATAATGAGATAACATTAAAAAAAAAACTAACACCAAGGTGCTAGCAGGGAATAATTTACATACAATAAGACTCATTCACTTAAAAAAATAAGCACAATGAGATACCAACACATACCTACTAGAATAGCTAAAATTTAAAAAAAAACAAAAACAACAACACCAGGATGCTGGCAAAGATGCTGAGCAACTGAAATTCTCATAAATTGCGGGTAGAAATAGAAAATGGTACCCACCCTGGAAAACAGCTTTGCATTTTCTTATAAAAAGTTAAACATACATTTACCATATGATCCATCAATCCTACCCCAAGATATTTACCCTAAGAAATGAAAACTTATCTTCAAGCGAAAATCTGTAAACAAATATTTTTGGCAGCTTTATTTATAGTCACCCCAAACTGAAAACAGCCCAAGTGTTCTTCAACAAACAAATGGCGGTACATTCACCCCAAAAAATATTACTCAGCAATAAAAAGGAAAATATTATTGATACATGCAACAATTTAGATGAATCTCAAAGGTATTATGCTATCTAAGTAAAAGAGCCAGACTCATAAGACTATATAGTGTATGATTACATTTCTATGACATTCTGGAAAAGGCGAACAAAACCTGTTATAAAAGCTATTATACCAATATTCCATTGCAGAAAGTTAGAGTAAGGCCCTCGCTCAAAAACTTAAATATGACACTAACAGCATTCACTGTTTCCAGAAAAAACAACAACCACCTTATGATAATACCTGCATCTATCCGTTCAGTACGTTAGAGTTTATAAAGCACTTTCACAAATGTCATCTCACTTGAGTTATTACAAAATACCTCACAAGCAAAGAAAAAATACCCTCACAGCATTCCAGCAGCCATGTTCACAGGAAGCTGCAAACCCTAATGACCACTATGAGATAAGCCCTGAGCACAATTAAGAAGTAGAGATTGGCAAACCCCAAGCTACATTTTCTTTCCTTCCCCTGAGTGACACTTAACCCAAAGGTAAAATTAAGTCAGTCCCAGATAGTACAACAGACCAGATTCAACGATAGGGCTGTGGTGTCCCCAAGCAGAAGCACCTCTGGAGGAAGAAAACGGAGAGGTGTATACAAGCATTTGCACACATTCGCATTCATTCCAACCCACAGCTGCTGAGAGGAAACAGCAGGCTGTCTCTTTTCTAAGGTCCATTTGATTCTGAAGATGTCTCCGTAGAGAATGCTCCTCACAAAATAACAGTAACCTTTTTCTCCTATTCCCAATGCGGCCCCTTCTTCCTTAGTACTGGGCCTTTGTTCCTTGCATCCCCTCTTTCTGGGATATGCTTTGATTAATACAACCCCACTTCCTCCACCACAAGGCAGATATTTAAGCCCCACCCATCCTTAAGGACCAGCCCAAAACTTCCCCAATTGCCCAAGCATAAGTCATCACTCCCTGCTGATTTCCACTGCATGCTGCTTAGCTTTCTCTTACAGAATTGATCTCAATCTGCCTTATCTCATAGATGTCTGAGCATTTCCAGTCTTAAACACCTCAAGAGCAAAGGCCTAGCCTTGTTCATCTGGGAGCTGCCACAATAGCTAGCAGTTTACTTTGCTGTTCAGTTGGCCCTTGGTATCCTCTGATGTGAACCCCACGGAAACAGAGGAGAGACTGTATTCACTGCACTAGGCCATTTTGTATAAGGAGCTTGAGTATCCAAGGATTTGGGCATCTGTGGGGGGTCCTGGAACCAAACCCTTGCAGATCTGAGGGACGACCGTACACACAGTAAGCTCTCAGCACTTTCGCGGAACTGCATCTGTGTACGAGTGTGTCACATGATTCCAAAAAGCGCCAGATAAAAAGGAAACACAGAGGTAGACCTGAAAAGCAAAATACTCAAAATAATAAAGCACAAATATTTTTTTCTGTATTAGTCGGGGGTCTCCAGAGAAAAGAAGCAATAAGATATATATATCTATAGGTATATTGATACATATACCTTTATAAGATATAGTATATATAAAATACATAGTATAATATAGAGAGAAGTAAAATAGTATGTTGTATATCCATACATTATAAAGATATGCTATATATTATAAAATATACATTTATACATTTTATATTATATATAAATATATAACATAGCTATACTTTTATTATATATTTTATTATTTTTTAATACACACACACATTTTAAGGAACTGGCTCACAATCGTGAAGGCTGGCAGGCTGGAGACCCAGAGAAGAGATGATATTGAAACTTGGGCTGGAAGGTAGTCTCGGGGGGGCGGTGGGGAGCAGAATTCTCCTTTCTTAGGGGTAGAACAATCTTTTTCTTTTCTTTTTTAGCTTTTTATTTTATATTGGCATATAGCCGATTAACAACGTTGTGATAGTTTCAGGTGCACAGCAAAGGAACTCAGCCATACAGATACATGTATCCATTCTCCCCACCAAACTCCTCTCCCATCCAGGCTGGCACATGACATTGAGCAGAGTTCCCTGTGCTATACAGTAGGTCTTTGTTGGTTATTAGGGGTAGATCAATCTTTTTCTATTAAGACCTTCAAATGGGCTTCCCTGGTGGCGCAGTGGTTAAGAATCCGCCTGCCAATGCAGGGGACATGGGTTTGAGCCCTGGTCTGGGAAAATCCCACATGCTGTGGAGCAACTAAGTCCGTGCGCCACAACTACTGAGTCTGCGCTCTGGAGCCTATGAGCCACAACTACTGAACCCACGTGCCACAACTACTGAAGCCCACGCGCCTGGAGCCCGTGCTCTGCAACAAGAGAAGCCACTGCAATGAGAGGCCTGCGCACTGCAACGAAGAGGAGCCCCCACTCGCCACAACTAGAGAAAGTCTGCACACAGCAACGAAGACCCAACGCAGCCAAAAATAAATAAATAAAATAAATTAAAAAAAAAAAAAAAAGACCTTCAAATGATTGGATAAGAGCCACCCACGTGGTAATCCGCTTTACTCAGAGTCTACTGATTTACATGTTAATCTCGTCTGAATAATACCTCCAAAGAAACACCTAGAATATAATGTTTGACCAAACGGCCAAACTGACACATAAAATTAACCATAGCATCTCCTTTTCTCTACACACTACTCCACACCTCTCTCCTGCCAGAACTTCTCCCCAGTGCTACCACTATAGTATGAGCCACGTCCCTTAAAAAGAAAGTTTTATCTAAGGCAAGCTATACAAGCTCAGGCTAAGTTCTAACTAAATGATAACATTCCAGAAGCCCAAGTGACACCATATAAACCAAACAAATTATCCAATGATGAAAATGTTCAAAAGCTCTTTTAAAGGTTGCTGATAAACCCAAATTGTATATAACAATTTAGATCACAATATATGTTAATTTTGCTACATTGCAGCACATTAAAAAAAAAAAAAACACAGAAGAGTTCGTTTCAAAATAACCTTACTCCTAGAACACACCACAACATTCTCTTCCTATGCTGCTCTTTCTAAATAAGGTACAAGTGACCTCAACTGAAACTGAGATTTCCACATATCAAGAAGAAACAGAAGAGAGAAAAACTGTTTCAAAATGAACTGTATTAATAATCTTAAATGCTAAAATATTCTAATGCTCCAATAAAACAGAAAATTAGAAACTGTCAACTATTTCAACTAAAAATTTTTATGCCTTTTTTCACAAATATCTTATGACACAGAGGCAGCACCTAGCAGACTCTTACTCTCTCCACCAAATTCTGAACTTTTAGCAAAGCACGCCCAGTCTTCAGTTAGTATTTCTCCTAATAGTAAGGAAGATCACATTCAAATTTATTAATTCAACATATATTCATTGAGTGCTTACTACGTGTGAGGTACTGTGGACAATGCAAAGATGTCTCCAGTGGAGAAGACTGGCAAAAGCATCATTTCAAAATAGTGCAGTGCATGAAACTGCTCTCATCACCCAAGGTCACTAAGAAGTTCTAGTAGGTACATTCAAGTCAGTGAGCACGTTCACGCCTCTTTGACCCGGCATCTCTGCAGCATGACGCTGAAGACCACTCTAAACAACTCTTTCTTCCTAAATCCACTCACTCTTCATCTTCTGGTTTTCCTCACGCCACTATTTTAGATCTCCACTTCCTCTGCCCAGTTCTATCTACAATATTGGTGGTTCCGTTAATCTGGTCTCATATTTCTGTCCTTCTCCCTTTATATACCCTCCTTAGGCAATCAATCTCATGCATCACCTTGGCTTCAAGAAGCACCTGTTTGCTGACGACTTCTAAAATAAGTTTTTTAAAACACTGGTTTTATTTTTAAATTATTTTTTATTGTGGTATAAAACACATAATGTAAAATTATTGTATTTTTTTAATCCAAGACCTCTTCTGAGAGCCAGAGCCACATATCCAACTGTCTACTAGGTAACTTGGATGGCACAAAAGTGCCTTGATTTTAACATGTTTAGAATTTAACTCCTCATCCTATCGACATGATTTGATCCGCGCCCCCCTGCTTTGTATTCTCTGGCACTAGGGATGGCATATCTTCTGCCAAGCAAGTACAAGCCAGAAATCTGGGCTGCAGCCTTTATTCCTTCCCACTTTCTCACTCCTTCATGCATTCAAGTTGTGAAGCCTTCAACTGGCTTTTAAATCCATCCCTCCTCCTCCATCTTTACTCTACTAGACCTTAGATTTGACACTTATCTATAGCTTAGATTACAGTATCGGATTTCTAACTAATCTAATCTCTGGACTTTCCTTCCTTCAATTCTTTCCACAAATGGTAGCCTCAGTAATATTGCTAAAAGGCCATTCTGAAGGCACTTTTCTGCTAAACAATACTGCAGTGGCTCTCCACTGTCTTCATAAAATCTAAACTCTTTGGAGTTATATATAAGCCTTTCAGGGAGGACCTGGTCACTTGCGAATTGTCATCACTCTTCAACCCCAGCACACAAACTGAGTTCCTTGCCCTAGTTCATGTTTTATCTCCCTTATATGGCTCCCTCAGCCCAGAATGACCCCTCCTTCCCCCACTTTGCCTAGTTAACTCCTACACATTGTCTAATAAAGTCTAAAATCAGTCTTTACCGCCTCTGAGAAGCTTTAAGGACACAAGCACATTAATTGGAGTGTACTGCGCTTGGGAGAAAAGCAAGGATCCGAGACACTGGAACAATAAACCACATACACCATCTAAACAGCTCACCAATACAACGGGAGGGACCAGTAGTTCTCAAAGCACATCTTCTCCCATACTGTTTGTATGTGTAGTGCATTCCATCACTAACTCTCAATACATGGAGAGGCTCTCTAGAAGGGAAGGGGGAAGCTTAGATAGAGAAAATTAAAAGTATACGTGGTAGGGCAGGGGAGCAGAAAGGAAAGAAAGAGAACCAGTCACACAAACCCAAGTATATCTTACCAAACTTTTATGCTGAGAGTTGGCGGAGGCAAGGGGGTGAATAGAAATGAATTTACTAGAACCCAGTCTTCATACATATATAATAATTATGGGCACAAAGCTTTTACATGGAGTTTACAAATTGATGATCAGTTCTTAAAAAAATCACCAGTGGAAAATGCTTGCCATGGTCGTAAATTCAATGGCCTGCTTGAAGTACACTTACCATAATGGTAAGGCCATCAGCCCCAATGAGTTCATACACCAAGCACTAGCATAATCCAAAGGAGTAGAACATCCATGGAAAATATCCTGGCAGTCTGCATGATAAGTGAAGAAAAAGCAATTTATTAAGAACAATACAGTGAAACTGTTAACAGCAGAATGATGTCAGCAAATTTATTTCACTAGGTGAAATACGTATGAACACCTGCTGCCAGGTCAGACTCATAAATATGCATTTGAAGAGGTTCTGGATCCTTTGAGAACCAGTTTTTTCTCAACCTACATAGTGGCTAAACTGAAAAGAGCTGACAGATTTATGGTTGAGGTTTCACTCCACAAACAAACCTTTAGGTAGAACCAACGTTTCAGCTAAGGTCATAGTGTCCTTTTGCATCAAAGACAGTCCAAAGAAGAAACAGCTTGTAGCAGTTTATATAGGTAGCCCATTCCAGTAATTCAGCAGATTGCCAGGTCTGTGACTTTAATGAGAACCTCAAGTGGAAAAAATCAGGAAATATAAGACCAGGGGGCCAGAAAGGGGGCTTTGTTTCTAATCTCCACTCTGCTAAAAGGTATAATGCTGAAAAAGTTACTTCACCTATCAGGAACTCCATTTCCTTATCTATAAAGTGTACTGAGGGTGGGAAGGGACAACTTAAAACATCTTGTAAGTTCCCTTGTGACTTTGAAACTATATGATTTGATCTACAGTGACTTCCCTGACAGATACACAGTGGGGTGGCACAGAAACAGGCAAATATGAAAATTATCAGCAAGGATGAGGAAGAGGCAGTGATGGCTGGTAGAAGGGAGTAAAAATTATATAGGGAAGGTGGATACACTGTCTGAGCAGCCAACTTAATGTTGTTAGTTAGGAAGCCATGACCATTGTTTTCCAAACACCCCTTCCCCCAACTTTCAGAATTACTTCCTCCATTCTTTTAAGACTTTCTTATGGTTAGAGGCATTTGGGGAATTGCAAATACTGTGGTTGCTACCCCCAACAGATGGGGTTGAACTTCCATTCAATCTACTGTCATTTCCACAGCCAGGTGTGTGAAGGGAGGATGCTATTGGGGGAGAAAAGAGAAAGAAGAAGTAGAGTAAATAGAGGCTTCTTCTCCTTCTGACCACATCATGATAAAAGTTTCAATTCATCAGGAAGGTAAAACAATCCTAAACTTTTATGCACTTAATACATAGCCTGAAAATATATAAAGCAAAACTAACTGAACAGCAGTAGGAAACTGAAAAATTCACCTATTACAATGGAATATTTTAAACCATCTCTCTCAGTAACTGACAGAACAAGCAGACAAAAATAACCTAGTAAGGTTATACATAATTTGAATAAAATTATCAAGTTTAATCTATTGGGCATACATAGAACATTATTTCAGCAAATGGAGAGAACACCTTTTCACAACCACAGACACAACATTTGCAAACCTAGACCACGTACGGGCTATAAAGTAAGTCTCAACAAACATTCAAAGGACTGAAATCAGAGTATATTCTCTAATAAATATGCAATTATGCTAAAAATCAGTAATAAGTGATAACCAAAAATATCTGTTTGAATATTAAGAAAAACTTCTAAACAACATATAGGGTCAAAGGAAAATAAAACAACAGAAGATCAAGAAAATTGAAAGCTGATTTGTTGGGTTGTGGGGGTTTTTAGCCAAATAATAGTGACAAACTTCTGGCAAAAAGAGTGAGATAACATGCACATGTTAGGAATAAAAGCGAACATTACAAATGTTGCAGAGATTAAAAAGATAACAAGAAAGGTTATCAAGAAACAGATACTGATGAAATCATAAACTGATGAAATCTCTTTGGGGGCAATGAAGCAATATATAAATCAAAATGAAAAATTACACATACTTTTTTTTTAACATCTTTATTGGAGTATAATTGCTTTACAATGGTGTGTTAGTTTGTGCTTTATAACAAAGTGAATCAGCTATACATATACATATATCCCCATATCTCCTCCCTCTTGCGTCTCCCTCCCACCCTCCCTATCCCACCCCTGTAGGTGGACACAAAGCACCGAGCTGATCTCCCTGTGCTATGCAGCTGCTTCCCACTAGCTATTTTACATTTGGTAGTGTATATAAGTCCATGCCACTCTCTCACTTTGTCCCAGCTTACACTTCCCCCTTCCCGTGTACTCAAGTCCATTCTTTACATCACCGTCTTTATTCCTGTCCTGCTCCTAGGTTCTTCAGAGCCTTTTTTTTTTTTTTTTTAGATTCCCTATATACGTGTTAGCATATGGTATTTGTTTTTTTCTTTCTGACTTGCTTCACTCTGTATGACAGTCTCTAGATCCATCCACCTCACTACAAATAACTCAATTTCATTTCTTTTTATAGCTGAGTAATATTCCATTGTATATATGTGCCACATCTTCTTTATCCATTCATCTGTCATTGGACACTTAGGTTGCTTCCATGTCCTGGCTATTGTAAATAGAGCTGCAATGAACATTGTGGTCCATGACTTTTTTTGAATTATGGTGTTCTCAGGGTATATACCCAGTAGTGGGATTGCTGGGTAATATGGTAGTTCTACTTTTAGTTTTTTAAGGAACCTCCATACTGTTTTCCATAGTGGCTGTATCAATTTACATTCCCATCAACAGTGCAAGAGGGTTCCCTTTTCTCCACACCCTCTCCAGCATTTATTGTTTCTAGATTTTTTGATGATGGCCATTCTGACTGGTGTGAGGTGATACCTCATTGTAGTTTTGATTTGCATTTCTCTAATGATTAGTGAAGTTAAGCATTCTTTCATGTGTTTGTTGGCAATCTGTATATCTTCTTTGGAGGAATGTCTATTTAGGTTTTCTGCCCATTTTTGGATTGGGTTGTTTGCTTTTTGATATTGAGCTAAATGAGCTGCTTGTAAATTTTGGAGATTAATCCTTTGTCAGTTATTTCATTCGCAAATATTTTCTCCCATTCTGAGGGTTGTCTTTTGGTCTTGTTTATGGTTTCCTTTGCTGTGCAAAACCTTCTAAGTTTCATTAGGTCCCATTTGTTTATTTTTGTTTTTATTTCCATTTCTCTAGGAGGTGGGTCAAAAAGGATCTTGCTGTGATTTATGTCATAGAGTGTTCTGCCTATATTTTCCTCTAAGAATTTGATAGTGTCTGGCCTTACATTTAGATCTTTAATCCATTTTGAGTTTAATTTTGTGTATGGTGTTAGGGAGTGTTCTAATTTCATTCTTTTACATGTAGCTGTCCAGTTTTCCCAGCACCACTTATTGAAGAGGCTGTCTTTTCTCCATTGTATATTCTTGCCTCCTTCATCAAAAATAAGGTGATCATATGTGCATGGGTTTATCTCTGGGCTTTCTACCCTGTTCCATTGACCTATACTTCGGTTTTTGTGCCAGAACCATACTGTCTTGATGACTGTAGCTTTGTAGTATAGTCTGAAGTCTGGGAGCCTGATTCCTCCAGCTCCGTTTTTCGTTCTCAAGATTGCTTTGGCTATTCGGGGTCTTCTGTGTTTCCATACAAATGGTGAAATATTTTGTTTTAATTCTGTGAAAAATGCCATTGGTAGTTTCACAGGGATTGCATTGAATCTGTAGATTGCTTTGGGTAGTAGAGTAATTCTCACAATGTTGATTCTTCCAATCCAAGAACATGGTATATCTCTCCATCTGTTGGTATCATCTTTAATTTCTTTCATCAGTGTCTTACAGTTTTCTGCATACAGGTCTTTTGACTCCTTAGGTAGGTTTATTCCTAGGTATTTTATTCTTTTTGTTGCAATGGTAAATGGGAGTATTTCCTTAATTTCTCTTTCACATTTTTAATCATTAGTGTATAGGAATGCAAGAGATTTCTGTGCGTTAATTTTGCATCCTGAAACTTTACCCAATTCATTTATTAGCTCTAGGAGTTTTCTGGTAGCATCTTTAGGATTCTCTATGTATAGTATCATGTCACCTGCAAACAGTGACAGCTCTACTTCTTCTTTTCCAATTTGGATTCCTTTTATTTCTTTTTCTTCTCTGATTGCTGTGGCTAAAATTTCCAAAACTATGTTGAATAATAGTGGTGAGAGTAGACAACCTTGTCTTGCTCCTGATCTTAGAAAAAATGGTTTCAGTTTTTCAACATTGAGAACAATGTTGGCTGTGGGTTTGTCATATATGGCCTTTATTATGTTGAGGAAAGTTCCCACTATGCCTACTTTCTGGAGTGTTTTTATCATAAATGGGTGTTGAACTTTGTTGAAAGCTTTTTCTGCATCTATTGAGATGATCATATGGTTTTTCTCCTTCAATTTGTTACTATGGTTTATCACATTGACTGATTTGCGTACATTGAAGAATCCTTGCATTCCTGGGATAAACCCCACTTGATCATGGTGTATGAGCCTTTAAATGTGCTGTTGGATTCTGTTTGCTAGTATTTTGCTGAGGATTTTTGCATCTATGTTCATCAGTAATATTAGCCTGTAGTTTTCTTTCTTTGTGACATCTTTGTCTGGTTTTCATATCAGGGTGATGGTGGCCTCATAGAGTGAGTTTGGCAGTGTTCCTCCCTCTGCTATATTTTGGAAGAGTTTGAGAAAGATAGGTGTTAGCTCTTCTCTAAATGTTTGATAGAATTCACCTGTGAAGCCATCTGGTCCTGGGCTTTTGTTTGTTGGAAGATTTTTAATCACAGTCTCAATTTCAGTGCTTGTGACTGGTCTGTTCATATTTCTTATTTCTTCCTGGTTCAGTCTTGCAAGTTTGTGCTTTTCTAAGAATTTGTGCATTTCTTCCAGGTTGTCCATTTTATTGGCATATAGTTGCTTGTAGTAATCTCTCATGATCCTTTGTATTTCTGCAGTGTCAGTTGTTACTTCTCCTTTTTCATTTCTAATTCTACTGATTTGAGTCTTCTCCCTTTTTTTCTTGATGGGTCTGGCTAATGGTTTATCAATTTTGTTTATCTTTTCAAAGAACCAGCTTTTAGTTTTATTGATCTTTGCTATTCTTTCCTTCATTTCTTTTTCATTTATTTCTGATCTGATCTTTATGATTTCTTTCCTTCTGTTAACTTTGGGGTTTTTTTTTTTCTTCTTTCTCTAATTGCTTTAGGTGTAAGGTTAGTTTGTTTATTTGAGATGTTTCTTGTTTCTTGAAGCAGGATTGTATTGCTATAAACTTCCCTCTTAGAACTGCTTTTGTTGTATCCCATAGGTTTTGGGTTGTCGTGTTTTCATTGTCATTTGTTTCTAGGTAATTTTTGATTTCCTCTTTGATTTCTTCAGTGACCTCTTGGTTATTCAGTAGTGTATTGTTTAGCCTCCATGTGTATGTATTTTTTACAGATTTTTTCCTGTAATGGATACCTAGTCTCATAGCATTGTGGTTGGAAAAGATACTTGATATGATTTCAATTTTCTTAAATTTACCAAGGCTTGATTTGTGACCCAAGATATGATCTATCCTGGAGAATGTTCCATGAGCACTTGAGAAGAAAGTGTATTCTGTTGTTTTTGGATGGAATGTCCTGCAGGTATCAATTAAGTCCATCCTGTTTAATGTATCATTTAAAGCTTGTGCTTCCTTATTTATTTTCATTTTGGATGATCTGTCCATTGGTGAAAGTGGGGTGTTAAAAGTCCCCTACTATGATTGTGGTACTGTCAATTTCCCCTTTCATGGCTACTAGCATTTGCCTTTTGTGTTGAGGTGCTCCTATGTTGGGTGCATAAATATTTACAATTGTTATATCTTCTTCTTGGATTGATCCCTTGATCATTATGTAGTGTCCTTCTTTGTCCCTTGTAATAGTCTTTATTTTAAAGTGTATTTTGTCTGATATGAGAATTGTTACTCCAGCTTTCTTTTGATTTCCATTTGCATGGAATATCTTTTTCCATCCCCTCACTTTGTCTGTATGCGTCCCTAGGTCTGAAGTGGGTCTCATGTGGACAGCATATATACGGGTCTTGTTTTTGTATCCATTCAGCCAGTCTATGTCTTTTGGTGGGAGCATTTAATCCATTTACGTTTAAGGTAATTATCGATATGTATGCTCCTATTACCATTTTCTTAATTGTTTTGGGTTTGTTATTGTAGGGCTTTTCCTTCTCTTGTGTTTCCTGCCAAGAGAAGTTCCTTTAGCATTTGTTGTAAAGCTGGTTTGGTGGTGCTGAATTCTCCTAGCTTTTGCTTGTCTGTAAAGGTTTTAATTTCTCCGTCGAATCTGAATGAGATCCTTGCTGGGCAGAGTAATCTTGGTTGTAGGTTTTTCCCTTTCATCACTTTAAATATATCTTGCGACTCCCTTCTGGCTTGCAGAGTTTCTGCTGAAAGATCAGCTGTTAACCTTATGGGGATTCTTTTGTATGTTATTTGTTGTTTTTCCCTCGCTGCTTTTAATATTTTTTCTTTGTATTTAATTTTTTATAGTTTGATTAATATGTGCCTTGGCATGTTTCTCCTTGGATTTATCCTGTATGGGACTCTCTGCACTTCCTGGACTTGATTGACTATTTCCTTTCCCATATTAGGGAAGTTTTCAACTATAATCTCTTCAAATATTTTCTCAGTCCCTTTCTTTTTCTCTTCTTCTTCTGGGACCCCTATTATTTGAATGTTGGTGCGTTTAATGTTGTCCCAGAGGTCTCTGAGACTGTCCTCAAGTCTTTTCATTCTTTTTCCTTTATTCTGCACTGTGGTAGTTATTTCCACTATTTTATCTTCCAGGTCACTTATCCGTTCTTCTGCCTCAGTTATTCTGCTATTGATTCCTTCTAGAGAATTTTTAATTTATTGTGTTGTTCATCATTGTTTGTTTGCTCTTTAGTTCTTCTAGATCCTTTTTAAACGTTTCTTATATTTTCTCCATTCTATTTCCAAGATTTTGGATCATCTTGACTATCATTACTCTGAATTCTTTTTCAGGTAGACTGCCTATTTCCTCTTCATTTGTTTGGTCTGGTGGGTTTTTACCTTGCTCCTTCATCTGCTGTTTCTCTGTCTTCTCATTTTGCTTAACTGTGTTTGGGGTCTCCTTTTTGCAGACTGCAGGTTCGTAGTTCCCACTGTTTTTGGTGTCTGCCCCCAGTGGCTAAGGTTGGTTCAGTGGGGTGTGTAGGCTTCCTGGTGGAGGGGACTAGTGTTCTGGTGGGTGAGGCTGGATCTTGTCTTTTTGGTGGGCAGGACCGCATCAGTGGTGTGTTTTGGGGTGTCTGTGACCTTATTTTGATTTTAGGCAGCCTCTCTGCTAATGCGTGTGGTTGTGTTCCTGTCTTGCTAGTTGTTTGGCATAGGGTGTCCAGCACTGTAGCTTGCTGGTCATTGAGTGGAGCTGGGTCTTAGCGTTGAGATGGAGATCTCTGAGAGAGCTTTCTCCATTTGATATTACATGGAGCTGGGAGGTCTCTGGCAGACCAATGTCCTGAACTCGGCTCTCCCACCTTAGAGGCACAGGCCTGACACCCGGCCAGAGCACCAAGACCCTATCAGCTACACGGCTCAGAGATGTGGCTAGATAAAACTGTACTTCCAATTTTCTCCAAACAGTTTTGACCTATGCTTCCATCTCATGAATTCCAAGACAGTATTAAACTGATGCATATTTTCATAAATCCGGACCCTGGGGAACTCATCCTGCCATCAGATGCCCTTGCCATCTCCCCCACTAGACTCTCCAAGGGCAGCCTCCAGGTCTGATGGAAAACACAATGGCCCCAGTCTCAGGGAATCCAAGTTCAAGCCCCAGTTCATTCTAAGTAGTTTGTTACCTTTCTTGGGTCTCTCAACATCTCTAGGCTTCAGTTTCTTCTCCAAACTGAAAGGGTTGATATATATGGTCACATTCAACTCTGAATACTTTAGTATCCGAAGTTAAATTTTATCTATGTGTCCATCAATGGACCTTTCTACACCTTTATCAGTGGACCTCAACTGAGCAGGAAGGGAAGCTTTGCCCCTGCTATTATTTTCAAGCCATGCTCTCTAGCTCCCTTAAGAGGAATACAACAGAAAAGATAAAGTAAAATCACAGTAAGACACTAAAGTACTGAGGAAATTTACTGTTAAAGCAGAAAGCCTTTGAATCAATCAAATCTATATTTATTGTTTCAAGGCATGTAAAACAGTAATGTGTGCTGATATTATACGTCTCCAAAGGATTTTAACAAGAGCTATGTGCTTGCTACTTAACTGATGCTGTAATAACATGCAAGTTTAATCACTACTTAAGCATTATAATCACATTACTTAATTCAGTATAACACTGAGTCCCGCATCCTGACTCCAAGATTTTATTCTCTGTGAAATCTATGTCATCTATACATCCCTCCACTTTTATTGCCCTTCTCTCAAACTGTTTTTTTTTTTTTTTAAGGTAAGTAAATTCTTAAAGGTATAACAGACTTTTGTCTGTGTGGTAAATGTTTCTTAGACTTAGCACTTTGCCTTACAAACTAAAGAGATTTTGCCTATATAAAGATACCTTTATATAATATTACTACCAAACTAGCAAAGGTGGCATAAAAAGCCCTCCAAATTCTCTGTTATGCTAAGTCCCCAGTTTCAAGTTTTGAGATGTAATTAAACCTTAATAACTAACAAGAATTCAGAAAGGCCAAAAATAAGTCAAACTTCTGCTGCTGGAACAATAAAGTACATGTGCTTTTCCCTGTTACTCCTACAAAGCACAGCTAAAAACCATTATCTATAAAACATTATATATATGGACATTATATATAAAACAAATACAAGAAAACTCTGAAAGGTGGAGAGAAGAGGCAAACTGGCTAGGGATCTCAACACGAAAGGAACAACACAGTAGTGAGTTCCCTGAGTTTTCTTTTGGCCTCATATATTCCAGACATGAAGCTGAAGAAGCTGGCAACCTCAAAATGAGAATGAGCTCAGAGAATAAAGAAGCCCTAAGAAAGGCCTGCTCTCTCTAGCCAAGGGACCAGGAAAGGGGCAGCTCAGCAGTACAGAACACTTATAGCCAATAACCGCTCTACTTCAGCCAAACACCACAGAAAAAAATGTGACTATACCCACATCACCAAAGGCTTAAGGGAGCCTAAACTTGCACCCTCACCAGGTTGCAATGAGGCACACCTCTCCCTCCCGGCTGGGGTGGTGTCAGAGAAGGACTTTCACCACTGCCCCGTGGTAATATGGCCGTCCCCCTTCATGGTGTCAGTGGAAGCCATGTAGGGAGCAATACCAAGGCATTCCTACCCCTCTCAGTCAGGGAGGTATCACTGGAGGTCTAGTGGGGAACCAGTATTCCCACCCTCACCCATCAGTAATGAGGAACCACCCCCTCAAGTGTCAACAGAGATCAACTGGGGAACCTGGTCAACTAGACCCACCTGGCAGTAATGAGGCAGCATCCTCTCAACCCCTGACAGAGTGGAGTCAGAAGAAGCCAGCTAAAATAAAAGTTTCAATAAGATCCAAAATCTCGTGACATAATGCCCAAAATGTCCAGGTCTCCATCAAAAAAGAATCACTTGTCATACCAACAATCAGAAAGGCTCAAGGTGCATGACAAAGGAATCAATAGAAGTCAACATCAAGATGACAGAGATGTTAAAATTATCTGACAAAGATTTTTTTAAATTTATTTTTTGAATTAATTAACTAATTTACTTATTTTTGGTGGGTGGGCTTTCTCTAATTGCGGCAAGTGGGGGCTACTCTTCGTTGCGGTGCATGGGCTTCTCATTGCGGTGGCTTCTCTAGTTTACAGAGCACGGGCTCTAGGTGCGCGGGCTTCAGTGGTTGTGGCTCACAGGCTCTAAAGCGCAGGCTCAGTAGTTGTGGCGCATGGCCTTAGTTGCTCCGCGGCATGTGGGATCTTCCTGGACCAGGGCTCGAACCTGTGTCCCCTGCATTGGCAGTCGGATTCTTAATCACTGCGCCACCATGGAAGTGCTGACAAACATTTTAAAGCAGGCATCATAAAAATGCTGAAAGGAGCAATTATGAACATGCTTGAAACAAATGAAAAACTAGACAGCCTCAGCAAAGAAATAAAAAGACTCAGTAAAGAAATAGAAGATATAAAGAACCAAATGGAACTTTTAAAACTGAAAGGTACAATAACCAAAATAAAATACTCACTCCACAGACAGGCTCATCAGCAGAATAGAAGGGACATAGGAAACAATCAGTGAACTCAAAGATAGAAAAATGTCCAACCTGAACAACAGGGAGAGAAAAACAAGCAAAAAACGAACAGAGCAATCAGGGACTTGAGGGACTATAACAGGAGATCTCACACTCATGTCCTCAGGGTCCCAGGAGGGGAGAAAAAGGGGGTGTGACTAAAAACATACTCAAAGAAATGGTCAAGAACTTCCCAAATTTGGCAAAAGAAATAAAGCTACGGCTTCAAGAGGCTGTGTGAACCCCAAACAGGATAAATCTGGAGAAATCTAATCTAACATACGTCATAGTCAAACTTTTGACAAAGGAAGAAATCAGAGACAGAGAAATGACACCTTACCTATAGGGGAAAACAATTCACAGGACAGCAGATTTTTCATCAGAAACCATTTAGGCCATAAGGCAGGGGCACACAAGATTTTCCAAGTGCTGAAAGAAAGAACTATCAACCCAGAATCCTATGTCCAGTGAAAATATCCTTCAGGAATGAAGGGGAAATCAAGACATTCTCAGATGAGGAAAACTAAGAATTGGTTGCCAGCAGACCTACTCTAAAAGAATGGCAAAAGGAAGGCCTCTAAACTGAAAGGAAATGATAAAAGAAGGAATCTTGTAACATGAGAAAGAATAAAAGAACATGGTAAGAAAAGTATGGATAAATACAATAGATTTTCTTTCCTTCCTTCTCTTGAGTTGTCTAATTTATGTTTGTGGTGATGGAATAGTTCTATATCTTGATGTGGAGGTGGTTACATGAATCTATAATGTGATAAATGGTGTAGACCTATATGCATACATTGTACCAACGTCACTTGCTGGGCTTTGATAATGTACTACAGTTACATTGGGGAAAACTGAGTGAAGGGTACATGATACCTCTCTGTACTATATCTTTGCAAGTTCCTTCAGATCTGTAATTATTTCAAAGTTTTTTAAAAGTCTCATCAAAACCAAGCTATTTCCTAATACTGAGGTAATTTTAAACAAAGCCTATCAATAAGAGTCAAAGGCAAAGTCATTCATAGTCTGATGGTTATTTTTTGTCATTTTCTTTAATTATTTTTCCAAATAATTGACAACAATAACAAGTAATTTACCTGCTAAAAACACTGCCTATTACTTGATAACTGTTAAACTGCTGATGTTGTCATTTACCTTATTCTTTTGATATTTCTTCTTCTGGAGAGGTTTGCTTTAAATAAAATAGCTGGAAAAATAAATTGAAACTAACAGCCAAAGTTCTTTTGAAAATCAAATGACACTATATAAAATAACAACACTCAGCATTCATTGAATCTTGCGATATTCTAGGTACCGTGCTAAACACTCACATATGTTATTTTATTTAATTCCTATAAAATCCCTTGCTTTTTCCATTTGAGATGAGGCAACCATGACTCAATGAAATTAAGTAACTTGCTTAATTACACACAAATAGCAAGTGGCAGAGTCTGATTTTAAGCCAGGCTTAGAGCCTTAACACTGTTAACCACTACTATACTATTAAGTCCACAGTGTTCAAGTACTATGTTATGTAATAGATAGAAGGGATGTGTGCTGATGTCTAGTGAATGATTCCTATTAAATCACACATTGCTAATGATTTTAAGTATTTCAATTAGGATTTCAATCAGAAACTAAAAGAAATAAATGTTTTTCAATAGATTATAGCTAGGAAATCATAAGAACTGATTTTATGTCTTAAAGGTAATGTTCAATAGCATGACTTCCCTACAGGATTATGACAATAAGTCTTACAATGGTGTAAGATGCTGAAAACTAGTTGTTATAGATTTTCATGTTATACAGGCATAAGAAGTTTCTGATAGGCTAAAGATGACCAGATTTTCTAAGAGAGTAAGGGAAAAAAATCCACAGAAAAAATACACTTTTTTATTTGTTAAAATGCTCTTAATTTTCAAAAGCCAACATAAAGTTAACTTTAAATTATGTTGAAGTACAAAAATATTACAGAAAAGGCATTGACACCTTTAATTGTACACCATCTGAAACAAATATTTTTGGGGTAGGCTTCCTAAAATGTTTCACAAATATACCAGGCTCCAATCAACACAACTTAAGTGAACCTTCATTTAACTGGAAATTTCCCTGCAGCTCTTAAGAGAAAGATAAATGATCATAATGCAAACTATTCTTGTAATGGTCCTTTAAAAACACGTATTCAATATATGTTTCTGAAGCTGTACACTTGGAGACTTTAAAAACCGTAAATTAAAGCCATTCACAGATCCCTTCCATATCCTTCCATATTCTTTATTGCCCTTAAAGAAATATATTCATCCCTGATGATACAAATGCTTCTCATTTTTAGATAAAGTTTAATTTAGTGTAGATCTCTGCTTACTGTTCTCTCTTTGCCCATGTTTTATACCAAAATACAACATTCTATTTTAGCTTCATAAAAAGCCATTTTTGAACAAAATGGCTCCCAAATGCATTGAGAGGGCTTATGCCACCTCATGTTTTTTTGCCTGACTGGCAAAATAGCAAGCCCCGATGCAGCAGCTGCTACCATGTTCTCAGTTACTTCAGGAATTTTTACAGTTTATTGGCGTAACGTGAGAGTTTATACAATTATCTACAGTATGTCATGACTAATACATACACATTACTAATATTACAAGCTTGCTGCTTGGGCTTACTTTTTCCATTAAGAAAAACACTGACATTGTTATGTTAATTATCATGGAAATCTATGGTGTATCATGTTTTCGCCTTTGAGCAAAAACATTAGAATCCATTAAGTTCAGATTTTTTAATTGGCATACTAGACAACGTGCCAGTTTCATGACCCATTTTGGCCTTCAACCCAGTCCACCCATCAGTGAAATAAAACAAGGAAAAATCATTTTCATGATATCACTCACCTACTGAAAAACTGCCAGTGGTTTCCCTCCACAGCCTAGTATTCAAGTCTCTCCATTTTCTGGCTCCATTTTTCTGCCTTCTCTCTTACTGCTAAATATCAATCAGCTGAACAGATCCCAACAGTCATCTGTACATCCTTATCTTTGAACTCTTACTTATACATTCCCTTCACCTGGAATGCCCTCTCATAGCAAAACTTTACCAGCCATCAAGGTTCACCTCAAAGCTTGATTGAAGCTACCTTGATTAGTCCCACTGTGTCTATTCCTTTGGCACATTTCTTCTCAATTCCCTTTTACATGCCTGTACATTTCATCTATCCAAAGATATTGCAAGTTCCTTGAATACAGAGGCTCTTGATCAAGTAATTTAACTTCTCCCTCTCCATTAGATTATATATCTTTTTAAAATTAGAAGGGTTGGATTAAATGATCCCTAGGGGTCCTTCTGGGTCTAAAATTTTATACATCTATTTATTGCTCGTCCTATAACGTGTATATCGTAGTCATCTGATAAATATTTTGAGCTGTCTATCTGACTTTATCAATGCCTATTATAAAATTACCCCATCACGGCTATTGGAAAATATTCTAAGTATTGCAATTTCTAGATGGCAATTAGGAAGAGCTTCCAGCTTAATCAAGCAGCCATAATTAGTAAGCTAAATACTCATTCAGTCATTTTCTCATTCAACCAATATTAATGAAACATCAGGGACAGGTATCATGCTCTGACGTGGAGATGAGAGACCTGGCCCCTGCCCTCAAGGAACTCGCAATCCAGTGGGAGACACAGAGAAGTCAAAGCACTATTTACAATAAAGATTGCTAAAGAGAGGCACAAACAATACTATAGAAACATATGGAAGAAACAGCTAGCAGTGGCTGTGAGGTAGAGGAAGCTCAAGGAAATGTTCCCAGGACAGGCGACAACTAAAGTGAACCCTGATGGAACCAAACAGTCAGCATTTCAGGGAGAGTACCAAGCACAAAAGTGTGGGGATAGAACATGGCAAGCTGGAGGAAGCGCAATTTAGAATGCAACTTTAGGTTAGGAAGGGTGAAAGAGAAGCTAGAGGGACAGGCAGGAGTCAAAAGTAAGACGGGCTTGTATGTAATGCTGACAAGTTTGGATTTTTGTCCTTAAGCAAATGGGTAGTCGATGTTATGGAAATAATATCTCCAGATAAGTCATGAAATTGACCGAAGATTCAAGTTTTATGTTAGAAACAGTGTACAGCAGAGACTGTTAGTTGTCCCCCAATATCTGTGCTTCCCTTCTTATACAGTAATAATAATTTTAGCTGGGCACATGGCCACATAGCTAAGGACCACATTTTCCAGCCTCCCTTGTAGCTAGGTGACACCATATGACTAAGGGCTGGCCAATGGGACATGTGCAGAAGTGATGTAGGAAACTGCCAAGATATACCCTTACATAGAAGGAGTGTCTTTTCTCCCGCCCCTTTTCCCAGCCCTTCTGTCGGAATGAGAATGTAATACTGAGTTACAGCAGCCATCTAGGATCACAAGATGGAAGCTGCTTGTTAAGGTGGCAGAGCAACAAGACAGAAGGAGCCTGGGTACCTGATAACTGAGTAGCTAACATCCGACCCTGAACTGCCTAGTTGGACTGTTATGTGAGAAAGAAATATCTTGTTTAAGGCACTGGATTTGGGGGTCTCTGTTACAGCAGCTTAACTTGTATCCACATGAATATACAGTGGAATTTAAAATTGGATCTAATAATATATATGTATGTGTGTGTGTGTGTGTGTGTGTGTGTGTGTGTGTGTGTAACTGAATCATGTTGCTGTATACCAGAAACTAATACAACATTGTAAATCAACTAGACTTCAATAAAAAATAAATTTAAAAAAATAAAATAAAATAAAATTGGATCTAATAGACTCAAGAACTGTACACACTTACCAATAACACCAGACTGAATTTAAAAAGGAGTTCTATAATTCACCTCTTTCAAGTTTAAGTGAGAGTGTATAGGTTATCAGAATGAGTTGTACTAAAACAACTTAAAGTAGTACATATGAATAGAAGGCAAAAATGAGTTATCAACATAAATCACCTAAATAATGTGGTTACAATAGTGTAGCCATGGGCTCATGTTAATTTATGGTCCTAAAATTACTATTCCAGTATTCAGAATCAGTTTTTTTTTTAACTGATAGAAAAGTTTTAATTAGCAAAGATGACACAGGAAAGGAAGGAGCAACATCCACACCCAGATTTAGCAGTATCCACGCTCCCCAACCTAAGGAGACTGATTTCTAAGGTTCTCAAACTATCAGGTAAAAGTGACTATAATAGGTCTTCAAGAGTCTCAGGTTGCCCTGTGCATACTATTCCTAACACAGCAAGCTATACATAGGAGCCCAAAAAGCCCTTTGGGGATACCCCAACAAGGCTTATCCTATCCCATGCTGCCTTCCAGGGTTGATATCCATCCCCCACTTTCCCCACCATATTGAAATTTACCTCCATGGTCAGGCTCTTAGTATCGTTCAAGATGATAATTACATATCAAGTGAACTATTACATGTTAATAAAGCAAGTTTAGAGGAGACATCGCCAAGGCTTTCTGTAAACCCATTTTAACCTGCTAGAGCAAAGTACCTAACCTTCATTTGGTTGGATCAAAAAAAAAAAAAAGTGGTTTTGTTAACTAAAATCCAAAACTAAAACGAACAAACAAAAATTCTTTAGAAGCCACAGGTCTAACCAAATAGTGGAAATGTTAGGCAAATTATAAGACTGCAGTACTTTTGGCAAAGAAGTAACATTTTAGGGACTTCCCTGGTGGTTAAAAGTCCGCCTTCCAATGCAGGGGACACGGGTTCAATCCCTGGTCGGGGAACTAAGATCCCCCATGCCGTGGGGCAACTAAGCCCTAGCGCCACAACTGCTGAGCACACGCCACAACTAGAGAGCCCGCATGCCACAACTACTGAGCCCGTGCACTCTGGAGCTCGCGCGCCACAACTAGAGAGAGAAAACCCGCACACCACAACTAGAGAGAAGCCTGCGCACTGCGACAAAGAGCCCGTGCGCCACAACAAAGGATCCCACATCCTGCAACGAAGATCCCACGTGCTGCAACTAAGACCTGATGTAGCCAAATAAATTTAAGTTAAAAGAAAGAAGTAACATTTTAAAAACAGACAGAACCACTAGGTGCCCTTCAAATCATGCCATGCAAGCTACCTATTCCTATACAAGTCCCTTGGCAGCTTGTTTTTCCACTAACTACATTTTTCCAATTGAATGTTAAATGATGATGGTCACAACTGTGATTTTATAGTCTCCATTTAAGTCACTGGAAAGGGATATAGGTAACAACCCAGAAGGTACTTTGGGCACACAAAGAAAGAATGAAGGTCTTATAACTAAGGGCAGCACTTCAGCTTGATGGAGCCAGAGACTAATTTTCCTCTTCCTCATTGTAATTATGATGGACTGCGACCAAAGAGCACCAAGAGAGACACACTAGGCTTTACCAGGCATCTCCACAGCTCTTTAGGAGAACAAAAAGAGTGAACCGGATACTCTGACTGCCTCTGAGAATGAAGACAGGACTTGGCCTTGTTCACCACTGCATCCCCAAGACCTGGGTCAGAAGGTACTTCACTAATTTTTCTTGAATGAATTGATGTGAAATGCCTCATTTCCTCTCATCAGAGACACGGTGCTGCCCTATATAGTAAGACTAATTAGAGCCACTGAGTCTCCTCTATCTGCAAATAAAGCAGATTCACCTTTAAAAATGGTAGATGGACCTAACCCACACACAGAGTCACTTAGAACCATTCTAAACCATTTAAGGGTCTAAACCATTTTTGGCACTAAGTTAAGCAGAAAATCAAACTATTGTCAAGTGATAGTTTATGCATATACTGCAATGGGTTCATTTCTTAAAATCAATGAATGATATCTCAAGTCATAGAAAACTCAATTTGCACATTACTCTAGATCCTCTTTTCTAAATGGTGTGATACTTTCTCATTCGGAATGGCCCGCTTAAAGCAAACCAATTTGGCTTGCCTTAAATAAGCAGGTTTCTAACCCCCTTCCACATAGCCCAGTATCATAATAGCTTAATAACAAAATTAGCAATGGAAAAAGACACCAAATTTCCTAAACCGAAATTCCTAAATCAAGCATCTTTTTTTAATTCCACAGCACCTGACTCCTTGATCCCTATTAATCTCCGTGATAAAGATATGCTTCCACCTAATTATCATAAAGGTGCACTTAGGTGTTCTTCTAGTGACAGCAGTGTCATCTTGTTTGATTCTATCCTACCCATCAGCTGTGACATCACCACACCACTGCCACACATAAAGAGCACAGAATCCATGTACGGAAGGAAATTTAAAAAAATACTTAAGATTCACAGTAAGCCATTTTAAGTGAATCAAGTCACTTCAGCTTCAACTGAAACTACTTGGGGCCCTGAATAGAAATTCAACTCAAGTATATAATAAGCATAGAAAAATATGGAGAAAGTTTTAAGTAACATTTCAAAACTGTTCTGAAAGAAAAAGAAGTAACAAGAGACAGATCCAAGATTAATTCATTTTAAAAGACACCTATGTTCTTCAAGACATCTAATCATGTCCATGGATTATTTTTAATAATAAAAAGTAAACAGCTTTTCTCTAGCCTGAAAGGTAACACTGACTCTAACTTATTACTATAATGAAGAACTGGGAACAACCTGCTCCCTCCCATGCCACGCACACAGATATTTGGTTTAATAACTCCTGCTAGACAGAAATGCAGTCCTTGACTATAACAACTGACTATATTGTGGTGAAGTCTGAGTGGCTGAAAAATCCTTTCAGATTTTTTTCAAAATATTCCAACTATTTCACAGTATATGTATATAATATCATGCAACACATTTTTTAAAATAAATGTATTTATTTATTTGTTTTTATTTTTGGCTGTCTTGGGTCTTCATTGCTGCGTGCGGGCTTTCTCTAGCCACATAGAGCGGGGGCTACTCTTCGTTGCAGTGTGCGGGCTTCTCATTGCGGTGGCTTCTCTTGTTGCGGAGCACGGGCTCTAGGCACGTGGGCTCAGTAGCTGTGGCACACGGGCTCTAGAGCGCACGGGCTCAGTAGTTGTGGCGCACTGGCTTAGTTGCTCCACAGCATGTGGGATCTTCCCAGACCAGGGATTGAACCCGTGTCCCCTGCATTGGCAGGCGGATTCTTGACCACCGCGCCACCAGGGAAGCCCATGCAATACGTTTTATAAGACCCTTTCTGTAACACGTCACCCCAGTACTAAATCCCAGCAAACTATATCCCTGTTGCTTTTATCTCAACCACCTATCCACTAGTACTCTATGTCAGGCGCAACCTTCAGAAATATCAAAAAAAAAAAAAAAAATGCCAGGGTATACACATAAAATTTCTCAGGCATCCCTGGCTCTGGTCCATTATAGAAGCGCACACAGACAAGGCCGTAGCCATTCACACAAGCGGGTGTAGCAGTTTTTGTTTGTAAATACAAGTCTGGTTTAGTTATGTAGTACTAATATCAATACACGTAATAAATACATAATGAGCAAATTTATATAAACAATTTGGACTGAGAATTCAAAATCAGATAAATACATAATCCTTTGAAAGACCAGTCACTAATCAAAATGAAATTAAAAGTAGGCGTTCTATAGCAATTTGGAGCTAGATGGCACAAAACAGCATCAAATGTGCATTACACTGAGCAGAGCTCTATGGACATTTTGATGGGGAAGCAGTAGTACCAACAGCCACACTACTTCCAGCCCCTTCATGGCCACATTTGTTTCAAAACATATTTCTCTTTTTGGGGTGATGAAAATGTTCTAAAATTGACTGTGGTGATGGTTGCACAACTCCGTGAATATACTAAAAACCACTGAATTGTACACTTTTAATGGGCAAACCGTATGGTAGCTGAATTATAGCTCAATAAAGTTGCTCCCTATTTTTAAAAACATGTTTGCGGAGCAAAGTATTGCACACAAAAACAGCTCTGATTGGCTGCCAATATAAAGGATTCTGAATTTGATTTACCCTCAAATTCTTTTCCCAGTTCAAAATAAACATGTACACACATGCATGCACATCGGCACACACACAGGCAACATACAGGCACAAAGCTTTGGGCATTAAAATGTCAGAATGCTTTCCTTGTTTTTCAATAAGACCCTCGCTCTTCAAAAGTGCCTTATTAAAAATACCTTGCCAACTTTAACACCCTACTCTGATGGTTCCCAGAATGTTTTATAACATGCCTTAGTTAGCTATCATGCTCCTATATAATGTCCCCTGTGAGAGACAGAATAAATGGAAGGGTTAGGGGCTTCCCTGGTGGCGCAGTGGTTGAGAATCTGCCTGCCAATGCAGGGGACACGGGTTCGAGCTCTGGTCTGGGAAGATCCCACATGCCGCGGAGCAAGTAGGCCCGTGAGCCACAATTACTGAGCCTGCGCGTCTGGAGCCTGTGCTCTGCAACAAGAGAGGCCGCGATAATGAGAGGCCCGCGCACCGCGATGAAGAGTGGCCCCCGCTTGCCGCAACTAGAGAAAGCCCTCGCACAGAAACGAAGACCCAACACAGCCATAAATAAATAAATAAATAAAACAATTTTTTTAAAAAAGGAAGGGTTGTGGTTCAAAAGCACAGACTCTACAACTAGACTGCATGGATGCTAGCTCTTTTACTTATTAGGTGTGTAACCTTGGGGTTGTTATCTAACTTCTCTATGCCTCAGTTTTCTCATCTGTAAAATGGGGATAACAATAGCCCCTCCCTCACAGCACTGTTATGTGGTTTAAATGTGTTAGTGCATCTACAGCACCTACAATGGTGCCATACTCGTGGTGGGTACTGTAATAAATTATTACTGATTGGCATTAGTATTAGTATTGGCTGATATCAAGTTGCTTCATGTTCTCTGTTGCCTTTGCTAGACTGTAGGATTATTTCAGGGCAGTGAATACCTTTTCTCCCTCTTAACCAAATGCTTTACATACAATTACTCCACAAATGCTTCCTCAGAATGTTTAAACACCACACCTATATGATGCCAAAAGCACTTAGAAAATTCCGTAATAAATCCAAAACTCATTTTGATAAATGTCAAATTGTGCAAGTACATATGCAGACCTAGAATAATGGTTGGCATCTCCACTGCTGAAGTTTTGGTCATCCCATCAACTGAAAGACTGAAAAGACTTTCAACTGAAAGACTAGAGATACGAAAGGATCCTTAGTCTTCTATATCATTAGTGGAAAAGCACTAGGTTAGAACCAAGGGCCCTACATTCTGCTCCTAGATCCACCTCAGACAATGCGACCTTCTGCAAGCCACTTAACCTCACGTGCATCTGCCACTGGAGGGATAATTAACCATTCTTCAAAAGAAAGATGCTCTAAATAAAGGGCATTATCTTTCATATTGAGCTCATTTCTTGAGGGCAGAGTAAGTCTAATCTTTGAAAACAACTTTTAAACATTTTCTTTTCCAGTTCAAATATGATGCTGCTGATGATGATTATAAATGCTGGTAAAGCTGCTAATAAATAATATATCTCATTAGTGTGGTGAGCTGGGCTTTTCAGTACTTGAACATACATTATCATAATAATCATCACAAAACCCTGTGAACAGACAGCAATGAGTTGCCTGGTTCCTTCCCTTCTGTGCGCCTATGGCATTCCAAATCCAAGTCCACTACCCAAGGGGTATCTGTCTCATCACGTGTCTGACATGGCAACCAAAGGAGAACACTGGAAGGTGGAAAAGCAGGCATGCTACCTTCATATACTTCCGACTCAAAAGGTTAGACCAGCTCTGCAACTACAGCAGCTCTCAGTAATCTATTTAGACTTAGACATTCATTTATCAACACTGCTCTTGAACTTTTATCATCTCTAAGCGGCTTGACTACTACGAGTCTTCCAATATTTTCCACTTTGAGGGCTTGAAATCTGTAATAGAGATAAATCAGGAAAATGTATTACCTCTTGAAGTATCAGAACACCAGAAGTTTTCATGTTTAAAAGACAACACTGTTTGCTGCGCACATTTTCCTATATCTCCCTTTCCCTTCAAAATGGAGATTAAATTTTAAATCCTATTAAACTAAACAGTATTGTATTTAAGTATATACTGGGTCAATCATATTTAAAAATTGGCATTTTCCTCACATTCAATGTAATGCCATCTTTGAATAAGTAATAAGCCAAGCATTTACCACAAACTTTCTTGTCTGCCAGAAAACTAGTGCTACTTCTAAATGGTCTACTCACCATTTAAAAGATACGTGTTCAGAAAATAGCATCCCAGCTGGGATTAAGGCAGTATAAAGGAAAGATGCAATTTTCCCTAAGATTCCTGGTTCATATATAAATGGCAAAGCTCCAAAAGTTTTAACCAGTTAGGCCTTAAATCTACTAAAAGAGTCAATAATAACTATACCTACTATGTGGCTTGAATTGTGCTTAGCACTTTATATGCATTATTTCATTTAATCCTTAAAACCAACAGACGAGGTTGTTTACAGAGGGGGCAACAAGGCTCAGAGACGTGAAGGGAGTTGCCCAAAATTACACTGCCAACAAGAGGCAGAGTTGGGATTTGAACCCAAGCCTGAGATTCCAGGGCCGAAGATCTTAGCCACTGAACTCTATACAGCCTTCCCACTGAGAAACATACAAGAGTGGAACAGAAAACTTTGTTGAAATGAAGCATTCTTTAGAAATAAGTGGGACCACGAAGCAAAACTCTACAACTGTCTTATCCCTTTTTACTGAATAGACTATAAAAGCATGTCACACATAGAATATAAAAACCATTCCTTAATCACCCCTCTATACCCATGTCCCTATGATCTTCGGGCAGTAAAACGTTACAACAAGGTCAGGCCCTGGGAACTGTGTCTGGAGTGGGACAGCAATAATAAAGGTGGGACGGCAATAATAAAAACCAGTTGAAAGATTTCGTGTTTGACTTACTCCATTTACTTACACCCCCTTTCTTCACTTGCCTTTCTCTTCATCTTTCTCATTTGGAGGAAAGCAATTCACTGCTTTGCAACAGGCATACCTCTGATGTGCTGCTTGCCCCTTTTCAAAACCACCTCAAACTCTAGAAAGCTTTTATCAACCTCCGAGCACATGAGGCTTGATAACTTTCCTCTACTATTAAATATTTCAGTAGCCAGCAACTGACAAAGCAGCTTGTATAGTGAATGCGTTATAAACGAAAGCAGCTTCAAAGTTAGCAAAAGTTAACTTCAGTCAGTGACACAAGCAAGTGTGCATAGAATGGGGCAAAGCTTTGACCCCATCGATTGTGCTGCTTTAAGTTCATGGTCATTATGTTCTAACAACCTCTCTTCTGAAGACAGCAGTCCCTTGGCAGGCCCTTCACTGTCAGTCTTAGCTACCACCCCGCAACATGAAGACCTCAGCCAGCACGCAACACATTTTAAGATTCAGATCATTATCAAACAACCAGAGTGCTCTCTTGAACTAAAAGAAATTATGCAACATAGGGGTGGAAAATGGATGTCTATTGCCTTTGCTGTAGGCCATTAGGGGTTTTAAGGCTATGAAAATATATGAGTATTTGACTAAAGGAACAGACTCAAACAGCACAGTGTGGCCTGAGTGTTTTTCAAAGGGTCACCCCAGGGTTACCACAGCTGCCCTTGCAGGCAGACTTTCTCTGAAGTACTGGGTTTTACCTCACATTTTCATTATGAATACTGTATTCTAAAGCACAATGTATTTGAATTTAAATATTGTTAATTATTTAAAATTAGCTACCACTGAATGTTCTTCTCAATGTTTGCGTAAAATAAATGCTTCAAGAAAACACAAGCTGCTTTATTTTGTAACTCCTAATACACATTATCATGTCACCACCCTGCTCATCCAGTATACCCAGTGTGCTCCAGTTTGAGAGAAAGAGCACTGGACAGAGATTCTATTTGTTTGAACTAGTGCAATGCCAGGAATATAATAGGTACTTCATAAGTATTTGTGGAACGAATTGGCAGAATGGCTTCAAGGACTAGTTTTCAACTTCAAGAACATTCCAGAAAAACCTTTTGAGACACATAATTACAAAAGAAAACCACAAAAGAAAAAGGACAAAGAAAATATACCAATTATGATTTACAAATATTGATAAGGGAGAACAATAAAAACCATACTTTGCTTAGCTTAGTTGGAAGGAAAAGGCTGCCAGGATGTCATATAGAGATAATATTGCAGGGGGTAGGGGGAGGTTAGGGTGATTAAAAACCAATTCCATTTAGCGAACACTAAGACGAGTTTTCAACTGACTCTTGTGCTTTCCTTTGTACATTTTTAATATTAATGATTTCAAACTTACAGAGGAAAATAAGGAATTGTAATGGATACCCGTGTTCCTGTGTACCCAATGCATGATGCTGAAACTACTGAAGTCCAGGAACCATGCCTCATTTGTTTTATACCTTTCTCTGGTTTTTAATACAGATTTCTATATACATGAGGAGTTCAAGAAATGTTTAACAACTGCCAAGAATAAGTGTCTAATCATATTAAATTCTTAACTGCATCCTCTCCGCGAGCCCCTCCCCCAAAAAGACTTGCCCTAAAAAAAGTATGCTTTGTTTTAAATAACAAAAGAAAAACAAAAAATAAATACTTTTACTGGTCCTAGATGAAAGAGTATTGAAAGACTGGGGTCTTGGCTCATTTCAATCATGTGACCCGGCCGTATCTGTTTTCCTATGATAAAATGAGGCTCATACGGCCGGCCCTCTATCCAGAGTTGTTGCATGAATAAATCAGCATGTATTTACATGGTAACCATTACAAGTGAGGTACTGGGAAGGACAATATAGCATATTTACCTCCCTAATCACTACCAACAGCAACGACTTACTATGTGCAAGGCCCTGATTTAAGCACTTTTATGTAAGGTATACAATCCCTTATCTGAAAACCTTGGTGCCAGACATGTTTCCAAACCCAAAAACGTCCAGACTTTTAGGTAGGCAGTAACCTGCATGTACTATACATTATGTAATACCCCAGTATGGTCTGAGGCACTGCCCCATAAACACATTACTAATTTTACAACAAAACCAAATAAATATTAACATTAAGTAGAATAAAGGCTATAAAATACATTCCCATCAGTTCAAGTCAAATTTTGTCAGCATCTGAGTTTTGGCACCTAACTTACCAAATAAAAGTTTTATCACACCTTTTTAAATTAAAAATTGCAAACAACAAATTTTAGATGTACCTAACTCATTCAGTCCTTCTAAGTACTCTAAGATCGAAGTTCTCTTATTCCTATTTTACAGATGAAAACTATGAGGTACAGAGAGATTTACTAACTCACCCAGTATACCCCAGCTAGTAAGTCTCCTGGCCCGAACTGCAACCCAGGCAGCCTAGCTCCACTACTGTGCTCTTAACAACTATGCTCCATGACTTCTCTCAGAAACTGCTTGATGACACCAGACAAGCATGTGAAAAGTAAAACAGTACTAAACAGTTTAAGTATCCAAAACAATAGGGGAAACAGCACAAGGCAGCATTTATTCGTTATTCAACAACTATTTATAGAGGACATACCATGTGCCAGGTGCTCAGGAGACAACGACGAGCGAACCAGACAAGGTCCAGGTTGCCTTCATGCAGCCAGAGACCGGTGGGGAAATGGCCCGGCATCAAATAAACATAATTATGACATGCATGGCAAGTTTCTGTGACTGCTGTTCACATCCAGAGGAGGAGATCAGGGCAGTGGGGGGCGGTGTAATAGGACATAAGATTCGAACTGCTCCTTGAGTAGTACTGGGATTTGCAAGGACAAAAAGAAAAACGGAGGGCTTTTGAAACAGATGATGGCATGGCATCCATTCAAAAAGCCGTTACTGTGCGCCTACTCTACGCCAAGAATAATGCTAAGCACAAAAGTTCCAAACTAGGTAAAAATCCATTTAAACCAACAGAGGATTTGTGTAAGAGAATAAGGACAAGTGGGATAGTAGGCCTGGGTCACATCATGGAGAACCCTTGAGTGTTAGGTTGAGGAGCTGGGATTAGACCCTGCGGGAGTCACTGAAGGTTATTTTGCAGGTTTCTGCCTCACGATATTAGGATTTATCCCTATGGAATGTCAGTGACTATCTGCATTCCTATTTGGGGCCAATTAGACCTCAAAGCTGGATTGCTTTCAAGCAAGGGCTCAGGGCAACAAAGTAAGTGCCAAGTCTAAATTCATTTAATCCTCAAGGAATAGAGAAAACTCTAATCTCTCAAAAAATAAAGGTATGGCAATTTGAAAATGTTGGAGAAGGCAATGACCAACTCTTCTTTTTTTTTTTTCAATTTTTCAATTTATTTATTTATTTATTTATTTTGGGCTGCGTTGTGTCTTCATCGCTGCGCACGGTCTTTCCCTAGTTGCGGCGAGCGGGGGCTACTCTTCGCTGCAGTGCGCGGGCTTCTCATTGCGGTGGCTTCTCTTGTTGCGGAGCACGGGCTCTAGGCGTGCAGGCTTCAGTAGTTGTGGCACATAGGCTTCAGTAGTCGTGGCTCGCGGGCTCTAGAGCGCAGGCTCAGTAGTTGTGGTGCACGGGCTTAGTTGCTCTGCGGCATGTGGGATCTTCCCGGACCAAGGCTCGAACCCGTGTACCTGGCATTGGCAGGCAGATTCTTAACCACTGCGCCACCAGGGAAGTCCCCCAACTCCTCTTAAAATCCCAAAGGCCGTTTCTAAAACCTAAGTTATTCCTTCATAAGCAAATGAGATTTCCAACCTTCCAAAGTACATTTCTATGAGAAAATAAAACATCATTCTTTGAAAAACAAATTCTTAAGTTGAACGATGATCTGATCTTTAATGAGGCTGGTGACAACTTACCTCAGGGCACAGGTGACAATGTGACAGTGGAAACTCAACTGCTTTTTAACATACCTCAGAGTTCCCACTCCCCTATCCCCTTACCTAAGCGGAGTGGAAGAAGTGAATTACATATTTATTCAGCATACATATCAAAGATTTTCATTCTCAGGTCTTAATGTAAACAACTGAGTAGCGAGGTATTCTATTTGTCCTCTGCAAAACAAATTCTCTTTACGCCCACTAATTTTTTTCTCAGTCATTGACCTTCCACAGAGAAGTAGGTAACAAAGACTCTTCAATGGCTTCCCGCTGTTCTGAGAACCAAACTCAAATTATTTCTCAGAATCTCCAGGCCCTGCATCACCTATTATCTGCCTCTTTCCAGGCTCCTTAACTCCTTTAACCACACCCCCACATAGCTCACTAGGCTCCATCCACGCTGGCTTGTTTTCTGTTCCTCAAACATCTCAAGTTTGTTTTTCTGCCTCAAGGCCTTGACTCTTACTCTTCTCTCGGCTCTTGACAAGTTAAGCTGACAAGGTAAGCTCAATCTCTCTTCTTTCACGTCTCTGTTCAAAGGTCACCTTTGCTGGGAGGGCTTTCCAAAGCACCCTTACTAAACAGGCCGGTCCCAGTTCTCCATCTCACAGTATTTCCATCACTGTTGTCACTACCATCTATAAGGATCGTCTTCATTTGTTTCCTTGTTTATTGTCTATATCCTTCGGTGGAATATAACCTCTGTGAGACTCTAGAAGAACAAGGATCATGCCTCTTAAGGTTTATCATTGTGCGTACACAGGGCCTGGCAAATAGGAGGTGCTCAACTGATTTCATAAAATAAATTACTAAATGAATGAAGAATATATTTAAAGGCTGATTGCTATGAATGTCAGTAACTTGAGAAAGCCTTTTTGTTCTAATTTTGAGATGTTTCTCTACAGCTGTTCATTTTTCAAAATTCTTTCTACATTTTCTGAAATCTGGTGACACCTGACAAATTGTTGTGCTAGTTCATGGCAATAAAAATATATCACTCAACCAATGGATTTAAGAAAAAATACTTTGAGGAGGTGGTAGTAGTTTATTAAAAATCAATAAAATCAAACAATTTGAAAATTGGTTAGTCTCGTTCCACTAATGTAAGTCAAATTACATGAAGAAAAGTAATTTAAAATGTAAAGAAATGAAAAAGAAGAGAATTCGACAGCAAACTGCAATTATGTTTACTAACATCAGAAATATCCAGTTTGATAACTTCTAGGTGTACTAGGTGGATTATTAAGTACATTTTGAGTAACATTCTAAGATTCAGAGCAAAATGCTTAAGATAAACTCATATCCACCTTTATCTTTTTTTCTGGCAAACATAAGTAGTTCATACTAGGGCAATGTTACCTTAGACTTGGTATCAGTAATAATTACACAAGGAAAAAAAATGGCATAGTAACATAAACTCTTTTCTTTGAAACAGTTGGCAAGTTTGTATATCTTTCCAGAAAGGGTTGGCAAGAAAATTACAGATTTACAAGGGTGGGCCTATTGGTATAAATCCCCTCTCCCTACTATATCCCATTTTTTAAAAGAACTAAAGTGAAGTCAGAAATTTACCAAATGAGTGAGGGAAACTACAAATCACCTGTAAGCCATATAAGCCATATAACTAAACTGATGATCAACAGACTTCAATATTCTTGTGAAAACCACTTTCCTGAGAACATCACCTTAAACTCGATACCGTCATACCACCCTTTTTTAAAGTGTGCTTATAAAAATGGCAGATTAAAAGCCTTGGGAATTTGAGGCTCTTATTTATCTATTTTAAAAACACATCATTTGATGTTGCAGCAGAAACTACATGCTTCGTCTCACTGCCAAAAAAGTGCTCCCAGGACAGTGAAATTTAGTGCTCATCTTCATTCACAACTTGGTTTCTTCTGAGATGATTGCCAATTAGTACACAGTATGTCAATGGCAACACCTGGTCACACATCAAGCAAACAATTCTATCACTGTTAAGTATAAGGATGTTAATAAAAACTTGCAGATAAGGGAGCTAATATTTTTAAACGTAAAATGATGTCATAACTGCTTAATGGATTATTTCATTTTTCTCAGTTTTCAAACTTGAACACTGGATATAGCCCATTTCCAAGAACACAGCCACCAAGGTCAGCATGTGCTAGTTCACTGTATCTGCCTCCACTTTCAGCTTCTTCATTCAATTTTCTTCACGCACTAATTAGCGCATGGAAGTGAGTAAACGAACCTCAGTATGGGAGCTAACAGGGCAACTGCATGGGGAGAAGGCGATATTGCTGGTGCTGTGTGAAATCAGCTTCAGCGCACTAATCCCCAATCCACAGAAAAGTCGTCTCTTTGACATAGTTTTTAAATTCTGCTTCTTGAAGGTATATACAAATATGAGATCTGAAGTAAGAAACTGGCTTCTTTAAAAGAAAAAACAAAAACAAAAACGAAGGCAGGGGCCCTCCCAACAGAGACAGCTTTAAACTCCAGAGTCTGTCAGTTCCCATTCAGTGTGCTTAGTAACCAGCCTATGCTAACTTGAGTGACTTTAGCCCAAACCACTAGTCCTCTGACTACATTAAAACGATGAACACCCCAGTCTGCAGGAGAAACGGAGCCAGGCATCAAAGTCCCTCCCACTCTCTCTCTCTCTCTCTCTCTCTCCCCGGCCTGCTTGGCAGCGTGGGAAGAATCAGATTCAGGACCATGTGCTAGGATTAAACACAAACATACATACATACATTCTAAGTGGTTGTGGTTCTTGAACTAAGTTACTGAAAACTAGAAAGAAACTTTCAAGTTCCTCAGCTGGTATTTGCTAGAGGATCATTCCCATCACTTGCAGTACACCGTAATAGACTGTAAGCTTCCAAGAAAATCATTAGACAACTGTGATTAATCCAAAGAAGCCAAGACTTTTAGAGATGAAGACGTTCAAAGCAGAGTTAGAAGCTTCGAGGAGGAGAGCAGTGTGCTCCTGACTCGGGAGCCAGCAGCGGAGCCTACCAAGTTGGAAGACTCTAGAGGAGGGACGGTTGGGAGGCACAAAGCAGAAAGTGTTAGAAGGCAAGAGACAGTGGGGCCCGAGGCGGGCAGAGGGACCCCAGACCGTCAAGGGCAGCGACAGCCCGGAGGAGAAGACCTTAGAGGGATAACAAAGAAGCAAAGGAAAGCTAGGTACCGTGGTCCTCAAAGAACCCAGGCGACTGGCGGAGCCGGCGAGTCCGGGAGGTAGGGATGAGAAGGTGCAGGGATGAGGGCGCACAGCGGCAAGCGAGAGAAAATGGGTTGGGGGGTGAGGGGACGTGCAAAGAGCGAAGGTAGTCCCCCGTCCCTCTGCCCCTGGTGCGGACCGCAACTCCTTACCGCGCGCCGCCTGGCCCCGCCGGGTCCCAGGGGCGCGGAGGCGGCTGATGGAGCCGCTGCGACTTCAGGACCCTGCCTCACCTTGTTTGCCGCGCGTCCCGGCGTCCCGCTGCCCGTTCGCCGCCTGCTGCGCTCCGAGGGCCAAAGAGCTAGTCGCGCGGCGCAGCCGGCGCTCTGTCCGGCTGTGAGGCACCGGCCCCCAATCCTCCGCACCCCCTGCTCGCCCCGGTCACTTCGCCTCGCTCTCCCGCAGGCGGAGAGCACGGACCCTAACCCGAACGCCGCTCCACTTATTTCAAAAGCCCCCGTCCCACGCTTCCCCGGAACAGGAGCGGAGCTGCTGCGGCCGCAGCGGCAGAGCCTCCGCCTGACCTCACCGGGGGGCGGGGGGGCGGGAGCCCAGTTGAGGAGGGGAGGGGAGGGAGCGCGCGGGCGGGGGAAACATGGCGGCGGGGGCGGCCCCGGCGGCGCCTGCGCGGGAGGCGGGGGAGCTGGGGCTAGGACCGTGTGTAGGGTCCGAGCACAACTCCGCTGCAGCCGAGGCGTGGCGAGGAGGAGCCCGGAGGCGGGGTGACCGCCCAGTGGCCCTCACGCCTCCGAAACCGGGACGCTCGGCTTTGAGCACACTTGGCTTCTAGTGCCCAGGGGGCAGAAAAGGTGAAAACTGTCAAGTATCCAGGGACACAGTGCGCCCGCCAAGAGGAGGCCCCCCGGTGCTCCTGCCTGCAGTTGTCGCGGCCCCTCTTAGTCACAGGGGGCCCGGGCACAAGGTGTGCCCTCAAGCCGCTTCCCCTCGGCGGGGCGCGCACCTCGAAGTCAGCCTGACCCAGGCTGTCACACAACTGTTCATCACTCTTCGGATGCGACGAGCGCTTCATCTCTGCCCTCCCTACGGGAGGTACACACGATTAAGAAAGAGGAAGAATAAAATAACAAATACGGCACTTCAGCACTTTACCGAGCGTCTGCTTAGAACCCAGCGCTGAATTATTCACTCACTTAACTCTCACAGCTACTCCACAAGGTCCCCAGTAGTATTATCTCCATTTCACAAGTGACAAAACTGAGGCGTAAAGGTCAAACTAGTTGCCCAAGGTTACACAGTTGGTAAGGGGCAGAGCAGGACCCAGGATCCCAAGCAGTGTGATTCCAGCGCCCAAGCTCTTAACCGCTGTGCAACGCTGCTTCCAAACTGGTGGAACTGCTATTCTGAGTCAGAATCTTGACTCTTTCCTCCCGGTTCTGTCAGCTAAGCCCCCAACAAAAACCCCAGTCAAGCCTGTTTTTCCCCTTTGCAGGTCTTCTATTCATTCTTTGCCTTCTTGACGGTTACAGCCTGGGGCCACCTTTTTACACCTCTTCCTTTGCCTTTTCTACTTATAATTCCAGACTTCTCCTAGGAAAATTAATGGGAGCGTGCTGTTAGCAACCAGTTTACTCACTGGGTTTTTTTTGTTTGCTTTTTGTTTTTTGTTCTTTTTTAAGGAAGTGATGGGGTGAGTGTGGGGACTGTAGTTCTTTATATTTCCTAATATTTCTCCCTTTGCCTACCAGTAAACTGATCAGGCATCTGAGATCTCAACATTGTTGACTTGGTATTTCAAATTTCATACACTGAAATTCTAGTAGTGCATTTTAAGTAACTTTGAAATTAATCAGTTACTCAAAAACTTGCAAGAACTAAAGCTATCACCACATTGTTGGGCTTTATCAAACTGGTAAAAAGGTAAGAAAGAACTCCAAGTGCACATGTAATTTACATTATTATCTTTTACCTGTCAGTGGATTCAACACGATTCATCTTTGTTAACAGGCGTGCATTCATTGGCTTCTCCACTATGCTTATTCAATAATTATCATCATATACCTGTGTTACACACAAAATGCCTATTAGGTGGAAAGCACCTGTTACAGGAGTTTACAGTCTCATTGAGGAGATGTGTTTAAAGCAATTGATTTCAGCATGTATGAAAAATCTAGCACGTTAAGTTAAAAATAAATAAATACAACTGTGTTGATATACATTCCAAGTCATTGCTTCATCCCTGCCATAAAAAGGTTCAAGTTGGGTAGTTTTACAGTAAGTTCTCAAACAGAAATAACAGGAAAATGGGATAATCAGATGTGGCCTTAGCAGCCCCAATTCACACTATTCACCCTTCTGATACGCAGCAAGGATGGGGGCGGTTATAGAATCTGCATCTGAACAACGGGATAGGAATAAGATATATTACAAATAGACTTATTCGGTAGGAATTAGTTGCTATTTGGGTTAGGATGCTTTGAAAAGTTAATCTAGTGGACAGAGCACTCTGACTGGGAGTCAGAAGACACTTATGAGCTATGTCACATTAAGTTAACCCCATCACCTCTCCTGAGTGTGTTCTTCCTGAATTTAGAGTGGGGTAATAATGATATTGGCCTGATCTGTGTCACAGCATTGTTCTAGGTTTCAAAACAAAAAACATCATGTGAAACTACCTTGTAAACTTGTAAAAAATATATATAAATGTAATGCAATGTTTTCATTAACATCAGACTGATTGGCCACTAGAAGCTAGGGATTTAATCATGAAGGATGTTACAAGTTAACCTGTAGCCCAAAATGTGAAGAATTAGAAAAAGCATTTGGAATACAATAGTACAATAAAAATCTAAAGAATGGGGAGATGTAACAGAGGTTCAAGGAATAAGAAAACAAGTCAAAACAAAATATTAGTGGTGAAGAGAATACAGAAAATGATGACGGCTATTATGGGCTGAATTGTACCCCCCCCTCAAAATTCATATGTTGAAATCTTAACCCCTAGTATCTCAGAATGTAATGTTATTTGGAGATACATTATTTAAACAGGTAATTAAATTAAAATGAGGTCTTTAGAGTTGGCCCTAATCACACATGACTGTTGTCCTCATAAGAAGAGGAGATTCGGACACACATGGGCATACACACTACCATGTAAGGACATAGTGGGAAGGCGGCCATCTGCAAGCCAAGGAAAGAGGCCTCAGAGGAAACCAAACCTGCTGACACCTCGATCTCGGACATATAGCCTCTGTGAGAGCTGTGAGAAAATAAATTTCTGTTTACTGTTTATTGTTGTTTAAGCCATCCGGTCCATGGTACTTTGTTGTGACTGCTCTAGCAAACTAATGTAACGGTAAAAAATTTAAATGCCAGCTGGATATCCTCCGTATTAGTTACTGTTAATTGCTGCCTAACAAACTGCCACAAACCTGGTACTGGCCTAAAACTACACACATGTATTACCTCAGTTTCTGGGGGTCAGGAGTCCAGGCATAGCTGAGCTGGGTGCGATGCTCAGAGTCTCACAAAGCGACAGTCAAGTTGTCGGCCGGGCTGCGTTCACATGTGGAGCTCAGAGTCTTCTTTCAAGCTCATTCAGGTGGTTGTGGATTCAATTCCTCAGGGTTGTAGGACTGACACCCTGGGCATCTAGAGACTGCCCCCCTCCATAGTCAGCTTACAACAGGGCTGTTCATTTCATCATGGTCAGCAGGAGAACTCTCTCCTCCAGAAGGGACTTTAATTACATCTTCAGAATCTCTTCACTGTTGTCATGTAAAGTAACCTAATCATCAGACTGGTCACCAAGCATATCCACAGGTCTCGACTACACTTAAAGGAGAAGGGAATGCACAGGGCGTGTACACTGGAGGGCAAGAATCTTGGAGGTCATCTTAGAATTCTGTCCACCATGTCCCCCAACAGTTTGACAAGACCAATTTAATTATATGTTTATAGAAATTCAACAAGACAGAGATCACGCAGGCAGATGTGGACACGCATGTACACATGTACACACACCAAAAAGCACCCAGCCACAGCTGAGGCCTAGTCCCTCAGGAAGCATCTGCCAGCCTGCTGTGTGCCTAATAGATATGAAACCAAAGGGTTTCGATTGCATTAACTCTGATTAAAGAACAAATTGAAAAGTACTAGGACACCTTTTTTGACCTCTCTGCTCAATTTGCATTTCTTTCAAACACTCAGCTGGTCCATTATTGAATGGAACCGGTAATTACAGAGAGCCCACAGAGGGTCTGCTTAGCCCCTTACTCACTCCATAGAGTGAAATAAGGAACAGAATAAGGAGAAAGGTTTCTATTCCCCTGTGGCTCACAAAATAGTCTAGACAAGTCGCCAAAACATATATATATGGTGGGGTGGGGTGTGTGTTTAAATACAGAAATAAACACACACTTTCTAAGTGAAGAGAAACCAGCATGTTCTATCCTCTTAGTCAGATAAGTGAACTCTTAATTGGGCTTCAAGGAGAGGTCAAGATTGAGCTTGAAGCCAGGAAAGGATCTAAAGGATCTGTACAGATTTTCTTAACATCAAGGATGAAACTAGCCATAAACTACACTAACCAGATATTGTGTGCAGGACTCTGGGAAGATTCTAACCCTGCCCTCTTCTGTCAAAATTTCAGAGCTGACTTCTCAACACAGCTCCTATGCACTTCATTCTTACAGGAGCTCAAATTTGGAGGGTTAGAAATCAAAAATGTCCTGGGTACTCTGGAATCAAAGCGTTCTAAAAACAGAACTATAGGATGAGTGCAAAGGATACCACTGAGGGGTTTTAAGCGTAAGAGTGATAAGAGGCAATGTATGTTTGAGAGTCACCATGACTTCTCTGAGTTGGACAGGGGCAAAGGCAAAAGCAGGGAGACTGGTAAGAAGGGTGCAGTAGGCAGACAAGTGATGATGCAGCCTAGAATAGGGTGGTGGCAGTAGAGACAGAAAAAAAGGCAGATGGAACAGAGATATATTCAAGAGGATGACCCAGCAACTAGGAAGACCCATTCAACTAGATGAAAGATGATGTCATTTATTATCCTGGGAAAGACGGAAGCATCTAGGTTTTGGAGGAGGGTTTTTTTCTGGCGGTGAGGGGGGGTGGATCGCATTGCATAAAGAGTTCCATTTGAGACATGTTACCTTTGTCAGTGAGCTATTCAAGAGGAGAGATCAAGCAGGCAGGAATGCATGCATCAAAGGCTCAGAATAGATTCTCTGTGATGGAGAGGCTTCACTGGCAGGCTTCTATAGGAAATGGTACACAACTGTTGTCTGTCTCCCCACCAACTTGCTAAAACATGATATACATAACAACCTGGCTGTATCTCAAAATAATTATTCTAAGTGAAAGATGCCACACAAAAAGGGGTGCATACCTTATGATTCAATTTATATAAAATTCTAGAAAATGAAAATGAATCTATAGCAATAGAAAGCAGATCAGTGATTGCCTGGGGATGAGAACCTCAACTGTCCATTCATTCAACAAATATTTATTGAATGTTTCCCATATGCAAGGCCATGCTACACTCTATGAGAGACACAAAGAAATATAAGATCTGGTCTCAAAATTTATAAAATCATCTTGAGGAGATATGTCAAAGCTCAGGTAACCACTATACCAAGCACGTGTGATATGTCATATGTGTGATACAAGCAATGGGAATTCATATAATCACTCTTTGTCATATCAGTAAATTGGAAATAAAGTCCCGACATCAGAAATTTGGTTAAATATATTATATGAGTATATAATTGAATACTCCACACTCTTTCAAAAACAATACATGATTTCATGTGTTGAAATGGAAAGATGTTTATGATAGGCTACAAAATGGTATTATGATTCTCCCCCCACAGTAAACACATATATATGCATACAGAGAAATAATTAGGAAACTATACAATAAGATAGTAACAGTGATTATCCTTTCATGTATAAGATTATGGGGGTTATTATATTCTTTTCCTTGTATGTACTTTCTGACTTTTCTGTACTGAGACTGGAAGAATAAAATAATGTAATTTTTTCTAATAAAGAGGAAAGGCTTTAGAGAAATTCTGATGCAGAGTCATGTTTTAGCCAAGTCATTTTTAAAATTTTTTTATTGAGGTTGAATTGACACATAACATTATATTAGTTTCAAGTATACAACATAAAATGAGTTGATATTTGCATACATTGGGAAATGGTCACCGCAATAAGTCTAGTTAACATCAGTCACCATACATAGCTACAAAATTTTTTTTTCTTTTTTTTTCTTGTGATGAGGACTTTTAAGATCTACTCTCTTAGCAATTTTCAAATATGCAGTACAATATTATTAACTATAGTCACCATGCTGTGCATTACATCCCCACAACTTATTTCGTTTATAACTCAAAGTTTGTACCTTTTGACCCCCTTCACCCACTTTGCCCCCCCACCCCCCTCCAGGCATGTCATTTCTAGATGGGACTCTATACACTAGAGATACAGAACTAAAGCAGGTAGTTAGAATACATTTCTAGAGAGATGGTAGTTAAAACAATGGAAACAATTAAGAAAACTCAGGGGAGCTTAGACTCACGGAAGACTTAGTTACCAGAGGAGACACCAAAAGAATGGGGAGAAAAAGAGATCGCCTCCAAGTGAGAAACAAGAAAACATCAGAACCAATGGAGAGATAGCTGTGCTAAACATAAGACAGTGAGGGGCACTTACTCTCACGGAGAGCATGGTAACACTCTCCAAGTAGAAGTTTCCAGAGCAAGTGTAGAATTTTAAAACTTACGATGCCTTTTAAAAAATTTACCACAATATTACCATATAAAAATAGTGTCATCTTTCTCAAATGCAAATCTAAATATGTCACTTAGTTTCAAACTGCTTCTTCTTTGCACATTAGAACTCACAGAAATCAGGAGACTGGGGCTGGAAAGGAACGCAAAGACCATTTTTTTGTCTTGGCACTTGATTTCACTGATGAGAAAATTGAGGCCCAGAGAATTAAACTGATTTGCCCAGGGTCACACAACCAGTGACTTAAATATAGTTAACATTTTTCAGCTGTTTGTGCTAAAGGGGAATGCAGGAGGCTTGGTAAATGAATCCTTAGATATTCCACTAATCTCACTTTGTCAACAGTTTCAAGGTCCTCCTTTCACAACCTTTTCCTTTCCTGTAACTCTGGCTGGCCTACTCTATCCCCCTTCTTTCCGCCTTCCCCTTTCCTTTCTCCTAAACCTGTCTCTTTTGCAGTAACTGCTTCACTTTGCCAGGACTTTGCCCATATGATCATCATAATAAGAATGCCCCCTCCTTGCCATTCTAGCAAATAGCTTCTCCTTTTACCAGACTCAGCTCAAGTGTCACTTTCCCTAAGAAGCATTTTCTGTCCACCCAGGCGGTAATGCACACACCTCAGTGCAGTGGTGAAGAGCAAAGTTTGTCCGGGTTTGAATTCAAGTTCTGCCACTCACTGTGACCTTAGGCAAATTACTGAATCTCTTTTTGCCCACTTGTAGTATTTTGTAACATGAGGATCCTAATAATTCCTTATCTATTGGATTTTCCTGAAGGCTTAATAAGTTACTATACATGAAAGCACTTAGAACCGTGCTTGGTACACAGGAAACTCTACAGAACTCTTAGGTACTATCATTATCTTGAACCCATTCCTCTCACCAGAGCACCTGAAATACTCTCTGGTATTTTGTACATGCCTGCCTCTCTCTACTAGACTATAAGCAGTTAAGGGATACATAACATAATTAGATGTGAAATATGATGTCAAAACTACTTTTGAAAGGACTTCCATGTCACTTCTTCCAGGCTGGCAGGTGAGCTCCCCTAAATACTATGTAACTTGGGCAAGTCTTTTACATTCACTGACTCTTCTCCAATCTATAAATGGGAGAGTAACACTCACTATTCAACACGTCACAAATTGTGATGAATAGTGAATTAATGTTACTAAGGTACTTCAAGATGAAAAGCACTACAGAACGGCACAGTGTTTTTAACAGGGTTTGTCTTCTTTATTCTTGGAGATAGCAAATGTGACTATAGCAACTTTGTTTACAGGGAGGCTCAGCTTCTATTTTTTCAGGTTGACTTTCTTCTGATGTAACATTATATGTCCTTCTGGAGGGCTTGCCTAGAGATTTCAACGGCAATGTAAGTAGCAGGAACTCCTTGGGAACAATGGTCCCTGTTTCGTAAACATGATATTGTTAGGGGTCTCTGCCTCTTATCATTAGGTGGGACCTGAACAGCATCTGATCAAGTTTCTTTCTCCAATCCTTCATCCCAACAAAGTCTCCATCACATCCGCAGTTGTTGATCTGTTTCAGTAACTGATTCTATCCAAAAGCCAAACCTTCCCTAATCAGCAGTGCTGACTCCTCGTGCCCACTAACAGCCACAGCACGACTTCAGACTAGCCTCAGCCGCTGCTAACACCCACAAAACAAAGAACTCTAGAGCAGCACCTGCCAACAGAAATATAATGTGAGCCACAAACGTTACCCACATATGCAATTTTAAATTATCAAATAGCCACATTTTAAAAAGTAAAAAAAAGTGAAATCAATTGAATAATATATTTTATCTAATTCAATAAAGCCAAAATATTTTCAACATGTAATCATTACAAAGAAGAATCAATGAGATATTTTATATTACTCTTTTTTTGTACTAAGTCTTTGAAATCCAGTGTGTATTTTACACTTCAACACATCTTAATTTGGACTGGCCACATTCCAAGTGCTCAGTAGCCACATGTGGCTCGTGGCTACTGTACTGGACATGGTAGGTCTAGAGATCTGGTTTATTGACCTGAAGTAACCTAAAATTATAGACCTATATATACCAGAGAATGGTCTCCAGCAGCCGTCCCCTCACACAGTACCCTACGAGTGCAAGAAATGACATGGAAAGTGTAATTTTTTATTGTCTACACATTAAAGGTTTTGCTAAGTACCACTAATAAACTACAAAGGCATCATGTAGTAATATGATACAATAGCAAATACGATAGTACAGAAATATATGAAAATTCTAAAGGATTTAACTGCACATGAAAGACCAGCTATTACATTTCTGACCAATCAGATGAGAAATAGGCAGCAGGAATTACCCATTGCATTGAGTGTATCAAGTTTAGAACTGGAGACATTTTAAAAATGACAGCAATGCTTTGTCTGAATTTGTGATGATTTGGAATCACATGAATATTTTTAAGAAAAACAATGGTATTACTTTCAAGAATATAGAGAAATGCAAATTAGATTGTCAAAGAGTTGGTAGAAACCCTTGATAGACCCCCTCTATTAATCAGGAAGACAGTCAGCCAACAGTCATCCAATAATTCCTACATGCTATTTCCTTTTCTCCCAGACATCTTCTACTACTCTTCAGGTCTCTGTTTAACGTTTTTCTTCAGAAGACCTTTTCTCATATCCTAGACTAGAATGGGTGTTTCCGTAAAATTCCCAAAGCATCCCGTACTCAAATAATATCACCCCATTAATGTAAACCATTATTTGCTTTTCATGCTAGAATGTAAGCCCCGTGGAGGGATGAACTAGGTGTGTCTTGCTTGTTAGTGAACTCCAGTGTCTCAAATGAAGCCTGGCACATTGGGAGCACACAAATATTATTGATTTAAGTTATTAACTCAAGTCACTAGTAATTATGTTTTGTTATGGACTAACTATATTAGCATATGAATTGTACCTAAAAGAGTGCACCAACAGTGTTTATTCTTTTAAGTACTTTACACTCTTCTAATACAATCTTACTTATAATACTAATGTTCTTGGCAATGTTCTTATTTTTCCATAGAAAGGGCAAAATCTCAGTTTTGGTCTAAATATTCTCAGATTCTCAATCAGTGGAGTGCACATTGATGAGGCTATCCTGTACATGATTAGATTATCCTTGGAACTTCATACCAGCCACTTCATCTCGGGGATTAAAGTTTCAGAATGTGATTTATCTACCTGACATAACTGATTTTAAGGAGGTGTCTCTTTTTAATTCAGGCCCTAAGTACTTTACTGAAATACAGAGTTTGGATATAAACCCCAAATTATTTAATACATTCACAATATAGGAAATTGCATTTCAATTGAATTTTAATTTTCCTGGCATTCTTGGAAAAAATAATCTTTTTAACATCTATTTCCCTACAGTATGAAATGTGTCCAGCCAGGAGCTACTCCATTAAGCAGACACACCCGTCTTGCCCAACTCTAACACGATACTAATCATTAGCAGTGTAGCCTCAGAAATGTTACAAAGGTTCTGAACTCTTCCAAGCCTCCCACCTCACTCCTCACCCCAACCTACTCAAGGACATTTTTGCTTGCCATTCTTTGGTTTGACATACACTACTGTTTTGCTTATTACTCTTAAAGACTAGAGTTAATATTTGTTGAGTGCTATGGTGGACCAGGTACTGTGGTAAGCCCTGTAGAAACATTATCTCATTTAATCCTCACAGCAATCCTATGAGGTAAGTGCCATCAGTGTTCTCATTTCACAGAGGTGCTATCTGAAGCACACAAGGTTAAATAACTTCCATAAGGATTCACAGGTATTAAGAGGCGGAGCTGGACTTTGATCCTGAGAAGGCTGGCTCCAGAATCTAGGCTACATTATTTTGATGAAAATGTTGGTATTCTGGTGCCACCCAAGGGAGAGCTCCCCTCTGCCTTGCTCTGGCCTTCTCACTGGAAAATTTAAAAAACTATATTACTTTTACTCAAGATACTTGGGTATATATCAAATCATCATGTTATACACCTTAAACTTACAAATGTTATATGTCAATTAGATATCAATAAAGCTAAAAAAAATTTTTTTAAGATACTTTCGGGATAGATATAGTAAAAAGAATGTCTATTAGTTTTTTTTTCAATTTAAGTTGCACTCTCATTCCTCTTCCTAAATTCTACCTACCTTTTTCATGTATTTGAAAATCACAACAGACTTTTTTCCAACATGAAACAGTTTATAGAATATTTATTACCATGATCCTTGTTACAGACAGCTTTTTTTCCTCTGCTCAAACTTCATCTAAAAATTGAGCTATATGAATGGGAGGTATAAAATTTTTGAGTTGGAAAAGATCTTAGAAAGGATCCAACCTCCTCATCTTAAAGGCAAAGATCCCTGGGTCAAGACTGAATATGCCAGGTCTTTAGTTCATTAATTCATTAATTCTGCAAATATTTATTGAGTACCTACTATGTGTTCTACATGGTACAGAAGAGACAATTATTCCTTTAAGAGCTTATATACTAGGAGGGGGAATAAGATAATAAGCAAGCAAACAATTGAATAAGTAAGATAATTCCAGGTAATAAGAAGTGTTTTGAAGAAAATAAAATGAAGAAATGGGATAGTGAGTGATCTGAGATGGGAGGAGCTATTTCTGAGGGATGGTCAGGAAATACTGCTCTTAAGAAGTAAAATTTGCACTGAGCCTTGAATGAAGAGAAGAAGTCACCCAAGCAAAGATCTGAAGGAAAGTCATTCCAAAAGGAAATGGCAAGTGAAAAGCCCTGAGGTGGGAATGAATTTGATGAATTAAAGGAATAGAAAAATAGCCATTATAGCTGAAAGACAGTAAACTAGGGGCTGAGTGGTAAAGCATGATATCGTGAAAACGTGGATAAAAACAAAATCGCTGAGGGCCTGTGGTCTGTGTCAAGGAATTTTAATATTATTCTAAATGTAATAAGAAGCCATTGGAAATGTTGGAACAAGGCAGTGATATGATGTCTTAGTTTTTTACATTATAATATTAAGTGGTGCTAAAGCCTTAAATCAGAGTCCAATAGCTATAACTCATCATTAGCTCTCAGTTGTATACAGAATTGCCTGACCATGAGTTGAGTTTAATATCAATGCTTTGAGAAAATAATGGAAATTTTTAGAAATGATAGCAACTACAGTTATAGTAATGGCCCCCATTGAATTACACCTCCCTGGACCCATTGCCTTCCTATACTTCTTTAACACATTGACTCTGAGCTTGGCCTCGCACATTGACTCTGTGACTTGCTTTGACCAATGGGACATGAGCAAGATGTCACAAGCAGAGGCTTGAAAAGCACTTAGGCATTGGAACTTGCTCTCCCTTGTTGCTGGTGGAACCCAGCAACCATGTGAAGAAGTTCAGGGTAGCCTGCTGGAATGTGAGTGACACTTGGCCCAGATTCTTCCATCACCCCTGCTGACAGCCAGCCAACTGCCACCAGACGAATGAATGAACTCAACCACAAACATAGACCCTGCTGGCACCCAGCCCAGCTACAGCCAGCCCAAACTGTCACATCACAGGCTAGTGAGCAAGTCAAACATTTTAAGCCACTAAATTTTGGGGTAATTTATTGTGCAGAAATGAGTAACTGAGGCAGCTATATAAATAGAATCCCATTTTAATAAGCTTAAAGGCAACCAAAATTTGCGCATTACCATATCCAAACTACTTTTAAGTTACACTTTGTAAAATGATTCAATCAGTTTCAAGGTGCTTAAGGCAGTTTAAAATGATAAATTCACAAAATATCAATGATACAATATTTAAAAAACCATTCCAGATTTATTAATATTATAGTTACTCCTGTGCAGATATTCAAATACAGTTACTATACATAAACATCATTCCAAAGGGATACATCTTTATTAGTTTAGTGGCTATTTCTAGGGAAGGGACTTGTAAATCCACCTCATTCATGCAATTAGCTTTTTTCTTTAATTTTTGAATAACAAATAATTTTTATTTGGTTCAAAACCAAAAGAATCATAAAATGATAATCCAGTTAAAACTTCTTCCCATTTCTGTCCTATCCACCTAGTACCCCCTCCCACATGACCATTATTATTCGTTTCTTATATATCCTTCCAGAGTTCATGATTTTTTTATTCAAGAACTAAAACAGCAAAACCATATTTGTATGTGTTTTAAAGTAATAAATGGCAAAAAAAGGGGGAGGATATAATGGTATTTGTTAAAAGAGAACTCTTTCTGCACAGGATGGTTGCCATTCTCTTCGCCATCAATTTTTGCCTGGGTTTTATCAACTAAGTTAATTGAAGAAGTATTTGTGGAGTCTCCTCTCAAGCACAATTCTAGGTGCTGGCTCTATATGTAGCCCCGGTAAGAACAGCATCAATATACTATGGTGAAACCAAAAGTAGGTTTTAATGGATGACTCTAATTTCTCAATAAAACAATAATTTTTATAAATGTAGTAGCCTCTAACCAAGAAATCCAAATTTTTCTACTGAACATGTTAAAGGAAATTGAATATTTAGAAAGCAACTGATCAAAACATAAACAGCTGGAAAGAGCAAACATGAAGTCAAAGAAAAGAAAAACACAAGAAACTTGAGAAAACAGCTTTAGGAATGTCCATAGTTACTAGTTTTCAACCACCAGGAACATGTCCAACCAAAACTAAGATTTAAATGCCTTCAGGGAAAAAGGAGTTTCAACACTTAGCAGCTTCATTACTAAGAAAGTATCTGACCTAAATTCACAGGAGAACCACTCATATTTTAAGTTACCTCATAGTAATCTATTTCTCAAGCTTATAAATATATTGGTGATGTGATGGACTCGAAAGCATTTCAAAACAAAGACCACACACGGAACTTTAATATTAACTTGTACTGAGATAACAAACTAACTAACTAAAAACTAAATAATGTTATGTCCCATGAGAAGTCACAACCCACAGCTACAACACAGCATTATGCTGCATAAAAAGCCAGAAGGCAGGCTTGGTCAACCATGAGATCACCACTTGCATTTTTATGTATCCCCCTCCCAGTATTTGAAAGAACTTTCACAACTGAAATCAGTTCAAACAAATATGTCCACAACGTCCTTTAATAGCCTTCAGGGTTTAACATTTTATTCTCAAGTGAATACTTTTCCACACATCATTATGATTACAGTCAGTTTTGATGTTGAAAGCAAACAGGTCTTGAAAGCAGATGTTTTCAAAATGTAGTTAATATATAAAGTTTCTCAGGTCTGCAACTTTTTTTCTATTATCCTTATAATAGAACTAGGTGGGGGACTTCCCTGGTGGCTCAGTGGTTAAGAATCCGCCTGCCAATGCAGGGGACACAGGTTCAAGCCCTGGCCCGGGAAGATCCCACATGCCGCGGAGCAACTAAGCCCGTGCGCCACAACTACTGAGTCTGCGCTCTAGACCCCGTGAGCCACAACTACTGACCCCGCATGCCAGAACTACTGAAGCCCACGCGCCTAGAGCCCACGCTCCGCAACAAGAGAAGCCACCGCAATGAGAAGCCCACGCACCGCAATCAAGAGTAGCCCCCGCTCGCCGCAACTAGAGAAAGCCCGCACGCAGCAACAAAGACCCAATGCAGCCAAAAATAAATAAATAAATTTTTAAAAAAGAACTAGGTGGGAGGAAAGGGTAGAGATGTTATTAATGGATTAGTTTGAAAGAAAACATGACATAAGCAAATGATGCCCTTCAATGGAGTGAAATTCATGCAACTTCATATTGGACAACTGTGTTAGGGTTCTCCAGAGAGACAGAACCAATAAGATATAAATATACATATATATATACATATATACACACATACAACATATAAGTTTATATATACATATTATATATAAGATTATATATTATATATATAAATTAGATATATTATATATGTAAAAGAGAGAGAGAGAGGTTGATTGATTAAGGAATTGATTCACACAGTTGTGGAGGCGCACAGGCTAGAGACCCAAGGAAGAGTTGATGTTGAAGTTCAAGTCAATCTCCTGGCAGAATTCCTCCTTCCTGGAAGGAGGTCAAAATTTGTCCTATTAAGGCCTTCAAATGATTGGATGAGGCCCACCCACATTACTGAGAGTAACATGCTTTACTCAAAGTCTACTCATTTAAATATTAATCTCATCTCCAAAATGTCTCGTGAGCAATATCTAGATTAATACTTGACCAAATATCTGGGTATCTAGGCCTAGCCAAGACGATACATAAAACTGACTATCACAACAATGAATCCTCAACAAATATTTCTTGAGCAGTACAGATGTTCCTGGAAAACGGTCATAAAATGAATTTTTATAGATAGAAGCCCCATGAGACTTCTCAAACTAACGCTACTTTTAATCTGCAGCTCAGCCCTGCTAGTCCCTGAGGCATTCCAAAAGGGCAATAACCCAATAAACAGTCACACTCAGCCAGCAAAGGCTCGAGACCTAGAGGACTGGTAGTTGAGAGAAGTCTTGCTCTTCTTAAACCGGCAGACCAGAAGTGAAGCCTGCACATGCTCGCATTAGTTCTCCTTCTAATCCCCAGTGGGTTTGCTCAGTCTAGAAAAGTGGCCTCCTGCCTTGGATTCTTTTTTTTTTTAATGTTAAGTCAAGGTTTTTGTTTTTTATTTTTAATTTTTATTTATTTATTTGGCTGCACTGGGTCTTAGCTGCGGCACGCGGGATCTTTCATTGCGGCATGCAGGATCTTTAGTTGCATCTTGTGAACTCCCAGTTGTGGCATGTGGGATCTCATTCCCTGACCAGGGATGGAACCCGGGCCCCCTGCAATGGGAGTGCAGAGTCTTAGCCACTGGACCACCAGGGAAGTCCCCTGCCTTGGATTCTTGCTTTGTACTCCAGTTCCTCAATTTGAGGCTCAATGCCTGCCCTGACCTCAACTTACTTGACCGGAGACCAAATGTTCTCAGTACCCCATGAACTGGGGCTGCTTCAACAAACCAAGAGCAACTATCTGCCTGATTCCAAACAGCAGCACATGGATGTTCTTCAGCGCTCGGGTTTGCTGTGTCCCTCTGAACACTTAATTTGGGTTCTGAACCCAATTCCAATGTGTGTTTCTGTGTTTGTGTGGCAGTGGTGGTGGTGGTGGGGGGGTGGTTATCCCTCAAAGCAGCAAGCAATTCTCCAGACACCAGCTGGCTGTCCTACAATTCAACTCAATTCTGACACTATCCACCCAGAGATAGCATCAGATTCTGAAAGTTAAGGGCTCAGTCCCACAAAACTGCCCCCTCCCCCAACTTCAGGTTGTCACCTGTGCTTCTGACTAACCAGCTGTAGAGTGTAGGTTCCAACAACCTTCTCCTTGGGATCAGTTAATTTAATAGAGCGGCTCACAGAACTTGGGAGAAACACGTTACTAGATTTTACTAGATTACCAGTTTATGATAAAAGAATATAACTCAGGAACAGCCAGATGGAAGAGATGCACAGGGAAAGGTATGGGGAAAGGGCAAGGAGCTTCCATGCCCTCTCCAGGCTGCCACTCTCCCCAAATCTCCCATGTTTACCAACCCAGAAGCTTTCTGAACTCTGGCCTTCTAGGTTTTTCTGGATGCTTCATTACATGTGCATGAATGATTAAATCATTGGCCAATGACCACTGATTCAACCTCCAGGCCCTCTCCCCGCGTTGGACATCAAGGGGTGGGGCTGAAAGTTCCAACCCTTTAATCACATGGTTGGTTCTCCTGGCAACCTACTCCCATCCTCAGACATGGTCCAAAAGTCACTTCATTGACATAACAAAAGACACCTTTATTGCTCTCCTCCCAGAAAATTCCAAGGGTTTTAGCAGCTCTGTTCCAGAAATGGGAATGAAGACCAAATATATATTTCTTGTTAGAAATCACAATATCACAACACTATTTGGAATGCTTTCTCCCCCAGAACTCATTCCGTTTCAATTTCCATATCCTTGGGAGCCATTATACAGACTGTTAAATTCTCCTGTCCTTCCTCAGTTTCCACCGCTTCTCCACTAGCCTGTGCCTGCTTGCACAGTTTATGGCAGCAGAAGAAAAGGAAAAAAAGTAAAAGTGAATCCTATCCATTCTGCAAGATCAAATTCCTGAATATCATATTTTCAAAGAACTGAGTATATCAGATTTGAGTGTGGATTCAGCTACATCTTGTAGAACAAAAGTATGAAAAGTATGCACTATAAACAAGAATACAATCATAATATTTCTGCTAATAAGTCTCAGTTATTTTGACCCTACTGCAAAGGTACTTTCTTTGCATGAGAATCACATATTTTAAAATTATGATCTTAATAGCAAAATGAGCTAAAAAATATTTTTAAGTTTTAAGAAAAACTGATCATGAAATTATTTTTTAAATATCTGTAAAGCATATTAAACCAGGTTGTCTAAGAGCACCTCGCCTGTAAATCAAACACCTCTGAAAGATACCTTTTTTTCCCCACTGATGTATATTTTTAAAAATACTAGAAGGCAGTTTTAACATTAACTTGTATTTATGTTACTAGATACCTACCAGTCATTCCTTGCTTTGTGTGTGTGTGTGTGTGTGTGTGTATGTGTGTGTGTGTGTGTTCCCTCAGGGCAGCAAGACATGTCACATAATTTTTATTAGTTAGCACTCCCCCACCCTGGGCTACCATGATTGACTTATCCAGACAGAATTCAGATTTGAGCAAGCATTAGGAACCCACTGGGCAGGAAAATGGGATCAAGAAGGACATACTCTCACCAGAGGCAATAGGAAACTGCCGGCCCAAAATGGTGAGCTGAGCCAGAAAGGATGTCAGTCAGCCATAGACCAAATGCCAAAGGAAAACTTAGGGAAAAGGTCAAATCCTGAAGGGGTCAGAGATGGGAATGATCAAAATCAGAGTACAGAGCCAAAGGAGAGAAACAGGGAAACAAGATCAAATCAGGAATAATTAGGGGCAAGAGAAGCCACATCAATTGACTAGAATTGCCCTCTAGCTATTGGGGCTGGCTTCAGAGAGGCCCACAAAGGTGTGTTGAAAAGAAGGGCAGGTAAGTCAGCCCAATGTAAAGAGTCAGGAGTGAGGTAGATTAATTTCACAAAGTAAATTCTCAGTTAATATTAACTGAGCTAGTCAAGCAATAATTAGGTACACACAATCCTGGTGGTCAGAAAGTTAATGTGGCATATTAGCATGCACAAGAATAAAATAGACCAAAGTTTAAAGCACACCATTGGTAAGCCGTGGGACTTTTTTTTATGACAGTAAAACAAGAACTGCTTCAGAGTCTGACAGCCTAAGACCAGATTTGAAGAGGTACATGGAAGAAGGAAAGAAAGAGAAGCTCGTACTTATTGAATACCAATGCCCTTGTGTACTTTGCTTACTTCAATTGTCCAAGGGCTATGAGGTATTCACGATTTTACAGATGAGGAATCTGGAGGAAAGTTAAGTACCTTTCCTAAGGTCATGCAGTCAGAATTCAAATGCAGATCTGATTCCAGTATCCATGCTCTTTTGGAATATTCCACCCTCCACCTTATGAACCAGGTTGGGAAGGAGCACAGACTAGTCAATGGAAAATCGGAGAGAGCAGCACCCTGTCAAGAGAAGGACAAGAGGGATCTCTGGAGGAGAGAGACTGTCACTTCCTGAAAAAATACTGCAATTTAACTCTACTCCCTGTGACTTTGCTTGGTTGACTTGCAGTAGCCAAGCCATGATCCAGGTAGCAATAACTACTATTTACTGAAAATTTACTCTGTACTCACACCCTATGCTAGATACATATATTAAGCACTATCATTTCCAAAGCATTTTCATAGTCCTTGTTTCATCTGGCCAAGACAAGGACTCAGATACATGGAAGAAAGCCAGATTTCAGAAATGGGAAACAAGTTAGGGCAACAATGATAACCTCATACTGAAAACTAGATGGTTAGGCTGGAACTGCCTGGCTTCCTCCTGTCTAAAATCAGCATTGGTCCAGGGACTCAGGCGGGATTGAATCTGCAGGTGGGAGGCCAAGTAACCCCTGACTTGGAGGAAGAAAAGCAACAAGGCTATGAAATAGGCAGCACCTGATGGCGATTTCATTCAAAACTATCAGGCAGCTCTATCCGAAGAAAACAAAAACACTAATTAGAAAAGATACATGCACCCCTATGTTCATAGCAGCATTATTTACAATTGCCAAGATATGAAAGCAACCTAAGTGCCCATCAATAGATGGATGGATAAAGAATATGTGGTATATATGCAATGGAATATTACTCAGTCATATGAAACAATGAAATCTTGCCATTTGCGACAGCATGGATGGACCTAGCGGGTAATATGCTAAGTGAAATAAGTCAGACAGAGAAAGACAAATACCATATGATTTTGCTTATATGTGGAATCCAAAAAAGCAAAACAAATGAACAAACATAACAAGACAGAAACAGAATTACAGATACAGGGAACAAACAGGTGACTGCCAGAGGGGAGGGTGTGGGAGGAGGAAAGAAATAGGTGAGTGAGATTAAGAGGTACTATTGAACAGCCTCAAGGTATCGAATCCTAGCTCTGCCACATTCCAGCTGTGCCATCTTGGGCAAGTATCTTCACTTCTCTGAGCTTCAGTTTTTTTCACAGGTTAAGTGGGGATAATAACAGTAGTTACCACGTTCACATGGGGTTGTTGTGAAGATTCAATGACAGCATGTAGAAAAACCCTTTACAACAAGTGCTTAACACACAGTAAGTGCAACATAAATGACAGCTTTTAAAATTTTATCTGTATTCACATTCACCCAGCTACCGATTCATTCTCCGCACTGTAGCCAAAGTGGCATTTTCCGAAATAAATATGATCACACCCTCACCACCACCATATACAAGGACTCACAGAACTTTCTAATGGATTGCCATTGCCCTTAGGATAACATCAAAACTCCCTAACATAGACTAGAAAAAGTAGTGTGTGAACTTCTGCAGCATGAAGCCAGAACTGTTTCCCGCTATACTCTCTAGAAACTTCCTGCTACCTCACTGGCCTTCTCTTAGTCCCTTTCACTCAACCTGCTCCCTCCCACCCCAGGGCCATGTTCTACCTGCCTGGATGCTCCCATTCCTTTTTCCTAACTGCTCCCCATCCTTCAGTTCTCAGCTCAAACCTTACTTCCCCAAAGAACATTCTCCTGACTGGTCAAAGATTTATGAATGCTCTCAAATTGTCACACACCTCTCCTGTATTGCATATATCACAGTGGCTGTTTTTATTTCTTTGTGTGATTATAGGCTTAGTGTCTGCGTCCCCTACCTGACTATGAGCTCTGTAACATTAAGGAACTTGTTTTTGATCACTGCTACCTGAGCAGCAGGTAGTATGTATCTGGCACATAATAAGTACTCAACAAATTGCTAGACTCAATGAATGAAAGAATGACTAAACCTAACTTGCTGTGTAGAAGGATCAAATGGAAGGAAAAAGAAATTGAAAGTTGAAACCATAAGATTGCAGATCAGATTGTAAAATGGTCTGGGCCTTGAAACAGTTATGAGGCTGTGGAAGCAAAAGCTCTTAGACCAAAATCATGTTTAAAGGAAAATAAGACAGAAAAAGATGGAGTTTAGGCTAATGGAAAAAGCAGGAAGGAAGGGGCAGGACGTTGAATCCACTGAATCAAGACAAGACAATTAAACAGGATTTTTTAAAGTTGGGGGGGTATGTGTGTACACATGCACACTTTATAGTCTTCTCACTTTCCAGGTTTTAAAAAAAACACTGCCAAGTTATTTTTGATAGGAAAAGAAAAATCTGGGAAAAAAAAAGGAGAGTTCCTGAGTTTGGGATTGACATGTACACACTGCTACATTTAAAATGGATAACCAACAAGGACCTACTGTACAGCATAGGGAACTATATCCAATATCTTGTAATAACCTATAATGAAAAGAACCTGAAAAAAAAAATATATATATATAAACTGAATCACTTTGCTGTACACCTGAAACTATCACAACATTGCTAATCAACTATGCTCCAAAATAAAATAGAAAGTTTAAAAGAAAGGAGAGTTCCTGGAGCAGGAGAGATACCAATACCCACCTGGCTTTCTGTACTGCCAGCCTCATTTCCAGGGACTTGATGCCTGTTCCCACTTTTTCCCTTTCTTTGTTTTTCAATAAAACTGCTAGGATGACCCAGCTCTGTACTGGAAGACTTACCTTCAAAATTCTGCAGTTCCAAGTCAAAGCCCTCTCCTCCCCACCCCTAGTGTTCTTGATCTGCCTCATCTATGCTATTTAGATTTGGTCCCTAACTGTCCTGAAAGCAGCTGCCATTTGGCCCTTGCCCAGCATTTCTGTTAGCTTCTCACTAATCACATCACCACCTTTGGTGGGAAGGTTCAGGGCTGCTTCATGGTCTAGCCCAGGGATTTTCAAACCATAGGATGAGACCCAGCAGTGAATTTAGTGGGTCAAGATGAGACTATTTTTTAATGGAATGAAACAGAATGGAAAAATAAGTATCAGAGTGCATTGCACATAGTAAGGTGTGTCTTGTAAAACTTTCTAAATTCAATCATGTCTGTATGTATTTGGTTATGATGTAAAATATATATCTTGCCTTGGGTCATGGTTAAAAATGTTTGACAGCTACTGTGATTTAGTGCTGCCTCAGTGTGCTAGGCCGTATAGTGTTCAGTGTATGAATCAGACAAGCAATTTTCCCCCAAGGAGTTTAGTTCAGTAGTTTAGCCTTTATGTAAATAACTCTGATATAAGATAAACAGTAATAAGTGTCATAAGACAGCCATAAATAAAGTTTACAGATAATGATAATAACTTAGCCTCTATAATAATAAAATGCTATTTATAATGTTTATTGAGCACATTTGTGCCAGGCAATGTGCTAAGTACTTTACAGGCATTAGCTCATTCAGTCCTCTTAACAACACTATGAAATAGGCCCCATTCTCACCCTCATGTTATAGAAGTAAAAATGGAGCCTCAGAGACATTAAGCAACTTGTCCTGGTTCCCACAGTTGGTTACATGGCAGAACCAGGACCGAACACCAGTGTCATTTGAGTTCAACACCCATGTTCTTATGCCACTGCATGCAACCATCTTGATAATCTGACAATTGCCCTTCCCCCATTGCTCTAATAATACCTATTAATAATATTTCTACTTCTACTACCTCTAATAGTACCAATAAAATATTCACGGTAGACCCTTCCTATTATCAGATGGTTACATCTAAGTTTTCAGGCCATAGCAAATTCTCAAAACAAAGTCCCCTCGCTACTCATTAGTTGCAAAATCATTGATCTCTCACCAAAAGAGAACTTCTCTTATCATAAGCCCCCAGTTCCAAAACAAAAACAAAGAAGGAGGGAGGGGATCATTATGTGCTATGTCCTTGGTTACCTAACAGGGTTGACTCTTTAGGTCTTTGGGTCCATAAACATGAGTAGGTGGACATTAATACTTTTCCTTAAGGCAATCAACTAATTCCTGCGTAAGTATTCTTTTACCTCCAGGGAGTTCACTGTAAATGTAAATGGTGTTTAAGCTACTAAATGTTAACATGCTTAGCTCATTAAATCTTCTTAGGAATAATTTGTACCAAGGGAGGGTCTGTTAACATCCATATGCCTACCTCAAAGTCTGCCAGGGGTGTATATGGTACCCAAAGAAACACTGGTCAAGCCTTCGCCACGGCACAGCCTGAGTGTGAATGCTGCTACGTGGGGCACCTGCTGCCAGGTCTGGACAGCCAGTCATTGGAGCACTTGAGGGCTGAATTTGAGAGGTCATAGTGGATGGGGCCTCTTGAAAAAAACTGGCTGAGAAAACTGCAAAGAAGAAAAGGGAGGGCTTCCCTGGTGGCGCAGTGGTTGAGAATCTGCCTGCCAATGCAGGGGACACGGGTTCGAGCCCTGGTCCGGGAATATCCCACATGCCGCGGAGCAACTAGGCCCCATGAGCCACAACTACTGAGCCTGCGCGTCTGGAGCCTGTGCTCCACAACAAGAGAGGCCGCGATAGTGAGAGACCCGCGCACCGCGATGAAGAGTGGCCCCCGCTTGCTGCAACTAGAGAAAGCCCTAGCACAGAAACGAGGACCCAACATAGCAATCAATCAATAAATAAAATAAATAAATCTTTAAAAAAAAAAAAAAAAGAAAAGGGAAAAGGAGGCATGGACTACCACTTGAATTATCCTTATATGATATTCTTTTTTTCAAAATGCCTCCAGATCACTGTAATTTTTAATTATTAAATATCAGATACCTTTAAATAAATCTTTAATTACATGCAAATTAGAAAGCATACTCACAACACCTGTGAACCCACTGTCCAGCAAAGAGATGCTGGAAGTCTGGTTTTGGACTGTGCATTTGGGGCAAATCTGTTATTTGGTTTTGGTTTGATCTAGATCCTTGGAAGGCTGAATAGACAATGCCCACAACAACATCATTTCGGTTTTTCTGTACTTGTGCATGACCAAGGCACAGCATTTGGAATTATTATGAGTGTCAAAATATTGTTTCAAATATAGGTAGGCATTCTAGATGATACATGAACTAAGAATTGCCTTATTATTGCAAGAATAAAATGCTGCACTATAAATAAGAGTTATATAAATGAGCTGTTAAGTTTATATACAAGTACAATGATTATGACAATCAAATAGTTAAGCAGGGAAATAGATTAAGAATATGAATATTAAAGAAGAGTATATTCACTAAATAAGTCGATGAAGAAAATTATATACTTTTTCAGCTAATGAATGTTATAAAAATTAAATAATTCACGGTCAAGTAGGATAGATTAGATTAGATAATTCTAATATTTTTGAACTATTTAGTATACTTATATTTCTAACATGAAACAAAATAATCTTCAAGGACTGAATGTAGTTTTCAGGTATCTAATTCCATTTAGACCAGGGGTCCCCAACCCCCAGGCCGCATACTGGTACCAGCACACGGCCTGTTAGGAGCCACGCTGCACAGCAGGAGGCGAGCAGCGGTTGAGCAAGTGAAGCTTCATCTGCCACTCCCCATCGCTCACATTACCACCTGAACCATTCCCCGGCCCCCCCCGCCCCACCCCCCCTGCGCTGTGGAAAAATTGTCTTCGATGAAACCATTCCCTGGTGCCAAAAAGGTTGGGGACTGCAGACTTAGACCATAAGCCTTTGAAGAAAAAGTTCTTTTTGAGAATTTTCTACATCTTGTGAGTTTTAATTAAGAATGGAATATCAGGGAGTTCCCTGGTGGCCTAGTGGTTAGGACTCCATGCTTTCAGTGCAGAGGCCCGGGTTTGATCCCTGGTTGGGGAACCATCCCGCATGCCATGCAATGCGGCCAAAATACAAAAATAAACAAATAAATAAATAGAAATTAAGAAAAAAACCATTTTAAATAAAAAGCTTAAAAAAAAAAATGGAATATCAACTTTATCACCTCAAAATTTCCCAAGAAAAAACTCCCAAATCATCTACGACAAAGCATCTTCGATTCTCTAGGTAAAAGAGAATATAGAGTAAAGAAGAAAATACTAAATAAAATTGAGGCACCCTAAAAATACCTTGTCTTTGCACAGACCTCAGTGAACAGTGAGTATCCATTTAGTTTCACAAATGTGCAGTTCAGGGTCCACAGAAGCAATCTAGCAGTTGACAGGGTTAAAAACAAACTTGTTCTTGTTCTGAATGTAAAAAAAAATTTAATTCTAAAATGTTAACTAATGAAAGTGTAGCAAGAATTGATTTTAAAAATGAAGTTTCAGGTTTGTTCTTATATCTCACAAGTTCATTCTAAAATGGTGATATTAGGTTTGGGCTGAATATTGATGTTACACTAGGCTTTTCAGTATTTTGTATTTGTCAATCTCATTGCTATTTATTGCTTTACCACATATTACTTAGCTTTGCTTATAAACGAACTTTCCGTGGATGATATTAACTAGTCCTCTTGCTTTTTTCACTCAACATTATCTTTATGAGATTTGTTTTCTTTGCTATATTATACTCCAATCTGTGTGAATGCCTCAATTTATTGATCCATCCTGTCAATGGATATTGAGGTTGTTTCTCATTTTGTTTCTTTACTATTATTGGCAAAGATTCTCTGAATATTCCTGTGCATGCCTCTTTATGTACATGTGCAAGAATTCTAGAGTGTATTACTAGGAGTTGAACCTCTGGGTCATAGGGGATATGCATCTTTTTTTTTTTTTTTTTTGGCTGCACCACGTAGCTTGCAGGATATTAGTTCCCTGACCAGGGATCGAACCCTGGCCCCCCTCAGTGGAAGCGTGGAGTCCTAACCACCACTGGACCGCCAGGGAATTCCCAGGGGATGTGCATCTTTAGTACATAATGCCAATGTTTTTTTCCAAAGTGGTAGCACTTAATTATACTCCAATCACAGCATCCATATCTATTCTTCCTCTGAAACTTTATAGCAATCTTGTGATACTACTAAGGCTTACAGAGAGAAACAGCAAGGAATTGTGAAAAAAGAATTATTATGGGTGCCAGAAGATCCTCTACTAATTTCCTTTTAGAAGAGCTGCTAAACGTTTCTGGGTGTCACTTTATTCATGTCTCAAATGAAGTATTTGGACAAGGAGACCTTTGTGAAATTTCTTTCAGCTCTAAAATTCTTTTATCTCCACTTTACAGTTGGGAATACTGAGACAGAATGATAATTTGCTTTGCCTGAAGTCATACAGCATAACAGTGGGGCTCAAGTTCCTCATGTGTAAAAAGGGGCTAGACTATACAATCTTACATGTCACTGCCTATTTTATGGTCTGGACTGAGAGTCTATGGTTGCAGGGCCAACATTAACCACCATGCATTAATTGATCCATTACTATAAACGTGAATTAAATACATACTATGTGCAAGGCAGGCATCATAGATACCAAGGAGCTAAGGGGACATGCCTTCTGTTTTTGAGGAGCTCAAAAGATAACAGAAGAGACAGACGGGTAAACCAGGACCTATCATGCTATAGTGAGATAAGTGCTGTGATGGAGATGTGTACCCATCACAGCGGGAGGGGTGGAAGGGGGAACCAGGGAGCACTTGTTGAAGTAAATGAAAGCTCCATGAGAGCCTGGACTTGCACTTTTGCCTGCCTTGTATCTAGTACATACTATTGATATTTTCCCAGTATCTAGCATAGTACCTGGCACAGAATAGTCCCTCAATAAATATTTATGAAATGAATGAAGAATAACAATACCTTATCGTCCTGAAACATTTTTACAAAATGCTGCTGTATACATTATCCTAATTGAGCTTATCAGGTCCTTTTGGTACAATCAAAACAGATGGGGTTGAGAAACAGTCCCTCGAATGGCAAGTATCAGAAGAGATTAAGGAAAACCTGATAAAGTCATTGTTATTTTAGCTATATGAAATCTGACCTTCTTAGCAGGTGTTTCTTACACACGACAGAAGGTTAAATCTGAAATGGATTAAAAAAATCCCTCTCCAATACAGCGTCCTTCATCACACCTTACTTGCCAAAACAACTGTCTCCCATTAAATGCATGAGGCACTCTCTTCCACATTACTGTCCTGCCTGTTTTGCCTGTATATGCTCAAGAAATCAGAAAACAGATGTAGGGCTAATTGCTGTGAAAAATCAATGCCTGTCATTTTCTATTTTTATCATGACAATGAATGCCGGATTGTTGCATCTGAACACAAGAATGGGAATTATTCATGTAGAAGAAATCAAACATGAAACAAAGAGCAGCTCTGTAGGAAGAACGGGGTTGAACATTTCTGAACTAGAACGACTGCCTGAGATAGCCCCTCAATTTTCCATTCCTACCTTCTTTTTCTGCAAAGTTGAACTGCTCCCTGGGAGCTTTTTTTTTTTTTTTTAAATTGTTTTTGATCTTAGTATTTACCCAAACAGGGTCTCTGGGAAAGTGTGGAAGCAGTGAGCGTCTGCGGCTTTCCCAATCTAAATAGTTCTCTTTGGTTATCTTGGCTCTTAGCACCTTGTGTTCCTCCCTCCCAACCCTTACTACAGTTCCAGCTCACCCAGGGGTGAGGATCTAAAATCAGCATATGAAGTGAAAAGAGTAGAGTGAAAATTACCATTACCAATCATTTAAATCTCCCAGAAAGTACAATATTGGTGGTTTGCCTACACTCTGTTGTATATGTATAAATAAATGCATTATGTGCATAGGAATATTCTGTATGTAATAGATTATGTAGGCAAAATATACCTCTCAGCATTTTAATTACATAAAAAGGAGAGCATTCAGAATGGAACTCACAGAAGCGCACCAATGCCACGGCTCTGTTTCTTGGCATAATTATTTAATGCTTATCATTCCCACTAGTTTTTAATCTCCATAAATGCAGGGAACCTGCCCAATTTGGATGGCTTCTCTATCCTCTCTCTGTATTTATGCCTAACTCAGTTCTGCTTAATAAATAGATGTCAACTGACTAACTTAAAGGTGAGATGGGAGGACAGAAGCAGGATGAGATTTGGTCCAGAACCAGCCTGCTGTGCCACCATGATGACCTCAACAATGACAATGTGTCCTATCAGCTGTCAGGCCCTCAAGATCACCCTGCTGATTAGCAACTCTCCTGCAGAGCACTGGACCACTCTGCTCCCTTCCTATCTGTCTGGGATGGATGACATTTGAACTCCTAAAAGCCAAATGATAATCAATTTATCCCACAGTTTTACTTCATGAATGTCAATGTTTACTGTTTTTAAAGTAATTACACTTATATGTGCATTTCATTAAAAACAGGTACCACAAAAGAGGATGGGATAATGAGTGAATTTTGTTTTCTTTTTCACACTTTCCTGTACTTTTTAAAGTGTTCTACAATGATTATATCTTGTTTTTAAAATCAGAAAAACATGTTTGAAATATTAAGTATCACATAATCTAATTCCCATTTTAAGCTACTTTAACCTCTTTAGGATTACAAAGACTCATTATTACACAGTTTAGGATTGTGATAAAAGTTGAGAGACACTATTTGAAAAAGTGACTGTGATCATTCCAAATATTTTAAGTGTGAAAGAGTATTATTTGATTGCTTCAAACTTGGTGCCACTCTTAATCAAAGTCAATCTCTTTCAACTGGACAAAATACACTCTCATTGCTTTCATAAAAAGATCACCTCTTGACTTAAGTTTGTCCTGAGTTCCATTCACCACTCTGAGGTAGGTACCATTTCCAGGATGTCATAAATGAGGGGTTTAGTAAGGATCGGGGGGAAAAAAGAGGGAGATGAGCCACACTGCTTAGTTTCCACACATTCAAAGTGTGACCATCACCTTCCCATCACTCACCCCTTAACTTTTAGTACTTTGACATTCTGACATAGATAACTTCCTTGCAGATTTAGCTATCACTTGTATAATCCACACTCTCCAACTGTTCTATATGCAAATATGTACAAGGAGAAATAAGAAAAAGCTGATCCACAAAGGTAAACGGCTGTAGAATGATGGCAGCTTCCTCATCTCCCCTCAGGTCAAGCACTGCTTGATACATACACATTCTTTTACAGATAAGGTTAGTTGCCCCTATATGCCAGATATCCCACTGAATTAGAGGACTACTGTACTTACAAAATAAAGGAATGGAATTCGATCAAATATGATGTCATGGGAAGCACAGTGGGCTGACCTGAGTTCTGAGCTCCACTACCAAGTATAACTTTGGGTTAATTGTTCAATTAGAAAGTTGAGCTGGAACTCTATAGGCCATTTGAGTTCTAAAGTTCCATTATTTATCAGATTGCAACTTGTAAGCATATCACAGTAACAACTCTGTTTAGTAAATAATTAGTTTTCTTTAGCAGCACTGGGATTTTTGCATGATGCCCATAATTCACATCATTCTGGCATTAGATAATTATTCCTACTATTGAAACATAAGCCTCTTGTAGTCAGTGGCAGATTTGGGATGTAGCTGTATTATCTTCAGCTGTGATCCTCTTAGGGCTACCTAGCTCTACAAGGTCAATGCTCTGACATGGGTCTTGCAAGGTCTACCCAGGTTCTGCCGTAAGCACTCTATAATTTAAGCTGGAAAACCACTACCCGATGTAATAACTCACTATCTAGCACAGACTGAGAGAAACTGCTACTTCATCTAGAATGAAACAAAAAAATTTTAATTGCTATCATATGCCTTTTAACTTGAAAGTATTGGCCAAAATGGTAACACGCAATCTAATTAAACTACTATTTACAGTTTGCAGTAGGAATTTTGGGGCTTCATGGATTCCAAGTGGATCAATCCCAAATCTCTAGCTCTGTGTCCAGCCCAGAACCATCTCCTGAGCTTTAGACCCATATAATCCAGCTGCTGATTGGATGTCTCTCCCACTTTTCTGCCCACAGACACTTAAAATCAATGTATCCCAAACTGAACTCATCATCTCCTGCTCCTGCATCCCAAATCTGCTGCTCTTTCTTTGTGTAAGATCTAAAGAACAGGACTGCCATTGTCTTGGGGGCTTATGTTTTAAACCTCAGCATGTCAGCTTTGACTGCCCTCTCTCGTGCCTAATCAGTTGTCAAGTCTTGTCAAGTCAAGTCAATCCCACATTCAGCATCTCTCCCATCCATCTTCTCCTCCCCATGTCTACTGCCCTGCCCCCTAGTTTAGACCCTATTCACTCCCAGCTATACTTCGGAAGTGATCTTCTAACTGGTCTCCCTGATTTCAGTCTGTACCCTTTCCCCTTCAAATCCATCACTCACACTGCTACCAGATAAACTGCAAAGACTTAAGATTTATACTCTTCTACCCCCAAACTTTCAGAGGCTCCCTTATGCCTGTTGAATATCGGTTTTCAGACTTAAAAAAAAAATCGCAACTGATTATCAATTTATTAAAAAGGTTGATTTAAGCATCTGCAATGGCGACTTCAACCTTGACTCTTGGCTCAATACTGATGGAAGTAACCTGTTTAACAACCTCAGAAGGGCTGTGCAAGGTAATGAGCCGCTTGTGGATTCTCATCTGAAATCAATCCCAAGTCTTAGAACCTCTCATCACAAACAGTTTTCCTCGCAGTTATTCTTAGAGTCTTGGTAGGCATCCGAACTAGTCCTTTCACTTTGAGATTCTTATACTTTGTGCCTCTGATCAAGTCAGCACATACCTTCTCCAAAGATTTTGTGTTGCGGCTGGTTAAGGTAATTCTAATTCAGTGAGTCGCCACTTCTGGCGCCAGGGGAGTCTTTCAGGGGTCTTGAAAAGCCATGGCTGCGGCGCGGCTTCCTGACCAGGTGGACCAGGGCTCTGCAGCAGCAGTGACCGCATCTTCCTCGAAGAACCAGATGTTTTAAAATTTTCCAAATCAGATGAGTGCTTTCGTAGACAAAAATCTGACACAGACCCCAATGTATAAAACAGATAAAAATTATATTTTATTAATATGAATTTATTTTCTAAGTTAAAAATCATTACATTTATGGATCATAAAGTCAATCAGTGAGGAAAAATGAGGCTCTTCTGATAAACACAAAAATCTAAAATCAAGGGTAAAGGAACCAGATTCTTTTTTAAAACATTTTTATTGTAGTATAGTTGATTTACAATGTTGTGTTATTTTCAGGTGTACAGCAAAGTGAATCAGTTATACATATACATATATCCACTCCTTTTTAGATTCTTTTCCCATATAGGCCATTACAGAGTATTGAGTAGAGTTCCCTGTGCTATACAGTAGGTCCTTATTAGTTATCTATTTTATATGTAGTAGTGTGTATATGTCAATCCCAATCTTCCAATTTATCCCTCCCCTCCCTTACCCCCTGGTAACCATGGGAACTACATTCTTATACTAGCATTCAACTTATTTGGGTTTTTTTTAGTTTGGTTGTACAGTATTGAGAAAATTCTTACACAGTTAAGTAGCAGCAAATGCTAACAGTTTTAACAGTTCATCTTGCAAGAGATCTTATTTGCACAAGAATGCAAAAGTAGCTTTACTATAAGGTCTGCAACAAAATAAGTCAAGTGGTAGCATAAATTATTTTAATGTTTCTCATATGTTAATATGTGTGTATTACATATTAAAACATGTAATATATTATAGTTTCAAAATATATATTTCAACAAATATTTTTAATGTAGAAAATTAAATCAAATATCTATGGAACGCCTAAAACATGTGTATAGAATCTTTGAGTTCTTGAAACAAGTTGAAACTCTTGCCACAAAGAAAGTGCCTGGTGGGACTTCCCTGGTGGCGCAGTGGTTAAGACTCTGCACTCCCAATGCAGGGGGCCCAGGTTTGATCCCTGGTCAGGGAACTAGATCCCACATGCATGCTGCAACTAAGAGTTCCCATGCCACAACTAAGGCGCCTGCATGCTGCAACTAAGGAGCCCTCGAGCTGCAAATAAGAAGCCCAAGAGCTGCAACTAAGGAGCCCGCCTGCCACAACTAAGACCCGGTGCAAGCAAATAAATAAATTAATGAAATAAATTTTTAAAAAAAGAAAGTGCTTGGTGATCTAGCCTCAATCTATTCTTCTGAACTTCTTGCCCTCTACTGCCTTTCACACAATCTTAAAAAGAATGAAAACCCATGTTATGTTTTTGAGATTATTAGTATTAGAATACGTGTGGAAGAAAACATACTAAATACAGAAAGAATGAAATGGAGAAAAATTACCCCAAATCCCTCCATCCAGGGCTGACTACCACAAATGTTTTCTTATAATTTCTTTCAATCTTTTACCTTTCATAGTAAGATGGATAGTTATAGAGAACTGTGCCAAGCACTTAAATAGATTATCTCATTTCATACTCACAAACACCCTATTAGGCATTCATGTCATTCATTACATTGAACACTGAGGAAACAGAGGATCAAACAGGTTGAGTAACTTGCCCAAGGTCACACAGTAAAGTGCAGAGCTGGCCTTCAATTCACTATCTGCCTGACTCTAGAGACTATGGACTTAACCACAACATTGTAGTATTGCTTCCCTTTCCATGCCCTCTTTCTCTTTCTTTAGCTCTGCCACTTTAATTTAATGTTCTTTGAAGACATCTTCCTCTGCTTGTGCCATTTCCTTTGCTAAGATTTCCCTTTTCCCCTTTTCTGCTTAGCCAAATCCTACTGACCATTCAAATGCCACCTAGTCTTCAAATCTTCTCTAATCCACCCTCAGCTCTCCTCGTAGAACTCCCGATGCTCTTTCCTGTACTCCATCTACTTCTCCTCCTGTCTCAACCTCCTTGCCTTCCCCTGCCTCCCACACTGTAACACAGACAGCAGGGCTTTACTGTGTTTGTCGGTGCTGAGTGACTCGTGGCCCCGCTCCAGTTCCCACGCTTTGGACCTGGGGCTGAGCAGTTACTCCAGGATGCAGCTACACTGGGCTGGAGGCTTGGCCTTCTGATACAAAGTGAAACGGAAGCTCCTTTGCACACAAGTCAAAAAAATAATTCCTTCTGTGATGTAGGCAGAGCCAATCTGCCACTCCTCCTCCCAGGGCTGCATGTTGCGTTTTTCACTTCTTTTTTTTTTTTTTTAATTTTATTTTTATTTTTGGCTGCGTTGGGTCTTCGTCGCTGTGTGCGGGCTTTCTCTGGTCGCAGAGAGCGGGGGCTACTCTTCGTTGCGGTGCACGGGCTTATTGCGGTGGCTTCTCTGTTGCGGAGCACGGGCTCCAGGCACGCGGGCTTCAGTAGTTGTGGCACGCAGGCTCAGTAGTTGTGGCTCACTGGCTCTAGAGCGCAGGCTCAGTAGTTGTGGCACAGGGGCTTAGCTGCTCCGTGGCATGTGGGATCCTCCCGGACCAGGGCTCGAACCCCTGTCCCCTGCATTGGCAGGCAGATTCTTAACCACTGCGCCACCAGGGAAGCCCCATTTTTCACTTCTTTTCCCCTCAAGGCTACCCTTGACATACTTTGAAGAGGATTTCCTCTTGATAAAGTCATTCACAATGTGAGATGGTGCCAGCTTTGTGATCTGCCCCCGGTTCTACAAAGGCAGCCCTGGTAGCTAAACAAGTTTTCTTTGCTTTATTCCAAAGTTTTTGTGGCCCCCTAAGGAGGCCATTGCAACTGAAAAGCAATGCTCTGGATCGGAGATTATGAAACCTAGTTCCATGGAACTGTGTTTCTGAGCTTCACAAGTCATCCCTAGGGGTCCTTGAAAGAAAGTGTGGACATGTTTATCTAACCCACTTGGTTAAGGGTGAGAGCAAGAGATTATCTGTACACATGCCAACTGGAACGTGGCCTCAAGTGACTGGGACTGGAAACAGGAACCTTCTGGATGCATGCCATTTGTAGAAGGACAATTTGCCAATGTATTTCTGATACACCACATCCTTACTACAGGGATGTGGGAAAAAGTGAATCTGCAGCCTGGACTTTGTCCTAAATTCAAGACCCATATGTCCAACTGCCTAGAGACATCTTTACCTAGGTGTATGACAAACGTATCAAATTTCACACATCGAAATGAGCCCCTGATACTCCCTCTAACCTGGGGAACCCCAATCTTCCAGTTGTTCAGATCATTCTTAGCTCTTTTCTTTTTTCTTACACTCCACATCTGGTCCAGAGTAAATCCTGCTGGCCCTAAGGCCAGAGGTTGACCACTGTTCACCATCCCATTGCCACCATTCTGTCCCAGATCACCACCTTTTCTCTTCTGCATTATCATAATGGCCTGCTGACAGGTTTCCCTACTCTCCCCTAGCCCATAATTCGGTCTAGTCTCCACCCAGCAGTCAGGGTGACATTGTTGGAACTTAACAGAATCTACTCAAAACCCTCCAGGGACTTTTTATTTCGCTCACAGTGAAAGTGTCGCTGTTCCTTGAACATGCCAAGCACACTCCCACCTCAGGGCTCTGCACTTGCTCTTTCCTCTACCTGGAAGGCTTTTTCACCAGATCTCCAGAGGGTTACCTTCTCCATCTCCTTCTAGTCTTTACTTAAAATTCATTTTCTCATATTTTTCTCATCACCTTCCCCAGCCACACTTGATAAAATTGCAAAACAAATATCCTGACATCTCCAATCTCCCTTCCCTGTTTTACTGCTCTTCTTAAGACTATCATTAGTTAAGAAACTATGCACTTTACAGTATTTATCGTGATAGTTGGTTGACTACTTCACTAGAACGTTAGTTCCATGCAGGCAGAAAATATTACCTGTTTTATTCAGTGCTGTGTCAGTAGTGCCAGAACAGTGCCTGCACATAGTAGTCACTCAACAAATGCTTGCTAAGTGAATGGATGTTTAATGAATGAAAGATACCACATCTGGATGAAGAATGGATTCACCCTAGTTTAATGATTTTCAAACTACGAACAGAGCCCCCAGTGACCCCTTACAAGGAGAAGGGAAGGGACCCAAGGGGGTAAAACTCTGGACATGCCAGTCCCTTGCTTTTAACCAGAGCAGACCCAAGTCTTACATATTGGCCTTCCATGACAACCTTGTTTTTGAAAAAAACACTACTTGGATGGGTTTTTAAGAACTGTTTGAAAATGACTGCTCCAAATCTAAAGAAATCTGATAACCTCTTCAGGCTAAGAATGATGGGCTGCTTCAGGGGATGGATATACCAGGTACTTCTCTAGTTCCATCATCCTCTAACTGGGCTGTGACGATGTAGCCCAGGTGTCCCAAAGAATGCCACAGGAGCTAAACATGGCACATTTTCCTGAGAAGAAACTTTACCCCAAATTTGGGAGCAAATACTAGTATGCGACTGAAACAATGGATGGAGCAGAATAAAAACTTTTCATGAATTTAAAAAATAAAACACAAGCTTAAACAGAAATTGTGTATCTGCACGAAGCCATTTCAAACTACTCATTGAATTGCCAGAGGGTCCACGTATAGTTTTCTCCACCATTAAGAAAAGCAGAATTGTTTGAGAAGCACTATATCCAGGTGATCTGGATGGGAGGAAGAAGCAGCCGAGAAATAAAGAGATGTCATCAAGATGGCCTGAAAGTACAAGACAAGCTTACCTAGGTAGGCTCCTTACAGTAATGCCTTAATTTAACATTGGCCTGGAACTTTGTGCTGATCAGGTAGGATGTTCTAAGCCCTCTCTGTACACTGTACAGATGCCATTAGAAAATATGTCATAGTCAGAGCCTTTATCTTTCTTGCTGCACTAGGAAACAGCATCAGATTTCCTATAGGTCAGGGCCTATGGATAGGATAGCTTCCCCTGGGAGGCCTGGGCCAATGGATAGAACAGCAAAACCCAGAATTGTGGTGAAGTATTTATTTCATTCTGTACGTATGTATTAAGCACCTACTCCATACTCAGTACTGAGATTAAAAAGAAAAAAGTATGACATTGTTTTTTAAACACGAGATTTTTTTCTAACAGTTACCATGATTATAGTTATCTAACCAACTAAAACTGTGTTAATAGCAATTAGGGATGGTGATAGTTGCAAAACCTATGTACATCTTAGGTGCTCCCACTTATTAGTAAGTCTGAGAGCCCCCACTGGATATGATAAGCCTGTAGCTAGGAAGCATAATTTTCACTAGCAACATTTTCCACAGTAGCTATATTCATGCTGGATTTATAATATTTATTGGTGCTTAGGAAGGAAAATACCAGAGTCATGAATGAGGAGATGGTTGATCTCTACAATTGATCTGTATGGCTACTACATATTAGGAAATAATAAAGGAGAGCTCTAGATTGAAAAAAAAAATAACAGGAGCTTCGAGTTCTTCTACTAGCTCTGCCATTAAATCACTGTGCCACTTCACCTCTCTGGGCCTCGGTTTCCTCATCTATAAAATGAGGGCTTTGGTGGATGAGATCCCCTCCGATGTTCCTTTTAGCTCTGACATTCTATGAGTCTATAAACCCCACATTCACAGCCAAACCACTCAGTGCAGGTACATATTCTAAAATAGTCAACAAACACCAGCAACATGTAAGGACTAGAAGTGAGTGAATGAGTAGTCAGGGAGAGCCCCATTGAACAAATGGACCTTGCTCATCGGTCTCATTTTCAACAGACAGGAGCAAGAATTCAAAGTCCAAGAAACAGCTCTGTCTCACCCTCTCTCACACCCCATTCCAATGCAAGATTACTCTTCAGCACTTCAGAAGTCAAATAAGGGACTGTCAACAAATCCAAATCTAACCTAATGAGCCCCACAAGGCTGGTTGGTGGATGAGGGGAAAGCACTGAACAGAATGTGAACAATTATACTTAATGATTTAGATATGATTGGATTTAAGGCTACCTTGGCTAGTATGGGTCTAAACAAAAAGTGAGGAAGACCATGGGGCCTAGGCAGGAGGGCAAGAAAACATGCATGGCAAAAGAAGTGGATGGCTGCCCAGTCTTTGGTTCCTATTCTGTCTTCTCTGAGAACACGAGCATTTCTTTCTAGATGCTGTCTGGCCACACATCCACTTGACCTCCTTTCAGTTTGAATTTTTTAAAGACTGTACTACCAAATAATACAGGGCCAGAGCTGGAGGGCTCCTAGAGAGGGTCTAGGCCAGGGCTCCAACCGGTAGCAGGTGGGCCTAATTCAGCACATGTCTTGTTGAGACCAACACAGATCTAAAATAATTTAGATTTTTGAGGACCTTTGAGATGAGCACAGACTCTCCTGTTCCTCTAGATCGCCACCACTCCTGGACTTACACCAAGCAGCTTGGCCCTAAAACACTTCTGAGTTTGACCTAAGACTCAGAGACCAGACCTTTCCATGACATCATAGCTGCCGTTCAGTCTCCCTCCCTTTACAGCCACCCTCCCAAGTCTCAGCCTCAGCTTGGCTTCCAGCAGCTTTCCAAAACTAAACAATCAGTCCCAACCTTTTCTGAGAAGAGACTTAATGAGAAGGCACTTAATTTGGACCTGACAGTGGTCCCCCTGCACTTCCACTCCAGCCAATACAGGAAGCACTTTGAAGTGAGCCTGCACACTAAGCACTGGAAACAGGGGACCTGCTGCAGGCCAGGGTGGGATCGGGTAGGTTCTTCAGTGCTCTAAGAAGAGCCAGAGCACCAGAGCCTCTGTACATTTGCAATTCACTAGAAGGCGGATCCGTGCAAGGGGTTTTACTAACTGAGGTATTAAAAAACAAAACCACAAAAGACCCTCTGACAGGAAGCCACCACCTGGAAAGAAGGCAAGATAGTAGGTCCCTAGGAGGCACTTCATTTGCATTTTTTCAGGATGCCTGCCATGTTTCCCCAATTGTCCTGGAAATGCCCATATTCAAGCACTATGTCGCACTGTCAGATCATTTGTACTAATTTGTTTTTTTAATTAATTAATTAGTTATTAATTAAATAATTAATTATTTATTTATTTTTGGCTGCCTTGGGTCTTCGTTGCTGCATGTGGGCTTTCTCTAGTTGCGGCGAGTGGGGGCTACTCTTTGTTGTGGTGCGCCGGTTTCTCATTGCAGTGGCTTCTCTTGTTGCGGAGCACAGGCTCTAGGCGCATAGGCTTCAGTAGTTGTGGCACACAGGCTCAGTAGTTGTGGCGCACAGGCTTAGTTGCTCCGTGGCATGTGGGATCTTCCTGGAGCAGGGCTCGAACCCGTGTCCCCTGCATTGGCAGACAGATTCTTAACCATTGTGCAACCAGGGAAGCCCCTAAATTTATTTATTTTTTATTTATTTATTTTTGGCTGCATTGGGTCTTCGTTGCTGCGTGCGGGCTTTCTCTAGTTGTGGCGAGTGGGGGCTGCTCTTTGTTGTGGTGTGCAGGCTTCTCATTGTGGCGTCTTCTCTTGTTGTGGAGCACAGGCTCTAGGTGCACGGGCTTTAGTAGTTGTGGCACGCGGGCTCTAGAGCGCAGGCTCAGTAGTGTGGCTCACAGGCTTAGATGCACTGCGGCATGTGGGATCTTCCTGGACCAGGGATTGAACCCATATCCCCTGCATTGGCAGGTGGATTCCCAACCACTACGCCACCAGGGAAGTCCCCATTTGTACTAATTTGTTGTTCAAAAACTGTAATTACCATCCTTAGACATATATCTACACAGAAGAAAGAGACAGCCCAGGCAATATTTATTTGGCAAGGAAGCAGACAAAAGTATCTTTTTTTTTTCTTTTTTCCTCTCTAGTTTCCTTTTCTTCAAATTCATTCTTTATGTCTAACAAAGGGCTGGCTTATGTTCTCACCCTCATTTCAAACTAAGACATTAGAATCTATGCTTGGCAGTGATGGGGCTGGAGTAGAGAAGATAAAGTTGATAAATTATTATTTAAATCAAAAGATGAAAACTGGAGGCCTACAGACGTGTTCTGTGTGGCCCACACAGTGACTTGCATAATTTTTAAAAAGCTACTAACATTTGAAAAGTGGGAGATTTTACCTAAAAATCCACATTTCTATTGTTCCTATTGTAGAAAAGATCAATGAAACTAAGAGCTGGTTCTTTGAAAAGATAAACAAAATTGATAAACCTTTAGCTAGGCTTGTAAAAAAAAAAAGACAGGGCCCAAATCAAAAATCAGAAATGAAAAAGGATAAGTTACAACCAACACCACAGAAATACAAAGGACCTCTCCTGGTTCCCCTTCCAATAAAAGAATGGGAAGATGAGTTATGTACTCACTCTGAATCATGATTGTGATTGTCGATACCAGTCTGAGTTACTGTTACAGAGAATACCCCTTAACATTTCCCAACCCAGAGCCTAAAGGGCTACACCACCATGTCTGCCATTATTATTATCATCTTCATTATCTTCATCAGGTGATAAATCCTTTCATTATAGCAGTGGATCATAAGAGACTACTATGAACAACCATATGCCAATAAAATGGACAACCTAGAAGAAATGGACAAACTCCTAGAAATGTATGATCTCCCAAGACTGAACCAGGAAGAAATAGAAAATATGAACAGACCAATTACCAGTAATGAAATTGAATCAGTAATTTTAAAAAACTCCCAACAAACAAAAGTTTGGGACCAGATGGCTTCACAGGTGAATTCAACCAAATATTTAGAGAAGAGTTAACACCTATGCTTCTCAAACAATTTCAAAAAATTTCAGAGGAAGGAACACTTCCAAACTCATTCAATACGGCTACCATCACCCTGATATCAAAATGAGACAAAGATATCACAAAAAAAGAAATTACAGGCCACTATCACTGATGAACATAGATGCAAAAATCCTCAACAAAATATTAGCAAACCAAATCCAACAAAACACTGAAAGGATCATACACCATGATCAAGTGGGATTTATCCCAGGGATGCAAGGATTTTTCAATATCCACAAATCAATCAATGTGATGCACCACATCAACAAATTGAAGAATACAAATCATATGCTCATTTCAATAGATGCAGAAAAAGCTGTGGACAAAATCCAACATCCATTTATAATAAAAACTCTCCAGAAAGTGGACACAGAGGGAACATACCCCAATATAATAAATGTCATATAATAAATATGACAAGCCTACAGCTAACATCATACTCAACAGTGAAAAGCTGAAAGTATTTCTTCTAAGATTAGGAATAAGACAAGGATGCTCACTCTTACCACTTTTATTCAACATACCATTGAATGTCCTAGCCACAGCAATCAGACAAGAAAAAGAAATAAAAAGAATCCAAATTGGAAAGGAAGGAGTACAACTATCAGTGTCTGCAGATGACATGATACTCTACATATAAAATCCAAAAAACTGCTAGAGCACATCAATGAATTCAGTAAAACTGCAGGATACAAAATTAATACACAAAAATCTTTGACATAAATCATAGCAATATTTTTTGGATCTGTCTCCTAAAGCAAAGGAAATAAAAGCAAAAATAAACAAATGGAGCCTAATTAAACTTAAAAGCTTTTGCACACAAAGGAAACCATTGACAAAATGAAAAGACAACCTACTGAATGGGAGAAAATATTTGCAAATGATATGACTGATTAGGGGTTAATATCCAAAATATTATAAACAGCTCTACAATTCAACATCAAAAAAGCAAACAACCCAATTAAAAGATGGGCAGAAGACCTCAATAGACATTTTTCCAAAGAAGACATACAGATGGCTAACAGGCATGTGAAAAGATGCTCAACATCACTAATCACTCAAGAAATGCAAATCAAAACCACAGTGAGGCATCACTTCACACCTGTCAGAATGGCTATCACCAAAAAGAACACAAATAACAAATGTTGGTGAGGATAGGAAGAAAAGGGAACTCTTGTACACTCTTAGTAGGAATGTAAATTGGTGCAGCCACTGTGTAAAACAGTATGGAGGTTTCTCAAAAAACTGAAAATAGAACTACCATATGGCCCAGCAATTCTACTCCTGGGTATAAATCCCCCAAAAAAGAAAACACTAATTCGAAAAGATACATACACCTCAGTGTTCACAGCAGCATTATTTACGACAGCCAAGATATAGAGGCAACCTAAGTGTCCATCAACAGATGAATGGATAAAGAAGATGTAATACATATATCATAAATATATATATATATATATATATTATAAAATGTTGCCTATATTCCCTGTGCTGCACAGTATATCCTTGTAACTTATTTATTTTATACATAGTAGTTTGTACCTCTTAATCCCCGACCCCTATCTTGCCCCTCCCTCCTTCCCTCTCCCCACTGGTAACCACTAGTTTGTTTTCTACATCTGTGAGTCTGTTTCTTTTTTTGCTATATTCACTAGCTTGTTTTATTTTTTAGATTCCACATATAAGTGATATTATACAGTATTTGTCTTTCTCTGTCTGCCTTATTTCACTAAACATAATACCCTCCAAGTCCATCCATGTTATTGCAAATGGCAAATTTTCATTCTTTTTTGTAGCTGAGTAGTATTCCAGTGTGTGTGTGTGTGTGTGTGTGTATTTATATATATATACACACCACATCTTCTTTATCCATTTGCCACCAGAAAACTACTAGAGCACATCAGTGAATCCCAGATCTTCTTATAATGAATATTGTAATTACACTGGGCTCACCCAGATAATCCTGGATGATTGCTGCATATCAAGATCCTTAACTTAGGGAATTCCCTGGTGGTCCAGTGGTTAGGACCCCACGCTTTCACTGCTGAGGGTGTGGGTTCAATCCCTGGTTGGGGAACTAAGATCCCGCAAAAAAAAAAAAAAAAAGAAAGAAAAAGAAAAAACTCAAAGAAAAAGAAAAAACCCCTAAAATTAAAAAAAGAGAGAGATCCTTAACGTAGTCACACCTGCAAAGTCCCCTTTGCCATATAAGGTAACATTCCCAGCTTGTAGCATGGACATATTGGGGAGGGGAGCATTATTCAGCCTAAAACAATAGATAAGGAGATTGGGGTCCAGAAAGGGGTAGTGACCTGTCCCAGGTCACATACCTATTTAGCAACAGGGCAGAGCCTAGCCCCTATATCATTTGACTTTCCAACCACTACTCACTACACAATCTTTTCAAGATTAAGCTCTATGTCTTCCAAGGTAACAATTAACTAATCTGATAAACCATCTTAAAATGGTTAGAGCATGGTAATCAGGAACCTACATTCTTATCCAAATAATATGCAGATATTTTGGTATGGCCTTCCAGAGTTACTTTAATAGTGGAAACTTAAGAGCCGATCAAGAAGAGAGGGTCAATAGGAGCGACACAGAGAAGAGGTGGGCCCGAATGGAGTTCTCAAGATGATCCAAAGTGACCAAGGCTGAGCTGATCAACAGGATTGTATACTCTTGTTGAGAATTCTGAAGATTGCTTTATACAAGTAGGATATAGAGTGCAGTACAATCAATATGTGATCAAATTAATAGTTAGCATCCAATTAGCAACCATTACAGATCTAAGGAAATAGATATGTTTCAGCAGGAAACATACATAAAATAAAACATAGCAGTATTGACATATTCATGGACAGTGAATCAAATTAAATTCTTATCAAGACAGATGCAATTTTCCCTTAATGATATTTAATAAGAGATTTTTAAAAAGATCTTTTGAAATACAGTAGCATGGTGAGTACCATATTCATAAATAATTTCCATCATACTTAAGCAGAAACCATAAATCTCATATTCATGACAAATTGAATTCTATGCTTCCTAACCTGGCTGTGAATGAGTGTGGTTGTGACTTTACCAAGAACATAGTAGGAATACAGAAAACTCTCATTTTCCATTTATTCTGATTATAACATAGAAAGCATAAATTCTATTTACAGTAAAGAGCCATAACAAAGAAGCTCTCTACCTTTTGGTTACAGTTAAATTCACACTAAGTATAAAATTATTGATTGCTGCCCAGATATAAGCTACAAAGCTCTAAAGATCAATGAATTTAAATGGCGCCAACTGTAGTGAACATCAAATCAGCCAAAAAATTTAGTACAGTGCCTCCCTAAAGGGGAATTATCATTAGACTCAACACTTTATCTCTGTGGGCAGACGTGTCTGTACAGAAACGATGCATTCCTCTCTACAGGCAAGCTGTAGAAATCCAGTTTATATATTCTATTACTAACAAAGAATTCACAATGAAAACAAAAAATAATCTTTTGAAGAAAATGACGGGGCCTCCAAACAAAACAAAACCAGATTTGGTACCTTCGTACATATATCTGATTCCCAAACATCAGATTCTTATTGTTTCTCCTCCAAGTTAACCAGCTACCACTTAACCTAGTCATTGGAGACACTTAATCCCTCCTTTGAGAGTTCCAGGCCCCATCCTTTTTTCAAAACCAAGATATACTCTCTTGAATCACCTCAAACCCTATCATGGCTCCAGGAGCTGCCAGCACTTCTTTAAAAAGCCCCCTTTCTCCTGCTGTGTGGGAGAAGTCTACATTCTCTCTAAGCCTCAATTTCCTACTCTGAAAAATGGGCATCAGAAAACGATAATATCTCATTGGTTTATTGTGACAATGAAAGATGGAACTTTTACAGAGAACTTGGTTCAGTGCCTGCCACACAGAGGGTGATTATAAAAAGCTGACATTAGATAAACAACAAGGACCTACTGTATATCACAGGGAACTATATTCAATATATTGTCATTACCTATAATGGAAAAGTATCTGAAAAAGAATGTGTGTGTGTGTGTGTGTATATATATATATATATATATATATATATATATATATATAACTGAATCACTTTGCTGTACACCTGAAACTAACACAACATTGTAAATCAACTATACTTCAGTAAAAAGAAAATTTTTAAGGTAACAATAATAACAACAGTAATAATCATGATGAGTTTTCTCCATTACTTTCTCCTATTGGGCAGATGAAATCCTCGCACTTGCTGTGTTTCCATCAACTTAGATACAATCATCCCTCTCTCTAATTCCAGGTTTCTCTGCAGAGTCTTTTACTTGGCCAGCACTATCCCTCATATCTGGCCAGAACATAACTTCTGGCTGACTGCCAATCAATCTTTACAGGATCAATTTAATGCATGCAAAGCCCACATTTACACTGACACAAAAATCATGGAATTTTAGAGCTGGAAGGGACCTTAGGGTTTCCCAACTCAGATTGTCCTGTGGTCCAGGAGAGTGTTGAAATTCTTTGCCCAGAGAGCAGGTGGGGAAGGGCAAAGCAGAAGTCAGGAGTCAGTTTAAAGTTCTGCTTTACTTGGATGTTTGGATTGGATGTTTGGAAAGAACAATCAAGCCCATTTTTTTCCTATTACAGAGGAGGAATCTAAGAGCCAGAGAGGTTATGTGATTTGCTCCAAATCATACAAACAGCTAGTGGCAGAGCTTGAATTAGCATCCAAATCTTCTGGCTCCCAATCCTGTGCTCCAGTGCTCTTCCCCATACACCTTGCTGCCCCGGGGGTCCTATCCTTATACTTGAATAGACTCTGTTGAGCTCAAGACTGTTAAAAAAGCTCACTATGGCTGGCCTAACAATTTGAGTTGGCTCTTTTAAGCAGCCATGCCCTCCTTAAAAGGATAAATTTTCAACTGCTTGACTCATTTACACCAGGACCATACCCTATTCAGCTCGGAACTATGCTGGCCACTGGTTCTGCTATTTCTCCCATTCTGTACCCTCCGAGTCTTTTACATCTACACAATATTATTTTGTTCTTGATAATAACCCATGTTTTCTCTCAAATGTACCTAGCACAGTGTCTGGCCCTCAGTAAGTATTCAGTGAATTACTGCAGACTAAGGGACCAAATGAATAGCTACACGTTTGTCTCTCCATAGTGGAAATGAAGCCTCATGCCTCCCTGGATAACAACCAGTCTAGACTGACCCAATCATCAGGATCTTCCTACCACTTAGGCAACTGTGAGGACTGGGGAGATGAGACTCAGGGAGCTTAGAGCAGGCAAGGATGATTCCACAAGCTGAAGACCGGTGGCGGGTGATAGAGCTCCCAAGACACTTGTTTTGATCTTAAGGGGCTGACACATTTTGACTTGGTGATCTCCAGACTAAAGTCTTTTTACATTCTACCTTTTCTTCATTGGGCATTGTTAGCAGAGTGCCTGGCAAATGGCAGGCATGCACTCCACAAAGGTGTGATGAATTCAACTTCCCCTTGCTTCTTCAAACTCCTCCCTCAAACCCCATTCCCTGCCAACATGTGACTGGGGTCATATGGATTAGAGATACCCCTAAATTTAAAAAAAAATAATAAAAATGGTCCTCAGCATTACTACCTTTTTTGTTATGCTGGATTTTTTTTTTCAGGGCTGAGCTTTAATTTTTGTTTTGTTGACTTGGGAATTTTATTTTCTCCATTGCCTGATACCTAAGGCCTTGTCTGTCCTAAGCAGTGTACACGCAGGGAGTCATCTGAGTTTCAGCAATCCTTCCCTCCAACCTTTGCCTTGACTTCCACTGTGTGGTTTATAAGCAGGATGCTAGTTAAGCGCAGGGCTTTGACAGCAGCTAAGATGTGGTTTCAACTCCTAGGTCTATCCCTTACTTCCCAGCTCTGTGCCTTTAAGCAAGTTACTTCACCTCTTTGTGCCTAAGATTCCTACTCTGTAAGATAAGAATAAAAATACCTACCAGTGGTATAATAAAAAATATATTTGGACTTTGTCCTTGACTCCTGTCACAAAGCTCCTAAAACCCTTGGAATTTTGTGAGGAACAGGAGTATCTTTGTTGTTCCTAATGAGCCCTTTTCAACACCTGAGTTTATGCAAATGACTGACTCCAGGTGGGGGCCCCTGAATAGCTTCAGGATGGAGGCTGGTCACCAGAAAAACCAAAGTGATTGGAGGGTTGGAACTTCCAGCCCTACTGCCTGGCCTCCAGAGATGGGAGGAGGGACTGAAGACTGAGTTCTATAAAAACTCTTGGAATAACCAACAAGGACCTACTGTATAGCACAGGGAACTATACTCAACGTCATGTAATAACCTGTAATGGAAGAGAATGTAAAAAAGAATATATATATATATATATATATATATATATATATATGAAACTGAATGACCTTGCTGTACACCTGAAACTAACACAACATTGTAAATCAACGATATTTCAGTAAGATTTTTAAAAGATAAAGTGTTGATAGAAAAAAAAAAAAACCCTTGGAAAAGGAAACTCAGAGAGCTTCCACACTGGTGAACACATTGATGTGCTTGGAAAGTGGCACACCCAGAGAGGACATAGATGCTCTGTGCTCCCCTATCCAGCCCTTGCCCTATGCTTCTCTTCCATTTGGCTCTTCCTGAGTTCCATCCACTATAATAAACCATAATCATAAGTAAGGTGCTTATGTAAAGTAAAGGGCTCAAGGTAAGTAAAGAGTTCTATGAGTCATTTTAGTGAACTATCAAACCTGAAGGGGGAAGTCGTGGGAACACCTGAATTGGGTAGTCAACCAGGCAAAAGCGCCGATCACCTATGGACCCCATTTGCAGCTGGCTTCTGAAGTGAAGGCAGTCTTGTGGGACTGAGCCCTTAACCAGTGAAGTCTGGGCTGATTCTGGGTAGTGAGTGTCAGAATTGAATCCAATTGTTGGACACCCAGTTGCTGTCAGAGGATTAGAAGAATGGCTGGTGTTGGAAAAGATACCACATATTTGATGTCAAAAGAAAAAACCGCATAGAGTTGTTACGAGGATTAAATAAAATGGTCTGTGACATACAGTGAGTGATTAATAAAAAGCAGCTCTTACTATTACTTGCATATCTGTGCTTCTTCAATAGGTCCTAAATACCACTTGATGTCTTCTGCTGGACCTGGAATCCCACCTGGAACACCAACCAGCTTGGCTAGGTCCCTCAGTCCCCATCTAACTCTAGCAACTCCTTTTCCTCTTGGACTAGACCTGTCCCTCTCTCCCTAGTTACTAGCTGAAGTCCTGCTGAAACCGGACAGACATCCCTACCCACTCATCTATAGCCATGTGCCTACCTCTTAGTTCTATCTGTGCTACTAGGCCCAAACCATTAGATGAGACCCTCTGGACATAAATAACTGCCCAATTCAAGGTGAAATTTGCCCCATCTTCTTGGACGCTGGGACTTGGATAGCTGGCCGCCCTCCTTGGATGAGAGTCTTAACCCTGCTTCAGCTCAGCCTTGGCCTCCTCCCCATTCCTGCTGAGTCTCAGCATGCCTCACAGCTGAGTACATATGGGTTTGACTTAAAAGGCAGAACAAGACAGTAAGGTAAGGATGGTCTCATGACTTTCAGAGCTACTTATACTCCAAAGGGTCTTAAAATTGACTTCAAAAAGAATCTAAGATCATGTACTAATCTTCCTGGGATGTTCAAGAAGATCAGCTTTTGTCTGAAAAATCGCAGATCTTTTCCATATGATTCACATATTACCAGAATTTTCTGACTTCTTTTGAAAGTCTAGATATTCCAGCTAAAAATTTAAAATACCACACTTTCTGCTAACACCCCCAGGGAAGAAGTGCATAGAAAGGACCATTGAGACCATTATGACTCCCCTGCAACAAGAATCTGCTTGTCTGAGACCCCACCACAGGAGGCAGGATGAATGGTACTTCTCTGTTGATTTTTTTAAAGAATCCTAATCCAATTACCTTCAGCTCCCAAAGTCAAAATAAGACTTTCCTGGACAAAGACAGAAGTGAATTCATTTGGACAAGTGAAGTCTGTTCAATTCAAAACCAAACCTCAAACCGTCATGTATATGTATCTTTCTTTATATAACAGACTTGTTTCTAAATGTGCTGCACGTGAAAAGGCTTTTTAAAAATAAATTGACCCATATTTTAAGCACACCAGAGGACCTTGCTATTTAAAGGAATTTCTTACTTCTGTGAGTCATTTTGTAGAGCAAATAACCACCCATTAATTTATTTGTGAAATCTGATGTCCACACATCGCTTTCACTTTAAGAGAAAAAATGGTAACATATTTTCTACTGATTCCCAGAAGCACAAGATCATGACCAATAGATTATGCCAGAATTTTGCCATATCCACACTGTAGCTATAATCAGCTGAAAGATCTGTCTCAGTTCCTGGTCACTGACTCATAGTGCCAGAGAGTCTGAAAGGGCCTTGGAGATCAGAATCCCACTCTACGACATATCAAAATAAGCTCCCATCCCATGGTCAAGATCATGAAAAATGACCGAGCTGGCCACAAAGATATTTTTATGTCTAATTATGAGCACAGAGATTACAGATCACATACCAGATAAAGGTATATATTCTAATCCAGGAGATAAAATGCCAGGCACCTGCGCCAAAGGTGGCATCCAAGATGGCTTCGGGACACTCAGGTGCCAGTGTAATCAACAACGTGTGAGCAGGCAACACACCAGAGTCCCCAGGAAACTGCAGCCAAGGTATCTAGAGGAGGTGTCCTAGCGCCAGTAGGGAGAGAGCTGCAAGCTAATTTAGGGTTGCTGAGCTGGAGGGCATTTAGAAGGGGTAAGATGGGGGGAGAGTTTTTGCCCCGCTTTCCCAGGCAGCCAGTACCCTGCCACATTCACAGCCCTAAGCTTTTCTGTTTCTCATAACTTCTTTGTACTTTTTGACACTTCAGAAGCCACAGGTATCCAAAAGTCCCTATTTCCCTACAACTCTCTCCCCGCCTGCTACCAGCCTACCCAATAAACAAACACTGCAATTTCCTCATCTTCATTAACATATACTACGAAACTCGAATTATGGGATTGATTTTGCCCACTCTAAACAGGATTTATGTATATGCTCCCTCCTTCCATCATGGATTTAGGATAACTTTCACTTTAAAAACACGATACAACAAAAGGAAAATATAAACACAAACTAACATTTGTGATGAAACACAATTTTATAATGGCAATTTTAAGGGGTGGGGAGGAGACTAAAGCAATATGGCTCCTTATATAGCTTATCTACAGTTACAGTTATAACTATATATATCCTTATATAGTTATCCAGTTATGTAGCTTATCTGGTGATATGGGTACAGGGATGTAGCTGAGAGGATCCTGGGGAATAAATGGTTAACTTATAGCTGGGACTCTCCCTCTCAAATATCAACTGTCTCCTGTGGCTTTTGCCTGGAGAACAGGGGCACTCTTTGGAATGGGCCTATAATTGGGGAGGGGAGATTTCCCCTTAGGCGGTATATAATGAAGTGCTAAACTGAGTGGCAGTCAGTGCTAGCAGGTGATCAGAGGCAGAGCCATCAGAGGGAGCTGGGTTTCCTGGTGCAGCCACAGAAGGGGCTGGGATTCTGCAAGTCTCAGTTGCCCTCTGACAATGAAGGGAGAGCTTCTCTTACTTATTTTCCACCACTCTTAGTGATCACGCTTACCCTCCCAGAGCCTTTGCAAAAGGGAGGCCTGCTTCCCATCCAGTCACCCAGGAAATGAATGAACATCCGCTGTCATGAAAATTTCAGAAAATTAAATATAAATCTTTACACGTGAAGGTTGCAAACATTTGGCCCTTTTGGGTCCAGAGGAGCATTGCTCTATCATGTCTTCAGTGATTAGAATTACACGTTGTTCACTGGGAGGGAATCAACTGCTCCTAAAAGGAGCTACTGTTGTCTGTGGCCCAGGTAAACTGCACCTGTAACTTGCTCAGGTGCACTGACTCTTGGCAGAACTGATATTCAAGAGTCCTGAAGTGCATATGGAGTCATAGGCCGGTTTCCCTGCATAATCCATGTATCCGTCTAAAGGTACCATTTCTCACCCTACCTGTGACCCTACCTGAGACCACTAGCACAGGTATCCAACACAGTTCTCACCAAAAAGACATATCATAATACAATACTGCCAACAATAAAAAAAAAATAAGTAACACTTCTGTAGCACTTCCTATATGCCAAGAACTGTCTAAGCTCTTTACATACATTAAATCATTTAATCCTTACATGAGGTAAATACTGCTATTATTGCCCATTTCATAGATGAGGAAGCTGAGGCACAGAGAAATAAACAAATTGCTCTGGGTTTCACAATTAGTACATGGCAAAGCTGTAATTCCAACCCAAGCTATCTGGCTCCAGAGTCTCTGCTTCTAATATCTATGCTATACTCTCCAATCTGTACAGCAAGAGGCAAAGGACTAACCTGTATCACTCACGTTGCCCCAGGTAGCGTGGAATATACAGCCCAGATAGCAGGGCTATTCTCAGGAGAAGATAGACCAGGACACCAACTACATGGTATGATTTGAAAAGAACTGGGCAGAATCCCTTGCCCCAAAGTATCTCCCAACTCTTGCAAAAATATCACAAATTTCCACCATTAGAAAGTCACTTCACTACTTCTTAAAGGCTTTTCCATTTTTAAGAAACCCCTATGAAAAGGTAAATATCACTGGGCAAGGTATCCCTTAAATCATTATCAGGCATCTACAGTACGATTTTTTAAAAGTTCATTGAACTTACACTCATAAGAGTTGGGTTCTAGTTCTGACTGCCAATTTCTACCTGTGTGACCTTGGGTACGGCACATAAATTCTCTGGGTCTTGGTTTCTTTATCTGTTAAATGGCAATGCTAACATCTGATACAACTCCCTCATAGGATTGTTGCAGGAATTTAATGGATGCAAAAGAGTTTAATGAATGCAAAAGGACAACACAACTGTAAGGTATTAATGTGATCAGCTAAACTTCTGGAAGGATTAGATAAATTAGTTGACAACCAGAGAAATGTATGCAGCCAGTTTAAGATGGACAGACAGAAAAAGCATGGTGCAAAACGAATTCTGGCCCAGGCAATTCAAAACTATCCGCCTGGGCAGAAATGACTGCCACCTGACTGGGTCTCTTTCAGGCATGCTCATACCTTCCCATGAATCTCCACTGCCTTGGCCTTGGCTCTTCTTGTCTTTGACTCCTGTAACTGGCCACTCTTTGGCTCGGTATTTCAGGCCCCGGGGCCCCCAGGCTTGGCTGTAGCTCTGGCCCTAGTGCTATTTCTTGACTTTCTCTGCTCATGTGTTGCTCCTGACAGCAGATGTACTCCACTCCATCTCCACCTGTGACCTAGCATGCCTTCCTGCTGACTGACTTCTTCAACTCAAGGAGACCGCAGTTACACCAGGACCCTCGAACCTTGCTTCTCTGCCTCAACCGATAAGAATCTATTAACTGCCTACTATCTTAAAGGCACAGTGCCCTTTCTACCAGGCAAGTGGATCCTACAGCTACAACAGCAGGGAGCTGGAAGTGATAGGTAGGGCAAAGGGGCACCAAGATGGAGGACAGGAACATGGAAAAGTATGACAGCAAGTAAAAAAAGTAAAAGATAGTCTTTGTCTGCTTTACTCTTTTGCAGAAAACACTATAACTGTTGTAGAGGTAACTATTAATTAAGCACCGGCTCTGTGCTACACACTTGGAATATACAGATGAAAGGCATGTTTCCTGATCCCAAAAGGCTTGCAATAGGGCTTCCCTGGTGGCGCAGTGGTTGAGAGTCTGCCTGCCAATGCAGGGGACACGGGTTCGAGCCCTGGTCTGGGAAGATCCCACATGCCGCGGAGCAACTGGGCCCGTGAGCCACAACTACTGAGCCTGCGCGTCTGGAGCCTGTGCTCCGCAACAGGAGAGGGCGCGGAAGTGAGAGGCCCGCGCACTGCGATGAAGAGTGGCCCCCACTTGCCGCAACTAGAGAAAGCCCTCGCACAGAAACGAAGACCCAACACAGCCAAAACTAAAATTAAAAAAATAAATAAATAAATAAAATAAATAAATTAAAAAAAAAAACTAAATGGAAGAATTATGTGCACAGCAAATAATCTGAAGTTAAAAAAAAAAAAAAAAGGCTTGCAATACAATGGGGGAGGTGGGCAAGCAAAGAGACAAGAGTCTCTGCAGGGGCCCAAGCACCTCTAAGGAAATACTGTTTTGAAAGAAATCTCTCTTTGGTCACCGGTTTGTCCTATAAAGGCCTTAAGTAAAACATGATTATAATATATCAGTTTAAATTTATGTGCCAATGTTTTGTTTGAAATATAAATTGTGATGGGCTATTTTTTTTCTGCTATATACATTTTCCCCTCATTTTTAAAAACTTTTTTATTGGGATATAGCACACATACAGTAAAGTGCACAAATCTTAAGTGAATGGCTCAGTAGACTTTTACTTATATGTATACGAAAGTAACTACCACCCAGATCAAGTTATAAAATATAATAACACACCAGAAGCTTCCCTTGTGCCACAAGATCAATCACAACTCTATCACAATGAGGTAAACCACTATTTTGATTTTCATGTAGTAGGCTTTTTTTAAGCACTGGTGAGTTATATTTGTTTGGAGAGCTCTACCTTCTAAATCCTGGATCTCCCTTGGTATACTTCGACAGCCCAGTCACTAAATATTGGGTTGGCCCAAAAATTCGTTCGGGTTTTTCATACGCTGTTAGGGGAAAACCCGAACGAACTTTTTGGTCAACCCAATATTTTGTCACCCTCGATGTGCTTAGACTACCCAGACCCTAATTCTCTGGTTATGCCTCCTCCCCCATAACCATTAGGACAATATCCAGTATTCACCAAAAGGAGGAACATCCCAAGCAACAGAACATAAATAGGGCCTGTACCATTATTGGAACCCACTGACAAAGAGTTATTACTTTGCTAGATGGCCACGAAAGGACGCATCTTTGTTGAGAGTCCATGGGCTATTATTAGGACTACTCCACTTAATCTGTTACTCTGCTAACAGCATGCTTTACTTGGAGCAGAAATAAAATGTCACCCTTACTCCCCCTCTTGGTTAGGGAATGTACACTTATTTTCCCTGCTGGAACTCAGGAAAATGGAAGGTATCATCAAAGCCTGCTTATCCTCTATCCATAGGCTGGGAATCTGTGTCTTACTCTAAAGGTACGCTCACCTAACAGGAAAGACTTCTCCTTGCTTCATCTCTAAAACTAGGAAGTGAGTACTTAATCAAACCCAATACACAACAGAAGCAATCATTGCTATAATGAAGGCCCATATATGGTGCAATGGGAAACTAAAGGAAGGAGAATCTGAGTTACGGAAGACTTCCCAGAGGAAGCTAGGCTTAAGTTGACTTAAAAAAGGGAACAGCCACGGCAAAGGCTTGGATATATCAAAGGACATGGTATTATCAGGCCACTCTTGTAGCTCAGTGTTGCTGATTAAAAGGATGGACGGGCAGAGAGATGAACCTAGAGAAAAAGGTAAAGATCATGAAGGGACTTTTATATGCTCTAAAAGAAGTTTAGATTTATACTATAAGCAATGAAGAATCACTAACTATTTTTGAGCTGGAGAGTGACCCAATCAGATTTATATTTTTTAAAAAATTATTCTGCCAGCAGTATGGAAAACTTAATAGGATAAGGGTGAGATTGAGGACTACTGGAATGATCCAAGTGGGACGTGGTGAGGTACCTATAGGATATCCAGGCAGAGGGACTACAGAGGCAGTTGAAAATGTAGAACTAGAAACTAAAAGAGCGATCTGGGCTGAAGGTAGGGTTGGGAGGGGGGGGTCATCTGTATATAAATGATAGTGGTTTAGACTGCCTAGGAAGAGAATACAGAACAGAGTACAAAGTCAAGTACAAAGTTGCCTTGGGAAACAGCAACAATGAAAATTCCAGCCAAAGAAGAGGAGCCAGAGAATGAGGTAAGAGGTAAAAGAAAAAAAACAAGGACAGAGGGCTTCCCTGGTGGCGCAGTGGTTGAGAATCTGCCTGCCAATGCAGGGAACACAGGTTCGAGCCCTGGTCTGGGAAGATCCCGCATGCCGCGGAGCAACTAAGCCCGTGAGCCACAACTGCTGAGCCTGCGCATCTGGAGCCTGTGCTCCGCAACGGGAGAGGCCGCGACAGTGAGAGGCCCGCGCACCCCGATGAAGAGTGGCCCCCACTCGCCGCAACTGGAGAAAGCCCTCGCACAGAAACGAAGACCCAGCACAGCCAAAGATGAAAATAAATTAATTAATTAATTAAAATTAAAAAAAAAAAAAGGACAGAGAAGATTGTCACAGTAGTCAAAGGAGGGAAGATTTTCTAGGAGGGAGTGGTTAATATTTCATATGCTGTAAAGTGTTGCAAGATAAGAGAAGTATACATTGGTCTGGCAATATGGAGTTCACCAGTGACCTCAGTGAGAACAGTATCAGTGCTAGATCACACCACACTGAGGAGTGAATAGAGAGCAAGGAAGCAGAGGCAGCTTAGCCTCTAAGTTTAGAAGCTTAGCCAGAGTTAAGAAGAAAAAAAATAGAATAACTGGAGGGTGAATTTGCTATAGACTGAATGTTTGCGCCTCCTCACAAATTCCTATGTTGAAATCCTCACCCCCAAGGTGATGGTATTTTGAGGTGGGGCCTTTGGTAGGTGATTAATCCATGAGGGCAGCCCTCATGAATGGGACTAGTGCCTTTCTTATAAAAGAGGCCCTAGAGAGCTCCCTTGACCCTTCTGCCATGTGAGGACACAGCGAGAAGACAGCCATGTATGAACCACAAAGCAAGTTCAACATAAAGGTTTTTCTCAGGTTCTAAGGAGCTCCCTGAACTCTCTAGGTGGAACAGAAAAAGGAAATATATAAATAATATATTATCATTTGTTATAAATGATAACAAATGATATCATTTATCATTTGTTATAAATGTAGAGAAATGGATGGAAAGTTAGAATGCTACAGAAATCATTTGTGTAGGCCTTTGTTTTATATATCCATAAAGTTAAACAAAAACACACAACCTATGCTAAGGTAAGTTACAAATTATTGCTGTCCCTAGGATTTTACCTAATTGATATATAGGTAACATTTTAAAAATCCCTCGTGTTAGCAATTTACTAACAGAGAAAAATCAAGTCAATTGTAATGGCCTATAAATTAACACATTACTTATTAAGCAAATTTTGCCTCCAAGTATATCAAAACATCTCAAACATCTGCACAATGCGGGTTGGGAAGTTTGGTAATTAAAACTGAGAGCTAAAACACTCATGGAACAGTCATATGGTTGGCCAATAAATGTTTATTGAGCACCTACTATGAGCCAGCCATTGCTCTAGTCACTGGACACTGACAAAAAATAGATGTGTCGATTTGTGTAATTCCTTCTGGAACCTGATCAACACGGTTAGAAGAACTGCTGCCATTTCCAAACTATTTGGATCTGTGGCCATGTCTATTCTAAGGCCATATTTACCTTATTATATTAAAGACATGGAATATTAGAGCTGGAGGGACCTTAAAGAATCACCAGCCTATCCTATCCCATTTCACAGATGGCAAAGTTGAAGGGTTGAGAAGTGTCAAATAAATTTTTAGAGCCAGGACTAGAACCCAGAACCACAATTCTGATTCAGTGCTTGCTCTACCAATGAAAATCAATCAATAAAACCACATCTCTCCCCCAACACCCCCACTTGCCTCCATCTCTTTTGATCAGTTTTTTGGTGATCAGTTCTGCATTTTTCTCTAAAATAAACAGCAAAGTTTCTATGACCCATGGGCACTTGGCCCAGATTTAAAACATGGAGCTTAACAATTGCAAGCATCTCTCATCAGTGGACAGGGCGGGGCGGGGGTGGGAGACACTTGGCAAAGATCGCCTAGCTTTGGGCATTTAGCTGAAACGTCTAAAATTCCAGGAAGATGCTGGGGATGTTTTGTCTCTATTGTCTGGCTGCTAGAAAGGAGAATGTGTCGTCTTAAAATTTCTATTCAGAATTTTAATTAAATTGTGGCCTGTGGCAAAATAGAAAGACATTAAAATCAAACGCTAGTATCTCTTTGTTTATTTTATGGCTCTCATCGCTAACTAGTTCTCACTGAAATAATTAAATGTCTTTTCAGCAAATGGACTGTTCAGGCTGTTTAGTTTAATGTTTCTTATAACCTGGCAAGTAAGTGCTTTATAATTCAGTTGATTTCTGCTCTTCCCCGTGCCCCACCCCCCCACTATATATGTTCTTTTCTCCTCTCTCCCCACACAGGCAGACTTGAAGGTTTCTGCAGATCAGAGCGGCATTAATGCACCTATGGGCCAAAGCATCCTCCGATAGGCTGGAGGAGATTGTAGGAGGCTGAGCACATTGCATTTGACATTAATGGGTCAGAGATGCTTCTAGATTGAAATTGGTGAAGGTGGCGAGGAAATACAGTGTAGTCAATGAGGCCTCTTGGTCCGAGATTGATGCCTGAAATCTCTTATTTACTGACCCATTGTATTGCACGAAGGGAAAGCTGCTTTTTAAAAAGTATAGGATCCATATTGGGGAGGAGACAGAATTTACCTGGAGAGTGTGTGCGTGTGGTGGGATGCTGTTTTTCTCTTTAGTAAAACACTATTATGGACACTTTGGGGATAAAAGACAAAGCCCCAGGGCACAGGCTGAAATGGGTATATTTAGCCAAAGGAGGTCTAATTGCCTACATTATAAAGTAAAAGTAGGTCTTTTAGGGATAAAGAGATTGTTCTTATACACAATTATTTTATCCTTTCCCTGAACAGAGCCCCACCCCAGAAAAAGGAGATGGAAAGGGGGAGCAAGAAGAGAGGTCAGAGATGGTAGAAAACTAACTTTGTAATTCTGATAGCTAACTTCTAATGAGTGTTTACTGTGTTCTTCCAGGCACTGGGCTAAGTGTCTTTCCCCATTATCTCATGGAATATTCCCAACAGTCTTAGGAAATAGGGACCATTAGTCTCCTCACTTTACAGATCTGAAAATTGTGGTTTAACAATATTAAATGACTTGCCGAACATCTCATAACTACTAAGTGGTAGAGTTGGCATTCATATTTGTCATCCACGTCCTCCTCCAAATGAAAAGGGAAAATGGTGTGAATATTTAAAATCTGGGCCTACAAACTGTTAGGCTCACTTAACCTGAATAATAATGATGGTGATAATGCTGGCGAAAGGTGATAGACAGTGGGTACTTATTATGTGCCACGCATTGTGCTAAGCACTTTATACAGGCCAGTTCATTTAATCCTCATAACAACTTTTTGGGGAAAATATTTATATTCACTCCATTGTGCAAATGAAAAAAACAAAATCTTCGAGGCTAAATAACTTGCCCAGTTTTACATACCTAGGTAGTAGAAAAGCTGGAGAGTAAAAGCAGACTCCCACCGCGTGGTAGGACTCCAGGGCCTAAGGAGAGATGGAATTACCAGTATGACATTCCCTCTAGTGAGATGTGGCTCAGAATCTTTTGGAATCCTGATATTTGATTGACAAATTTTACACTGCTCCCCATTCTACGCTATGATCTATTCTGAAAAAGTAAGCCTTGGGACACTTATGCCTCACACAGTAGAGACTTAAAGTCAAGAAATATTAGGTGAATAAATGGATGAAGGAATGAATGGAGTCTAATCAGTAGTTTTCAGGTTTTTCATTCTGTGGCCCTATAAGCTCCCTGTCTCTATGATGAGTCGAAACCTTGCACATGAGTTTTGCATGCACCGAAGATTTGAATAATAAAAGGTAATGAATAAGAGAAAGGACTTATTTGTCCTTAGATAAACGAAATGTGGAAAAACCAAAAAGGAAATAGCTCTCCCAAGGCCCTCATTGCCTTGGGAGGGAGAAATCTGCTGTGGGGACCAGGCATCCAGGGAAGGAAGAATACAAAGAGGAAGGATCGTATGGGAGCTAATAGGGAAAGAACATTTTCTATACCTACTAGGTACCGGGTCTTTTTATACCATAACTCATTTAATCCTCACAACTATCCTGGGAGGCAGGTGATGTTATCTCCATTTTATAAATAAGAAAATCAAGGCTCATAAATTAAGTAACTTCCACAAAATCTCACATGTAGGAAGGGGTGGAGTCGAGGTTCCATCTCTGTTCTGACTCTTTCTAGAACACTCACTGCCTCTTCAAGTAGAGAGCTGAAAATACAAGGGCATTTTAATTGACTGAGGAAAATAAAATGTTTCAGGTTTAGAAAGACAAAAGATATGGCGAAGAACTTGTGGAAAGGCCCAAACCCAGAAAAACGAGATTTTTGGAAGCTGGAAGACAGACCTTGACTGAATGAGGTAATCTTTAGGAAAGAGGTAAAACCTGGATTCCAAATTCTCTACTGTGTTACCCATATTTCCTCACTTGGTAATTGTAGCAATTCAATGTGGAGCAAAAGAGTAACATTTGTAACCAGGTAGACAAACTAGAGGCAGCAATGCAAGATGGTGGGGAGTAAAGATACTAGTGTCCCCAAGACCCCTGCTCAGAGACCTCTCCCCAGCCTTTGGATGGCAGAAGGCAATGGCAGGGCCTGCTGCCAGCCCCCAACATCTTCCTCCTCACCCCTCTTGACTTCATTCCTGATAATCTGGTCTTGCATATACAGCTACCAACAATTCAGTTTTTTGAAGCCTCACAGCTTTTGGTTTTCTTATCAAGTCATGCGAGTCAAATCTAGGCCTAGGAAGTAAACACTGTTCCCTGCATCTCAAATAGCTACTCTACTTACGTTATTCCATGTCTCCAAGAAGCACGTGTCAAGACAAGATTAAATGTGGAAAGCTTTTATTAGGAGAAATGACTGTGTGAAAGAAAATAGAGAGGGAGCTGTGAGGGAAGCCTGACCCTGAGGGAGGGAGAGAAGAGAGGTTGGATGGAAGCAGTCTAGACTATCAGGCAGTCTAAGGAAGCTTCTGCAAGACCTTGAGCCAAAGTCTGCCTTAGTACCCCACTGTATTCAGTCATGGGAGGGAACAGCCCAAGGGAAAGTGCCAGAACACAGCAGCTGAGGCCCTCAGTCAATTTTGCTCCCTATTATAGATGGTCTGCCAGGCACACTCTAATGGGCCCCCAACAAAACCCCCGCCTCCTCGATTCATAAGTACTCCTGCAAATCTCAGCTCCAACTTCTTTTTTTAAGGGAAGCCTTTCCTCATTCCAACCCTACCCCTAGGTGAGGTAAACTTACTTTTTGATATGCTCTCATAAAAATATGTTTCCTTCAGAGAACTTGGATCAGTTTGTACTTATATATTCATTACTATGATTATTAGATTAATGACTATCTCTCTTGCTAAATTTTAAACACCATGAGAGCAGGGACCATGACTGCCTTGTTCACTGCTTTATGCTTAGTACCTACCACGGTGACTAGCAGTAGATACTCAATGAATATATTTTGAACGAATGGATGTGAGTGAAGAAATGTCAAAGAATAGATATGAGTCATATAATCAATTCTAATCCCAAACCTACTGGAAACTATATAAGGCCCAGGACTAGGATAAAGGGAACACAGCTTGAAATGGCGAGAGTGAATAGGTAGGTTCAAGGTAAGGATGGTAACAGAAGATTCTTAGGCTGACATAAGCAAATACCAGCTGTGGCTGGTGCCTGCTAGGCCAAACTAACTGAGACTCATGACTCATGTCAGGTAAATTAAGGTAGAAAAGAAAGAGTGAATGTGCTTGGGGGAGGTGAGACAGATCATGAACGTAAACCAAATGAACAACCCCCCCTTACTTGATAAAACAGGCTGGTCCAGGAAATGTGGGATTGGGGCTGTAGCAGACACACAAAGAGCCAGGGTAGCGGAAACCGTGGCAAGGCAGGAGCCCAATCACACACAATAGCCTCGAGGAGTTCTCCTGAGAACTGAGGTTGTATCAACAAAGTCTGTAGATCTTGGCCAGGTTTTTAGCTCAGTTCTTCCCTTGTGGCCTCTCCTAGCCTTAAAGGGCCCATCTTCTCTGATGACTAGGGCTGGGATTATGCGGTGTTAGTCACTGTCTAACAACTGCATCTGTTGACCGCCCTACAGTCGTCCAGGACCACTTGGAATTTTACCTTTCTAAGCCTCGGCTTTTTCCTTTCAAAAAGGGGGATAAAATTTAATCTCGAAGGATGAGTAGATTAGGATTAGAAAGAATAATATGAGATTACTTATAATAATATGTAATGGGGTCTAATGTGGTTCCATGCAAACGCTCATTATTTTTACACCAAAATATAAAATTAAATTTAAACCAAGCAAAATTTTCCCTATGACTCCACTGCTGAAGAAAAATGGCTTTGGATACACAATATACACAAAACCTTTAGAAAATCTTGTTAAAACTGACAATCCCTGATCTAGTTGACTCAGTATTGGCCTGTATGTCAGAAGATGTAGAAAATCATAGAATTCTAGGATCTCTCAGCTGAGGGAGTCCTTCAAGATTAGTCCTGTTTGCATTAGTGAGCTGTGAGAAAGCTGGGGAAAATCATTGACTGTCAAGATCCTGTGTGTCTGGGATTCTTCACAGAATTATTAAGTGGGACATTGGAAGACCATTGCTAGAATTCACTGTCTTCTCACTAGCTAGAGCAAAATGTGAATTTATTCCACAGCCAGTGTAATAGGGATAAAGCTAATTTCAATCTGGGACTAAGGTATAAACTCATTTATATTTGTTAGAAGAGTCATGCTGTATCATTAGGGTAATGAGTCAGCCAAAGCTATTGAAAATCACATAGTTAATCTGCTCTAATTTTTTATTGTAGTTGAGTGGTTATATGGTCCTAAAAGTCCAGAGTCTTGTTCTATTCTTGTCTATTTTACTGACTCACTGAGTTGAGGGCGCTAACTCAACCTTTCTGTGTCTCTTTCATCATCCGTAAAATCTGAGCTACAAATATTTAACTGTTTACAAAGCCATTTTTACTTCATCAGTGTCATTCACAGCATAACATACCACCTCCTCGGTCAAAACAATAATGCTTTTGTTCAAATGCATTAACTCCAAGGGTAGACTTCAATTGAATTTGATGATTATTTCTTGGAACCTAGCACAGTGGGAACACGAGTCAGAATAAAATACAGAATAAAATTCCCATCCTAAAATGGTGATTCACAAACACCAGTCCACAGACTTTGACTAGTCTGTGACAATGTTTCCACAAGGCAAGATGTTAAAAAAAAAAAAAAAAAAAAAAAGCCCAAAGAAAGTTTCATGACTCTAAATTTATATTCAATTTAAAAGAATTTCCTTTACTACAAATTTCTTATGAATATTTCTATACCAGTTTTTTTTTTCTTGGCACTGAAATGTTCCTTATTTTATGGTGCCAGTTGTCTCTTTTTAACACCCTCACTTAGCAAAACAAAAAAGTGGCAACTCTAGGTCATTCAATTTTTTTCTTTCAATTTTGTTGGCCCACTAACTCAAAATGTATGAGAACCATGCTTACCACCTACTTAAGGAATGTGATTAATCCGGTTTACAGTTTAGTCAAGAAAATTGCTTAAATTTGTTATTTAAAAGTTGCTGTTCTGGGAATTGTTTGTGTTTATAGTTAGAAGCTCCAAAAAAAGAAAACAGATTTTGAGCTCAAGCTACTGCTAAAAACAAAACAACAATAAAAGGAGCAAAGCCAATAATGACCAAATAGTGCCTGGCACATAGAAGACCTTCAATAAATATTTGTTGAATAAGTAAATAAAGTATCAAATGAAACAAACATAGATTCAAGCAATACCTAGCCAGCAGCTACTGGGGAAAAAAAGAAAGACTGATAAGCAAGAGGAGGATTTTCACTCTTTGGTGAGAACAACATGGAAAATTTTCTTTTTAATTTTTCCCTTCAATTAGTGGTAATTCCTGAGTATTATGCCCTCAGCCTAGGAAAGGCCTGTATCTCATTTTTCTCTCTTGCCAAGAGGAAATAAAAGAGGTAGTCAGAGGAAAGTGAAAACATTCAGGAAATTATTTAAACTCATAGTAGTTAGAGACAGAGACTTTAGAAATCACCCAACCCATTCCCTTCTATTTTACAGATCAGGAAACTGGCTCAGAGAAACTCGCCCAAGTTGCCCAGGGTTGGACCATGAGAACAAAACCAAGATACTTCTGCCACCTAGCAGTAGTATATACCCTAATTGCAGGGGGAAGATAAGCATCCTTTCAAAGGCCTCTTGAATATTCAAACTAAAAACTTAAAAGTTCTACAATAGTTTCAAAGATCAGAGGAAACAGGCATAAAGATAGTAAATGTTCAAATTGGAATTCCTGAAGGAGAGATAGTATTCTGGGGCTAGTGTGTTGTGGAAGAGCAAAGGTCCAGAGACTGGAGTGGGTATGATGTGTTTGGGGAATGTTGAGGGGCAGTGAGTTAGAAATGACTTGTGAATACATTTGCCATCTTCAGGATTTCTCCTTTTATAGCACACATCAACTAGATTAAGCAAGGAGCTCTTACTATTGACCAGCCACTAGCATATGGAACTAGTCTTGCTCAACTGAAGCTCACATTAAAAATTATATCCATGTTATTACCAACAAAGATACACTGACAAAATATAAAATAGCATATTGATTCAATGGAGTGTTGTTATTAGTACTGCAAAGGACTGGAAACAAAACAAATGTCCATAAATCAGGGACTGCTTGAATAAACTATGGTACATCCACACAATGGGTACCATACAGCTGTTTAAGAAAATAAAAGAATGAGGAAGACTTCTATCTACTGACATGGTTTATCTCTACAATTGATTATTATGAGAAAAATCAAGGGTAAAACAATGCTTGTAATATGCCACCTTTTGAGTAGCCAACTCTAAAGGGAAACACACATACACACATCCACTTATATTTTCAAAGAGAAACAAAGGTTGGACTAAAACAATAACTAATAAAGATGCTTATCTATAGGGGGAGGGAGGGACCAGGGTAGAAGAGGCAGGGTGGCCTTGAGACTTCCTTGAATATACCTTGTTATATACTTTGACTTTGGAACAAAATTAATCAAAAAAAAAAAAAACAAACCTTAAAAGTAGAAAGCAAACTGAGACAAGCTTAATTTTATACTAAACTGGTAACAAACCCATATAGAGAAAATAATTATTTCAACTTGACTTTGAAATACAGAATTTTGACTGCACACCCCTAACTGGATATATTCCCAGGACATAGAGAACTACAAACAAATTCTAAACTGCATTCAGTAGTTTTATTGTTAAAGGTAATATTGTTATTTTTATTTTGGAACAATTATAGGTAACTATGTCAATTCTAAGAACCAAGATGTTTAAAATAAGAGAAAGGAGATCGAAGTATAAATTCAAAGAAGTTAAGTAAAAATTCTGTTATCTTAAATTTGAACTGGAAATACCACTATAACTTATTTTTTTTTAAACAAAAAGGTAATTTCTAGCCTGACCACTGAAAAGACCTAGAAAGCAATGGCCATCTAATAGCAATAAGGACCCTGGCACACAATTGTAATCTCTGAATATCATTCCCCACTGAATAAAACCAGGATTCCTTAGAGAAATGGCTGGCTCCAGGTCTGGGGCAGGAGCTGTACTAGAATGAGCTTGGGATGTCTCCTTGTGCTAGAAAGCAAGTAAGTTATCAGCAACTACTATGGTCATGTCAAAAGGCCTCAGAAGCCAACTCTAATGGGGCTCCCATTGGCTTAATATGGAACAATTTGGTTATCAAAGTGAAAAATCACTATGATTTATTGAAGCACAACAAATATATAAAAATCTATGAATTCATAATAAAAACACATTAGATAATAAAAACACATTAGTCACCAGTGGAGCTTACTAGGACACCAAATCATCCTGAAAATTGATAAGTAAAAGGGAAGAGCCAGGTAGCTGTCCTACCTTTCCTATAAGAACTGTACTTCAGGGTAGCTACATAGTTGATGAGGGAAATTTCTTCATTAGTATATTTCTAGCTTAAAAATGCAGAAGGGAATTCCCTGGTGGTTCAGTGGTTAGGACTCTGCACTTTTACTGCCGAGGGCCCATGTTCAATCCCTGGTCAGGGAACTAAAATCCCACAAGCTGCGCAGTGCAGTGCAGCCAGAAAAAGAAATAAAAATGCAGAAGAAATGACAGCATTGGAAAATCACCAATCTCTTACTTCTAATGAAATAATGGATCTAGGCAATGAGCATCAGTGGATGCTGAAATCATTAGGTTAAAGGTTGATGGGTCACTTCATAATTCAGGAATCAGGCTGACACTACCTGACCCCAACTGATCAATCTTAATATTACAAAAAGTGAGATAACCAGACACTTTAGGCCTCCTGATGTGCTCCAATAGGGGATAAACAACACCACCCATGAGGGATTCTAAACTTAAAAAGTAAACCCAAATCAAATCAAATCTTTAGGGGGAAGAAAATAATAGTCATGAAAACAGAGTTTTATTGGTATTTGATTAAGGAGTGAAAGAACAAAACAATTCTCACAGCTGGGGACACTTGACTGCCCCCAACACCACTCCTGTAGACTCAGTCTGCCCCAAGCTCTGGAACAAATCCTGTTTACTCATTAAGGGGAAATTAAGGAGCCTGAGTTCCATAAGTCAAAATGACTGCATGCAGTCAATCTGGCTGTTGACCCTGCTATAACATTATGCCTTGTATCCCGAATTGAACTGTGGTTGCTTGCCTTAGTTTCTATGCCCAAGTTTCTAACTGGTTAATTTTACTGCTGCCTCAGTTGCTTTGAAATAGGGGATCTGCTTTGCTCTTACCAATATTACTAAAGACTAGAGCCTTGACTTTGAATCCCAACCCACGCCCTGTTGCTGACCACCTACTTGTACCCTCTGTCTTGCCCACTCCTGGGCTGCCTGATTTGAACTGCTTCCCAGCTTACTAAGTGTTTCTTGACTTAAAAATCTTGTGTAAAATTGACCTATACTGTTAAAATTTGGATTAAATATCACACCATGTATTGTTAACTCAAAACATCTTGAGGGAGGTTGGTGATATTATTCTGGTTTTTGTTTTGTTTTTCCTTTTTAGCTCTTAGCTTTTATTTATTTTTTTTTATTTTTTATTTTTTTTTACATCTTTACTGGAATATAACTGCTTTCCATTGCTGTGTTAGTTGCTGCTGTATAACAAAGTGAATCAGCTATACATATACATACATCCCCATATCTCCTCCCTCTTGCGTCTCCCTCCTACCCTCCCAAGCCCACCCCTCTAGGTGGTCACAAAGCACCGAGCTGATCTCCCTGTGCTATGCGGCTGCTTCCCACTAGCTATCTATTTTACAGTTGGTAGTGTATATATGTCCATGCCACTCCCTCACTTCGTCCCAGCTTACCCTTCCCCCTCCCTGTGTCCTCAAGTCCATGCTCTACGTCTGCGTCTTTATTCCTGTCCTACCTCTAGGTTCTTCAGAAACGTTTTTTTTTTGATTCCATATATATGTGTTAGCATACAGTATTTGTTTTTCTCTTTCTGACCTACTTCACTCTGTATGACAGACTCTAGGTCCATCCACCTCACTACAAATAACTCAATTTCGTTTCTTCTTATGGCTCAGTAATGTTCCATTGTATATATGTGCCACACCTTCTTTATCCGTTCATCTGCCAATGGACACTAAGGTGGCTTCTGTGTCCTGGCTATTGTAAATAGAGCTGCAATGAACATTGTGGTACATGACTCTTTTTGACTTATGGTTTTCTCAGGATATATGCCCAGTAGTGAGATTGCTGGGTCGTATGGTAGTTCTATTTTTAGTTTTTAAGGAACCTCATACTGTTCTCCATAGGGCTGTATCAATTTACATTCCCACCAACAGTGCAAGAGGGTTCCCTTTTCTCCACACCCTCTCCAGCATTTACTGCTTGTAGACTTTTTGATGATGGCCATTCTGACTGGTGTGAGGTGATACCTCCTTGCAGTTTTGATTTGCATTTCTCTAATGATTAGTGATGATGAGCATCTTTTCATGTGTTTGTTGGCAATCTGTATATCTTCTTTGGAGAAATGTCTATTTAGGTCTTCTGCCCATTTTTGGATTGGGTTTTTTTTTGATATTGAGCTGTATGAGCTGCTTTTATATTTTGGAGATTAATCCTTTGTCAGTTGCTTCATTTGCAAATACTTTCTCCCATTCTGAGGGTTGTCTTTTGGTCTTGTTTATGGTTCCCTTTGCTGTGAAAAAGCTTTTAAGTTTCATTAGGTCCCATTTGTTTATTTTTTTTTTAATTTCCATTTCTCTAGGAGGTGGGTCAAAAAGGATCTTGCTGTGATTTATGTCATAGAGTGTTCTGCCTATGTTTTCCTCTAAGAGTTTTATGCTGTCTGGCCTTACATTTAGACCTTTAATCCATTTTGAGTTTATTTTTGTGTATGGTGTTAGGGAGTGTTCTAATTTCATTCTTTTACATGTAGCTGTCCAGTTTTCCCAGTACGACTTATTGAAGAGGCTGTCTTTTCTCCATTGTATATTCTTCCCTCCTTTGTCAAAGATAAGGTGACCATATGTGCATGGGTTTATCTCTGGGCTTTCTATCCTGTTCCATTGATCTATATTTCTGTTTTTGTGCCAGTACCATACTGTCTTGATTACTGTAGCTTTGTAGTATAGTCTGAAGTCCGAGAGACAGATTCCTCCAGCTCCGTTTTTCTTTCTCAAGATCACTTTGGCTATTTGGGGTATTTTGTGTTTCCATACAAATTGTGAACTTTTTCGTTCTAGTTCTGTGAAAAATGCCATTGGTAGTTTGAAAGGGATTGCATTGAATCTGTAGATTGCTTTGGGTAGTATAGTCATCTCAACAATGTTGATTCTTCCAATCCAAGAACATGGTATATCTCTCCATCTGTTTATATCATCTTTAATTACTTTCATCAGTGTCTTATAGTTTTCTGCATACAGGTCTTTTGTCTCCTTAGGTAGGTTTATTCCTAGGTTTTTTATCCTTTTTGTTGCAATGGTAAATGGGAGTGTTTCCTTAATTTCTCTTTCAGATTTTTCAACATTAGTGTATAGGAATGCAAGAGATTTCTGTGCATTAATTTTGTATCCTGGTACTTTACCAAATTCATTGATTAGCTCTAGTAGTTTTCTGGTAGCATCTTTAGGATTCTCTATGTATACTATCATGTCATCTGCAAACAGTGACAGTTTTACTTCTTCTTTTCCAATTTGGATTCCCTTTATTTCTTTTTCTCTGATTGCTGTGGCTGAAACTTCCAAAACTATGTTGAATAATAGTGGTGACAGTGGGCCACCTTGTCTTGTTCCTGATCTTAGAGGAAATGGATTCAGTTTTTCACAACTGAGAATGATGTTGGCTGTGGGTTTGTCACATATGGCCTTTATTATGTTGAGGTAAGTTCCCTCTATGCCTACTTTCTGGAGAGTTTTTATCATAATGGGTGTTGAACTTTGTCAAAAGCATTTTCTGCATCTATTGAGATGATCATATGGTTTTTCTCCCTCAATTTGTTAATATGGTGTATCACATTGATTGATTTGCATATACTGAAGAATCCTTGCATTCCTGGGATAAACCCCACTTGATCATGGTGTATGATCCTTTTTTTTTTTTTTTTTTTTATTTGGCATGCTTTGGTCTCCTTTATTGCATATATCAATAGAATCATGCTATTCAAGTACAGACATGTTCTGTTTACACACCATCTTCCCTTCAGATTTTTTTTTTTAAACATCTTTATTGAAGTATAATTGCCTTACAATGGTGTGTTAGCTTCTGCTTTATAACAAAGTGAATCAGTTATACATATACAATATGTTCCCATTACTCTTCCCTCTTGCATCTCCCTCCCTCCCACCCTCCCCATCCCACCCCTCTAGGTGGTCACAAAGCACCGAGCTGATCTCCCTGTGCTATGCGGCTGCTTCCCACTAGCTATCTATTTTACATTTGGTAGTGTATATATGTCCATGACACTCTCTTACCCTGCTACATCTCACCCCACCCCCTCCCCATATCCTCAAGTCCATTCTCTAGTAGGTCTGTGTCTTTATTCCCGTCTTGCCACTAGGTTCTTCATGGCCTTTTTTTTTTTTTTTCCCCCCTTAGATTCCGTATATATGTGTTAGCATACTGTATTTGTTTTTCTCTTTCTGACTTACTTCACTCTGTATGACAGACTCTAACTCCATTCACCTCATTACAAATACCTCCATTTCATTTCTTTTTATGGCTGAGTAATATTCCATTGTATATATGTGCCACATCTTCTTTATCCATTCATCTGTCGATGGACATTTAGGTTGCTTCCATGTCCTGGCTATTGTAAATAGAGCTGCAATGAACATTTTGGTACATGACTCTTTTTGACCTATGGTTTTCTCAGGGTATATGCCCAGTAGTGGGATTGCTGGGTCGTATGGTAGTTCTATTTGTAGTTTTTTAAGGAACCTCCATACTGTTCTCCATAGGGCTGTATCAATTTACATTCCCACCAACAGTGCAAGAGTGTTCCCTTTCCTCCACACCCTCTCCAGCATTTATTGTTTCTAGATTTTTTGATGATGGCCATTCTGACCGGTGTGAGATGATATCTCATTGTAGTTTTGATTTGCATTTCTCTAATGATTAATGATGTTGAGCATTCTTTCATGTGTCTGTAGGCCATCTGTATATCTTCTTTGAAGAAATGTCTATTTAGGTCTTCTGCCCATTTTTGGATTGGGTTGTTCGTTTTTTTGTTATTGAGCTGCATGAGCTGCTTGTAAATCTTGGAGATTAATCCTTTGTCAGTTGCTTCATTTGCAAATATTTTCTCCCATTCTGAGGGTTGTCTTTTGGTCTTGGTTATGGTTTCCTTTGCTGTGCAAAGGCTTTTAAGTTTCATTAGGTCCCATTTGTTTATTTGTGTTCTTATTTCCATTTCTCTGGGAGCTGGGTCCAAAAGAATCTTGCTGTGATGTATGTCATAGAGTGTTCTGCCTATGTTTTCCTCTAAGAGTTTGATAGTGTCTGCCCTTACACTTAGGTCTTTAATCCATTTTGAGTTTATTTTTGTGCATGGTGTCAGGGAGTGTTCTAATTTCATACTTTTACATGTACCTGTCCAATTTTCCCAGCACCACTTATTGAAGAGGCTGTCTTTTCTCCACTGTATATGCTTGCCTCCTTTATCGAAGATAAGGTGACCATATGTGTGTGGGTTTATCTCTGGGCTTTCTATCCTGTTCCATTGATCTATATTTCTGTTTTTGTGCCAGTACCAAACTGTCTTGATTACTGAAGCTTTGTAATATAGTCTGAAGTCAGGGAGCCTGATTCCCCCAGCTCCATTTTTCGTTCTCAAGATTGCTTTGGCTATTCGGGGTCTTTTGTGTTTCCATACAAATTGTGAAATTTTTTGTTCTAGTTCTGTGAAAAATGCCAGTGGTAGTTTGATAGGGATTGCATTGAATCTGTAGATTGCTTTGGGTAGTAGAGTCATTTTCACAATGTTGATTCTTCCAATCCAGGAACATGGTATATCTCTCCATCTATTTGTATCATCTTTAATGTCTTTCATCAGTGTCTTATAATTTTCTGCATACAGGTCTTTTGTCTCCTTAGGTAGGCTTATTCCTAGATATTTTATTCTTTTTGTTGCAATGGTAAATGGGAGTGTTTTCTTAATTTCACTTTCAGATTTTTCGTCATTAGTGTATAGAAATGCAAGAGATTTCTGTGCATTAATTTTGTATCCTGCTACTTTACCAAATTCATTGATTAGCTCTAGGAGTTTTCTGGTAGCATCTTTAGGATTCTCTATGTATAGTATCATGTCATCTGCAAATAGTGACAGCTTTACTTCTTCTTTTCTGATTTGGATTCTTTTATTTCTTTGTCTTCTCTGATTGCTGTGGCTAACACTTCCAAAACTATGTTGAATAATAGTGGTGAGAGTGGGCAACCTTGTCTTGTTCATGATCTTAGTGGAAATGGTTTCAGTTTTTCACCATTGAGGACAATGTTGGCTGTGGGTTTGTCATATATGGCCTTTATTATGTTGAGGAAAGTTCCCTTTATGCCTACTTTCTGCAGGGCTTTTATCATAAATGGGTGTTGAATTTTGTCGAAAGCTTTCTCTGCATCTATTGAGATGATCATATGGTTTTTCTCCTTCAATTTGTTAATATGGTGTGTCACGTTGATTGATTTGCGTATATTGAAGAATCCTTGCATTCCTGGGATAAACCCCACTTGATCATGGTGTATGATCCTTTTAATCTGCTGTTGGATTCTGTTTGCTAGTATTTTGTTGAGGATTTTTGCATCTATGTTCATCACTGATACTGGCCTGTAGTTTTCTTTTTCTGTAACATCTTTGTCTGGCTTTGGTATCAGGGTGATGGTGGCCTCGTAGAATGAGTTTGGGAGTGTTTCTCCCTCTGCTATATTTTGGAAGAGTTTGAGAAGGATAGGTGTTAGCTCTTCTCTAAATGTTTGATAGAATTCGCCTGTGAAGCCATCTGGTCCTGGGCTTTTGTTTGTTGGAAGATTTTTAATCACAGTTTCAATTTCAGTGCTTGTGATTGGTCTGTTTATATTTTCTATTTCTTCCTGGTTCAGTCTCAGAAGGTTTTGCTTTTCTAAGAATTTATCCATTTCTTCCAGGTTGTCCATTTTATTGGCATATAGTTGCTTGTAGTAATCTCTCATGAACATTTGTATTTCGGCAGGGTCAGTTGTTACTTCTCCTTTTTCATTTCTAATTCTATTGAGTTGAGTCTTCTCCCTTTTTTCTTGATGAGTCTGGCTAATGTTTTATCAATTTTGTTTATCTTCTCAAAGAACCAGCTTTTAGTTTATTGATCTTTACTATCGTTTCCTTCATTTCTTTTTCATTTATTTCTGATCTGATCTTTATGATTTCTTTCCGTCTGCTAACTTTGCAGTTTTTTTTGTTCTTCTTTCTCTAATTGCTTTAGGTATAAGGTTAGGTTGGTTACTGAGATTTTTCTTGTTTCTTGAGGTAGGATTGTGTTGCTATAAACGTCCCTCTTAGACGTGCTTTTGCCACATCCCATAGGTTTTGGGTCGACGTGTTTTCATTGTCATTTGTTTCTAGGTATTTTTTGATTTCCTCTTTGATTTCTTCAGTGATCTCTTGGTTATTTAGTAGTGTATTGTTTAGCCTCCATGTGTTGTATTTTTTACAGCTTTTTTCCTGCAATTGATATCTAGTTTCATAGCATTGTTGTCAGAAAAGATACCTGATATGATTTCAGTTTTCTTAAATTTACCAAGGCTTGATTTGTGTCCTAAGATATGGTCTATCCTGGAGAATATCCCATTAGCACTTTAGAAGAAAGTGTATTCTGTTGTTTTTGGATGGAATGTCCTATAAATATCAATTAAGTCCATCTTGTTTAATGTTTCATTTAAAGCTTGTGTTTCCTTATTTATTTTCATTTTGGATGATCTGTCCACTGGTGAACGTGGGGTGTTAAAGTCCCCCACTATGATTGTGTTACTGTCGATTTCCCCTTTTATGGCTGTTAGCATTTGCCTTATGTATTGAGGTGCTCCTATGTTGGGTGCATAAATATTTATAATTGTTATATCTTCTTCTTGGATTGATCCCTTGATCATTATGTAGTGTCCTTCTTTGTCTCTTGTGATAGTCTTTATTTTAAAGTGTATTTTGTCTGATATGAGAATTGGTACTCCAGCTTTCTTTTGATTTCCATTTGCATGGAATATCTTTTTCCATCTCCTCGCTTTCAGTCTGTATGTTTCCCTAGGTCTGAAGTGGGTCTCTTGTAGACAGCATGTATATGGGTCTTGCTTTTGTATCCATTCAGCCAGTCTGTGTGTTTTGGTGGGAGCATTTAATCCTTTTACATTTAAGGTAATTATCGATACATATGTTCCTATTACCATTTTCTTAATTGTTTTGGGTTTGTTATTGTAGGTCTTTTCCTTCTCTTGTGTTTCCTGCCTAGAGAAGTTCCTTTAGCATTTGTTGTAGAGCTGGTTTGGTGGTGCTGAATTTTCTTAGCTTTTGCTTGTCTGTAAAGGTTTTAATCTCTCCATCAAATCTGAATGAGATCCATGCTGGATAGAGTAATCTTGGTTGTAGGTTTTTCCCTTTCATCACTTTAAATATATCCTGCCACTCCCTTCTGGCTTGCAGAGTTTCTGCTGAAAGATCAGCTGCTAACCTTATGGGTATTTCCTTGTATGTTATTCATTGCTTTTCCCTTGCTGCTTTTAATATTTTTTTGTATTTAATTTTTTATAGTTTGATTAATATGTGTCTTGGCATGTTCCTTCTTGGATTTATCCTGTATGGGACTCTCTGCGCTTCCTGGACTTGATTGACTATTTCCTTTCCCATATTAGGGAAGTTTTCAACTATAATCTCTTCAAATATTTTCTCAGTCCCTTTCTTTTTCTCTTCTTCTTCTGGGACCCCTATATTTCAAATGTTGGTGCATTTAACGTTGTCCCAGAGGTCTCTGAGACTGTCCTCAAGTCTTTTCATTCTTTTTTCTTTATTCTGCTCTGTGGTAATTATTTCCACTATTTTATCTTCCAGGTCCCTTATCCGTTCTTCTGCCTCAGTTATTCTGCTATTGATTCCTTCTAGAGAATTTTTAATATCATTTATTGTGTTGTTCATCATTGTTTGTTTGCTCTTTAGTTCTTCTAGGTCCTTGTTAAATGTTTCTTGTATTTTCTCCATTCTATTTCCAAGATTTTGGATCATCTTTACTATCATTACTCTGAATATTTTTTCAGGTAGACTGCCTATTTCCTTTTCATGTGTTTGGTCTGGTGGGTTTTTACCTTGCTCCTTCATCTGCTGTGTATTTCTCTGTCTCATCATTTTGCTTAACTTACTGTGTTTGGGGTCTCCTTTTCGCAGGCTGCAGGTTCGTAGTTCCCGTTGTTTTTGGTGTCTGTCCCCAGTGGCTAAGGTTGGTTCAGTGGGTTGTGTTGGCTTCCTGGTGGAGGGGACTGGTGCCTGTGTTCTGGTGGATGAGGCTGTATCTTGTCTTTCTGGTGGGCAGGTCTACGTCTGGTGGTGTGTTTTGGGGTGTCTGTGGCCTTTTTATGATTTTAGGCAGCCTCTCTGCTAATGGGTGGGGTTGTGTTCCTGTCTTGCTAGTTGTTTGGCATGGGGTGTCCAGCACTGTAGCTTGCTGGTTGTTGAGTGGAGCTGGGTCTTAGCGTTGAGATGGAGATCTCTGGGAAAGCGTTCACCGTTTAATATTACATGGGGCCGGGAGGTCTCTGGTGGACCAATATCCTGAACTCGGCTCTTCTACCTCAGAGGCACAGGCCTGACACCTGGCCGGAGCACCAACACCCTGTCAGCCATATGGCTCAGAAGAAAAGTGAGAAAAAAAGAAAGAAAGAAAGAACGAAAGAAAGAAAAAATAAAAATAAAATAAAATAAAATAAAGTTATTAAAATAAAAAATAGAAAAGAATTATTAAAAATTAAAAAGTAATAAAAAAAGCAAAAAGAAAGAAAAAAAAGAACAATCCACCAATGATAACAAGCGCTAAAAACTATACTAAAACAAAACAAAACAAAACAAAAAACGGACAGACAGAACCCTAGGACAAATGATAAAAGCAAAGCTATACAGACAAAATCACACAAAGAAGCATACACATACACACTCACAAAAAGTGAAAAAGGAAAAATATATATATATCGTTGTTCCCAAAGTCCACCTCCTCAATTTGGGATGGTTTGTTGTCTATTCAGGTATTCCACAGATGTAGGGTACATCAAGTTGATTGTGGAGACTTAATCCACTGCTCCTGAGGCTGCTGGGAGAGATTTCCCTTTCTCTTCTTTGTTCGCACAGCTCCTGGGGTTCAGCTTTGGATTTGGACCCGCCTCTGAATGTAGGTCACCTGCGGGTGTCTGTTCCCGCTCAGACAGGACGGGGTTAAAGGAGCAGCTGCTTCGGGGCCTCTGGCTCAGTCAGGCCGGGGGGAGGGAGGGGTACGGATGCGGGGCGAGCCTGCGGCGGCAGAGGCCAGCATGACGTTGCACCAGCCTGAGGCGCGCCGTGTGTTCTCCTGGGGAGGTTGTCCCTGGATCACGGGACCCTGGCGGTGGCGGGCTGCACAGGCTCCCGGGAGGGGAGTTGTGGATAGTGACCTGTGCTTGCACACAGGCTTCTTGGTGGCGGCAGCAGCAGCGTTAGCATTTCACGCCCGTCTCTGGGGTCCGCGCTGATAGCTGTGGCTCGCGCCCGTCTCTGGAGCTCATTTTGGCGGCGCTCTGAATCCCCTCTCCTCGCGCACACGGACACAATGGTCTCTTGCCTCTTAGGCAGGTCCAGACTTTTTCCCGGACTCCCTCCCGGCTAGCTGTGGCGCACTAGCCCCCTTCAGGCTGTGTTCACGCAGCCAACCCCAGTCCTCTCCCTGGGATCTGACCTCCAAAGCCCGAGCCTCAGCTCCCAGCCCCCGCCCGCCCCGGCGGGTGAGCAGACAAGCCTCTCGGGCTGGTGTGTGGTGGTCGGCACCAATCCTCCGTGCGGGAATCTCTCCGCTTTGCCCTCTGCATCCCTGTTGCTGCGCTCTCCTATGTGGCTCCGAAGCTTCCCTCCCGCCACCCCCTGTTTCCGCCAGTGAAGGGGCATCCTACTGTGTGGAAACTTATCCTCCTTCACAGCTCCCTCCCAGAGGTGCAGGTCCCGTCCCTATTCTTTTGTCTCTGTTTTCTCTTTTTTCTTTTGCCCTACCCAGGTGGGGAGTTTCTTGCCTTTTGGGAAGTCTGAGGTCTTCTGCCAGCGTTCAGTAGGTGTTCTGTAGGAGTTGCTCCACATGTAGATGTATTTTTGATGTATTTGTGGGGAGGAAGGTGATCTCCACGTCTTACTCCTCCACCATCTTGAAGGTCCTCTATTCTGGTTTTGAAATGGAACAAAAACAATATGTGAAACACTTGGTTTTGGCCCCAGATCATATTTGGGGCAGCACTGCCACAAGCATCCTTAATCTATGTTCCTTAGGTGAGGAATAGTAGCCTCATCCCAGAATTCTGCTGCAAGCTACTTCGCACGTGTTGCCATTCTCTCCAAACCCTGAGTACTTCCCTTTCTCTTTTGTCACTGCTATAGCTTCCCTTCCATCTCTTGCTTCTCCAGTCCCTTCTACCCATGCTCTGATGGGAAGGCTTTTTCCTCTTTCTGCCTTTAAAAGCTTCAGCAGCCATGCCAGTCTCCCAGCAGTTGCTTAGTGCTTTGACTCCATGGGTATGCCCTTCTTTTATTTATTTTTATGATTTTTATTATAAAGTAAAACAAATAAGGAAGCTACACAGATGTGTGGCTTAACGGATTCATATAAAGCAACACTTATAAACATTATCAGATCAAGAAATATGTAGATCTTTATCAGTTACCCCAGAAGCCCCTCCATGTGTGCTGCCCAGATTACAAGCCTCTCCCTTTACCCATAATATGTTAACTATTGACTTTTATAGTAATCACTTCCTTGTCTTTAAAAAAAATAGTTTTATCATCTAAATGTGCATCCCTATATTTTAGTCTTGCCTGTTTTAAAAATTAGATATACTTTTAAGTCTCTTTTAACCTATAGGTTCGCCCCCCATTCCTCTCTTTTCCTTATCATTTATCTGTTGAAACACCCAGGCTATTTGACTAATAGCGTTTCCCAGTCTGGATTTTGCTGGTGGTGTGCCAATCAGTTGGTATCTTAATGAACTTAACTTTGCCTTCCTCACTTCCCTCCCATCTTGCTGGGGCTCGTATGCAGCTGCAGGAGCTCTGTAGGAGCTTTCCTCAGTCCACACTCCGGCATGACTGATTGAAAAGCCAGCTCCCCTGCTCCCAGCTGCTCCCAGCTAGGGCTCCATCTGGCTGTTTAGGTGGCTAGCTGATATCTGGAGCTCATTGACGTGCCTCCAGTGTCCACCTCGTTCTTTCCGTTAATTTTCATGGGAGGCACATTTTGACTCCTGAGACGGGGAAAAGTAGAAACTGAAGAATTCAGAGTTTCACTGCACCTTAAGGTTCAGGGAACTCCATTCCCTCCCATTGCTGGCCAATTTCTACTGGTGCATTTGGGGGATTAAGCAGTGTACAAAGCCCCAGCTGAGTTCCTAAATATGGGCCAGGCTGGTTAGAATCCTGAGTGTTTGGTATCTTTTAAAGGTATTTTGTATGTTTAAATATACTTTGTAAAGCTTAAAAGAAAAAATCATAAATGTAACCATATTTCAGTCACACTCTGGGTTAAATTGGGGTTTTGTAGGCCCACCTGATGCCTAATCAAATATAGCATTGTTTGTGTGAGAAACCAAATGCCAAATTCCAAACATGCCACTTATAAAATGTGGGAATAAATCCCTTTTATAAATTTGAAGGTTGCCTGAATGGTCAATTATAACATTTTAGATTCCGGTTGATGCAAAGCTGGAACCTGAAATTATCTTCCTGAGGTCTTTTCCTAAAGAAGGCTTACATAGTCTTATCCCTAAGCATCTCCTCAAATGACTTAAAATATCATTTCTTTGTCCATATCCAAATAACAGAAAATAATGATTCTCTTTCTGTGATGTAAAAGGAAGGCCAAGAAGATTATTGCTTCAGGAAACTAATGTCCAAAATTTTGACCACCACAGAGAAGGTCACAGTACTCACCAACTCCCTAAAAACTAGAAGCCAGCACTGTTATTATACAAACCGAGCAGCTCTCTGGGGGAAACAACCCTTCTCTGCAAACGTTCTAAATTTCAGAGCAATACTACATGGAATTATTTAGGACTTAAATGTCAATCAGTGGCAGCTGGGAAATTTTTAGATTTTGAAATGTGATAGTCTCCATTTGCTTGCATCCGGTTAATAGTCTCTGTTCCACTTTAAAAGCATCACATCAAAGATAGAGGCAAAATGCAATAATAACAGAAAAAGATTGATTTCATTCTGGAGCCTCATGGTAATGATTCTTTAGTTTCTTAGACTCATTACAAATTAAATTGGGTCCAAGAACACCAACTCATTTTTTAAGGCCTTTCAAATAAGCCAAATAAGGGTATTCAGCCAAGACTCATCCATATTCACATTTCTAGGACACTCTGATTTGATAATACGTGTTCCATACAATGCAGTAATGGTTAAATCAGAGGTCTACAGAGGCTTGAGCCTCATGTAACAGAGCTGCAATTTAAAGCAGTATGGCCTTTGAGCGCTATAGCAATAGCACCTGCTATCTTATTTTAATAAGACCCAGGAGATGTTCTGGAGGTTTCCATCTTACTAAATTTTCACTTCAAGTTCTAGCTCTGTTTAATATTCTTGTAATGTGAGAAGGGCGCAAAAGACTTTAGCAAAGCTAGGAAGATTCAAAATTTGCTATGGAAATACCAGACAGTCCAGGAGAAAATGTTAGGATGGAAATATAAATATGTTATGCTCTCCCTATCTTAGTGTGTTATTATAAGAAATAATACAAAAGTGTAGATAGGTAAAAGACTACTTGGCATGTGTACTTAATTATCTCTTGCATTCATTAAAAGAAAAACATTTAGTAACTTAAATAAATTACATACTTTGTGATCAACAGAAGTGACATGATGTTTATATCAAAATATAAAGAAGGCTTCAAAACTAGAGTTTTATAATTTAGTAATTATACAGGAGTTGAACAAAAAATATAGCTTTTCTAATAGATATTTACAAATTTTGCACATAATTAAAAATACACACTTATTTCAAGTACAAATGGAATTATTTAAAAATTGATGCTGCAATAGGTAATAAAGCAAGTAACAGAACACACCAAAGAATCAATATCCTACTGACCTCATTAGAAAAGAATAATAAAAATAACTTTAAAAGTACAATGGAAATGAAGAACACTTGTAAATGACTTATTGGCCAAAAGGAAGAAATCATAATGGAGATTAGTCAATGCACAAAACTGAAAGTGAAAGCACTATGAATCACAAACCAGGAGGATATAGCTAAAGCAGTAGTTATAAGTAAATTTATTCCTCAGATACTAATCTCCGAAAGAAAGATTTAAAATAATTAGTGAACATGTACAACTCAAAAAGTTAGAAAGATTAGAAATTAATAAAGATTGCAGAAGTTAATAAAATAGTTTTTATTTAAATATAGTAAAAATATACAACAAAACTAAAAGCTTATACTATGGAAAGACTAATAAACTTTAGGAAGAGACTTGGCAGAAACTTTGACCTCCTCAAGCTGATTTTGTCCTCAGGACATTTTATGATATCTGTTAAGCCTGTGAAAGGTAATATAAAACTCACTATATAAAGATTAGTTTGGGACCCACCCAGGAGAGTGTCCCAAGAATATCTGTCATGAATACATTTAATAAGATAGAGGAAAAGATGGAGAAAACAGATGAAAAGAAGGAGAATTTCACCAGAGTCGAAACACACACACACACACACACACCTTTAAATGACAATTATAAGATTGAAAAATATAGTATCTGAAATTAAAATATATAAGGGTAGGGAAAAAATATTCTCATTATATTCAAATGACATGATTGGATTGTCTGCATATAAGGAGCTAAGAAGACATATCAGCAAGTTGTTGGATAAAAGATTAATATAAAAATATCTGTTGCATTCCTATACACAAAAAGCAGATAGAATATATGAATTAAAACGAAGCTTAAACTTTTAAAATAGCAACAAAATTATAACATATGGTTAATTTTATATGTCACCTTGACTGGGCCAAGAGATGACCAGATAGCTGGTAAAACATTATTTCTGGGTGAGTGTATGAGGGTGCTGCCAGAAGAGATTAGCATTTGAATCAGTAGACTGAGTAAAGAGATCTGCCCTCACCCAATGTGGGTGGGCATTTTCCAATCTGTTGAGGGCCCAAACAGAACAAAAAAGCAAAAGAAAGACAAATTCCCTTTCCTCTTGAGCTGGGATGTCCATTTTTTTTTCCTGCCCTTGGACTTCAGAGCTCCTAGATCTTGGGACTTCAGACTCTGGGACTTACACCAGCAGCCACCACATTCTCAGGCCTTTGGCCTCAGATTGGGAGTTAAACCATCAGTTCCCCTGGTTCTCAGGCCTTTGTACTCAGACTGAATTATACCACTGGCTGTCCTGGCTTTTCAGTTTGCAGACAGCAGACTGGGGGACTTCTCAGCCTCCATAACCATGAGAGCCAATTCCTACAACAAATCTCTTTTTTATCTACATATATTTATGTATATGTATATCTATATCGACATAGATACAGATATAGATATATCCAATTATTTCTGTTTCTTTGGAGAGCCCTAACACAGTATCTAGGAATAAATCAAACAAAATATGTACAAGACCTTGGGGGGGGGAATAATAAAACTTTACTGAAAAACAAAAGAAGAACTTTAAAAAGAGAATACTATACCATGTCCATGAATGAGATGACTCAATGTCATAAAGATGTCAATGCAATCTTTATCAAAATACCAATGGCATTTTTCAAAGAACTAGAACAAATGATTCTAAAATTTGTGTAGAAACAGAGAAGACCCCAAATAGCCAAAACAATCTTGAGAAAGAAGAACAGAGCTGGAGCTATCATACTGACTTCAGACTATACTACAAAGCTACAGCGATCAAAACAGTATGGTACTGTCACAAAAACAGACACACAGATCAATGCAAGAGAATAGAGAGCCCAGAAATAAACCCACACACTTATGGTCAATTAATCTACAACAAAGGAGGCAAGACTATACAATGGAGAAAAGACAGTCTCTTCAATAAGTGGTGCTGGGAAAACTGGACAGCTACATGTAAAAGAATGAAATTAGAACATTCTCTAACATCATATACAAAAATAAATTGGATTAAAGACCTAAATGTAAGACCAGAAACCATAAAAATCCTAGAAGAAAACATAAGCAGAACACTCTTTGACATAAATCACAGCAATATTGTTTTGGATCTGTCTCCTAAGGCAAAGGAAACAAAAGCAAAAATAAATAAATGGGACCTAATTAAACTTAAAAGCCTTTGCATAGCAAAGGAAACCACTGACAAAGTGAAAAGACAAGCTAACGAATGGGAGAAAATATTTGCAAATGACATGACCAATAAGAGATTAATGTCCAACATATATAAACAGCTCATACAACTCAATATCAAAAAAAAAACCCAATTAAAAAATGGACAGAAGACCTGAATAGACATTTTTCCAAAAAAGACATACAGATGGCCAACAGGCACGTGAAAATATGCTCAACATCATTAATCATCAGAGAAATGCAAATCAAAACCACAATGAGATATCACTTCACATCAGTCAGAATGATTATCATCAAAAAGATCACAAATAACAAATGTTGGCTAGGATGTGGAGAAAAAGGAACCCATGTACACTCTTGGTGGGAATGTAAATTGGTGCAGCCACTGTGGAAAACAGTATGGAGGTTCCTCAAAAAAATAAAAATAGAACTGCCATATGAACGTGCAATTCCATTGCTGGGTATATATCTGAAAAAAACCCACTAATTTGAAAAGATACATACACCCCAATGTTCACAGCAGCATGATTTACAATTGCCAAGATATGGAAACAACCTAAGTGTCCATCAACAGATGAATGGATAAAGAAGATGTGGTACATATATATACAATGGAATATTACTCAGCCATAAAAAGAATGAAATAACGCCATTTGCGACAACATGGATGGACTTGGAGAGTAATATGCTTAGTGAAATAAGTCAGACAGAGGAAGACAAATACTGCATATAATCACTTATATGTGGAATCTAAAAAGTAAAACAAACTATGAATATAACAAAAAAGAAACAGACTCACAGATACAAAAAACAAATTAGTAGTTATCACTGGGGAGAGGGAAGTGGGGAGGGTCAAGATAAGGGTAGGGGATTAAGAGGTGCAAACTACTATGTATAAAATAAATAAGTTACAAGGATATACTGTACAGCACAGGAAATACAGCCAATATTTTATAATAACTATAAATGGAGTATAATCTATAAAATTTTTGAATCATTATGCTGTACACTTGAAACTAATACAATAACGTAAATCAACTATATCTTAATAAAAAATGAAAAAATAATAAAAGACTGGGATTGGCAGAGTGGTTTAAAAAAAACTTAACCCAGCTATTGGCTGTCTACAAGAAACTCACCAAAAATAGTAAAAAAAAACAAAAATAAAACTAAATGTCCATCAACAGGAGAAAAGATCAACTTGGCATATTATATTGTACAATGGAATTTCATTTAACACTAGTGACATGAATGAATAAAGCTCAATGTATCTGCATGGATGAATTTAATAACAGTGTGGTGATTTATAAAAAAATAGCAAGTTGCAGAAGGTTAAATATAGGGTGGTACCATTGGTAATGTTTGAAACCTGCAAAAGAATATTGTTTATGGATACAGTCGTAGGTGTTAAAAGTACGACAGCATACATAAGAATGATAAACACTGAATTCAGGGTCCTGGGCTGCTGTTGCACAACTCCAGGGAGCCTAATCCACATTGTATGCCAGAGAATTGTATTCCAGGGAGAGGCATTCATAGACTGGAAGGGAGGAAGAAGTATCCAGGGGGCTTCAGTTGTACCTATAATGTATAATTTCTTAAAAATAACAAATAAAAAGAAATGAAGAAAGCAAGGCAGAATGTTAAGATTTGATAGAACTGGGTGGTGGGCACATAGGTGTTTATGAGGTTTTTCTGTATGCTTTTCTGCATTCTTGCAATTTGTCAGAACAAAACATAAATGGGCATGGAGAAGGCACTCACTCAGCAGCACAATTGCTAAAAACAGAGCCAAACTGTGAGACACACAGAAAGAAGGAGCAACAGTGAGATGGGAGCACCCATCATTGATTGAATTAATTAAAAGAGATTATTTTCCCTTGATTTTCTTCCAGGAACTTTGTCCATTTCATTCTTCCTACAGACTTACCCTTACTCCCCAGAGCAACCCAGATGTTTCCAGTCCGGGTGTTCCCAAGACCTCCCTCCTTCTGGCCTAGTCCTTCCTTTCAATTGTTAGAAAAAAAGTGTTTTGAGCCCCCATTCCAAGTACTGCTGGAAGTCCCTTGGTCCTTCCCACAGCTAATATTTATCTCGCACTTAATTATGTGTCTGGCATTGTTCCAAACATTTCACAAACATTGTCTCATTTAATCTGCACACACAGCAACCTTATGAGATGGGTTCCATTTTTTTCATTTTTAAAATAAATATTTATTGAAAATAATATGTACTAAGAGAAGAGCACAAAGGTTCAATATTTGTCCCCATTTTCAAGATGAGGAAATTGAGGCTTAAGAGGTTAGTTGACTTCCTCAAGGCTACACTGCTAACAAGTAGTGGTCCCCACTTGGCCTAATTCCAGAACTCTGAGACTTCAATTTCTTGTTTCCACTAAGCTCTTGATCTCAGGAACATCTTGTCTTCTGTAGTCATTCTTTTCTCTTTACCATGTACACCTAACCGAAGCATTCAGCTCTTTTTTCCATTAATCTCCCCTAAACATCACTATCAAAAGGACCTTACATGTAGAAGCCTTTTGAAAGTAGGGCAGCACATTACTCAAATATAATAACTTAAAATTGAATATTATACATCCCTGTCCACTCCCATCATATCGAATTATCCAACTTTATTCCTCATGTTTCCTACCGTCCTGTTTTACTTCTCCTTCCTCTTCCCTCCCCCCCCATTATTCTCACTTTCCTTTCTCCTTACATAATCACCACCCAATTCCCATTTTTCAAAGTCAACCTTTAGTATAATGAGAAATTTAATCCTTCCTTTGTTTTATTTTCCCATTTCCAACAACGCCCAGGGCTGTGGTGAGGGATATGGGGTTCACCATTCAAACTCAAATATGCCACCAAGACATTTTCCTAAACAAAGAGGCATCTCCCTGGACATGAATAATGCCCTTTTTCTTGACGTAAAAATGTCTGAGTTCGGTTCTTGTTTTAAATAGAAAGATTTTCTTTATCTTCTCACCACCCTGATGCCTCTGAGACGTATTACCCTCTTTATTTCATATGATTTGCATCACTTGATTTTATGTACCCAATTTGAAAGTCTGACATTAAACAACAGTTTTCTCAAAATAGACTCCTTAAAACCACTGAACCATCTGCCTGACTAGTGTTATAGGTTGAATTGTGTGCCCCACCCGATACAATTCATATGTTGAAGTCTTAACCCCTAGCACCTCAGGATGTGACGTTATTTGGAGATATGGTCTTTTTTATAAAATTTATTTTATTGAAGTATACTTGATTTACAATGTTGTGTTAATTTCTACTGTACAGCACAGTGATTCAGTTATACATATATATACGTATATACATTCTTTTCCAAATTCTTTTCCATTATGGTTTATTACAGGATATTGAATATAGTTCCCTGTGCTATACAGTAGGACCTTGTTGCTTATCCATTCTCTATATAACAGTTTGCATCTGCTAATCCCAAACTCCCACTCCATCCCTCCCCCTTGGCAACCACAAGTCTGTTCTCTATGTCTGTGAATCTGTTTGTTTTGTATATAAGTTCATTTGTGTCATATTTTAGATTACAAATATAAGAGATATCATATGGTACTTGTCTTTCTCTTTCTGATTTACTTCACTTAGTATGATAATCTCTAGGTCTATCCACGTTGCTGCAAATGGCATTATTTCACTCTTTTTATGGCTGCGTAGTAGTCTATTGTATATATGTACCACATCTTTAACCATTCATCTGTCGATGGACATTTAGGTTGCTTCCATGTCTTGGCTCTTGTAAATAGTGCTGCAATGAACATTGGGGTGCATGTATCTTTTTGAATTATAGTTATGTCTGGATATATGCCCAGGCGTGGGATTGCTGGATCATATGGTAACTCTACTTATGGTTTTTTGAGGAACTTCCAAACTGTTTTCCATAGTGGCTGCACCAATTTACATTCTCACCAACAGTTTAGGAGGGTTCCCTTTTGGAGATAGGGTCTTTATAGAGGTCATTAGGGTGGGCTCTAATTCAATCTGACTTGTATCCTTATAAGAAGAGGAGATTTGGACAAAGACACAGACAAAAGAAAGACAATGTGAAGACGCAGAGAAAAGAAGATCATCTACAAGCCAGAGAGAGAAGCCTGGTACAGATCCTTCTCACAGCTGTTAGAAGGAAACAACCCTGCCATGAACACCTTGATCTTGGACTCCCGGCATCCTGAACTTTGAGACAATAAATTTCTGTTCTTCAAGCCATCCAGTTTGTGGTACTTGGTGGCAGCCCTAGCAAACTAATACAACTACCTAGTACAAATTCTTCAGCTTGCAATTCAGAGACATCCAAAGTATGGTCTGAACTGCTCTCTTCAATCTTCTCTTCCCCTATAACTCTTCAATCAACCGAAGCGCCAGGCAAACTATACTACTTTCTGTTCCTGCACTCAGCTCCATGCCCTCCCACATGTACGCCTCTGCTCAGGCTCTGCCCTCTTGCTTAGGACAATCTCTGCCTGTGACCACCTACCTATCCTTTAGGGTCCATCTCAAATGCCTCCTGCTTCATAATGACTGTCCTGAGTCATCCCCTAGATATTCTCTGAGGTCAACCAGACAAATCTGGGCTTGAATCTAGCTCCACTGCTTACTAGCTGTGTGGCCTTGACAAAACACTGAACTTCTCAGAGTTATCCATGGGCATGAGAAAAGACACCACTTCACAAGGTAAGTGTTGTGAGGACTGAGCGAGATGATGCATGTAAGGCACTTAGCACAATGCTTGGCACAGAGAAAGCATTCTGGAAATGTAATTTTTTATTCTTATTTTGTATTATGTGAACCCCAATGGCACTTTATATAAAGCTCCTCTATGCCACTTACCACATTCTGTCTTATCTTGTTTGTTAGTGGGATTACTCAGTTAAATTACTATTGACTTAAAACAATCATTCACCATCTCCTGCAGAATCAAAAGAGAGCTATCAATCTGTCAGTCCTCACTATATCTGGGCCAGGTGAAGTTTCCACTCATGAGTAAAATTCAGCCTCAGGCTCCACACCTGGTGATGCCCTTCCATCAGTTCTGCTGAGTGTCAACTCTGCAACCCTACTCTCTATCCCCCCATCCCAAGGCACCCACAGCCTTTGGTTCCTTGGAGGCTACCCAGCAGGTTTTCATACCAGAGTCACTTTAAAAAACTTTGCATTATAGTCTTTTGTCAGTCAAGAACTCCAGCATCAGACAGACCCGGGCTTTATCCCCCACGCCATTGTTGTAAGCTCTGTGACTGACCACTTTATTTGACCTCTCTAGGGCTCACTTGACTTATATGTACAATTAAGATGATAATACAACGACTTAATAGGTTCCTGTGAGGACCAAAGGAAGTCATCCGGGGAAAGGGTGTTTGGCACTACTGAGCACTCAATAAAAGATGCTATTATCATCACATTTCTTGTAATTCTTAGTAGATTATAAACTCCTTGAGACAGGAAATAGGCATACATAGTAGACTCTATAAAAGTTTGTTGAATAAAATTTTGAATTTTGAGGTAAACTAACCTGAAATGCTTATATCCACAACATTTATCTTGAAAAACAGTTTCCATCTGTATGAAATTAGAACAGAGAAGTATAATTTTTTAGATATGAACAAGTTTAAGCTAACAAATAAAATGAGTTGGTATTGTCCAAGGTCATTTTTGCTATTCATGGAGAAGACTAATGAAATAATGAAAAGTATTGAATAAACAATTCACTGGGTTCTTTTATTCGAGCTTCATTTTCATAGTTAGGAGAAAATATGATCACTTGAAATTTTAAGTCTTTTCCAGGTGATCTGTGGCCAGATCTGGTAACATGAATTAGCCTCCATTTTTAACACCCCTTTTTTTATATTTGGCATTGTGAATGCACCTTCCCTCTCATAGGGCTTTAAGAGCAAAAAAAGTCTTTATGATCTAATGGTACATACAAATCCAGGGGAGAAACTGAGCCAGGGCAATTGGTCGGTAGGTATCATGGTGGGCGGGGCGGGGGGGGGCTGTCTATGGGCTACAGTGTTCCAACGAGGTCCATGTGAACATCCAAAGCCTTAAGATATATTCTTAAACCTTAGTAGATAAAGCTGGGGAAAAAGAAAAACAGCAACAACAAAATGTCATTTCTGAGCTCCAAGCAGTTTCTTTCTAGTAATTAATTGGCGGAGATGCCAGTGCTCCACCAATTAAAGCAGACTCTCCCTTTGTTCTGGGGGGGAAAACACCCAAATGGACCCTTTATGTAGACATTAAACTAAGACTGTCTTCTGAAATGGAGATGAGAATCTGATTTCCTCATTTAGGGGTGACGATGTTAAAGGTACCCTCTATTGGAAGCAGAGCTGCATCTCTGTAGACCAGGATACTTTGGGAGAAAATGTGTCTCTGGAGGAAGAGGGAGAGATGACACAGTTTTGGTTACTTGCCTGGTCCTCTGGACTAATTTTAGGTCTTGTAATTAGAGGAGTGGGTCAGAAGTGTATTGCAACTTTTTCAGAAAAGATTTTATAAGATTCTACGCTTAAGACAAGCTGCTTTGGGATCCAGATGACAAAATGTGAGAGAGTTGAGGAAAGGACAATTCTCTTGGCCTTTTCATTCATTGATTCATTCATTCAAAAAACATTTATTGAAAGCCTGCTTTGCACTGCACTCTGTGCTATGTGCTAGAGAGAGAGAGAGAGTGGTGAACCAGATATTCTCAGTGCCTCTCTTCACATCCCTTACATTCTGGTTTTGTATTATTCATCTAGTGCTGCATAACAAATTACCTCAAAACTTAATGGCTTAAAACAACAAACATTTATTATCTCACAGCTTGTGTGGATCAGAAATCTGGTTGTGGCTTAGCTGGATGCCTCTGTGTCGGGTCTCTCCTAAGGCTGCAATGAGGCTGTCAGCCAGGGCTGCAGTCACCTCAGGGCTTGACTAGGGAAGGATCGGCTTCCAAGCTCTCTCATGTGGGTACCAGCAAGGCTTCAGATCCTCCTTGGCCGATGGCCAGAGACAACAGTCCCTCGCCACATAGACCTCTCCATGGGGTGACTAAAAAGTGGGCAGATGGCTTCCCCCAGAATGAGGGCTCAGAGGCAGGAAGGAAGTCACGGTTTTTGTAACCTAATCACAAAAGTTACATCCATCATTTTTGTGAGATTCTGTTCATTAGAAGCAAGTCACTAGGTTGAGCCACATGCAATGGTAGGAGGTTACATAAGGGCAATAATACCTGGAAGCTGGGATCACTGGGAGCCATGTCAGAGGCGGCCTAATCATAAGTAGGGTAAAACAATACTCTGGCTCCCCCCTAATCACTGACCTTTGTGAGTGCATCTCTTCCCATTTTATCCCCAAATTGGTTTTGCCGGTATAGTAGAGGACATCTACTTTTGGGAGGGTATAGGTATCATTCATTATCAGAATCTATTCAATACCTAAAAACATGCTGATTAAGAAACTTTACAAAAGCAGGAGCCTACAGATTTTTTAAAAGAAAAAAAATGTGTCCCCAGCCCTGCCAATAATTCCAATCAATTTCCACAAATATCACTCTTAGATATCTTACAGCACTCTTAGATATCTATGTAACCATCCACCAAAGATTTCAACATAATATAAAGCATTTAAAACAGTAATTACTTAATAACTTAACCCTTAGGACCTCATTAATGGATATGTTTGCAGGTAATATACAATGATACTATACAATACCACATGCAATTATTTTCCTTCTATGGGGCAACAACCACATACTTTAATGTAAATAATAATATGTTAAAGATTTGTTATTGTTACAAACGACATTTAGAAGAATAAAGTAAACTTAGCAGTAAAGTTTTTTAATGTCGCCGCATATGGGTCCATTACAGCAGGTTTAAGAATCACATAGTAAAATTTGGTTATAATTTTTTCATGTCAATCTAGCAACTATTCGGATAGCGAAAGTGAGGACTACCTATATTTATTTTGTACTTACCACATTTCTAATATCTATAATTAGTGCTAATTGACTCTCAGTTCATTCTCATAGCTTACAGAGAGAAATCAAAGTGTCGGCAAATAATGACCACTTTTGCCTTCACTTTGTTCAATAACTAGATCTCTTATTCTGACTCTTGGCTTATAACATTGGCTAGAATGTAAGCCCTGTTAAACTTAGTTTTCTTGAATAAATAAAAACATATACCATGTTTTTGGATGGAAAGCCTAACTATAATAAAAATTGTAATTCTCCCAAAATGAATATATTAATTCAATGCAATTACAATTAGAATCCCACAATTTTTGTATTACTTTGTTTTATAACAGAGTACATGAGCTTAATGCTTACAGGGAAAAACAAAAGTCTAAGAATAGCTAATAAAGTTATAAAAAATAGTATGTGAATCTGCATATACCAAATTTTAAATATATCATGAAGCCATTGTAAAGAAAATAGTATGACACTATTCATAGGAATAGACAAATAGATCAGTGAAACTATTACAGAGACTTTGGGACTTTGATATATGACAAACGTGGTAATTCAATTCAGTAAGAAAGGGGCAATTTATTTAACAAAAAGTCTGACACAATTGGCTACCCATCTAGAATAAAATTAATTTTAACTCTCTACAATACCCCACTGTTAAGAGTAGATTTATTTGAACTTAAAAACATAAGTTTCAATAATAAAACAAGAAAAATTACAAGAATGCTTAGACAAATACATGTGTAACATTGTGGTTTTGGAAATCTTTTATGTGAGATAGAACACCCAGAAACTATAAAGGAAAACTTAAACATATTGACTAAATAATTTTCTTTTTAAACATTTCTATGGAAAAATTCCATAAACAAGTTCAAAAGACAAATGATTCATTGAGAAATATTGGGCTGGCCAAAAAGTGCCTTCAGTTTTTAAATAAAAATAAAAGACACATTTTTCATTTTCACCGAGAACTTTACTGAAAAAAGTATTCATCCTTTTGTTCTACTACCTTCTGCCATTTTTCAGGCAACTTCATAATTCCATCTTCCCAAAACTTTTTAGCTTTTTGAGCAAAGAACTGTTCCAGGTGCCTTTTACAGTCTTCTAGGGAATTGAAAGTTTTTCCATTAAGACAATTTTGTAAAGACCTAAATAAATGGAAATCCGAAGGTGCAATGTCTGGTGAATATGGCAAATGAATCAGAACTTTCCAGCCAAGCCATAACAGTTTTTGCCTGGTCATCAAAGAAACATGCGGTCTTGCGTTATCCTGATGGAAGATTATGCGTTTTCTGTTGACTAATTCTGGATGCTTTTCGTCAAGTGCTGCTTTCAGTTGGTCTAATTAGGAGCAGTACTTGTTGGAATTAATCGTTTGGTTTTCCAGAAGGAGCTCATAATAGAGGACTCCCTTCCAATCCCACCATATGCACAACATCACCTTGTTTGGATGAAGATCGGCCTTTGGTGTGGCTGGTGGTGGTTCATTTCAGTTGCCCCACGATCTCTTCCGTTCCACATTATTGTACAGTGTCCACTTTTCAACGCCTGTCACAATTTGTTTTAAAAGCAGAACGTTTTCATTACGTTTCAGTAGAGAATCACATGCAGAAATACGGTCAAGAAGTTTTTTATCACTTAACTTATGTGGAACCCAAACATCAAAGCGATGAACATAACCAAGCTGGTGGAAATGATTTTCAACGCTTGATTTGCATATTCTGAGTATGTCGGCTATCTCCCGCGTGGTATACAGTTGATTGTTCTCAATGAATGTCTCGATTTGATCGCTATCAACTGCAACTGGTCCACCCGACCGTGGAGCATCATCCAGTGAGGAATCTCCAGCACGAAACTTCGCAAACCACTTTTGACATGTTCGATCAGTCACAGCACCTTCTCCATACACTGCACAAATCTTTTTTTGCATTTCAGTTGCATTTTTACCTTTCTTGAAATAATAAAGCATAATATGCCGAAAATGTTGCTTTTTTTCTTCCATCTTCAATATTAAAATGGCTACACAAAAATTCACCAATTTTAAGTCTTTTTTTAAATGCATGCTGATATGACAGCTGTCACAATACAATTTAACAAAATTGTTTCGAATGAAGTTAAAGACAACTAAGGGCTACTAGAGCCATCTTACAGAGAAAAACAAATGAAATTTTTGGCCAACTCAATACAACTTACAAATACATATGCCAGAAAAGAGGTTAAAATGTGTAATACTCAAATACCTCCTTCAAACTGATAAGACAAAAAACACAGTAGGAAAATGAAGAATATGAAGTGCAAATCCAAATGGTCGTTAACAATAGCAGTTTGAGAATATGCAAATTTTAAAAAATACTTAAGGTCTTTCTCACCCATTAGATTGGCCAATATTTAAGCAGTAACAACTACTGCTGGCAGGATGGGAAGGAAGCGTTCACAGTCATCAAGCTGCTTATATTAATATGACTATTCACAGCCTTTTGGGAAAGCAATCTGGGAATATCTATAAAAATGAAAAACACATACCCTTTGTCCCAACAATTCCACTGGTGTGAATCTATCTCAAAGAAATAAAAATGCCAGTATAAGGAGACTTACACAAATCCATACACAAGGATGTTTACAGCAGCATTGTTTCTATCATGGAAAAAAAAAAAAACTAGTAGCAAAAAGAATGCCCTTCCACAGAGAAATAAGTGAATAAATTATATATCCATACCATGGAATACTGTGCAGACATTCAAAGGAATTAATTAGATCTGTTCCAGTAAACTTGGAGATCCACTGTTGAGTAAGAAAAGCAAGAGGCAAAGGAAAGTATATAACACAATGCTTCTTCAAAAATGAATAATGGGGCTTCCCTGGTGGCGCAGTGGTTGAGAATCTGCCTGCCAATGCAGGGGACACGGGTTCGAGCCCTGGTCTGGGAAGATCCCACATGCCACGGAGCAACTGGGCCCGTGAGCCACAGTTACTGAGCCTGCGCGTCTGGAGCCTGTGCTCCGCAACAAGAGAGGCTGCGACAGTGAGAGGCCCGCACACCGCGATGAAGAGTGGCCCCCGCTTGCCACAACTAGAGAAAGCCCTCACACAGAAACGAAGACCCAGCACAGCCATAAATAAATAAATAAATAAATAAATAAATAAATAAATAAATAAATAAATAAAAATGAATAATGGTTTTTAAACCCCTACATGTATATATGTCTATTTATTTTTAACATAGTTATATGAACCTGAAGAAAGAGATGAAGTATATACACACCCTGTTGTTAACACTGGTTATACGGTGGAGGGTGACCAGCAAACAACCAAAATTGTAAAATTGCATTTGTGTGTAAGTACATACAAGAGATGAATGAAGGAATGGTAACCAATATATAGTGGTGGTTATCTCAGGGTGGTGAGATTTCAGGTGATGTTTTGCTTTATTCCTTGTATTTTTCTGTATTCTATTTTTGCACTTTTAATAATAAACATGTGTTAGTTATCTAATCAGAAAAAGAATAAATCTATTTTCATTGAATAAAAGACAGTTGGGAAGAAGAAAGCAGTGTTCAGTTTTTGTACAGTTATGCAGGAATAGATTTGAAACCAGTTAGAAACAGAATAATGGGATGGGATATAGTTTAAAATTATTTCAGATAAGGGACTGAGAAAGCTTGACAATTTGGAGGTTCATACATGTGCACACACACACCATTTTAAAGCTTTTAACCAGTGGCATATGGGGAGGGTTTTTTTTCACTTTTTTTCAGCTTTACTGAGGTATAATTGACAAAAATTGTATGGATTTAAGGTGTACAACTTGATGCTTTGATATACTCATACATTGTGAAATCATGGCCACAGTCAAGCTAATTAACATACCTGTCACCTCACAGTTAAACCATTTTCTTTTTTGTTTTCATTGGTTGGTGTGTGTGTGTGTGTGTGGTGAGAACACTTAAGATTTACCTTCTTAGCAAACGTCAGTTACACAAACAGTATTGTTAACTATAGTCACCATGCTGTACACTAAATCTCCAGAACTCATTCATCTTGCATTACTGAAACTTCATACTCTTTAGCCAACATCCCCGCCATGGAGAGATACAGGGAAATTCTTTAGCTGTGTGGTCTGTTGGTAGCACTGAGGTTTCTGCCTCCTAATATCTGCTGTTTGTTCCCATCAGCAAAGTGCGCAGGGTTCTGTCATTTTTCTTTTCACTAACAACCTCATCGGTCCTTAGTCAAACATTTTCTTTGCCCAAAGGAGAAAAGGGGAAAGGTTTTTTGTTTTTGTTAAGAGGGGTGGGGAGCTACTATAGTAGACTGTGCTTTGGGGTCATTTTTACCAATTAAGCTAATACACAAATTTCTAATTAGTTAACTACTCATGTATGCATATATGATACATGATAGATAGGTTTATAGATGTATGCTTTTTCTATCCTCTACGTGTATACCTACCTATTTATTTAAACCATCTCTTGTTGAAGAAAGGATTTAAAATGGCTACTAAATATCTAACATTTTGTACTTTCAAGAGAGCTACTTCTTGAAAAATAAGTTCTTTCAGCCTTTACTTTCAGGCCATGTCTCTCTGTCTGTAAGGACCAGGAAACAGCATCATCAATCTGGTGACTTGGCTAACTGAAGAGCTACAGCAAGTCTTCTGAGAATCATTCCAATCTATCACTGTACGAATGACCGTGAAGATGGTCAAACAGCCCAAAATCCCTTGTGCTGCAGCCAATTCAGTCAATAAATGCTTGCTGAACTGAATGTTATAGTGGATGTACGCAGACACTGAACAACTCCCATTTCAAAAGCAGGTCTAAAAGGAGATAATCATCCCTAAATTGCTCCAAAGTCAGGCAATCACCATCACAGCTGAAGTGAGACCCTGTTGACCCAAATTCTGTCAATTTCCAGCAAAACTTTTGCTCCTGCCTAGCATGTCTTCCCACATCCCCACTGGCCCCTACTTCTTCCTCATGAAGGCAGCTTGGTATAGTGGAGCCAACAGAGGCCTGAATTCAAAGCCTAACTCGGACACTGACTAGACACTGACTAGCTGTGTGGACTCAGATGAGTCACTTAGTCTGTCTAGGCCTCAGTTTCCTCATCTGCAAAATGGAAACAGTAATACCTGAATCACAAATTTCACTGAGGGTTAAGCACAAAGCTCTTGGCTCTGATTAATGTTAATTCATTCTCTTTCCCCTTCTCTGCTTTGAGAAATCCTACTTATTCTTCAAGGCCCACAAAAAACATCACCTCCTTTGTGACACCTTCCCTCACTTTCTCTACAGAATTAGTTAATTACTCCCTCCTTTGCACATTCATAGCACTCTGATCAGACCCTTTTTAGACTACTTACCACATTGCATAGTTTTCATATCTGATTCAATAGATTAGAGGCTTTTTGAGGGCATAGCCTGTATCATATTCACTTTAACATGCCCCAGTATCTTGCAACAGGGCCAGTGCCTGGTATATAATAGATGCTCAATAAGTATTTCCAGAATGAGTGTTCAGCTATAAGCAAAGAAATATCGGTTCAGTAGTTCAAATATCATGGTATCATGACCTAGTTAAGTGTCATACTTTGGGGGCTTAGTTTGCTTTTGCATCATTCATCTACAGAGTTCTCAAAGAGGGTAAACAGACCTCTTGGCAAAAGAGGAACCAGTCTGTCTACTTTATTTAGACTTGCAAAAGGCCTTTGACAACCAGGCACAATTCCAAGGGAAACATTTCATGCAGAAGTAGAGCTGCCTCTGCAGCCTGTCCATCTCCACATACCGAAATCTTATCCTTTTCAGTCCCATCTTTGGTGTCACCTCCTTCAGGAAGCCTTTTCTGATTCTTCCAACCTCCTGGTGCTCCTCCCTCAAAAATAGCACGGGCATTCTGTCTATCCTCTCTTGTGGAACACAGAATAGTTTGCTTTGTGTATATTCAGCCCCTTGATTATGTGTCCAATCCCCCTACCAGGCAAAGAGCAAGAGGCAGGAACTGGATCTCACCTCTGGTATCCCTGCAGTGCCTACTACAGAGCTGTACACATAAACAAAGGGCTCAGGACTTCCCTGGTGGCACAGTGGTTAAGAATCTGCCTGCCAATGCAGGGGACACGGGTTCAAGCCCAGGTCCGGGAAGATCCCACATGCCGCGGTGCAACTAAGCGCACCACAACTACTGAGCCTGCGCTCTAGAGCCTGCGAGCCACAACTACTGAAGCCTGCACGCCTAGAGCCCGTGCTCCTCAACAAGAGAAGCCACCGCAATGAGAAGCCTGCGCACCGCAACAAAGAGTAGCCCCCGCTCACCATAACTAGAGAAAGCCCGCGTGCAGCAACGAAGACCCAGTGCAGCCAAAAATAAATAAACAAATAAATTTATTTTTAAAAAAACGCTTAGAATGTTGTATAGGCCAAACAAAACACAAATACCAGTTTGTGCTCCTTAATACAGGCAAAGCGACACAAAAATATTAACTGACCTGCACTTGACCTCAATGTACTGCACCTGCTGAAGCTCTCTTGGACTCTGCATATGAAAGCACTGCCATCATCACTTCCTGCTATCCTTATTCTTAACCCTGGTACCAGTGGCGTCCTTTGAGACAAATCCAGGGCCTTTTCCCAGTCCTTAAATGCCTTGACCTCTAGAGCACTTAGCCAATACCACCCTTAGACCCAAGTTGCTACTGCCTCAGCAGAGCCAAGTTTGAATCTCTATCTCCACTGCTACTGCCTTGTGTTCAACTGCCTTGCCATATCCTGGTTGGAAACTGTGGGTTTCTGCCACATTTCCTAACTGGTCTCCCTGCATCATGCTTGAGAATCTTGTATTCTCTTTCAATACTGTATTCGCAAAAACACAGACCTGATCAGGTTGATTCTCTACTTAAAACCCTTCACTCGTTTCCTGCTCTCTTCCAGCATGATGTCCAAGGTCCTTCGTGATCCAGCCTCTGCTTATCTCTCCAGCCTCATCCCCCCTCACTCCACCCCTTAATCCTTATTCCTGAGTTGACAAAGCTATTGCAGCTCTCTATAAACGTCGTGCTCTCCTATGCCCCAGTGCCTTGGTGCACTGCTTCCTCTGCCTGGAAAATCCTACTCCTAACCCCCTTCTCCAGGGAAGCTCCAACTACCCCTGTCACCCTCAGTTCAGATGGCAGCGTTCCTTGAACCAGCCCCACCTGCACCCCCAACTCTGCTGGGAGCTCCCATGGCACCCTCCATGAAACTATCGAGCACTTATTACTTTGTTTGGCTCCTCTGCTAAACTCTGAGTTCCTAAAGGATAGTAACCTATTTTTAAAACTCTGTATCCTCACTCTCCAGTTTAGTGCACTGCATGACACAGAGCCAACACTTAATAAATATTTGCTGAGTGACTGTGAATTTCCTGCATCGATTAGTGAAGGTCCTAATACAAAGAAAGCACTCTTCCCAGAGCAGCTCAGTATGAGACAAAAACAGCATGGCACACAAAGAAGAGGATCTGTACGACTTAGACAAGGAGAAAAGTACAGAAACCCAGAACAGCAACAATTTCTAAATCACACTGAGCTACATGTTGCCCCCAATTCCTTAGTGAAGCGGAAACTGGAAACTAACATTAGAACTCAACAGTATAGGACCTGTAGTTTGATATACATAATTATGCTTCAGTTTAAATTACACTAAATTCTATATAATCCTTGCCTACATTGAGGTTTTTCAGTTAAGTCTTTCTGTTGTCTTCAAGTACTGCTGGCTGGGCTGCGTGGATGCCACCTGGCAGGTGCAGTTAGGATTCTGGTGCCCAGTGCGGGAAGGCCAGGGAAGGAACAGATTTTCCCGCATGGAGCCTGAGTGCGGCTTATTTCTGCTTAGGAGTGCTACCAGGACCACATTTACAGCATTTTGCTCTTCACAGCTGCCCTGAGCACTAAGCAGAGTAGATATTATTATTCCCATTTCAGAAATGAGGAAACAAGAACCGCAAGGTCAAATGACTAGATTTTTTCCCCTCCTGCTTGGGACCCCCAAGCATAAGAGCAGCAGTGTCAGCAATATTCCGGCACATCCTTTAACCCAGCCTCTCCCATGATAATCCCCAAATTTGGGAGCTAAAAGGCATCAGAAATTATCTGGCTCAAGTCGCCGTGTTTCAAAGAGAACTCATCTTTCCAGAACTTTTATCAGCTTGAGGGAGGAAAAGCAGAGGGGATTGGCTAGAGACCAGCTCCTTAAATTATTTGCTTTCCCCAGCGGGGGCCCCAGGGGCATCATGTACTCTTGCTGGTTTCCATCTGCTCCACTCGTGGCCTTAACAGAGCTCTGCTGCTGCGGCCTCGAGCATGCATGTATTCAGATGACAGAAAGTGACACCCAGAGCAGTGACGTGACTTTCCCTATGACTCTAAGGAAGCGAAGGTCAGGTCCAGGACTTGACATCAGTTTTTGGACTGCCAGTGCAGAATTCTGTCTACTATGCCATGCTCTCCCAAAAGGTGGCAGATGCTGGGGACACAGAGAACAGTATCTTATCACATTAAGAGCTTTTGCTGCTGCTGCTTTGAATATCAAATACTCAAATACATCTCTCTTTGTCAAGCTGTAAAATGGAATCTCAACATCCTTAGAGCATGGAGAAATTTTAGAATCAAAAGGATTGTATAAAAAGAAAAATTTAAATACAACCACACCCTCAAAGAACAAAATTAGAGGCACTGTGATGCTCTGGAAAGAGGGTGTGTTAGACAAACCACAAAATAATGTATCAGCAAAACCACTTCTCTTAATTCTCGCTCCGGCAATCATTTGCAGCAGAAACAATGCACATGCTGCTCCCGTGGAGAGTCCGGGTGAGCAGTCAGCCTAGCTCACGGAAAGGGCAGGCCAAGGAGTCACAAGCTCTTAACGTGAAGGGAACTAAGGACCACAACTCTAAGCAGGAAGTGGCAGAGCCCTTAGTAAATCTGCAAAGATTAACCGTGTCCTCGTTAATTTCTCTTCGTTATAGACCAGTAAGCATTGTCAGGTGCTTTAAAGTGGATTATGACAGTGGCTCTGGGCCCTGCAATGCTGCAGAGACCAGGTGACTAGGCAGTGTGTCAGGAAGAGAAGGTAGGGCTGACAGCAAGTTCCAAAACACCCCCAGAACGTGTGTGTGTGTGTGTGTGTGTGTGTGTGTGTGTAGTGTCTACTGTGAGCTAGGCCCTACAGGGCTATTTAATGGATATTTTATAGATATGTCTGTAGATGACTGTGTGTGTATATATATATACATATATACACACTATATGACATAACGTATACTTGTGTGTATATATACACAGCACAATATTGATATATTGTGTGTATATATGTATGTGTGTACAGAGACACACACGCACATATATATTTATAAAATCATCTACAGGCATTTTATCTATAAATTATCCATTAAATAGCCCTGCAGGGCCTAGTTCACAGTAGACACTAAATTCAGTTGATACAATATTAATAAGGCCAATATTTAATAAGCATTTTTATGTATTATCTCCTTTAATCCTCCTAATAACTCTGAAGTATACACTATCATTGTACTCATTTTACTGATGGCACAGAAAGGTGAAATGACTTGCCCAGTGTCACATAGCTAGTGTAGCTTGGCTGGAGACTTGTCCACTGGCTCCAGAGCTGAAGCTCTAAACCTCAATGCTAGAAGGACTCTCCATCTCTAGGTTTTACTTCTGGCCAAATACATACCTCTCTACTTCTGAAAGAGACAGAAACACAATAAGTTTTTTCTTAATTTTTTAATAGTATCACTTCCATTTATTGAGCATGTACTATATGCCAGGCACTGTTCTAGGTGTTACATTATTTCATTTAACCCTTACGACAACCTGATGAGGTATGTACTATTATTATCCTCAAGTTACAAATGAGAATACTGAGGCCTAGAGTGGCAGAGTAACTAATTGTTCAGAGTCACACACAGAGAAAATGGTAGGTCTGCCTGAAAGTAATGTGAGAGATTGCGTAAGGTACAATCAGCCAGCAGTGTGCTGACTAATGTTTAACAGCTGGATCTCAGGGGAAAAACAACAGACCCTCAGCTCCAGGAAGGCAAGACAGACTAAGCACAATCCACCTTGTCTCTCCCACTTAATGTAGCTATAAAACCTGGACAGATTCATGAAGCAGCTATCTGAAGACACTGAAAAGTCAGTAGTAGCAGGCAGATTGAGGAAGAAAACGAGAATCTGAAGTATCATGCCACTGATGGTGAGTTTACCGTTTTCCCCCTGTGGTATCCCCCACGCTAAGCACAACATAGCCTAAAATCCAAAAGTAGGCATCAGTACAAACAGAAAATTGCAGGAGAAACTCTAGTCCTGGCTCAAAGACCGGGAAAAGAAACTCCTAATGATCAAAGAAGTTTTCTTTTCTCTCTCTCCATTCTCTCATGGCCCAGACCCCAAGCAGCCCAGAGGCAGTGGTAGCAGAGCAAATCTGCATGGGCCAAAATCTTACTTTTTGATCGGTATAGCTGTGATCCCCATGGGCAAACTCCCATTCCTCTTTTGTTGTTGTTGTGTTCTTCTCTCCTCCCACTGCTCGGCCTGGGAAGTGGACGTAGGTACAGAAGTGCGTAGCAGAGCAGGGGAACTAAAGTCCCTAATTTCTGGCTTGAAAACCAAAAAAAGGAGTCCTGGGAGCCAGAAAGTATTGAGGAGATTACAGAGAGGGTGGACCCCAGGAAAGTGACCCCATGAGGTTGTTTATAAGCTCCTGGACTCACCCACAAGCTGAGCATGTGTGGATCTGATCCTAATCACCCTGAACCCAATGACCATGCCAAAAACTTTGAGAACTGAACCACAAGAGAGATTACTGTGCAGGTCCTACACTGACCACTGGGTGGCACACAATTGGGACAGATCCAAATAGCAATATGAAGGCTTTGAAAATCAATCTGAAATTGGAACTACTAGCCCACAGAGGTGGATTGGAAATTGCATCCCAAACCTAACCAGGTTGATTGTCTGCTAAAATATTAGCATCTTTCATAGGATTTAAACAAGACACAGGGTCTTACAACATAATAGTCAAAACATCTAGTATACAATCCAAAACTCCTAGACATACAAAGAACCAGGAAAATCTCAATTCACATGAGAATAGACAATCAACAGATGCCAGCGTCAAAGTAACACAGATGTAATTATCTGACAGTAACTTCAAAACAGCTACTATAAAGATGCTCCTGGAAGCAATCATGAACATTCTTGAGACAACTGAAAAAATGGAAAGTCTCAGAAAAGAAATAGAAGATACAAAGAAGAGCTAAATGTAAAGTTTAGAATTGAAAAATATGATAACCAGGGACTTCCCTGGTGGCACAGTGGTTGGGAGTCCACTTGCCAATTCAGGGGACACGGGTTCGAGCCCTGGTCCGGGAAGATCCCACATGCCACGGAGCAGCTGATCCCGTGCACCACAGCTGCTGAGCCTGCGCTCTGGAGCCCGTGAGCCACAGCTACTGAGCCCGTGTGCCGCAACTACTGAGGCCTGCGCGCCTGGAGCCTGTGCTCTGCAACGGGAAAGGCCACCAAAATGAGAGGCCCTCACACCACGGCGAGGAGTGGACCCTGCTCGCCGCAGCTGGAGAAGAGTCCATGCACAGCAACGGGGACCCAGCGCAGCCATAAATAAATAAATAAATAAATAAATAAAAACGCTCCCTATCTTTAAAAAAAAAAAAAAAAAGAAAAATACGATAACCAAAATTTAAAACTCCATGGGATCAATAGCAGACTGGAGATGACAGCTGAAAGAGGCAATGAACTTAAAGATAGATCAACAGAAATTATCCAATCTGAACAAAAGAAAGAAAAAACTGAAAAAATAAACATCCCTGATTTGTAATGTTTGCAGATTTCCATAGTGAAAATAATTCCACCCTGGCCAATGTCCAGGTATCAACTCGATATCACTGAATGCAGAGTTGGGGAGAGATGCACATAACTGGCTCTTACGCACAAACATCTCTCATCCCCCAAGGCAAAAACAGCAGTACTGGAGTCTACTGAGTCTCAGCCTTCTGACCACACACACCCTAAGGCTGTTGATCTTCCTTCTAGGCACTCCCGACCCCATCTGAGCTGTCCCTGGTGTTCTCCTCAACCTGATTTCAAATGGATAAGGATGTGCAGAGGGCATTCAGTGAGACTGCCAGGGGCCAGTTCCTCGGGGAGGCCCCTAGGTGTGAGACAACATTTCCCCACAGGGGAAAGGAGTTAAATGAGCTCAGCTTAAATCAATAGAGTGTCTCTCAAACTAGCAGCCTGATGGCTGACACAGATAAGAGATGAAAAACATAACCTAGATGAGCAAGACCAAGGTAGGAGTATACCCTATATGGAGTAGCAAAACTGGGCTTAGAGTTGATCTTGTCATTCTTAAGCTTTTCACCAAAAGCTGCCAGAGCATTCTGAATACAGCCCCATGTTAGGACTATGCAGCACCCTCAAGAAAGGCTGGAAAGCAAGGTAGGCTGGAAGTTTCAAAGACAGGGGTCCTATTTTGCATAAGAGTTTGTTATTTGGCAAGGAGCCATTTCAGGGTAAGGACAGTTCTGAGATTCTTACACAGGGTTCCATTGCATCCAGGATCCAAGTCCAGAGTTGCTGAAATGGTTTAAGAGTAGTAGAAACCCAAAGCCACAAATAGCCCAGAAAGCGCCTCTCTAACCTAACCTTCTTAATTGCACACATTAAGATGCAAAGTTCTGGAGAGAACAAACAACTTTCTCAAGGTCACGCAACTAATGAGCTAGAACAAAAAGGGAGGTCTCCTGATTCTAAGTCCCGTGCTTTTTTCCTGACATCACGCTTCCTCTTACGCTTCCTTCCCTGAGCAAGATTTATCTGGCCAGTGGCAACAGGGATGAAAAGTCTTTGTGTGGTTTAGAGGGGAATTAAAAACAAAAAAAGCTAATGGACCAGTCACAGCTGACACTGATAGCATCAAGGAGGAGTTCAAGCTAGTGGGATTGTTGTTGTATAAGCTAGAGAATGGAAACTCATTATGAATCGAGGAATTTGAATGGTCCCCTCTAAGAAATTAGCAGGCTCAGTGCTTTGAGAAGTGCTCAGGGCGCAGCTGCAATGTGATTACGGAGCTGATGGGAAAGCTCAGTGCCCAAGGTGGTGAACATACCCTGGGTGCTCCCTGCCACCAACCACCCGGCCTCTGCAGCGTGCACTGCCAAGTCTGGCCAATTGTTTGACAAGGCAGCTGTGTGTGTGCCTGTTAATTACACTGTGGGGCACCAAAGTTCAGTGTCAGGCAGCTGCCTAGAATATCAAATGGCTGCTAGTGGAACAGGCCAGCTATAAGGGCTCTCTTCAGAGACGTCGGTACAGCAGCTGACTTCCCCTCCTCCCGCCTCTGTCAACGCAGCCCTCTTTAAAGTCCTATTGTGAAGGCTGCAATGATTTATTTTCACAGAGTTAGGTTAGAATCCATAATAGAACCCGTGTTGATGATCTTTCTGACACGCCTGGATGGGATGAATGTAAATGCCATCTTATATTTCTACGTCTCCTAATGGTAATATTCCCTTGAAACCGACATATCCTTTGAATTAACATATTTAGCCCATCTGATTAGAATTAGTTGTAAGTACTAAGGCTGCTTTCAAAATAATGACAGCCAGCACTTACATGGGGCTTCCTATGTGCCAGGTACTTAATACAGATTAATCCACAATTCCGGGTAGGTGCTATTAATATTGCCATTTCACAGATAAGGAAACTGAGACTTACAGGTTAAATAATTTCCCAATTTAACAGCCAGTACACCGCAGAGCTGGTATTCAAGACTAAGCAAAGTGGCGCCTCCATGCTATTAACCGCCACACTATACGGCCTCAAACAAAGCTAATGGTCAAGGCTCATCAATCAACGTTTCTCCAGCATCTGTAATATGCACATATTTACTCTTTTATTCTACTTCCTGCCTTTGGAGTTAATGCAATAAGCATTTTCTGCAACTCTACTAAATACAAGGAGGGAAAATTCACTTATAAAGCGAGTGATTGATCATGCAGGAGGCAGGTTTTGAGTTGAATCTTGAAAGATATATTTTGCCTATCAGAGATTAGGGGAGTCAAAGTGGGTATATCAGGCAAAGGGACCAATGTGAGCAAATTCACACTGGTAGGAATATCCATGCAAAATAAGTAAAGCTGTGAGACTGAGCTATAGGTTGTGTGCCTGGATCACAAAGAGATTTGGCTCCAATGTGAAAGATGGACTGATAGACTGGCCTACGATGATGAGGAGGGAGAGGAATAAAAGGAAAAAGTGGAGTGTAATTCATGTGTGTGTGTGTGTGTGTGCATGTGAACTAAGGAAAAACCAGAGAAGCTGATGATCATTTTTCACGATTAGTTTTCTCTCCTCCCTCCTTCCACCATGATTATGTGTCCATCACATGAATAACTCACTGCTAAGCAAAGGCCTGATGTTGCTGCATTTATAATGCCCTGCAAGTTCAAATTCAACTAATTAAAATTGTTTGTGTTCCCCTAAAAACAGGATTAAACTTCTTATAGAATTCTAATGACTAACTGAATACTCTAGCTTACTGAACACCCCCTGAAATGTAGCCATAGTAGTGTATCTTCCACAGTTTTAAAGTTTACTTCCTTTTGATACCCCAACTCTTCCTTTTTCTTTTTTAAAATCCGAGGTATAATTTATATAGAGTAAAAGTCACCTTTGTCATGTTAGGTCTATGAGTGTTGACAAACCACCAACAGAATCAATATAAAGAATAGTTCCATCACCCTTCAAATGACCTTCCTGCTGTCCCTTTTGTGGTCAACCCCTGTCCCCATCCCACAGCTCCTGGCAACCACTGATCTGTTTTCTGTCATTATAGTTTGGCCTCTTCCAGAATATCACATAAGTGGAATCATACGGTATATAGCAATTTGAACCTGGCTTCTTTCACTTTACATAAGGCATTGGAGTTTCATCCATACTGTTGTGTGAATCAGGTGTTTGTTCATTTTCATTGCTGAATAGTAGTCCATTTTACAGATGTACTACATTTTTTTAACTATTCACCAGTTGCAAGATATTTGGATTGTTTCCAGTTTTCAGCAATTATGAGTGAAACCACTATAAACATTTGTATACAGGTTTTTATGTGAGTATAAGTTTTCACTTTACTAAGGCAAATACTGATCTGATAAAAGGCTTCTACCCAGAATGTATAAAGAACTCTGAAAACTCAATAACAGGGAGAAAAAAGTAACCCAATTTTTAAAAAGGCAAAATATTTGAACAGACACTTCACCAAAGAAGATAGCAAATAAGTGCATGAAAAGATACTCATAAGTTGTTAGAGAAATATAAATTAAAACCAAAATAATATACCACTATGTATCTATTAGAATATTAAAATGCTTAAAACCTAACAATACCAACTGCTGATGAGGCTGCAGACCAACAGAAACTCTGAAACATTGCTGATGGAAATGCAAAATGGTACAGTCACTTTGGAAAAGTTTAGCAGTTTCTTATAAAGTTAAACATAAACCAACCATAAGATCCAGTAATCCTGTGCTCAGGTATTTACCCACGTGTTTTTAATTACATTTTTTAGGATGGAATTTTTTTTCCTGCCTTCTTAATCAGAGTAGAGTGAATATAATCTATTTTATACTATTTTATGGGCTAAATGCTGGGAATACATATAGAGAGGAAAAATAGTTCCTACTCTTAAAGGTGGAGACGTACTCTAGGCTATGGTGGCCCTTCATGGCTGTTTGCCTCTTCATTCAATGGTCTCAGACTGCTGAGCTTTTCTCAGTTTTTGTATATGTCTTTTAAAATTCTACTCCTCCCTTGCATTCAAACTTTTGGCTATTATTTCTCCTGGCTCTCAATGGACCTGCTGCTAATAGCCTCTCATCTAATTTGCTGTGGGCCAGCAAGCCAGATAATGAAGTCTATTAGAATTGTGTACAAAATAAGGTTACTGATTAAAGTAAGGATCTGACTGCCTCTCCTGATTCTTCTCCTACAGGGTAAAGTCCATGGCCTTTGTGATAGTTCTTTCCAACTCTCAAAGGCCTTCTTTGTTTCCTTCCAGGTTCTGGCCATCTTCCAGAGAGGCCAGTTAAGATTGCTAGAACTCCAAACTATAGATAAAGGGAATGTTACCACAGTTTACATCTATCTAGTCTAATCTGGTGAAATTTTGCTCATCTCCATGCTAGACAGAAGGACAAGTGAGCCTTATCATCTAAGGGAACTAGGTTTGCATAAACTTAATGGAGTTAGCAACAGAATAATAGAGAACAAGCCGTAAGCCAAAGAGCAAAAGCAAGCCCTGTTAGAACAAGAAAATGAGGAAAGTAAAATATATGCCAAGTTCTGCCTCCTACACTCAGAAGTCTCTATTTCTCATTGGGACTACAATATTTCAAAGAAAGGGTAATTTTTTTTAAGTGCGCATATCCCACTTCTAACTGTCTTGAATTCAAAGTCATTCAGCACAAGCATCAGCATCTCACTATAATGTCCAATTGTCCCCTGAGATTAGAATGGCTTTGTGACCTCACAGAGGGTCTGAAATACACCTAAAATTTAGCAGTAGAAACAGCCCCAATAAGTGCTTTTTTTCCCTCTCCCATCCTGTTACAGAAGAGTAAGTCTTCAGAAAATAAAGTTAAAATAAAGAAACCATTTACCTTCTAAAGCAACCTCTGCTCTACCAAACCCATTCAGACCTCCTGTTGTCTTAAAAAAACAAAAACAAAAACAACAGGCTTTGGGCAAGGTCTGCTATAAAAAGGAATATAAGACTCGTCTTTGCTTTGTGACAAATACATTGTCTCAAATACATCAGCGATTTCCATTCCAAAGAAGAGTTCAGTCACTTGCTGAATAAAATAATTTTCCACAGCACAGGAAATGAGGAGATTGGATATTCTATCAGATGGGCAACTGAACAAACAGGGCTCCAGGTGGCTAATGTCACAGGGATGAAGACACACAGGGGAATAAGGAGGCTTCTGGGTTTCAGTGGCCTTCTCTTCATCAACATCCAACACAATGTAATTGCATTTCCACCACTATAGCAGCACTTTTCCAACCAACCCCCCAGATAATAATCTATTCTAATATAATGCAATTTCCTTAGGAGGACACAATTTATTGGGATACTGAGCTAGTTAATTTCTTCCTTTCCGTTAATTATCTCTCTTTAACCTTAGTCTTTAAAAAATCGCTCTCTTTCTTGGGCAGTTCCAGGCAAAGGTGCCAAAGATTGAAAGAAATGAAGCCCTATTATTTCTGTGAAAGAATTTAAAAGGTTGAAAAAATTATTTTGTCAGTTTTATTTTAATGAAAATTGACTATGTCATTTTCCCTTCTGAGAAACATCATTTCCAAGCTCTGCTTCTGACGTAATTGCACGCTTTTAAAAAAATCTCTAAATGACTCTGTGTCAGTGAAGTGACTTATCGTATTCACCACTCATAAAAAATGGTTCATTTCTGTTATCTGCATTTAGGTAACTCTCTACGCAACATCAAGTTCATTCAATTAAATAACACAATATTTTATACTTGGGGAGCAGCCATATTTTGTTCTGGGTCGAGCACTGCGCTGGTCATGGCATGCCTTTCTTAAATCATTTTAGGGAAATATGTACTGTCAGTTCTCTTAGGTGTGGTTATGTTTTGGTATCATGATTATGTTTTTGTAGAGAATCCTTATATTTTAGAGACACATACTGAAATATTTATGTATGAAATGATAGGATGTCTGTGATTTCCTTCAAAATAATATGGCGGAAATGGGGCATGTAGATGAAACAAAAGTGGTTATAAGATCACAACTGCTGCAGCAGGGTGATGGCTACATGAGGAGTCAGCATATTGCTCTGTTTACTTTTGTATATGATTAACATTTTTCATAGTAAAAAGTCAAAAACCTTTCATCACTCTAATGCCTAGAGAAGTAGCAACTCCTCAGTCTGTCTTCCAAAGCCTTCATTAAGCTTTGCATTTGCAAAGTTAACTTTTAAACCTAATCTCTCCCTATTCCTACTCATGAAACCCACGCACCAACCAAACTCGACTGACAATTCAATGAATATACCTGGTACATCACCACTTATGGATTTTAGCACATTTTATCTCCTCTGCCACAAAAGTCTTGCCTTTCCCACCTCTATCTCTACCTGTCAAATTCCATCCAGTCCCATAAATACCACTTGTTCCACAAATAATGAAAGGAAAAGCATGACATTATCAATGATATCCATCAAAAAATGAGACTTCCATTTGTACAGAATTGGTTTCTATCACTCTAGAGCTTTTAAACTAAGCCTAAAAATAGATGTAGATGGGACAGACTCAGATAGACAACAGAAGTACTCATATTTCAAGAGTGAGCATATTTGACATGGGAAATTTTCTCACGATACAATATTAAGTTGAAAAAAAGAGCAAGATATTGAACTGTATATATAGTATTATCCTGATTTTGTAAGAAAAAAACCTACATTTCTATATATACATAGAAAAAAAGAAAAAGGAAATATGTCAACAGTAGTTATCTCTAGGTAATGGAATGATAGGTGATTTTTCTTTTTCTTTTCTGTATCTGTAAATTTTTTACAATGAGCAGCTATTATTAACATAATTGGGGGGAAATTATGGTTAAAAAGTATATTTGGAAAATTAAATCACTATGTCATTCCTTATACCAAATGAATTAAATTTTTAAATCTGAAATGATAGAACCATAAAAGTACTAGAAGAAAGTATGAGTGAAATCTTTAATAATTCCAGGGAGGGAAACACAAGATGCCATATAACGCAGAAGCCATAAAAGGAAAGATTAATTTGACAATATAATCTAAAAATAATGCATCACACACACACAAAATCATTAACAGGAAATCAAAAGACAAACTGGAAAAAAGCAACACAAACTAAAAAAAGGGCTACTTTTCTTAATATATAAAGTGCTCCTGCAAATCAATAAGACTAAGGTCAACAACCTTGATCATTGTCCAATTCAATTGGGCAACAGATAATTCACACAAAAAGGTAATACAAATTTCTCTTAAACATATGAAATATGTTTAACCTCATACATGAAGGAAATGCAAACTAAATCTAGAATATATAGGTCTATGATATATATCAGATAAAGAAAGGTAAAAAATTTTGATAACACAGTCTGTTGCAAGAATGTGAGGAAATAGGCACTCCCATACATTGCTTATGGGCTTAATATTTTTATCCCAATGAAAACAATTTAGTAATTTCTGTCAAAACTATAAGTGTACCTACCCTTTGACCCAGCAATTCCCTTTCTTGGGATTTATGTTACAGATATACTCCAACACATGCAAAAAAAAGGCTTTACAAAGATATGTATTAGAACAATGTTTGTAACAGCAAAAGATTGAAGACCATGTAGATGTCCATCAACAAATTATGGTTCATTCAAACAATGAGTCAAGCATTTCTATATGCACTGATATTAACTACCTCCAAAATAACGTTAAATGAAAAAGTTGGGTGTAGAAGAGTATATAAAGTATGTTATTGTGTCTATTGTATAAATGCTTAGAATACCTTTGAAGAATAGACAAGAAATTGGTAGTAGTTATTGCTTCTGGGAAAGGGTATGGAATGGCTAGGGTTATGATGGGAGGAAAACTTTTCACTTCTTGAGGTTTTTTCAAAAACGTATTTATTTATGTCTTTTTAGTGTTTGAGTTTTCACCATATGCATGTACTACTTATTCAAAAATTAATTATTTTACAATGAATAAAAATAAAAGGTCACTAAAAAATGTAGATATAGGGGAGGATAATAGCTCAAAATATCCACGTCTCGACAAGCTTTGGATGAATGTATGAAAACTTAAGCATGCTGATGGAGGGCAGGGTCACTGATTCTTTAGAATATAGGAAGAGAATGTTAAGCTATCATAGATGATCTGAGAGCATGTGTAAGTTAAGATGAAAGAAAATCCAGAAAGCTTTACAGATACAAGGTAAGAAATATTCAGCAAGATTCATGAATAGAAAAAAAATCTTAGCAAATTATACTATCAATATATCATAAGAAGGCCTAAAAGTATGGTATGTTATCTGAAAAGACCACATGATACTAATGACACTGAGGTGTAATAACAGGAATTTAAAATGTCAGCTTTCCACTGTATTTGGCATAGACATAATCCGCTTAGGAGCTCTGGTCCAATTTATTGATCCAGGCTGTTTCTATAACCAATGGGCAGTTCTTCGGCGATTTGTGATCAGGTAGGCCATGGAAGAATCTGTGACTTCTTTTTTACCCTGGGAATCAACCCAACCCACGTGCACGCACACACGCGCGTGCACACACACACACACACACACACCTACCTCAGTTAGCAAGAAGTGCTCTACTTTTTTTGGTGTTTTTGCTTCTGCTCTCTTGACCCCAATTGCCATGCTGATGAGTCATCTGACATCAGTGCCTTTAACCTTTGTTATTTATGATCTTTATTAGAGTCTAACCCTTCTGTGCTCTGCTACTATATCCACCCAGTCTGACCTAGGAGCAAACCAAAAGAAGTGGAACTTAAAGAGAAAATTGTAGTCAGTCAGAACCAAGCTAGTCAGTTTGAGAACAGAGAGCAGACAGGATCTAGGACAAATTGCTTAAATCTTCTGAAAAAGCAAATTAAGTTTTACTGAAGACACAACGGCTTCTGTCACGGGAACACTGAGAGCCACAAAATGGTCTAACTTACACAAAACCAATAAATAAAATTTCCTTGTGCTAGGCTGCTGAGAAGCCTTCTAGGTGAAGTGATGTTTGAAAGGGCAAAAAGTACAGGTTAAGCCTCAGGCCAGTGGGAAATGCCCAGAAAACCCTCTGTGAGCTACCACAGACTGTTTAAAAGAGCTGGCAATATCTCATTTGCACCATGAGAACACAGATTCTGTGTATATGTTGTTGTACATATGCCAAAAAATAATTTAGAATATTTATTGTATCCTGTCTGCATTTTACATGTCAATTACTACATAATTTCTGCAATTGTTTGCTTTTCAGTTTCATCAGGAATGCTACCCCAGTAGAAGGTTGAAGCAATCAATACGAGCCTTGACATTGTCTCTCCTGACATCTAGTGGATGGATACCAGATACCACAGAAACTGTACTTTTTTCAAAGCATCAGTTTTGGGTAAAGCGAATCTCTCTTTCTCTCTCTTATACTTTCTAAAGATGATATAAGCTTCTGATCATATTTCAAGGTGAAAAGCAAAACTAAGTATCTCCTACTGATGAGTCTTGAAGTTCATACACAGTCTAAAAGGCTTTAAGACCTATCCGGACTGGAGTTCTGGGACAATTTAAATGGGAGAATTGTGGTTTCAGAGTATCCAACTCTTTTATAGGCCAACAGTCAGGCCCATTAGTGTAAGAAACCAATCAACACTGAACAGGTGGTATGGATTCAGGCTGCACTATTATTCATCATGACATTCATTATTCAACAAACTGCTAACGACTCTACATACAGTCCAGGAGCAGAGCCAGGCTTCTAGGTGGTAAAGATGAACAAACTGCCCTCAAGGACTAAAGGACAGAAACCCACAAACACAGTAAAAAGTAGTAAGTGCCATAAAAGCAGTATGAATGATGTACTATACAATGTCAGACAAAGAAGAAATTATTTCTGCCTTTGGAAGGAGAGGAGGAGACGCTTAACTCAGGAGGAGGTTATTTGGAGCTGGAACATTGAAAGGTGGGAGTACTCTGTGTGAATAGGGTTTATTAATTCTCTTTTGTTATTTTACTTGATTACTTTGGTGAATGTAGTTCTGAGCCAGCCCCAATACCTGGGCCACTCTGCTACGCATTCTGCTTAGAGCCTTAAATTCTCCTCCTCTTAATCTGTTCCCATCTGCTAACTATTACTGCCAGTGTCGCTGACTCTCACCTGTTGCAACACTAACTCTTTGGCACATTAGAATGACACATGATGCAAGCTGCTTATATCAACACTCAACAATTCCCTCTGACACGATCCTGGTCTTCTTCCATCAGACAAATTTTCTGTAACTGAAGGTGAGTTGATAATGAAAGAGTCCAAGTTTAAAGATGCAACAACAACCTACCACCCCCCCGCAAAAAAAAGAAAAAACAAGAAAAATCTCTGCTTCATTCTAGACTTAGAAGCCTGTAAAAGTTGAGTAAAATAAAAATATCCTTCTGCAGATTGAGATGCCCAAGTCAAGAGTTTAAGAGCAGCAGTACAGCCAAGCATCAAATACATGTGATAAATGGTTAAGTAAACGTCACTTCACACTAGAAAAGGTCTGGTTTGTTTATTTGTTTTACATTTATTTATTTACTATTTATAGCCTACTTGCTTCTCAAGAATTTGATATAATATATAGTAAAACTAAATAAATAAATGTAAGGATTTATGCACCACGGATGGTGAAAATAAAGATATAAATTATATAAATTAAAACTCTAATAGAGATAGGAAAAGAGAATTTACTAGGAACCAGGAATGAAATAATGACCATAATTGAGCATTCAGTGGACTTCTGAGCATCCTGAGAACCAAGAACAGCCAAGCCAAGTCAAAAAAAAAAAAAAAAATGTATAACTCCTACTATCTCAACTCCACTTCTTCCAAAGTACCAAGCTTTTGCCTGGTACTATATTCTAGATGGCATTTTTCTTAAGAGTTCTTAGTTAAAAGACAATGGATATTGCAATCATTTTCAACAAATCATTCTCTGAAAGATGCAGAATTGCTTCATGTGACCATTTCTTAACACTATCTCTCAGAAAAAGGTCACAGGTACTGTGTCTAAATGTATTTAGACATTTAAATGATTGGGATTGACATATATACACCAATATGTATAAAATGGATAACTAATAAGAACCTGCTACATAAAAAAATAAATAAAATAAAATTCAAAAAAAAATAAATGTATTTAGAGAACCTGAGGGAGTGTATGCTTAACATTTTAGTGACTAGCTCTCAAATATCTTCAACTATTCTTTGACGTAAGCTGACTAGAAGTCATTTCAAGATGGAGTTCTCTGGCGAGGGCGTCAAACACAATATTGGTGCAGGGTTGGGGAGGATGGTATGCTTTATCTAACAGAAAGGTGGGGGCCAGGATGGTAAAGATTAAGGAACATGATATGCATCTTATCACTTGATGCTGCTGGTCGGAAGGGCCAACTTGTGTGCATGTATGTATATTTCTTGCTTTTATAGCAAGAGCGACGATTCTGCTCAAAATGTTAAGAGAAGCTGGAACCTCCCAGGTCAAAACTGTGTGTACCCCAGGACTCCGTTCTCCAGAACTGTTCTATTTCTGTTAGTGCAATTCTGCTTATTGACAGTTATCCTGTATAAATAGTCTTAGTTATTCAATAAAGATTCAAACAGATAACTATTAATCAGTATCTCCAGAAAGCAGATTCCAATGTATTACCACACAGTAAAAGTACTATCAACACCTTGACTCCAAGTAGATAAACTAGGAGAGTCTTTGGGTCAACATTCCCTGCCTTAGTAATATACATTCAGCTTAACCTCGAGAAGTGACTAGATATAGGGCTTCCTGTCGAGCAGTGTTTCCTGTCAACGAGGGTAAAGTACAGAGTATAAATAGCAGTGGTGTAAGGATGGTACAGGGGTGGTAAGTCTAACTGTGTTTTCTGTGAATGAAATTTCACAATGATTCTGTTGACTCATATCTCCAGCAATTGTTTGAAGGCTCATTCCTGTAACCTACATTGCCTTTCAATCTTCCAAACGGAAGATAAAATTGGATTCATTCCTCACACCAGAAACCAGGATAAATTCCAAATGGATGAGAAATTTCAATGTAAAAATTGAAATCATTTATTAAAAATTAATTCTTTCTCACCCCCTCAGCTGAAAGTGTGTTATAACTTTACTTTCTTTTTCTAATAAAGAAAACTAACATTAGGCTGCTTGTAAGATGGTTAAACATACTTTATTTTTTTAAAAATGTAATTAGTAATTACAAAGTTAATCTGGAAGAACAAGCAAGTAAGAATATGCAAAAAACCCTGAAATATAAGAGCTCATGGGAGGAGACACTAGCCTCATCTGATAATAAAATATACCATAAAGCCTCTATAAATAAAACAGCATGATTAGACAGACCAATCTGTCTAATCAATAACAGAATAGAAAATCCAGAGATAGACCCAATTACACATGCAAATTTAGCTTAAAATAAAAGTAGCAACTCAAATCAGAGAGGAAAATATGGGCTTGCTAATAAATCGTATTGGAATAACTAGATAACCATAAGGAAAAAAAGATAAATTGGATCTATTCTTCATGCCATAAACAAGGTAAATTCCAACAGGATCAGAAATTTAAATGAAGCAAGCAAGCAAGCAAACAAACATTTATCAGTACTAGAAAATATTGGTGAATTCCTCGAGGAAATCTCTCCTAACTATGATTCAAAATCCAAAAGCAAAAGAGGAAGATAAATTTAATTACATAGAAACTTTTTTAAACTTTTGCATGTCAAAAAAACCCATAAGCAAAGTAAAAAGATATAAGATAGAAGTTTGAGAATGGAACAACTTGTCATACTAGACAGGAAGGCAGCTAAGACTACAAGGATCTTGTCAGGCTGAAAGGTCCCAATGGCCAAAGATGGGACAATTACAGTCAGTGAAAATATTAGCTGCAGTAGATGGAAATCCATCAAATATATTTAAATCCAGGGGTTCATTATTACGCTATGGAAAAAAAACCTGGTCATTGTTGAAGGTTGCTAGTAAACCAGTTCATTATTTTGAAAGATGGTAAATAAGGGGAAGAACTCAAATATTTTATCTTGCTTTTCCCACATATACTGGACCTCAGGGTAACCAAATAGGAAATATGAGGCACTTGTATTCTCTGTAAAAATATTCCAGCTAATAAATGAAGAAGGGATGTTGGACCATCATCATTTTGCAACTCTTAATGAGTTAACATATCTAGGTATTGATCATCAATGGTGGGTGGCTAATATTCTAAAAAAGACAACCAGATCTTATGTGCTTTCTGATAAAAAAAATATCGACAAAATCACACAGTGGGAAACTCTTCAGAACACGGGATCCAGTTTCTTCAACAAATAAATTACAATAAACTAAGAGATGGAGAGGAAACCTATAAATTAAATCAATGAAGACACGTAGGAAATAATCACATTTTATGGTCCTTCTTTGAATCCTGAGTCAAACAAGCAATGCAGAAAAAGGGTACTTACAAGACAATTGGATATATGAACACTGATCTGACATTTGATTATATTAAGAAACTATAACCTTGTAGGTGCAATAACAGTACTGTGGTGATTTCGTGGCCTTATCATTTAGAGATACATAATGAAATATTACTGATGAAATTTCTTTCGTCAAAATATTACTTGCCTTGAAATAATATAAGTGGGGAGAAAGAGGTGAGGGTAGAAATGAAACAAGATTGGCCTTGAGTTGATAACTGTTGAAGCAGATAATGAGTACACGAGGGCTCATTATACTAGCAGTGGTGTGCTGGAACTGGCTAGGACCTGCTCAGGAGAGCCCATTTTTGAATCTTCAGGAATTCTGACATCACACTGGTATCTTGAAATTGGCCATGGTGGAAGTATTTATATCATGAAAATGAGCACATGCTACAAATCAGCTCCCTCCCCAAGAGCTGAATGTTAAAATGTTTATGAGCACACCACTGCTATTCTACTTTTGTACATTTTTTTTTAATTCAACAAATATATTTATTGAGCACCTACTATGTGCCAGACCCTGGGTTAGATGCTGAGCATACAGCAGTGAACAGAAAGACATCATCCTGTTTGTATTAATTTCCTAGAGCTTCTGCAACAAGCTACCATAAACTGGGTGGCTTGAAACAATAGAGATTTATTCTTTCACAGTTCCAAAGCCTAGAAGCCTGAAACCAAGGTGTTGGCAGGGCCATGCTCCTTCTGAAACCCATAGGGGAATCCTTTCTTGCCTCTTCCTAGCTTCTGGTGGTGGTTGCATGGCAATCTGGTGTCCCTTGGCTTGTAGCTGCATTAACTCCCAGCCTCTGCATCCATCATCACACAGACTCTTGGTGCTTGTGTCTCCACATGGCCGTCTTCTCGTAAGGACAACAGTCATATTGGATTAGGGGCCCACCCTACTCTAGTAAAACTTCATTTTTTTAATTTTTTAAATTTTTAAATTGTGGTTAAAAAAAAACCCCACAAAACATAAAGTTCACCATCTTAACCACTTTTAAGTGTACTCTTCAGTAGTGTTAAGTATACCCACCTTGTTGTGCAACAGATCTCTGGAACTTTCCATCTTGCAAAACTGAAACTCTATACCCATTTTCCCTTCCCCTCAGCCCTTGGAAACTATCATTCTACCTTCTGTTTCTATTAGTTTGACTACTTTTGATATCTTGTGAGTGGACTCATACAGTACTTGTCTTTTTGTGGCTGGCTCATTTCACTTGGCATAATGTCCTCAGGGTCCATCCATGTTGTAGCATGGGACAGGATTTCTTTCTTTTTTTAAGGCTGAATAATATTCCCTTGTATGTATTACCATATTTTGTTTATCCATTCATCCACCCATGGACATTGGGTTGCTTCCACCTCTTGGCTATTGTCAATAATACTGTAATGAACATGGATGTGCAAATATCTGTTTGAAATCCTGCTTTGAATTTTTCCTTTTGTACATGCTTTAATATTCCAATAATAAAACTTTTAAAAATATGTAAAGAAATAGGAAAAGGGCTATAACTCAGGGAATAAAATACATGAAAAGCATAACCAAATTGTTACAAATGGTATTTCCATAAATATCATTTAAATCCAATGTTTAAATAGTCAATCTTCTCAACAATTAAGTATCCATATTATCTAGAAATAGAAGGAACTAGAACTAAATGAGATTTTCTAGGTGAGCATTGCTTTTTGCAAAATAAATGTAACTGATGTACAGGTATCAAATAGCAATTCTGCACTCTAGCACATAAATCAATGAATGAAAAAATTCCTCTTGGACTTCCCTGGTGTCGGCAGTGGTTGAGAATCTGCCTGCCAATGCAGGGGACACGGGTTCGATCCCTAGTCCAGGAAGATCCCACATGCTGGAGAGCAACTAAGCCCGTGCGCCACAACTACTGAGCCTGTGCTCTAGAGCCCGCGAGCCACAACTACTGAGCCCACGTGCCACAACTACTGAAGCCCATGCGCCTAGAGCCTGTGATCCGCAAAAAAGAGAAGCCACCGCAATGAGAAGCCCACGCACCACAACGAAGATTAGCCCCAGCTCGACGCAACTAGAGAAAGCCCACGCGCAGCAATGAAGACCCAACGCAGCCAAAAATAAATTAATTAAATTAAATTAAAAATTTTTTTAAAAAGAAAAAATTCCTTTCATATTCATTTCCAAGCACATGTTTGTATTCTCTATTATGTGTAAAGGAACAAACACTTGAATTGGACTCCTAATGTTTCTTTTGAGTGTGAACTCTGAATTGTAATTAAGATGCATACACTTAGCCCCAGCATTTGTGTTGTCTCAATATTTGTAAGGATGTAAATTCAGACACTTTTCAGTTTCAAGGTAATTGTGATTATTAGACTTGAAGTGGCCCTTTCAGTCTTTGCACTTTACCTGGCTTTATGTCAGTATAATTAACATAAAATAGGTATTTAGTTATAAGTTTGAAATATGGTTATTCTTTTCATTTAATGCATTACAATGGAGGAAAATAAAAAATGAAACAATCATTAGTGGGTGAGCGGGAAATCGGATGGAAGAGAAACCTGTGCTCTGTGTTTCAGTAGTTGAAGACCAGATGTATGCTTCAGAGTTGTGAATATTTGTTTCCATGGAGAGTTTTTCAAGGCTGCCCTTTGTTTAAATGACTTGGCTCCACATTTGTTAATTTTCTACAAATTGTAAGTAATAGTATAATTCTACAAATGGCACTGGTTTGTTATTCTTGGTCTTGCATCCCTTTAAGGTCTATGCATGCCAATCACATGTAGGTCTAGAGTTCACGGAATTGGTATTAGAATTCATGCCTTCATTAAAGTTTTTTTTCATAGGTCAGACTACATATTTGGTCCATATTCCATTGGAAACCTATTAGGATTTGGAGCTACAAAATGGCTGTAGCGATCTAAAAGCTTAATAACCTATATGGGCAAATACAATTCAGCAGGAGCACACAGGGAACAATCACGTCAATACATCCTCTGTATCAATAACACAGCCAGGGGTCTGGAAACAACCCGGAGCATGCTGGAGGCACTGAGTCAGCCACTGGGAGAGCAGAGCAAGCTGATGGGGATGTGTCACGTACCCCTCGAGTCTTTGCCTGCTGGCTCACCCTCACCCACTGAGGAGCACTGCCCTCCACTGCATAGATAATGGCAGAACTAAAATTAAAAAGTAAGGCGGGGGCAGCAGCAGCTAGAAGCTAGAGAAGAGAATCGGGACCCTTGTGGATCTGCCCTGGAGCATGACAGCATATAATTTCTCTGGCTACTGTATGGTGGAAACTAGCTCTAATTCTTCTCCCAGGCGACAGACTTACCACCTGTGCTCTCATCTAATTATCTTTGATCAGGCTTATGCGGTAGGAAGTTATGTTTCAGCGGCTGTGATTGGGCCCAGGGCATAGCTAAGTCTATAATTACTAGCTGGTTAAACCAGAGCTCTTCTGGAATTTAGCAGCCTTTTGTGTAAACTGCCTCAATATTTTTAGACTGTAAACTTGTCCTTTTACACTTCTATGAGAACTCAGAGATGAACAAGTAATAGTTAAGGAAAAGCAAATTTGTCAGTGAATTTTAAAATGTGTAAAATGAAGACAGCTAGCCACAGGCAGGAAAAATGAGACTCCACCGTAAAGAGAAGGTACACACTTGCCCAATAACCTTTCATGAGGAAGAAAGATAGGCCTTTAGGGGGACTTCCAATTTTGGAACACCAAAACTTTAAAATGTGTTCGTCCAATTAACCACCGAGAATATTAGGTGAGGGATAGATATCAGAAAACCTGAGTTCAAATCCCAACTCTTTCACTTATTTTCTGGCTGTATGATGTTAAGGGAAATCATTTAATCTCTGTGATTATCAGGTTTCTCATTAAAAAAATAATAACTTTCCATTCATCCCACATGGCTGTTGTGAAAATCACATGAGTTACAGAAAAAACATTTAGCCCCACCTTTTGTACAGTAATGGCATTTAATAAATGCTTGGTAATAATAATAATAATTCCTATTACTGAGGTAAGTAGGTTTTCTGAGCTCTCTAGGAGGAAAGGGTGATTCCGTTGCCCATATCCCCTCTCAGCTCCATCCAATTGCTAATTAGAATTACATGGCAGAGCTAGTAAAGGGAACTCTTTCAGGTTGAAGTGAGAGAGCCATACTCCTCTTGAGATGGAGAAAGGCTATTCCCAAATGATGTGCTTTTTACCCCCCTCTATAATGCCCCTGAAATGGTACAGCAATTGATGACATTAAAGAAAATGGGGCATAAACAAGCTTATTATTTCCAAAGGAAATGAATACTCATATAATTTAATGCAGGTGGTGCTTAATAAACAATCCTTTCACTGAGTAAACAAAAGAGGGAAACTATGAGTAATTTACAGGCATCTAAGCGAAATCGCTTATGGTGCCTTATGCATGTATGTCTTAAGACCTGTATTCTGTTTTACTGCTCACCTCTCAGATGTGTGTCATTGGAAGAGCCTGGCAACACAAACATGAAAATATCCTTAATCAAGTGCATATGTGTAGATCCTGCACTTTGCTTACAGAGGTGGATGAAAAAGAATTAGAGTCACTTGTTTATGCACTTGGGCAGCTGTGCCGTTGGACCAATGCCACCCTGATTCCCCACTGAAACAAAGGAAGCAAACTCTGTTTTCAAGAAAATAACGCCTAACACTTTGGCTAAACAGTTGTCTCCAAATGTTACCCTCCTTCAAGAACACTGTAATAATTATGAATATATGATTAAACGACATTTGGAAAGATTACCTGTGGGCATGTGAGCTGTTTAACTTTTCTCATTTTAAGCCACCAGTAGTACTGTGGTCATTTACTTGGGCTTTAAAGGGCAACCCCTGACATTTGGTCTTTGGTAGATTTAACAGGCCACTAGCAAGCTTAAAGGTTTTGCCTGGTTAAATCAGGTTTTATCACAGAGGCTATTTGTAACTTCATGCTCCATCTCACAGAAATGTCAGTGTTTGCCTTTGCTCGGAACTGGGCATAGCAACTCAAGGTTTGTCCCTGAGTAGCTCTGAAAATAGAATATGGTTGGCTTTAGGTCTCTGTTCTTAACCGCCCACAAACAAACTGTAGGAGCGTTCGTTTTCACTCAGGGTGCTCTAAGGCTTCCGGCTGACTGAGCAACAACAGACTTTTGGGAAAGACTAAATGCTCATAACTCTGCCACATTGTAAATTGCCAGTGTGTTTTCCTTTATTCTCTTCCTGGTGGAAAGAAAAAGAAGACTATTTTGATAATAAGCTTGAGAAATACATTTTCTCTGGATTCTGTGGAAATAACTATCTCACTCGCTATGGGAAGTTGAACCTCAGCTGGGCTTGCACTGCAGCTTGGCAGGCCTCTTGCTGACTCCCTCGAGAATTTCTTAGAACAGTTGTTCTAAATCCAAACTGTTTCCACTGCTCTCCTCAGTCCTACTCCAGCTGTCTGTCCTCTCACAGATGACCTCACCTCCTACTTCACCGCAAAGACTGGCCATGTAGGCTCCCTCATTCCCCTTTTCTTCGAACTGCATGACGCATGGCGCTTTTGCCTGTACCACAACGCTTGAGTCTCAAAGAAAGCCACGTCTCTCTTTCTCTTGCCTAGGCTATGTCCTCTACTGGGACACTTGATCCCATCCCCTCTCTGCTCCGGAGAGAAACTGTTCCATCAGCTATTTTAATGGCTCCTTCCCCATGGTCTATAAACCCATTCAGGGCTCCTCTGACTTTGACCCAGATTACCATCCTATTTGTCACCTTCCTTTCACAAGTCAAACTTCTCACAAATGTAGTCAATGCTCACTGACTCCTTTCTCACCACTAACTCCTCACAACCTAGCTTCCACCCCACCACACGACTACACTTTATTGAAACTGCTGTCTTGAAAGTCAGCAATGATCTAATAATTGGCAGATTTGCTGGCTTTTTCTTAGAAATCACCTTGCTTGACCTAGCCGCAGCTTTTACCAATGCTGACCACTTCATCCCTCTTAAAACTCTCTCCCTGGCTTCTGTTACATGACCCCGATTTTTCTCCTATCTTTTTGACTCCTTCTGATTTGTCTCCTTGGTTGACACTTTTCCTCTACCCCTTCAATGTAAGCATTCCCCATAGGCCGGGTCCTTGGCCCTCATCTTCTGTATTCTCTCTCTTCTGATGAACTTACCAGTTGCACACATTCAATTACGTTCTCTATGTGGATGGCTCCTTAATCCCCATCATTTATTCATGTATTCATCCATTAATTACTTACTGAATGAATACTACATAAGTAGAGTGACTATACAATTTATCATTCTAACTGGGACATTTTGAGTGTGAAAGGGGTCACTATTAATACTTAGAGCAATAGGCACAACCCAGATTGGCCTAGGCAAACTGAGGCATATGGTAACCCCAAGGATGAGGTACTCTGCCAAGTATTATGAAGCTACAGAAGTAAATCATAAATGCATCTGCCCCTGAAGAGCATTAAGTCTAGTAGAGTGATGAGACACGAACGTAAACAGAATATGATTAGAAAGTGATACATACCCCAAGAGAGGTCCAGATAAAATATACTGGGTTTTCAGGAGATTTATTTTCACCTTGAAGAATCAGGAAAAACTTTGTGACAGTGGCATTCGAGTAGCCCTTGGACATATGAAGATGGTGGTGGGTGGAATTTCAGGTAGAGGGAACAGTATGAGCAGGGCCCCACTCATGGTTCTTCAGTCTGTATGCTACAAAAGAGTGCCATATCTAAGGGGGCACTGTCCACATTGTTGACATCCCGATTAGTTGAAAATGTTCATTATTAATAACTTTCTTGTTACTCCAAAGATGAGTGACTTGTACATTTATTATAAAAATTTTCTAGTAGATAGATAGCAGGAAAATGCCATTTTCTACCACTCAGTATATTACAACGATTTTCTGACAGATGGAAGTAATGTATCTCTTGAGGAAGAGATCTTTTTCTACTTCACACCAAAATGGGCTACAGATGACCCTGAGTGTGTGCAAAGGCATAAAAGAGAAAATTGCGGAGCATAAATAGGACAGAGAGACTACATCAGTCTGACTAAAGCATGGGGTACATGGGAAGACACAATAAAAACAAACTGGAAAAGTAGATTCAGTCCAGATTGTGGAGGGCCTTGAGTGTCATCATAAGAAAATCAGACTCTAGTCAGTAGGCATAGGTCAAAACGGTTTCAAGAAGTTACCTTGGGAACAATGTATAAAATACTTTCAAAAGGCAAGGACTAGAAGTGACTGGAAAACCAGTTAGATGGTTACTGGCCTTCCACTGTAGGCCAACGTTTCCCAAAGTAGCTCTGTGAAACTAACTCTATTTCCTCTGGATTTTAATGACAACCCCAGATAGCAGGAAAAGAGAAGCAGAGAAAGTTGCATGGTTTACTTCAGCCCGACCATCTCTCCACAGCCCTGACTGTACATTCCTCCCCGAGTGACCTGCCAGTGCTTCATACTTCACGTGCCCCAGATCAAACCTATTATCTTTCTCCTCAAAACTATTTCTTCTGTGGGTACCACCACAAAATAAGGGTGGCTTAAATAAGAATTTCAGAACTAGGTAGGCCAGGACTAGTATGACAGCACCATGAAATCTTCAGGAATCCAGACTCCTAGGTGTATACTCTGCCATTTTTAGGGTATGAAGATGAATGCTGGAATTCCAGCCATCACATCCTTGTTCCAGACTATGTGCTGGAGGAAGAAGACAAGAAATGTGTGATCGCTACCTTTTCAAGGAGACTTCCTGACATTATCACATAATATACCCACTTTTATCTCATCAGCCAGAACTTAGTCACATGGACACGTACAAGGAAAGCTGAGTGAAAATGTGCCCAGCTAAAAGTCCAGTTTCTCTTATTTAGAAAAAAAAGGAAGAACGGATTTGGGGAGGTAACTGGCAGGGTCCACCACAGAAGGTGAAATCTAAATCTATAAGATTGAGAAGGAGAGCAAAGGAAAGGAGAGGGTGTCAAGGAGGGCAAGTTTTCTAGTCTGTGTGGTTGGGAGAGGAACTGTTCTCTTATTTGCAACTGAACCAATATACTCTAGTGTAGATTTATGTATTTTAAGGAAGAGCTTTAAAATAGTTTCCCCATTTGGTACAACTCAGAAGACACTAATATAGTTCTACTAGCAGATTTGGTTATAGCTATGCATATAAATTAGAACTAGAAAAGAGCCATTTGGAGTCCTATTATATTCCTGCATTAGCAGGAATCACCATCTATATCACCAGACCTTCAAATAGATGTTATAATACAGTAACCCTGTTTTATTATGATTATGCCTTGAAATTATATTTCCAAGAAGTTCAAATACATTACTGTTCTTATAATTTTTAATCTAATAGGCAAGTAACTTAATACTCATTTTATTGATAGGGTCAGGAATAAATTGATGTTTATGGTCATAGGGTTTCTCAGACGGCTTCAAGCACCAAGTCCTCTTCTGGGCTTTCTAGCAAGCAAGCTTGTTTCTCCCAAGCAGATTGGTGACCCCAGCCTTCCCTTCTGTTACCCCTCAAAAGGGGCTTGAGTGCACACCATTAACAATGGATGGAACTGAGATTAGGCCTAGATCCTTCAACATACCCAGTATTGATCTGCATGGGCCATATAAGATGATTCAAAACAAATTTTTATGTTTTCCCAAATAGAACTCCCCATTTGCAAAGACCAAGCACCCAAAAGTACACGCAAAAGATGCTGCATGGACTGTTTAAGAACCCAAAGAGGGATGAGAGGCATCTTGAAAAGGGACCGTCTCAACTCTGGACTTGATCAGCAGATATGGGAAGGGAGGGGAACAGGGAGTAAGAAAGGGACAGGGAGTAAAAATAATGGGTTTATTTTGTGCTTTGCTTTAAATTGCTTTGCTTTGGTTTTTGGTAAAAAAAAAAAAAAAAATGTACTGGACCTAAACGATATCTTAATGAGGCAGGTCAGTATTTACAGTCCTTCGAACCCCATTTAACCTTTCTGTGCCTCATCTGTTAAGCATATTGGCCAAGATCACATACCAAATCAGTGACACAGTCATCATGAGGCCTCAAGTGCCTGATTCCCACTTTCAGATTTTAAATAAGCCAAGTGACAGAAGAGAGGGAAAAACTGGGTCAGAGAAACAAAGTTGGCCTGAAAAAAATTTGTGTTTCAAAATAAAGCCAATTACACAAAGACATGACATTTCTCATCTAAACAGAAAAACAAGTTGGGGCCTTAATATCTTTCTTTTCCAATGGATACACAGAGGCACTTTTCAATGGTGAGAAAGGCAAAATGATGGATCTACCATCATTGTCAATTCTTTTATCTGATGAAACTCTATTTCTTATAAAATTTTAGTAGAGTTAGGGAAACAAATAAGTCAAGTAATCGGCTAATACAACACAGCTATAAAGATCCACCTAAGTAAAAAAGGTGTATATGCTGACCAAAACATGCCTAACACCAAAGACAGACGTTTAAAATATCAGTTGTGGGACTTCTCTGGTGGCCCAGTGGGTAAGACTCCGCGCTCCCAATGCAGGAGTCCCAGCTTTGATCCCTGGTCGGGGAACTAGATCACGCATGCATGCCACAACTAAGAGTTAGTATCTGCAACGAAGATCCCGCGTGCTGCAACTAAGACCCAGCGCAACCTAAATAAATAAATAAATAAATAGTTTAAAATAAAATATCAGTTGCTAGTATCTGTCCTTTAGATTCCTGGTCATCTAAATTGTTTTCCACCAATTTTCTTTGTTTCTTTAACTTTAGATTCCTAAGTTTGCACTCCAGACTTGATAGCTGCCTCTAATCCCGTAAATCATGGTGCCCCATTCATAGTAATTTTTTGAATCTTGGCTTTCTGGTCCAGATATCAATTTTTTTTTTTTTTTTTTTGGCTGAGCGTATGTGGGATCTTAGTTCCCCAACCAGGGATCAAACCTGGGTCCCCTGCTGTGGAAGCGCAGAGTCTTAACCACTAGACAGCCAGGAAAGTCCCCCAGATATCAATTTTGCTGGCTCCTTTGACTTTTGTGTTGTTTCCCTCATTCTTTCCCTCTGTCTCTCTCTCTCACACACACACACACACACACTCACACACACTCACACACACACACACACACACACACACACACACACATACACACACACAGAGGAAAGGGGAATTCCAGCAAGTTAGGCAGCTTTCCAGTGCTTTCCATCAAGCACCTGGGGAATATGGAAGAGGCACAATTTTCCTTATTCCTGGGGCAAAAGTACTGTGAGAAAAAAATGCAGTGATGGGACCAAGTAGCTTTACTTAAGGCAAAACTGACTAACAGGACTCACAGCTGGTCTGGGGTTGGGGTGACAGATGAATATTCTCAGGTTCTCCTTTAACCAAAGTGATTCTTCTTCACCAACCAGAGATTCCCTCTGGAGTCCTATGCAGCATTCCCAGCTGTTATATATCATGAATGTAACATCATTGCATGCCAGGACAGGAATGCTGCTGATAAATGTATAACTCTAGAGTGTCACCTGTTAAGAATGGCCCAGTAATCCAAGAAAAGGGAAGGGCCTGCATCTGGCCCATCAAGACCCAGCCCTGAACCACCCAAACACCTCAGACCAGGAAACTGAGTACAGTTGTCCCTCAGTATGTGTGGAGATTGGGCCCAGAGCAACCCCACCACCACCTAATGGACGCTCAAGTCCCTTATACAAAATGGCTCAGTATTTTCATATAACCTATATACATCCTCCTGTGTACTTTAAATCATCTATAGGTTAATTATAATGTATAATACAATGTCAATGTAAATACTTGCCGGTGCACGGTAAATTCAAGTTTTACTTTCTGGAACTTTCTGGAACTTTTCCCCCAAACATTTTCAATACGCAGTTAGGATGCAGAACCCGCAGATATGGAGGGCCAACTCTACTGGCCTCCCATGCACAATTCAGGGGCCGTGGACCAGGACCCAAGTCAGGGAGCTTACCTCTCGCCTCATGCACACCACAGAAGTTGTCAGGCACCCAGATGACCCTGGGAAGGCTTGGCCTTGCTCACCCTGAAGGGGTGGATTCCTTTCTCTCTAAGCACCTGTTCAGAATTACCCACCACCACCATCCACATTGTTCTCCGGTCAACTTATGTTTGTTCTCATCACTCAGCACCTGGACTCTTGGCTCTGTACCCCAATGTCAACACCCATATTTAGCCCATATTTTAGTTTTGGTGATACTCTGGGCTCCCCTCCAAGACCAGAGGTTTGGATCTCATCTAGTTTTTGACTTCGCTTATTTTGTTTGTTTGTTCTTCCAAAACTGAGACTGGGTTATTTTATTTTGATTACAAAAATACTATATATTCATTGTAAAGGATTTTTTTAAAAAGATCAGCCAATAGAGAATGGTTATAAAAGATTTTTGATTCACATCAGAATATATATAAAATATATATATATATATATATATATATATATATATATATATATATACACACACAAAAAAAAATTATTCATGATCCCACCACCCAGGTGATGCCCTCTTCAGACTCAGCTAAGAATTTCCTAATTAAGCCATGAGGAACCCCACCCATCCAAGTTGTACCAGCCTCTGATACTCCCCGCAATTAGGTTTGGTCCACTAGGCACAGAATGAGGATCCAGAACTTTGGTCATGAACAGGGTAGAATATCTGGCATTCTGTCTCTCATTATGTGCTGGTCACAAGGTGTATAGGTGGGTCCATCATCCTCATCAGCATTGAGGGCCTACAGCCATGTTAGACACCTGGGGCAGACACCTGCAATATGTAAGCAAATGACTTCAGACAACTGACCTGGATTTACCCAGTCCTCCCAAGAGCAAGCACGTTCAGACATCAATTTGAGACCCTTTAACAGTCTTTAGGAGATTGAGATGTGTAACACACACACACATACACACATATTAGGCTTCATTATGTAAAGTGCTTTATATTATGCAACTCATTTTAGATTGCCTGATTTTTTAGAATTTCTCATGTTTCTGATTTGAATCTAAAATCTTCAAATAGATGTTTTGATTTTTCTAGAAGCAAGTATTTGTCTATTGCGAGATATTTAAAGTTCAAACTTTTTGCTTTATTCTTTTAAAAAACAGGACTACTTTTAGTGTAGCAAAACCACAATTTTAAGTTGCTTTCATTACTCTATCCAAGTCTTAAAGTTGAAGTTCAAGCCACTTGTGATTCTAGAGTAAGGGAAGAGCTCCACCTTATGGTACTGTTTTGAAGTACACCAAAGAAAATGCCACGATTTTTAGAATTGTCCTAGAAACTCACGGGGAAAAAGGATTAAAAAATACAGACCACCTCCTCCAAAAAACTGTAAATCCTCTTCCATGATATGCCCAAAGTGCCAAAATGGCCAAGGCTAAGTTAAAATTAAGCAAAACCTTTCACTTGGTTATTGGACTGGGTACTGGTAAGAAGCTACACCTAAATCGGTAAAACTGGAGACTTTTTTACTTAATACCAAACATCATCATCATAACTAATGATTTTTGAGTTCTTATTATGAACCAGATTATGGTCCATATATATATATATATATATATATATATATATATATATACTAATTTAATACTCACACAACCCTATTTCCAGATGAAGACTCCATTTTCCAGATGAAGAAACTGAGGCCTAGGCCTGGAAGTTACAGAAATTGCTCAAGCCCACACAGCTAATAAGTGGTAGAGCCAGGACTCACTAGCCCAGACTCTAAACCACTGTGCCATACTGCCTCTTTCTAAAGCTCAAATTCAATATGGTCCCTCTCAAAATAAACAACTTGAAGCCATGGTCTTATCCATATTCTTTCTCAAAATAGATGAAGGCAAGACAAGCTCCCTGGTTCAATTTCTATTCCTCTCATGGCTGTCCAGATTTGTAACTCTTTGGCTTACCTCCTATGTTCCTTCCCTACTTTGGCAATGATTCTCTTTGTGATTTTGAGGATAAGTATTGCAGTGGAGTGCTCTACGCTGAATGTTTGCATCCCTCTAAAATTCACATGTTGAAACCTGATCTCCCATGTGATGGTATTAGGAAGTGGGGACTTTGGGAGGTACTTAGGTCATGAGGGTGGAGCCCTCATGAATCAGATTAGTGTACTTATAAAAGAGACCCTTGAGAGCACCTTTGCCCCTTCCACCATGTGAGGACACAGCCAGAAGCTGGCCATCTATGGGCCAGGAAGCAGGCCCCCATCAGATATTGAATCTGCCAGCACCTCGATCTTGGACTTTCCAACCCCCAGAACTGTGAGAAATAAATGTTTGTTGTTTAAGCCACCCAGTCTACGGTTTTTCTATTATAGCAGCCCAGAAGGACTGAGACACTGAGAGCTTAGATTTTGTGTTCCTTTACCATTTATTTTCTGCTGTCTCTTCCCCCTGTTTAACCCCAGGCCCCTCATACATCATTTATTTAAAATCATGTTGAAAATGACACATTTCTATAAACAACAAGGTCCTACAGGAGAGCACAGGGAACTATATTCAATATCCTGTGATAAACCATAATGGAAAAGAATATGAAAAAGAATATGTATATGTATAACTGAGTCACTTTGCTGTACAGCAGAAGTTAACACAACATTGTAAATCAACTATACTTCAATAACACTTTAAAAAAATGACATATTTCTAAAAATTCACCAATGTTAATACAACTCAAATCACAATTTTTCCTAAAGCATTTATTTCTTTAAAAAAAAATGGTCTCCTGTGGTACTTTTTAAAAATTTGGTAAAATCTATAGGTTTTTTCCCCCCCCAGTTTGAGCAAGCTCTAGTTTTCATGGAAAATCTGAAATAGTATTTTCCAGTACTTTCAGCATTAATACCTAAGTCATATTCCATTAAGGGAAAAACCATTTCTTATTCATCTAACAAAAATTTATTGAGCTTTTACTACTCCTAGGCTCTAAGGACACAGCAATGAAAAAGCCAAATATGGTCCCAGCCCTGCTGGAACTTATCGATCTGAATATTATTCAAGATAGAAAGAAAGAAGGAGATGACTCTGACCCAGGGATACCTTCCAGATATATTTTTTAAATTTCTTTAAGATGTATTTTTAAAATAATGTACTACCTTCAAACAAGAGTTACCAGCATGCACATGTGACCAAAAAGTAAATTTACAGTCTTTATAATTTCACTGACAGAAAGTAAAACCCATGAATATTCCAACAGGGGAAAAACAGGATTGTATTCTATATTCAAAAATTACCAGATGACATTTTTCTCAGACTGCCAAAACAAGGAAATTAGAGAGGCCTAGGGCTGCCCTGGAAGCTACCCTGCCATGGGCAGCTTGCCTTTGGAATTTGGAACTACTTGCTAAACTACAGGCAATCTGGAAGTAGCTCAGCCTGACCCAAATGAGAACCTTGGGTAAATTCCTCCTTGCCTTTTTATGCCTGTGATCCTTGGGCACCACCCAAATTGCAAACTCTGGCTGGACAGCAACGATCCAACAATTTTCTCAATGTCAATCCTCTCTTCCTCTCTTCTCTATCCAATTTCTTAACTCCTTGTCTCTCTTCCAACACTTCCACTGCACAGTCTGGAACTCTTATTCCTTGGTAAACAAAGTCCACTCCTATGTGTCCACTTCTTCCCTGAATACTCACTCCATCTCCTGTTGCTAACTGAAAGGCAGTTCTCTACCTACAGGACCATATGCCATAAAGCCATCCCAAGGCTGTATTTTCTTCCACAGCCTACATGTTGGGCTGAGGTGAGGGTTAGGGAGAGCTATGGCACCATTCACCTTACTCCCCCACCGCATTTTCTAAACCAGGGTCACCAAACTTTTTTGTTTTTAAGTACCAGATAGTAAATATTTTAGGCTTTGTGGGGATATACTGGTTCTTTTGCAACCACCTGACTCTACTGTTGTAGCTTGAAAGCAGCCATCGACAATATGCAAACAAATGGGCATGGTTGTGTTCCAATAAAACTTTATTTATGAAAACAGGCAGCAAGACCAGATTTGACCCATGGGTAGTTTGCCAATCTCTAAACTATTAATATTTCATACTGTGTGAAAAAAGCTAAATCCCTTCTTATTTGAAAATCACACTAACTATATATACGGCATCCTACCTCTCCTCGCTCCTGTCACGTACCCAACTCCTAGTTCAGCCGCGTTCACTGAGGACTCTGGCATCTGGTTCACAGTCCACCTCTAGTCCCATCATCATCCTGGATGATTTCCAAACCCATAAGGACGATCAATATACCGCCATGGCTTCACAGTGCCTTGACTTCCTCAGTTCCAGTGGTTTTCACCTCCATTGCATTTTGACAACCCACTCCTTTGGGAAATAGTACACCTTTAATACCTTCAAACCAATTTCCCACTCTCACTACAACTGTTATCCTACAGACTTTCCAACTCTTCTCTCCCAATAAATCTGATCTTTGACCTCAGAACCCCTCCATTTTCTCCCTATTAGTTTGCCTCTACCTGGCGTCACTTTCCCCTACCCAGTCTGCACGCCATGGTAAATCACTGTACTCTCTTGTATCCTCAATTCCCTTGCTCCCTTTTCTTTCCATTGTACATCTGTGACTATCAAAACCATACCCACTATGGACCTAGAGTCTGTCATACAGAGTGAAGTAAGTCAGAAAGAGAAAAACAAATACTGTATGCTAACACATATATATGGAGTCTAAAAAAAAAAAAAATGGTTCTGAAGAACCTAGGGGCAGGACAGGAATAAAGAGGCAGACATAGAGAATGGACTTGAGGACATGGGGAGGGGGAAGGGTAAGCTGGGATGAAGTGAGAGAGTGGCATGGACATATATACACTACCAAATGTAAAATAGATAGCTAGTGGGAAGCAGTAGCTTAGCACAGGGAGGTCAGCTCCATGCTTTGTGACCACCTAGAGGGGTGGGGTAGGGAGGGTGGGAGGGAGACGCAAGAGGGAGGGGATATGGGGATATATGTATACGTACAGCTGATTCACTTTGTTATACAGCAGAAATTAGCACACCATTGTAAAGCAATTATACTCCAATAAAGATGTTAAAAAAAAAAAAACACACCCACTCCTGAATCAATTCAATTACCAGACTTCTCTGATCCTATAGCCAAATGGCTGAACACAGCTGGAGAAAACTGTACCACTGGTATAAATCTGAGCCACTATAAACTCATAATTTTAAATCTAGCTGGACCCTCACTACTTCAAGTCTATCCTTTTTAACGGTCTTCCTTTAAATCCCTATCACATTTATATTAGGCAAGACAACATAGTGCTGTAAAGAGATTGCAGGCTTGCAAACCAGACAGACTCAGGTTTGATATCTGGTTCCACCATTTACTAGCTGTATGGTCTTGAGCAAGTTATTTAACTTCTTTTTGCCTCAGTTTCCTCATGAGTAAAATGGGAAAAATAATACCTACTTTATATGTTAAATAAGATTATGTATGCAAAACAATTAACACAGTGCCTGACACCCAGCAGTTGCTGAATAAATGATAGCTATTAATAATAGCTCATGTTCAGTAGGTGACTATACCTCCTACTGCGATAAGACCATTAAGTGTTTCTTAGCCTGAGTTCCCCAGAAGGCAGAGCAATGGTTTATGTGCTATTTGGTTGAATCATATGAAAGTGCTGAAATTCGGCCATTTGACATACAAAAACCATAAGATTCAGCCTAAATATGTTATTAGAGTGCACTCCCAGGGAAGCAGGAGGGAGGGAAAAGAGGGAAATGAAGGAATGAGAGAGTCAATATGAAGGTTTTCTTTGTCAAAGGTTTGCAGCCCTGGGCTGTGTTAACTCCTCTGCATTTCCAGGCTATTCCAGGCTACACTGTGCATGGGCGCCCCAGGCCGGTCCCACGCTGTCTCAAGCCTCAATGTCCGCGGGAAAATGGCAGAGCCCAGCACTGAGAAGCTGTGGGGTTTGCACCTTGTCAGTCTGTCCGAGCCCATTGAGAGCACGGGCTGAGACAAAGCAATAGCCAAAGGCCCCTGAGACAATAAGGCCCAGAGGATCTGAACTGGTGAGTAAGAGGTGGCTGATAGAAAATGTGCCTCGATTTCCTTTCACTTTGCAAACTTTCCTGTAAATGTAATCCACTCTTTTGGTCAGAGGAAGGGACGTGGCTCCTCCTATTCAGGGCTATTACCCACCCCTCCAGCTCCCCCATCCTCCCGACTCACCCTGCGCTCCTATTTCCATCCCTCCTACCTCCTCCAGCCTGCCCACCCTGGATTTTTTTACCTTCAACTCTCTCACTCCTCCGATCCCTCCCCCTCTACCAATGTACCTGCTTAGGGCTTTCCTTTCCTTTAAATATCCTTCTTTACTTTGCACAGGCTTCTAGCCACTTCCTTTTCTTCTCAGCAAAATACCTGAAATGAGTAATCCAGATTTACTCTGTCTACTTGCTCACCACATGGACTGATCTCATCGCTCTACCCAAATACCTCCACCGAGGCCACCACTGATCTCTGTATGGCCATATCTGGTAGACATAATTCCAGCCCCATCTATCTTGGTTTCTCTGCAGCATTTGGTCCTGTGGACCCCTCCCTCCTTACTGAAACTCCTTTTCAGTTCAGTTACCACACCACCATTATTTGCCGCTTCTCCTACTGCTTTTGCTGGCCTCTTTTTCTCTCAGCCTCTATCCAGTCCTTAAGTGTTGGTGTTCCCCAGAGTTCTTCCCTTCTCCTATTACCCCACATACTCTCCATGGAGGATATCATCCATTTCCTGGATTTCAACTATTACTATGCGCTGGTAACTACCAAATTCATCTCCAGCCAGACCTCTCCTTCCACACTCATCTTGGAAATGCCTGCCAAACAGCTGGACATATCAACCAAAGCACAATTGTTCATTAAAAAACTCTTAAACTCCTCCTGGCACTACTAAGGTCAGCTGAAGTATCTGGACCAGAGTGGAGCTACAGTCCGAAGGAGCACATCCTGCACACTCCCCAGCACAGGGCATGGGGGATACAGACGAGGATGACAAGGAATAGTGACTTGCTCAGTGTGGCTCCTTTAACATGCTCTACCTATTCCTACCAATAGGTACTAGGCACTACATAAAGTGTGTTGCCAATAATTACTATCACATTTTTAGTTCAATTACTAATTCCTGAACTTCCCTTCCCAGGCTGACACACACCTTCCACCCCATTCTATCTCTCTTAAGTCTTCCATACAGAGACTTCAAATAGTCTTTCTTTGTATTATGTTTTGGAACTGGATACACATAGTTGAATCCCAGGTCATGGTTTTGGAACCTTCCAGTTAAAACTCAGCTCTGGTCCAGCAATGTTCTGACCTAGCTGTCCTGGCCCAGTGGTAGACACTCAAGAACAAGTGGATGAAATGGGAGTTTAGGCAAGATTAAGAAGGACGTTGAATATCAGATTATGAACTATGGACTTAAACTTGTAGGAAGTGGGGAGTCTGTGAAGTTTCTAAGCAGGAAAGCAAGAGGCTGAAAACAAAAGCCATGTTTTAGATTCTGGTAGAGTGAGAGTAGTAGTAGTGAAAATGGACTGAGAAGGAAAACTGGAAGCATGGAAATCTATTAGAAGTATGTTTCAGGAATCCAGAAACGAGGTAATCAGCCCAGCCCAGTCAACCGCACCTGCCTCAACCCTTCACACTTAATCCCTTGTCAAATCAAATCTAAATGGGGAACCCTCAGCCAGCATTGGAGGACAGGTGGCTGTATTTGGAATAAGTTCAGAACATCACAATAACCAGTAATGAAACTGATATCACTACAGGACACTCTTTTGATGGTTTAAATTTTTAAAGAGAGGTCCTTTGCCACTTCAACATAAGTGTCTGAAGTGTCCCCTTTGCTTTGAGCACTAAAATTTGGGGTTATTTACTAAGGCAGTGCCAATAATAAAGGATGACTATATCCTAGATTGCCCATTTCTTGTTTTGCAAATTGCCCTTCATTAGGCTTTCATTTTAGAATCAAATTACAAGATTTTTTAAAAAAAACTCTCTTTAGAGGCTCACACAGCTTTCACAGGTGTAGCCCTGGAAAGAGGGTGTTAATTAGCGATACCTCTAGATCTGACAAAAACTAATATGAAAACTGTGTGTAATGATCTTTGGCCGATCAACTCTAGCTTTACTTACTCAAGTAAGGAAAGAAATTGTACTCATTTGTCCCTATATATAAATGACTTCTCATTTGAATCCTACCACCAAAGCAACTGTAATAAAAATATAAAATGTAGTGGTGCAAAGAAAGAGTGGTAGACAATCTCACAGTCAAAGATTATAAGCTTTTATTTTAATAGTTACAGGAAAACCAATTCAATAAACTAAGTAAGACTAAGAAGATGATTAGAATAAGGAAAGAAATACCCATAATTCACCAAAATAAAATGTCTTGTACTTGTGAGACAATGGAACATATTTTTTTACTTCAGCTGTGATGTATATACTATACATGATATCTAAAAGTCTCAGATATTTTACATTATCTACAATAAATTAGTATGAGATTCAGTTTAGTAACAACTGGATATGGATAGAAATAATTTCACTTCAAATTTTAAAAAATAAGATCAGCTAGCACATTCCCCTTGATCACTACACTGCAGAATAGAGTAAGGCTGTGCCCAATCCAACAAGATAATTTTGCAATCAAATGCCATTTAAAATAAAGAGCTATGCAAATGGAATCTTGGATGGTCATAAAATCATTAAATTATTAGAAAATTGAAGAGCAAATCAAAATCCAAAGCATAATCTATGATTTTTCTGTCCATGCTAATGCATATTATTAACTATTTTAAACTTCATGCTTCTTAAATGTAAGGGAAGACACATCTCTGAACATTGAGCCTGTTTCCTATCGGTGCCTGTTTCCTATCAGTTTTCTGAGATTTCTTCAAGATTAGCTGCATATAAATTTATCCTGCCTCTAAGATGTCAGTGGTGTATTTTGATCTGAGGTTGTTGACACTGTTTCTAATGCTTGAAATATTTAGGTCAACCAACTGATATAACAAGTGATATGAGTGGTAGATAAACCATATATCTGTGTCTCATGGTAAGCAACTTTCTTTTTCATGTTGCTTGTGTCCATACTTGTATAAAAGAAACTCAGGACTTTGACTTTCATTTTGGGATGACTAAAGTGAAGTCAAAAGAATAGGTGATGTCAGCATGGACAAAGTGAGATCAGAGGTTTCTTAATAATTATTTGACCTTTATTTTTCATCAATTAAAAATGTATTGAGGGGCCAGACTATGCTTAGTGCTGGAAGGAAGTTGAGGGGGACAAGACATAGTCCCTTCTCCCATTTTCGACTACAATACAAAATAAGTGTCATAAGAAGTATGGAGTCTCATTAGATTTCAGGATAGAAGTGAATGACTGCCATTGGAAGAATAACATGACACACCATTGAAAATACAAAAACCTTCGAGAGCATCAATATCCTCTATTAAAGGAACAAACCAAGGTCATTAACATTCTATTACGGGAGGATGAAAGATTAGTCACTGGGAGGAGGATGAGTATGACTTCAACATCAGTCCCTCATGAGGAGCAAAATCTTTCAGATTGGGCCATCCTAGAGAGTAGGTGACCACTTGACATGGAGTACTTTCAGGGTCACCAGAAAGGTCACTCAACGTAAAAAAATTCTCCCTGGAGACCAACCTCCAAGACTCTTCAGAGATTCTTTACTCTGGTTTAAGGCACTGCATTTCTAGGAAGCAAAAAGCAAATACCTCTTAGAGGAGTAATACACTAGCTGTTATCAATAGAAATTAGCTTTTTTTGAACATGATAGGCAGCTGGGTGAGAATGAATACTTGACAGAGATATGGGAGAGAGTTTTCAACTGTGCAGAGCTCTTAAGAAAGCTAGATGACAGCATAAGAGCACTGGGCAATTGGACCAAAGGGCATCTAATGGCAGGAGAGGAGGCCACACACTAGTTTCACAATTTTGCCAAAGGCCAGCCTGCTTCCAGACAAACAAAACAGACAAATTACTGCCTAATTATAACAATTCTACACACTTTTCCTAAAGATGTTCTTGGTACGGGAATCATTTATATCTTTAGCTCAGCAAGCTCGGGCAGGATTTAAGTGTTAAAAACAATGAAATCATATGTGTACTAGAAGAAAACGTGGGTGAATATTTTTCATATTTTTGAGTGGGAAAGGTCTTTCTAAACATGGCACAAAACATGAAGTCATAACATAAAAGACTGATCAATTTGACCACCCCAAAATAAAGAAACAAATTTACAGGGCTAAAACAACCACAAAATAAAAAATAAACTAGAACTTAAAGCCAGAATATATGGATAACTCTTCCAATCAATAATCAAAAGACAGCCCAATTTTAAAATGGGTAGAGACACTTCCAGTCAGGCACATAAGGAGCTTGGAAGGCATCACTCCCTCCTAATAAGTAAAATGCTGACTAAACCAAAACGTCAACGACTCTTTTAGATCCATCAGAGAAATGAGGTCACAGGCAGCCAAACTGCTGCCCCAGAATTAGAGAGACTAACAGGCAAATACAGATAATCACAACTTACTGGAGCAGGAACCCATAAGCAGAAACCTTCATGGGAACCATTACCAGGGTATGAAAACCTGTACTATAACTGACAAATTGCTGGAGGCTAGTCTAAGAGTTAAAAACTCCAGAGGGGCCCAGGCATAGGGGAGCCCCAACACTTTGTGAGTTTTACTTCCAGAAGCTCTAGCAGGTTCTCTCAGTGAATATAGGAGAAAAATCTTCTCATGCTTCCAGCAGGAGGAGAAAAGTAACCATTTTGAAATATACCAGATAATTCTATTCTTCTTAACAAGGTCTGCCTTCAAAATCAACTATTTTGCCATGGCAAAACCTATTGGAGTCTTTGATAATAAGAGTCTAACCAAACCAGGGGAAGGGAAAAACCCAACGCCAGCCTACTCTAGACATCCTGTACCACTTAAGGGAGAACAAAACTGAGAAGCACTTGTGAAGTTCACAGCCCAGAACATAGGCTCACTAAAAGCCTGAGACCTAATCATAGTTCCAAAGAACACTTCCCCTCCCCCTACACCTTACCACCACACCACTAAAAGCCTATTAATTAGAGATCCTTTCACCTAAAACATCATGTCCAGCTTTCAGCAAAAAAATTACAAGGCATACTAAATGGCAAAAAACAAAAATACACAGTTTGAAGAGGCAGAGCAAGCATCAGAACCAGACTCAGATATGGCAAGGATGTTGGAATTAATAGATCAGGAATTTAAAACAACTATGATTAATATGGTAAGGGCCCTAATGGAAAAAGTAGACAACATTCAAGAACAGGTGAATAATATTAGCAGAGAGATGAAAATTTTAAGAAAGAATCAAAAGGAAATTCTAGAGATCAAAAACATTGTAACACAAATGAAGAATGCTTTTTTTATGGACTCATTATTATATTGGACAAGGATGAAGAAAGAATCTCTGAATTTGAGGATATTTCAACAAAAACTTCTAAAACTGAAAAGCAAAGGGAAAAAAGGCTGAAAAAAAAGAACAATATCCAATAACTGTCAGACAACTACAAAAGGCGTAATATATATGTAATGGGACTATCAGAAGAAGAAAGAGAGAAAGGAACAGAAGAAATATTTGAAGCAATAATAATGGCTGAGAATTTCCCCAGATTAATGTCAGACACCAAACTACATATCCAGGAACTTCTGAAACACCAAATAGGATAAATACCAAAAAACTACACCTAGGCCTATCATATTCAAGTTGCAGAAAATCAAAGATAAAGAAAAAAATCTTGAAATAAGCCAAGGGGGGAAAAAATCCTTATCTACAGAGGGACAAAGATAGGAATTATATCCAACTTCACAGAAACCATGCAAGCAAGAAGAGTTGAGTTAAATATATATAGTATTGGGAGAAAAAAAAACACCAACCTAAAATTTTGTACTCTGTGAACTTATCCTTCAAAACTAAAGGAGAAATAAAGACTTACTCAAACAAACAGATATGGAGGGAATTTTTTGCCAGTAGACCTGCCCTGCAAGAAATGTTAAAAGAAGTTCTTCAGAGATAAGTAAAATAATATAGGTCAGAACTTAGATCTACATAAAGAAAAGAAGACCACTGAAGAAGGAATAAGTGAAAGTAAAATAAAAACGTTTATTTCTCTTATTCTTAATTGATCTAACAGATAACAGTTTGTTCAGAATAATAATAGCAACAATATATTCAATTATATAAAGCTTATGTGCTTATATATAAATAAAATAGATGACAAGCAATGATACAAGGGACAGGAGATTGGTTCAAGATGGCAGAGTAGAAGGACATGCTCTCACTCCCTCTTGCGAGAGCACTGGAATCACAACTAACTGCTGAACAATCATCAACAGGAAGACACTGGAACTCACCAAAAAAGATACCCCACATCCAAAGACAAAGGAGAAGCCACAATGAGATGGTAGGAGGGGTGCAATCACAATAAAATCAAATCCCATAACTGCTGGGTGGGTGACTCACAAACTGGAGAACACTTATACCACAGAAGTCCACCTACTGGAGTGAAGGTTCTGAGCCCCACGTCAGGCTTCCCAACCTGGGTGTCCAGCAACGGGAGGAGGAATTCCTAGAGAATCAGACTTTGAAGACTAGTGGGATTTGATTACAGGACTTTGACAGGACTGTGGGGAAACAGAGACTCCACTCTTGGAGGGCACACACAAAGTAGTGTGCGCATCAGGACCCAGGGGAAGGAGCAGTGACCCCATAGGAGACTACACCAGACCTACCTGCTGGTGTTGGAGGGTCTCCTGCAGAGGCGGGAGGTGGCTATGTCTCACGGTGAGGACAAGGACACTGGCAGCAGAAGTTCTGGGAAGTACTCCTTGGCGTGAGCCCTCCCAGAGTCCGCCAATAGCCCCACCAAAGAGCCCGGGTAGGCTCCAGTGTTGGGTTGCCTCAGGCCAGACAACCAACAGGGAGGGAACCCAGCCCCACCCATCAGCAGACAAGCAGATTAAAGTTTTATGGAGCTCTGCACCAGAGTAAAAGCCAGCTCTACTAACCACCAATCCCTCCCATCAGGAAACTTGCACAAGCATCTTACATAACCGAATCCACCAGAGGGCAGACAGCAGAATCAAGAAGAAATACAATCGTGCAGCCTGTGGAACAAAAACCACATTCACAGAAAGACAGACAAGATGAAAAGGCAGAAGGCTATGTACCAGATGAAGGAACAAGATAAAACCCCAGAAAAACAACTAAATGAACTGGAGATAGGCAACCTTCCAGAAAAAGAATTCAGAATAATGATAGTGAAGATGATCCAGGACCTTGGGAAAAGAATGGAGGCAAAGAATGGAGGCAAAGATCGAGAAGATGCAAGAAATGTTTAACAATGACCTAGAAGAATTAAAGAACAAACAGAGATGAACAATACAATAACTGAAATAAAAAATACACTAGAAGGAATCAATAGCAGAATAACTGAGGCAGAAGAACAGATAAGTGACCTGGAAGACACAATGGTGGAATTCACTGCTGCGGAACAGAATAAACAAAAAAGAATGAAAAGGAATGAAGACAGCCTAAGAGACCTCTGGGACAACATTAAATGCAACAACATTCTCATTATAGGGGTCCCAGAAGGAGAAGAGAGAGAGAAAGGACCCGAGGAAATATTTGAAGAGATTATAGTCAAAAACTTCCCTAACATGGGAAAGGAAATAGCCACCCAAGTCTAGTAACCAAATTGGCAAAAATTAAAGACAAAGAAAAATTATTGAAAGCAGCAAGGGAAAAACGACAAATAACATACAAGGGAACTCCCATAAGGTTAACAGCTGATTTCTCAGCAGAAACTCTACAAGCCAGAAGGGGGTGGTATGACATATTTAAAGTGATGAAAGGGAAGAACCTACAACCAAGATTACTCTAACCAGCAAGGATCTCATTCAGATTTGATGGAGAAATCAAAAGCTTTACAGACAAGCAAAAGCTAAGAGGATTCAGCACCACCAAACCAGCTCTACAACAAATGCTAAAGGAACTTCTCTAAGTGGGAAACACAAGAGAAGAAAAGGACCTACAGAAACATACCCATAACAATTAAGAAAATGGTAATAGAAACATACATATCGATAATCACCTTAAATGTGAATGGATTAAATGCTCCAACCAAAAGACACAGGCTCCCTGAATGGATACAGAAACAAGACCCATATGTATGCTGTCTACAAGAGACCTAGGGACACATACAGACTGAAAGTGAGGGGATGGAAAAAGATATTCTATGCAAATGGAAATCAAAAGAAAGCTGGAGTAGCAATACTCATATCAGATAAAATAGACTTTAAAATAAAGAATGTTACAAGAGACAAGGAAGGACACTACATAATGGTCAAGGGATCAATCCAAAAAGAAGATATAACAATTATAAACATATATTCACCCAGCATAGGAGCACCTCAATACATAAGGCAATTGCTAACAGCTATAAAACAGGATATCAACAGCAACACAATAATAGTGGGGGACTTTAACACCTCACTTACACCAATGGACAGATCATCAAAACAGAAACTTAATAAGGAAACACAAGCTTTAAATGACACAATTAGACCAGATAGATTTAACTGATATTTATAGGACATTCCATCCAAAAACAGCAGAATACACTTTCTTCTCAAGGGCACATGGAACATTCTCCAGGATAGATCACATCTTGGGTCACAAATTAAGCCTTGGTAAATTTAATAAAACTGAAATCATACCAAGCATCTTTTCTTACAACAACACTATGAGATTAGAAATCAATTACAGGGTAAAAAACGTAAAAACACAAACACATGGAGGCTAAAAAATACGTTACTAAATAACCAAGGGATCACTGAAGAAATCAAAGAGAAAATCAAAAAATACCTAGACACAAATTACAATGAAAACACGACAATCCAAAACCTATGGGATGCAGCAAAAGCAGTTCTAAGAGAGAATTTTATAGCAATACAATCCTACCTCAAGAAACAACAAACATCTCAAATAAACAATCTAACCTTACACCTAAACGAACTAGAGAAAGAAGAACAAACAAAACCCAAAGTTAGTAGAAGGAAAGAAATCATAAAGATCAGAGCAGAAATAAATGAAATAGAAACAAAGAAAACAACAGCAAAGATCAATAAAACTAAAAGCTGGTTCTTTGAGAAGATAAACAAAATTGATAAACCATTAGCCAGACTCATCAAGAAAAAGAGGGAGAGGACTCAAATCAATAAAATTGGAAATGAAAAAGAAGTTACAACAGACCCCGCAGAAATACAAAGCATCCTAAAAGACTACTACAAGCAACTCTATGCCAATAAAATGGACAACCTGGAAGAAATGGACAAATTCTTAGAAAAGTATAACCTTCCCAGACTGAACCAGGAAGAAATAGAAAACATGAACAGACCAATCACAAGTAATGAAATTGAAACTGTGCTTAAAAATCCTCCGGGCTTCCCTGGTGGCGCAGTGGTTGAGAATCTGCCTGCCAATGCAGGGGACACGGGTTCGAGCCCTGGTCTGGGAGGATCCCACATGCCGCGGAGCAACTAGGCCCGTGAGCCACAGCTACTGAGCCTGCGCGTCTGGAGCCCGTGATCCGCAACAACAGAGGCCGCGATAATAAGAGGCCCGCGCACCGCGATGAAGAGTGGCCCCGACTTGCCGCAACTAGAGAAAGCCCTTGCACAGAAACGAAGACCCAACACAGCCATAAATAAATAAAAATAAATAAATAAAAATTAAAAAAAAAATCTTCCAACAAACAAAAGTCCAGGACCAGATGGCTTCACAGGTGAATTCTATCAAACATTTAGAGAAGAGCTAACACCCATCCTTCTCAAACTCTTCCAAACAATTGGAGAGGAAGGAACAATCCCAGACTCATTCTACGAGGCCAGCATCACCCTGATACCAAAACCAGACAAAGATGTCACAAAGAAAGAAAACTACAGGCCAATATCACTGATGAACATAGATGCAAAAATCCTCAACAAAATACTAGCAAACAGAATCCAACAGCACATTAAAAGGATCATACACCATGATCAAGTGGGGTTTATCCCAGGAATGCAAGGATTCTTCAACATACGCAAATCAATCAATGTGATACACCATATTAACAAACTGAAGGAGAAAAACCATATGATCATCTCAATAGATGCAGAGAGAGCTTTCGACAAAATTCAACACCCATTTATGATAAAAGCCCTGCAGAAAGTAGGCATAGAGGGAACTTTCCTCAACATAATAAAGGCCATATATGACAAACCCACAGCCAACATTGTCCTCAACGGTGAAAAACTGAAACCATTTCCACTAAGATGAGGAACAAGACAAGGTTGCCCACTCTCACCACTATTATTCAACATAGTTTTGGAAGTGTTAGCCACAGCAAACAGAGAAGACAAAGAAATAAAAGGAATCCAAATCGGAAAAGAAGAAGTAAAGCTGTCACTATTTGCAGATGACATGATACTATACATAGAGAATCCTAAAGATGCTACCAGAAAACTCCTAGAGCTAATCAATGAATTTGGTAAAGTAGCAGGATACAAAATTAATGCACAGAAATCTCTTGCATTTCTATACACTAATGACGAAAAATCTGAAAGTGAAATTAAGAAAACACTCCCGTTTACCATTGCAACAAAAAGAATAAAATATCTAGGAATAAACCTACCTAAGGAGACAAAAGACCTGTATGCAGAAAATTATAAGACACTGATGAACGAAATTAAAGATGATACAAATAGATGGAGAGATATACCATGTTCCTGGATTGGAAGAATCAACATTGTGAAAATGACTATACTACCCAAAGCAATCTACAGATTCAATGCAATCCCTATCACATTACCAATGGCATTTTTTACAAAACTAGAACAAAAAACACAAAAGACCCCGAATAGCCAAAGCAATCTTGAGAGAGAAAACGGAGCTGGAGGAGTCAGGCTCCCTGACTTCAGACTACACTACAAAGTTACAGTAATCAAGACAGTATGGTACTGGAACAAAAACAGAAATATAGATCAATGGAACAGGATACACAGCCCAGAGATAGACCCTCGCATATACGGTCACCTTATCTTTGATAAAGGGGGCAAGAATATATAATGGAGAAAAGACAGCTTCTTCAATAAGTGGTACTGGGAAAACTGGACACCTACATGTAAAAGAATGAAATTAGAACACTCCCTAACACCATACACAAAAATAAACTCAAAATGGATTAAAGACCTAAATGTAAGGCCAGACACTATAAAACTCTTAGAGGAAAACATAAGCAGAACACTCTATGACATAAATCACAGCAGGATCCTTTTTGACCCACCTCCTAGAGAAATGGAAGTAAAAACAAAAATAAACAAATGGGACCTAATGAAACTTAAAAGCTCTTGCACAGCAAAGGAAACCATAAACAAGACGAAAAGACAACCCTCAGAATGGGAAAAAATATTTGCAAACGAATCAACGGACAAAGGACTAATCTCCAAAATATACAAACAGCCCATGCAGCTCAATATTAAAGAAACAAACAACCCAATCCAAAAATGGGCAGAAGACCTAAATAGACATTTCTCCAAAGAAGATATACAGATTGCCAACAAACACATGAAAAGATGCTCAACATCACTAATCATTAGAGAAATGCAAATCAAAAGTACAATGAGGTATCACCTCACACCAGTCAGAATGGCCATCATCAAAAAATCTACAAACAATAAATGCTGCAGAGGGTGTGGAGAAACGGGAACCCTCTTGCACTGTTGGTGGGAATGTAAATTGATACAGCCACTATGAATAACAGTACGGAGGTTCCTTAAAAAACTAAAAATAGGACTACCATATGACCCAGCAATCCCACTACTGGGCATATACCCGGAGAACGCCCTAATTCAAAAAGAGTCATGTACCACAATGTTCACTGCAGCACTATTTACAGTAGCCAGGACATGGAAGCATCCTAAGTGTCCATCGACAGATGAATGGATAAAGAAGATGTGGCACATATATACAATAGGATATTACTCAGCCATAAAAAGAAATGAAATTGAGTTATTTGTAGTGAGGTGGATGGACCTAGAGTCTGTCATACAGAGTGAAGTAAGTCAGAAAGAGAAAAACAAATACCATATGCTAACACATATATATGGAATCTAAAAAGAAAAAAAAAAAAGGTTCTGAAGAACCTAGGGGAAGGACAGGAATCAAGATGCAGACGTAGAGAATGGACTTGAGGACACGTGGAGGGGGAAGGGTAAGGTGGGACGAAGTGAGAGAGTGGCATGGACATATACACACTACCAAATGTAAAATAGATAGCTAGTGGGAAGCAGCCGCATAGCACAGGGAGATCAGCTCGGTGCTTTGTGACCACCTAGAGGGGTGGGATAGGGAGGGTGGGAGGGAGACGCAAGAGGGAGGGGATATGGGGATATATGTATACGTATAACTGATTCACTTTGTTATACAGCAGAAACTAACACACCATTGTTGAGCAATTATACTCCAATAAAGATGTTAAAAAAAAAAAAGTTGAACCACTTGGGATTCTATTTTGAATGGAAAATATCTCCCAGAAGATTTTATTTTTGAAAATTAAAGGTAATACCCAGGCAAAATAAAATACGTTTAACAGGAAAGAAGAGCAAGGCATAAAAAAATCATGTATATAGGAAACGAACTTATGTTTACCAAAGGGGAGGGGAGAGATAAATTAGGAGTGTGGGATTAACATATACACACAGCTATATATAAAACAGATAAACAACAAGGACCTTACTGTATAGCACAGGGAACTATATTCAGTACCTTGTAGTAACCTATAATGGAAAAGGATCTGAAAAAGAATATATATACATATATATATATGTGTGTGTGTATATATATATATATATATATATATATATGTATATATATTGGGTTGGCCAAAAAGTGTCTTAGGTTTTTAAGTAAAAATAAAGGACACGTTTTTCATTTTCACCAAGAACTTTATTAAACAATGTATTCACCCTTTTGTTCCACTAACTTCTGCCATTTTTCAGGCAATTTCATAATTCCATCTTCCCAAAACTTTTTATCTTTTTGAGCAAAGAACTGTTCCAGGTGCCTTTTACAGTATTCCAGGGAATTTAAAGTTTTTCCATTAAGACAATTTTGTAAAGACCTAAATAAATGGAAATCCGAAGGTGCAATGTCTGGTGAATATGGCGGATGAATCAGAACTTCCCAGCCAAGCTGTAACAGTTTTTGCCTGGTCATCAAAGAAACATGCAGTCTTGCGTTATCCTGATAGAAGACTATGCATTTTCTGTTGACTAATTCTGGACAGTTTCGTTGAGTGCTGCTTTCATTTGGTCTAATTGGGAGCAGTACTTGCTGGAATTAATCATTTGGTTTTCCAGAAGGAGCTCATAATAGAGGACTCCCTTCCAATCCCACCATATACGCATCACCTTCTTTGGATGGAGACCGGCCTTTGGTGTGGTTGGTGGTGGTTCATTTCAGTTGCCCCACGATCTCTTCTGTTCCACATTATTGTACAGTGTCCACTTTTCATCGCCTGTCACAATTTGTTTTAAAAGCAGAACGTTTTCATTACGTTTCAGTAGAGAATCACATGCAGAAATACGTTCAAGAAGTTTTTTTTCACTTAACTTATGTGGAACCCAAACATCAAAGAGGTTAACATAACCAAGCTGGTGCAAATGATTTTCAACGCTTGATTTGGATATTTTGAGTATGTTGGCTACCTCCCGCGTGGTATAACATTGATTGTTCTCAATAAATGTCTCGATTTGATCGCTATCAACTTCAACTGGTCTACTCGACCGTAGAACATCGTCCAGCGAGCAATCTCCAGCGCGAAACTTCGCAAACCACTTTACACGTTTGATCAGTCACAGCACCTTCTCCATACACTGCACAAATCTTTTGTGTGTGTGTGTGTTTCAGTTGCGTTTTTACCTTTCTTGAAATAATAAAGCTTAATATGCTGAAAATGTTGCTTTTTTTCTTCCATCTTCAATATTAAGATGGCTGTATAAAAATTCACCAATTTTGATGTTTTTTTTTAAAATGCATGCTGATATGACAGCTGTCACAATACAATCTAACAAAATTGTTTCAAATGAAGTTAAAGATAAGAGCTACTAGAGCCATCTTACAGAAAAAACTGAACAGACCTTTTGGCCAACCCACTATATATAGATAGATAGATAGATAGATAGATAGATAGATAGATAGATAGATAGATATAGATATAGATCTATATATATATATATATATACACACACACACATATCTGGATCACTTTGCTGTACACCTAAAACTAACACAACATTGTAAATCAACTATACTTCAATTTTTTTAAATCATTTATAAAACCATGTGTATGTATATATGTATATGAATAATTAAAATAACATATATGTTGGAAGAAACATGCAGAAAATATACACCTAACTCTTCAGAGTGTCTCTAGAGGAGAGGATTGCAACCTACTTCTACTATCTGTTATATATTGCAATTGTTTATTTTGTTTTGTTTTACAATGAGCATGTATTACTACTGTAAGCAGTAAAAATATTTTTTAAAAGTAGGGACAATAAAAAAGTAATCAAGGGAATCTGAACACAACTTTAGTCTTCACTAGGAAAACTCAATGCAACAACAGTTAAAAGAAAAAGAATATAGCAGAAAATGCTGTTTTCAAGCAAGCCGCCTCTGAATTTAGTGTTATGCTGCACTATGCCAAAGGCTGGGAGAATCGATGAACAAATCAATGCAAAATGTAGATATTTTCTTGTATTCTTGCTCAGCATTTCCATTACTGCAATGGGTAAAAACGAAAGAATAAGATGTTATAATTTTGATTAAAGATATGCCTTTGCCATCCTGCGGCAGCTGGTCTGGAAGATTAGGCCATTCTTAGGCTGTAATTGGATAATGCTGGCTCGGTTGATTTGAAGTAGAAGGCTAATCTAGGCAGTTTACAGTGACAACAAAACTGTTAGATTGCTGGCATGGTAACAGGAAAAGAAAATGTAATGAGAGACTGGAACAGTCCTCTTGCCTGTGTCTTATGCCAGTGGCAGGTATCATTTATTGTACATTGGGTTGCAAGTATGTTTATATTTAATATAAATACTGTATGTTTGCAAATATAAAAATCTTAGCATAGATCATGAATGAATATATGATTACATGCATATTGTGTGTGAAGGCCAATTTTAAACAGAAATCATAGTTTTGAGATGTAAACTTTGTGCTATGTGAACATATTTTGAACAGAAATATATCATACATAACAGAGATAGAGAATAATTATACTCTTTCAGCATTATGTGGCAACATCATTGTGAACATGTTTTACAAAATGTACCCAGGAGTGGGTTCATTATCTTTAATGGAAAAGGAGAATTACTATAATCATAATTCAGAATCCTATGGCTGAGATGGAAATGAGTCATATGCTAGTTGTTAGAAGGGAAGACCAAAAGGAAAAAAAAAAAGAATTTACATCAAACAATGCAATGTTAAATACAAAGGTTCTTCCCACATGGGTAGTACACTTCTCATTAAAAAATGTTTAAGCCTAATGGCCAAAGTTTAAAACATAATTTTATATCAGCATTTCCCAAAAATGGATATGGAAATTACCCAAAATGGGCCCCTCAAAAAGACAGGACAGAAGAGGGTCCACCATGGACCTCTAAACACCTTTTTGATTCACTGGGAGGAAAAGTAGTCTCTACCAACAGCCTTCACCTCCTATAGTAAATGCCTCTAAGTCAAAAAGTGCTATGAAAAAACATTCATAATCTTTAAATATAGTTTTTCAGCTTCTAGAAAATTATTCTGCAGAATCCCATAAGAGTACAAAGATTAATGCACAAGGATATTCATTGCAGTATTGTTCATGGTTTTTTGCAATAGCTAAAAGTTGGTACCAATCCAAATGTTCATCAATAAGGAGGTATTTAAATAAATCATGTATATGCACACAACAAAATGCAACATACATATATATATATATATATATATATATATATTTTAATAACAGATTCATCAGTATCACCATGGGAAGATGTGCATGCTATACTAAGTGAAAAAAGTATGCTGTAAAATGCTATGTTGCACCCTGCTATATATAAAATAGGTAACAAATAAGGACCTACTGTATAGCACAGGAAACTCTGCTCAGTACTCTGTAATGACCCACATGGGAAAAGAATCTAAAGAACAGTGTATATATGTATATGTATAACAGATTCACTTTGCTATACACCTGAAACTAACACAACATTGTAAAGCAACTATACTCCAATAAAAATTGTAAAAAATGCCATGTTAAGTATGATCCATTTTCATAGTTGGTATCAGTATGTCAGGAAAAAAAACTAGAGGAATAAACTGTAAACTATTGATAGTAGAGGCTAAAGAAGACTTTTACTTTTCGGTTTATGCATTTCTGTAGCATTTGAATCTTGTATAATGTACATATATTAATTTTATAATCAGAAAAAATGATTTTTAAACTATTTTTTAAGAGACAGATTTTGTACACACAAATACACACACACACAAACTGAGCATTTTGACTGACTTAGGTCAAATTGATTAAAAATAGATGTAGAAACAGACTAGGCTATACAGGCTTGACTTTTTTCTTTAAGATGGTATTATGGACTAAATTGTATACCGACAAAATTCATATTTTGAAGTCCTAATCCCCAATTATTCAGAATGTGACTGTATTTTGAGATAGGTCCTTTAAAGAGCTAATTAAGTTAAAATGAGGTCATTAGGGTGGGCCATAATCTTTATAACTGGTGTCTTTATAAGAAGAGATTAGGACATAGACACAGAACAATGACCGTATTAAGATGCAGCGAGAAGGTGCTATGTACAAGCCAAGAAGAGATGCTCAGAAGAAACCAATCCTGATGACACTTGATCTTGGAATTCTTGATCTTCTAGATTCGTGAGAAAATAAATTTCTGTTGTTTAAAATATCACCCAATCGGTTGTATTTTATTATGGCAGCCCCAGCTGATTAATACAGATGGTAAATAAGGAAACTGTAAAAACCACTACAGATCTACATTTTAAAATTTACTTTATAACAACAAGGATGACCCTTGAAAACATGCTAAGTGAAAGAAGTCAGTCACAAAAGACCACATACTATATGATTCCATTTATACAAAATGTCCAGATTAGGAAAACCTATACAGACAGAAAGAGATTAGTGGTTGCCTAGGCCTGAGGGTCTTGGAGTGAAATCAGAAATAACCACTAATGGCCACAGGGTTTCTTCTGAGAGTGTAGAATGTGTCCTAAAATGGATTGTGGTGCTGGGTGTAGATCTCTGTGAACATACTAAACCTACTGAAGTGTACACTTTAAATGGGTGAATTGTAATATGAATTATGTCATGAAAGCCATTTTTAAAAACTCATTTTATACAAATAAAGAGGAAAATCACAAAATTGAAAATACAGAAGTAACCATAGACAGTTGAAGTAAAAAGAATTATTGTACAGTAGTTTACTCAACTCTATACAGATAAATTTGAAAACTTGGGTCAATGGCCTATTTCCTAGGAAAATCTGAATCACCAAAATTAACTCTTCGAAGAGAATGAAAACAAACCAATAACTATGAAAGAAAATGAAAATGTTGTCAAAGACTACCCCCACAATTTATGAAGCCCAGAAATTTCAGATAAATTCTACCAAATCTTCAAGTACTGAATAACTCCAATGTTATTTCACCTGTTTAATAGCACAGAAAAGAATCCAAATTATCTTCTTCGAATTTCAAAGAAAGCTTGAGCTCAATCTCACTTATGAATATCTATGCAAAAATACTATACAAAATAGAAACAAATAAAATTAGCCCATTGAAAGAATAACACACCAGTGACCAAGTGGGTTTATTTCTAGGAGGAAAGTTTTTTTTAATGTTAGGAAATTCATCAATATAATTCACTATATTAACAGATCAAGGGAGAAAAATAATATGATCATTTTCATAGATGCTGAAAACGTATTTGACAAAATTCAACATCCATTGCTGATTTAAAATACTCTTAATAAACCAGGGATAAATATATATTTGCTTAACATTATGGTATTTAAAACAGTTTGATACTGATGCATAAACAGACAGACATAGCAATAAAACAGAATACAGTCCAGAAGTAGAGCCAAATATATACAGGACTTTAGGAATAAAACACACATTTCAAATCAGTAGAGGAAATGGCTGTATTTAACAAATGGTGTAGCGACAACTGGCTAGACATACTCTAGATCCCTACCACATTCCTTGCACCAAATTAAATTGCAGATGGAATTAGTTTTTAAGAAACAAAAACATATTAGAAAAAAAATTAGTTGGATGCATTTAGGACCTTGGGTTAAGAAAGGTCCATTTAAACAAGACACAAAATACAAAAGCCATAGGAAATTTTTGATATATTTTACTGTATTTAAAAATTAAAATTTTCTGCAGGGAAAAACACTTCTTACCTCAAAATAATTCTAAATGGATCAAAGATTTAAACATTTTTTTAAGTTATAAAAAAATAACGTAGGAGTGGGACTTCCCTGGTGGTCCAGTGGTTAAGACTCCATGCTCCCAATGCAGGGGGCCTGGGTTCCATCCCTGGTCAGGGAACTAGGTTCTGCATGCAGCAACTAAGAGCCTGCATGCCGCAACTGAAAGGTCCCCGCGTGCGGTAACTAAAAAAAAAAAAAAACACGATTCCGCATGCCTCAACAAAGATCCTGCGTGCCGCAACTAAGACCCAGGGCAACCAAATAATTAAATAAATAAATATTTTAAATAAATAAATAAATAACGTGGGAGTTTTTTAAAAAATAATCTCAAAGCGGAGAAAAGCCTTTCCAAACAAGGCATAAAATCCAGAAGCCATAAAGAAAATATGGACAAACTTGAATACATAAAAATTTAAAAGGTCTGAATGGAAAAAACACTATAACCAAAGTCAAAAGACAAGCTGGACAATTATTGGCAATTCATATCACAGACCCAGCCCTAGTTTCCTTGATAAAGAGCTCCTACAACTCAAAAAGGAAAAAAACCAATAGAAAAATAGGCAAAGGATATGGACTAAGAGTTAACCAAAAAAAAAAAAAAGAAATAGTTTTTAGCATGTCAGAATTACTGAAGTTCACTTATAATTAAAGAGATGCACACTTACAATGAGATAACATTTTCTCCTATTAAATTATCAGACCCAAAAGTTTGATAACATTATTTTTGATTCAGGTACAGGAAAATACACACTCTACATTTCTGATGGGAGTGTAAATTGGTACAATCAGCATAGAGATCAATTTAGCAATATCTATCAAAATTTAAAGTAATTGACAGCAATTTTATTTCAGAGAATTTGTCCTGTTATACTCCCACATTTGCAAAATGACATATGTACAGGGGTACTTATTGCAGCACTGATTGCAATAGCAACGGTTGGAAACAACCGAATGTCCATCAAATAGGGGACAGTTTAAATAAATAAAATATCTATATGATTATACAAGTAATCTCTATAGGATACATGAAAAATGGTAAAAGTGGCTATTTCTGAGGAAGCAAACTGAGGGACTGGGGGTCAGTGATTAGAAAGAGATTTACTTTTCATCATACTTTTTAAAATATCCCTTGAGTTTTTTTACCATGTCCATAATTTACCTATTTTTTAGTGAACATGTAGAAATCAGTATGTGCTAAACACTATCAGCTTTCCAAATATTAACTTAGGTGTTTTTCATAACAACCCTATGCAATAGGCACTATTTTTATCTGTATTCCAACAAATGATGAAACCCAGGCACACAGGGTCACATTATGACTTCCATGGGCCCTGAGCACTTTGGTTGTTGTGGGACACTTCCACCATAAGAAAATGTTGCCAATTATATTTTACAACTGCTTTGGTATATAAAGACAAATAAAATCCAGCCTGGATTCATTATTATATATTCATTAGTTTTATATTTATTTTTCTTCTGATTTTAAATGAAATTAAACTTAAAACATTTTCATAGACTCCTAAAAGTATAATAGGTCCTAGGCACTGTGTCTCCTGCAGGCACAGAGAGGTTATGCAACTTGCCCAAGGTCACACAGCCAGTAAGTATTAGAGCTGGGAATTGAACCCAGGTAGTGTGGCTTCAGAATCTATGCTTTCAATCTGTATGCTAGATAAATAAAGCAAATCACAGGGAGAAAATTATGTAGTTATATATGTGCTGACATGGAGCTACCTACAAGATAAATTAAGTGAGAAAATCATGGGAGAAAATACTGTATATATTATGCATTTTTAAAAAAAGGAAGTTTTATACACACATACACACGCTATTTCTGGAAGAATTTTTTTTAATATCTGGAGAAAGGGACTGGGGAACTGGAGGTCTGGAGGTCTGGAGGACTTCCTTTTCATTGTATTTCTCTTTGCACTACTGGATTTTTTGTTTGTTTGTTTTTTTACCATGAGCATATATTTACAGATGAGGAAACTGAGACTAAAACAGGGTTAAGTAACTTGCCCAAAGTTATACAGGTAGTAAAGAAACCAATAACATATAAGTATGAACAACTATTCTGTCAATTAATAGTACATCACCATTCCTAAGTATAGACCTGTCAATGTATTCCTGTCAAATTTCATCATTTTAACCCAGTCGGCCAAGCTCTTTTTGTATCATGATTCTGGATCCACTGCATTCATCTTTATGACATACTTAAATCTGGCAAGCATGTGTTCTGTTTCCAAACAGGTTGTCGATGAAAATGTTTAACACATGATAGGGCTTAAGTAGAGCCCTGCTGATGAGACTAGGGATGCCTCCAGGATCACATTAATCGATCTCTTTGGGTAATGAGCTACCAATCCAATTGATTGTACTATCATTCCACTCACACCCCCTAATTTCCCCTTGCCCATAAGGATAACTGAAGATCCCAATGTTTTCTGCAAATTGTCCATAGCATTCCCTTGTTTGCTAAGCTGCTCTGAAACCACTTGCACAGAAGGTATTTAAAATTAATAAATAATTGGTTTCTTTACTACATTCTGCAGGTTTCTAAAGTTTACAACCTGGCCAATTCCCCAGAATTCAAACAAAAACTGTTTCAGAAAGACTAGGATTTCTAGCCCCCAATGTTTTCATAATGCAATTGAACAGAACATTTTAAAAAGCAGAGATATACGGCCGTTTCCCCAATGGAATCAACCCACTGCTGCCCAAAATAGCCCAGACAACTGAACAGAGCAGCTGGCAAAAGGACAGACGTCTCTAGCCCTGGGGAGAAGGAAGCTAAATGCACACCACAGGGAATTTCTGAAGAAGCACTTTCTGTAACAACCCCTTACTCTATTTCTAGCTATAACACACAAGCTATAGTCTAAGTGTTGGAAGAAGAACATATTTTCTGGTTTCCCCTATAATCACACACTATGGCATTGAATGTTTACATAGGTAACCCTAACTGAACACAATTGCTAAGTTTCTGAAAAGTTTACTGTAAAGCAATAAACAAGGAATTCATTTTTTCATTGACTTGCCCTAGCAAATTGGGAGCCACATTGCCCTGCAAAAAATTTTGTTCTCTGGTTATTTAAAAAACAATTACAACTTACAAATGCTACAGAATTTTCAACTATATATTTTAGAGGAAAATGTGATTAACACTAAAATAATAGATAACATGTTTAACTCGAAATGTCACAGAATAGAATGACTAAAAGCAAAAACATAGTAGAATGTCAGAGATTCTGGTAATAGGATTACTTAGCTAATATTGCCTCACATATTGTTCCACTATGAAAGCTCAGTTGTGAACCATTACTAGTGTTTTCCTGTTTTAGATGTACCATCCCCTTTGCAGACCTCTCTTCATCAGATAAAGTCTACATGGCTCGTTAAAGGAATTGTTTCGATAGGAGAAGAACAATGCACAAAGTAGGTCTGTTTAGATATATGCAGTTGACTGGCAGCTGGTTAATGTGCACAAAATGATAAGTAACTTAAATTATGACTATACTATTCCCAACCTAATCGTTAAAATGGTGGTACTGCTCTCCTATGTTATTTTATCAAAATAGTATCTGTTGAGATTGACAAAATGCAGATCATAGATATTAACTCTTTGCTGTCATTTATCATTCCAGGATAGAGCAATAATAGCTAACTTTTACAGATATTCACTGTATACCAGATACTGTGATAAGTGTTTGACATTTATTATCACATTTAAGGCTGACGACAACCCTAAGGTACAAAGCATTGTTATTCACATTTTATAGAAGAAACTGAGGCACAGAGGAGCTAAGTAATTTGACAAAGATGGTATAATCAATAATGGTAGAACCTGATATGAAGTCAGACTAATTTCAGAGCCTGAACTCAACCACTACTGGGAAAGGAATTTGGCATTTCTGTTGATGATAGATGGGGGGGTAGATATAATAGCAGCAACTTGGTTTTTTAAAAAATGAGGTTGCTGTTTGTATCTTACTAAATGAATTTCTTGATTTCAGAGCTTCTCTAAATCAATCACCGATGAATGAGAGACACCTACCCACTTAGGCTGGATTCTGTCAATAGTCTATGTATCCATAAATGGTTTTTAATTAGATTGCAAAGGAATTCCACTCTTCCCCCTAATATTGCAGCTTTGATGCCTTTAGGATAAGTGAAAGAGTGCACTGCTAAGAGAAGGGCTAGGAAGAGAAATGGGAAAGATTTTTTCCTGAGGCTTGACTGAGGCGTATGGCAGGAAAGGCCTGGAGGTGTACTTACTAGCAACACATTAGTCCAGTGCTCTTAAGACTCAACTCTCTTTTGCATAATAAATTATTAAAAGTTCTCACACAGCTAAGAATAACAATCCTCATTCTATACTATACTCAATAGATCACAACTCTAATATGTTAATACTCCTAATACTAATATTTCAGATTATTGTTTTACAGTTAAGAAGTCATAATAGTAAATATAGATTCTAAAACAATGATCCTGACTTTTTTGAGTGATGTACTAAAAAGATATAAACTAGCCAAATGAGCTGCATCCTGACCTCCTCTGAATTTACACACAGCTCCCCACCTCACCTTGTCAGTTTCCAAAATAATCTCTCTTTTCTCAAAGTCTCCCTTGAATAACAATTGACTGATTATCACAAGACCATTCCTATATCTTTTCCCCTAAACTATATGCAAATTACCTATTTTTCACACTCACTCCAAAGGAAATAAATTTCCTGTCCACATCCCCAAACAGTTACTGCCTTTATGCTGTTTCCCTTGATTTAGGGGTGGTAACAATTACTATTACTTCTAGCATTAGTCATGGTCTTCCAGAGAATAGCAAGGCTAAAATTCATGCTTCACTGCAATTGGTAAATCAGGCAAGTGAAAAACAGCAGAAGCACATAATTTAAATCCTCTTTGGGTTCTTAATCTAAGACTCTGACATTTGAATTAGGATCAGTAATATATGGTTAAAATTAAACCATGAAGCAAGCCTATATAAATTACCATAAAATCTAACTCTATCACCCAAAAACTCATAAATTAAGAATTGAGATTGAAACTCTGCTTTGAATCCTTAGTATTATACCTTAAAACTACAGCACATACCGTGCTAAATAGATGTATATTTTGTTTTCATTTATTTTGCCTGTTACTTAGGTTAGTGCCTTTTGATCTAAACTAAAAGCCAGTCATTTGCAGATGACAAGTTATTCCTTTGAAAACATATTTTTCCAATTAATGAAATTCCAGAAAGCACTTTTATGTCATCAAAATCTACACTCCATTTATTCTAAGTAATAGGAATTATATCCTATTTTATCTTAGTTGTGATTTAAGTCTATACTCTCTTCTTTCCCATCCTCTCCTTTTTCCCTTTGATGCCTGTTTTCTAAGAATCATGGATAAGTTACAATTGCATGAGATTGAAGTATTGTTTATAAACAGAAGAATGACAAATCTATTGCAGGTGATGCAGAGGGAGGTGCTCTTTGATTCTATGTCCCCAAATTATGTAAGAATGGCTGCCCCATCGGGGTGGAAGTCAACGTTTCCGTTTTCTTTCCCATATCACTAGGGCTTTCGTCTTCTCCTGGTTATCCTTCCTCCACTGCTACTTTGCCAAACACTACCTAGTATCTCCTCTTCCACCCAGTCCTAGTCCCATTTTGCCTAAGTGCTGGTTGGCAAATGGAGATGGGAAAAACAAAGTGATGCTACTGAAGAGAAAGGGAGTTGAACACCTTTTTTGTGCCACGCACTGAACCAAACATTTTATACATGGCATCTCACTTAATTCTACAACAGGCCTATAAAATTGGACCTATTATTCTCAATGGAAGATGATGAAATTGAGGCTAAAAGACCTTTTAAAAATGTGCCCAACACTTACGCAGCTAGCAAAGGTCAGAAAAAAAACAACGGAAATCAAAAAACTTAAGAGAAGGCAAACTCTGCTCACCTTACTCCTTACCACCTCTCTCAAGCCCTCAACCCTACAGCTCAGCTCCATGGGACCATGCATGCCAGTGGCCTCCAGCTCAATATTCTCAATAGCCTTCAACTGTAACTCTCAATGTTACCTTAAGTTTAACTCTTAAATGTTACCTACAATAAAGTCAGACATATAGTTTTAGAGACAAATAAAGGGATAGAGAGATCTTTGTGAACTTCCATTTCCAGGAATATGGAGAACTAGCTCTCTTTTAAAAATCTCCTGCTACAAAATAACTAGAAATTCTGTAGGTTTATCTTTAATCTTTTTGATGTGTAACAAAACTCATCCTGCAAGAGAAAAGAGTAAATCTCCAGAGGTCAAAAACAAAGAAGTTGATAGTGGAACAGTAATCAGATGTTAATGTTTCAACAGCCCTGGGTGTTTTTGCACTCGTAGGTAACCAACATTCAAAGAGATATTAGCAGACAAATTTTCATAATTTATGAAAGTTAATAATCCTCAAATTCTGAAACCATAAACAGGATTTTTAAAGAAAGAAATTCCAAACTGTAAAGAAAAAATTCAAGATTTTTCCTTCCTATGTAGGGATAAAAACCTCAGTTCAGTCTACCTCCCATGTGGGACAAAACGCAGTTCTTCCCTCCTGCTTCTCCTTTCCTTTACACAGACACCCTACTCACAAAGAACACCTCACTTCTGACACCTCCAGTCACCAAATATGTGGAGGTTTTTCCCCACACTAAGCAATTCTCTGTAAAACCAGCTGGGTGTCCTATAATTTAATTTGAATCTAACACTATCTACCTGGAGATAGTGTCAGGTCCCATAGGTTAAGGGCTCAGTCCCACAAGACTGCTCCCACCACACTTGAGATGCCAATTATAAGTAGTAAGTCTCCATGTTACCCACAACTTCCGTCCAATTTAGCTAAAATCAGAGGTTCCCATGACCCCCCTCCTCAGGCTTGATTAATTTGCTATAACAATTCACAGAACTTAGGGAAACACTTACTTACATTTACCAGTTTATTAAAGAATATAAAGGCTACAGATGAACAGCCAGATGAAGAGATACATAGGCTGAGGTCTGGGAGGGTCCCAAGTGCAGGAGTCCCTGTCCCTGTGGAGCTGGGATGTGTCATCCTCCCGATATGGATGTGTTCACCAACCTGGAAGTTCCCCGAACCCCCTACTATTGGGATTTTATGGAGGCTTCCATAAATATTATGCACATGATCCATGATTAACTCCATTTCCAGGCCCTCTCCCCTCTCTGGAGAATGTGGGGGGAGCTGAAAATCCCAAGATTTTAATCATGGCTTGGTCTTTCTGGTGACCAGCCCCCATCCAGGAGCCATCCAAGAGCCCACCCAGAATCACCTCAGTAGAACAAAAGACGTTCTTCATTGCTCTTATCACTTAGGAATTTACAAGGGTTTTATAAGCCCTGTGTCAGGGATGGGGTCGAAGATAGACAGAGGAAGAGGTGCTCCTAGTGTTTTTATCACTTAGGAAATTGCAAGAGTTTTAGGAGTTCTGTGCCAGGAACCGGGACAGAGACCAATATATATTTTCTATTATCTCACATAAATGTAAACACATTGCTGTCAAGTATCAAAAACAAAAAAAATCTTAAAGCATCCAGAGAGAAAAGATAGATTATTATAAAAGAATAACAAACTGACAGCAGGCACCTCAAAAGCAACAATAAAAGCCAGAAGAAAATAAAATAATATCTTCAAAGTGTTGAGAGAAAATCGTTGTCAACTTGGAATTGTGTAACCAGCAAAACTATCTATCAGGGGCTTCCCTGGTGGCACAGTGGTTGAGAATCTGCCTGCCAATGCAGGGGACACGGGTTCGAGCCCTGGTCTGGGAGGGTCCCACATGCCACGGAGAGACTGGGCCCGTGGGCCACAACTGCTGAGCCTGCGCGTCTGGAGCCTGTGCTCCGCAACAAGAGAGGCTGCGACAGTGAGAGGCCCGCACACCGCGATGAAGAGTGGCCCCCACTTGCCGCAACTAGAGAAAGCCCTTGCACAGAAACGAAGACCCAACACAGCCATAAATAAATAAATAAATAAATAAATAAATAAATAAATAAATAAATAAATAAAATTTAAAAAAAAACTATCTATCAAAAATAAGAGCAGGGACTTCCCTGGTGGCACAGTGGTTAGGGATCCATGCTCCCGATGCAGGGGGCTCGGGTTCATTCCCTGGTGGGGGAGCTGGATCCCGCATGCATGCTGCAACTGGGAGTTCACATGCCAGAACTGGGGAGCCTGCCTGCCGCAACTAAGGAGACCATGTGCAGCAGCTGAGGAGCCCGCGAGCCGAAACTGAGGAGCCCGCCTGCCACAATTACCACCCAGTGCAACCAAATAAACAAATAAATATTTTTTTTTAAAAGAGCAAAATAAAAACATTTTCAGACAAATGAAAATTACAAGTTTTGCCAAAAGACCTTCACTAAAGGAAATTTCTAATGAATAAACTTAAGAAAGAAGAAAAATGAACCCAAAAGGAAGGGCTGATATTAAAGAAGATATTACTTGTTAAGAAATTAGAAAATATGTGGTCAAAACCAAACAAGCATTGGCTGTATGAAACAATAATAACAATATATAATTTGGATAAGGTGGAGGTATAATACTGGACAAGTACAACTGCGGGGGTATGGGGTTTCAGTGGAGTTAAAGCATTCTAAAGTTCTTGTTTCAATTTGGAAGAGGGTAGAAATGTTCATTTTATTAGTAAAGAGATTTTGTTTAGTCAAGATGCATGTTAAAAATTCAAGAGTAACAGTAAAAGAAAAAAAATGCTTAAATCTGAATAAATTAGCATCCCAAAAACTACAATGGGTGCAAACACAAAAAAGCCCTAAGAAAAGACTGCTCTCTCTATCTAAAGGACCACGAAAGGAGCAGGCTAGTAAGACAGAAAAACTTTTAAACAATAACTACTCTGCAGCAGCCAAACATCATAGAAAAAACTGGCCCTATCCCCACCCCCATTGGCAAAGGGCAAGTGGCAAGCCTAGACTTCTATCCTCTCGCCAGGCTGTAACAAAGCTTCACAATACTCTCTCCAGGGTGGTATCAGAGAAGGCTGAGTAGGGTGGCAGGTCTTTCATTTCTGGTAGGTGATAATGAGAGAAAGCCCCCAAAAGGTATAAGTAGAGACCATAGGGGGAGCCTGGCAATAACAAAGCATGTCTCCTCCTCCTTGCTGGGGTAGTGTCAAGAGGCTTGGCAGAGGGTCAGGAGTTTCACCACTGCCCAGCAGTAATGAAGCCACTCATTACCCCTACCACGGTGTCATTGGAGACCATGTGGTGAGCAGCTAATGAAGTATGAGTAGAGACCTAGTGGGGTGCCAGAATTCCCACACCCACCTAGCACTAGCAAGAAGCAAACTCCCCTCCCATGATTGTCAACTGAGGCCAAGTGGGGAACCTGGACTCCTACAACCCACCTGGCAGTAACAAAGCAGTGCCCCTCTTCCCTTGCCAGAGTGGTGTCAGAGAAAGCCACCTAAAAGAGAAAGTTTAAATAAGATACAGAGTCTCATAACATAATACCAACAATGTCTAGGTTTCAATAAATAAATAAATAAATAATCTCTCCACATACCAAGAACCAGAAAGCTATCAAGCTGAATTAAAACCAGAATCAATAGATGCCAACAACAAGATGACAGAGATATTAGAATTATGTAACAAAAAGTTTAAAGCAGCTATTATAAAAATGATTCTACAAGCAAATATAAACATACTTGAAACAAATGAAAAAAAAAAAAGAAAACCTTAGCAAAGAAATAGAAGAATAAAAAAGAACCAAATGGAAGGGCTTACCTGGTGGCGCAGTGGTTGAGAATCCGCCTGCCAACGCAGGGGACACGGGTTCGAGCCCTGGTCCGGGAAGATCCCACATGCCGTGGAGCAACTAAGCCCGTGCACCACAACTACTGAGTCTGTGCTCTAGGGCCCATGTGCCACAGCTACTGAAGCCCATGCACCTAGAGCCCGTGCTCTGCCACAAGAGAAGCCACCACAATGTGAAGCCCATGCACCGCAACAAAGAGTAGCTCCTGCTCACCACAACTAGAGAAAGCCCACACGCAGCAACAAAGACCCAACTCAGCCAAAATAAATTAAAAAAAAAGAACCAAATGGAATATTTGGAACTGAAAAATACAATAATTAAGATTAAAAATTCAATGAATGTGCTATACAGCAGAATGAAGGAGACAGAGGAAAAAATATCAGTGAACTCGAAGATAGAACAATGAAAATTACCCAAATTGAACAAGAGAGAAAATAAATGGAAAAAAAATTAACAGAGCTTCCTAGGACTATAACAAAAGCTATAACATTCATGTCATGAGAATCCCAGGAGAGGAAAAAGAGGACAAGGCTGAAAAAGTACTTGAAGAAATAATGGCTGAAAACTTCTCAAATTTGGCAAAAGATATAAACCTACAGATTCAAGAAGTGAACTCCAAACAGAATAAACTCTAAAGAATTTCACACCAGGACACAACATAGTCAAACTTCTGAAAACTAACAACAAACACAAAGTTCTTAAAAGCAGCAAGAGAAACAACACCTTACCTATAAGGAAACACAATTTGAACGACAGTAGATTTCTCATCTGAAGCCATGCAGGCCGAAGGAAGTTGCATGATATATTTCATAGGCTGAAAGAAAAAAAAAAAAACTATCAACCTGAATCCTGTATCCAACAAAAATATCCTCCAAGAATGAAGGGGAAATCAAGACATTCTCAGATGAAGGACAGACACTAAGAGGATTTGTCCCCAGCTGCCCTTCCCTAAAGAATGGCTTAAGGAAGTTCTCTAAATGAATAGGAAATGATTTTTTTTTAAAGAAATCTTGGAACATCAGAAAGAATATGGTAAGGAAAACTATGGATAAATAGAATTTACTTCTCCTTTGGAGTCTTCTAAATTATGTTGGAGGTGGAAGCAAAATTATTACCCTGTGTGATGTAGTTTTAAATATATGTAAATACCTAAGACAAATATAGTGTAAATGGGGAAGTGTAAAAGGACATAAAGGGAGATAAAGTCTCTATACTTCACTTGAACTGGTAAAATGAAGACACCAATAGTCTGTAATAAGTTATATGTACATAATATAATACCTAGAACAATGACTAAAAAAGCTACACAAAGAGATACACTCAAAATAGCCATACATAAATTAAGATGGAATTCTAAAAATGTTCAAGTAACCCACAAGATGGCAGGAAATAAGAAATCAGAAGAAATAAAAAAGAGAGAAAGAAAACAAAAAAAAATTGCAGATTTAATTCCAAAATAGCAATAATTACATTAAAGTTAAATGGTATAAATATACCAATTAAAAAACAGACCTTTGTATGGTGACAGATTGTAACTAAACTTATCACGGTGATTATTTTGTAATATAAAGAAATATCAAGTCACTATGTTGCGCACCAGGAACTAACATTGCATTGCAAGTTAACTATACTTTAAAAACAAACAAACAACAAACTCATAGAAAAAGAGATCAAATTTGTGGTTACCAGAGGCAGGAGGTGGAGGGAAGGAGAATTGGATGAAGGTGGTCAAGGGGTACAAACTTCCAGTTACATGATAAATAAGTACTAGGGATGCAACATATAACATGATAAATATAATTAGCACTGCTGTGTGTTATATATGTAAGTTGTTAAGAGAGTAAATTCCAAGAGTTCTCATCACAAGGAAAAAAATTTTTTTCTCTTTTATTTTGTATCTATATGAAACAATGATGTTCACTAAACTTATTTTGGTAATCATTTCATGATGTATGTAAGTCAAATCATTATACTGTACACCTTAAATTTATACAGTGCTGTATGTCAATTATATCTCAATTTAAAAAAATAGGGAAACTGGCAGAGTGAGTTAAAAAACATGACCCAACTATATGCTATTTACAAGAAACTCATGTTAGCTATAATAATATAATTAGGTTGAAAGTAGAAGGATGGAAAAAGTTATATCATACAAACATCAATCAAAAGAAAGCAAGAGTGGCTATATTAATATCAGAACATATATAAAGAAAATATGTATGCTAATATACATTAGCAATATACACATTATATATAATAGACAATTTTATTATTTACATATTATATATTAAATTAAATATATACCAATATATAAATAAATAATAATAATACATATATAGACAGAGTGAAATATAAAATAGATTTCAGATCCAAAAGATTTAACTGAAACAGAGGATATTATATAATGATAAAAGGGCCAATCCATCAAGATACAGCATTCCTAAATGTGGATGCACCAAACAATAGAGCTGCAAAACATGTGAAGCAAAAACTTATTAAACTAAAAGCAGAAATAGACAAATCTACAATTATAGTTGGAAATTTCAACACCCCTCTCTCAGTGATTGATAGAACAACTAGACAGAAAGTCAGCAAGGATATAGAAGAACTCAACAACACCGTCAACCAATCGGATCTAATCAACATCCATAGAACATTCCACCCAACAGCAGGATGCACAATCTCTTCATATACCCATGGAACATATATCAAGATAGGCCCTATCCCAGGCCATGAAACAAACCTTAACAAATTTAAAAGAACTGAAATCACAGAGTATGTTATCCAACTGCAGTGGAATCAAACTAGAAATAAGTAACAGAACAATAACAAGAAAATCTCCGAACACTTGGAAACTAAGCAACATACTTCTAAACAGTTCATGGATCAGAGGGGAAGTTTCAAGGGAAATTTTAAAATATATTGATGTTGAGGGACTTCCCTTGTGGTCCAGTGGTTAAGACTCCGTGCTCTCAGTGCAGGGGGCCTGGGTTCGATCTCTGGTCAGGGAACTAGATCCCACATGCCGCAAATAAAGATCCTGCGTGCTGCAACTAAAAGATCCTGCATGCCGCAACTAAAGATCCTGCATGCCGCAGTGAAGATCGAAGATCACGCATGCCATGACTAAGACCCAGCGCAGCCAAATAAATAAATAAATATTTTTAAAAAATAAAGAAAGGATTGTTGTAAATATATATATATACATATATATATGTTGAATGAAAATGAAAACACAACATATCAAAATCTGTGGGACACAGCTAAAGCAGTGCTGAGAGGGAAATTTGTAGCACTAATTGCATATAATAATAGAAAAGGAAAAGTCTGAAATCAGTAACGCAAGTTCCCACCTCAAGGACCTAGCAAAAGAAGGACAAAATAAATCCAAAGCAAGTAGACGGAAAGAAATAATAAAGATAAGAGCAGAAAGCAATGAAATGAAAACAGAAAAACAATAGAAAAAAATCAATGAAACAAAGAGCTGGCTTTTTAGAAAGATCAAAAAAATTGGCAAACCTCTAGTAAGACTGACAAAAAAAGAGAAGACATGTATTATATTACATATCCTACAGACATCAAAAGGATAACAAGGAAATATTATGAACCATTCTACACACAAATTTGTTAATTTAGGTGAAATGAACCAATTCCTCGAAAAACACAAATTAACACCATTCATCAATATGAAGTAGATCATTTGAATAACCCTATTACTATAAGGAAATTTCATTGGCAATTAGAAGACTTCAATTTAAAAAAAAGAAATCTCCAGGTCCAGATGGTTTCACTAGACCATTCTACCAAACACTTAAGGAAAAATTAACACCAATTCTACAGAATCTCTTCCAGAAAAAAGAGAAAGGGGCATTGCCCAAATCGTATTGCCCTAATACAAAACTATATATAGTACAAAAAGAGAAAACTATAGGCCAATATCCTTATTACTATAGATGCAAAAACTCTAAACAATGTTAGCAAATAGAATTCAATAATATACAGAAAGAATTATACAGTGTGAACAAGCAGAATTTATTCCAGGGATGCAATGCTGACTCAGTATTTGAAAATCAAGCAATGTAATCCTCCATACAAACAAGTTAAAGAAGAAAAATCACATGATCATATCGATAGATGCAGAAAAAGAATTTGACAAAATCCAACACCCATTCATGAAAAAAAATCTCAGAAAAAATAAGAATATAGGGGGACTTCCTCAACTTGATAAAGAAATCTACAAAAACCCTATGGCTGACATCATACTTAATGGTGAGAAACTAGATGTTTTCCTCCTAAGATCAGGAACAAGGCAAGGATATCTTCTCTTAACCACTCTTATTCATCATGGTGCTGGAAACTCTAGCCAGTGAAATAAGGCAAAAATGGAAATAAAAGGCATACAGATAGGAAAGGAGGAAATAAAACTGTCCCTATTTGTAGACACGATTGTCTACGTAGAAAATCCCAAGGAATCTACCAAAGAACTCTTAGGACAAATAAATGAGCTCAGCAAAGTTTCAGTATTCAAGATAAATACATAGAAATCTATTGAATTTCTATATAATAGTAATGAATACATGGACACCAAAATTCAAATACAATACCATTTACAATCGCTCAAAAAATAATTAAATGATTAGGTATAATTCTAACAAAACACGTACAGGACTTGCATGCTGAAAATTACAAAATGCTGATAAAATAAATCAAAGATCTAAACAAAACTTCATGGATTGGAAGACTCAACATAGTAAAGAAGTCAATTCTCTTCCAAATTGATATACAGATTTAATGCAATTCCTATCAAAATCTAAGCAGGATTTCTTATAGATATAAACAAGATTATTCCATAAATTATATAGAAAAACAAAGTAACTAGAATAGCTAAAACAATTCTGAACAAGAATAAAGTGGGAAGAATCAGTCTACATGATTTCAAAACTTATTATAAAGCTACAGTAATCAGGACTGTGTGATATTGGTGGAGGGATACACACATAGATCAATGAAATAAAATAGAGAACCCAGAATTAGACTCACTCAAATACGCCCAACTGATTTTTGACAAAGGTGCAAAAGCAATCCAATAAAAGAAACATAGCCTTTTCAACAAATGACACTGGAGCAATTGGTCATCCATCAGCAAAAATGAAACTCAATCTAAGTCTCATGATTTATACAAATATTAACTCAAAATGGATCAGCGATTTAAATGTAAAACTATAAAACTTTTAGAAAAAACACATAGGAGAAAATCTTTGGGATCTGGAGTAGGCAAAGAGATTTGACACTAAAAGCAGGATTCATAAAAGGAAAAATTGATAAGTTGGGCTTCACAAAAACGAAAAACTTTTGCTCTGTGAAAGATACAATTAAGAACATGAAAAGACAAGCTACAGAATGGGAGAAAATATTTGCAAACCACAAATATGCCAAAGGACTAATATTCAGAATGTATTTTTTTAAAAAAACTCTGAAAACACACACACACACACACAAAAAAAATCCGTTAGAAAAATGGGCAAAAGACATTGAAGAGACATTTCACCAAAGAGGATATACCTATGACAAAGAAGTACATGAAAATGTGTTTAAAATCATTAGCCACTAGGGAGATGGAAATCAAAATGGTGAGATATTACTGCTATCAGAAGGGAAAAAATAAAAAATAATGACAACACCCAAATACCAGCAAGGATGTAAAGAAACTATCATTCGTACATTGCTGGTGGGGATGTAAAATGGTACAGCCACTCTGGAAAACACTTTGGTAATTCCTTAAAAAACTAAAAATGCAACCATTATATGACTCAGCAGTTGCACTCCTGGGCATCTATCCCAGAGAAATGAAAACTTATGTTCACACAAAAACCTATACAAGAATGTTTATAGCAGTTTTGTTCATAATAGTAAAAAACTGGAAATAACCCAGATGTCCTTCAATAGGTGGATAGCTAAACTGTGTTACATTCATACTATGGAATAATACTCAGCAGCAAAATGGAACGAATGTCACCTCACATCCATTAGGATGGCTACTATAAAAAAAAAAAACAGAAGTGTTGGTGAGGATGTGGAGAAATTGGAACCATAGTACAATGTTTATGGTATTGTAAAATGGTGCAACCACTATGGAGAACAATATGGAAGTTCCTCAAAAATTTAAAACTAGAACTACCAAATGATCTAGCAATCTCACTTTGGATATATATCCAAAAGAATTGAAAGCAGGGTCTCAAAGAGATATTTTCACACCCACATTCATAGCAGCAGATGAAAGCAACCCAAGTGTCCATCGATGGACAAATGAATAAACAAAATGTGATATATACATACAATGGCATATTATTCAGCCTTTAAAAAAAAGGAAGGAAATCGTGGCACATGCTACAACATGGAAGAACCTTAAGGACATTATGATAAATAAAATTAGCCAGTTACAAAAGACAAATACTCTATGACTCCACTTATATGAGGTATCTAAAGTAGTCAAATTCACTGAAACAGAAAGTAGGACGGTGGTTAACCAGGGGCTTGTAGGGAGGGGGAAATGGGGAGTTGTCGTTTAATGGGTATAGAGTTTCAGTTTTGCAAGACAAAAAGAGTTCTGGAGATTGGTTGCACAATGTGAATGTACTTAACAAGGCTGAACTGTACACATAACACTGGTTAAGGTGGTAAATTCTTGTTATGTATATTTTACCACAATTAAAAATTTTTAAAAAGACTTTCATCATATAACTTTAAACTTGTGTCTCATTTCCAATACCTGCCTATCTAATATACTACAAATCCTTATTTTGTACAAACCCAGCAATTATTCTGAACAATAATATTGCACAATATTGTCCATGTTAAGAAAAAGCATTTTGTTAAATGTACACATTTTAAATATACCACAATTTTTAACCCTTGCTTGGCATTTATTTTCTAATATATCCTGAAGATTAAAACTGGCCACGTTTCTCCTCTTCAAACACCTCTTTTTCAACCACCTTTCCCTTTCCCCAAACTATGTTCTAATAACTATGTTCTAATTCTTCACCTGTCTATTGCCCCCATCCCACTTCTTTGTATAGAATCCTCACCCTAGGGATCCTCAACTCAGGACCCTGTCATTTCTGTCTCCCATCCCTACTCAGCCTGCATTCATCTGATTGAGCCAGAACTGAAGACCAAGGAAGCCACTAGCTGCTTGGACCTGGGGAATTTCCAGTCCTGCTTGTCAGGAACTGGCATGGAATGCTCTAGAACTGGGGTAAGGAGTGCTGAGTTAGAAGGTAGCAAGACTCAGAACAGACTTTTGTATGAGGCTGAAGTCAAAGCTTAGGAACTACCTCCAAAGTGAGGAGGAAAAAGTTGATGATAGAGTTGGCTAAAGCTCTCAGTAAACATTGGTGGGACAGGTCCCTTTGTCTGAAACAGAATCACAGTCACTGTTAGAAAACCACATAGCCCACAAATAAAGGGACAATTGGTTGGGTCAACGCTGTACCCCTAATAAACATGAGTCCTTAGTGGAGGTACACTTAGATAACTATTAGCTTTACAAAGCAGAGGCTGGACCAGAGAAGCCTGATCTGAATCCCATCGAAGCATGTCACTCCAAATTGTTCTGCAGCTGGTAGGAAAAGACACAGCCATAGTTTCATGGGTGTCCCTGGCCAATTACATCCAGAACCAGCTCCCCATCTCTTTGTGATCACAAGGCCAGCTTCAAGGGAGTACAACTTGTGCGGTCACACAGGGCCCCCACTCAGAAGAGGCTTGATTTAATGCTGCACTACTGCCATCTTGAAATTCTTAATAATTTTAAATTTGAATTTATGTTTTGTAAGTGTAGTTCAATGGGATAATAGATCATGCTCATAAGCAGAGTAGGTATGTGGGATAAAGAAAAACAGCTTTATATTTGAGTACCTTTAACAGCAATTTTTTCCTTGCTTTTGAAAAAAGCATTTTCATTCTGCAATGGGCCTAGCCAATCAGGCAGCCAGTCCCCCATGACCACATTTTCCCTGCAAGACACATCAACTGCCTCAAGTCTGCCAACCAGATACTCTAGCTCTCCTTCAAGGAACCTGGAACTTTATGGTACTTTGTGCTTTTTTTCCCCTTAAATTCACAAAATATATTTATTAGAGGAAAATTAGAAAATATGTTAATCAAAAAGAAAAATATATAAAAATCATTGCTAATCCCAAGATCCAGAGATAACCACTCTCAATATTTTGGTATATATCCTGTTTATATGCACATGTACTCATTTTTATAAAAACAAATGTTAAGTCACAAGTTTTTAGTAATCTGCTCTTTTACAATATTAATATATTAAAAACATTTTTATGCCACTAAATATATACATATTTATTTTCAAAAGGAAATAAATGTTAATTTTTCTAATTATAAAAATAATATTAGCTCATTGGGGGAGAACATCAGGCAACAGAGAAATGTATAAATAAGAGTGAAATTTCTACTTAATCTCACCATCCATAGATAATCACTGCTAACAATTTGCTGCAGATACTTTGAGACTTCCTTCTGTGTGTGTGTGTGTGTGTGTGTGTGTGTGCGCGCGCACGCGCATGTGTGTGAGTAAATACACACATATAAGTTTTATATTATATACACATATTTAAACAAACATGGGATCACACTGTGTATAGTCATATAATCTTTTATTTTCCTATAGAATATGGATATATTTCTATGTGAATATAGATCACTATATACTTTTACATAAATGAGATTATCCTATATATAATACTCTTCATCCTGATTTTATCTCCTAACAATATGACTTAGATGTCTTTCCCATTCCAATACATACAGACTTCTCTTATTCTTTGTAATGACTGAAGAGTTATTAAACTAAGAGTTGTTAACACTCATTGTGTAGATTTATTATAATGTAACCATTCCTCAGATGATTAAACATTCAGCTTGTTTCCAGTTTTTCAATTTTTAAAACAATACTATGATGAACATTCGGTTACATATATGTGTGTATGTGAGTGTGTATGTTTGGGCCCATCCAATTATTTCTTTAGAATAAACTACTAGATGTGTAATGGCTGGATTAAAGGATATGAACACAAAATTTACACTTTACAGTTCATATTGAGCAACTATGTGTAGCCTCTTTATTTTTTTCTTTTTCTTTTTTTTCTTCTTTATTTTTTTCTTTCTAAAGTTTCTTTAAACCCCTATCCCTCTGGATGATACAGGAGGCATACAGACATAAACTTGCCAATTAAAGATATCCTTAACTCTTCAAGTTTAAAAAATAATATTTTTCTATTTCAAATAATCTCCTTTGGTTAAATGCCCAGACTTTCAAGGTTTCTCTCCCTTCTCCTTCCCAAGATGTCTTCATGGCAATTGAGTGTGGGACCCTGGCCGCTGGCTGTCCTTTGAGTCTCAGCTGGTCCTTTGTTCCATGTTGTCTGTGGGTACCTTTCGAAGCTCATGGGGGTTAGTGCTGATATCTTTACCTAGTCTGGTTTTTGAGACTAGTGATGTCTACCTTCTCGGTTCTACCATGTGGCACCCCCATCAGAGGTTGTTGGTATAGGACATTGGTATGACAGGCATGACTATTGTCCCTACAACTCATCTCTAGAGGTTGGTCACCCACAGCCTCTGTTTGGTGTCATCTCATCCTAGTGTCATATGGGAAGCAAGCTGGCCCATGTCCCAGTAACTTTTCAGAGCCTTCTCCAGGTCCCAGCTATGCCAATCTTAGTGCCATGGGAAACAAGGGGATGCCTTTTTCCATCTTCCAACTTACTATGCCATCATGCCATTTTAAACTTCTTATCTGGGTAGCATCATAATGGACACAATACTTCTCTAGGGGAATTTACCATTTTCCAGTCTGAACCTGGGGATACAAAGAGCTGTCTCTACTGCTCTAATAATCTCTCAGACTTATTTGGGACCACCCCCTTCTCCTTCCTAGGCAGTCCCCTCTAGGAATCAGAAAGGACTATATTTTACTTCTTCCTATCTGGATGAGACAAAATGTCCCTTCCTTCTCAAGGTGGCATTTACTCTCTCCATTCCCTGGGAACTTAATGATGGAAAGCTATCAGATTATCAAAAAGGAAACACACTGAGAGGTATTTCAAAAAATATCCACGTCACATACATTTTAAGGCCTTAATAGATGTTACCAAATTAGCCTACAAAATATAGTACCCATCTAAACTCCCAATAACAGTATATGAGATGCCCTTTCCCATAATCTTTCAACAGTAGGCACTAAACTTGGCCAACTGTGCAAAATCTTGTTATCCTAATCCTTTAGTTTGCATTTTTTTGAGTATTAGTGAAATTGACAGTTTTTGATGTTTATTTGTTCTTTTGTGAATTTCTCATTCCTGATCTTTGCCCATTATTCTACACATCTTTTTATATTTTTCTTTTTGATTCATGAGAGTTCTTTATATAATAAGAATATTAACCCAAGTTTGCCATTTGTCATTTAATTTATGGTACTTTTTGCTCTTCAGAATTTTAAAAATTTTTATGAAGACAAATTTACCTTTTTTTTTCCTTTTTTGTTTTCTGTTTTTACCTTCATGCTTAGAAGGACCTTCTACACACTGATTATATGAATATGTATCTGCATTTTATTCTATACTTTATGTGTTATTGTTTTCATTTAAGCATGTAATATATTTGAAATTTATGTTGGTGCAAGATGTGAGGTAAGGCTATTTCCCAAATGATTAACAAGTTGTCATAATGTCCTGGTGATCTTGGTAAAGAAGAAAAATATCGTGCTCTTGATTTTCCACAACACTGTGGCTTCAATGTAGTAACTGTAAGTAACCACCATAAACTTTATTTTCTGACATTCCAGCAACTCTGAGGAACCTAGGTCTAACCAAAATTCTAACCTCCTGGGCAAATACTCATCTGAACTCGTGTTAGTGGTAAATAGAAAGGGACCTTCCAGATGTATTTAGGAGAGGTAGATTATCTGATAATGCCCTCTGCCTCTGTCACACACCCTGACCATTTTCTAAGACCAATCACTGGGATCCCTCACAACTTTCCGCCCAGAGTTTCACTAGTCTTAGAGCACTCCCTGCATCTTAGCTGTCACCGTAACACTCTTGAGCCAACCCAGAGATGTTTATTTTAGAAAACTTAGAAGCGCAAAGGACAAGTTCTCTTTGGCTGAGACATCTTCAGGATGCTGGACAAAGTATCAGTTATCTTGGAGTGGAAAACCCCCTGAACTGTTATTAAGGACATCAACCAATTACTGGAGTTCCCCCAGTTTTCCACCTCCACCCTAGTAACCCTACTAACAGGCCTTCTCAGGAAGAAGGCAGGCTTTTACCTAGTCCCTGGCTGTAGCTCCTCTGCCTTTATCCTTGCCTACCCTACACCAACATGCTCCTAAGTTATTAAAACCAACCGCAGCTCAAGTATCATCACCTCCAGGAAATCTTCCCTGGTACATTCTCCCCAAAGGCTGGATTAAGCATCTTTCATACATCCTCCTATAATACAGAATCTAAAGTTTATCACAGTGTTTCACTCATTGTATTTTAATTATATTTCTGTGTGCCAGTGAACCCATTTGATTGCAGCACTCTCTTAGGGAAGGACTCTGTCTTATCTCTCTGTGTATCCCCAAGGTCTAACAATATGTGGTACACAACAGGCCCTCAATAAATTCTTGCTGGTTAAATTAACAAATAAATGAACCGTGTCCTATCATTTGATTGCTAAGCCAATCTCCCTCCCCCAATCCAGAAATGAAGTAGTGTCCTGAAGAAGAAAAAATCTGGTACAACCCAGTCATACATACATTTTGAGAAATTTATCAAATTTGGCTAAGGCTGGTTAGCATTGTGTATATATTGCTTCTATATCCAAATATTTGGCCAAAGGGAAATCTTCATTGAGTGAACTGACTATTCTAATAAAGAATAACCTATATTCTACATAATTTCTTATTGTGATTATCTGTTTAGGTATACATACCTCCCACAAGACTAAGTGCTTCTTAAAGCCCCATACCCAGTACAACGCTTGACACATAGTCAACACTCAATAAATGCTTGCTGAATAATATATAAGACATGTATTCATGCTATTTCCTCTACCAGAATTGCCTCTTCTCCCTCTCCTTTTGCACCTGAAAAAATTACACTTGTCCTTCAGGGTTCAGCTCAAATGTCAACCCTTTCTGATTCAGCATAAAGCAGAAATAATCACTTCCTCCTCTGGGCTACCGTAGTTATTATATATGTAGTTCTTGTAGCATCTACTATGTTGTACTGTAGTTAGTTAAATTTAAGAACCATCATCCACTCCTCATGAAGTCAAGAGCAGGAACTTTGCGTTATTTACATTTGCATCTCTTTGTACTGTACCTAAAAATTGAAGGCCCTAAATTACAGTTTGTAAATTAGATTGAAGGGGGTAACAATAAGAATAGAGAGGAGGAGATGTGTGTTATAACAAGGGGTACAGACCAAATCAAGAGAATTTTCTGAACAAAATAGTGAGAGAAAGGAAAGACGTAGGGAGAAAAATCAAGGATGATTAAGGTTTTGAACCTGAGTGACTAGAATAACTGAGTCATTTAAACCTGAATAACAGAAATAAAGAAATGAATACTAGGCACAGGTTTGGGCAGGTGTGGGCAATTAGGACTTTATTTAATTTTAGACATGCTGAGTTCAAGGTTCCAGGAAACATCCAGTCAACATTTAAAACCCAAATCTGAATTTAAGTTGCAAAAGATACAGGCTTAGCATTCATCTATCATTGGCGCTATCAGGATTAAGTAACAAGAGTATCCATTTCCCCACATTGGTCTTAGTAAAAAAATAAAAAGAAGAAAAAGAAGTGAGTGCTAAATACTGGAATTATTTGCTTATGATATGACGGTCTAACTGGAAAAGTATAAAATAGAAGCCAATAAAGTTATAGAAGTCAGGATAAAAGACGAATACACAAAATTCAATTGCTTTCAATATAATGAAAATAACTAATTAGAAAATGCAATTTTAGGACTTCCCTGGTGGCGCAATGGTTAAGAATCCACCTGCCAATGCAGGGGACACAGGTTTGATCACTGGTCCGGGAAGATCCCACATGCCGCAGAGCAGCTAAGCCCATGCACCACAACTACTGAGCCTGCGCTCTAGAGCCCACGAGCCACAACTACTGAACCCGCGCACCTAGAACCCATGCTCCGCAACAAGAGAAGCACTGCAATGAGAAGCCCGCGCATCGCAACAAAGAGTAGCCCCCACTCGCCGCAACTAGAGAAAGTGTGCGCGCAGCAACAAAGGCCTAATACAGCCCCCCCCAAAAAATGCAATTTTAAAAAACCTATTCATGATAATAGCAAAACTATAAAATACTTAGAAAAAAATGTGTAAAACCTATATGAAGAAAATCATAAAACTTCACTGATGCACATAAAAGAAAATCTTTAAAAACAGAAAAGTATACCAAGTTCCTGGGTGGGATGATGCAGTATTCTAAATAAAACAATTCTTTTTAAATTAATATATAAATCTAATGCAATTTTAATCAAAAACCTAAAGAAATTTTTGGAAATGTTAAAAGTTAATTCTAAAATTCCTCTGTAAGAACATATCCCAGAAATATTTGAAAAAGAATAATGAAAATGGACTTGTTCTACCGGAAACCAAAATTTACATAAAGGAACAACAAGGAATGCAGCCTAGGAGCATATTTATATACATCTGGGGATTCAGTATGTGATAACAGTGGCATTTCAAATCAGTGGGGAAGAAAATGATTATTCCATAAATGAGGTTAGTACAGTTTTCTATTCATTTGGGGAAAAAATCAGAATCTCTACTTTATACTATATACAAAAATAAATTCCAGATGGATTGAAGATCTAAATGTAAAAAAGAAAATATAGAGGAATAGAAGAAAATACAAAAGACTCATGTGACAATATTGAAATAGGAAAAGCTTTCTAAGCAACTCACAAAACACAGAAGCTATAAAGTGAAAAAATGATAGATCTGACTACATACAAATTTAAAATTGTACAACAAATCACAGCATAAATAAAAATCAAGTGTTTTTATTTAAACACTAATAAGTACAACTGGGATAAAATATACTAACAAATTAAAGGATTAAAATACATAAAGAATAAAGAGTTCCCTCAAATCAACAGAAAAAGAGAATCCAAAGGAAAAAATAGACAAATAGGCAATTCAAAGATAAGAAGTACAAATTTCCAATAAAACATTTTTAATATTCAGCCTCACTAGTAATCAAAACATGCAAATAAAAACAATGAGATCTTTTCTTTTTACTTAGGTTGGCAAAAAGGAAAACAATCAAATACTTGTTAATGAATATCCAATGCTACGGATAAGGGTGTAGAGAAATAGACTCTCTTAAATCCTATTGGTGAGAGTGATTGTAAATTGCTTCAAGCTTTTCAGAAGGCAAATTGTTATTGTCTATTAAAGCTCTACATTAAAATCTATAAAAATGTTAATTATATATTTAAGTCTCTATTACAATTTTACAGGTATATACTCCATCAGCCAGTAATTGCACAGTGTGCCTTACATACCCTATTTCCTTCTGTCACACCAATCCAAACCTCTCCTTTATCATAATCTATATGTTATTTCTCATACAGCTCTCTTCCTCTTCTAAGATAACCAAATCTCTCACTCTCTTTACCCTCCCTAATTCTTCTACTGTGTCCTCTGGAACTCCATTTGTATCAGTATTAAAGTCTGTCCTATCCTCAACCTCTTCCCTAAATGTTCCCTTCACCTTCTTGTTCTCACCAAAACCTCACACTTCCCTGAGCACACCGCTTTCCCTGTAGCCCTCTCAAGTGGAGGTTGTAGCTCTTCCACACAAGTCACACCACTAGACTTGGACGTAAAGTGCCCTCCTTGTTGCCCCTGTCCTCACAGCCATTTCTAATTCATTCCTCCTTAAAAATCATTGCTGTCATCTAGCCCCAAGACTGATGACTTTGCCATCAGTCTTACATCTTGCTCTCTAAAACTACTGCTGTCATTCTTGGTGACTTTGATATTCATGTGGATGATCACTGAACCCCCTCTGGTCAATCAGTTCCTTGACCTCCATCACAACCAATGATATTTTTCTCCAGGCTGCCTCAGCTTCTCACTTCACTGCCATAACCTAAACCTGTAATCACTATCACTGAATCGCCTTTCAATGTAACAGTGGCAATTCAAAGACAATAGAGCAATGCCTTCAAAATTGTGATGGAAAATTATTTTCAAACTAAAATTCTATATTCAGCCAAAAATCAAGTGACAGGGTAGATTAAAGACATTTCAAACAGGTAAGATCTCAAATAATGCTCGAGATTCTCATCCCCCATCCCCCACCCCCAACACACACACAAACACACACACGCAATGTTATGCTCTGACCTATTCTTTTTTTGAAATATAGTTGATTTACAATATTGTGTTCGTTTCATGTGTACAGCAAAGTGATTCCGTTATACATATATATGCATATATATATTCTTTTTTATTCTTTTCCATTAGAGTTTGTTACAAGATATTGAATATATTTCCCTGTGCTATACAGTAAATCCTTGTTGTTTATCTATTTTATATATGGTAATGTACATCTGTTAATCCCATACTCCCAATTTATCCCTACCCCCCCCCTTTTCCTTTGGTAACCATAAGTTTGTTTTCTATGTCTGTGAGTCTGTTTCTGTTTTGTAAATAAGTTCATTTGTACTATTTTTTAGATTCCACATATAAGTGATATCATATAATATTTGTCTTTCTCTGTCTGACTTACTTCACTTCATGTGATAATCTCCAGGCCCATCCATGTTGCTGCAAATGGCATTATTTCATTCTTTTTATGGCTGAGTAATATTCCATTGTATATATATACCACATCTTCTTTATCCATTCATCTGTTGACAGTCACTTACGTTGCTTCCATGTCTTGGCTCTTGTCAATAGTGCTGCTATGAACATTGAGGTGCATGCATCTTTTCAAATTAGAGCTTTTTTCTTTTCCAGATATATGCTCAGAAGTGGGATAGCTGGATCATATGGCAACTCTATTTTTAGTTAAGGAACCTCCATACTGTGTTCCATAGTGGCTGCACCAATTTACATCCCTACCAACAGTGTAGGAGGGTTCCCTTTTCTCCACACCCTCTCCAGCATTTATTATTTATAGACTTTTTAATGATGGCCACTCTGGCCAGTGTGAGGTGATACTTCATTATAGTTTTGTTCTGCACTTCTCTAAAAATTACAATGTTGAGCATCTTTTCATGTGCCTATTGGCCATCTGTATGTCTTCTTTGGAGAAATGTCTATTTAGGTCCTCTGCCCATTTTTTGATCGGGTTGTTTGTTTTTCTCTTATTGAGTTGTATGAGCCATTTGTATATTTTGGAAATTAATTCCTTGTTGGTCACATCGTTTGCAAGTGTTTTCTCCCAGCCATAGGTTGTCTTTTCATTTTGTTCATGATTGCCTTTGCTGTGCAAAAGCTTATAAGTTTGATTAGGTCCCATTTGTTTATTTTTGCTTTTATTTCTATTGCCTTGGGATAGTGACTGTCTAAGGAAACATTGTTATGATTTATGTCAGAAAATGTTTTGCCTGTGTTCTCTTCTAGGAGTTTTATGGTGTCATGTCTTATATTTAAGTCTTTAAGCCATTTTGAATTTATTTTTGCTTATGGTGCAAGGGACTGTTCTAACTTCATTGGTTTACATGTGGCTGTCCAGCTTTCCCAACACCACTTGCTGAAGAGACTGTCTTTTCTCCATTGTATATTCTTGCCCCCTTTGTTGAAGATTAATTGACCACAGGTGTGTGGGTTTATTTCTGGGCTTTCTATTCTGTTCCATTCATCTTTGTCTGTTATTGTGCCAGTACCACGCTGTTTTGATTACTGTAGCTTTGTAGTATAGTCCGAATGCTTTGGCCTATTCTTGAATACTGAAGTTTGGCCATGGTGGGCTTTAAAAATATAGTGCAGCCCATTCCCTCTGGTCATCTTTCTGCAGAATGTTCAAAACCTAGTCCACACTACAACAGCCTTGCCAAATACCCTGACTGCTCTGAGCCCTGTGTTTCTCAGGACAAGTGGTTTGCTGGTTTGCTGGTTTGCTGGCTTTCCAAAATATTTTTTAATCAAAAGAAAAAGCCCTGAGTTTAGATTTTGTCAATTTTCATGACACAAATATTTCCCTTAGGGCCAATTTCAAGCTGCCAACATGAGATCAATTTCCTGAAAATGTAATCATCAGCCAGTACAAGCCGACTCCAGCACACCACTATGTAACGTAGCAGCACTCACTTTAGACTTTGCCCAAGAATTCCCACAGAAAGGATTCCTATAAACTCTCGGGAAAGCTGAACACAGGCTATGCCCCAGAGACTTCCTATGAAAGCCTTTATTTAATAATGGCAATATTACCCTTTCCTAATACAGTGAAATTAGTGCTTACTACTCAATTTTTCAAAATTAAACCAAATACATTACACAAAGGTGGTTAATACGTAAGAAAAAAACAAAGAAATGTTTAAAACAAAAGGCAAGATAGTGATTACCTCTGGTGGTGAGGGAAGGGTACACAAGTGAGGAGGATCCACACAGGGGCCTTCTAAGGTATTGATGATGTTCTGCTTAAGTCAGATGACATGTATCCAGGTGTTTATTTTATTACTATACTTATGCTATTTTTTAATGTAATATATATTTAATAGTTTAAAATGTTTAAGTAATAATAAAATAGAAAAAAGAAAGAAAACACAAAAGAAAAATTATGTACTAAAATAAAATACAGTAGAATATTTTTACATAATCTTCAATTGGGAGGGCCTTCTTTAGCAAGACTCCAAACCCCAAATTCAAAAGATTGACAAGTTTGATTACATCAAAATTTTAAATTTCTGTACAACAAAAGATAACATAAACAAAGTTAAAAGACAAGTAACAGAGTAGGAAGGAAAATTTTCTATTATGTGAGGAAAGAATTAATACTTAAAATATATGAAGGGTCCCTACAAATCAATGAGAAAAAGACAAATAACCCATCAGAAAATTGAGTAAAGAATATCAACAGACAATTCATAGAAAAAATGCAAATATTAAACATATAAAAAATGTTTGATATCACAATATTTGGGGAAAAACAAATTAAACAATAATGAAATGCCAATTCTCACCCATCTTGTTGGCAAAGATAAAAAAGATTGATGATCCAGTGTTGGTGAGGGTGTAGGGAAAGAAAGCCTCTCAAATACTACTCGTGAGAGTGTAAATGAGTACATTCTTCTTAGAGGACAATTTGGTTGTATATCTAGCAAAATAGTAAATGCATTTTTCAACCCTGCAATTCCTCTTCTAGAGTACTAGTCTTCAGACATACTTGCATAGGTGTACAAAGTACAAATGTAAAAATGAAAAGAAATGCCCATCAATAGGGGACTGATTAAATATATCACAAGATATTGATATAATCGAATATACACATCTGCTGAAAAAACAAGATTCACTGACACAGAAAGATGCCTCTGGTTTATTGTTACATTAAAAAAAAGCAATATTCAGATCAATATGATTGATATGATTTTATTTATTAAAAAACTATTATGTGTATTTATATATATAAATAACATATAAAATGTCATATATATGCTTTTTTCTTATATATTCTTATATATTTTATATGCTTATATATTTTTTCTATATGCTTTTTTTTCTATATGCTTTTTAATAATTTAACTATAATATATAAAAGCATATATATATATATACATAAAAGCGTAGAAAATATTTTGAAAGAAACTTACTAATCTGTTCATTATGGTTACCTCTTGTTGGGTCATGTACCTGGGGAGCAGCTGGAGGAAGACTAACAATTATAACATTTAACTTCTGTTTTGTTTGAATCTTTATAAGCATGTATCTGAAGATTTTTTACACAATTATAATATAAAAATGTTAATGTTTACATAGTTGGTGGGGAAATTTTACAAAAAATATATTTGATAATGTTTAATTTAGTATAGCTTTGATTGGGACTTCTTTTAAAATAATCCTGATTACTTCTGTCAAAGCAGCTTATGGATAATATGGGCTCACAAGCATAATAACAAAACGGTATATCTCTGACTTCACTCCCATCTGCTCTGCAGAAGTTAAAAATAACTCTTCTTAAAATTTTCCCAAATATTTCTGGCATTAAGTCCCCAGAGGCTATCTCACATATGCTCTGTAAATGAGTCTGCTTTGCTGCCATGTGGTGCCTGCCATTTTTCTCCAGTAATGATGTCTCCGTTCCTTTCACCACCAAGAGTGGCTAGTATGCCAACAATGTCCATGAAGGCCACATGAGCTGATGTCTGAGCTGAAGGTGCCAATGCTGTTTGTCAGAGGCACTGAAGGTACCACTGCCAACAGAACTACTGCCTTCACCAATGCCACTGCTAATGTTGCTGCCACCATCACCATCATCTTGATACCACTCTTTCCCTCAATCCCACGTCCTATTTATCTATAAGTCCAATGGATTCAAGTTCCAAAATATATCGCCAATATGCCAACTTCCTTCCAAGTCCACTATTAACACCCTGGCCCAAGCTACCACCATATTTACTTGCACTATTGCAAATACGCTAAATGCTCTCCCTGTTTCCATTCTTACACCAATCCGACCCATTTTCCATGACAGTAGTAAGAATGATCCTTTAAAATATAAATTAGGTCTTATCATTTCCCTGCTCAAAATCATTCAATGACTCTTCATCACACTTAGATTAAAATTCAGAGTCTTTACCATGACTCACTAGATTGTATAATACATGATCTGGCCCCTGACTACCTCTAGAATCTCATCTTTTTTTAAAAAATTTATTTATTTTATTTATTTATTTTTGGCTGCGTCAGGTCTTCATTGCTGCGCACGGGCTTTCTCTAGTTTCAGCGAGCAGGGGCTACTCTTCGTTGCGGTGTGCGGGCTTCTCATTACGGTGGCTTCTCTTGTTGCAGAGCTCAGGCTCTAGGCGCGTGGGCTTCAGTAGTTGTGGCACGCAGATTCTAGAGCACAGGCTCAGTAGCTGTGGCACACGGGCTTAGTTGCTCCGTGGCATGTGGGATCTTCCCGGACCAGGGCTCGAACCCGTGTCCCCTGCATTGGCAGGCGGATCCTTAACCACTGTGCCACCAGGGAAGTCCTAGAATCTCATCTTGTCCTACTCTCTCCTCAATCAAACCGGCCTCCTTTCTGTTCCTCAAACATGCCAAGCTTCTCCTGCCTTCGGGTCATTATATCTGCTGTTCTCCTTGCCTAGAATATTCATCTCCCAGCATTTCATATGGCTTGCCTCCTCCTTGTCATTCATACCTTACCTTAGATGTCTCCTCTGCAGAGAGCAAACTTCCCTGACCTACCAATCCAAATAAAAGCCACTCATTCTCTATCATATGACTTTATTTAATATTCTGCACAGCACTTGTCACTACCTGACGTTGTTTTGTTAGTCCGTTTTCACCAACAAAACTACTAGAATCCATGATCCAAGAGAGAAAGGACTTTGTCAATCCTGTTTGCACTGTTTCCTTAGTGCCTAGGCTAGTGCCTGGCACATACTACAGGCTCTCAATAAAATTTTGCTGAATGAAGGAATCACCATCACCAATACTGCCAGTGTTGTTGCCAATACCAAAGCTGTTAACCCCTTGTGCTCTTACTATCCTACTGAGTTTTAGAGGACACCATTATTTTAGCTTTTACTCTTTTGCAGCTCCTTAGACCTAGTCTCAAGTATGGCAATCCAGGTATGACCACAGGTATGACTCCCTGGGGGCTGAACCCAGGGGCAACTTGATTGATAGAAACATGCTGCACCCAGAACCACTCTTCCCCTGCTGCATTGGTCAGTATTCTTGACTCAACCCTGTGTATCTCTAGGCTCTCATCCTCTGGAGCTGCAGTTCTTGATTTTGGCTGCACAAAGAATTACCTGAGGAAGTTTGATGCCTGGCCAGGTCCCACCCTCAGAGGTTCTGATTAATTGGTCTGAGATGCATCAAGGGCATTGGGATTTTTTTTTAAGCTCCCCAGGTGATTCTGATGTAATAACTGCTGCTTTGGAATAAATTCTTTCATAGGGGCCTCCTTGATTCCTCATATAAATTAGATTCCTGGTAGGTCAATTTCAAATCCTCTTGAATCTCCCAGAATTATGACGAATGACAACTTTAGGCTCAATCTGACACCCCTGAGGCCCTTGCTGCATGGATGTGCTGCCACATACTGACATTGAAATAGTAATACAATAATATTTTGACCAAATCAGGGTTCTGAAGATACATTTCATGATCACATTAACTGAGTTGAGGCACTTTTGAGAAATGTAATATGTGCTTGTTGTCACTAGAGGGCTGTCAGGTAAGGTAAGCAAAAGAACAAAAGAGGAAGAAACAAAATTCTCAAACTTCAGAGAATCCATTTACTCCCACAGTTCCTATCATTTTGATGAGTACAAAGCTAAGCTTTCTATCACTTGCCCTGATCACTTTTCAAATGTCCAGTCCTGTATATTCAAGTGGATCCTAGCGATTTCTTCCTGATTGTCCACCACCTCACATTTAACTAAACACATGCCTCCCCAAACTGACTTTTCTTTCTGACTTCTGTTTCTGTGCATGACGTTTTCATTTTCCCAGGCACCTAACAAGAAACTCCACAGTCCCATGCTTCCTTTTCCCATATGTCCCCTCCCTCCAGGCTCTACACTGATTTGCCTCCTAAATATTTCTCACATCCATTTCTTCCACTTTATCCCTATTGCCATGGCCTTAGTCCAGACCCGTAGTACTTCTCACTTGGATTTTTGTAATAACCTCCAAATGGGTATCTCTGACCCAGTTTGGGGTTGTCTACTCCTTCCTTAACACTGCCACCAGAATGAGCTTTCAAAACCAAAAAGCTGACCGTGATCATGGCAGTCCCCTGCTTAAAACCCTTCAGTGGCTCTATACATAATAAAGTACAAATATCTCTTTAGGGCTCTTTAAGATCTGGCTCCTGCCTACTTCTCCAAACATATGTTTCACAGCCCCTTCTCTTGCATGCTAAGATCTGATGTCTACAAATTTGCAGTTCCCCCATCTGTGCCTTTGCAAGTGTTATTTCCTCTGTCTACAATGCCCTTCCTCCTCTTTTTAACCTTTTTAAGCTACTCATCTCTCAAAATTCAGCTATGGAGTTTCCTTCTTTTTCCAGGCAAAGGTAGCCATTCTGGTGCTGCCTTGGCATCAGGATTTTTCAAAGCTCTCCAGGTGATTCTGATGTGTACCAAGGTTGAGAACCACTGCTGCCATATATCTCTAAAACTACAATGTATTTCAACTAGTTTTAGGCATATCTGTCCTCCTTTCGAAACTCTAAGGTCTTTGAGGGAACAAACTATGTCTTATTCAATTTTACAGTCCTAGTACCTGGGGAGAAGAAATGAATGAACGAGTGAATAAACCCTCCCAATGATATAAAAAATACAAGTTTCCACTAATATTTTTGTCATATCATAACCACATGTAAGTCTCTTCTGTAAAAATATGATGGAGCATTACCTTATAGGAACATAAGGATTGTCTTGCTGATTTAGACTAAATATTGTCACCAATAGTGTAAAAGAACATGATTGTCCTCATTGACAACTACCTTAACCTGCTCAAAGATACACCTATAATAATTTTAGCTTCCTGAAATAATTTATTATAAAACCATTTAGAAGTTGTTTATAATTTTAGCTAGTCCTATTTTGTGGGGATAAATTTACTATTGGCATGCAGCAGCATTCCAGGGCCTGGTAGGAGACACAGAGTACAATGAAGCCACCTAAAATTTTCTTTTTTAGATAGAACTCGATCCTATGCCCAAGGACAATTTATCCCCACAGCAGCTTCCCGAGATGTCTCCATTACACCATCACATTCTTATCAACAGCTGCTTAGCTAAAAAGTCCTGCCCAGCCCAAAAGACTTGAAGATATTTCTAGGATTAGAAGAGAGATAGTTGAGAGACCATGGAAATAGAGGACAGCTGCTGTTGTCATTCCACAACAAAGAAGACACCAGACAACTTGGGCCTTTGTCCTAGGTAGGAGTGCCTAACCACAGTTTGGAGGTTTCCGGCCCATGAGGAAATATGAAGGCCTAACCTGAGTTAGGTCTGGGACATGCATTCTTCTAACCTGCACCCTGCTTTGGCAGGGGTGCCCTGTCAAAGACTCTCTCAACTCCTTTCACGTAATTTATCTAGACACACACAGGGTATTTAAGGGCTGGAACCATTACTCTTATCCAGAAGAACAGGGACCTGAACAGGCCATGGAGTGGCAGCAAGAAAGTACCTTGGTACATAGGTAGTCAGATCAAGAAAACCAGGGTTCGAAATTAGTTGGAGCACGTATTAACAAACTCTCATGTAGGAGCATAGTCTAAAGCTACAGGCAGCCAGGAGGCTGGTTGTCGCCTCAGCTCTAGTCTAAGGAGGACTGTTCAACGATAAAAATGGCAAACATTCTTCCTATTTTCAGGACTTAAAGGGTGAGCATCTTGTTCTTTAACTGAAAGCTCGATTAGCATTGCAGATGGGATGCAATGGACCTGGACACCCTCTAGCTGGGCTCCTCGTTTTTTCGCTACTGACCAGCTCCCTTGGTCTATTCCAGACACGAGTAAACTTAAAGCGCTGAGAGGAAAATTTGGAGAAAAGCTATTTACATTTGTGGTAATGGCAAAGTATTGCTCAACTTCGCAAAGGTTGAAACACTAAGTAGGTCCTTGCAGTATTCACTGCTAATATTCCCTAAAATACAGAGGAGTGGCAACAGTCACTAGACCCCGACCTTGAAGTCTATTTTTTCTAATTAGTTTTCCCTACTTCCACCTTCCAGACCCAGATTACAATAGAAGCTTTAATTTCCTTTTTGGTCTTTAGAGGGATAAAGTCCTTTGTTATCTGGCCTTCAACAGACATGGGTTTTGGCTTCAGCTTGAAACGGCATTAACTTCCTGACCACCTCTCATCACCCACTTGGTTAGTTTCCCTCTGGCGGCTCCCAGGATGTCCTGTTTCTATCTCTTCCTCCCTGCTTGCGACAGAGGCCCTGCTCCCACGCTGTTCCTGGTCCCTGCCCCCAGGATTATAGCATCCTGAGTGGTCTGCCATTTGTCCCTATTGCCTCTCTCCAGACTCTCCCTGGCTGCTGCACTTTCCGGCTTCCGTCATATATTACATACCCAGTGCTCTTGAGCTTCTTTCCGCCCCTGACTCTGGTCATCCCACGTTTTCTGTCTCTTCTCTTTTTTTCCAAAGAAACACTTTCGGATTTTGGATTTCTTTTTCACAAGTTTACCCCTAGGAATCACCCACCCACTATGTAGGGCTCCATTTCCTTACCTCCCTGTAGTTCAATCTTTCCCCCATTCAGGCTTGAACAATACACATCTTCAAAAGTACCCCCCAACACACACACACACTAATTGCCATTAAACATTTACATATACTTAAGATTCTTACATTTACATTTTAATAGTCTCACTTTTAGACCTCCCCTCCCCAATTTCACAGTCACTTTGAAGAAGGAAGGCATTTTTTTCTATAGATGTCTCTGAGTATTTATGGCTAGAATCCTCAATCTGATGGCCAAATGGCAGCATGAAAATATAATGTGAAACTCCCTCAAGTAAACCTTGCTTAAAGTGTTATATAAGGACCACCTGCATCACAGTCACTTGGGGGAAGCTTCTCAAAATGCTAATTTTAGGGCCTTCCCAGAAATAAGAATTCAATAGGTCTAGTGTGAAGTTCTAGAATCTGTATTTTAACCGGCTCCCTAGAAGAGTATATAGTTTGAAAATCACTGCAGTAAGACATGCTGCTTACATAGCTTTCCTAACTTTAGGTGTTAGGATCTTGACTGTGGTCATCAGATTATACATCCATAACAGTATGTGGAGAGTTCTTTAACTTGGGACTTTATGAAGACAGCAAAAGTATCTGTTGAGAATAACTGAACCTGAACTGAACACTAATAACAAGAACCATATACCAACTCATACACACACACACACACACACACAAACACACACACACACACACACACACACACACAGACACACACACACACACACTGCTTGTTTACCTACTGCATATATTTAGATAAAACCAACTATAAGGGTCTAAGGTGGGTTTTGATATCAATCTCCATATCCTCCTTTCTAAGGAAGTGATGTGTACATTTTCCTTCCAGGATCTGAGGATCACTATCTGTCTGCCAAGTTGTTATTATCCCGTGCTGACTGAGCTGGGAGATCCAATTCCTGCTTCAGAGTGCTTATTAGGAATCCCATGCACTTGCTCTAAGTATCGAGAATTAAATGATTTCTATGTTAAGCTTTACATCCTTCCAATATGTTCTGCAAACAGCTGACTACCTATTGTACTAGTTAATTGGAATTGTTCCAAAAGAGAGCCAGCGGGGAGGGAAGGGAATATATGAAAATCAACTGAGGAGCTTTTTCAAGTGACATGTGCCCTCTGTCCAGGATGCCTGAGATTTTGGCAAGATTCATGCTTGTGGATGGGGTAGGAAATTCAGGTTGAGAATTACGCTCGGACCAGCATTCTGCATCTATGCTCTCTGGAACAGTTGGAGTCTCCTATTTTTTTTAAATCAGCATTTTTCAAGGTGAGACAATGGGAAGTGCATTTTAAATACATTTTGCTGGGAAAAGCAACTCGTGGTTTTGAACCTAAGTTGAAAACAAATTCTCCTGTTTCTCTCACTACACAAGTCCATAACACAACTCTTCCTCTATAACACCATAAACATCCTCCACAACCATCCCAACCCTTACTCCTGGGGCAGCATCAGCTCAGGGTATTACTACCTAATCACTTCTTGCCTTCTATCCATTGATCTACAGAATGACTTTTAGATTTACAATGGGCATCCCCAGAGATTGAAAGTATCTACAGTCTTTCCCAGGTCTGGTATGAGATACGGCTTAGATTTTGAGTTTCCCACATATGGTATATGACTAGAGGGAAAGTGTTTCTGTCACTAGCTTCATTGACCTTCATCCCTCAACCAAAATGATGGACATCGAATAGCTGTCCAATAACCAATGTATATCCAAAGGAGGAAGACTTAGATTCCACTCAAAAAAATCACTGACCCCTTCTTAGACAAAAAGGTTACGGCTCCTCAGTAAGAAAGTAGCTCAATTTCAAATAAATTGAATCTCCACATGTCCTAGGCAGACCAGATATCTTTATGCTATTATGGAAAGAAAGGATTCTCACCTTCTACCCAACCAGTGCTTAATCTACTTTCTGCAATTCTCTAGGCCAGAAAGTGTCTGCTTCAGGACCTGCTGCTGGTAGAAGTAGTTATATCACACTACCTGATCCAGGACCTCAAACATCCTTAGTTTTTCAAAGACACGATAAATCTGGTAAAACATATCCACCACAACAACTATGCAATGGCCTAATCAATATAAACCTAAAGGCAGAGCTTCTGTATAATCAGTTTCACTTTTTGCCAAAAAGACTGCCGCCATAATAACTGTACACATCTTAATCCACCTAGCCAAACATCTTTCTGTGGAATAGAAGTGAATTGAGGGACATTCACAGAAAGACAGACAAGATGAAAAGGCAGAAGGCTATGTACCAGATGAAGGAACAAGATAAAACCCCAGAAAAACAACTAAATGAACTGGAGATAGGCAACCTTCCAGAAAAAGAATTCAGAATAATGATAGTGAAGATGATCCAGGACCTCGGAAAAAGAATGGAGGCAAAGATCAAGAAGAAGCAAGAAATGTTTAACAAAGACCTAGAAGAATTAAAGAACAAACAAATAGAGATGAACAATACAATAACTGAAATAAAAAATACACTGGAAGGAATCAATAGCATAATAACTGAGGCAGAAGAACGGATAAGTGACCTGGAAGACACAAAGGTGGAATTCACTGCTGCGGAACAGAATAAACAAAAAAGAATGTAAAGGAATGAAGACAGCCTAAGAGACCTCTGGGACAACATTAAATGCAACAACATTCTCATTATAGGGGTCCCAGAAGGAGAAGAGAGAGAGAAAGGAAGAGAAACTATTTGAAGAGATTATAGTCGAAAACATCCCTAACGTGGGAAAGGAAATAGCCACCCAAGTCCAGGAAGTGCAGAGAGTCCCATACAGGATAAACCCAAGGAGAAACGTGCCGAGACACATCGTAATCAAATTGGCAAAAATTAAAGACAAAGAAAAATTATTGAAAGCAGCAAGGGAAAAACGACAAATAACATACAAGGGAACTCTCATAAGGTTAACAGCTGATTTCTCAGCAGAAACTCTACAAGCCAGAAGCGGGTGGCATGACATATTTAAAGTGATGAAAGGGAAGAACCTACAACCAAGATTACTCTACCCGGCAAGGATCTCATTCAGATTCGATGGAGAAATCAAAAGCTTTATAGACAAGCAAAAGCTAACAGAATTCAGCACCACCAAACCAGCTCTACAACAAATGCTAAAGGAACTTCTCTAACTGGGAAACTCAAGAGAAGAAAAAGATCTACAAAAACAAACCCAAAACAATTAAGAAAATGGTAATAAGAACATACATATCGATAATCACCTTAAACGTGAATGGATTAAATGCTCCAACCAAAAGACACAGGCTCGCTGAATGGATACAGAAACAAGACCCATATATATGCTGTCTACAAGAGACCCACTTCAGACCTAGGGACACATACAGACTGAAAGTGAGGGGATGGAAAAAGATATTCCATGCAAATGGAAATCAAAAGAAAGCTGGAGTAGCAATTCTCATATCAGATGAAATAGACTTTAAAACAAATACTATTACAACAGAAAAAGAAGGACATTACATAATGATCAAGGGATCAATCCAAGAAGAAGATATAACAATTATAAATATATATGCACCCAACATAGGAGCACCTCAATATATAAGCCAACTACTAACAGCTATAAAAGAGGAAATCAACAGTAACACAATAATAGTGGGGGACTGTAACACCTCACTTACAACAATGGACAGATCATCAAAACAGAAAACTAATAAGGAAACACAATTTTTAAATGAACAACAGACCAGATAGATTTAATTGATATTTATAGGACATTCCATCCAAAAACAGGAGATTACACTTTCTTCTCAAGTGCACACAGAACATTCTCCAGGATATATCACATCTTGGGTCACAAATCAAGCCTCAGTAAATTTAAGAAAATTGAAATCAAATCAAGCATCTTTTCTGACCACAACGCTATGAGATTAGAAATCAATTACATGGAAAAAAACGTAAAAACACAAACACATTGAGGCTAAACAACACGTTACTAAATAACCAAGAGATAACTGAAGAAATCAAAGAGAAAATCAAAAAATACCTACAGACAAATTACAATGAAAACACGACGACCCAAAACCTATGGGATGCAGCAAAAGCAGTTCTAAGAGGGAAGTTTATAGCTATAAAAGCCTACCTTAAGAAACAAGAAATATCTCAAATAAACAATCTAACCTTACACCTAAACGAACTAGAGAAAGAAGAACAAACAAAACCCTAAGTTAGTAGAAGGAAAGAAATCATAAAGATCAAAGCAGAAATAAATGAAACAGAAACAAAGAAAACAATAGCAAAGATCAATAAAACTAAAAGCTGGTTCTTTGAGAAGATAAACAAAATTGATAAACCATTAGCCAGACTCATCAAAAAAAAAGAGGGAGAGGACTCAAATCATTAAAATTAGAAATGAAAAAGGAGAAGTTACAACAGACACCGCAGAAATACAAAGCATCCTAAGAGACTACTACAAGCAACTCTATGCCAATAAAATGGACAACCTGGAAGAAATGGACAAATTCTTAGAAAAGTATAACCTTCCCAGACTGAACCAGGAAGAAGTAGAAAATATGAACAGACCAATCACAAGCACTGAAACTGAGACTGTGATTAAAAATCTGCCAACAAACAAAAGTCCAGGACCAGATGGCTTCACAGGTGAATTCTATCAAACATAAAGAGACGAGCTAACACCCATCCTTCTCAAACTCTTCCAAAAAGTTGCAGAGGAAGGAACACTCCCAAACTCATTCTATGAGGCCAACATCACCCTGATACCAAAACCAGACAAAGATACTACAAAAAAAGAAAGTTACAGACCAATATCACTGATGAATATAGATGCAAAAATCCTCAACAAACTACTAGCAAACAGAATCCAACAACACATTAAAAGGATCATACACCATGATCAGGCGGGATTTATCCCAGGGATGCAAGGATTCTTCAGTATACGCAAATCAATCAATGTGATAAACCATATTAACAAATTGAAGAAGAAAAACCATATGATCATCTCAATAGATGCAGAAAAAGCTTTTGACAAAATTCAACACCCAATTATGATAAAAACTCTCCAGAAAGTGGGCATAGAGGGAACCTACCTCAACATAATAAAGGCCATATATGACAAACCCACAGCAAACATCATTCTTAATGGTGAAAACTGAAAGCATTTCCTTTAAGATCAGGATCAAGACAAGGATGTCCACTCTCGCCACTATTATTCCACATAGTTTTGGAAGTCCTAGCTACGGCAATCAGAGAAGAAAAAGAAATAAAAGGAATACAAATTGGAAAAGAAAAAGTAAAACTGTCACTGTTTGCAGATGACATTATACTATACATAGAGGATCCTAAAGATGCCACCAGAAAACTACTAGAGCTAATCAATGAATCTGGTAAAGTTGCAGGATACAAAATTAATGCACAGAAATCTCTTGCATTCCTATACACTAATGATGAAACATCTGAAAGAGAAATTAAGGAAACACTCCCATTTACCATTGCAACAAAAAGAATAAAATACCTAGGAATAAACCTATCTAAGGAGACAAAAGACCTGTATGCAGAAAACTATAAGACACTGATGAAAGAAATTAAAGATGATACAAATGGATGGAGAGATATACCATGTTGTTGGATTGGAAGAATCAATATTGTAAAAATGACTATACTACCCAAAGCAATCTACAGATTCAATGCAATCCCTATCACATTACCAATGGCATTTTTTACAAAACTAGAACAAAAAACACAAAAGACCCCGAATAGCCAAAGCAATCTTGAGAGAGAAAACGGAGCTGGAGGAGTCAGGCTCCCTGACTTCAGACTACACTACAAAGTTACAGTAATCAAGACAGTATGGTACTGGAACAAAAACAGAAATATAGATCAATGGAACAGGATACACAGCCCAGAGATAAACCCTCGCATATATGGTCACCTTATCTTTGATAAAGGAGGCAAGAATATACAATGGAGAAAAGACAGCTTCTTCAATAAGTGGTACTGGGAAAACTGGACACCCACATGTAAAAGAATGAAATTAGAACACTCCCTAACACCATACACAAAAATAAACACAAAATGGATTAAAGACCTAAGTGTAAGGCCAGACACTATAAAATTCTTAGAGGAAAACATAAGCAGAACACTCTATGACATAAATCACAGCAAGATCCTTTTTGACCCACCTCCTAGAGTAATGGAAATAAATACAAAAATAAACAAATGGGACCTAATGAAACTTAAAAGCTCTTGCACAGCAAAGGACACCATAAACAAGATGAAAAGACAACCCTCAGAATGGGAGAAAATATTTGCAAACAAATCAACGGGCAAAGGATTAATCTCCAAAATATACAAACAGCTCATGCAGCTCAATATTAAAGAAACAAACAACCCAATCCAAAAATGGGCAGAAGACCTAAATAGACATTTCTCCAAAGAAGACATACAGATGCCCAAGAAGCACATGAAAAGCTGCTCACCATCACTAATTATTAGAGAAATGCAAATCAAAACTACAATGAGGTATCACCTCACACCAGTTAGAATGGACATCATCAGAAAATCTACAAACAACAAATGCTGGAGAGGGTGTGGAGAAAAGGGAACCCTGTTGCACTGTTGGTGGGAATGTGAATTGATACAGCCACTATGGAGAAAAGTATGCAGGTTCCTTAAAAAACTAAAAATAGAATTACCATACGACCCAGCAATCCCACCACTGGGCATATACCCAGAGAAAACCGTAATTCAAAAAGATACATGCACCCCAATGTCATTGCAGCACTATTTACAATAGCCAGGTCATGGAAGCACCCTAAATGCCCATTGACAGACGAATGGATAAAGAAGATGTGGTACATATATACAATGGAATATTACTCAGCCATAAAAAGGAACGAAATTGGGTCATTTGTTGAGACGTGGATGGATCTAGAGACTGTCATACAGAGTGAAGTAAGTCAGAAAGAAAAAAACAAATATCATATATTAACACATATATGTGGAACGTAGAAAAATGGTACAGATGAACTGGTTTGCAGGACAGAAATTGAGACACAGATGTAGAGAACAAACGTATGGATACCAAGGGGGGAATGAGGCGGGGGAGGGGGGTGGGATGAATCGGGAGACTGGGATTGACGTGTATACACTAATATGTATAAAATGGAAAACTAATAAGAACCTGCTGTATAAAAAAATAAATAAAATAAAATTCAAAAATTCAAAAAAAATTAAAAGAAATAAAAAGTAGATTAAAATTTTTAGAAAAAAGAATTGAATTGAGGAAATATGGCAGAAGAGATAGCCAAAGAAATACCTGCAGTTTAGTACATCTTAAAATGATAGGTAGATAGATAGATATGATAGATAGGTATGATAGATAGAATATATCCTTTTAAATGCAGGGCTGATAGTTGAGATAGTGGGAAAATAAGAGCCAGTAAGGACATGTCAGCAGTAATCCAGAATAAAGAGGAAGCTCTGGAGGTGGCAACTACCTTTGGATAGCTACTGGTTCCTAATAACCCTAGCGTTAAAAAAATCCTAGTAGTTTTAATGGGCTAGTCGAGTGCAAGGGACAAAAAAGACAAATCCTGGGGCCCAGGCAAGGTTAGAAGTTAGATCAGGCACACACCATCCCTTTCTTTCTCTGCTTAAAGTCAGACCCCCAAAGGGTGATGCTCTTCATGGATGAATGCGGGCAAAACTACCACCCAGAGGCAGATGGTAGAGATAGGTGCTTGTCCTGGTTTTGGCTCTGGGTAGGAGAGAGAGAGAGAAAGAGAGAGAAATTTCCTTTAGACATTATAACCCCAGGCAGGTCTGGGTCCAGAAATCACATTACCTCTATGGCCAAAACACCTCATACCAGAAATTTAGCTTAAAATAGTTCTGGATTGGCAGTATTCCCAGGTGGCTAGTAGGAGCAAGTGTAACTCTCCTCTAGAAGTATTCACTTTAAACCCAGGTTTCAATCTCCAAAGAGAAAGTTCCAATGAATGTGTGCTCACAAATAAATACCAAAATACACACGAGGGAAAATATGAAAGACAGGTGAAGACATATGGAGGATATAATGAGAAGGATCAACATGCATCTAGTGGAAGTTCAAGAAGGAAATATTAAAGAGAATAAGAGAGAATGGCTATGAATTTTCCACAGCTAGCGAAATACAAATCCTCAGATTCAGGCCACATTTAGCGAGCTTGCTCACTTTGTCTACTAAACTTATTAGGCGAATATCAACCTTTCCTTTGCCCACATGAGAATCCTGGATTGACCACAATCAGGGTGTCCATTCATGTCATCTTCAAAAGGAGCAAAGGGCAATGAGCACAGTTGCTTGAATGAGCCTTATGGTTTTTTTCAGAATACTAGAAATGCGATTCTGTATAATCAACACAGACATTTCCTTCAGAGTCTGAAGTGGTATCTGGTAGGTGAGCTCTGTTAATTCTAACTCCTAGCTTGACCATTCTGCAATCTCCAAAAGGAAAAACAGAGAGAAAAGTATGCATTTTGATGCAGTATACTGGGAAAAGTGTGCATTTAAGGGCCAGGTACACCTAAGTTCAAATTCTGACCCTGCTACTGTGCTTCAGGTCCCTACGTATAAAAATTTTTTAATAAACACAGTGGGGGAAGGTTTGAGAACTGAATGACTGAGATAACATGTTAAAAGCCAGCCAGATCACTGGTACAGCACAAGTGATTATTCCGTTTTCATCCCCCTATCCCTCTTCTTAGGTCATGACTTTCAGACTTTTGTCCAAGACTGAGGTCAGATCCCTGATTAGTTTTTAAACAAATTGTCTACTTTTGACAAAATGGCCATTTTAGGTATAAAACTTTGTTAAAATTTTGAAAAACTAAAATTATGTCTACTATTTCTCAACTTCAAGATGTATATGGTCAAGCTGGGTCTAAAGATTGAAGAGATACTGACCAACGAGAATGGCCAGCCAGTGTGACCCAGATGGATAGGATGACTGAAGTAGGAGAAGATATTTGGCATGACAAGCTAGATTTCAAGTCCATAACTTGCACTAGCCAGGAAACATTGGAAGACTGTGGTCAAGGCAGGCTGGAGAAGGCTGGTGACCAGAAGTTTAGGCTTCAAAGATGAGGAACATAGGCAAAAGCCATAAATGAAAAGCTAGGCATTTAGTTATTCAGGGACTGGGCAATGACTACTGGGAGCCCAATTTCCAGATGATCTGGATTACATGTGTCAGATTCCAGGCAGAGAGTACTGAAGCTACAAGTCAGAGCTCAAATTAAGAGTTTAGGTGACAGGGATGAAAAGCCCAGCCCAGAAGGACTAAGTTATACCACTGTTAACCCACTACTAGTACAATGCCTAGCATATAGCAAGCCCTCTGTTGAATGAATGAAAGAAAGAATGAATGATCAAGCAACCACCGAGAAGCCATATAATAATACTGGAAGGTCAGTAGTAAGATTAACATTGAAACTAAGTCTAAATTCTAAAGGCAGGCAGGTTCACTCAATGGTTAAAGACCTCAGAAGCAAGGGAACCAGAGAGTTCCTAACATCACACAGGTAGCAGGACTGCTGCAGTTCTGGAGAATATTTTGCAAACGGGGTTGAATTTTGGGTGTACTGTGTGTGAGTGTATGTGAAGCAAGATACTTCTTTCATATTTTAAATGCATGTTAGGTAATTTTTTCTGATCTCACTGTTTTTTCTTCTGTTATATTACACCTTAATGTTCACTCCCAGTGTTACATTTATTCCCAAGTGCACTCAAGGACTTCAGAAAGCAAACAGCACCTGCTGATGTATTACACTTGTTTTGCCATGACCTACCTAGATTCATGTTTCTTAACTAGCAGAGGGAAGATAAGGATATGTACCCCTGGAGTAGTTTTCTATTGTTTCATAACAAATTACCAATTTGTTAGTGGCCTAAAAAAGTGGCCTAAAAAAATACGAATTTGTTAGCTCACAGTTCTGTAAATCAGAAGGCTGGGTCGTGTGGCTGAGCTCTCTGCTCAGGGTCTAACAAGGCTGAAATCAAGATGTCAGCTAGGCTGCTTTCTCGTATGGAACTTGGGATCCTCTTCCCACCCCATTCAGGTCGTCGGCAGAACTCAGATCCCTGCAGCCAGAAGACTGAGGTCCCCCTTTCCTTACTATCAGCAGGGAGCTACTCTTGGTTCCTAGAGGCCACATTCCACACCTCTTGGCCCCCAAAGGCAGTATACAGCATAGATGTTTGCTTTCTTCTTTTTAGATGTTTGCTTTCTTTTTTTTTTTAGATGTTTGCTTTCTTCTTTTTAGATGTTTGCTTTCTTTTTTTTTTTAGATGTTTGCTTTCTTCCAAGCCTGCCAGAGTGTATTTCTCTGACTTCCTTTTCCCACCAGTCAGAGAAAATTCTGCTTTTAAAGGGCTCATGTGATTAGGTCAGATCCACAGGTATAATCTCCCTATCTTAAAGTCAACTGATTTGGGACTTTAATTACATCTGTAAAATTCCTTCATAGCAGCACCTAGATTAGCATTGAATTGAATAACTGGGAGAAGATGTGTGCATAGAAGAAGCTAGTAAATCTTAAGGGTCTATCTTAAAATTCTGCTTACCATAAACGCCAATGTTGAGATGTTCCTATTTAGATAAATACCATAAAAAGTGGGAAAAACAGAAATATCAACCAATTGCTTTAATTTTTTTGTTGTAATATTATTATTTCAGACACTTCACTCATTAATATGGCTCATTTGCTATAAGTTAGTCAAACTAGAGGAAACTCTGGGAAGATAACAAAAATTAAGTAAAATAAAATAAGTGTGACCTTGGGCTTAAATCTTGACCACTAAATGCTAGCTGTGAAACTCTGGGTAAGTTACTTAACTCTTCTAAACTTCAGTTTCCCTACCTATAAAATGGGGATAATAGTAGTATATTCCTCATATAGTGCATGATGGATTAAGTGAAATAATATGTGCAAAGTACTTAATACAGTATCTAGCACTAATTTAATGATAGCAATTATTATTTTATCATTGAATGACATAAGACACGTAAAACTGTCTCAGAAAGCATAAAGAATGATTCTGATGTAACATATTATCACTAGGTACACATAGAGGGCACACCATTAGACAGGTATCCTGTACATAAGGTGAATATGTTTAGTATGTACACATATTATCACATACTTATTTAATGTACCACTTTAATTGTGCAGTTGAAATTCCCACTTACCTTTGAACACATTCAGCATAAACAAATCAGCATACAGTTGACCCTTGAACAACACGGATTTGAACTGTGCAGGTCCACTTATATGTGGATCTTTTTCAATAAATACGTACTACAGTACTACATGAACCGAGGTTGGCTGAATCCGAAGATGCGTAACCACAGATACGGAGGTCCAACTGTAAAGTTGTAAGTGGATTTTTTGACCTCTAACCCCCACATTGTTCAAGGGTCAACTGTATGCTCCCAAGATGAAGAACATAAAGAGGACTGATAATCATCTTTAAATAGATTAAAGGTTTTGTATGGATTTAGTAGCCAGAATTATAACCAGTGGAAGGAAAATACAGAAATGCAGATTTGGGCTAAATACGATGAAGAGATTCGTTAACATTTATCAAAAAATGGATTGGGTAAATAGTAAGTTCCATGTCCCTGAGTGACCACTTATCAGGGAAGTTTGTAAAAAGAATTCATGCATTAGATATGAGGCTTACACTAGTGACCTTTAAAGTCCCTTCCAATTGTAACTGCACGCACACATGCATTAGCCTGATTGATATTTCTATATGTTTGCCACTAGATTGTTTCACCAATTAAAAAATACATATGTATATGTGTATATATATATATGTATGTATATATTCCTTTTCTTCCCTGAAAGAAAAATAAAAGATCTCTTCCTCAGATTTTGACCTGGAGTGAAATTTTGAAGCATAAATTTCATATGTCTTAGTTTTTCTCTCTTTAGATCAGGCCATATATACTGCTTATTGTTTTGAAAAACAAAATTATGCTTAGTCTATATTATTTACAAGTGAACCTCTAATATGATACTTTGCTTCCAGAAGCTCCACATCAGTGCATCATTTCACAGTTGCTTTGGAAATTACCGTTACCATTCTCTTTGTGTGTCAGGCCTGCAGTGCAGAAAATATGACTTCTTACCAGTAGACTAATTACATTCCAGGATTTTCTTTGTGGGTATTTTTTCCAAGTTCATTTTCTCAGTGGCCCTTATTAAATAGTTCCAGAAGCTAAGTGTGACACCTGTAATAGGCCCAGGACTCACAGTCATGCACTATATTGGGAATGAATCTCAGATCTTCATTTTGTGTGTAAGTCTACCTTGTATATGATTGCTTATATATTTTCTTTTAACATTTTTCCCTTGTTTACAAAGTAATACATATTCACCGTAGAAAACTGAGTCATTATATAAAGGTACAAATAACCAAAACTTTCATTATTATTTTAATCAGCAACCAAAGACAATCACCATCAAGCATTTATGAATATTCTTCCAGAATTCCCTATGCTTATATACACATATAGATACACAGATAAATAATCTTATATAAATGGGATTATTCCTCATGCAGTTATTTCATAACATCTGTTTTCATTTAATGCATCATGAGCTCCTGTCATGTCAATGAATATAGAGACTTACCCCTTAACAGCTGGTGGTTAGCACATTGTTCCTGTCTGCTAGTAACCCTTTCTTGAAAAAAACATCCATTGCATACTCCATGTGGTCCTAGTGAGGAAGATGATCACAGTAGTCTCTCCCCACATGGTGTGTGGCAGGGAATCAGTTGACCCAGAGAGGTTTCTTAAGACCAATCAACATAGACCCTGAGATTTAATATATCAACACCAAGAGAAAGTTTTACTTCCTTTGGGATTGAGAATTATTAAGACATTATAAACTGAAGTTGCTTGCAGCCATCTTTGCTGAGTACAAAAAGGAAGCTGTCTGTGATAGGAAAATTGAAGCCAAAGCACAAAAAGAAGCAGAGATAAGCAAAGAAGAGAGGCAGACAGAAAGAGAAAGTTTTGATATATCTTAGACCCTGGATCCAGCCATGCCTAAAGCTACTTCATCTGGACTATAGTCTGTGCTGTTATAAGACAACATATGGGGACTTCCCTGGTGGCACAGTGGTTAAGAATCCGTCTGCCAATGCGGGGGACACGGGTTCGAGCCCTGGTCAGGAAGATCCCACACGCCACGGAGCAACTAAGCCCGTGCGCCACAACTACTAAGCCCGCGTGCCACAACTACTGAAGCCCGCATGCCTAGAGCCCGTGCTCCGCAACAAGAGAAGCCACGGCAATGAGAAAGAAGCCCGCGCACCGCAACAAAGAGTAGCCCCGCCCGCTGCAACTAGAGAAAGCCCGCGTGCAGCAACGAAGACCCAATGCAGCCAAAAATTAATTAATTAATTTTTTAAAAAGACAGCATATGCTTTTCCACAAAATTACTGCACTATGCAAAGTTGTTCAATAAAAACCACAGGGCTTATGGGGGAAATGGGGCTATGAGTGCAACATTCAAAAACTTTGTCAGTGACACATACACAAAAAGATACAAACATAATGAAAATGGTAGCAGTTTTACACGTTAAATGGTTAAGAAATACATAAATACTACAATAAATATGGTGCTTTATTTTGAAAAAGAACTAAAGTTTGCTTGTGGAAATGGGTTATCAGAAGGGTTGCAACTTGTGAATTATTGTGAAGTGGTGGAAGGAGGGTTATCTGAAATCAGATGGAAAGCTGTAACACTCTATGTGGATGGGTATGACTCAAAACACACAATGAAGTGAGGTAACTGGTAGACGTTTGAGGTCTGTGTGCGTGTATTTTGTGTATTCCTACGCAACTTGATTCATCTGGGTGTAGTTTTCTGTTTTCACCTGTTTCTGGCTGACAAAATTGCACATAAGCAAATGCAAAATTCACCTTCTGCTTAAATTGTCTCTAATATATTAGTCACAAAGGAATAGACAAGTGTTAGAGCAGTCTGTACTTGACTATGTTAGCAAATAAATTCCCTTTTTTTGTTTAAGATAATTCCAGTTAGCTTTCTTCCAGGGTCCTGAATAGTAATACATGGCTACAAAATATTCCATTGCACAATACTAACACATTTTAAGTGTCAGGCTGGCTTTTCTGTGTCTCTTGACACATTTCTAGACTACCATTCTCTACTTTCAGTTCTTGTGTGCTCAGAGATTGAAAATTCATTTTAATATGGACATAAACCATCATTAAGAAGGTGGAGGAGACCTGAAAAAGATATAAAAATTCCAAAGCCAAATAGATTTTTTGAACTTGTACTATTATAATCTGTAACACAACTGACTTTTCAAACAGATAATTGAAAGTTGATGATTACAGAATTTAGTCTTGGCCCTGACAAACTGTGGCCAGTTTCAGAATGATTTTTTTCATGGATTCTGATACTTCAAAATCCACAAAAACTGTCACAGAGATTACAACATTAAATCTTTTCATGTCAATATTGTATCTCAAATCACCTAACCCTGTACATAAAAAGTTTTTCCCTGAGTTATCATGTTAGCTCTTGTTTATAACAAAAGCCTACATGCATTACAGTTTTGTTACTGATGTTTTGAGTGATTATCCTTGGGGCTGGAGCAAAATTGGCTCCAAGGATACCACCATTTTGTATTATTCTTGACAAGAGGAGACAGCGAGTATCCCACAGACAAGCTGTTCTATACACTGGCTGTGACCCCAGCCTTTGAAACTCCTAAGTAGAGTTTATGCTGTGCAGATAAGGAGGTATAAAAAGTTTCCTTAAACCCACCTTAGCCTTAGACCTGTGCCGTTTTTATAGTCATTGGAAATGAGCCAGGTGGGAAAATGTTTTATTCTCATTTTTATCTATATGTATAATTTTGTGCCGTTATACAATTCTGTTGTGAAACTAATTCAAACAACCATTTAATTTGAGTGTAATTTCAGTTCTCAGTTACCCTAGAAAATAGTATCCTCTGGATCAGGGGTTGGCAAAATTTTTCTGCAAAGAGCCTGAGGGTAAATATTTTAGGCTTTGAGGGCCATAGAGTCTCTGTCCCCACTACTCAACTCTGCTCTGAAAGCAAACATATACAATATCTAAACAAATAGGGCTGGTTGTGTTCCAATAAAACTTTATTTACAAAAACAGACAGCAGGACAGATTTGTCCAGTGTACCAGTACCATAATTTGCCAACCCCTGCTTTGGACCAATAGCTTTCTTCTTTTTTTTTTTTTTTTTTTGACGGAGCCTTGCAGCAGTCTCTTGAGACTCAAGGAAGGCCAAGCAGGCAGGAACCTGAACTATCCCTGCTTCAACTAAAATTGTTTTAATTTTTATGATATGTGGACTTTTGCATGAAATTAGGTTTGATTAAAGGGTTCCATTTCTAATAAGGAGAAAGGCTGCAAAACCACTGCCTTGGACTAAGCCTAAAACCTGCTGCTTTAAAACTCAAGAACAGATGTTTCAGGCAAAACAAACACATCTTCTGACGTCTTTAAAAATGATCATAGGTGGTACACATGTGTTTTGATGTTCCCAGAAATTCACTTTCTCATAAAATTGATAAAAGCATTTACATAGATAATTTTAACAGCTCTAAAAATGTTATCAGCTTAATCTTTCCTATTTCATTTTAACTTTTTCCTAAGTATAATGTTTAAGGTACCTTAAAAGGTCCAAGAGAGGTGGTATGGTATAGTGAAAAAAAGCACCAAATTAGGACTCTGTGTTTTCCTCCATTGCTAGATAGTGAGCTTCTGGAAGAGAGGAACTAAGTTGTCTTTTTCATCTTTGAATTATCCTCAGCACCTAGAATAATACATGACACCAAACTTTAATTTTTAAGGCAAATGTAAATTCACTATCACAAAACTAGAAAGAAAATAAATTCAGGTAGTTTATTTACTTGTATCTCTCCATAATCTATAAGGAAAATAGCATATCTCTCCTAGTGAGCAACAAAATAAAGTTAGTACTTTGAGATATATTTTTATACCTAGGTAGGGGGCCAGGGTTCGATCCCTGGTCAGGGAACTAGATCCCGCATGCCGCAACGAAGAGTTCACATGCCACAACTAAAAGATCCCCCGTGCCACAACTAAGACCCAACGCAGCCAAATAAATATTTTTTTTTAATAAATGTATTTATTTTATTTATTTATTTTTATTTTTGGCTGCGTTGTGTCTTCGTTGCTGTGCCTGGGCTTTCTCTAGTTGTGGTGAGCGGGGGCTACTCTTGGTTGCGGTGTGCGGGCTTCTCATTGCGGTGGCTTCTCTTGTTGCAGAGCACGGGCTTCAGTAGCTGTGGCTCGCAAGCTCTAGAGCGCAGGCTCAGTAGTTGTGGCCCACGGGCTTAGTTGCTCCGCGGCAAGTGGGATCTTCCCGGACCAGGTCTCAAACCCGTGTCCCCTGCGTTGGCAGGCAGGTTCTTAACCACTGCGCCACCAGGGAAGCCCTAAATAAATATTTTTAAACAAAAAAAAAAGCTAATAATTATTGGACAGTGCCAAAAGTCATGTCCTCACAAGGATCCACAAATCCCTTATGTGCAATTCTTAAATCCCAAAAGCTCTGGAAACCAAACATTTTTGTTTTGTACTTTTAGTAACTTATTGACAGTCAAATTACTCTAACCTAAACTTACTTGACAGTAGTAGCTGATCTGAACTGAAGGACGCTATTTACTAGTATTTATTTACCACGTATGAATAATCATATGGTTTACTGCAAAAAATATTACCCTATTTCATTATGCAGCGTTTTCCCTGAACTTCTAGGGTGTTAAAGAATACACAATATATGGCATTTGGTTTTACACAACTCCAGATCTTTTCCTGGTTGCTTTCCGGAGGAATCTAGAGCCCCATTCCAGCCTGAGGCCATGCCCCTGGTCCCACTTGTCTTTTCTGCGACCATCTTGAGCAACAATTGAGGCTGCAAACGCATCAGAGCGCCTTCCTGTCATGGCAGCGGGAAAAGTAAATGTGCTTCCCAATCACACAGAAAGTCAGTATTATCACTTTGATGGTCCATGATGCGTTAAGAAAGAACATCTTCTTTTAAAAAGCACCTTTCTATTTTCACCACTGGACATTGGGCAGTCGAGGATCAGAATTAAGTTACTAGCTCTTAGCCTTGCAACGGAATCTGCTCAATATATATTTACCATTTGACTGACACACATCTTGGCCAGTATGTAAGAATTTCTCTCGCATTAAGTGTGGGCAAAAATGCATATTTGTAGGGAGAAAGTAACCGGAGGCCCTCAGTGGCTCAGCTCCAGCAACAAATCCATCATTACTCCACGCAACTGGCACGCTCCCCACGTATCTCTCTTGGACCCCACCCTCTGGCCGGCAGGGTCGTATCTAGGGATCTCAATTAGAGAGCTTGTAGTAAATAGGACGGGTTATGCCCGTAACGCTAGAGGAGGTGGACCTGCCTACTCCCTAGGGTGGGATATTCCGCGCTTGGATAAATTAAAACGACGTAAATTCAAACCACAATGCAAACTTTTCCCGACAGCATTTCCTTGTGAGAAAAAAAGCAGACCCCCAAATCACCCCTCTAAAAATGCCTCTTTGGAACTGCAGAGTTAGTGGGTAGCACACTCTGCCGGACCCCACCTACGTCGGGTGCGCTCTCACAAGGCCGGGTCACCTCGCCGCTCCTGCGCGGGTTCTAGACTCCTCCCCTCAGGACGCTCAACCCCACCCTTCCCCGCTACTTCCGGCCCTCTCCGAACGCCCTCAACGCGCTTGCGCAGTTTTGATAGGCTTCTCGAGTACAAGAAATCTGAGCGCTGCTTCCCAGGAACCGCCCCCGCCTCCTCTTCGCCCCGCCCACGCCTTACTGGTCCCTCCTGAAATCTCGCGAGGGTTGGTGAGCGTCCGTATTTTGCGGGCAACTAGCTTTCCCAGCTGCTGTAATTGCAGCTGCGGGAGAAATTGGAGCTGCTGTCGTCGGCGCGCCCCCCTCCCCCACTGAGGAGAGCCACCGCCTCTTCTGTCGCTCTCCTCCTACACCTATCGCCGGGAGCGGCGGCAGCAACAGTCCCTGAACCCACCGGCGCCTCCTCAGGCGGCCGCACTGCTGGTCATTCCCTCAGTCCGGCAGCTGCCGGCGGCCCCCTGCCACTGTCCGGCTCCTCACTTCAGATCGTCTGCTCCCTCCTCATCCTCCCCCGGGACCCACCTCCCCACGGCCTCGCCGGGGTGGAGGACGACGAGGAGGAGACGAGAGTCACCCTCCCTCCAGGCGGCGCCGGCTCCCTCACCCGCGGGTGTGTCCTATAAATGGCGTCGGAAAGCGACACCGAGGAATTCTTTGATGCCCCTGAAGATGTGCACCTAGGGGGCGGCTACCCTGTAGGGTAAGTAACCGGAGCCATGGCCCACAAGCCGGGCGTCCCTGTCCCCCGGCTTCCCCTGTGACTTCCCCCGTGCCTTCCCCCCTACACCCCTCCCAGGGCCCGCTGTATCCGCCACCGCTGCTCCTCTCCGCCTCCCTCGGGCACTTAAGAGAGAGTCGGGGGAGGGCGATCGGCCACTTCGGGCAAACCCTCCTCTTTTCCCTGGTGAACGGCCCCAGGGGTTCCTTTCTCGTCTTGTCCAGCTTTCTGCGAGGTGGGACGGTTTACGAACCTGAGAGCCGGAGATTTGTATTTGTGGGGTTCAGAGCTTACTTTTGAAACATCCGTTTTAGCCTTGGGGGCCATAGTTTAAAGGAGCAGCAACAGGAGAAATTGCAGTGCCCAGGTTTTTTTTCTTTTGCCGCTAACTTACCTATTCGTTTCAGAGGTGGCTGTACCTCTCCCTATTTGCCTTCTTCGTTGCACAGAAAGAAAAGGAGCGGAGCGCGGGGTGGGGGGGAAGATTGGGTGTTTACTTAGGAAAGTCCTCTAGCTGATGTACTCTAGATCCACAGTGTTTTATTAAAATAGCACCTTGCCGTGAGGCAAAGGAAATCGAAGACAAGGTCCTTTGCCATTAGGGAGAATGCGGTCTTAAAAGGGTAGCCGGACATAAATGTGCACAACCGACTACAGAGATACAAACAAGTGCTGAGTAATCTGTGGTTAGAAGGAGAGCCACAGCTTTGTGCTCTTTATCTAATTCTGCAAGATGTTTTAGTGGTGATTAATACGGGAGATTCTGAGTAGGAAGTAGGGTAGTTGGAATGCTTCGCTTGCCTGGGACTTCTACTTACCCACTCCTCCACTTTTCAAAGTTGGAATATGTTTAAAGCGATTTCACCGAACTCTTCTACTGGGCTTGTGTGGAACTAGAGGCAGTGAAATACATTTTCATGCTATAAGAACTTGAAAATCGGTAAAATTTGTATGTTAATGTAAGTCACTAATATGGTTCCAGGAGTCAGCTGCCTTCAGTTTGCAAGTTTACCCGTGGAAGAAATATCTTAATACAGATAATGTTATCTGTACATTCTAGAAGTCGTTCTAAAACCTAATATGTATTATATATAATATATACCCCAAAAGTTACAGCAACAAAATCAGAGAGAAATTTCTACGTTGGTAGATCGCTGATGAGTGTTTCCACCAACCTTCAAATCACTGTTATGGGATTCGGGGGCTGCAATGGCCAGTCTTGAAATGGCATTGAATCTCCTTCAAGTTCAGTATATGAAACAAGTTCATAGCTAGATGTTAGAGGATAGAAAATTCACTTGGATTTCCAAGTACATTGGAGCCCCCTGAAATTAAATTTTGTCTTTGTGGTATTCCCTTTAAAGTAATGAACTGTCAATTCAGGTTAAATAAGAGACCTAATCCTTTAGTTGTTGTTGTTGTTGTGTGTGTGTGTGTGTGTGTGTGTGTGTGTGTGTGTGTGTGTGTAGGGGGAAGGGAAATAACCGTCGACATATATGATTTAATCAATTTAGAGCTATGTGAATATGGTTCCTTTTCAATGAATATAACACATTTAACTTTGAAGGACAGCTACATCAGGACCTGTGTAAACTGCCTAGTAGTCCAGTACCTGGCACAGAGAAAGAACTGCAGTGTTCATTCCCTTCTCCTTCCTTTCTTGGAATTAGCAAATTTAACTTCACACAGTGCTTACTTTGGGAGGAAGTATGCAGAACTTGGGGTTATTTAACGTATCCAAACCGAATGAGTCATTTTGATAGAATTGATAGTCACTTCTTCCCTCGTGGGATAATATAGTTTCTCAAGCACTTTGATCCTTTGATATGCTAGGTGAAAAGTAAAAACATCTCTTGGGACCCAGCCTTCTGATTTTAACTCTAACCTGCCCATATATTGAGAGTGTTGAGCTCTGTGGATAAAACTACTGTTAGTCTGTGAATTTTACAGCTCCATCCTGCGTTAGTGAGGGGATTTGGAAGAGAATTAGACTCATCTGGAGAATTGCATCTGAAAAGAACTAGCAGTACTGGGAGGACTGCACAAGGTTGGCATCATTAGCATTTCCTCTGTCCTTTGTGACAGTTTTTGTCGTTTTGCATAAGGTACTGTGAGACTTGGCTGGGTAACTAACAACCTAGAAATGCAGTGAGAAATCTTGATTTGTGGAAATACGTGGTATCACTAGATATCTGGTCATTAGAAATATCCTCTCTCCCTTGAGATACACTTGGAGTAGCACACACCATACAAACTCTAAGAGGTTAACAGACTGAGTTTGGGCACTTTAAGAAATGTTCCTTGCATTGCGCGTTCTAGAGTACACAGACCATTTCACCAAATTGTAGTAAACTGAGTAGACTGTTGAGAGTTATCATGTTTTGTTAATCAGCAGAATCCAGATAAACAATCCATTTCCTAAAATTGATTTATTTCTTCTTTTCCCCAGCCAGTGGTGTGTTCAGCTTTGTTATTCTACTCTTTGAAAGCAAATTTAATAAGTTAAAAATAAGCCCAGTTGTTTATAGAAAGGATTGATTCGAATGCACCCTACTATAACACAGTGGCAGATCATCTCCACTTGTACAGCTTTGCAGTGTACATCAGTTATAATGCTTTATTTTGATTGGTATTTTAAGTCAGGTTTCCTTATTCTTATCTCCGTTTTAATGAGGAACCTTAGGCTCAGAGAGATTAATGAATTGGCCTAGGAGACACAGCTTATAAGTGACAGCTGGGATTTGAAACCAGTTCTTCGGACTCCTACTCCAGTATTTTTTCTAGTACATCATAGCTGCCCCATACTGAGTGTGTGCTGTGTGTGTGTGCTGTGTGTGTGTGTGTGTGTGTGTGTGTGTTTATACAGGGTAACCTCCTCCAAGAGATGCTGGAGTAAAATGCTTTAGGACCGACTTGCTAAATTGAACTGATGCATATATTTAAAACTAGCAGCACAAACTTTTCAGTTCTCTTGGCTAGAAATTCCCACTTTCTCTTTCAAGAATGTGTATCTTGTTTTGTCAGATAGGAATGTTATAAGATCATAGCATGTTACAGTTGGAAGGGACGTCTAGTTAAACTCCTTCATGTAAAATGTTGTGAAAGCCAAAGCCTGGAAAAAGGCAAGTGACTTGTCCAAAGTGCCACAGCAAACTAATGGCAAAGTTAGGACTATAATCCGATCAGTTTCACAGTCTAGAGTTCTTTTCTGCTATAGTGCTGTCTTTTGATAAAGCAGGAAAGGGAGGAGGAAGTTTGGTATAGTAGAAAAAAGCCCTGGACTATGAGTCATTTCATTTCCTCATCTTTAATTCGAGGAGAGTTTAACAGACTGGATGGTATTTGGTACATGATTCAAGACCCGTAGATTTGAAATTAAATATTTACTGGGTAAATTATATATGAAATGAATGTTCCTGCTAATTTGTGTGGATTATACATACACATACTAAAGGCTGGCACTGAGAACATGTTATAAAGTTAAATGTGACATTTTGAGCATTCTTTATTTTTGTGTTGGCAACCAAAATATTTGTAAGGCCTTGGAAGGAAGGATAGAATGGTAACATTTTTAGAGTAGGAAGGGACAGGAGATTATTTAGCCCAGCCCTTCCATTTAACTGAAAGAGAAACCTAGGCTCAGACAGGGGAAGTGACACATCGCTGCTTAGTGGCAAACTCAGAACTAGAACCCAGGTCTCCTGATTCTTCATTTATACCGTGATGCCTTGTCTGCAGAAGGAGGGAAAGTGTTGCCAGGTATCCCTGCTGTAGGTTTCTGGCACTTACCCTGTTAGCGGGACTCCTAAGATGGTCAACTGCTATCTACCATGATTCTGTTTCTTCCATGCCTTGCTGTCAGAGAACATGGACTGTTCTAGGATCCTAACTTTTGTCCACTAATTTTCTCCAAGTCAGGATGAAAAACGGTGACAGAATAGCTAATCTAAGAACAGGGATGGTTATTTGTTTTGTTTTGTTAGTGTCAGTCACAGTATATTATTTTATTTATTTATTTATTTTAACATCTTTATTGGAGTATAATTGCTTTACAATGGTGTGTTAGTTTCTGCTTTATAACAAAGTGAATCAGCTATACATATACATATATCCCCATATCTCTTCCCTCTTGCGTCTCCCTCCCTCCCACCCTCCCTATCCCACCCCTCTAGGTGGTCACAAAGCACCAAGCTGATCTCCCTGGAGTCACAGTATATTATTTTAGATTGGAGTAATGACAAAATCTTGATTTTTAAGTTATGAGAACTGAGATCATACTGCCCCAAAGAATTGTTTGGTCTGAAAAATAAAAACTTGCATAGCTGCCTTTGTTGAAAACTCAGCTTCTCACTTAGGCATCAGAAACATTTCTCTCTGAATTGAAAATTGATACAAGTTTCAATTAAAAAGGTATTTGTGTGCTATGGGTTACTTAAGGAAAGAGTCCTTAAAAATGGCTGTTCATGGGTTGGCATTTAAGCATAAATTGTATTTAATCATGGATTATATTTGATTGCTATTGGCTTTGTGGATGATAGAAATATATTTACATATGCTGTTTTATCACACCCATGTAGCATCATGTAGAAGTGGGGGAAAAACCTTCTGCATATTAATTAGTAAATTCAAGCTCTAAATTTAGTGGCCTCAAACTGTCAGTTTGGTGACCCATTGAGGTGGGACAGTCCAAACCAGTACTGCAATTTGGGGGCTCAATTTGAATCTGTACAAACTCCTGTAAACTGAAAACTTTATTCTGTTCTTATGATAACCTACTTCATAAAATAGGGTAGATAAAATTTGATCTTTAAAAATGTTAAAAACCTAGATAGTTTTAGGATGTTGACCATTCAGTGGTGATCCTACAGAACAAAAAATAACTTCTAATTGTTGATATTTGAGACTTGTGTAACCTTTACATTACATGACAATCCATGTGTTCTCTTTGGTTCATTGTTTTGATTTTGACAAAGTCAGGTGAATTTGCCGGGCAAGCACCTTGAAGAGGCTGTTTGTTTCTTCCTCACACTCTGCCTGCAATTCTGGTAATTACTTCCTGGGGTATGGAGGAAAGGAGTGGTGGTGGTGGTGGTGGAGGAGGTGATGGAGATGGAGTAGGTGTTGAAGGTAGCCCCAGCAGCCAAGATAGAGAGACCAGGTTCTAAGGCTGCTTATGGGGCATGGGTAACTGAGACCAGACAAATCATACTATTTAGCATTGTTTTAGGTACATGCCTACACAGTGAATTAAACAACCCTTTCTGTAAGAGATTAATAGCCTATAAGAATTACCTCAAACAAAATTTAAAGTAATAAAAATTGTAGGTATTTAACCTGAACTGATAATTAACCTACATTTGTTTTCTACCCAGAGCTAAGCTAATTTCTACAAACTTTCACAAGGTTTATTCCGCCCTAGCTGTCAGATATTATTCTGCTAACAAGCTAAACCTTTAATTGGGTGCTTTCCTTACTCTTCGGAGCAGAACCTTATCTATTCTCTTATTTCAAACTGAGCAGTCTTTGTGTTAGTCTGTCATCTCGTGATTCAAGATTGTGGAAAAAGCACATAAGACATAATGTGGGCCTCATACCTGATGGCAACCCCAATGTTTTTCCCCAGTCAGTATACAAATTTATCTTGGTTACTATAGCAACCAACCTATCAGTTATTCTTCTAGCTCTTTTGCCTTCTCAGATACTAGGATTACCATATAATCAGGTTCTGCTAAAGCTCTTCAGGTCTTAGCATTTTATTACCGGCCGCAGCTGTCTGGCAGTTTACAGCTTGGCATTCCATTAGTGTCAGTCGGTTTTAAGTCCACAAAACCTTTTTGTCTCCAAACATTTTAAACATACAGAATTTAACAGGAACATGTTTAGGCAACATTTTTCTCATACTAATTTTCTCAGTTCCATTGTTAGTCATTGTCTTGAAGATTGAATGCATTACATCACTGGCATCCAGTGGCCATCCATTTGTCATATCAGCTAGCATAAACTTCAAGATCAAGAGTGACCATTTAAGAAATATATGCAAATGTGAAGTGACTTAAAAGTACCTTGATTCATCAGCAACTACCAAATAAATAATCTGGCCTCTAACAAAAATGATTTCTGTAGGTTGTAGAAAGAATGTTTGGACCTTTCATTCTAATTTGAGAAAACAGTTTAGAAATTTAATAGGAAAGGTTATCTTTCTTTTGCAGCCTTTGAATAAACGGGAAAAGAAAGGTAAAGACTGCATAGTTGTATGGGTCTTTATTATGTCCTATTTTTTTCTCTCTTAAAAACCTCAGAATTCAAACAACTAAAATAGTTTTAATTTATAAATATGTTTGTTTTGCTAAAAATAAGGATGTTGAAGAAATATTTAGGATATATAAACTGGTAGTTAGTGTTAATGTTTGTTTTTGGTGCTCGTGCTTGTTAATATTGTATGGTATAGTAATAACTTCTAAATATGCATAATTAATCTCTCAGTTTAACTGAGGTGGTTAATCTTTTAGTGACTTAGCCAATATTGGTATCCGTTCTGTACACAACTATAACATAAGTAATTGTTACAGCTACTGCTTTGAGCATCATAGATCTAGAATGTTCTATCACCACAGGACATTCTCTTGGGGAGTGCTGCTGATGCCTCCTGGTGGGGGCGGCTGGAGAGATGCGTGTTGGGCTATGTTGGCTATCCTAGTCTAAAAGGCAGGCAAGAAGATATTGGAACCGCTCTCTGCATTTTATGCCATGTTTCCCCAGGAACTCAGTCTGTTTTGTTTTACCAAACCTCGAGCTGGAGCACATGGTTCGGGCAAGGATAGTTCTTACATATTTGTAAATTGATTTATAGAAGTCTTAAAAGACATAAAAAATGAAACCACGTTTGGTTAAGCATTTAAAAAATAATAAATATCAAAGTAGAATTCTCTTAAGATATTGTGTGTACTTTTCAAAAAGTGTTTGTCTTTCTGAATTAGGATATTATGTAGTAAGCTTGTAAGTTTGTGAAATGATTAAATTAAAATTTCCTGGCTTGAATTTTTATTTAAATCATATTCAAATGGTTTCATTTTAATGTTAGTTTATCCTATTCAGAACTCTGGTTACCAAATTCTGATGATGCCCCAAGGAGAACTTTATTTTCATTGCATAAATAGGCTTAAGAGCAGAAAAGGTTTTACTTTATCCACAGGATCCTAATCCTTAAAATTTTTAAAAAGAAGGGGGAGGGGAGGATAAAATTTTTTTCAAAAAGGGCCAAGGATGAAGCATAAAAGTTTTGGAAACTACTGACAGAAAACTTTAACAATGTTTTCCAGTAGGCAGCCTGTACAGAGCAAGCCATACTTGTTTAAAACCTACTTGACCACTCACTACTAATTGTAATAAACTATTCCAGTACAGACTCATTGAACCATGGGCATTCTTATGAACCACAGGTCAAGCTCTCTAGAGGACCAATAAGTAGAATATAGAGCTGTATTCAAACCCACTTTCTCAGAAGCAGGCATCCTGGTTACTAAGTAGGCTCAAGAGAAGAGGTAGGAGTGTTCTTTCTGGCATTGCTCTCGAACTGGAAAGACTAGCCATGGATGAACTTAATATCCATAGTCCTCTTTTAAATTTGTTCCTGCAAGTCTTTATTTAAATTGGGAGACTGAGGAAATTATCTTTCTAGTTATTAGCAGTACTATTAACAATTTGTGTGGTTTTTAAAAAAATCATTATTTTAAAATATACCTATCTACCCAAATGGCAGGTGGTTTGAAGGTTTCCTCCCGACCCCAATTCCACCCCATTCACTCCCAGCTTTCTCCTTCCTAGCTTACCTCAAGGACATTAGTACAGAGATTCCCCAGCATAATAACTTGCTGTTCCTTACAACTGAGAAGGAACAGTGATGGATGAAATATAATGAATGGGTGGGTCTTTGGGAAGGAATAAGGGAAAGATTGGTTAAATTGGATATCGCGGATGCATTGGTAAGTGGGAGGTTAAATTGGATATAGCGGATGCATTGGTAAGTGGGATTGGTTAGTGTCACAGGTGGGGTAGGTCACTGGATTAGCAGAAGATAGGTGAGCGGAATGAATAGGTAGTTTGATAAAACTAGTACCTTTGTGAGTGAAAGTGAGTGGGTTTGTCAATATTTTGCAATTGGTATTTTATCTTTATTGGATTGGCTTTAGAGATTAAGGCTAATGACTGAGATCAGTCTTTTTTCCTTTAAGTGAACTTTACTATGCCTATTTTTATCCCAGGTCATAGCTCCTGGTTGTTGACTTTTAACCTTTGCCTTACTTCCCAGCGTAGAGAGGAGATGTCTGCGGTTGATGTGTAGCAGCTACAAAAGGTTTAGGTGGCGATAGGATGCTCTATGGTGTTCCACTTCTCTTCACAATTTCTTCTACTTTTGAACTTCCTGGTTCTCTCAAATCTTCACTCCCTTCCCCCATCCCTATACAGTTCCTGTAAGAGTGAAGGGAAGAAATGGAGGGGGCTGAGGCAAGGACAGTGGTTTGGATTTATGGGACCTTTATAACTTGGGGACATCCTGTACTCAGTAAATATTAACAGTGAAGCCTTGGGAGGTGTTGCCAGTTATCCTGCAATCTTATCAATTCCTTGTTACCAACTTTCTTTTTTCCAGGAATGAATGTATTCCCAATAAGAAAGAAATATTATAGTACTGCATGTTGTTAAACATGCAAAGAATGGTAATGCCATACTCTCAATTAATGTTGGGCATTCATTTTCAAAGTACTTTTATTTACATTATCTCTTCTGATTTATCCTGCAAGTCTGTAAGATAGGACAATTTTTGTGAGCTGCATAGGGCAGTTATTATGCTAATTTTGCAAATAAAAAAACAGCTCAGCATAAATGGGGGTCAGCCAGCAAAAGTGGAATTTCACTAATTTGTGGTAATTAGGTGATGGTTTTGAATGGAGATGTAAAACATTAGGTTCCTCCCACTTTACTTTTCTAAACTATAAACATTTTTCGATGTTATATTTTAAATGTGAATTATTAGAATGATGAGGCTGACTCTCCTGCCATTTGGGTATGTTGAAAACAACAAAAAGCAGTATTTTTTATGCTTTTCTTTTTAAGCTTTGACAGAATTGATTATGGTACGGTAGCTAGGTCAGAAAATGACCTTGCTACTGAAAGAGCTGGAATCCCAGACACTGCTAACTGCATTTCAAAGGGTATGTTCTTTGTTCCTAAGGGAAAACCCCTCAAGATGTGAGACACTGCTGATTTGGGCTTCTGTGCCTCATCAAAAAGTCTTGAGCACAGATTTTTTTTTTCTGTAATTGTTTTGTGGATTGTTGTCAGTTGTTTAGTTACGCCACATTTTTTTTCCTTTTTTTTTTTTTTTTTTTGCTGTATAACTCTGATTCATATTTTTGGCTACAAGCCACTAATTGGAAACACAATGTTTCTTTATTTTTTTTCCCTTCCCCTTCAAAGGTATTTTCTAGCAGTCACAATGAATGCATGTGGTAGTTTTTAATATTTTCCAGCTAATCAGACCTCTTTTGGCTATCAAATTAATGGGAAAAATACATTCCTAGTAGCTAATTAGAAAAATTACATTCTCAGTAATTACTATTTAAGATGTAAATAAGGATGAATAATCTCTTTAATAATAAACTTGGCCTACAGATTGTTTTATGTAGGTAAGCATTCTGGGTAATTTAAGATTTTTCTAGAATATTTATGAAGTTTTTAATACATGTTAAAGAATGCAGAAGTAGAAATTCAGATACATAAAGCATAGAAGTAGAATTTATAACCTAAAGTGCTTAATTACTGAAATATGTCCAATTTTCTATTATTCATGATATTGAGGGAGAACATGAATAATTAAATGTTACCAGTTACACCAAAACCTCAGTTCAGTCATTAGTTTACAACTTCCTTTCCCATCAAACCTTTTATCAGAGATAACAGTAATTTTTTTTCTGTAATTTAAAAAACCAAATAAATGGTTTAGTTTGAATTTTTGTTCCTCTGCCCATCTTTGGTGATAAGTAGTGAACTCAAAAGGAGAAAAGCAAAGACTCTCAAAGTCTGAATAATCAGTTCATTGATAATAGAATTGATTTATTTAAATTTTTTAAAAAGGGGAGTTGTGACAGGTTCTTCCTTGGTGGCGCAGTGGTTAAGAACCTACCTGCCTACGCATGGGACACGGGTTCAATCCCTGGTCGGGAAAGATCCCACATGCCGTGGAGCAGCTAAGCCCGTGCACCACAACTACTGAGCCTGCACTCTAGAGCCCCTGAGTCACAACTACTGAAGCCGGCGCAGGCGTCACAACTACTGAAGCCAGTGCAGGCGCCACAACTACTGAGCCCACACGCTGCGACTGCTGAATCCTGCACGCTCTAGGGCCCGTGTGCTGCAACTACTGAAGCCCGCGTGCCTAGAGCCCGTGCTCCACATCAAGAGAAGCCACCGCAATGAGAAGCCCGCGCACCACAACGAAGAGTAGCCCCCGCTCGCCACAACTAGAGAGAGTCCACAGGCAGCAACAAAGATCCAACGCAGCCAAAAATAAATAAATAAAATTAAAAAAAAAAGATTAGTACACCATTGGATGTTTTAGGTAACTTACAAAATCATATTAGCACATTAACTTGATAAAACTTCTGTAAAGTGGCTTGTAGCCCAGCATCTTGTTTACTTTTTAAAAAGTAAGTTACAAAGTGATTTAGCATAATTGCATTAGTATTGACTTTTCCAGACAGTCATAAATTTAGTTATCTGTTTCTGTTGCGATTTTACTAGAAATTATTTTAAATCATTAATAGATGTGACTTTCATCTAACCCACTTTGACAAATTGGGACATTGTGATATAGCTGCCCTACCCTGGAGTTATTGCTTGAATGTGGGTATTTATTGAATGGTTGTAAACGTGCAGGGTAGAATGTTTTTAGTTTAGAATTCTTGAGTAGGCCCAGGGAGCTGATATATTTTTCTGTTTATTTTGTCAATAAATAGATTATCAAGCTATTCTTTCAGGAATATGGCGTAAAACTACATGAATTACATAAATCAGCTTTGAAAAATCAGCTTGTCATTTTAGACAAGATAAAGCTGCTTAAGTTCTACTTTAAATTTGTAATTTCTATATGACTAGAATTATATTTCATTATAAAGTTTCCTTTGATTTCATTATAGATCACCTAAAAATGTTGCCACAAAACCTATATTCAGAAAACATAGAGCCATTGTGCCAAATTTTCTCTCCATCTATTTCTGTTAATATCAATGGTAAAATAGTCATTAGGTATTTTAGACATATTCTGCTTCTTGGCTTTCATAGTATTTAAAACCTAAGATGGTCTTTCAAAGGATAATAAAAGTAGTAATTCACACGTTGAGGATTCAGTTAATTCCCTATTAGATAACTGTCATAACTATATTCTCCATTTTTTGTTAATCTTGTTAATAAACCAGTATTGCCATGTATCAAGGGAAACCCCCTTCTATGGGGGGTTTTATGCTTAGCATGTTATCTAGTAAAACTTGCCATAACAATGTAACTAATTAATAAATACATTCATTAATGATGTATACGCATCAGTATATACATTTTAATTCCAATGAACGATGCTGCATACCAAATTTTTAAAAATTATGCACTTGGAGCAAGATTTAAAAAATTAAACGGTATCTTATTCTCTAAATTTGAACTGTTCTTAATTTTTCTTCAACCTGAGGTTTGGTTCTGTTTTTGATTTTTGCTTTGTTTTTGTTGTTTTCCTGCCTGGCCTAAGTGGGGGAAGAAATCTTCATGTCAGTGTTTTGTGAGCACCAGAACCTTTCTGATTACTAGTTTAGACTTAGCAGTTTTGTGTTGGTCTTAGTTTGCCATCAGATCTTCCTATTTCAGTTTGCTGGGCTTTAGAAATCAACACTCTTTAATTACCTGCTTATTTTAATGACTAGCTAAGGCCTTATCTGCGCTCGCCTCCTGTTCACCTCAAGGACCTTAGAATCCCAAACCTTTGTACAGGCAAGCTGTTCTTTGCTCTGCTTGATTCAGTTCGTTGATGTACTGCTTAAGCTTATCTTACTTTTATAGTTTCCTGATGGCAAAGGCAAAAAGAGGTGGATAAAAACAAAATCAAGCTATAGGACAATTCTCTGTTAAGCCCTTGGTAGTCACCTTCTATAAGAAAGATGATTGCCAAGCCACCAGCTTTATTCCAGCTGACTCACTCTATACTTCCTCCTTCCATGTCATTACTCTTTTTTACCTCCTTAGGAGTCTGTCAGGAATTTTGCAACCTGACAAGAGGCTTCTTCAGAGCCAACTACCTTTTTTTCCTCAGAACCTAAGATAAAAAGTGAGTCCTCTTACTGACAAAAAAAGAAGACCTTGTTAGTCCACTTTTCTGTGTGTTGCCCAATTGTTTTGGTATATTCTTTTCACCCAGTATAATGAGTAGTCTGGAAATGGAAATGTTAAATGTGAGATCACTGTTATATTTTGTGTAGTGGGTCTTTGAGTTCCTAGTTGTTTAGTTGACTATGAAGCAGGTGGCAAATGTAGGTTTAGTCTGCACATTCCTTCCGCCCTGTTCTCAGAAGGCTTACAGGTTGTGTTTGTTTGTTTGTTTGTTTTTCAGATAACCCTCAGGTAAGAGGTAAGAGAAACACCAAACCCAAAAGACAGAAGGATCTGTCTATAGCTAAAGGGTGAGAAACTAGAGGTAGGATGGCTTATGGGATCTGACTCTTTGAAACTACAGAAATTCAGTGTTCTTTTTTAAAGTAGACTTAAGCACTGATTACCCTAAAGCCATAGTGCATGAGTGATGAAGATGGAAAAGGTGATTCAATGATTGCCTGGAGAGAAACCACTCGCTGAAGCTCTGAAAAACCAAGTTAGACTATTATAGTAGTCAGCCGTGTTTATACATGATTTCAAAATGTGGGTTTTGCAGTAAGACAGGCAAGGGAATGCAACTGGCTTCTATTTGGGGAATCTAATCTGTACGGGTTCTTAATACACACTTGTATTGACTGCCATTCAAATTGAGGAGCCATTAGTGCTTCAGGTTGTGGGAGGATGTTGAGACAATTGAAAAGCAAGTTCTACCTCATATTGTAGAAAGCTCATCAGTTTTTTTGATTGAAAAAGAAATAACATATCTGAAATATTTCTGATATCCCTTTTATAAAGTGAAGTGTCCTAAAATGACTTTGTAAATACAGTAACCGAATCCATTTTTAATGACAACATAATTTTAATTGATATTTATCCAGAAAGTTGGCTATTGATCTTTATTTGACCTATATAGGTTAACTTCATTTTTAACATGAAGACAAATGATATAAATATCTTTATAAATAATGGTTATAAGTCAGTTTACATATCTAGAGATTTATCAGTTTGTTACAGTAGCCATCTTGGTTTTGTTTTTTTGAGGGGTTCAATCTAAGCCAAAATAATGAAGCTGTTAATAGACCTTACTACTCTGTTTCACTGAGTGTTTTTGAAAAATGTACATAATAGCATATATACAGTATTTGCATTTGGGCATATCCACTGAATGCATTGTCTGGAAAAGCTTTGACTAAATTCACACATGTGCAATTTTTTTCCCCAGTCGGTGAATGCTGTTGAATACTTAGATTAATATTTATACAATGACATTGGCCATACAATTCCTCCCACTTTGTCCCTTTATCACACACGAACAGATCATAGAATTAGTTGTCCACCTAATTATTTTAGGGGTAGGGTAGAGTTGCCAGATAAAATACAGGACTCCCAGTTAAATCCCTATTTCAGATAAACATACTAAAAATAGATTTGTTGTTTATCTGAAATTGGAATTTAACTGAGCAGCCTATATTTATCATTGCTAAATCTGGCAACCCTAGGTGGGGGAGAAGCAAAAGACTAGTAGATATGGGCACAGTTGTGAGACTTAAATACAACTGAGTATGCAGTGACAAGGGTCGCCTTTACACTGACGGGAATACCGAGATTTTTGAGTGCAATGTTAATTTTAAGAGTCCAACTCTTTTTTTCTTTGTAAGTGCATTCCTGAAAACAAAGCTCAGAAATAACAAAACTTAACAATATATTGTTTAGAGATACATGGCATTTTAAAAATAAAGTAAGGGAACAATAAATCAAATCTGGGCTAGTGGTTCCCTCTAAGGCAAAGGCAGCAGAATAGGGCAGACAGTAGCTGCCCTGGTCTTGATGCTGTTCTCATTCTCAGGTGACCTAGTGAGTCACAGTTCATTTTATTTGTTGTGCTTCATAATTACATGTCTATGCTACATTATACTCTTGCACATATCAAATATAGAATAACAGTTTAAAAGTTAAATTAAAACATAGGCTTCAGTAAGAATATTAGCCTATATGCAAAGTTTCACTGCTTGTACTTTCCAAAATAAATCCAAAATCCAAAAGGTAAAGAGGCATTCATTTCTCTCTTCTCTGGGTTAGCCATCCTTAGTTCTTTATATCATTCTACTCAGTTTCTGGAACATTCACTAAATTGGTTTCTGTCTTTTGGATATGTTCTGTTTTTTCAGTGTTTCTTTTAAAATGTGATATCCCAATGATACACGATATTCTAAAGCGTGCGCTTATCTATCAGTGGGAAGTAGCGTAGAATTTACCACTCCCCTTGCCCTGGACATAATAGTTCTGTTAATTCAGCCTAAGATCACAGTAGCTCTTTCAGTAGTCATATCACAGCCTTTACTCTGTCTGAGCAATCAACAAAAATACCTAAATGTTTTCACATGATTTGTTGTTAAGTCATATCTCCCCAATCATGCATTTTACATTTATCCCTATTACATTACATTCTGTTAAGATTTGGCCCATCCTTCTAACGTGTTGAAATATTTTTGGATACTGTCAGCCAGTATATTCCCTATCCCTCCAACTTTGTGCCAACTGTAAATTTGGTAGATATACCATCAGTTTCCTCATTCAAGACATTCGAATGTCAAGTGGGACAGAACATCAAGTAGGATAGAGTACAATAAAAATTATTTAATATTTCCTTATGGTTTTTCATTGATCCGTTAATCACACCTTGAGTAATGTTCAGCCAGTTACAAACCCACCTAAGTGTATTCTAGCCTACATCTCTTTGTTGTCTAAAAGGATATCATGAGAGAATTATAAAATTTAGTGCTTAAATCCAGATTTTTTGTGTGTGTACAGTATTCCCTTTATATTCTAGGCCAGTAACCCTATCAAAAAAGGAAATTAGGTTAATCTTGCATGTTTGGCTTTCTGTGAGTGCTTGCTGACTCTTAAATGAGTATCTTTTCCCCACGCCTAGGGCCCTTAAACCATTTCACAATGTGTTTAAGAATTTTGCTTGACATTGACATCAAGTGAATCTGTTTATAGTTTGTAGCATCTACCTACTTTCCAATGTTGACTACCAGAGTTTTCCTTAACATCCTCTTCCATCTCTCTGATTCTTCAGAGGTTTTAGAGATTGAACTCTATAAATTCTCAGAGTATGCTGGGATATAATTTGGGACAGGAGAACTGAAATCATTTACAGTAGCTAGGTACTTTTATCTCCTTGAATGCTCTGGGATTCAATTTCCTCATTCTATAATTTGTTTTTCCCTTTCTGGTAATCTTAATCAGTAATCAGTAATCTTAATTGGAAAAAAAAAGAATTGATGCAGGCTTTTACTTTATATTATTCATCCACATATAGGCAGACTGCAGTTTCTTTTTGTTCTGAATATAAATTAAAATAATGAAAAACTCTGTCTCTGGTATTTTTTTAAATCTTCACACATTTTTAGCACCTGTCTTTCTGATACTGTTCTTATAGGTTTTTATACTTTTCCTTGGATGTGTGCCCATTCCATCCCTCCAATCTCTTCTGCATGTTCTCCTTTAAAATACTTCTTTTGACATGTCACCGTGGAGATGCAATCAACAAAATTCAGACAATGAGAAATTCTAAGGGATGAACAACCTAGTATCTTTGTTTAAGACTTTTTTTAAAGAGCAGTTTTAGGTTCACAGCAAAATTGAGAGGAAGGTACAGAGATTTCCCATATACCCCTTCCCCACACACGTATAGCCTCCCGCATTATCAACGTCCCCCACCAGAGTGATACATTTGTTACAATTGATGAACCTACATTGACACATCCATAATCACCCAAAGTCCATAGTTTACCTTAGGGTTCACTTTTGGTGTTGTAGAGTCTATGGTTTTGGACAACTGCCTCATGGCATGTATCCATCATTATAGTATCATACACAATAGTTTCACTGCCCTAAAAAGTCCTCTTCAGAATGAACAGCCTAGTTCCTCAATACATGAACTGCAAGAAATAAAAAAAATGAAAGGAAACCTACTGATTGAAAGAGAAATATCAACTGATTATAGCACATGGACCTTATTTGGATATTGATTGAAATGGACCAACTAAAAAAAAAAAATTGAGACAATCTGGGAAATATGAATGTTGACTGTGTATAATAGGGAATTGTTAAATTTGATAATAGTGTTGTGGTTATGTTTTAGATATGTACTGAAATTTTTATGGGTAAAAATGAAATAGTTCCTGAGATTCGCTTCAAAATAATCTGGCAGGGGAGTGGAGGGAGGGATACTGATATTGATCACTATTGACCATGGTCAACATGTTGTGCATGTGGGTTCATAATATTATTCTCCCAATTTTGTACATGTTTGAAATAGCCATAATTAAAAGTTGGAAAAACTCCCTCAAAATATTTTTTATGGTCACATACATTGTTACTAGCAGATTCAGAACTAAAACTCAGGTCTCCTGATTCCAGCTCATGTTCTTTTACTATGTAGCTAAACTTACAGCCCTTCTACTTCGAGATTGGTGTCGTGGTGCCCTTTCAGTCTTTGGGACCCCCTCCCCAGGCCTTCCCTGGGGAATTTGTGGTGGCATTCCTAGATAAGTAAGGCTTTAATAAATGGCCAGTTTCATTTGACCGGCTACCTACCCATGTGAAACCAGGAAAGAATATTAGACTTATTAGGGTAAATTGACAGGCTGCATGTGTTGTTAGAATCAGCAAAGAGACTTGGGTCCTAGGCCTAATTATTAGGCCCCTGATCTTCGCATAAGCTCTAGGAGATCAGGGCCCGTGTCTGCTTTGTTCACTACTTTACACCCAGTGCCTAGCACTGTGCTGGTATGAGGTAAGCAGTAGGTAAATGTTGAATGAATGGATTAATTTAACCTTCTTTGGCCTTATTTTCCTCACATGTAACATGAGATAGTTGGTCTAAATGATTCTTACTTCCTTCAAACATGAAAAATATATATATTCTTCCCTTCCTACTGATTTTTTAAGAATCCTTTTAGGACTTTGTAAAGAATTAGCTGTAAATTTCTTTTTAACACTAGGTAACATCATTAGGTAGTATGCTCGCTTCTAACACCTGTGACAGAAAACCCACAGTTATGTTGAATCAAAATCTCTTAAAAATAGCCTACTACTATGCATCTTCTGTTGGATTGATTTTATTTCTATTAAGTAAATGAATACTGTTCTCAATATTACTAAATTAGAGAGTCAGGTTTAGCAAGTTACAAAATCAAGCTAAGAGGGTTATTAATAAAATGTTGCATCGCTTGCATATTTTTACCTTTCACTGAAATTGTATTGAATGCAGTATTATTATGTCAGAGTTTATAAAGGATTTGACATTTTGCTTCCTACGGAAACTTACTGAGCAACTTTTGGATAAGTTGTAATTATTGTCATCAGATCCAAATCCCAGTGATTAGCACCTACCTTTGGAAGTAATGACCTTATTATTCTAATGAAATTTTACCTTAGGTGTCTGAAAGTTATCACTGGGTCAGGTCAGAGTTTATAAAAGAAAAAATAATTCCTATACTGCCCTGCAAAATGACCAGAGCAATGTTTTGATGCCATGTAACATTTTAAAAATAATGAATGTTGTGTAGATACTAAAGCACATTGGTACTGAACACAAATACCCTAGATGCAAAAGGAAAACTACTATAATTAAAATGCTAAATGGACAGGGACCGGAGAAAGCTTCAGTCACACATTATTTTATACTCAAACATGAGGTTCGTTAGTATAAACTCAACATAGCGAGTGCATGAAAATAACTTTCTTACAGAAAACAGGATATAATGAATTAAAATATTCTATCTGTATAAGTTGCTGAAATACTAACCTTAAAATCGCTTTTATATTCAAAACCTGAGTGCAAGCCACACTAAAAATAAGTATTTGATCTATAAGCCATGTGGGTTTTTGTTTGTTTGTTTGTTTTTTAGTAGAATACCAATACTTGTTTAACTTAGACTTTATTTTGGAGCTGTTTCAGAAATTGTTTTTCATGTTTAAGTTTAATAATACCATTGATAGACATTGTCTTCAATTTCAGAAACTATGCTGCAAAATCAAAGATTTACTGCATTTTTAATTAGTATGAATATGTTGAAGGTTTTTTTTTTTATGCTATTAGGTGATGAAGGAAGTTTCTCCCATTAAAGTTATATTTTTGTTCAGCTTTGTAACAAGCACATCTCTTATTTCAATGAAGCTTTGTTAATCATATTTAAATGTGTCAAAAATATTTGATTTAAAAATATCCTATAATAAAAACTTTTGAAATGAAAATTGAACTTTTGAAGTTCTCATTTTGGTTTGTAAAGGTTTTGTTAAAGTGAGATAAACTACCAATACTTAAATATATCTACCTGTTAACTTCAGTTTTGTTAAAGATCTCTCACTTGTGTGGGGTGTAATAAAAGTTATTTTATGTGCTTTTTATGGGAAAAATTGGGGCTTTTTATGGGAGAAATTACTGACTTTAACCTTTGAACAGGAGGAATCTAATATTTAGTATCTACAGAAAATTTTGAAAGAATATTTTTCTAGTAAACTAGATGTATCAGAGTATTACCGGACATTTCTGGATGTGTGTGTGTGTGCTGGATTATGTCCATGTTTCCTATAATATATCTCAAATTTAAGGGAAGTCAGAGGTATAAAATTTAGATCATTAATCATGGTATAAAATAATCTTCACTCCCAAACTAATGAAGGGTCTTAAAATAAACTTTCCTAAAATTAAAGAAACTCTGAAAACCCTTGCTTAAAGGTCTTGCAGCTAGTTGGTTGGGAAAGCCAAGAGTAGAACTTAATTTTCTTGACCTAGTCCCCTATTTCTCCTGTCCCCAAACTCCAACATGAATAGCTATTTTCTTTAGGCACATAATCACTCTGAAATAGTATAATGTTATTATCTCTACTTTGAAGTTAGAGACTGAGTTACGGAGAAGAGTTGAGTGGTTGTCTGGGGAGACCCTCAGAAGCTCTGGATTCTTCCTTTACCATACAATTCCATTTTTAAAGACCGGGTTTCCCAGCTCGATGCAGACTAGAAGCAAAAATTAGAAGGGAAGGGGGAAGAAAGCTTTTAAAGGCAGGCACATGGCCAACTAACTGTAAGAAGTGACCACTTCTATTGAGGAGGGAGATGCAAAACTTTAAAACACAGACATTCCAAGCATAGTAGCCTAGGGTCCTGTAGTGTGAAGGCAAATAAATCCCCTGTACCTTAGGGTCCGTGGAGGGCATTACTGTATTAAAATATAGTGTAGTATTTGAGCATGATAATTACTGTGAGTCAGTAAGAAAGGGAAAATTGTATATCCTTTGTTTAAGAAGGTATTTTCAAGGGAAAGATTACTGAAATGGCAAGGCTTAGCCTATAATGTACTTATTTACAAGCTGCTTTTGAAATTTGAAATTCAAAAGTACTTAAAACACTTTCAGAAGTTTGGCACTCAAAGAGAAGCTTCATCTCTCTGGCAGTTTTATATATGGAACATTTCATTATTTTATTTCCTAGCAGTGCCAAATCAATTAGGCATTAATTGTAGTTGTTAAAGGCAGATCAGGATTCAAGCCTTTGACTTAATTAGTTTAGTACAACCCAAAAAGCAGCGCTAATTACCTTTACTTTGGTGTTCATTCATAGCACCGCTTAGAATATTCTCATAACCGTCATCTTTTAAGACCTTACACAGAAAAGAGGCAATATTGCAATGTAGTTGAGAGAGTAGACCCTAGAGCCAGACTGCCTAGGGTCACATTCTGGCCCAGTTATTTACTAGCAGTGCAATTTAAATTACCTCATCTGACCCAAGCCTCAAGTTTTTTTGTTGTGTAAAATAGGGAAGGTAATATAACTACCTCATTGGAAAGTTGTGAGGACTAAAGAAGCAAAAGCAAGTCAAGCCTTAGCACATTTTTGGCACATGCTTATTAATAAATGATGGCCATTGTATAATTATTATTACAAGGCCCCTATTAAGAACGTTTCCTGTGGGAATACTAAATAATGATTTACTGTTTATTATGGTGAAATGAATTGTTGTTTTCTCATTTTGGCACATGATACAAGTCATTTTAGCCAACTTTGCAAATTATAAATATGCTTTCACTTTTTACTAGATGCTAATGTTCTATAAATGGATGAAAAAATGTATCACAAAAAATTCCAGTCTTACAGACTACCCTGTTAAAGACAATTTTAGGCTTAATCAGACTTGAGGAAGCTATGAAATGTTTTACTACCTACCAAGACCTTAACAACTTTGTAACATTTAAATTATGTTTTGAACGTGAGTGGCTTTTGTTATTAGTTTTTTGTTTAATGACATCACAAAATGCAAGCAGGATCCCATTTTAATCAACAGCTCAGTATAATCTGGTGTTTTTCATGTTCCCTGTTGTTAAATAGCCTGGAGCTTTATGGGCTGTAGGGTATCTTTTCTGTATCCAGGAATTGGTCTCAGGCTTCCCACTGCTGACAAAGTTCCTTGGAGAAACTTGGTGCACTCGTTATTTGTGAGTTTCAATGGAGCAATTCAAAGCTGCTGAGGAAACTACAGCTTATTGTGTGTGCCCCATGTGCTCTCTCACTTAATCCTTATAGTAGTCCTATGAAGTGTAGATGTTTTTACCCCTTTTCCAAAGGAGGAGATTGAGGCTTGGATAAATTAAATGAATTGATCAAGATCACACATAGGGTAAATGGCAGAACCGGTATTCAAACAAGGTCTATCTGCACATGTTCTTTTCACTGCATTCCCTTGGCTCTCAAAAGGAAGTAATAAATTACTCTTTATAGTTTGTACACAGCTATATGTAAAGCCCCACCAGAACCAATCTGGACTATTTCCATGTGTGTCAACAGTTGGTCTATAACTTAGATCCTGTGAATAATCAGCTCTTTATGAAACCAGTTACATACAAGAGATAAATGTGGCGCCCTATTCTGTTTTTTGGACAGCTAAAAAACCTGATCAGATTTCTCAAAGTGGGAGTCATGGGGAAGGCAGATTTTCTTTTTCTTGCCTTCTCTACCTCATATGGGGCTTAAGTTTTTTGAAAAAAATCTTATTTCCTCTTGTCGCTACACCTCTGTGGCAGGTGATTTTTTTTTTTCTTGATTGACATTCAGAATATGTGCCACATGGAAATTTGAGCCTCTTCAAGGTTTTTTGTTTTTGTTTTTTAAATTTTTGTTATTGTTTTGATTGTACTTGTATTATTTTACACATCCTTTTTGTGAAATATTTATTCCTCTTTTTAAAATTGGAATAACCTTGGTCCTAATCACCTCCGGATAAACAGGATTTTGTTACAGAGCAGTATATGTTTGCCAGGGAAACCAAGTAATTGGGGATATAAAAATTTTCATTCCTGGAAATTGTCCTTTATTAACATGAAATTATATCGTCCAGGCACTGCAATTAAGTGGGCAGGCACTATTTTATACAGCTACCTTTTTTGTTTTTTAAACAAGCTTTAAAAAACCCCTAAACTGGGATTGTGTCTTAATCATCTTCCTATCTCTAGTCCCTGGTACATAGTAGATGTTCCATAAATGTTTGCTGAATAAAGGGGTTGATTTTCTGTTGAATGGCAAAAATAATTTTTTTATCACACTGTTTTGATTAGAGGTCAAGGATTACTGAATTTGGCACATGAAGAGCATGGTAGTAGGACTCTATGCTTCTCTTGGTTCTGCCCCCAACTTAATTTGTGACTTTGGGGAAAGTCACTTAATCTCTCAGCACCTTGGTTTCTTTATCTGTAAAAAGAGGTTCTATGACTAGATGATCTTGAAGGCGCCTTTCAACACAAAGTTGTATCATCTGTGATCACTGCATTTAAAAAATTTAGGAATGGCATATGAATCATTTAAAGGCTTCTTACTGCTTAACCCTGATAAGCGGCTGTAAGGGTATGTCTCTCCTTTGTGCTTTGAAGCAGATATCAAATTGTTCCTATTTGAAGAAAAATGTAAGGGGGGGTGTGAAAATAATTGGTGAAAAGTTACTTTTTAAAATTATTGTATCTAGAGCACTCTGTATTTTAGAGTTTTGCTCCAGTTTAAAAAAAAAAAAAGCTGCAAACAAAAATAGGTTATCTCTCTTTAAAAGTAACGTAAATGTCTAATGCACATGAAACTTTTCATCCATACTGTAAATCAAAGAAGCACAAATTAAGACAGCAATAAGATATATTTTGCCTATCAAATTTGTAAACATTTAAAAATAACACTCATTTTTGGCAAGGGTATTAAGAAACCGGGACTCAGAGCAATGGGAGTGTATTTAAATTGGTACAACTGTTCTGGAGGGCAATTTGAGAGTTTCTCAAAATGCTGAAAAGTGTGTATACTTTTGACCTGCAATTCCACTTCTAGAGAAATTTATTTTAAAGCAATTTATCATGGAAGAGTACAAAATTTTATTCACATTAATGCTAATTATAGTGTTATATATCTAGGAAGACAAAAGATACAAACTCAAATCTCTTGGTTGTAAGACTGTGGGTCACTTTAATTTTCTTCTTTACTTCTTTATGGTTTCTACATCTTCTGTAAGTGTTTTTTAAAATATGGGCTTGTCTTTAATGAGTGTGTAGAAGTATTTCCCTTCTCATTTCCAGTATTCAACACTTTTCTTGCTTTTATTTCTGAACAGGTCTCCAGGAAAGGTTGTGATTTCAACATTAAAGGTGAGTTGTGCTTTCTGAAAGTGATAAGTATATTTCTACAAATTGTATACACTTTTCATTCATTTTTCTCTTTTATGTAATTCTTCGTTTTCTGCTTTTGCTTGCTATTACTTATTTTTTGCTAAGTACTCTTATCATTGTATCTTACTCTAGGTGTGATTAGGTACTTTAGAAATACCTAATTAAATATTGTACTGTAAGGAAGGGACTATAAGTATTTTTTAGATTTCTGCTAATTTTTATTTGGTTTATAATTTTTAGAATAAAAGAACACTATAAAATACTTGTATTTGTGTGTGTGTGTTTTTAATTGAAAAAGTAATACTTGCATGACAGAAATATGGAGTAACCAAAACACTTGTATACTTCTTATGGGCACATGTATTGGTATCATAATTATATATAAAAATCAATCTTAGCCTTATATTGAAGCAAAGAAGTTTGATATTGAGACATTATGCCAATGAGAACCATTTTAAATACAAGAATATCACCAAACAGAACTATTTACATCAAATAGAATATATACTATATGTGTATGTTTGTGTATGGTTGTGTTTGTGTGTACGTCAGTACATATGTATATATAATCTCAAACATGCTGTATTTTTTTTTCAGTTTCAGTGTCCCTACCTTCTGTTTATACACATTGGATATTGATCTGTTTGATAAATTGTGGTGTGTTCATATGGAATATTCTGTAGCAGTGGCTATGAATGAATTAGTTATACACAATAACATGGATGAATTTCAGCACCATGGTGTTGAGTGGGGGAAATAAAACTAGTCACAGGAAAATACATGTAGTAAGATTGCATTTATATTAAGTCCAAAAGCGTGCAAAACTAGAGAATATATTGTTCAGAGACACAAGCATAGTAAAACTATAAAGAACAGCAAGGGAATGATAAATACAAAGTTTAGGATATCAGTCATCTCTGAGGGGGAAAGAATGTAATGGAAATGGAGAAGGACATACAAGAGACTTGAAAGCTAATAGTAATACTGTTCTTTTTCTTAAACTGAGTACTTAAGAAAGGTTATATCATAATTCTTTATTCCTTATATTTTATAAAAATTCTTTTATATTAACTATTTAATAAAACCATTTTAAAAAACAACTCATGGACATGGTTGAAATTCACTCAGTGTGAAAAGAAGATGGTTGAAAATGTAGCTTCCCTCCCATTCTTCACCTTCCACTTCCCAGTCCTCCTATCCAGAGACTATTGCTGTTTATGCTTGTAGATTTTAAAAGCCGCTTAGATCTTAAGATATTTTTAGGTTATAACAAATAGGTTTGGGGAATTTATTTTATCTCAGTAATTATAGATTGTCCTTAACTTGAATAAAATTAGATACAAAATGTACATATTTAGTAAATAAATATGAAGTTGGATATAGTTCTTTTTTACTTTTTATTTTGAAATAATTATAGAGTCACAGAAAGCTGCAAAGATAGTACAGAGAAGTCCTGTTATCCTTCACCCACTTTCCCCAGTGGTTATGTCTTAATTATAGTACAATATCAAAACCAAGAATTTGACGGTGGTACAGTGTGAGTGTATAGTTCTGTGTCATTTTATTACATGTGTATATTTGTATAACCACCACCACAATCCAGATGAGATCTAGTTTATCACCACAGAGAGCTTCCTTTATAAAGCCACACCCATCACCTCCCCACATCATCCCTAACCCCAGGCAGCCAGCCACTAATCTGTTTTCCATCTCAATAATTTTGTCATTTGAGAATGTCCTATAAATGGAATCATATAGTGTGTGACCTTTTGAGGTTGGCTCAAATGATTGAGATCCATCCAAGTTGTTGCATGTGTCAATGGTTTATCCCTTTTTGTCGTTAAGTAATATTCTATGATGTGGATGTACATGGGTTATTGAGTGCTTATTGTGTATAACAGCGTATCTATTGATACCTTAAGCAATCCAAAGAAAAGTTTGATATAGTTCCTATTTTTGATGACTTTACAACCTCACAGAAAAGATACATATATATAAGAAGGGATGATACATGAGGTATTGATGTTTGTAGACTAGAATAGACCTTAAGTACTACAGGGAGTTTGGAGGAGGAAGGGGGACATAGAGCAATCGTGAGAGCACTGTTGCCTGGAATAGGAGAGAAGATTTTTCGGGAGGAGGTAGAACTTGTGTTAGGCTTTGAAAATTGGGAGAGATTTGCATAAGTGGATAGAGAAAAATTGGGAAAGCATTGTATGTTAGGTAATAGTATGAACTAATTAATATGCAAAGGCAAAGAATTTGCTGGGCGCATTGAAAGACTGGTGTGACTAATGTAAACATTTCAGTGGTGGAATGTTGGTAAAGTAAATTGGGGCCAGATTTCCATAAGCCTTGAATGTCAGGTTAAGAAATCTGGGCTTTAAAATATTGAAGCAAGATATTTAAAGTCAATTTTTATATGTCTTACAAGATTTTTTGCTGGGGAATTAACAAAAGATAAGTGGTAGAAGGGTGGAAGAAAGTTCGGGGGAAAGAGACTATGTGCAGAGAGAGCTATTAAGAGGTTAGAATGTCAAGACATGAGACTCCAACAGAGGGATGGTGTTGATAGGAATGGATGGATGCATATGACAACTATTTAAGAGTTGTTTCCTGGTTTTTGTTTCTTGTTTTTTTTTTCTCTCAGCAAAAAAGAGTGGCGGTCACATCTCAAACATTTTTAAAAATTTCACTTTAGTCACAGTTAATTACTCATTACTCATTACACAGTTACTTCCTCATTACTAAAAACCAGAAGTGACCTGAATTTTTTAGTAACATTTTAGTAAGCTAACATTTTTAGCTTAATGTTCTTTAGTAGATAATAATGAAGATTTCTTTGAGTGTAGATCACTTTTGTTCAAATGATTTGTGAAACTGGGTCTTTTGTTGGATGTGCTTATTAAAATTAAAAAGCTCAATTCTTATAACTGAATACTATGAGGAGGGTACAGACGGCTCTCTAATATCCAATACAGAGGGAGGGAAGCAGTGGTGTGAATTGCTAGAAATTGCATGCTCTATCATACCTTTTAAGAAAGCATGTATCTGAGGTTGTGATAGGTAGGAGTTAGAGAAATGGCCTAATGGTGGGAAGCTGGGATTTAGTAGGTACTGTGCTACAGTAATGGGGCAGCCCATCTCCAGAAAAAGGTAATAATTGAGGACTGTCTCAAGTCTAGCTAAGTTGGCATTGGTTGTCTGTAGGCACATGCTTGGCTTCCATTGCTTTGTCCTCAAAGCCTGATCGAGGTGCTAGGGGAAGGACCTGGACCTTAAAGCTCACTAAGGAGAGAATCATAGATGACTATATATACTAAATCAGGTTTTACTAAGAAATCTTCCAATTAACCTCTCTAGAGATCAGATCCTCTGGTAGGTGCCATATCACTCCTTAAAACTAGGACTTAACAGCAGTTTACCTTATAGGAGTTGATATCTTTCAGAAGTTCAAAGTCTAAGAGAGTTTTGTTAAAGCCAAATAAAATAGAAGCCTAATCATTGCTTGGCAGTTTTGGTCTGTGATCTTTGTAAGTATTAAAACAAATTAAATTGAGGTACAGGAATTATTAGTATGTATTTTTCTTAGGTTAACTTAGGGAAAATATCCATGGAATTAAGGTGGTACAGTGCTTCTGATTTCCCTACTAATGAACAGTTATTGGAGGGTAATTGGGTAAATACAGTTAATTTGTAGGACAGTTGAAGGTGTTTCTCTAATATGCATTAACCGTTCTTAACTATCATCAGCTTTCAAGAATTCTCTCTCATCTTGTCAAGATGGCTGTTTCAGGGTGGTCAGGGAAGGCTTTTCTGATGTAATAATGCCTGAGCTATGACCCTAAGGATGGTAAAGAACCATCCAGTTGGCCAAAGTATAATTGTGTGGTTGTGATGGGAGAGGGAGGTGAGAAATATAGATGTCAAAGATGTAGGCAGGAGCCATATCATGTTAGGTGCTCATGGGCTGTGGTAGAGTTTAGATTTTATCTAATACTTCAAATTCCATGAAACAACTTTTCTCTAGAAGAATCTATATAAGAATTGATAGTATTTCCCAAATGCTGGGAGGAATTCAATGAAACAACTTTTCAGCTTGAAGATATTGGAAGTCCTACAGAAATTTCTCTAGCACATTAAATCTTTAGCATTATAATAATCTCTGGAGTAGAGAGATTATTGGAGCCTATCCTGATACTTGTATAATTGCTACCTTAATACATACATACATCCTTATGTATCTTAGGTCACTTATCTGTCAAAAATGGTTATAGTGACTTTCTGACAAGCTCTGTGATGTACACCAAGAATTATGAAAAGCTTTTTTCTCAGTATTAGTAGTACATTCAAATTGCTATACTTCTATAAATGTAAAGAAAACTTAAGATGGAAAAGAATATTGTGTTAAGATTTGCAAATGTATGATTATCTTACTTTACCCGAATTTTTTTTCCAACAGAAATGCAGCATCCATTTTACCTTCTCTAACCTCCCAAATATATATATATATGTACGTATGTGTATATGAATGTATACGTAGATATATATGTATTTTTGGTGGGTTTAATTTTTTTCATCTGTTACTGTTTTGGAGACTTCATTTAATACCAGTTAAATCTTGATTCCTTTTATCTAAAGCTTATAGAGTTTTTAAGAAAATGATTCTCTGAACATGGTCTTCCTCATTATGTACTTTTGTGTTTATTCATATTTATGAAGCAATACTTTGGAAAAAATAACAATTCTAATTCAACCCTTTGCTTAAGTCCTTAATCTTTTTAAGCTACAAAGGTACTTAGTAGTTCTTATCTTCCTGCACAGTTTTTTAATGTTAAAAAGTTGGGTACATGTAAAGGAAAATATCCTATTACAATAGAAAAATCAAAAATTGCTGATTGGTAACCTTCCTATGCAAATTAAATTGTCCCAATTGGCATAAAAATCTCTGGGCATCTATCAGTATACAAACATCTAAGCTCTTTATGGGCCTTTGATTTATTAATGCTATAATTTCTAATTTATACCCATTTTAAACAAAGTTTTAAAGAAAAGATATTTGGTCTTTGTTTCTTTTCTTTTTAAAATAGGAAGCAGAGAACTCTGCATACAAAGTTGGAAATGAGTCCCCTGTACAAGAATTGAAGCAAGATGTGTCTAAAAAGGTTTGTAAGATAAAATGTCAATATTAGTTTAGCAGATGTCATATTTTTATGGTATATTTAAAGTGGAAAATTTTTTATATTCTTTTAGTATAGTGCCCTGTACATGGTGGATGTTCAGTAAACGTTCCTGAATCTGTTGAATTTGTGATTGAAGGCGCATCAGGCTTTTTAGAAGGCATTTTGTAATTGAACTAATTGGTAATTTATCCTTGAATCAGTATTTTGAAAAATGTTTTATAATGTGTTTTTATTTTTTATACTTGTATTTTTATTAGAGTAAGCTATAGCTACTCTTGAGGTTAGTACCAAGAAGTAAAGGTACTGAAAAACTCAGTGCAGCAAATTCTAATGTCTTGAGGAGTTAGAGGTTACAAGAAGTCATTACTCTTCTAGTACCTTTGATAACTTTTAAGTAATTGATCATATGAAGCTTCAGGGTTTGGTTTACTGGAAGAGACTGAGCATAAGATAAAAATGTTGGCAATGGGTTGTTCACAGTATCAGGATAAAACCCAAGGAGAAAGAATGGTGTGTGTCTTTTCATTTATACCAGTTTTGAGTGTTTTCTGTGCCCCAGGCACTGTTCTAGCGAGTGGATTTCCAGAGACCAATGCGACGACACATCCTCTATCCCAGAGTTTCTCAACAGCAACACCTTTGGGGTGAATAATTCTTTGTTGTGGGGGGAAGGAGAGATTGTTCTGTACATTGTAGACTGTTTAGCAGCATTCCTGGCTTTGACTCACTAGATGTCAACGTCCGCCCCCCCCCCCCCCGCCACCAACCCCTACCCCATCTTGACAACCAAAAATGTCTCCAGACATCACTGAATGTCTGGGGGAATGATACTGGGCAAAATCACCACCAATGTAGATTCATTGTTCTACCCTTACGGAATTTAGAAATTAATGGACTACATATTTTAATATTGATCATACTTTTTCCTTTAAAAAGAAAAATTTCCTTTTTGGGAAAAATGGTTTTGTGTATCAGCATGAATGAGCTAACAAGAGTGGTACCCTTTTTTTTTTTAATCAGAAATTTCCCACAATTCTACACAAACAAACAGCTGTCTTGATTTTTTGGCATTCCCTTCTGGTTCTCACTCATTTGCTTTTTTTTTTTTTTTTTTTTTGGCCTATTTGTAGTGTAGATAGAATTTTGTTGGTGATGGTGTTGTTTTGTTTCTGACAGAATTTTATATTCTACCTTTTCCTCTTAACATTTTTTGATTTTCATCATATTTCTACATGATTTTAATACTCAGTTTTCATTTGGTCTATTAGCTTCCATCAAGCAAATGGATTATTATGTATCTAGCCATTTTTATTGTTGAAAACTTGAAGTTTCGGTTTTTCCACTAGAGCTTTTCTTTCCCTTTTTAAGAATTTTTTCTTGGGATAAATTACAAATGGGTAAGTGTAGTTAGTAGCCCAAAAAAAGTGATTTTTAAGGAGAGTTTAGAAGCTGAAAAAATAGTAAACACTATGGAGCCATAGAGTGAGTCTTAAGACTCTAGGTATTACTTTTTAAGTTCTAGCCTTTTCTAGTGAATTAAGTATCCAACATTAATGATAAAGGCTGTGGGGTTATACCCTGGATCAGGACACAATCCCTGTTCCCAGTAACTTACATTTTAGTGGAGAAAATTGGATAAACACAAAACTGAGTGTAATAAGTGTTCAAATAAACTTGCAAACTTGATAAGAACACAAAGGGAGGCTTTACTTTCTCCTTGAGGATAGGAATGGGGAAGGAGGATGTAGCATCTGAACTGGTTCTTGATGAATGGATAAGATTTGGGCAGGCAGAGATGGAAGAGGAAAGGCATAACCAAAGGCGTGGAGATGAGGAATGTGCAGAATGTTTGACGATGAGTCTAGAGACCAAAGTTAGGGCCAGATTATGGGAAGGCCTCTGATGTCATACTAAAACATCTGGTTTTTATTTTACAGTCGCTGTGAAAGCAATGATTTTTTTGAAGCAGGGTGGTGATAGGAAACAAACAGTTCATTTAGCATGATCCTTTCTATGTTAGTCTTGATTCTCACTGTTCTCTTGTTCTTTCCCCATTTGCTACCTCCTGAAACCCGGCAGGGAACGGGGGTGGGGAAACAGGGCTAGGTACTGTAAATAGGTGCTATGGGGGCATATCAAGAGGTAGAAAACATGGGCCTTGTTTTCCAGGTGTGGAGAAAATATTTATATAGAGCTAGCTCATGTACTACTCTGTATTTATATTCTAGTTCATATTATAATGAACAGTAAGAGTGATAGGAGTTCAGAAGAGGAAGAGATTGTCCTCAGGTAAGGGATTAGAGAAGGTTTAAGATTTTCAACCTTGTTTTAAGCCCTCTGATGGCATAGGCCTTTTCACTCTGCATAGTGATTATTTGAAACCTTTACATTCACCTCATGCTCACTGTGCCCACCTGCATCTGCTTACTTTCATCAGATAACCTTGCTTCCCACTGCATGTAGGTGTTAGAGGCTAAGAAGCCTGAATTCAGTCCTTTTCATCATCTCTCACTTCCCTCACCTGCAAACTTGTTTTCATCTTTTACCTCTTTTTCATGCCATTCCTGAGAATTTAGTATTCTTTTTTTTTTTCCTGTCCAAAGTAGAATGATATAATATAAAGAACACTGGATTTTTTGGAGAAAAACCCGGATTTCAGTTTTGACTTTGTAGCTTACTAGCTGTGGGACCTTGGGCGAAATACTTAATGCCTTTACCTCAGATTCCTGCTTTTGTAGAAGGGAGATAATCTAGCTCCCTCACAAGGCCTGTGTAAAGATTAAATGGCAAATGTGTGTACTGGGTCTAATACACAGCAGACCCTCTTTCCTTTCTTCTCCAGAACTTGTTATCTTCCTTTCCATTGGCTCCTTTCCCTCTGCTTATAAAAATGCTGGATCATTTTCTTGCACCCTCTTCCACATATAGCCAAGCTTTTTGAGAACATAGAGTGTGCTGGCTGTCCCTATGTCTTCACCTCTTATTCATTCGTAAATGTACTGTAATCTGGCTTCTGTTATTGCTAAAATACTCAGAGCTCAGTAACTACCTAATTGACAAATTAGGTGGACTCTAGTTAATATTTCTCTGGTAAAAGTAAGGTAGGTCTAGGATAAAAATTTGAAGATTGAGAAAAATTAATATGTAGAATATGCTGGGAAATCAGGGATGAATATTATTGAACGGCTTAATATCCAGTTCAACTTGGCATGAATTTGTAGTAAACCACATCAAGATAGTTCCATAACACATTCTGTTAACTTTCTGGAGCCAAAGAATTGAGAAAGCAGAAGTCATCCATGTCTCCGTGGTGGAAAGATAAGTGAGTGGGCTGGGAGATTTATTGTGTTAATAATAACAGGACTGGGTAGAAAATATATTTTCTTCTAAATGTTGGTAGGAGACGCAGAAAGCCTGCCTGTAGTTTTCAACTGTAGATAAGAAATAAAAGGGAAAAAAGGCAAGATGAGCTGGGTATTTGAACTCTTCATGGTCCTGCCATCTCTCTGCAGAGCAGGGGATTAGATGTAGCCTGTTTAAGAACATTAATCTCCCTGCATCTGCTGGCTTTCCATGTCAGGCTTGAGTTCAGAGCTGAACAACTTGAAATCTTGTACAAGGTGGTTTTTATTCTCATAGTTTTGTTAACTAGGCTCAAACCAGCAGGCAACTAACTTGGCATAAATATGTAAATGAACTATGACATGAAGCATCTGAATGTAAATTTAGGTTTAAACTTTCTTTTACAGGGTTGATTGAATTTTTGTGATTACACGTACTAACACAGATTCCCTATATAATGGTTAAGAGTACAGTGTCTGGAACCAAACTCCCTACTTTTATGCCAGCTTCACCACTTACTAGCTTTGTGACCTTGGACAAATCACTTGGTCCCTCTGTGCCTTAGTTCCCTCATTTGTATAATGATGATAGTAAGAGTGCTATCTTACAAGGTTGTTGTAAAGATTAAAATACGTGAAGTGTTAAGAACATTGCCTGGCACATAGTAAGTACTATATAAATGATTAGCTGTTATTTTGTTCTTGTAAATAGCTTCACTGTTTTTTTTCAACTGCTTTTTAACCTTTCATCAGATTATTGAAAGTATTATTGAGGAGAGTCAGAAAGTACTACAGCTTGAAGATGACTCTTTGGATTCCAAAGGAAAAGGACAGTCTGATCAGGCTACTGCCAGTCCTATCATGGCTGGAACAGATCTTAGCAATATACCTGGATTGTTAGCCGTAGATCAAGTACTGCAGGAAGATTCCCAAAAGGCAGAGAGTCAGGATGTATCTGAAGAAACTGAATTAGAATCAAAAAAATGTTTTCCTTCTGATGACACATGTGACAAGCCAGTAGATGAAACCACTAAGTTAACTGAAATAAGTTCAACTGAACAACAGCTTAATGTGCCTGAAACTGAAACAGAAGTGTTGAACAAGGAAGCAGTGGAAGTCAAAGAAAGTGATGTTCTAGAACCTGCGTCCTCACACTCCTTATCTACTAAAGATTTTGCTGTTGTGGAAGAAGTTGCTCCTGCCAAACCACCAAGACAGCTTACTCCAGAACCTGATATAGTAGCTAGTACAAAGAAGCCTGTTCCAGCACGCCCACCTCCTCCAACTAATTTCCCGCCTCCTAGACCCCCACCTCCATCTCGACCTGCTCCACCACCAAGAAAAAAGAAAAGCGAATTGGAGTTTGAGGCTCTTAAGACACCTGATCTAGATGGCAAGTATTCATTGAGAAATAGCTATTTTTGTGGGGAGTTTTTGGAGTTGAACTTTCTGATTTTTTTTTTCAGTTTTTGCTGTATATAACCACATTGATGACCAAGTTATAAAACTTATTTTAGTAATAGAAAGTCAAAATGTTTACATTGGTGTTGTTACATTACTGTAATTAAACATTTCAGCAGACTTTCAAATCTGTTACCATTGGAGAGCCAGTGTGGCATAGTGAAAAGAGCATAGGATTTGGACACTTACGATTTGAATTCAAGTCCTAGTTCTCTTCATGTGTAAGTTGTGTAGCCTTGAGGAATTTAACATATTTGAACCCTGGTTTCCCCGTATATAAAACGAGAGTAATAAAACCACTTTTCTCAGAGGATTGTTCTAAGCATCAGCCAGATAAAGGTTAAAGCACTTTTCAAGCTATGTATAAGGTCTTATATAAATATTAGTTGTTGTTGTTGTTGTTATTATTATTGCAGTTCCCAAAGAGAATATTACATCTGATACTCTCCTAACTACAAACATGGCTTCAGAGAGTACAGTCAAAGATTCTCAGCCTTCTCTTGATTTGGCAAGTGCTACCAGTGGAGATAAAATAGTTACTGCCCAGGTTGGTGAATTTGTGTTATATTTGATACAGGCTTTCTCAACTTTCTGCAACTGGCTGGTTTGTTGATGGTTTTGGTTTTGGTTTTGGTTTTGGTTTTGGTTTTGGTTTGTTGATTGTTGAACCTTCTTTTCTTCTCCAGGCCAAATATTTCCTTGTCCCCAAAACCTGGCTACCTTACATCCCTTGTCTAGCTCTGCTACTTAAGTAGCTGGCTGATTCTGGCAAGCTATTTAACATCTGAGTCTGAGATGGCTCATTGATGAAATGAGGGGAAAACCTTCCTTGAAGGTTTCTTGCAAGGTTGAAATGAGCTAGGGTATGCCAAGTACCTGGCATGTAGTAGGTATTCAAAAAGTGACAGATGCTGCTATATGTAATATTTATTAATAAATACCAACTATAATCTTCATTTATCTGACCTATAGTGGTCAAAATTGGGGACTTTTATTTTTTATAATTTCCTTTTCCTAATCATGAAAAAAAAACTTCATACACTAGGCTATATATCCATATATGAGGCAATAGAAAGGACTTGATAACATGAATTTCTACCACCGCCAAATTCTGGGATTCAAGGGGGTTACTTATGTGGTAGCTGTGGTTAGAGCAGGTTAGCCGACTGGGAGATACTATCATACTAAGCGAAGTAAGTCAGACAGAGAAAGACAAATATCATATGATATCAGAATCTAAAAAAAAAATGATACAAATGAACTTATTTACAAAACAGAAACATACAGACTTGGAAAACAAACTTATGGTTACCAAAGGGGAAAGGTGGGGGGAGGGATAAATTAGGAGTTTGGGATTAACGTATACACACTACTATATATAAAATAGATAATCAACAAGGACCTACTGTACAGCACAGGGAATTCTGCTCAATATTCTGTAATAACCTAAAAGGGAAAAGAACTTGGAAAAGAATAGATACATGTATATGTATAACTGAATCACTTTGCTGTACACCTGAAACTAACACAACATTGTTAATCAACTATACTTCAATATAAAATAAAATTTTTTTTAAAAATCAAGGATTCTGTGGCCACTGGAACTTGGAATAAAATTCAAAGCACATACACACACAAAAAGACACTATAGTCTTTTCAGAGCCTTAGAGCAGAGGTCAACAGTGGCCTGATTTTGTAGGGTCCCCAAGCTAAAAATGGTCTTTATATTTTTAAAGGGTTGTTTTTAAAAAAAGAATATGCAACAGACACTATATATGAAGCAAAAAGCTTAAAATATTTACTATCTGGCTCTACAGAAAAAGTTTGCCAACCCCTACCCTCAAGATAGCCATGTGTATAGCTCTGATTAATGGCAGTATTAGTGCTGGCATTTTACTGGTAGAGAACTGCTTTTGGGCCAGGTTCAAATAGAACATTTATTTGCTTTCAAGACTACTCAGACATTATTTCATGAGCAGCAACACTTTTGGTACCTAATTTTTTTCAGCATGCTGGGAATAATAAAAGACTGAAATGGAGTGCTCCATTTAAATTTTTAGTAGGCTCCATTATCTGTATTATGGAATTCTTTAGAACTGTGTGTGGTAATGAATAATTGAATATTTATAGAAATTGATTCAGTCTACTTTCTGTTTATAAAATTATAATTTCAGGAAAATGGAAAAGCACCTGATGGGCAGACAATAGCAGGTGAAGTGATGGGCCCTCAGAGACCTAGATCCAGCTCTGGGAGAGAGCTTACTGATGAGGTATAATTAGATTTTTTTGTTCTTGAAAACATAAAATATAAAGGTCATGATGAGAAGATGAAAAAATTCTAGAGATGAATGGTGATGATGGTTACACGACAGTGTAAATGTACTTGATGCCGCTGAACTATACAATTAAAAGTGGTTAAAATGGTAAATTTTGTATTATATGTATTTTACCATGATTTTAAAAAATTAGCTTTATTGCTGTTAGGCAAAAAAATCATAATGTAGAGGAAAAAATGAAAATTGAAAATTGTCTTAGTTTTTTTTTTTTTAATATGCTGGAGTTTGAACTCTGACTTAAACTTGCCCTTTCACATAATTATATGGTGCAATAAGTGTATTGAAAGCAAGGCCTATGTTTTATCGAAAGTGGGCTTAAAAAAAACTTGATATTATAGGTATATGTTTTTATACATATTAGATTATGTACAGTGTATACAGACTCAATGTTTAATTCTTACCTTAAAATTTAGTATACATCTATTGGCCGATTTATTCAGAATGAAGTTTTGAAGCAAAATCTTAATTTTTGTTTCTTTTAAACAGTACCTTTAAAAAAATTATTGTACTTTGGAAAACAGTTTGGTAGTTCCTCAAAATATTAAGCATCGAGTTACCATGACCCAGCAATACCAATCCTATGTATACACCAAAGAGAAAGGAAAACATACATCCACACAAAAGATATACATAGGTGTTCATACTAGCGAAAGTGTGGAAACAACACAAATGTCCAACACCGATGAATGGATAAATGTAGTATATCCATCCATGTGGACTATTTTTTGGCAATTAAAAGGAAAGAGATACATGCTGCAATATAGATGAACCTTGACAGCATGATGCTAAGTGAAAGAAGCCAATCACAAAAGACTACATACTATATGATTTAATTTATATGAAATGTCCAGAATAGGCAAATCCATAGAGGAAAAAAGTAGATTCGTGGTTGCCAGGGACTGGGAGGAGAGGGGAATACGGCATGACAGCTAATGGGTATATGGTTTCTTTTGGGGGAGGTAGAAGTGTTCTAAACTTAGATAATGGTGATAATTGCACAACTCTGTGAATGTACTCAGAACCATTGAATTATACGCTTTAAATGAGTGCATTTTGTGGTGTGGAAATTGTATCTCACTAAAAATGTTTAAATTGTACATAGTACTGAATGTATCTAGAAAGTTCTTCGCTTGAATTTTTGAGGATTTTGTAGATTCCAAAAGATAATTAAATTATAGGTACTCTCGGTGTTATTTTTTACTTCAGGAAATTTTAGCCAGTGTAATGATTAAGAATCTGGATACTGGAGAAGAAATACCTTTGAGTCTTGCAGAAGAGAAACTGCCAACAGGTATTAATCCTCTCACTCTACACATCATGAGAAGGACTAAGGAATATGTAAGGTATGGCCTAATGTTATTATTTATCATTTGTAGTATTTCATTCAGAGTGGTGAAAAGTTCTCTGTTTATGAACTATGAGAGTCCCTAATTTGGTTTCATTCAGTCTTCTTTTTTTAAAGTTAGAATTAAAATTAGAGTTAGTTAATGTATGTATTCTTAAACTTTTTTCTCTCTCTTTTTTAAAATGAGCTTTTTAAGATTCCACATATAAGTGATATCATAAAGTATTTGTCTTTCTCTGTCTGATTTATTTCATTTAGCTTAATGCTCCCAAGGTCCATCCATGTTGTCACAAATGGCTGGATTTCCTTCCTTTTTATGGCTGAATAATATTCTTCTGTGAGAGTGTGTGTGTGTGTCACATTTTCTTTATTCAGCTTTGTTCTCAAGATTGTACAATTACTTGGGGGAAAATATATATATATATCTTAAATCTCATAGTATTTGGTTTGTCTTCTTTTAAAATGATTTATATTGGATTGGCCAAAAAGTTTGTTCGGGTTTTGCTATAACATCTTACAGAAAACCCGAACGAACTTTTCAGCCAGCCCAATATTATACTAGAGACAATATTAGAACACATGAAGCTAAAAAGCCATGTGGGATAAACACCTGGTCTTCTGAAACCTTGCTTTAAGGATCAGAAATGTTATAAATAATTATATTGTCTTTTTAGGGTCAGAAAGTGTCTTTAGAGTGAGGTGATTGACTTTACTGTGAGATGTATGTAGAACTAAGAAATAATTTCTGTGAAAGCAAAACTTTCACATGATGTGCCTGGTAAGTAAGGAGGGAGATATTTATAAGTTAATGTGTCATTTCTGTGCAGCATGTTTTGCCCAGCAAAAAGCCTTGTTTGTGTTAGGTTTTTCATAAATTCCTAAATTGCATTCGTTTGCATTTTGTACATTGCACCTTGCTTAAAGATTCTACTCTATGATCTTTCAGGTCTTTAAATTCTCAGGGTCATCATTTAAATTAAACTTATATAAAGCATGTTAACATTTTTTTCTTACACTGATTAGCTAATTGTATACTAAGTATACATACAGATTTTTGAGAAGTGTAGGGGAAATGGCTTCTTATAAAATGACTACTTCTTCTTGTAGTAATGACGCAGCACAGTCAGATGATGAAGAGAAGTTACAGTCTCAACAAACAGATACTGATGGTGGAAGGTTAAAACAGAAAACGTGAGTTACAGTACATCCCTTTTCTTCATTTCAGGCTTTTATTTAAAAGAAAAAAATATATATATATATATATGAGAGCTGCCATATTTTAAATCTATATTCTGTCCAGTTTATATGTCCCTCCACCACTACCACTCCCTGCCCTCAGGCAATGGATTATGAGTTCCTTGAGGTTGTCTTGGTCATTTTTATAGCATCTGACATACAGTAAATGATCAATACATTTTGCATCATGCTTGTATTTTTCTGATGGTAGGTGCCAGAAGTGTTGGTAGAAGAACATGATTGTCCTTGAAGTTGCTTTTTCCATTTCTCATCTCTCCAAATCCTATTTCTTTCTAAACCCAACTACGTGAGATTCTTCCTGACTACTCCAGTTCATAGTAAAGTTTTTCCTGTTCTCAATTTCAATGGCACCTATTGTCTACATAACTTGCATTTGCTGTTTATATTTTATATTATCTTAAACTGTTTTCTGATTTTAAAAAATAAGATAAATACATGTTAAACAACTAGACCATATGTTGCAAAAGGATTTTGATCACGCCATTCTTCTTTTTCCCCTATAAAAATCTAGCACAGTGGTGGACATGTAGGTTTTGGTTGATTATACACAAGTCACTTAATTGGCAGTAATTCAGTCTAAGGCCTAAAATGAGTTCTCCACTCAAGTCTGATCTTTTCCTAGTGTGGCAAGTATAGCAAAGAAAGCATTGAGATTTTTTACAGCAGGTATGCCCACAGTGGAGGTATATGATAACACCTCAGCTATCTGGACCTTGGCCTTCGAGCAATGGCAACTATCAGGAGCCGGAGAATTAGAATTATTCAGGAGACATATAGACATCCAGGAAAGATGTCACCTGCTCCATGCACTAAAGCTCATTATTTTTTAAAAGAAAAGCTCCTCAGGTTTATTCAAAGCCTTTATACTTACTTCTTACATAATTTCTAAAAATCTGGTCATCTGGTATCTGATCTCAGAGCAAAATAGAAGCAGCAAACTGACATGTAAATCAGCACATAAGAATGTCAGATAATACTCTGATTGCAAGAGAGGAATCAGGAAAATGATAAAAAAGGACTCACACATTGCACAACCATTTCACATGGCAGTGCTTTCAACTTCTTCTCATGTTGTGACATACAGAACGTGGTATTATTTGCACTGAACCCTGGGGTAAACTGATGAGGCAGCTGATGGCCAAAAGAGACTGGCCCAGGGTTCTGGTTTCTCTGGGCCCTACCCTGTTGCCTTGAAGGCTGAGAGGGGAACCAATATTATGGCTCACTTGCAATCCATTTGAAAAGCCTTGAATGTATTAAAGAATAGTAAAGATGGTAACTGACCCTATTTATTAAAGAAAGAAACTTATCGAGCATTAAGTGCCATTGAAGAAGGCACAAAAATATGTATTTTAGAAATGTTCTCATCCAAAATGATTAAAATATCTGTTTTCTTGCTTAAAGTAGTACTAAACCTATAGTTAACCAGAAAATATAACTTCAGAGTTATAGGTAGCAGAGACCTTATTGTGATTTTAAAAATGGTTTATCTGTTTTTAATCTCTATATCTGTATTTAATCTCTGTAGCACAGATATAGAGAACAAATTAGTGGTTACCAGCGGGGAGAGGGAAGTGGGGAGAGGCAAGATAGGGGTAAGGAATTAAGAGGTACAAACTACTCTGTATAAAATAAATAAGCTACAAGGATATATTGTACAGCATGGGGAATATAGCCACTATTTTATAATAACTTTAATTTAATTTTTATTTTATATTGGAGTATAGTTGATTTACAAAAGCATGTTGGTTTTACAGGTGTACAGCAAAGTGATTCAGTTATACATATATCCATTCTTTTTCAGATTCTTTTCCCATATAGGTTATTACTCAATATTGAGTAGAGTTCCCTGTGCTATACAGTAGGTCCTTGTTGATTATCTATTTTATATATAGTAGTGTGTATATGATAATCCCAAACTCCTAATTTATCCCTCCCCCCCTACCTTTCCCCTTTGGTAACCGTAAGTTTGTTTTCGAAGTCTGTGAGTATGTTTCTCTTTTGTAAATAAGTTCATTTGTATCCTTGTTTTTAGGTTCCACATGTAAGTGATAGCATGTGATATTTGTCTTTGCCTGTCTGACTTACTTCACTTAGTATGATAACCTCTAGGTCCGTCCATGTCGCTGCAAATGGCAATATTTCATTCTTTTTTTATGACTGAGTAATATTCCATTGTATATATGTACCACATCTTCTTTATCCATTCCTCTCTCGATGGGCATTTAGGTTGCTTCCGTGTCTTGGCTATTGTGAGTAGTGCTGGTATGAACATTGGGGTGCATGTATCTTTTCAAAGTATGGTTTTCTCCAGATATATGCCCAGAGAAGTGGGATTGCTGGATCATATGGTAGTTCTTTTAGTTTTTTTAAGGAACCTCCATACTGTTCTCCATAGTGGCTGTACCAATTTACATTCCCACCAACAGTGCAGGAGGGTTCCCTTTTCTCCACACCCTCTCCAGCATTTATTGTTTGTAGACTTTCTGATGATGGCCATTCTGACCGGTGTGAGGTGATACCTCATTGTAGTTTTGATTTGCATTTCTCTAATAATTAGTGATGTTGAGCATCTTTTCATGTGCTTTTTGGCCATCTGTATGTCTTCTTTGGAGAAATGTCTAGTTAGATCTTCTGCCCATTTTTTGATTGGGTTGTTTGTTTTTTTTGATATTGAGCTGCATGAGCTGTTTTGTATATTTTGGAAATGAATCCCTTTTCTGTCACTTTGTTTGCAAATATTTTCTCCCATTCTGTGGGCTTTCTTTGTTTATGGTTTCCTTTGCTATGCAAAAGCTTTTAAGTTTAATTGGGTCCCATTTGTTTATTTTTGTTTTTATTTTTATTACTGCAGGAGGTGGATCCAAAAAGATCTTGCTGTGATTTATGTCAAAGAATGTTCTGCCTATGTTTTCCTCTAAGAGTTTTGTAGTATCTGGTCTTACACTGAGGCCTTTAATCCATTTTGAGTTTATTTTTGTGTATGGTGTTAGAAAATGTTCTAATTTCATTCTTTTACATGTAGCTGTCCAGTTTTCCCAGCACCACTTATTGAAGAGACTGTCGTTTCTCCAATGTATATTCTTGCCTCCTTTGTCATAGATTAATTGACCATAGGTGGAGTATAATCTATAAAAAGTTTGAATCACTACATTATACACCTGAAACTAATATAATATTATAAATCAACTATACCTCAAAAAAAAAGGTTTACCTGGGAATTCCCTGGCGGTCCAGTGGTTAGCACTCTGCACTTTCACTGCCGAGGGCCCAGGTTCGATCCCTGGTCAGGGAACTAAGATCCCACAAGCCGTGTGGTGTGGCCAAAAAGAAAAAGGTTTATCATCTGTGTTTTATGATTATCAAAAGTAATACAGAAATGGGTAAAAAGAAAATGAAAGTCTCTCATACTCTCACCCCCAGAAATAATCTTTAGGTATGTTCACCATAGAATTTTTTTTTTTAATTTATTTCATTTTGGCTGCGTTGGGTCTTCATCGCTGTGTGCGGGCTTTCTCTAGTTGTGGCGAGTGGGGGCTACTCTTCTTTGCCGTGCGTGGGCTTCTCATTGTGGTAGCTTCTCTTGTTGCGGAGCACAGGCTCTAGGCGCGTGGGCTTCACTAGTTGTGGCACGCGGGCTCAGTAGTTGTGGCTCGTGGGCTCTAGAGCGCAGGCTCAGTAGTTGTGGCGCACAGGCTTAGTTGCTCCACGGCATGTGGGATCTTCCCGGACCAGGGATCGAACTCGTGTCCCCTGCATTGGCACGTGGATTCTTAACCACTGTGCCACCTGGGAAGTCCCCACCATAGAATTTTTTTCTCACAAAAATGAAGTTATACTGTGTCTATAGTTTATTGACTTTTTAAAAAAAATACCTATTATGTAATGGACATCTCTTCATATCAGTACCAATTGTAACATATTGTAGTCTTTCTGTCAGTTAGACATGGGAGTTTGGTGCTGCAGATAAAATAGTTAGGAAGACAATCGTAGTCTCTGCCCTCATAGAGCTTCCAGTTAAATAAGAGAAACAGACAGTAAACATGTAATTACACAGATAAATCTAACTATGTTTGTAGTAATTACTATAAAAGAATGTATGGGGTGCTATGGGAGTGTGTAACAGGAAAATCTGTTCTAAAGAGTCAAGGAGGGCTTTTTTAAAAGACAGCTGTTTGTTCTGAGACCTAAAAGATGAGTAGAAATTAGCCAAGGGAGAAGTGTTCCAGGCAGAAATGACCACCCATCCAAAGGCCTTGAGGTGACTAAAAGCTTGGTACATTTCAAGAACTGAGGTTAGGGCTTCCCTGGTGGCACAGTGGTTAAGAATCTGCCTGCCAATGCAGGGGGCACGGGTTCGAGCCCTGGTCTGGGAAGATCCTACATGCTGTGGAGCAACTAAGCCCGTGCACCACAATGACTGAGCCTGTGCTCTAGAGCCCACGAGCCACAACTACTGAGCCCACGTGCCACAACTACTGAAACCCGCACACCTAGAGCCCTGCTCCACAACAAGAGAAGCCACTTCAATGAGAAGCCTGTGCACCACAACAAAGAGTAGACCCCGCTCGCCACAACTAGAGAAAGTGGCGCACAGCAACGAAGAACCAAAGCAGCCAAAAATAAATAAATAAATAAATTAATTAATTATTTTAAAAAAAGAACTGAGGTTAGTCTGATTTATTTTATTGCATTCCATTGTAAGGATATACCATAACTTATTTATCCATTCCTCTGTTAATGAAAATTCAGTTTATCTCTACTTTTTATCTATTCTAAACAATATTGCAGTGAACATCTTTGTATATATGCTTGGCAACTTTTTCAAATACTATCCTAAATTTCATGAGCTCCTTTGAATTGGTAAAAATTTACCCTTGGTTTGTAAATTTTGTTCAGTTTTAAATATCATGTATGGTGCTTTGTTTTTTATAATTTTAATATATGAAATTTGAGACTTAGATAATTGAAAAAGCAATAAATAAATCCTATTTATGGAAGCCTGAGATGCATATTTGCATTACATTGTGTTTGGGAATACCTACTGGGAAAGCTCAGCCTAACTATATTGCATGCTAATACCCAAATGGAAAGAGAAGGGAAAGGGGCATCTTAGGCTACCAAAGCATTTTATTTTATAAGTAAATACCTCTTTACAGTTTCTTTGTATTGGTAAAATATGTTCTTAAGGATGACTCCCTAGAGCAGTCTTCTCAAAGCAATTCTCTTGCAGATTCATGGCCTCACCCCCAGACCCTCTAAATCACATGGTCCGGGGACGGGGCCCAGGTATCTGCACTTTAAAACACTCCCCTCCCACTCCGTTCCCACCAAGTGATTATTATCCACCACTGAAAACTAGTGCTCTAGAGGATATGATATTGTACATTGGGGGGAACTGCCTATATTTCTTTTGTAGCCATATTTATTTGAGTATATTTATTCCATAGAACAAGGGATTTGGGAACTCAAAGACCTACTATGTATATAAAAAAGGAGTTATTTCAAAATGATACACTTTACCAGTCACAGCTCATGAGATTATCTGTGAATTGTTGAACTTTTGCAATTAGTTGAGTTAATAAGAAGTAATTTGGGTTGGGTTTCTTGTTTGTTTGTTTGTTTGTTTGTTTTTGGTATTTTTGTTAAGGACTCAACTAAAGAAGTTCCTAGGAAAATCAGTAAAGAGAGCAAAGCACCTTGCTGAGGAATACGGCGAACGTGCTGTAAATAAAGTTAAAAGTGTTAGAGACGAAGGTAAGTGAAATAGAACATTTCAACTGAATACTTAATTGATTTGTAATCATTTAAATTTAGCCTGTAGTTTGTAAGAAGCATTCTATTTTATTGAAAGTAATAAACCTTAATAGCTAATATCTTAGCATTTCGATAAATCATGTTACTCTCACTATCAATTTTATGAGTGGGAAGAAAAATGAATTTATACATCTTAAACATGAATTTGTACATACTTTGTGACTAGCAACCTGGAAGAGTTGAGTGTTCAGTAATCAGTTGTAAATTCGTTTTGTAAGGCTATTTAGTGTTTATAAATATTCTCAAAATTAGGTAAATTTTCTGAATTTCCACACCTTAACTTCCTATGCCTTTGTTATAATTGTGCTCATTTGTTTTATTTAATAAACACTTACATAGTATTTATTCTGTGCCAGACACTGTTCCAAACACTTTCACCTGTGTTAACTCATTTAATCCTCTTAAAAACTCTATGAGGTAAGTACCATTATTATCCCCGTTTTATAGATGAGAAAACTGAGGCACAGAAAGGTCAAATACCTTGCCCATAGTCACACAGATAATAAATGGCAGAGCTGGATTTGGACCCAGGCAATCTGGTACCAGATTCCATGCTGCTAACCAATATGCTATTTAGTAATAGACAGATTTTGCTTTTCCAATTAATGAATTTTCTTGGTAAGCAGTACTTATGAAAATATGACCGTAGCAACATCTACATTAGCTAGTGATGATTTCTATTGCTTTTCTATTCAGTGTTTCATACTGATCAAGATGATCCTTCATCAAGTGATGATGAAGGAATGCCATACACAAGACCAGTTAAATTCAAAGCAGCACATGGCTTCAAAGGACCTTATGATTTTGATCAGATCAAAGTGGTACAAGATCTTAGTGGTGAACATATGGTAAGCAACCTTTTTATTTTTCAGGATTGATTCTGTTTTCATTGAGAGAAATACTTTGGTTTCTATAAAGCTGATGTCTTATGTATGTAATTTTGCTAGCCTGAGCCATGAAGAGTGAATTGATAATAATATGATTTAATGAATAGGTAATGCAAAGTCTGTCTCTGAATCATTGTTCAAGAAGTGACTTATTGAATAAGTAAACTCTAGGCCTGTATTATTAAGAAAGCTATGCAAACTTTCTTTTACCAGAGAAAGGTACCAAACTTTAAAGCAGTTAAGGGTGATCTGTCACTTTGAACAATGTTTAAAATGCTCCCTGGTATATTTTAAATAATTTATACAAATATTTCAGAAGCTCAATATATTTTGTAAAGTGACAGAACAAGGAGAGAGGTAGAGGTACAAGTTGTCTATCAGAGTTAAAATGTACCAAAGTAGATATAAAGTTCACAAATACATTACAGTTACCCCCTGAAAATGCTAGGAACGCAGGGAAGGCAGTAATAAACTCAGAACTGGGTAAGTGATACTGTTGGTCTTTGATCAGGGAATCTACTTATCTATTTAGATTTTAAATCTAAAAGTTAGCTTACACATATCAGTTGGCAGCCAGATTTGACTTTACTTTGGTGCTTATAATCTACACATAAAACGTTTGAGTTGTATAGCACAGGGAACTATATTCAATATCCTGTGATAAACTATAATGGGAAAGAATATGAAAAAGAATGTATATGTATAACTGAATCACTGTGCTGTACAGCAGAAATTAACACAACATTGTAAATCAACTATACTTCAATAAAATAAATTTTTTAAAAAGTTTCAATTGATTATAGTAACTTCCTTAAGGAATCTGATGAATTTCCTTGTACTGTATTGATTCTCTTTCATTATTTCCAGTTTTAAGTAAATCTCATTGCAGTAGGCTCCAAATGACAAATTTCTTAACATACTTGAATTTTGTGGAAATGAATGTTATTCCAGTAAATAAACTGTTACCTCTAACTTGGATGATCTTTTTGACCTGCGTAGATGTGTGTTATAATAGTGGTTATAACAATATTTGTTGTAATAGGATTTGGCCTTTCCAATTTAAGCGTTCACATTCTTTACTGTGCCCGCCCCCACACACACACATACTTCCGCACTGTTTTTAGTACTGCCTGTCTGGGAATTTTAGCCATATGCTGTAAAACCTTTTTTCTGGGGAGAAAAATAGAATGAGACCACACCATTCCAACACTTCTAAATGACCAGTGCTGTGAGGGTCACTGCTAAGCTGGGCCTTATTCTTCCCTCAGCCCTGGTCAGGAGTTGTTATTGCTATTCTGAGGTCTGTGCCCCCTCCTATCCCACTCGCCCTCATATTCAGCTAGGAGACTGAGGACCCCAGACTAGGATTTGTTCTTTTGCAATGAAGGTTTCTGGCCACCTCAGATCTCCCATTTCCATTAATATGTGGACAAGGTTTTGGGTCTTGAAGTTGTTAGTTTATTTTTATTTTTTAATAAATTTATTTATTTTATTTTTTTAATTTTTGGCTGCGTTCGGCCTTCGCTGCTGCGCGTGGGCCCTCCCCAGTTGCAGCGAGCAGGGACTACTCTTCGTTGAGTGCACGGGCTTCTCATTGTGGTGGCTTCTCCTGTTGCGGTGCCCGGGCTCTAGGCGCACAGGCTTCAGTAGTTGTGGCTCACCGGCTCTAGAGCGCAGGCTCAGTAGTTGTGGTGCACGGGCTTAGCTGCTCCGCGGCATGCGGGATCCTCCCTGACCAGGGCTCGAACCCGTGTCCCTTGCATTGGCAGGCAGATTCCTAACCACTGCGCCACCAGGGAAGCCTGAAGTTGTTAGTTTAGATTATGCAAACTGCAACTATCTTTTCCCTCTCTTCTAAAGGCCTTAAGTGGTGTTAGTTATGTGAGCATTATCTTAGTGTATAGTAAGTCCCCTACATACGACCCTTGAAGTTGCAAACTTTCAAAGATGAGAACATGCGTTCACACGTCCAATCACGTAAGTTAGTTCACGTGTCTGGCGTACATTGTCACGTGTGTGCATCCTCTACAAGTGGTTGTGTTTTTGTGTACTTTACTGTACAGTACTGTATAGAGTACAGTAGTACAGTATCTTTATTTCAAGCCCATGATGTCCGGAAACAGGCGTAAAAGCAGCGGTGATGTAGCTGGTACTGTACTGTGCTTTTCAAGGTGCACTGTACTGTAAGATTTTAAATGTTTTCTTTATTTTTTGTGTGTGTTGTTTATGTATTATTTGTGTGAAAAGTATTATAAACCTATTACAGTAGAGTACTGTATGGTTGATTGTGTTAGTTGGGTACCTAGGCTGACGTTTTACGAATGCACTCTCGGAATGGAACTTGTTCATATGTAGGGGATTTACTGTATGTGTAATTTGGCATAATTTTTTTCTTTGGCTTAAAAACAATGTCTCAACTTTTAAAGTAGTAACTCTGAACCTTCCTTTGTTTTCACAGGGAGCTGTTTGGACCATGAAATTTTCTCACTGTGGCAGATTACTTGCCTCAGCTGGACAAGACAATGTAGTAAGAATATGGGCTTTAAAAAATGCTTTCGACTATTTCAACAATATGCGGATGAAATACAATACTGAAGGTATTTTTCATTTATTGGTGGGTTTTAAAAAACCTGGAGACATCTGGGATTTTTACATTTTAGGTATAATGATACCCTCTTATCTGGCAATCATTTGCAGCAACCACGACTTTCCATAAAAGCCACAAATTTAAAACAGAGGTCAACAGCAAAAAGCATCTAAACCCAGTGAAAAAAGCTACCACAAAGTTTTTGACATTATCTCTTTTTAGGTGTACTGCAGAGTTAAATTCATCAACTACTGAGAACAAAGTTATGTGGTTTCCCCTGGTAACTTTCAGTTCTATCTTAGGTTAAAATGAAATATCTGATTAATCTAGAAAAAGAATGAGAATAGTGTATACATCCAGTAAGTAAAGAATGATTAAGGAAACATAGCCATGGAAAGTAAATGTGATTTGTCAGTACATCAAAGGGTATATGAAACTAGGTTAAATGGAAAAGAGAAACCCCAGAACTTGATGTGTATACACAACGATTACAACTATGTAAAATATTTCTGTATCATGTTATCAGCAAAGTGTGTAAAATTGATGTAAATAGGAGCTTTAAGTTTATGGGATTCTTTTCTTGTAATTATTGTCATTATTTAACTGCAGTACATTTTCTCCACAAACCCCTCACCACCCAATCATCCAAGGCTGAACACAAGAAGTTAAGGGATGGGAGAAATGAGAATAGAGGTAGTATGGGCAGGAGTATAGAGTGTAGTTGAAGCAGCAGTTTGAGGAACACAGAGATCTAGGGAGAGCCACTAAACTGGCCAGCGAGGCCCATATACTTTAGTAGCCCCATGGGGTTGTTTGCAATATGTTATAATACATAATTCAAGATGATGATGAGTTGACAAAACTATGTTTATTATACATTTATTGCCCTGCCTGGAGCAGAAAGACTATTTTCAGTGGCCATTGAGACTTACCCCAGCCCAGACCCTTCCTGCCCCTGTGTTCATCTTCCTGTTACGATCGGCAAGAATGTCTTCACGATGAATAATGAGGACTTAACAGTATTTTTTTTAATTGGGGAAATGGTTAAGCCATTTTATAAATATTTTATATAAAAATGATAAAAACAAATATTTTGGTGCCTAAGAGTTAACGCTTCGCTTGTTTAGAAAAATATATTTTTCCAGAATGATGTATTCTATGACTTTTAATTAGGTGTCACTGTATTATTATTTCTGATTGATGTTGTGTGTGTGTGTGTGTGTGTGTATGTACACTTGTATATATACGTGCCTTTTTACAATTATTATGTTGTTTTAGGACGTGTGTCCCCATCACCTTCTCAGGAAAGTCTAAATTCATCAAAATCTGATACAGATACGGGGGTATGTTTATTATTTTATGGTTACTATTGTTACATACTATAATTTTTTACCATAAAGTACCTTATTGTTTATCAGATATTACAGGTACATGAAAGCATTTAAAACTGAGATGCATTCGAAATGAGAGTTTTTTTCTATTAGAATTGGTAAGTGAAAAATTGTGATGTTTAAAGATTGTTAGACAGTAGAAAGCATTTAAAATTGAGATGCATTAGAAATGAGTTTTTTTCTATTAGAATTGGTAAATGAAAAATTGTGATGTTTAAGGATTGTCAGACAGTAACTAATATTGCTCAAGCTACTATACTAATGTAAACTTAAATTTAAAAATTCCCTCCCCTCAAATCCATGTTAGATATTTTAAAAATAATAATAGTAACAGACACCTGAATTAAAGGTAATTAAGGAAAGAAAAAAGATATTGAAATATTTTCATTTTTCCATCTTCTTGGTTTAATAAATGTTTTATCCCAGTGTCAGGTAGTTTAAAATATCTTAATGATTTTCATTTGGTTTCAGAGCTGGAAGGTTAAATATAACTAGTTTTAAACCTAAAAAGTGGAATGCAAAATATTATTCTAAGCTGTCCCTGTGCTTCTTGTATATTCAACAAGGCAAGGGCGATGTAAACAAAGAGAACCTAAAATGTCCACCTGCTCAACAGTACTTTCCTGGGATTTCATTGGCTCTCTAGTATTTGACACTAATTTTTCCCTACCTAAACATACTCCTCTCAGCTTTCCATGCTTCTGTTTTTCCTTGTTCTCTTCCTATATCCCTGCTGTCTCTTCCTCTTCCACCCCCTAAAATGTTGCTGTTTCTCTGGGTTTTGTCCTTTGGCTATTCTCAGTTGACATATTCACTCGCTACCTCCAATCCTGAACTGGCTTTAGCTCCATAATTCTTGTTTCCTTTCAATAGCTTTATGTTTTTTAAACAACAGTGAAATCTTATTGTGCATGCTGCCCTTTTCACATAATAGTATATATAGGCTCTCTCCACGTACACGTTCTTTAAGCACATCACTTAATAGGTCTGAAACTAAACTCCCTCAACAAATGTTTTTTGAGTGCCTGTTACATGTGCCAGACACTGCTAGACTCTGCAAAATCAAATGAGACTTATTTTCTGGCCTCAGGGACCTTGCTAACCAGTGAAATAGATATATCTGCAATTATAGCATTGGATGGTAATACTCTGTAGATGATACTACGCAAGTATACAAGTTAGCCTTATGAATCAGGGTGTCAGGAAAAGCTCCCTGGAGGCTTTGAACGAGGAATCAACTATGTGAGGGAAGGAAGGGGCGTATCAGAGCAAATAGCAAGTGCAAAGGCATGGAGGCTGAAACGACATGGCATGTTAAAGGTACTACCCGGCTGGAGCAAAGGGTACATGTGTGAGAGTTGTAGGAAAGGTAGGCAGGATTGGTATTTTCAGTGGTTTTTTGTGTTAAACCAAAACATATGAACTTTATCCTCAAGGCGCTAGGGGAAGATGGGCTTTGAGGGGTTTGGGTCAGAAGCTGAATTAAAGTGTTCAGATTTTTGTTTTGGAATGAGCATTCTCGTAGCAGTGTAAAAGATAGATTGGATGGGCGCTCCTGGCTAGAGACAGGGAGACCACTTAAGAGGCTCTCAACCCCAGAGAGAGATGGGTACTTCGATTATGGTAGATTATGATAGCAGTGAGTCTAGAAACCATAAAGAGGAGCTGAATTTGAGAAATATAAAAGAAGGACTTAATGACTGACTACCTGGGGTAGTAAGTGAGCAGCCTAGGATGATTCCCAGGTGTCCAGCTTGAGCAACTGGCTAGATATTAATGGTCATTCACAGAAATAGTTTTATTATTATCTACCCACAACCCTGCTTCTCCTGTTTTGAGCCTTCTTTAATGGCATCAACATCCATAAGTTACCTTTTTAACTCAGAAACACTCTATTACTTTTTCTTCCTTACCCACATACTAAATTAGTTAAAAATTCTATCCACTCTACCTCCTCCTACAAATGCCCATGGAATCTGACCCCTCATTACTCACCTCATCTAGGTCCTTGACACTCATTTAAATGCTTGCTGTAGCCTCCTAGTTGGTTTTTCTGTCGCTGGTCTCTACTGCCACCAGCTTTTTTTTTTTTGGCCACACCACGTGGCATGCGGGATCAAACCTGTGCCCCCTGCAGTGAAAGCATGGAGTCCTAACCACTGGACCTCCAGGAGATTCCCTTTTTTTTTTTTTTTTTGTCAAAATACAGATCTGTGCCATTTTGTGATTTAAAGTCTTCTGGTGGCTCCTTGTCACCATTCTTCCTGATATTACCTCATCTTACCTTTTTAACTCAGCTCTAATTCCCTAGTACCTGTGCATCCTACTTGCCATGCCAGATATAGGTCTGTATCCTAAACACTCTTTCACTTTCATGTCTTTGTTCATGTTGTTTGCTTTGCCAGGAATTCCCTCCCTGTCCCCTTTCCTTACAGGGCAAAGCCCTACTCATCCTTCAAGATTCAGCTCAAATATCTTATCTTCTCTTATTATTTTCCCTGAATCAAGCAGACAGAATTGTTCCTCACTTGTGTTCTGACAGTACATCATATGTACTTTGACACTGATATTATTTACCATGCCTTCCTTGGCAGTTTGTCCCTCTGGCTAGGCTCAGGGCTGATTTAAGGCAAAGAACTGTACTTCACAGATCTTAGTATCCTTGGAACCTAACCCCATGCCTGACTGTGGTAGGCCTAAATCAGTGTTGAATTCCTGCTTCCGTGCCTTTCATTCATTCCTATTCCCCTTATCTGGATGCCTGCGGTCTCCCTTTTTTCTACTTAAAATTTGCCCATTCTTCAAGGCCCACTTCCTCCATAAAGCCTTCACTGACTAATGTAGCAGTGAAAATTTTAACCACTTTGCTTTAGGGGAAAAGGATTTGCTTTTATTAGTTTAATTTACCATAAAGTTTCCAGGCCTTGATTACTATTAAAAACAGAGACTATTTGTACTATCTTATATTATGCTTATTTTAACAATCCTACTTACAGATTCTTAACTACTTCCATCCCCGCCCCCCCCCCCCCAAAAATACCCCTAAGTAACTCCCAATCTTGTTTGAATAGAACACCTTTTAAATGAGGAGCATAGGGACTTCCCTGGAGGTGCAGTGGGTTGGGACTCCGCGCTTCCAACGCAGGGGGCATGGGTTCTATCCCTGGTCGGGCAACTAATATCCCACATGCCTCGTGGTGTGGCCAAAAAAAAAAAAAAATGAGCGTAGTAGTACTTTGACCCAAAAAGTACTGAGCCCCTGGAGTACTGAGCCTTTTTTCTGGAGTAGTTGAGTATCATTTGTATCTATTGTTTTCAGGAAAAGATACTTTGGGGTTCCTTTCACTTCTGTCATTCTATATGGGGACAGTTAAAAGAAGCCTCTGTTTCATATGCCTTTGTCTTTAACCTAGTACTTGCTGCAGTGAGGCACAGTAAGCACAGTGGAGTTTATTTCCCTGATATGTGTGTTCTTTTTTTCTTTTTTCTCATGATAGTGATATCTTATATTTATCTCTTTTGATACGTTTTTACTCTTGCCTTCTTAGCATCCATGTAAAATAGAATACATAAAAGTACCTATTGTACAGTTGGGCATACAAAGTGATGCACCCAAGATCACTCACCTACTCGTTGGTCATGCCAAGCCTAGAATTCTGGCTCTTATGCTCTCTGTTTCTATTGATTTCCAAAAGTAGCTCAGTAAATGTAAGGAAGAGCGGCGTATTTAGTTTGCTCCATTATGCTACAGACTTGTAACATTTCTTCTTGACACTGGAAGTTGTAAATATGCTATCTACCTAAAAATTAATGTTTTTCTTGGATAAATCTGTTTGGTGCACTTGATTAGTGGAATATCAATATGGGTGTTACAACATTTAACTTCGGCTTAGAATTTTTGAGAGTAGATTGTAGGGGAGGAAAAAAATTTCCTCTACCCTCTTAGGTTCTGTGGCTGGGAACTACGAAATAACCTAACAAAAGACAGATTAAGAGGAGAAACGGTTTATTACGTATGCATATGGAGGCCTTCCTAGAGGAATAGTGAAGACCCAAAGAAGCTGTTAGACCTAGGCACTTATATATCATTTTAACAAAGAGCAAGAAATTTGTGGAAAAGTGACAAGATAAAGAAAAAGAAGTTTAGGCTTTTAGGGGCGGTAAATTGTGGGAAGGTAAATCTACTGGGGGAAACTAATGGAAGATAAGGGTAATTTAGTAAGGTTCTGTTTAGGCAGATAAGATTGATTCTCCTCTTCCTGGTAAGGGAGAGGTGAGGGGGAGACACCTTCACAAAGGGCATTTTATGCTCTGCTTTCAGGTAGAAAGGGGGAGGGCAGAGACTTTTTCTTGTGTCTGTTTCCTCTTAGTTGCCTTCAGCTCAAAATAATCCTTAGGCAAAGGGGCATATTTGGGGGTGACATATTCTGATCCCCTTCAAAATCATTAGAGTCTAAAATGGATGAAAGGACTTAACTGTAAGGGAATGAGAGGGAATTTTTATGAAATTGTACATATGTGGTATTTATTAAAAATATGCACTGATTTAGATTTGGTTCAATCAACAAGCAATTTTTAAACGTCGACAGTGTGTTAGGCACTGAAAATATAAAGATGCAATGGATAATTCATACCAACGAGCAATGCATGGGAGAAGACAGACATCAACAATGATATTGCATTGGCCAAAAAGTGCCTTCAGTTTTTAAGTAAAAATAAAAGACACATTTTTCATTTTCACCAAGGACTTTATTGAACAACGTATTCACCCTTTTGTTCCACTACCTTCTGCCATTTTTCAGGCAACTTCATAATTCCGTCTTCCCAAAACTTTTTATCTTTTTGAGCAAAGAACTGTTCCAGGTGCCTTTTACAGTTTTCCAGGGAATTGAAATTTTTTCCTTTAACAGAATTTTGTAAAGACCTAAATAAATGGAAATCCAAAGGCACAATGTCTGGTGAATATGGTGGATGAATCAGAACTTCCCAGCCAAGCCCTAACAGTTTTTGCCTGGTCATCAAAGAAACATACAGTCTTGCGTTATCCTGATGGAAGATTATGCATTTTCTGTTGACTAATTCTGGACGCTTTTCGTCGAGTGCTGCTTTCAGTTGGTCTGATTGGGAGCAGTACTTGTTGGAATTAATCGTTTGGTTTTCTGGAAGGAGCTCATAATAGAGGACTCCCTTCCAATCCCACCATATACATAACATCACCTTGTTTGGATGGAGACCGGCCTTTGGTGTGGTTGGTGGTGGTTCATTTCGCTTGCCCCACGATCGCTTCCATTCCACATTATTGTACGGTATCCACTTTTCATCTCCTGTCACAATTTGTTTTAAAAACAGAACGTTTTCATTACGTTTAAGTAGAGAATTGCATGCAGAAATACTGTCAAGAATTTTTTTTCCGCTTAACTTACGTGGAACCCAAACATCAAAGCGATGAACATAATCAAACTGGTGCAAATGATTTTCAACGCTTGATTTGGATATTTTGAGTATGTCAGCTATCTCCCGCATGGTATAACATTGATTGTTCTCAATAAATGTCTCAATTTCATCGCTATGAACTTCAACTGGTCTAGCCAACCTTGGAGCATCGACCAGCGAGAAATCTCTAGCACAAAACTTCGCAAACCACTCTTGACACGTTCGATCAGTCACAGCACCTTCTCCATACACTGCACAAATCCTTTTTTGCGTTTCGGTTGTGTTTTCACCTTTCTTGAAATAATAAAACATAATATGCCAAAAACGTTGCTTTTTTTCTTCCATCTTCAATATTAAAATGGCTACACAAAAATTCACCAATTTTGATAAGTCTTTTTTTAAATGCACGCTGATATGACAGCTGTCACATACAATCTAATAAAATTGTTTCAAATGAAGTTAAAGACAACTAAGTGCTACTAGAGCCATCTTATGGGAAAAACCAAACGAACCTTCTGGCCAACCCGATAATATATGCCCAAAACAGAATTAAGTATCATTTTCCTGAGAAAACCACTCCTTTGATGGTATGCATACTTGATATCAGTTCATTATTTAACACCCATACCATCTCCTGAGTTAGAAACTGTGATCACTTTTCACTCTCTCCTCTCCCTTCAGTGTCTGCTCATTTACCAGATCCTGCCCGCTTGGTCTCAGAAATGTCTTTGGAATCTGGCCATTTCTTTCATTTCCACTGTTACAATCCAGGCCTTTATCTCTTACTTGGACCACTATAGCTGTTCTCCCAGATTCCAGTCTTTTATCCACAGAATTATGGATAAAATTATGCCAGCAGAATTACTTTCCTGTAAAACAAGTCTCATCATGTTACTCTCCTGTTTTAAGCACTCCTTTTGGCTGTCTTTTTTCCTATAGAATTAAGTCTAAATTCCTTAGATGACTCAGTCTTTCAGAGATCAGCCTGACCTCAGCTCTCATTGTTATTTCCCACCCTTCCCTCTCTCAGACCTTATGTTCTGAGCCACTTGGTTGTTCATGCCCCAACAAAAATGTCAGACCCTTTGTTGATTCCATGTACTTAACAATACATATGCAGTTCCCCTTTGCCTGGCAAATTCATTTAAGACTCATCCCCTCACTGAAACATTCCTTGCTTCACCTAGTAATTTATTCATATGCTCCCTCACTGTTCCCATGGTACTTTGCCCATAGTTCTGTTAAAAGCACTTACTGTATACTATATCAATTTATGTAACAACAGCTAACATTTTATGAGCCCTTACTATGTGCCATGTACTTTGCTAAGTACATTTTATGTCTTACTTCACCTCACAACAACCCTGGTAGTGTTGTGAAGTACTATTAAGAACCCTATTTTACAGATGAAGAAAATGCTTAGAGATATTGAGTAACACACCAGTTTCACACAGTTGGTAGATACAGCAACAGAATTAGAACCCAGCTCTGATCTGTCTTTAGAGCTTATGCCCTTAACCATTATGCTCCACTAGTTGGCATCTGTAGGTCTGGCACTATGTCTTCATTTAGTCCACAAATATTTATTGAGTGTATTTATCATTGTTCTAAGAGTTGGGGATATAGTAGTGAACAGAAGAAACAAAAAAAAATCTATTGTTATGAAGCTTATTCTAGTGGTGGGAGACAGAAACAAAACAAGTAAATTTTGTAATATATTAGAAGGTGATAAATTTCGTGGAGAAAAATAAAGCAGATAAAGCGGGGTGACAGGAGGTAAATATGGTGGACAAGCAAAGCTTCACTGAGAAGTTGTCATTTGAGGAGAATCTGAAGGAGGTGAGAGAGGGATCATCTGGTTATCTGGAGGAGAAGAACATTCCAGGTGGAGGCGAGTGAAACTGTGATAAGGCAGGAGTCCTGGTATGTTCAGGAAATAGCACTGAGGCCTGGGTAACTGGAGCCAGTGAGCAAGGAGATGAGTAGTAGAAAATGAAGTCACGGAGGTGTAGATGGGCCAGTCATAAGGTGTAGGCCACTGCAAGGACTTTGGCTTTTGCTCTGAGAAAGAAGCCAATGGAGGGTTTTTGAACAGAGAATGATAATCTGACATATTTTATTCTGGCTTTTAAATACTGAGAATAGATTATAAGCAGATAAGAAATATTTATTTTGGTATTTCAAGTAACATACCATATCTGGTATATACTAAGTGTTAATAAATATCAAAAGGCTTACAAGTTTTCAAAGCAATCCAACTTTAAGTGACATTTTTAGATAATCTGGATATTTGGATATGGATTTGATATTTGATGATACAGATGGTATTTTTTTAGGTATGATAATGGTAGTTAAATTTAAAAGATTACTAGTTAGAGATACATATAGAATATTTACAGATAAAATGAATGATGTTTAGATTTTGCTTTAACTGCTCCAGCAAAAATAAGCAAATACATAAAAGTGGGAGGATTGAAAAAACAAGGTGAATAAAATGTTGATAATCATTAAAACAGGTGATGGATGCATGGGGTTCATTATACTGTCTACTTTTATGTATATTTGAACTGTTCATAATAAAGTTTTATATATACATTATATTTACATAGAGATATAAATATCTCTCTACATATAGATATCTATTCAGAGAGATATAGATATAGATAAAATATATAACATTTCACTTGGTAATTCTCCCTTTAAAAATCTATCATAAAGAAATGATCATGTATGCCCAAAGATGTAAGAGGATTTTCATATTAATGTTCTCACAGTAGCTAAAATTTAAACAAACTGAATTTTTAATAGTTGGAAAATAAAAACTATGGTATAATCCATACAGTATAATACTATGCAGTCCTTAAATTCTTTTCAAAGACTACTTGATGACATTTAAAATATTCTAAATAAATTGTAAAGTGAAAATAGAATGAAAAAATAGATATAATATCCTAATCTTGACTAAAGATATCTATAAATATTTATAGATTTTAAAATTTTAAAGAAATACACTAAATTATAACTAGTTATCACTAGCTGGTAGGGTTTTAGCTCATTTTTTTATTTGATTCTTTATACTTCTCTGTATTTCTAAAATTTTCTTTAATAAACTTACCTGATTTTATTAAGACAAACAACAGAAGATACTATAAAAGTCTATGGTTTAAGCCTTTTGACCCTTCTATTAGGATAAACAAATAATAAAATAGGGATAAAGGTTCACGCTCCAGGATGTTTGTTGAATTGCTATTTAGCAAAAAATTGGAAATGTCTAAATTACCAACAAATTGGAAATGATTAAATTATGGTGCATCCATATGCAGCTAGTAAATGTTTCCAAAGAGTGAAATACAGAAAGTGCTCATGTAAAATAAAAAGGAAGATACTGAATCATGTGTACAATGTGATTTCAATTATGTTTTTAAAAAATGAAAGATTGAAGATGGCCAAAATTTTAGCAGATTATAGGTGGTTTTAATTTTAGTTTTTCTACTTTCTGTGTTTTCTGAATTGTCTATACTGAGCATGTATATTACTTTATAATCAAAAATACATTATTTAAGTATTTTGAAAATATGTAGAGTACAATGAAAAGAAAATGGATGATTAAGGAGGAAAAAAAAGATCTGGGATCACAGCTAGGGGAAATATGCTGAGGAGTTAATGAAATGAAAATGATTATTAAACAAAAAGTTGAATTTTATGTAACAGGGCAAGAAGCCTGTTTAGTTTTGTCTTCCAGCAGTGCTCACTAATCTAGCAGTAAAATTAGGGGAAGTACCTGTAATCATCTAGGATAAGGAGTGTTTGGCAAAGGGTCAGGGCATCTGTGTTGCTGGTCTACCTCCACAGTGAATGTGAAGATGTTTTTATAAACCGTAAAGTTGTTAACAGATAGCAGTGGTAGTTTTAATCTATCCCCATGGCTACTGTCCTATTTAAGCCCTCGTTATTCTTACTTAAACTTACTGACTGCTTTTCCTGCCCCGACTCTCTTTCCAAACCATCTTTTACATTATTGCCCAGCATTCTCTTTCTAAAGCCCCAGTCAGACTGTGTTATTTTTCCTTTTCAGAAACCTGTGTTGGCTCTCCATCACCTTAGAATGTCTGAATTTTTAAGCCACAAATCCAAGGCTCTTTATGATCTGGTCTCAAAGTACCTTTCTACCCTAATCCCCTGCTTTATCTCCATATACGTTTTTCTCCATCCTCATCATCTTACCTACCCTTCCCTAAATATGCAAGGCTTAGCTAACATTCCGTATTTTTGCTCAAGTGACATCCTCTAAAACATTTGAGGAACAACCTCTGGACTTACAGTTAGATGACTTGTACCTTTGCTTTGGTTCTGCTGTTTACAGGTGGCTGCGTGACTTTTAATATGTTATTTTGACCTCTTTGATTCTCAGTTTTTTTTCTTAATTTCTTCATCCTCATAATGGTAATACCTACCTCACAGAGTCGTTAGGATTTATTCAGGTAATGAATACAAAAGCATGTTGTAAACTAAATGCACGGCACACATGTATGGCATTATTTTCTACCTACCTCTACCTGTCAGGATGCTTTTGACTTCAAATAACAGAAATCCAACTGAAAATGGCTTAACAATGAGGAAGCCAGTCTGGAGGTAAGGCGGCTCTAGGGTTGGTTAATTCAGCAGCTCAGTAGTGTCATCAGGAACACGAGGTCCTTCCATCCTCTTGCTTTGCTGTTCTTTATCTATTGTTCTCCTGGGCTTGGTCCCCTCATGGTAGTAAGATGACTACTACTGTCTTAGGTGTCACATGCAGACAACAATGTTCAGAGGCAGGAAAGAGGAAGGTCCTTTTAGTATACCCCCTTTTAAGAGTGAGGAAATCTTTCTAGAAGCCTCCCCTATCACCTCATCCCCCAGATGGACTTGCCTTCATGTCTGTTTGATGAAAATTATAGCATATGCCCATGCCTAAGCCAGTCATCACTGGAAAGGGGAGTGAGCTCATCTTAATTAGCTTAGACCAATCGTGATCACCCCCTGGTGCTGGCTCCCACCTCTCCTAAAGGAAGAGATGCTCAAAAAAGGACAAAGTGGGGTCTCTGTTAGGGAGGGAAAGATTGTGATAGCACGATGTCTTCAGGGATGATCCTGGTTTATTAGGACAAGGAGGTGAGGAAGTAATAAGTAGTAGATTCAACATAAAGGGGAGTCAGCTTTTAGTGGATCAAGATTTCAATCAGGCATCATATAAAATGATGAGAGAACAAATGGGGTGGGAAGAGTATGAAGCTTTTGTTTTTCTAGTTTTAACATTTGTTTTCATGTCTAAATAGGTATGCAGTGGAGCTGATGAAGACCCAGATGATAAAAATGCACCATTTCGACAACGGCCGTTTTGCAAATATAAAGGACATACTGCTGATCTCCTTGATCTTTCATGGTCTAAAGTAAGAAATTCTTATTTTTTGGCTGCGTTGGGTCTTCGTTTCTGTGCACGGGCTTTCTCTAGTTGCGGCGAGCAGGGGCCACTCTTCGTTGCGGTGCATGGGCCTCTCTTGTTGCGGAGCACAGGCTCTAGGCGCACAGGCTTCAGTAGTTGCAGCATGTGGGCTTAGTAGTTTTGGCACACGGGCTTAGTTGCTCCGTGGCATGTGGGATCTTCCCGGACCAGGGATCGAACACATGTCCCCTGCATTGGCAGGTGGATTCTTAACCACTGCGCCACCATAGAAGTCCTAAAGTAAGAAATTCTTATTTGAATTTTGTATTCTATGTAACTATTTTAGGATAAAAACAAATGTTTTATTTGTATGATTGTCACAGTCAGGTGTTTGAATGTTTGTATATACTTTGTGGGAGTTACAAATTAATCAAAGTTAAAAAAGAGAAACGTCAGATTAGGCTAATAAGAAAATGTTTATATTACTTAACAGCTTCTATCTGGATCTGTCTATATACTTGTATTTGCTTCTTTTATAAAATAGTTTTACAAAGTAACTATCCTCAGCAAAATGGATATGACTTCAGCTACAAAGGTGAAGTCTGACCTATCTAATCAAGACTGTTTTGGGGATAATCTGCTACATTCATGAAATTATTAATTTAGGTTTAATAATTATATTCTGCAGATCAATGGTAAGTCTTCATTTTGTAATTTTTTTTTCCTTAGAGCAAAATTTAAAAGTAGAGGGGCTATTTTGCCACCAATCAAATATCTTAGAAGTTTGCAAAATTTTTAAGAGATATTTTAAATTTTATTTAAGGTGTTTGAAGCATGAAGCAGTTTTTGGAATTTTTGCATGATTCCTTACACTTTCTTTGTATTAAAATTTGTCAGTAATCAAAATCTAAAATATATTAAGAATTTGTGGGGGAAAGTAATATTTAAAAGCTTTAAATTGAGAAAAGTCATCTGAGTTAGCAAAATACTAGCAAGGATACCGGTGATGCCCATATATTTTAACTATATCACGAAGATATCACTGGTATATATTGGCAAGTCAACCTTTCCCTGAGCTCCAGCTTTGAATCACTCCATTTATGAATTATGTTCCTACATATTTGTTTAGATGTTATGGGTGCATTTCATAACGTTTTTCTCTAACCTCCTGGAACAAGCCTGGGCCTCACCTGGTAGTCTGGTTTTGAATTGAGCCCCAGTTGTATCTTTGTACTCTCTCCCCACCCTGTGTGAAATCTGAGTTGTCGGAAGATAGAAATTTAAAGTGTCCTTAATCTGATAATCGTTTTCATCTAGAATAAGAAGCACAAAGCACCTAATTGGGAACCCTGCACTCATTTTACTTTCTTAAAGCAAACCAATATTTTTTGTGAAATGTAACACCAACTGAAGATATTAATTCTCCATCGATCACTGTATCAGTCAGTGTTCTCCAGAGTAACAGAACCAAGAGGAAATACGTACATAGGAGGTTTATTTTAAGGAATTGGCTCACACAGTTGTTGGAGCAGGCAAATTTGAAATTTGTAAGGCAGGCATTGAAAACTCAGCCGGAGTCACACTGAAGTTTTTTGGGGTTTTTTTCCCAGCTTTATCGAGATGTAATTAAAACATTGTGTAAGTTTAAGGTGTACACAGTGATGATTTGATATACTTACATATTGGGAAATGATTACTACAATAAGAGTAATTAACACATTCATCACCATAAATAGTTACCTTTTTTTTGTGGTGAGAACATTTAAGATCTACTCTCTTAGCGACTTGCAAGTATATAATGCAGCGTTGTTAACTCTAGTCACCTTGTTGTACATTCATGCTGGAGTCTTAAGGCAGAATTTCTTCTCCAGGAAACCTCAGTTTTTGTTCTTAAGGCCTTCATCTGTCTGTGTGCTCTTTTCTTAAACTTTCTTTTTTACTTAACTGTTTATCTATGTACACTTCTACGTCTTATTGGCAACAAGATTCTAAGCACCTCAAGAGTAGGGATCAGCTCTTACTTCACTGTTGTTTCTCTTCAGTATCTAGCACAGTTGATGTTTATAGTGGGTTTTCTGTTTGTTGAAGACTTATTTTGTGCCACATAATAAGAATTACCTTGTTAATACTGAAAATAACAGTGCTGTGAGGTAGTTGATATTCCATACTGTGGATTAGAGACTGGGCCTCTGACCCATCCAAGATCACAAAACTAGTTATGGGTAGAACTTAGATCTGAATCTAATTTTTTTGACTTGTAAGATCATGCTTGGTTCAAGAAAGCTATTTAATTTCATTTATTTAATAAGTATGTATTTTTGGATTGGGTTGTTTGTTTTTTTAATATTGAGCTGCATGAACTATTTATATATTTTGGAGATTAATCCTTTGTCCGTTGATTCGTTTGCAAATATTTTCTCCCATTCTGAGGGTTGTCTATTCGTCTTGCTTGTACTTTCCTTTGATGTGCAAAATCTTTTAAGTTTCATTAGGTCCCATTTGTTTAGTTTTGTTTTTATTTTCATTTCTCTAGGAGGTGGATCAAAAAAGATCGTGCTGTGATTTCTGTCAAAGAGTGTTCTTCCTATGTTTTCCTCTAAGAGTTTTATAGTGTCTGGCCTTACATTTAGGTCTTTAATCCATTTTGAGTTTATTTTTGTGTATGGTGTTAGGGAGTGTTCTAATTTCATTCTTTTACATGTAGCTGTCCAGTTTTCCCAGCACCACTTACTGAAGAGGCTGTCTTTTCTCCATTGTATATTTTTGCCTCCTTTATCAAAAGTAAGGTGACCATATGTGCGTGGGTTTCTCTCTGAGCTTTCTATCCTGTTCCATTGATCTATGTTTCTTTTTTTGTGCCAGTACCATACTGTCTTGATGACTGTAGCTTTGTAGTATAGTCTGAAGTCAGGGAGCCTGATTCCTCCAGCTCCGTTTTCTTTCTCAAGATTGCTTTGGCTATTTGGGGTCTTTTGTGTTTCCACAAAAATGGTGAAATTTTTTGTTCTAGTTCTGTGAAAAATGCCAGTGGTAGTTTGATAGGGATTGCACTGAATCTGTAGATTGCTTTGGGTAGTATAGTCATTTTCACAATATTGATTCTTCCAATGCAAGAACATGGTATATCTCTCCATCTGTTGGTAACATCTTTAATTTCTTTCATCAGTGTCTTACAGTTTTCTTCATACAGGTCTTTTGTCTCCCTAGGTAGGTTTATTCCTAGGTATTTTATTCTTTTTGTTGCAGTGGTAAATGGGAGTGTTTCCTTAATTTCTCTTTCAGATTTTTCATCATTAGTGTATAGGAATGCAAGAGATTTCTGTGCGTTAATTTTGTATCCTGCTACTTTACCAAATTCATTGATTAGCTCTAGTAGTTTTCTGGTGGCATCTTTAGGATTCTCTATGTATAGTATCATGTCATCTGCAAACAGTGACAGTTTTACTTCTTTTCCAATTTGTATTCCTTTTATTTCTTTTTCTTCTCTGACTGCCGTGGCTAGGACTTCCAAAACTATGTTCAATAATAGTGGTGAGAGTGGACATCCTTGTCTTGTTCCCGATCTTAGAGGAAATGCTTTCAGTTTTTCACCATTGAGAATGATGTTTCCTGTGGGTTTATCGTATATGGCCATTATTATGTTGAGGTAGGTTCCCTCTATGCCCACTTTCTGGAGAGTTTTTATCATAAATGGGTGTTGAATTTTGTCAAAAGCTTTTTCTGCATCTATTGAGATGATCATATGGTTTTTCTTCTTCAGTTTGTTAATATGGTGTATCACATTGATTGGTTTGCGTATATTGAAGAATCCTTGCATCCCTGGGATAAATCCCACTTGGTCATGGTGTATGATCCTTTTAATGTGTTGTTGGATTCTGTTTGCTAGTATTTTGTTGAGGATCTTTGCATCTATATTCATCAGTGATATTGGTCTGTAATTTTCTTTTTTTGTAGTATCTTTGTCTGGTTTTGGTATCAGGGTGATGTTGGCCTCATAGAATGAGTTTGGGAGTGTTCCTTCCTCTGCAACTTTTTGGAAGAGTTTGAGAAGGATGGGTGTTAGCTCTTCTCTAAATGTTTGATAGAATTCACCTGTGAAGCCATCTGGTCCTGGACTTTTGTTTGTTGGAAGAGTTTTAATCACAGTCTCAGTTTCAGTGCTTGTGATTGGTCTGTTCATATTTTCTATTTCTTCCTGGTTCAGTCTTGGAAGGTTATACCTTTCTAAGAATTTGTCCATTTCTTCCAGGTTGTCCATTTTATTGGCATAGAGTTGCTTGTAGTAGTCTCTTAGGATGCTTTGTATTTCTGCGGTGTCTGTTGTAACTTCTCCTTTTTCATTTCTAATTTTAATGATTTGAGTCCTCTCCCTCTTTTTCTTGATGAGTCTGGCTAATGGTTTATCAATTTTGTTTATCTTCTCAAAGAACCAGCTTCTCTTTTTATTGATCTTTGCTATTGTTTTCTTCGTTTCTATTTCATCTATTTCTGCTCTGATCTTTATGATTTCTTTCCTTCTACTAACTTTGGGTTTTGTCTGTTCTTCTTTCTCTAGTTCGTTTAGGTGTAAGGTTAGATTGTTTATTTGAGATGTTTGTTGTTTCTTGAGGTAGGATTGTATTGCTATAAACTTCCCTCTTAGAACTGCTTTTGCTGCATCCCATAGGTTTTGGATCGTTGTGTTTTCATTGTCATTTGTCTCTAGGTATTTTTTGATTTCCTCTTTGATTTCTTCAGTGATCTCTTGGTTATTTAGTAACGTGTTGTTTAGCCTCCATGTGTTTGTCTTTTTTACGCTTTTTTCCCTGTAATTGATTTCTAGTCTCATATCATTGTGGTCAGAAAAGATGCTTGATATGATTTCAGTTTTCTTAAATTTAGTGAGGCTTGATTTGTGACCCACGATGTGATCAATCCTGGAGAATGTTCTGTGCACACTTGAGAAGAAAGTGTAATCTGCTGTTTTTGGTTGGAATGTTTGAATGATCTGTCCATTGGTTTAAGTGAGGTGTTAAAGTCCCCCACTATTATTGTGTTACTGTCGATTTCCTCTTTTATAGCTGTTAGCAGTTGCCTTATGTGTTGAGGTGCTCCTATGTTGGGTGCATGTATATTTATAATTGTTATACCCTCTTCTTGGATTGATCCCCTGATCATTATGTAGTGTCCTTCCTTGTCTTTTGTAACATTCTTTATTTTAAAGTCTATTTTATCTGATGTGAGTATTGCTACTCCAGCTTTCTTTTGATTTCCATTTGCATGGAATATCTTTTTCCATCCCCTCACTTTCAGTCTGTATGTGTCCCTAGGTCTGAAGTGGGTCTCTTGTAGACAGCATATATATGGGTCTTGTTTTTGTATCCATTCAGCGAGCCTGTGTCTTTTGGTTGGAGCATTTAATCCATTCACGTTTAAGGTGATTATCGATATGTATGTTCCTATGACCATTTTCTTAATTGTTTTGGGTTTGTTTTTGTAGGGCCTTTTCTTCTCTTGTGTTTCCCACTTAGAGAAGTTCCTTTAGCATTTGTTGTAGAGCTGATTTGGTGGTGCTGAATTCTCTTAGCTTTTGCTTATCTGTAAAGCTTTTGATTTCTCCATCGAGTCTGAATGAGATCCTTGCCGGGTAGAGTAATCTTGGTTGTAGGTTCTTCCCTTTCATCACTTTAAGTATATCATGCCACTCCCTTCTGGCTTGTAGAGTTTCTACTGAGAAATCAGCTGTTAACCTTATGGGAGTTCCCTTGTATGTTATTTGTCGTTTTTCCCTTGCTGCTTTCAATAATTTTTCTTTGTCTTTAATTTTTGCCAAGTTGATTACTATGTGTCTTGGCGTGTTTCTCCTTGGGTTTATCCTGTATGGGACTCTCTGCGCTTCCTGGACCTGGGTGGCTATTTCCTTTCCCATGTTAGGGAAGTTTTTGACTATAATCTCTTCAAATATTTTCTCTGGTCCTTTCTCTCTCTCTTCTCCTTCTGGGACCCCTATAATGCAAATGTTGTTATGTTTAATGTTGTCCCAGAGGTCTCTTAGGCTGTCTTCATTTCTTTTCATTCTTTTTTCTTTGTTCTTTTCCGCAGCAGTGAATTCCACCATTCTGTCTTCCAGGTCACTTATCCGTTCTTCTGCCTCAGTTATTCTGCTATTGATTCCTTCTAGTGTATTTTTTATTTCAGTTATTGTATCGTTCATCTGTTTGTTTGTTCTTTAATTTTTCTAGGTCTTTGTTAAACATTTCTTGTATCTTCTCGATCTTTGCCTCCATTCTTTTTCTGAGGTCCTGGATCATCTTCACTATCATTATTCTGAATTCTTTTTCTGGAATGTTGCCTGTCTCCAGTTCATTTAGTTGTTTTTCTGGGGTTTTATCTTGTTCCTTCATCTGGTACATAGCCCTCTGCCTTTTCATCTTGTCTACTTTCTGTGAATGTGGTTTTTGTTCCACAGGCTGCATGATTGTAGTTCTTCTTGCTTCTGCTGTCTGCCCTCTGGTGGATGAGGTTATCTGAGAGGCTTGTGCAAGTTTCCTGATGGGAGGGACTGGTGGTGGGTAGAGCTGGCTGTTGCTCTGGTGGGCAGAGCTCAGTAAAACTTTTATCCACTTGTCTGCTGATGGGTGGGGCTGGGTTCCCTCCCTGTTGGTTGTTTGGCCTGAGGCGACCCAACACTGGAGCCTAGCCGGGGTCTTTGGTGGGGCTAATGGCAGACTCTGGGAGGGCTCACGCCAAGGAGGACTTCCCAGAACTTCTGCTGCCAGTGTCCTTGTCCTCACGGTGAGACACAGCCACCCCCTGCCTTTTCAGGTGGCCCTCCAACACTAGCAGGTAGGTCTGGTTCAGTCTCCTATGGGGTCACTACTCCTTCCCCTGGGTCCTGATGTGCACAGTATTTTGTGTGTGCCCTCCAAGAGTGGAGTCTCTGTTTGTCCCAGTCCTGTCAAAGTCCTGCAATCAAATCCCGCTAGCTTTCAAAGTCTGATTCTCTAGGAAATCCTCCTCCCATTGCCAGACCCCCAGGTTTGGAAGCCTGACGTGGGGCTCAGAACCTTCACTCCAGTGGGTGGACTTCTGTGGTATAAGAGTTCTCCAGTTTGTGAGTCACCCACCCAGCAGTTATGGGATTTGATTTTATTGTGATTGCACCCCTCCTACCGTCTCACTGTGGCTTCTCCTTTGTCTTTGGATGTTGGGTATCTTTTTTGGTGAGTTCCAGCGTCTTCCTGTCGATGATTGTTCAGCAGTTAGTTGTGATTCCGGTGTTCTTGCAAGAGGGAGTGACCTACAAAATCTGGTCTCGCGCCCCGGTGCCCGGCAGGGCCGAGCACCTGGGAATCCTATCCCCTTATGTATCCAGCTGGAAATTTTTGACAGATGTTTGGTTTCTGGGTGATGGGCCATCATAATGCCTAAATCAGTTACACTACCCTCTTCTAGCTTTGAAAATTCTATGATCTATTCTGAGACATTTGACAGTTTCTATTCTCTAATTTTCTTGCCTAAGGTGTGACTGGTGCACAATAACTTTTCATTTCCATGCTGCATTATAGGATAATCTTTTTGAAGGCATTTTAAGTGACAGGTAATTCATGTGAGTTAGAATTCACCAGTGTTATCAATGTGAAAATAACTGAAGTGACGATCAAATGAATAGATGCCTTACATTCATAGCTAACTTATAGTATATGCAGGCTCCAACAGCCAAGGCACACCTTAGTCCTCTGTTGGCATCTGGCAGGTTTCTTTCAACAGAAGTCATAAGATTCATCCTCATTTCAGAATAGGTAATGTGAAAAAGTCTTAGAATCAAAGAAATATGGCATTTAACTATTTGGAAAAAAATGGAATTGTCCAAGTGAATTGGATATCTTTGTGCTTTCTGATGCTGCGTATTAACAATAGTAATGACAAAACTATTGAGATACCTAAAACTAAAAGTTCACTTTTATGGTGTATTTTTTTTCATATGGTGATAAAATAATCAATGTCAATTTCTCCATAGAACTACTTTCTGCTTTCTTCTTCAATGGATAAAACAGTCAGGTTATGGCACATTTCCAGAAGAGAATGCCTTTGCTGTTTTCAGCATATAGATTTTGTCACTGCCATAGCTTTCCATCCAAGAGTAAGTATTTACATGTTTTTTTGTTATACTACGAGGAAGGTGAGGGAACCAGGTTTCTCTGGAGGGTAATTGGACTACAGGAAAAAAATTATTAGTATCCACATAGTTAAGAGCAACTTAATTTAGTGTTTCATTCTGCTTTAAAAATAAGAAAGGAAATAAATATTGTGCTAATCTTCATTAGAAGAGCTGGAAATATTATAGTCTAAATATGACAGTGAAAAGTCATCCCAAATCTTTAATAAGACCTGCAGGGTATAAATAAAGAAATAAACTATCCTATTAAAGAGGAGAGAGGTTGGAGACAGTGGAAGAAGAAAAGACGGCAGGTAAATAAATGAGAAAGGGAAGCATATAGGCAGGAATAGTTGTAGGAGGGTCAGGAAGGGAAGAGACAAAGAGGAAAAGGTTGAAAGAGGCAAAGACCAAAATTCATTACAAATTAGACTGAATTCCTATTTTGGGTCTAAAAACATTGTTAATCTTGAGATCCCTTCATACTCATTTTCAATGTAGAAAATCCTTTAATATCTTTCCTCTAGAAAGAATTTCATATGATTTCAACTAAAGGAGAAAAATCTACTGTCATGGACTCCAGACCTATCTTATGCCCTTATAGGATAGAGCCACCAAATGCATGAGGCTAGAGTAGTTTTACTTCTTTGCAACTGTAAGCACAAGGGATGTCATGTGTTGGAGCTGCTTCACTAGCTAGGTTGAAATAAGTGGAGGGCTTGAGCTGACCCTCGTTGACTTTCCCTCCACTACATTTGTGTATGATTACATTTCCAATCATGTCCTCATCTCTATGTGTTTAGTACCCATTGTCTTTTTAATGCAACCTTTCAATTATATTGACATTTCTTTCTCTCCTTCCCCAAATTAAGAGAGAAGAATGACTTTTTTCTCTCAATATAATTTCCCTCCCTGGGCAGGCTTATAACATAGGCAGTAATAATTCTGAACCCTTAGAGAAGATTTTATTAAGAACTTTTGAAAATTAAAAATGCTTAATCTATGTTAATACTGTATCAGTTTTGACCATCAAGCTTTCGAGGCTTCTTTCTAAATAATACCCCCATCCTGTCACCTAAGGGTGCAACAAAAGGATAGATTTTACCCCTGTCAGCACCTGTGAGCAAAATCCCCCCACCTCTATTTTAACTATAATGTATCAAGATGGAAAGAGAGGGGTATTAGGTGGTAATAGTTATCTATGTAGTACTTTATTATTAAGGTTTCTGTTTAGTCAATAATTTTCCTATACTTTTATTTCGTTTTATTTTGGAAACTGAAAAGCCTTATTTCTAAAAATTCTACTGACCTGGAGAATTTATGAGAGGGGCTAGGGAAGAATGGGGTGGTGTTGACATTTTCCTAGGAAATATGACTCTATCAAATAATGTTACCTAGAAGAAAGGAAGCAGAGTTATAAAAGAAATAGCAAAATGAAGATACACACACATATATACACGTGTATATATGTATGTAAATAAAATTCTGAATTGTAAGACCAAGATGAAGTATTTTTATTTGTTCAGCACTTCTGCTGGTAGACATTGAGTTGAGCCTACTGTACCATAGCCATAAAAATGCCTATTCTATGAAGGTTATCCTTGATGGGCTTGAGAAGTGGGTAAGAATAATAATCTTGAGTGAAGAAGAAAATCTGTTTCTTGTTTTGGCATCCCAATTATTTTATTTTCTTTTTAATTCTTATGTTACCAAAAATTAGAGCAGCTTCATGGTAGGCCTGGTTTAGTTTAGAACAGGGTTTCTAAACCTTGGCACTAATGGCATTTGGGGTTGGATAATTCTTTTTCGTAGAGAGAGGAAAGGCTGTCCTGTGCATTGTAGGCTGTTTAGCAGCATTCCTGGCCTCTACCCACTAGATGTCAGTAGCGTCCCACCCTCTAAATTGTGACAATCAAAACTGTCTCTAGACATTGCTAGATGTCTCCTGTGGGGCCAGGTTGCCCCCAGCTGAGAACCCCTGGTTTGAGATTGAGAATTTAAATAGTGAAGCAATTCTCTGCTGACAGGGTGTCAGAGTTCCAAAAATTGACTGGTTCTGTGGGCTAACTGGCATTAGTTACTCTTTTATCCATCTGTTACATGTATCCTAAGGAGGGTATGGGCAAATGTACCATTATAGGATAGTGTTTCCCAAAGTATGTTCCTTGAATTGCTAGCCCTGCTAGATGTCCCTACCTGACCCCAAAAAAAGTCGCCCGTTAAAGATTCAGAGTGCGTGTTAACTGAGAATCCTGTTTAACTTTCTGTAACTCAGAATTTCTCAAACTTATTTGACCACAGAACCCTTCTCCTACACAATATATACTCAAACACATTATCTATTAACATCTATACCTTGGGAAAAGCAGTTTAAGGATATGATAAAGTGATTAGAATGTCATTTCTCCAAAATGAATACTGAGGTTTCTAATTGTTGTTATTTTTAGTGACTGAAATAATGCTTACTTTAATACTTTTAAAATGAAATCTATATATGTTAACATTATTTCTAATAGACTTAATGTATTGATTTGCTAATGAGTTTTTCTTCATGTGATAAAATGAAAGCTTCCTCTTTCGTCACATTTTTAGGATGACAGGTATTTTCTAAGTGGGTCATTGGATGGAAAGCTCCGCCTTTGGAACATACCTGACAAAAAAGTGGCTTTGTGGAATGAAGTAGATGGTCAAACAAAATTGATCACAGCTGCAAATTTCTGTCAGAATGGCAAATATGCAGTGATTGGGACATATGACGGCAGGTGTATTTTCTATGATACAGAGGTAAATGACTGTCTTGTATAAATTACATACTTGAATACTTAGATACTTTTGTGGTTTGGAATAAGTTGGTGTATCCTCTCTGGGGTTTAACTGCCTTATCTTTAAATTGGGACAAATAATACCATGTTTGTCTGTGAGTTGCCTCAGATGATCTTTGAGTTTCTTTCTAATTCTGATCTTTTTAAATTGTGGGGTTTTTTTTTTTTAGCATTTGAAATACCACACACAGATACATGTCCGATCCACCAGAGGGCGCAACAAGGTTGGAAGAAAAATTACTGGCATTGAGCCTTTACCTGGAGAAAATAAGGTACTAGGTATTCAAAACCATCTGTCTCCACACTATATATAGACTCCTGAAAGTAAGTTCTTCATATCTTAGCTAAGAATATATTTCCTTTCCTATGGCATATTGCTTTTTCTAGTTTTGAGATATATTCTGTATGTGTCTAACACCCTTTTTTGGTTGTACCTTAGCACAGATTAAAAGATGGTATTTTTAACTTTTCCTTTGATTTGTTTTTAGATACTGGTAACTTCAAATGACTCCAGAATCAGACTATATGATCTTAGAGATTTGTCACTGTCCATGAAGTATAAGGGTTATGTGAACAGCAGCAGCCAGATCAAAGCAAGTTTCAGGTAAATTGGCAATGAGGAATTCCCAAAAGAGATCAGAACATTTCTCCCCTACTCCCATTTTTCCATTGATCTATGGCTTATGTTTATATGGTGTTGTTAGTTACTTTGCAGTTTTACAACTGGTGTCTCATATTATCTGTCATACTTACGTTATCCAGGTGTTTGGTAGAGTTTGAATTGCCCCTACTCTGCAGATGAAGAAACCAACACCCAGAAAATTAAGTAATTTGCCTAAAGTCACACTGGTAGTTGCAGAACCAGGATTAGAAGACCCAGCTCCAGAATTTGTGCTTTTGTACTTTCATGTATGCTTTCTAAGAGGAGATTTACCCCACCACCGCCCACCCCACCCCACCCCACCCATGGTCTTGATCCTTTTAGGTACAGAAGCTAATAAAGCATTTCGAGACCCTAAAGTACAGTGTCCTGTACTTACACCTTTGCATATCATTATTATTTGAACTGTTAATTTGGGATCTGCAGGCTCTCCTGAAATACCTACCTTTTCTTCCTTTATAGCCCTCCTTATTTCAGCTCTTTTCTTACCAGTTCTCCTTTCTTCTTGAATTACCCAGTAATTTAATTGGTAAAGTATTCTGCTTCTCTCTTTTATCTCTTAAGTAGGCACTCATCCCAGTGTGGGTTAACCCAGCAGGAGTTACCTAGAGCTTCAGTGAAAATACTAATGCCACTGGCCACCCATGTCAAACCTACACGTTCAGAACCTCTGGAGTGAGACTAGGAGTCTGTATTTCAACAAGTTCTCTTGGCTATTTTCTTAGGTGTCTCAAACTGGGAAGCTCTGGTAGAGGGAAACCTAAGAAAAACCACAACTTTGATTTTTTTTTTCCTTCTTCCCTAAATGTAGCCATGATTTTAGTTACCTCGTTAGTGGCTCAGAAGATAAGTATGTTTATATCTGGAGTACTTACCATGACTTAAGCAAGTTTACTTCAGTGAGGAGAGATCGTAATGACTTTTGGGAAGGTATTAAAGGTAAGTAAATGCCTACTTTTATGTGTCTTATAAGTGAATAAAGTTAAAATGGAGATGTATTATAAGTAAATTTGTATAGGCATTATTTCAGAGAGACAGTTTAGCAGTTTTAACTGCTTTCGCGTTGTATTGGCTTTGTTTGATTTTTCTGTACCAAGGAAGAACTTATACTTGTCTAAAATTTGAGAAGTCATGCAATCTCAGAACTTGTATGTGGTTTTGTTTTTTTTGTTTTTTTTTAACATCTTTATTGGAGTATAATTGCTTTACAATGGTGTGTTAGTTTCTGCTTTATAACAAAGTGAATCAGTTATACATATACATATATCCCTATATCTCTTCCCTCTTGCGTCTCCCTCCCACCCTCCCTATCCCACCCCTCTAGGTGGTCACAGAGCACCAAGCTGATCTCCCTGTGCTATGTGGCTACTTCCCACTAGCTATCTGTTTTACATTTGGTAGAGTATATATGTCCATGCCACTCTCTCACTTCGTCCCAGCTTACCCTTCCCCCTCCCCGTGTCCTCAAGTCCATTCTCTACGTCTGCATCTTGATTCCTGTCCTTCCCCTAGGTTCTTCAGAACCATTTTTTTTTTATTTTTAGATTCCATATATATGTGTTAGCATACGGTATTTGTTTTTCTCTTTCTGACTTATTTCACTCTGTATGACAGACTCTAGGTCCATCCACCTCACTACAAATAACTCAATTTCATTCCTTTCTATGGCTGAGTAATATTCCATTGTATATATGTGCCACATCTTCTTTATCCATTCATCTGTCGATGGACACTTAGGTTGCTTCCATGTCCTGGCTATTGTAAATAGAGCTGCAATGAACATTGTGGTACATGACACTTTTTGCATTATGGTTTTCTCAGGGTATATGCCCAGTAGTGGGATTGCTGGGTCATATGGTAGTTCTATTTTTAGTTTTTTAAGGAACCTCCATACTGTTCTCCATAGTGGCTGTATCAATTTACATTCCCATCAACAGTGAAAGAGGGTTCCCTTTTCTTTACACCCTCTCCAGCATTTATTGTTTGTAGATTTTTTGATGATGGCCATTCTGACTGGTGTGAGGTGATACCTCACTGTAGTTTGGATTTGCATTTCTCTAATGATTAGTGATGTTGAGCATCCTTTCATGTGTTTGTTGGCAATCTGTATATCTTCTTTGGAGAAATGCCTATTTAGGTCTTCTGCCCATTTTTGGATTGGGTTGTTTGTTTTTTTGATATTGAGCTGCATGAGCTGCTTGTGAATTTTGGAGATTAGTCCTTTGTCAGTTTCTTCATTTGCAAATATTTTCTCCCATTCTGAGGGTTGTCTTTTGGTCTTGGTTATGGTTTCCTTTGCTGTGCAAAAGCTTTTAAGCTTCATTAGGTCCCATTTGTTTATTTTTGTTTTTATTTCCATTTCTCTAGGAGGTGGGTCAAAAAGGATCTTGCTGTGATTTATGTCATAAAGTGTTCTGCCTGTGTTATCCTCTAAGAGTTTGATAGTGTCTGGCCTTACATTTAGGTCTTTAATCTATTTTGAGTTTATTTTTGTGTATGGTATTAGGGAGTGTTCTAATTTCGTTCTTTTACATGTAGCTATCCAGTTTTCCCGGCACCACTTATTGAAGAGGCTGTCTTTTCTCCATTGTATATTTTTGCCTCCTTTATCAAAAGTAAGGTGACCATATGTGTGTGGGTTTATCTCTAGGCTTTCTATCCTGTTCCATTGATCTATATTTCTGTTTTTGTGCCAGTACCATACTGTCTTGATGACTGTAGTTTTGTAGTATAGTCTGAAGTCCGGGAGCCTGATTCCTCCAGCTCCGTTTTTCTTTCTCAAGATTGCTTTGGCTATTCGGGGTCTTTTGTGTTTCCATACAAATTGTGACATTTTTTGTTCTAGTTCTGTGAAAAATGCCACTGGTAGTTTGATAAGGATTGCACTGAATCTGTAGATTGCTTTGGGTAGTATAGTCATTTTCACAATGTTGATTCTTCCAACCAAGAACATGGTATATCTCTCCATCTGTTTTGTATCATCTTTAATTTCTTTCATCAGTGTCTTATAGTTTTCTGCATACAGGTCTTTTGTCTCCTTAGGTAGGTTTATTCCTAGGTATTTTATTCTTTTTGTTGCAATGGTAAATGGGAGTGTTTCCTTAATTTCTCTTTCAGATTTCTCATCATTAGTGTATAGGATTGCAAGAGATTTCTGTGCATTAATGTTGTATCCTGCTACTTTACCAAATTCATTGATTAGCTCTAGTAGTTTTCTGGTAGAGTCTTTAGGATTCTCTATGAATAGTATCATGTCATCTGCAGACAGTGACAGCTTTACTTCTTCTTTTCCAATTTGGATTCCTTTTCTTTCTTTTTCTTCTCTGATTGCTGTGGCTAAAACTTCCAAAACTATGTTGAATAATAGTGGTGAGAGTGGACATCCTTGTCTTGTTCCTGATCTTAGAGGAAATGGTTTCAGTTTTTCACCATTGAGAGCGATGTTGCCTGTGGGTTTGTCACATATGGCCTTTATTATGTTGAGGTAAGTTCCCTCTATGCCTACTTTCTGGAGGGTTTTTGTCATAAATGGGTGTTGAATTTTGTCAAAAGCTTTCTCTGCATCTATTGAGATGATCATATGGTTTTTCTCCTTCAGTTTGTTAATGTGGTGTATCACATTGATTGATTTGTGTATATTGAAGAATCCTTGCATTCCTGGGATAAACCCCACTCGATCATGTTGTATGATCCTTTTAATGTGCTGTTGGATTCTGTTTGCTAGTATTTTGTTGAGGATTTTTGCATCTATGTTCATCAGTGATATTGGCCTGTAGTTTTCTTTCTTTGTGTCGTCTTTGTCTGGTTTTGGTATTAGGGTGATGGTGGCCTCGTAGAATGAGTTTGAGAGTGTTCCTCCCTCTGCTATATTTTGGAAGAGTTTGAGAAGGATGGGTGTTAGCTCTTCTCTAAATGTTTGATAGAATTCACCTGTGAAGCCATCTGGTCCTGGGCTTTTGTTTGTTGGAAGATTTTTAATCACAGTTTGAATTTCAGTGCTTGTGATTGGTCTGTTTATATTTTCTATTTCTTCCTGGTTCAGTCTCGGAAGGTTGTGCTTTTCTAAGAATTTGTCCATTTCTTCCAGGTTGTCCATTTTATTCGCACAGAGTTGCTTGTAGTAATCTCTCATGATCGTTTGTATTTCTGCAGTGTCAGTTGTTACTTCTCCTTTTTCATTTCTAATTCTGTTGATTTGAGTCTTCTCCCTTTCTTTCTTGATGAGTCTGGCTTAGGGTTTATCAGTTTTGTTTGTCTTCTCAAAGAACCAGCTTTTAGGTTTTGGGTCGTCGTGTTTTCATTGTCATTTGTTTCTAGGTATGTTTTGATTTCCTCTTTGGTTTCTTCAGTGACCTCTTGGTTATTTAGTAGTGTATTGTTTATAAATATCAATCAAGTCCATCTTGTTTAATGTATCATTTAAAGCTGTGTTTCCTTATTTATTTTCATTTTGGATGATTTGTCCATTGGTGAAAGTGGGGTGTTAATGTCCCCTACTATGATGGATTTGATTTTTTTTAAGAAAATATTTTTGGGTTTTAAATAGTTCTTAGTTACTTATATGTTAGTTTTTAAAGGTACTTGCATATAACATACACTATTATGTTTTTTGCAGTATTATACTTTTTGTCTTGATGTTTAGAATCAAGTTTATTAGTTGTCTTGAAGTAATTTTTTTTTCCTAGCACATAATGCAGTTGTTACATCAGCCATATTTGCTCCAAACCCAAGTTTGATGTTGTCTTTGGATGTGCAGTCTGAAAAATCAGAAGGGAACGATAAAGGTGAAGATGCTGAAGTTTTGGATAACATGCCCTCTGGTAGGTATTCATATTTTATTTGTCCTTCATTTTCTCTAGTCAGCCTTTAGTAGCCTCATTGACTTGTGGGTATTATGAGGTCTTCATGAGTATGAAGAATATTTCTGTTATGCAACATAATGGTTGTCAGATGTTCATTTCTGAACATTTTGGTAACATAGTTCTTGCCAGTTTTACTTCTTTTAAATTCACCTGGGAATTAAAACTGAAAATTTTGAAAGTTTGTAATTTTTTTTATGGAAAACTATATTCTCTTTTGAGAAATGCAAACCAGACATAAATATATACAAGTTAAATTATCTGTCTCTACTGCACTATAATCTCTGAAGGCAAAGATTTTATGTGTTTTATTTATTGTTGTAGGGCCAGTGCCTAGCACAGTGCTTGCCTGAATGTAGTAGGTGCTTAATAAACATTTACTGAATAAGTGAATTAAACCAAAGTGAAAGCAGTGTTCTTTTCTAATTGCCACAAATTTACAGCTCCTCATAGATAGCTATTTACAAGCCAGTGATTCTTGCCCTTTGCAGCAAATACTTTGAGAATGAATAGTACTTTCAATTATATAAAATGCTCAGATTAGGAAGTGAAAAGAAACCGTCAAGTAGTATTTAGTGCCGATTATATAAAAATGGTCCTTGTTAATTCTGAAGAGTAAAGTAAAACCATGTAAACTTGGACCAGTTGTTAATGAAAACAAGTTTGTATTGTTAAAATCTATTGCAGAATATTTTATTAAATGTGTTTTCTCACTTTAGAGACTATACCCAGGCCTTGTAGAGAGTTATAAAGTCACAACAATAGATACAATGTAGTAAGAGTGCTTCTAAAAGTATTTGAATACTAAAAAGTTCTCAAGCATTTTTATCTCATTTAATATCAAGTCATTTCCCTTGCGGTATTATTTGCACTATACACTATACTAAATACACTATTTCTTCTGTCTGTGAAGAAAAATTTTGATAGCAAATATGAACTTCAGTCTAGCACTTCTTTCTTTTTTTCATTTAAATATTTATTTATTTATTTATTTGGTTGCGCTGGGTCTTACTTGTGGCAGGCAGGCTCTTTAGTTGTGGCATGTGGGATCTAGTTCCCTGACCAGGAATTGAACCCAGACCCCCTGCATTGGGAGCATGGAGTCTTATCCACTGTGCCACCAGGGAAGTCCCTAGCACTTCTTTCAATTACCAGATTTAAAAATCAACCAATGCAGAATTATTACACCTTTACTAAATGCCTGTTTGGAAATATTTCTTTTCATTTTCTTTTTCTTTTTTTCTCACAGTCAAATCCTACTTCTCTCTTCTAAATTAAGTCATTTGGTTGGAGTTTTTTTCTTTTCTTTTTCCCCAATACCTTTTTACACTCTGCACATTTCCCCTACACATTGAACAGAAAATTCTAGCTTTTTAAACCATTTGAGGAAAAATGAAAAGTACCTTTTTTAAACTTCTCAAAACTGCACCATATTAACATGGTTCAGTTATTACTTCACTGGGTCCTTTTTAAAGAGGCACAACTTTGGATCATACTCAGATTTGTGTTTGCTGTTCTGTACCCGTGTAGGTATACTCTAAGAATAAACTCTTAAACTCGGGGTATGAGATCATAAAATATATCTGATTGCCCTCCTCTTTATTCTGACATATTTGGCAACTTAAGCTTCAGTTTTCCTCATGTTTAAAATGGTGATAATACCTCGTTTATAAGGTTGTGATATGGGCAGAAGACCTAAATAGACATTTCTCCAAAGAAGACCTACAGATGGCCAGCAGGCACATGAAAAGATGCTCCACATCGCTAATTATCAAAGAAACACAAATCAAAACTACAGTACACACACACACACACACACACACACATATACACACTAGAATATTACTCAGCCATAAAAAAGAATGAAATAATGTCATTTGCAGCAATGTGGATGGACCTAGTGATTATCATATTAAGTGAAGTAAGTCAGAGAAAGACAAATATGATATCACTTATATGTGGAATCTAAAAAATAGTACACATGAACTTATTTACAAAACAGAAACAGACTCACAGACAGAAAACAAACTTGTGGCTACCAAAGAGGAAGGGGGGAGGGATAAATTAGGAGTATCTCTGAATCACTTTGCTGTACACCTGAAATTAACACAATATTTTAAATCAACTATACTTCAATTTAAAAAAAAAAGATACAGCTGAAAACTGAAAAAAAAAAAAGGTTGTGAGAAGAATTAAAGATAACACATGTAAGGTGTCTAGCAAAATGCCTGGCATGTAATAGACATTATCATCTTCATTATATTGTATCTTATAAAGCATTTCTCTCTATATATATGATGAATTATTTTCTTCTCTAGCCTTTCTGATATCCCTCAGTTGTTTGCTGCTGCTTCTGCTGCATAGCACTACTTTGAGATATACCAAAAGTGTGGTTAGGAATGTTCAGCAGATTAGGATATGTTTTTAACAAATCTAAGTGAAACCATTTTGTCTAACTCATCCTGTACACAACTCCCCAGTTACAGTTTGGATTATTTTCTTCCTTACTAATCAGTCCTTCTTAAATCTACAATTTTTGCCTATGCATAATAGTTAACACTGAATTTTGTTCGTTAAATGTTTTTACCAGCAAATGTTAAATGGTAAGCGTTTTTGCCATTCAGCGTAGTAGCTACATGGTTCTTCAGTATGGACTGGAAAGGCAAAAGGTGCTCTCAGCATTCACAGAGTGATCGTGTGTACTTCATTTCATGGCAGTTCCAGTATGTCTGCTGTACAGTAAACCTTACTGTCAACCTCATTAGTGAACCCTGTTGGCAAAAGACTTGCCCAGCTGATCCCATCCTGCCAACATTCCAGTCCTGGGGCTGAATAACACGCTAGCCTCTTGCCACGAAATGAAGAATCAGACAACTTAGAGGCCTTGGCTGCCTGGGAGTAAATCCAGGCATCCTGGCCCCAAGGGACCATAATCTCTCCTTAGCTGCCAGGAAAAGAGCAGCTAAGACAAGGTAAGTGGAAGTGAGCCTCAGAGAGGAGAGGTACAGGAGGATGAAAGGATCACAGGAGCAAGCCAGAAAAGAGAGACTGAAAAGGCTGGGAGAGGTTCTTCTGCCCCAGAGGTAGAGGATCATGGGCATGTGACAATTGTGGCATCAGGCTTCATATTCCTTTAAAATCAACTAAAAACTTTCTTTTATGCTTTTAAGGTATTATGAAGACAGATAACACAGAAGTTCTTCTCTCTGCTGACTTCACTGGAGCAATCAAAGTGTTTATTAACAAAAGGAAAAATGTATCTTAATTTGAAATGACATTTAAAATAAACATATCAGTAAGTTTCTATATGTATCAGAACTGAAAAAAAGTTATAGTGTTTCAGGCCAACATCCTTTTTTTAATTTTTATTGGAAGCTGTTCAAATATAATATATTTTTTGAGAGGCAACGTTAATGATCTAGTAAACCCGGGACTGATAGACTAGAAAGGAATGTAGCTAGAATAACATTGCCAAACATTAGGCTTTACGTTTTGTTATGTTTGTGTTTTTGTTATATAATTGTGAACATGCACAGGTTTCTGCATGAAAATATATTAATATATTAATCACATGTGTGTGCCTTTTGGTTACATGCACTAAATCTAACAGAGTTAAATTATTTCAGTGGCTCTTTTGGCCTCTTACTGAGGGGGAGTGTCTTGTTTCTAGCTTAAATAATTTCTTTTGCACAAAATTTCATTTTTAAGAGAAGTGGTATCTTTTGACTGAGTTACTATTTTTAAAATGTTATATAGGTTTTCAATAGGTCAACAACCATGTGTAAATGGTTTTTATAAATTTCTCAATTTGGGGACTTTTTTTGTTTGTGGTCTAAATTGTGGACTTAAGATTCTTTTCTTTGTTTGTGTGTGTGTGTGTATATATATATATATATATTTTTTTTTTTTTTTTTTTTTGCCACACTGGAGCACAATGTTTCCTATGTAAAGAATTCTTTTCATTCTTTATCCATGAGCACCAGGCTTTGCTCACTTAAAAAAATTAAGCCACATTACGGAGTGAGTCTTCTTTTTTACAATAATGTAAAAATGGACAGTTTACATTTTTTTAAAGCATTGTAGTTTTAAAAATTAAGCTGTTTTGTTTTGTGTTGTTGAATTTGAAAGCCTTTGTAAATATTGATATAATGTACCAATGAAATAACATCTGGGGTGATGGAACCCTGATAATGTTGTTGATGGTTAGCATATGTTTCTGAAAATTAAATATGTATTATTAAAAGTTGGTGGCCAAAACTTGTTAAACATATGACTTTATTTTCAGATGACTTCGGTAAATTGAGAAATGTGAAAAAACCAAAATCTTGTTTTATAATTTGATTTTTAGCAAGCAGAGATCAAATTTTGGACCCCTAAATTATAATGCATTAGCTACATACCTTTAAGAAAAAAAGTTTTTAATTCTAGTTCTAAAATGAACACTGCTAACAGTTCATCTGTATGCTTATATGTTCTTCACTGCATTTGTTTTCAGTATATAGGTGAGAAGCTGGGGAGCCGAGATCACATCCTTATTAATCAGCATGGTCTTTTTTTTAAAATTTATTTTATTTATTTATTTTTGGCTGCGTTGGGTCTTTGTTACTGCACGTGGGCTTTCTCTAGTTGCAGCGAGCGGGGGCTACTCTTCGCTGCGGTGTGTGGGCTTCTCGTTGCGGTGGCTTCTCTTGTTGTAGAGCACAGGCTCTAGGTGCACGGGCTTCAGTAGTTGTGGCTCGCGGGCTCTAGAGCACAGGCTCAGTAGTTGTGGCGCACGGGCTTAGTTGCTCTGCGGCATGTGGGATCTTCCCAGACCAGGGCTCGAACCCGTGTCCCCTGCATTGGCAAGCGGATTCTTAACCACTGAGCCACCAGGGAAGCCCATCAGCATGGTCTTGAGGTGTCCTGGATTTTCTAGTTCATTGCATATTATTTGCCTTGGTTTTACCCCTATGCTACTTTCTTCCTCTTGCCAGTGCTATGCTTTCTCCTTCCCCTCCTCTCACCTCCCTCACACTTCTCTCCCTACCTCTGCTCACTTTTCTGTACTCTACCTGATAGACCAAGTTGTTATGCCATTGGCTTTTTAACCAGTCACTTTCGTAGTCTCAGGGTCTGGATGGCAGTGTGATTGGTCTAGTGTCTCAAAGAATTCAGTGTCTTCAACCCTCTTGGCTTTCACTGACTTCTGCCTGAGGCCTTGTAGTCTGCTGTGGTGCTGGATGTTTCAACTGCAGATAATCAGGTGTTGCCATATGAATATTTCCTGATAGGTTTTATGTGGTTTCTCAAACAAAAAGGCAAAAAATAGTTGGGATGCAAGCTTAAGAGAACAATACTGACACTTCTAAATTTAGTTTTAAAAATTGTTGTCTATCACTATATAAATACACTGCGAAGTTACAAGTCAGAAAGTGAGTTTGAAAAGGTAGCATGAAGATGTATACAAAGAAAAATTGAACAATATTTTTCCCTAAAGTGAATATTAGAAACTCACTGTAATAAGTTGTGTGGTATTATAGGAAGGAGCACAGATTCTAGAATTAGATAAACTTAGATTTGGTTTCCTCTGTTAGCACCTTCCTTGAGCAAGTTATTCTGTATTAATTTCCATGTCCTTATCTGTAATACAAGAATATCTAATGGAAATTGTAAAGATTTACTGAGAAATCATGTATGTATAAAGCTTGGTACCTAGCCAATAGGTGTACTCAACAAACACACATTTCTCACTTCCTCTCCCAAATCCCTGAGTACCCTCCTAGACCAAAAAAAAAAAAAAGATGTGGAAGTGCTTTCTAGATATTGAGATTTCATGGACAAATAGTATTTTAGGGATTGACATAGGGCACCAGCCTTTTTCTGCCAACTCAGCACTTTTAAAAACTGCCACCGTCTACTATCACCTCATCATAAAAGAGAGAACATTTTAATACTAAAAAAGTCACTAAGAAAAGTCAAGTACAATCTTATCTTAGAGCAACAAACAGTCTAAAGTGAATAAACCTAGCTTTTGAAAAAAGTAACCATATTACCTTATTTTCCCTTTTTCCTTTGGTGAAAATTTCATCACAGACTTGGTGTGGCTGCCTGAACAAGTTTAAAACCACATTTCATTAAAAACTATTTGAAGAGTCATATTGAGCCTTCCCCTGCCTCCATCTTGTTTACCTTAGTTGGAATTAAAATATGAATGACTCAACATATTTAGCATGCCATTTTCTCTGGTCTTCAAATTATATAGCTGGGCAGTTGCTTTTTATTCTTTGAAATACATGTTTAACATTAATATATCCATCCCCAGAATTCCAGTTTCAGTTGTATAATTTTGAGAGCCAGCTCTCCTCACTGATACGAAAAAATCAAATTATCAGAATGTTTTTAAGTTATTTAATTATTATGGGGATTCAAGATAAAGTTTTCAAAAGAAAATCATTCCCAGTTTCACTGGTTTCTAGCTTCCTGCCTTACTTCTCCATTAAGCAGATGTTTATTGAACACCTACTATGTACAGACCACTGCTGGGACTAGAAAAGAATAAGGTAGCAGCCATGTGCCAGAAGAGCTCACAGTCTGATGGAGAAGATGGCCACAGAAACAAATAAGAGACTTGGAACTATCTTGTGGCTGTGGCCCTAGAAATGCCCCTTCTCATCCTATCCCCTGTCTGTTCTACCCTTCCTAGTAACTCATGGCAGCCACTTGATTCTCAGGCCCATCTTAGTTCATCTAATATTACAAGTAGCAAGGATAATATGGGTAAAAGACCTTATGAGTAAGCCATAGGTAAGGTGGAGAAAATGGAGTACCCACCATGCCAACATCTTCGCTGGTCTCTGGCCCCCTCCTCCCAGACTAAAATCATTGTCTATTTCCTCTAAATTGTTACCTGTCTTCTGTTTTCAGCTAACTCCTTTTTAACAGACCCCCCTTCCCTGCAACTGCTCTCCTGTTCCCTTCAGTTCTGAAGCTTGGTCCATTTTGTTTTCTTTCGTTCTCTAGATTTGAGTCATCTAGTCTTGGGGAAGCCAGGTTCCCCCTGTTAGCCACAACCACTTGGCTGGTGTAGACCCATGCACATGAAATAAATGCAGGTTGATACAGCAGGGCCAGCATGAAGGGTGGTGTGGAAATGAGGGGAGAGATCCACTGCAGAGTCCGCAGCAAATCAAATGTCATCACGTAGGTAATCTACGGTGGTCCAGGCAGATGGAGTTTGCCTGTACGTCCAGCTACCCTGCGTTACATTTTTAAATTTTTATTTTGGAATAACTTTAGATTTACAGAAAAGTTGCAAAGGAAATACGGAGTTTCCGTATACTCCTTACCCAGTTTCCCTTAATGTTAATATCTTACGTTACCATGGCACAGTGATCAAAACTAAAACCCACACTGGTACAATACTATTAAGTAAACTCCAGACTTTATTCACATTGCACCAGTTTTCCACTAGTGTCCTTTTTCAGTTCCAAGATCCAGTCCAGAATACCTTATTGCATTTAGGCATATTGTGCTTTCTTAATTTAAATAAACTTTTTATTTTAGAATAGTTTTAGATTTTTCAGAAAAGTTTGCAAAGAGTTCACATATCCCCTGCACCAATTTCTCCTATTGTTAACATCTTACATTACAATGGCACGTTTTTCACATTAAGGAACCAACATTTGTACATTACTGTTAACTAAACTCCACACTTTATTCAGATTTCACTAGTTTTTACCTAATGTCCTTTTTCTGTTCCGGATTCCCGTCCAGAATGTGACATTACACGCGGTCGTCAGGTCTCCTTAGGCTCTTCTTAGCCACAACGTTTTCTCATGCTTTCCATGACCTCAGCAGTTTTGTGGAGTACTGGTTAAGTATTTTGTTGAATGTCCCTCAGTTTGGGTTTGTCTGGTATTTTTCTCATGATTCAACAGGCTATGAACTTTGGAGAGGAAGACCACAGAGGTGAATTACTCTTTTCATTACATCACATCACATCAAGGATATACACTATGGAGAACAGTATGGAGATTCCTTAAAAAACTAAAAATTGAACTCTTATATGATCCAGCAATCCCACTACTGGGCATATAGCCGGAGAAGACCATAATTCAAAAAGATACATGTACCACAGTGTTCACTGCAGCACTATTTACAATAGCCAGGACATGGAAGCAACCTAAGTGTCCATCAACAGACGAATGGATAAAGAAGATGTGGCACATGTATACAGTGGAATATTACTCAGCCATAAAAAGAAACAAAATTGAGTTATTTGTAGTGAGGTGGATGGACCTAGAGTCTGTCATACAGAGTGAAGTAAGTCAGAAAGAGAAAAACAAATACAGTATGCTAACACATATATATGGAATCTTAAAAAAAAAAAAGATTCTGACGAACCTAGGGACAGGACAGGAAAAAAGACGCAGACATAGAGAATGGACTTGAGGATATGGGGAGCGGGAAGGGTAAGCTGGGACGAAGTGAGAGAGTGGCATGGACATATATACACTACCAAATGTAAAATAGATAGCTAGTGGGAAGCAGCCGCATAGCACAGGGAGATCAGCTCGGTGCTTCTTGTCCACCTAGAGGGGTGGGATAGGGAGGGTGGGAGGGAGGGAGATGCAAGAGGGAAGAGATATGGGAACATATGTATATGTATAACTGATTCACTTTGTTATAAAGCAGAAACTAACACACCATTGTAAAGCAATTATATTCCAATAAAGATGTATTTTTTTAAAAAAGGATACGTACTACCAACATGACATCACCTGGCTGAGGAATGTTTGTCAGGTTTCTCTATTATAAAGTTACTTTTTTCTCACTTTCCATAAATCTTCTCTTCGCAAGTGAATCACTAAGCACAGCCCAAACTCAAGGGGTAGGGAAGAGTTAAGGCCCACCTCCTTGAGGAGCAAGTATCTGTATAACTTAATTTGGAATTGCTCAGTACAGGAGATAGGTCCCATCTCCCTTATTTATTTATTTATTTATTTATTCAACCATTTGCTTATATCAGCATGGACTTGACGGGTATTTATTTTATACTTTGAGTTATAGAGCAATACTACATTATTTTGTTGTTCAACTTGTTCCAGCCTTAGCCATTGAGAGTTCTTTGAAGTTGGCTTCTGTGTCCCTTTGACTTTTTTTTTTTTTTTTTTGAGCACTTCCTTACTTTCTGCCACTCCCAACATGCTCCAGGTTCATTTTGTATATTTCCTGCTCCAGCCCTATAATCAACCATTTATCCAAGTTCCTTTTATTGGAGACTGGTATTAGAAACTAAGATTTGGGTGATAGGTGTGCTCATTGCTACTGGGGCATTGTTTCTCTTAGGCCCTCTCAGCTGACCGAGCAAAGAAATATATGCATGTATGCTAATCTCCACACATCTATAAAAATTTCTATGTAACCATCTCTATATTAAATCAGATGTGAATCCTTGCTGATGTCTTTGAGTAATCCATTAGCACATGGATTATTCTAGTTTCCTCCTCTTGCTTATGGATAACCTCCTTCTCCAACAGTGAGACACCTGGTTTCCACCATTTACTTCCCATTTACTTATTTGTTCAATCACAACATAACATATTCAGCAGTTTCAGAATTGCTAACCCATACCCCCATGAGAAATACCTTTACCAACTAGAATACAGTCATTTGTCTTTTATGCAGTCATTTACATACAGTCATTTGTCTTTTACATACAGTCATTTGTCTTTTATGTCGTAATTTCTGGATACAACACCATTTCTCGAAGTTACTAAGGTCAGCGCCTTTTTTCTCCACTCACATCACCTTTTTAAATATTAGATTCATTTACATTATCTGTTCCTCTAATAAAATCTATTGGGGACTTCCCTGGTATCAGAGTGGTTAAGAATCCACCTGCCAATGTGGGGGACACGGGTTCAAGCCCTGGTCAGGGAGGATCCCACATGCTGCGGAGCAACTAAGCCCGTCCACCACAACTACTGAGCCTGCGCTGTAGAGCCCGCAAGCCACAACTACTGAGCCCGCTTGCCACAGCTACTGAAACCCACGCACCTAGAGCCTGTGCTCCGCAGCAAGAGAAGCCACCGCAAAGAGAAGCCCGTGCACCACAGTGAAGAGTAGCCCCCGCTCGCCACAACTAGAGAAAGCCCACGCACAGCAATGAAGACCCAACACAGCCAAAAAATAATTAATTAATTAAAATTTTAAAAAAATTAAAAATCTATTGGGATTTGATGATGTACATAGACTAACTTATTTAGTAAGTAAGCAGTGGCAATCTTTTGTACACAACTTCCTGCCTTGCTTTCAAATGCTTAGCATTATCCCAAAGCAGTTTTATAGTCTGTCCTGTTGCTGCACTGGGGTTGCACTTATTCAGCAAACATCAAGCGCTTAGTCTGTGTCAAGACCTTGAGGGAGTCCAGTAGAAGAAACAGACAAGAATGATGATTCCATCCAGACTCTTAGCATGATTAAAGGGTAGTCTTATCTGATTTTCCTACTTCTCAATGCCAAGCCATTTACTGATATATATATATATATATACATGTATGTATGTATATACATATGATGTTGGGTTAAGTCAAAACCCAGTTCTCTGATTTACCATGCAAGCAGGTATTGATTCCCCCTTGCTTACATAAGATTGTTTATATAAGTACTGCTTATAAGTATAAGCAGTACTCTCAGTTATCAAAAAGCAAACTTATTCGAGCATATACAAAATTTGGTGATTATCTTAAGGAATTAGTAATTCATTAGAATATATGAAGTCCATTCTCAAAGAAAAGACATTTCTAATTTAGTTGTGAATACCTTAATTCTCTCTCCTGATGAAAAGATACGGAGGTAGGGCCGTTCTGATGGATACTCTAAAAGTTGAGTACCTTGGTCATTTGGATTCATGCTGTGGATCTTTATAGAAGCTAACCTGACAGCCCCATAACTTGTTTGCAGTGAGTCTGCCTATATTAGTTTGCTAGGGCTGCCATAAGAAAATACCACAGACTGAGTGGCTTAAACAAGAGGTTTGATTTCTTCTCAGGACTCTCTCCTACACTTTAAAGATGGCCACCGTCTTGCCTCTTCACAGGCTCATCCCTCTGTGCACATGTGCCCTGGTGTCTCTGTATGTCCTAATCTCCTCTTTTCATAAGGACACCAGTCAGATTGGATTGAGTCCCACCTTAAGGCCTCATTTACACTTATTGCCTCTTTAAAGGTCTTATCTCCAAATATAGTCACATTCTGAGGTACTGGAGGGTTAGGGCTTCAACATATGAATTTGGGGGCAACACAATTCACTCCATTAACACTGCCCCCAACAGTCATTTTATTTAAAATAAATCTAAAAAGTGATTAAACTGTAGTAACAGCAGGAAATAGGGAAATTGGAAATACTCAAATTAATTACTCAGCCTGTGGCTATGCTTTTTCAGGCCCTGCATTTAAGGTTATACATGAAATGCATCTAAACTAGACAAACTCAAAGATGAAACAAATTGACAGCATAGAATGGGCTGTGTAGACAGGGCTTGTGTGTGTGTGTGTGTTTGTATAAACTGTTTAGACATAAACAGATACTTAAATAAATGTCTAAGATCGAAACTCATTCCTTCACATGCACCACATAAAACCTTTTTTTTTTAAATTAATTTATTTATTTATGGCTGTGTTGGGTCTTCGTTTCTGTGCGAGGGCTTTCTCCAGTTGTGGCAAGCGGGGGCCACTCTTCATCGCGGTGCGCGCGCCACGCCTCTCACTATCGCGGCCTCTCCTGTTGCGGAGCACAGGCCCAGATATGCAGGCTCAGCAATTGTGGCTCACGGGCCCAGTTGCTCCGCGGCACGTGGGATCTTCCCAGACCAGGGCCCGAACCCGTGTCCCCTGCATTGGCAGGCAGACTCCCAACCACTGCGCCACCAGGGAAGCCCCATAAAACCTTTTAAACATGTTTATTGAGATATAATTCACATGCCATCAGATTCACCCATTTAAAGTGTACAATTCAATGGTCTTAAGCAACCATCACCACCAAGTTTAGAACATTTTCATCACCTCAAGAAGAAACACTGTTTTACATTTGGTAGTGTATATATGTCCATGCCATATACACTACCAAATGTAAAACAGAAAGCTAGTGGGAAGCAGCCGCATGGCACAGGGAGATCAGCTCGGTGCTCTGTGACCACCTAGAGGGGTGGGATAGGGAGGGTGGGAGGGAGGGAGACGCAAGAGGGAAGAGATATGGGAACATATGTGTATGTATAACTGATTCACTTTGTTACAAAGCAGAAACTAACACACCATTGTAAAGCAATTATACTCCAATAAAGATGTTAAAAAAAAAAAAAAAAGAAACCCTGTGCCCATTAGCAATTACTTCCCGCTTCCCTTCATCCAGTACCAGCCCCACTAATATACTTTCTGTCTGGACATTTCATATAAGTAGAATCATACAGTATGTGCCCTTTTGTCTCTGGCTTCTTTCACTTAGCTTAATATTTTCAAGATTCATCCATGTTGTATCATATATCAGCACTTCATTTTATTTCTAAATAATATTCCATTGTACATTTCGTTTAGCCATTCATCAGTTGATGGGCATTTGTGTTGTTTCCTGTCTTTGGCTGTTATGAATGATGATATTCTTAAAATTTATGTACAACTTTTTGTGGGGACATTTGTTTTCATTTCTCTTAAGTATATGCCTAGGAATAGAAGTGCTGGGTCATATGGTAACTCTTTAATTTTTTGAGGAACCGCCAAGCTTTTCTCCAGTGGCTGTACCACTCTGCATTTCCACAAGCAATGTATGAGGGCTGCAATTTCTCCACATCCTCATCAACACTTGTTGTCCATCCTAGTTATGTAAAGTGCATTATCATTGTGGTTTTGATTTGCACTTCCCTAATGGCAAATGATGTTGAGCATCTTTTCATGTGCTTGCTTGCCATTTATATGTTTTCTTGGAGCAATGCCTATTCAAATCTTTTGCCCATTTTTTAGTTGAGTTATTTTTCTTGTCATTGAGTGTATTAGTACTTTTTCTGGATACAAATCACATGTATGATATACCTGATATATGATTTATCAGATATATGATTTGCAAATATTTTCTCCAATTCTGTATGTTGTCGTTTCATATTCTTGATGTGTCCTTTGAAGCACAAGTCTTTTTAATTTTGATGTATCTATTTTTTCTTTTGTCATTTTTGCTTTTGGTGTTATATCTAATAAACCATTGCTTAATGCAAGGTCATAGAGATTTACTCCTCAGTTTTCTTCTAAGAGTCTTAATAGTTTTCGCTCTTACATTTAGGTCTATGATCCATTTTGAGTTAATTTTTATGTATGGTATAAGGGAGGGGTCCAACTTTATTCTTTCGCACGTGGCTATCCAGTTTTTCCAGCATTGTTTCTTGAAAAAATTATTCTTTCCCCATTGAATTATCTTGGCATCCTTGTCAAAAATCACTTGATCATAATGTAAGGGTTTATTTCTGGATTCTCATTTCTATTCCATTGATCTATATGCCTATCCATATACCAATACCAAATTGTCTTGATTACTGCACCTGTGTAATAACTTTTGAAATTGGGAACTGTGAGTCCTCCATCTTTTCAAAATTGTTTTAGCTATTCTCGGTCGCTTGCATTTCCATATGAATTTTAGGATCAGCTTGTCAATTTCTGCAAAAACTGTTGGAATTTAATAGGAAAATTAACCCTAATTTCTCCAGTAAAAAAAAGATATTTTTGATGTATGGCTGAAGAGCTCACCAGAATTTGAAAAGTCTGTAAGAACCAAGTTTGAAGCAGCTGGCTGAGGCTAAACAACATAGGAAAAATTTCAAAGCAAGTGCTTTTCAGATAATCACCTACGTTGCCTTGAACCATTTGTAATATGCTTTGGATCTCAGAAATTCATGAAGGAGTTACAATTATGATTTCAATCATTTTATTGCATATTTTCTGAGTTCCTACTCTATGAGGTACTGTAAAGAATAAAAGATTATAAGGTATGGCCCTTTCCTTCAAAGGTCACAATCAGAACACCCTTCATTAGTAGAAACCTTTTTCCACTATTAGAACTTGTTAATACAGCCTCTTCAGATTAGTACAAGGGCATAAATAACAGGAGGATCTGTTACACATCTATTCAATTTCCAGTTTTGTGGGAAACCTAACTCTTAGGAGGATTTGGCAAAAAGCAGTGGAGAAACCATGACTTAAGGATTATTTGCATGTAAAATACTACCCTTGGAGAAGCATTTGTGGGAGCAGAGTTGGGTTATATACGCTGATTGCTGGCTGGGGCTAGTAGCAAGGCTTAGGTAGAAGAGAGAATTCGGTTGCTGCATACCTGATCTATAAACTGACACAAATTCATAAGAAATCCTTTCTAATTTAAAATATTATTCTACTTTAATATTTACACAGTGTAGAAAACTTGACTTATACCAAAAATTATAAGAAATAATCACCCATAATACTGTAATTCAGAGATAACTGATATTAATATTTTAGAATATTTAACTCTATTTTTATGCATATATTTTTTTAAGAGCTTGTATAATTAAACAAGATAATTTGAATAATATTCATACTACACATCATGGGCAGTTTCCATGTTTTTTCATGGTGCATAAATGTTCCATCATATGGACACAATTTAAGCAATGTATGGAACACTCAGGGTGTACCCGTATTTTATTACCATGAATAACAATGGAAGATATAGAGGCAAATATCTTTGTCAGAATTTCTAGTTACTGACTTAAGATGACAAATCCTTAAAATGAAAGTATAAGGCATGGACTCCTAAGGGTAAGCAGTATCATAGATTGTAAAAATCTTCTGCACAGGAATTGGGAGCCCCAGTTTCTAGTCCTGGTTCTGGTGGCCTTGTGACTTCAGGAAAGTTAAGGAATTCTCTGACAGCCTAACAAAATGAGGTATTTAGATTAAGAGCCCTTCTAACTCAAGTGGTCCATGTGCCTGGTCAGCATTCCTTCAGAGGCAGTATAGCTAAGAATTTACTCACTTTCCTGTTTGTTCAGCAGATATCTAGAGGACATGCGATATGCAAGTCACTCGCAGTTTATGTCACCTGCAAAGTCATAGCCATGTGAAGTCTGTTGAAGTCAACTTGGGGAGCTCACTTCCAGAGATGGAATTCCTGGTGATAGAATTGACTGGCAGGAGAGGGGAGGGTGGGTAACAGAGTTGGCTCGCCTTTCCCCACATCTCTACAAGGCTAGCCACCACATCTGGGTATATCAACTCCTCTGCCTTTATTATACTTCCATAGCTTCATTTGTTTGGATCTTGAAGGTTTTTCACCCCGGGAAGGAATAACTAGTTACACTGGTATCAGTTAATTTTCCTTATCAGTTGACATAAACTAACAGTTGAGTATAAAGGAAAATAGTGCACTGGAAAAATGTTGCAAGGTACCAGGAAGGAAGAAAGGGAAACATATGGGAGATAAGAAGACTGCAACACAAACTCTATGGACCTCACATTTTTGTCTAAGATATTCCAAACTACGTCACTGTTAGAGGCCATACCAAGGTTACTTACCTCTGGCATATGGAATGTTACACCAGGTTGATGACAATAAATTGATGGCTCACAGCCCAATCCCAACAATAACCAAAACTACCAGAGGGGGCACTAGTGGTCCCAAGTCAGAGCATCCCTGAGCTCTCCACTGCAGTAAATTCAACTGCTCCTGGCGCTCGCTGTATTGGGTGCATGGCAACTAGGAACCCCAATGAAGCCAAGCGCATCACCTGTCTCACCCAACTGCCAGGACAGGTCAGGCTTTGTGTTGTTAATGTGTTTATGTTCATGCTGACATTATAACTTCTGACCTGTGGCACCAGAATGGCCCAGTCTGACTGAGTTCTACACCTAGAATTTCTAATTACGACTAACCATGCCCCAAATCAGTATATTGAGAAGCATTTTCCCTAATGTTTTTTCCCCAAACACATTCATCAGCTGGATCCGTAAATATTGTCTCCTCTAGCTGGTACTCAACATTTAAAATATTGCGGTGCATATTATTCATTATCTGGATAAGGAGACCAAAAGCATAACTTAAAATTGCTAGGAGAACAAAAGGCCTTAGATTTTTCCCTGTCCCTAGCTGGGGAGAGTGGGGAGGAGTATTGGAGCAGATGGCAGATGGCAGTATTTTGCCTCTCCTGGGACCAGACCAAACAGAGGGAACCAAAAAGCAAAAATGAACTGTATCAATCTGCTGAACCCCCAAACAAATTTCACATACACTTCAGTGAACCATGAAACTAACCTAAGTTATTTACAAAACAAAGTGTTTGGTAAAGCAGGGCAAACCAGAAGTGAACCTATTTTCTAAAAAATTTGAGTATGCGTAAAACTTAACTATTACAAAAATGGCCAAAGAGAACTTAAATTGAATCTTGCTTTGGTAAATCAGAGTCCATAATCAGGAGCATCTTCTAAAAGGTGAGTTTGGCATGAGGCAAAAAAGAAAGATCTTCATGCAACTCTGTGTGTGGCAAGAGTATACCCCTAAGTATGGGGGAGCGGGGGGAAGGTGCAGACAGACTGCAGAGGCAGCAAAGGCTGGAATAGACACCGGTGGCAATGGGAGTGGAAGGTGATGGAAAGCCTTAAAACCTCCTGAGAATCAAGTTGAAACAGATGCAGAAGACAGAAGAGAATGATTCCACTTCATGGTTGATTATTATGAATTGACCCACAGAATGTACGTGAAAGTTGATCACAGGGCCTTGCAAGTATGAGATGCTCAACACATGTTCAATCGGAATTGAGTCTGCTGCAGTGCAGAGTACAATGTGAAAAAGGCTAGAGTAACAGAAGAGAGATTGGGAATTATGTGTGACTTCACTGGCTCTATTTTTGCCTTGACATGGGCATTTGCTAAATCAAAGGAATAAACCATTAGAGGCTGGATTCGGTCAGCCAAGCATTTGTGCATCTCCATTAGGGAGAGGATTTATTTTAAGCTTATAAATATAAACAAATACATGAAAGCATTTCACTCTCATGCATTAATGTCGAGAACAGAACATTTTGTTTCTCCTTCAAGGCCCTCTCCCTTCAGTCTAGAGCCTGAGCTAAGAAAATAAGGGTAAGTGTATATGCTGCAGCCCACAGGCAAAAACTCTCCTCTGCGTCTTATATTCTAGCCCAGGATTTCTTGAGCGTCAGGCACAGACAACCTGCATCAGATGAGGGGAGGGGAGGAGGTGTGCTTAGAATGCAGAGTCCAGGGTGCCCCAAACCTCCTGAATCAGGATCAAAGGGAGCCAGGCCCTGGAATTTGCATATTTACAAACTCACCAAGCAATTCTGATAAGCACTAACATTTTAGAAGCCCTGGGTTGGAGCAGCTGTTGTTAAAGATAAGTACACATAGGGACTTCCCTGGCGGTCCAGTGGTTAGGAGTCCGCGCTTCCACTGCAGGGGGCCAGGGTTTGATCCCTGGTCGGGGAACTAAGATCCCACAAATGCGCAGCGAGACCAACAACAACAGCAAAAAGATATGTACACATACCGCTGAGGATACATGAAGATTTTCCAAGGCATATATAGGCACAGATAGTCTTAAAGGAATCAATTTCCAGATCCTCCATTTTCATATGTCCTCAGAGTTCCTAAAATCCATCTGCCTAAGAGGCAACCAGCAGAATCTCCTTTCCTGCCTCGCCTTTCATGATCACCTGTATCTCCCTTGACAGACCAAAAAAAAAAAAAAAATCATACTTATCTATCCTAAAACTTATGTAGGGAATTGCCCCAGGGTGTAAAAACCGCCATAGAGACAAACAGGGACAATTCAAAATACTGGTGTCGGGGCTGAGAACATGTGTGACTACAACAATGGGGTAGCATATCTTCTTGCCAGTTAAGTGGTTTCCGATTCTTTGCTTTCAACAAAATTGAATGAGAACCTAATTGTCAGATAACCATTAAAAAATAACTTTGGTAATAGCTCACTGCTATTTTTTTATATACTTGGAAAGGTTCAAAGAATTGAGTGGCATTGCTATAACAAAATTCTCATCTACTTAAATTTGTGAATAAGGTTCCTCAATGCTTATGTCTATAGATGGAAAAGAAAATAGGAACAAAATTGAAGCTGAACGCTGTGTCCTTTTAGCAGTAAGAACTAGTCAGCCACAGAAATATGAACTAATTGAAAATGGCCCCATACACCACATTTAGAGTTGTATTTCCAATAAAAATGTACTCCTCATGTTTAATAATTGACTAAAATTGTTACATTTATTTTGATCAAGCCTTACAGCAATATAACTGTAAGGCTAACTCAAATCAGAAGAAAAGTGTTAACATTTACAGCACTGTGGTCACAGGAAATGAAAAATATAAGTTTAACATGTGTATCTGTATATTTTCTGCAAAGAAGTATGACAGGGTGATAAATATAAACATTTTCAAGAATGAAAATATATTACATTAGGATAAAAATCTGGGAGAAGAGGAATGGAACTATACGTTCAAGGAGAAAAGGGAATAATAGATAGTTTTCAACTGTTAAAGAGCTTGTCTATATATTTTTGAAAGGAATGATGGCAGCTGTCGAATTGTTATGGTTGAATATTATGGCTTATAAAATATATCTTTAAAAAGCTGTTATTAAAAAAAAAGAAGAAAATTGGGAATGGGGTGGGGTGCATGTATGGAATAACCACTGATTTCCCTCACATTCCTAAAAATGAAGTTCTGAAAAATATATATTTGATGGCAAAGTATTATAAAATTTAAGTAAACTCCTCTGCATTCAAATGGGCTGGGTTTTTTTTTTTTTTTTTCAAATGGGCTGTTTTTAATAGAAAGTTGTCAAGGATTTCTTTGAAATGATGGTGCGTTCCAGGAGCAGCGTGTGTCCTGGCTCTGTCATTAGCTTTACGACTTTGGGCAAGTAGCTTCCCCCCTTCCCTGGGCTTCATTACCCCTATCTGCAAAATAAGGGATTGAATACAAAGATATTTCAAGTCCTTCCTGCTCTAACTGGTGATCTCGCCTATTTCACCTAGTTGGTTTTTATTTTTCCTTTAGCAATCTGTTTGTAATCCACTGTGTAATTTCAGTTCACCTCCACTAGAGGGTAGTCAGAGAAAGGAGATGAAGCTCAAAACGCTTGTATTCTTTGCAGTCAGTCTGGACCCCACCCCCCCAAAACAAAAGTCAGCGGAAGAAATTGATGTTACATGGACAAAAATGAAATTGCAATTTCTGCTGATTTCATTTCTCTTAGCAATTGTGCTCCTATATTACACGAAGAAATTATGAGAGACGTGTTTTATACAATTTTCTTTTTATTCAATATAAGGAAATCAAGTTGCCTTGTCCATACTGTCTATCCCCAGCTAAGAAATTCAATCTTTACTATATCAATCTTCAAGCCCACCCCTTTCCCATTCTTTTTTTTAATAAATTTATTTTATTTACTTATTTTTGGCTGCGTTGGGTCTTCGTTGCTGCGCGCAGGCTTTCTCTAGTTGTGGCGAGCGGGGGCTACTCTTTGTTGCGGTGAGCGGGCTTCTCATTGCGGTGGCTTCTCTTGTTGCGGAGCACGGGCTCTAGGCACGCGGGCTTCAGTAGTTGTGGCGCGTGGGCTCAGCAGTTGTGGCTCATGGGCTCTAGCGCTCAGGCTCAGCAGTTTGGCGCACAGGCCTAGCTGCTCCACGGCATGTGGGATCTTCCCAGACCAGGGCTCGAACCCATGTCCCCTGCATTGGCAGGCAGACTCTTAACCACTGCGCCACCAGGGAAGCCCTCCCATTCTTTTTACTGGGATTTCCAATCAAGAATTTTGATTAGGAACTTCATTGATTTCCATTTGCTTACCACAAAAAATTCTATACTCCGGACAAATTTCTGATAAGCTTTGTTTTCCATCACTCCCCAAAAATCATCCTGTACCCCAGAGGTGCACCTCTCCATAAAAATCCCCCAAGTATAGGCTTGGTCTTTGCAGGGCTGAACTCTCTGTGGTGTGACAGAAAGAGCCCCAAGCTCGAGTCAAAAGATTTTATTGCACAGAATTCCTTGGAGAAACGGCTGATTTCAGGGCTAGGCAAGGTAGGAACAAGATGACTCTGGAACATATTGTTATGCCAGAAATTAAGGAAGTGCTCAAAATAAATGATGGGGGTATGTCACAAGAACAAGAACCAGCTTGAAAGGGACATAGGCCAAATATGTGACAAATTGAGAACCCAAATAAGTAATGAAATATGAAACATTGAAAAAACAGAAAGCCATGAGTCCATAACAATAATAGATAGATAATAGTTAGATAGATGTAAACACGTACATACCTACATAAATGGAGGAAAAGGGAGGGATCTTGTTTACTGTAAAGTACAACTGGTGAAGGCAAAAGAAGTACTTGAGTTGGAAAATCGACATCATGTTAAATATTGGTCAGACAAGAATCATCAATGGCTTTTGATTAGGAGTAGGATATTTGCATGGTCTTAAAGTATTACCCCACAAATTGCTTGTTAATTGCATAGTAAAAAAATAACTATACAGTGAAGAAATTGGATAACATCTTGACCAAGTGATCAAATTAACATCACCAGGGAGGCACAAATGGACAGTGTGTGCCTCCAAGATGTGAGACCCTGAGACGGACCCAGCATCGCCTCTGTAGTATTTCAGTTGAGAAAGCATCACCTGAATGTCAGACAAACCTCAAATAAAGAATGTCCTACTGAAAAAATAAGGAGGAGGGTGAGGACTGTATTGCTTGAAAATGTCAATGTCATAAAAGACAACGTCTATGAAAATGTTTCGAGTTTAAAGAGACACGACAATTAAATATATACCTGATTCTAGACTGGATCCTGTATGGGAGGGAGGATCATGCTATAAAGGACATTATTGGATCAGTTGACAAAATTGGAATATGATGGTAGATCACATAAAATTGTGTCAATATTAAATTTACTGAAGTTGATAACTGTACTGTGGTCATGTAAAAGAATATCCCTATTCTTATGAAATACATGCTGAAATATTTAGGGGTAATGGGTCATAAATTATGTAACTTATTCTCAAATGGTTCAGAAAAAATAAATATGTATACAGAGAGAGAGAGCATGTACTATAACAGCAGTCAGAGGTATTCTCTGTACCATTCTTATTCTTTCAACTTTTCTGTAATTTTGAAGTTATTTCTAAATTTACAAGCTTAAAAAATGTGGTTGCAAATCCTGATCACTCCCCTTAGATCTCTACAACCACAGGCAATATGTATGACTTCCCGGCAGAGGCAGCTACCAATCACTGACGCTCACTATGGGTCCATGTGGGAGGCACTGTGCCTGCATCATCTCAGTCCTCAAAACAATACTTCAGGGGAGGTTTTACCCTGTTTGTATAGATGGGGAAACTGAGGCTCAGAGAAGTTAAGTAACTTGCCCAAAATCACCTAGTTATTAAGTGGTAGGGTTGCGATTTGAACACAGATCTGATACTAATACCCCATTTCCAAAGAAGATAATAGTACCTAGTCATATTTATTTTTTCTTTTTACATAGTAATTATGATACTCTAAAACATTATTTAATTAATTTATTTAACATTGTAATAGCTTCTTTTCTGTCTTCCGCCACTGCCTACAAGGGCAAGGATTGTTGTCTATTTTGTTTTATTATGTCCACAAGCATCTGGAATAATGTCTGGCACATAGCAGGTGCTCGGTAATGCTTTCAATGAAGACTTAAGCCTTACGAGTGTTGGGAGGGTTAAATAGGATGATGTAAATAGCACTTTTGGTATCCTTTGCTCGCGGGATCTTAGTTCCCCAACCAGGGATAGAACCCATGCCACCTGCAGTGGAAGCATGAGTCCTAACCACTGGATGCCAGGGAATCCCCCCTTTGCTGTAAGTTTTAAATGAGTTTGTCACTTTTGAGCAGGCGCCCTATCAGTTCTATCAAAGCTTTGTGATTGACGAATCTCTCCTCACAGAGCTATGGTCGGGAGGCCTCTACCTTGCGTGCTTGTAGATAGAAAACAGCCAGGCCGTAAGGCATACTCTGCTTACATGTATAAAACACCTTAAAGGCACTAAATTACTGGAAAGTTTTTCATAACTTAAGACAGAATTTTAAAATGAGTAGTTTCCAATCTTTTTCAACTCCTGGACACTGACAAGGAAACCCTTTTTTTCCCAAGGGAAACAGATTTTCCACGTCATTGAAAATAAAAATGTGATGGTAGCATCTCCATTCTAGGAGCCCAAGAAAAGCTAAAAAATGTTGGGGGGTTGGCGGAAGGCAGAAACTCAAGACCAGAACAAATAACATTGAGGTTTCAGGCATATTTTTAGTATATTTTGCTGACCCCACTTTAAGGAGGAAATTAAAAAAAATGAGAGGGGCTTCCCTGGTGGCACAGTGGTTAAGAATCCGCCTGCCAATGCAGGGGACACGGGTTCAAGCCCTGGTCCGGGAAGATCCCACATGCCATGGAGCAACTAAGCCCGTGAGCGACAGCTACTGAACCTGCGCTCTAGAGCCCATGCTCCACAGCAAGAGAAGCCACCGCAATGAGAAGCCCCCGCACCGCAACGAAGAGTAGCCCCCGCTCGCCACAACTAGAGAAAGCCCGCGTGCAGCAACGAAGACCCAATGCAGCCATAAATAAATAAATTTATTTTTTTAAAAAAAATAATGAGAAAAAAATATGTCAGCCAAACAAAAAAGGTAGTCTGTGATTTTCATGAGAACAGTGTCTGGGTTTGTTAACCACTTAATCCCAACCCCTAGCCCAGGGCCTAGCATATAGGAGGTACTCAGGTAAATACCTATAAGCTGATGAACTGTCAGCTTTTGCTGCAGTAATGACCCCTCAAATTCCAGATACAACAACAAACCTTTATCTCTTGCTCATGGTTCTGTGGGCTGGCTGTGGGTCTACTGGGATTGGCTAGCCTGGCCTCTTAGGCTTGGGTTCAGGTCTGCTCATCCATTCAGGACCCATGCCAAAGAGGAGCAGCTACCTGTATATGGTCTTCTTTTAGTGGACGGCAAGAGGACAAGACGGAAGCAAAAATACAAAATGCGTCTTAAAGCCTCTGCTCAGAACTGATACACTATCACTTTGGCCCACGAATATGGGCCAAATGAAACCCTTGGTCAAAGTAGGTCACATGCTCAAACCCAAAGTAGGTAGAAGGAAGAAATATACTCCACTTACTCCACTGGGTGGGATGTACTACAAAGTTGCATTGCAAAGGGTGCAGATGTATAATTCTATTATAGGGAGGAGGAAGAGATGAGAATAATTAGCCAATATTCTAGACATTCTTGTCCACACACCAGAGCAGAGTTGAGGTGGCTGCAAAGGCCTGTTTATTTATTCTTATGATAATTATCCATGTATTTGTGCTTATTTAATTAAGACCTATCTCTTGCACTGGACGAGAGCTCCTTGAGGGCCGGGATGGTGTCAAGTTAGGCTCACCATTGAAACCCCAGCATCTAGAACAGTGCCTAGTATGTAGTAGATGCTTCATAAATGTCATTGAAATAATGGATGAATAAGTGGATCTCTGTGTGTTCCATTAGGGTCTTTACCTGACCCATTTCTCTTTCTAGAATATCAGAGTGTTTCACAGTTCAGTCCAAAATGCCCTGCAATCCCTTCAGAGAACAGAGGTCACTGTTAAGACTTGGAAGAAAATATGACAAAAGGACAAAGGTTTGTTTAAGAGATTCTAGAAGAGGAACCTACAAGCTGGACTTTAGGGCTGACTCTGCAATCACAGAATGTATCTGGAAAGCCTTGATAAGGAATGCCCCTCTGAGGACACTTGATTTCTGACACATACTGAATAAAGTTGAACAGAGGTAACACGTTAGCCGGTCTTGCACAAAAACTCCAGGGCATAAACCAAGTAGGCAAAGGAGAAAAGCTCCTTACACAAGCGTTGATGGGGGGGGGGGTGGGGGGAAGAAATCATTACCGCCCATTTACTTAGTCATGTTGAAGAGATCTGGAGTTGTTAAATAAAATGGGCCTTATTCTCAGTTAAACCCTTCCTGAGGGCTCCGTGCACAGACAGAGATGTTCTGAGCAGAGGCGTATACATGCTGTAAGCATACAATTTCATTGAAATCTTGGGTTTGACTTTAAAAATCCATGCATTTTTGCTTTTTACTCCATAATATACCCAAGTTTGTTGTCATAGAAAAGTACTATTTTATAAATTTATTTATTTTTTATTTATTTAATTTTGGTTGCATTGGGTCTTCGTTGCTGCACGCGGGCTTGCTCTAGTCGCGGCGAGCGGGGGCTACTACTCTTCGTTGAGGTGCACAGGCTTCTCATTGCAGTGGCTTCTCTTGTTGCGGAGCACGGGCTCTAGGCGCGCGGGCTTCAGTAGTTGTGGCATGCAGGCTCAGTAGTTGTGGCTCGTGGGCTTAGTTGCTCCGCGGCATGTGGGATTTTCCTGGACCAGGGCTCGAACCTGTGTCCCCTGCATTGGCAGGCGGATTCTTAACCACTGTGCCACCAGGGAAGACCCCATTTTACCCATTTTTAAGTGTACAGTTCAGTGGCATTAAGTAATACACATTGTTGTGCAACCATCACCACCAACCATCTCCAGGACTTTTTCATCTTCCCAAACTGAAACTCTGTGCCTATTAAACACTAAATCTCTACTCCCCCCTCCCTCCAGCCCCTGGCAAATACTCTTCTACCTTCTGTCTCTATAAATCTGCTTCCTCTAGGAACCTTGTATAAGTGGACTTAAACAGTATTTGTCCTTTTGTGACTGGCTGATTTCACGCAGGGATATGCACATTTTTAAGGTCCTTGATACATACTGTCTGTCAGTCAGGTTTCTTAGTTGCAAACAACACAAGCTGACTCTGGAAGATTAAGCAGAAAATGAGTTTATTAAAGGATATTGAGTCTTTCACAGAATTGTTGGGAGGACTGGATAATCAAGGCTAAACTGCCAGAAACGATGCCCCAAACCAGGTCACAGTACAAGCTTGATGAAAAAGATATCATAATCTAAGTAAATAGCACATCTTAGAGTTGTACATATGTGGTGGCCTTGAACCTCACTATAAAAAACCTCACTGCCCTACACTGTCGTCAGCACCAAAAAAAAAAAGCAGAACCCCGCTTTTCATCACCAATGTCAGCAAAAATGGAAGCTCCATGTAGAGCCTGATTTAATTATCATCCTTACTGTGGAGTCAAAGTCTCCTGAAAGCAAAGCTGAGGTCAAATGCTTGCAGGCTAACTGCAAGGGACACTGAGAATCTGAGACGGGTCTTATAAACTTGGAATTTCCACAAGCATAGAAAGTAAGGTTGCCAGATAAAATACAGGACGCCTGGTTAAGTTCAAATTTCAGATAAACAACAAATAATTTTTAATATAAATATATCCCAAACATTTATGGGATATACTTGTACTTAAAAATTATTTGTTGTTTATCTGAAATTCAGACTTAACCAGGCGTCCTATGTTTTTATTTGCTAAATTTGGCAACCCTAACAGAAATGCTGTTCAAAGCTGATGGGCAGCCATGAGTGAATATTTGCAACACCCACCACGCATTGCTTTAGCAAACAGAAGCACCAACAATGAACAGGAAGTTCTCACCCACCAATAGTCTCACTTCAAAAAAAGTTTGCCAATTTGATAGGCAAGAACTGATATTTAACGGTTGTTTTAATTTGCCTTTCTTTGACTTTTAGTGAGGCTGAACAAGTTTTCAATCCTCCATTATTTTTATCTCCCACTTTGTGAACTGATCAATCTTGTGCTGCTCTTTCTGTGTTCCTTATCAAAGACAGCATCGGCTCTTCATACAATAAATACATTATCCCTGTGCCTAGTTTACTGTTGATCTTTCAAGCCATGATCCTTTTATTTTCAGAGGTTTTACATGATCAGGTCTCTTGCTTTCACCCTCATACATAGAACAATTTCCCCTATCTAGATATCAGATATTCACTTATATTTTCTTCTAGTTTTTTATGGTTTGATTTTATTTATAACTTTTCAATGTGCATGGAGTGGGGTGATTATAGACTTTTTCTAAATAGTTAACCAATGATCCTACTAGGATTTGTTGAAAAATACAAGGGGTTTCTTTTTCAAAACACTTGTCAGTGTAGTCAGTTTCTCTCTTCCATTACCTGACAGCACTGAGCCCTTTCAACGCCCTCCTTTCAGCTTATCCCTGTGACTTAAAACCAGCACCTACCAATAATGACAGGAGTGTCATTTGGACTCTTCTCTTTGCTCATTCTATATATTTGGATTCATAAGTAAAGACATTCAAAAGCTCTCTCTTTACTCCTAAGAACTACACGTGACATTCAGGTAATTCCAATGATGATGGGGTTATGTCTTTGGGATCCAAGTGGCCTCCCTCTATGTAGATGTAGACAGCTGGGTCAGAGTATATGAATAGTTTCTCCCATAATTTTGGTCTGTCTCTAAAATAAACTATCCATTACAATAAAATGTTGTTAATGATGATTTAATCTCTATTTAGAAAGAGGCAATACACAATTTATAGCAAGATTTAAAGAAACACAACACCTAAGTACAATTCAATATCATTTTGATTAATCCTCAAATATCATCAATATCATTACCCTTCCATTCCCTCTTTACTCACGATGCTTAGGGTGCTGTTCACCAAGAATCTTATCTGTAATAGTTTTTACCAATCTCAGAAAACATTAATTTTTTTCTGTACCCCATCAACTGTCTGTAGCTTTTCCCTTCTATGACCCAAAACAGAAAGAAGAAAGAAGAAAGAAAGATCACTGTTGTATTACCACTGTGTACAGACTCTGCTTTTCTGTGCCTGGATTTTTCCAATCAGGGAAAAATTTTGTTCACTGAATCCCCTTATCCTTCCATTTGAAACTCAGGTTGATGTAAAATCCCAATTTGCCTCATACACTCAAGGCTATCTATCTTCTGGAGTCCTCCCAAATTCCCTTTAAGTCTATTTCTTAGTTTTGTAGAGATCAGACTATATCTCCATCTGATTTTTGTTCAATTCAGGCAGCATGATGTTTGTGACTACAAACTCTGGAGCTAAGTCTGCCTGACTTTCAATTCTGCCGCCCTTATCTCCTAAGCTCTGTGTCTCAGCTTACTTATCTGTAAAATTGCCATAAAATGATATCTATGCCATAGAGTTGTTATGAAAATGAAATTTGTTGGGAATTGCCTGGCGGTCCAGTGGTTAGGATTCTGCACTTCCACTGCAAGGGGGCACGGGTTCGACCCCTGGTCGGGGAACTAAGTAAGATCCCACAAGTAGCATGGTCAAAAAAAGAAAAAAAAATTAAATTAAATTTGTTAATACTTGTAAACCACTTAGAAGAGTGGGTGGCCCGTACTCAACTTGATATGTGTTAGTTACTCAGTCACATAAGTGATTAGAATTCACAACCAAATGTAACAATGGAAGAGCAATGATCCATAAAGTTTGGATGAAACCATCCCGTTCCTTTTATCCTAGTTTATTATAAGTATTATGTGATACAGAACTCAGATCAACTTCTACTCATAATTTAATGTATTGTATTAATCTCTACTGAGAGGCTAACTTCTAGAATGTCCGTATTGGATGCCCAAATAAGTAACCTAGGAAAATACACATTTTAGTCATCTCTCAGTATTCTTCACTGGTACATATGTGTACACGTGTCCAATACAGGTGGGAACATTGTCTTCTGAATATGGCTTAATACCATATGAAACTTAGCAGGTATCATTACTTGGTACTGATAAGAGGCATGTCTACAGCATGTAAAATATTGGCAACCAATCAGTGAAAAGTATACTTTTGTAGCAAATTTTTGAATTTATTATAAAAAAGTTCAGATTTATTAGCAATAGATTATCCATGGATAAATAAAAGTTTAAGAAAAACTAAAATTCTGTTACTATTTTTCCAGTTTTATTGAGATATAATTGACATGTAACACTGTGTAAGTTTATATAATGCTATATGTATATACGTGAAATGATCACCACAAGAAGTTTAAATAACACCCATCACCTCACATAGTTAAGATCTTTTATATCCTTGTGATGAGAACTTTTAAAATCTACTCTCTTAGAAACTTTCAGATATACAATACATATTGTTAGCTATAGTCATCATGCTGTAAGCTACATCCCCAGGATTCATTTATCTAATAACTGGGAAGTTTATACCTTTTGACCACCTTTCACCCAGTTGCCTCATCCCCTATCCCCTACCTCTGGCAACCACAGATCTGATCTCTGTTTCTATAAATTTGGTTATTTTATTTTATTTTTTTTAATTTTTAAAAAATTTTTTAAAAACTTATTTATTTAGGCCACGCTGTGCGGCATGTGTGATCTTAGTTCCCTGACCAGGGATTGAACCTGTGCTCCCTGCAGTGGAAGTGCAGGGTCCTAACCACTGGACAGCCAGCGAATTCCCTGGGTTTTTTTTTTTTTAGATTCCACATATAAGTGAGATCATGCAGTATTTGTCTTCTGTCTGACTTATCTCACTTAGCATAATGCCAAGATCCATCCATGTTGTTGCAAAGGGTAGGATCTCACTTATATGTGGAATCTAAAAAAGCCAAACTCATAAAAACAGAGAGTACAATGGTAGTTACCAGGGGCTCGGGGTGGATGGGGAAGGAACTGAGGAGATGTTGTTTATGGGTGCAAAGTTGAAACCAGTAGATAAGTGAGTCCTGGAGAGCTAATACATGGCATAGTGACTATAGGCAACAGCAATACTGTATTACAAACTTCAAAGTCTCTTAGGAACTTTGAAGTTTATCATGCAGTATTGTATTATCCTTACTGCTCTCACCACAAAAAAAAATGATAATTACGTGACATAATAGAGGTGTTAACTTACACTACGGTGGTAATCATATTGTAATATATCAATGTGTCAAATCAACACGTTGTACTTCTTAAAGTTATACAATGTTATACGTCAATTATATCTCAGTAAAAATAAATCAATTTTTAAAAAGAGGTAAATTTAGAAAAATAAAATAAAGTGAGAGAGCATTCCAGGAAGCAAGAAGCAAGAAGAAGCAGTACAAAGGCCCTGAGGTAGAAATAAGTGTTGCGTTTTCAGAGGTTCTAGTTAAGAGGAGGCTTTTTGCTTAGAAGAGAGGGAAGACATGCCCCGGGGGATAGGGCAACAATGCCTGGCATGCTACCACTAGCATCTTCTAGGGACTGTGGCCAAAAGGAATGTAGGCTCATACATACACTATTAGGATACTATACTAATTTTTATTATCTACTAACTGTAGATAATACTATATCTACAGTTGTTAAAATCTCACTTAAAAAATTAATATTGACATTTTTTCAAATCATTAAAGAAAATATGATTTTTAAATGGCTATTCTATAATAGATTGAATACTTGTATTCAATATAGAGGTTTATTTCCAATTTTTCTAGATAATGTTATTCTACAAAAATTTTATAAATAGTGTTGTGATTGAAGTATTTGTATATCAGTTCTTATGAAGCAACAATGTTTAAATATTTAAAGAAAGGTTTTTTGAAAAATTAATATACGTGATCTTGATTTTTAAAAATCAAATACAAAAGTTTTTTCCAAATACATATATAGTAGGGTTTTAAAAAATATATTTATTTATTTTTTTTTTATTTTTAGCTGTGTTGGGTCTTTGTTGTTGCATGCGGGCTTTCTCTAGCTGCGGCGAGCAGGGGCTTCTCATTGCGGTGGCTTCTCTTGTTGCGGAGCACAGGCTCTAGGCGCGGGGCTTCAGTAGTTGCAGCATGTGGGCTCAGTAGTTGTGGCTTGCAGGCTCTAGAGCACAGGCTCAGTAGTTGTGGCACACGGGCTTAGCTGCTCTGTGGCATCTTCCCGGACCAGGGATCGAACCCGTGTCCCCTGCATTGGCAGGTGGATTCTTAACCACTGCACCACCAAGGAAGCCCTACGGTAGCTTTTCTATAAGTCAAATTTGTAGCTACTGCTTACTTTTTTTAAAAAATAAATTTATTTATTTATTTTTGTCTGCGTTGGGTCTTCGTTGCTGCACGCGGCTTACATTTTTATAGAGGCTTAAAAATATTTTCTCATTGTAAAGGAGTTTCTGCCCTGTCCTTTTCTTCCCTGAGGGAAGATGTAGGGATTGTTGCCACTCTTTCAGCTAAAAGAATTGTAGATCTTCAGTTTGGCACTGTCAACAAAACTCTGATGCTATCTCCTCTTTATATGTTTTCTCCTTTCTTCTAATACCAAGTATTTGATTTCTGAAGGAGAGACTCTGACCAAGCTAACTACTAACATCCCTAGTGGGCAGAGACTATTACAACAAGCCAACTCAGGTGTTGCCAGCCAGTCTATGGATTGACGTAATTGGTTAAGTGCCCATCTCTGGTCCAGTCACGGGCTACCATTAAGGAACAGCCTCAGACCATTTGCTTCAGCGGGGGATTATAGGAACAGATGAGAATAGTAGGCATAGAAAATGCTGAGATTTCCATATCTAATAGAGGGAAAGAGAACCTGCCTTTCCCCATCATTGGGTATACTATGGTAATTCCGTGTAGAGAGGTCAATACATGGAGTCCACAGGCAGGGTTAGAGAATTTCACTTGGCTTTCTCACAAACATCTCAAACTCAGCATATCCAAAATTTAACTTTGATCCCTTCTCCAAAGTCTTCTGCAGTCCCCACTAGTCTTTCCCATATCAATAAATGGCATAACCATTCAGCCATTTTTTTTTTTTGTCCACGCCTTGCGGCACACGGGTTCTTAGTTCCCTGACCAGGGATGGAACCCGTGCCCCCTGCAATGGAAGCACAGAGTCCTAACCACTGGACTGCCAGGGAATTCCCCAGCCAATTTTTAAAGCCCTAAATCTGGGAGTCATTCTTGGTTCTTTCTTGTCCTGACATCACAGGCCTGACATCCATTCTTCAACATGTCCTGTGAGTGCTATATCCAAATATATATATTTGATATATTTTTGATTTGATATATATAATATGAATATTTGAGATATATAACAATATATATTTACTGAGCTATAAAGATATCTATTTATTTGAGATATATTTATGTATCTCAAACTTGTCTGCATATTTTCACCTTTACTGTTAGTACTCTAGTTCAAGCTACCATCATCTCTTACCTGAGCTAATATAATTGTCTCCTAACTGGTCTTCTTGCTTCCATTCTTGGCCCCTACAGTCCATTCTCCACAAAGTAGTCATAGTAATCTTAGAAAAACATTAAGGTGGGTTATATTACTCTTCGGCTTAAAACTCTTCAATGGTTTTCCATTGTCTTTAGAAAAATGAAGGGATTGAACTAAAAAATCTACAATGTCTCCTCTGGATCAAAAATGTTGTGCTCCCTGTGAGGCAAGGCACAGATGTGGGAAAAGGAAAGGCATGTTTGGGGGATAATGAGTAAAATCAGCCCAGCTGGAAAGGAGTTAGAAAATGATGTAAATGATTTGAAAGATATTTGGGAGTCAGGTAAAGGCATTTTGACCTTATTCTCTAGATAATGGGGAGCCTATGAGCATTTTCAAGCCAAAAAACATGATAAAAACAGTCTTTGGGAAAGATGTAATGATGGCAATGTGCAGTCTATTGTTGTCAGCAATGACTATAAAATAGAGTGGTAACCACTGGAATGGAAAAAAAGGAATGGATACTGTACATTTTGTAGAAAGAACCAAATTATTCCAGGGGTGGAAGAAAAGTTCCAACATCGGAAAATCACTTAATGTAAATCACCGTTTTACAGTTTAGTGATCACCACTTAATGGATTAAGGTGAACAAAATATGTGATCACATCAATAGAGCAGTGGGGTGTAGGGGGGAAGCATCTGATAAAATTCATCACTCATTCGTGATAAAATCTTTAGCAAGCTTGGAATAGAAGGAAACATTCTTAAATTGATAAAGGGTATCTACTAAAACTTTTACAGCAAGTATCATCCTTAATGTTCATAATACTTTAAAAGCATTCTTATTAATATAGAAATTGTGCCTGCTAACCAGTATAGTACTGGACAGCTAGCCAATGCAATAAAAAAAGAAACAAAGGAAGTATAAGAATTGGAAAGGAAGAAACAAAGCCATTCTTACTTGCAGATGATCGTCTACTTATTGAAAATCTAAGATAATCCACAAACCATTAGATCGCATATGAGAATTCAGCATGATTGCTGGATACAACATCAATGTTAAAAATTCAGTAGGGTTCTATATGCTAAAAATGACTAATCAAAAAATAAAATAGAAATAAAAAGATCATACAATAGGACAAAAACTATCGAATAGTTTTTTTGTTAAGTAAATTTAACAAATGCTAGGTAAAATTTTTCTGGTAAAAACTACAAGATGACATTACTAAAGAAAGAGGTGTACCATGTTCAGTGGTGGGAAGACTCAATATCATAAAGAGATCAATTTTCCCCCAATTGATCTGTAAATGCAATACAATTCCAAAAAAATCCCTGGAGGTTTTTGTGTGTACGTAAAATTTGATAGGTTGATCCTCCAACCTATCATATGGAATAGAAAAGTGCCAATAAGCAACATACTTTGAAGGAGAACAATATGAGAGGATTTTCCTTATGAGATATGATGACATTGTAAGGATATAGCAATGAAGACATTGTGGTATTGGTACAGGGATAGATAAGATGTTCAATGGATTGGAACAGAGAAACCAGAACAGATTCACCCATATATGGAAACTTGATATATGACAGAGGTGACTTGACAAATAAGAGGAAGGAGGATGGACTGTTCACTAAATGGTGCTAGAACAATTAGTTGTCCTAATTGAAAGAGATTGATAATATTAGATCCCTATCACACACCATGCACGAAATTAGACCCCAGGCTAATTAAATACTTAAATATGAAAAGAGAATGTCAATGCTTTTAGAAGAAAGTCTGATAATACCAAATAATCATGAGGATGAGAAGAAAGGGGGATTTTCATAAATTGCTTGTGCAAGACTGTATCACCACTTGGAAGAACAATGTGCTAGTTTACGGAAAAGGTGAGGATAGTCCTGGCTATACAAACTCCAGAGAAACTCTTACATAGGTGTACAAGGAAACATGTACAAGAATGTTCATCCAGTATCATTTGTGATACTGAAAGATTGGAAATAACTTTCAAGTCAATAGGAGAATGAGTAAATAAATTGTAGTATATTCATACAATGAAATAGTATATATAGCAGTTCAGAGGAATGAACTAGATATAAATGTATTAATATGGATAACACTCAAAATCATTATGTTGAATTACAAAAGCAAGTTGTATGTGCAATATATCATTTATGTAAAAATTTAAAATACACAAAACAATACTCTATATTGTTAATGGATAAATGCATAGGTAGTAAAATTATATAACTTTGCATGGGAAGTTATACATAAAATTTACATAGCGGTTACCTGCAAGGGAGTGGGGAATAGGATTGAGGAAAGGTACAGAGGAGATTCCAAATGTATTAATAATGTCTTATTTATTGAAAAACTTTTACAAAATTTGTAACTATATGAGGAGATAGATAGTAACTAAACTTATTGTGGTAATTATTTCACAATATAGGTGCATCAAGTCATTATGCTGTACACCTTAAACTTATACCAACATATATGTCAATTATATCTCAACAAAGCTGGAAAAAATGTTTAAAAGAAAAAAAAAAGGAAACCTCTGAAGCTCATGTGGTGAAATATTAAGATCTGTCATGTCTGAGCAGTGGTTAAATGTGTGTTTATTCTATGCTCCTTTCTATGTGTTTGAAAGATTTCATAAATTCAGAACAGTTTTAAAAAAAAATCAACAAGGCTGGGTGATTGACAGAGTGTGGGTGTGAAGTCAAGGAAGGAGTAAGAGATGACTCAGGTTTCATGTATGGTGATGCTGTCATTGACAGAAAGAAGCTAGAGAAGCAGGCTGTGTGGAAGATAAGGAACTATATATTTCAGATATGTTCAGCTTAAAGAAGCAGCAGAACATACAGCTAGAAATGTATTTAGGATGCGTGAAGCCGGAGGTTGGGACAGGAAACTAACCTGCAAAGAGGGAGTGACAAAGCAGGACATTTTCCCTGAGCCCCACCTTTTCATCATGTCACAGACTCTAGGCCATAAGAGCGTTTAATGAAGAAGACATTCAAGAGGGGATGAAGAACAATGTGGAGTCAGGTAATCAGGACTGAGGGAAGGTTATTGAATATGGTGATGACTTTCAGGTGAGAAGATTGTGTCATGCAGAGATGAGAGTCCAGGTGGCAGGTAGCTAAGAGACAAAGGAAGAAGTGGTGGAAGCCTATTTATTTTAGAAGATGGGCAATGAGGTGGGGGGGTACTACATACTGTTTATGGGTAAATATATATACAGCAAAAGTAGAAAAATATGCATGGGAAGTATATACACAACTTTATGTATGTATATACATACATACATATTCACACATATACACGTGTATACGAATGTATGTATATGTATATATGTGTCCTAGTCCGTTTGGGCTGCTATAACAAAATACCACAGACTGGGTAGTTTATAAACAATAGAAATTTATTTCTTACAGTTCTGGAAGCCAGAAGTCCAAGATCAGTGTGCCAGCATGGTCAAGTGAGGAGCCTTTTCCGGGTCACGGACTTCTCATTGCATCCTTACATGGTGGAAGGGGCAAGGGACCTCTGTGAGGTCTCTTTTATAAGTGCACTAATCCCATTCATGAGGGCTCCACCCTCATGATCTAATCACCTCCCAAAGGCCCCATCTTCTAATCATAATCACATTAGGATTTCAACATATGAATTTTGGAAGACAAACATTCAGACCATGGTGCTCTCTCTCTCTCTCTCTCTCTCTCTCTGTATATATATATATGGAATATATTTTAATCATTCATGATACTAATTAACAGACTATTCAAAATCTGTTATGATGAACAAATATGTAAATACATGCACAAATATGATATATACATAATTATATGTATCCATATTATATATTTGTTCAAATTTTTAGCTTGTGCAAAGAGGGTATGAAGAAAGAATTTAACATTTAGGATGATCCCAGACCCAAAGTTTCAAATGGACTACCAGTCATAATTGCAGAAAAAGAAAATCTCAGAAAACTTTTCACTTGGAGCACTGTGAGGAGAACAAGAAGTCAAAAATACACTGACTCTGTAGACATTTCCAGCCATTTCAAGAGACATATGAAACTAAAGTCAATAGCCATTAAGGATTAGATACAAAAAATAAATTCTCTAAGGGGGAAATTTTGCTCTCTAACTACTAGTGGCAAAGCAAATACAATGGCATAGCACTTGATGTGGAGAGATTCAGGCTCTTATATTCACAAGTCAGAAGAAGAGCAAGCGACCATATGAAGTCACCAAGCTGGAGGCAGTCCAGAAAATCAGGTAAAGGACCAAGAAGATGGAGTAGTTTCACACAAGTTAATAGACTAAGCAGCATTTCCCACCTGTATTTAACCAAAATTAAAATGATCATGTTTGGCTGGAACTCCACCAGGAGCTCAAGATATAATGCTCATTTGAATTAAAGTAGACAACCAAACAACAAAAAAGTTTTACTGGTAAATTAATTGCTACAAGAAACGATTACAATTTGATTCACAGGCTTTATACATTTAGTAAGACACCTAAATACCTATGATAACACATTCAGAAGATCAAATTATTTTTATTTTATTAAGAACAAAATATATTAATCTCTGATATCTTGTGTTTTCAAGTTTTGTTATAAAATGTGACATATAAAAAGCAATGTTTAAAGATGAGAACAGTGCTTTTGTGTCTTTTTATCTCACACTTTCTTCATATGAACAATTGTGCTGAATAGGAGTTTTATGTCATTCAGTCATTTGACAAATATTTACTGAGCACCTGCTATGTGCCAAGCACTATTCTAGGTACTGTGGATATAAGTGTTGAACAAAAGAGACAAAAAGCTCTTCTCACACAGAGCTGGGGAAAGATCAACACCAAAGAAAATATACAGGTAATAAGCGCTTTGGGAAGAAAATAAAACAGTGAATAGAAAAAAATAGGGAGTCTGGGGGTGGAGGTAGGTTGCAATTTTATTTTATTATTTTTTTTTAATATTTATTTTTTAATTAATTAATTTGATTGCACTGGGTCTTAGTTACGGCAGGCGGGCTCCTTAGTTGTGGCATGCATGTGGGATCTAGTTCCCTGACCAGGGATCGAACCCGGGCCCGCTACATTGGGAGCACAGAGTCTTAACCACTGAGCCACCAGGGAAGCCCCTGGGTTGCAATTTTAGATAGGGTGTTTAGGGAAGGCCTCACTGAGAACCTCATTTGAGCAAAGGTTGGAATGGGGAGAGAGGGAGCCCCAGGGATGTCTGGGGTAACAGCATTCCAGACAGAATGGACAACAAGGGCAAATGCCTGGAGGCTGGAGCCTGCCTGGAGTGTTCAAGAAACAGCAGGGAAGTTGGTAGGTCTGGTGTGAGGGAACCAGGGGGAGAATAGTGAGGAGTGCAGACAGGTCACTGGAGGGCAAGAACCCCTGTCGGGACTTTGGCTTTTGCTGAGTGAAATGAGGGGTCAGTGGAGTTTTTGAGCAGAATGCTGTGATCTGACTTTCATTTGAACAGCATCACGCTGGCTGCTGTGTTGTGAACAAACTGAAGGAGCCGAGGCTGCGAGCAAGAAGGGCTGATGACAACTTGGGAAGCTGTTGTATCACCTAAGTAAGAGATGATGGCTCTTTGGACCAGAGTATTGGCAGTGGAGGCGGTGAAAAATGATCTTATATTTGGAAGGTAGAGCCAGCAGAATATGTTGATGGACTGGATGTAGGGTGTGAGAGAAAGAGAGGAGTCTAGGTTGGCTCCAAGGTTTGGGGCCTGAACAACTGGAAGAATGGAGTTGCCATTCACTGAGATGTGTAAGCCTCTGGAATAATTCTGGGGGGAGATGAAAAGCTTTGTTTTGGGCAGATTAATTTTGACATGCCTCTACTAAATTCAGGTAGGTTTGGTTGAGTAGACACTTGGATGTACAAGTCTGTGGATCCGGAGAGAGGTCTGAGGTGGAGAAGTAAATCAGAATGTGGGCTGTCTAATATACGTGGCTACTGAGCACGCCAAACATGGCTAGTCTGGATGGAGATGTGCTGTAAGTGTAGAACACCCACAGGTTTTCAAAGACTTAGTACAGGAAAAAGAAAGTGAGATATCTCATGAATATTTATTTCATATTGATCACATGTTGAAATTATAATATTTCAGCTCTATTGGGTTAAAGAAAATATATTAAAATGAATTTCACCTGCTTCTTTTCATGTGGCTACTAGAAGATTTAAAATGATATATGTGGCTCACATTATATTTCTAGTGGATAGCACTAGTACAGATGGTATATAAAGCCATGAACACTGGATCAGATCAGCAAGGGAGCAAGAGGAGTAGCCAGAGAAGAGATCCAAAGATTGAGCCTTGGGACTTCCCTGCTGGTGGTGCAGTGGTTAAGACTTCGTGCTCCCAATGCAGGGGGCCGGGGTTCGATCCCCTGGTCAGGGAACTAGATCGTTCCCTCATGCCGCAACTAAAGATCCCGCATGCTGCAACTAAGACCCGGTGCAGCCAAATAAATAAATAAATTTTTAAAAGATTGAGCCTTCAAGCATGCCAACGTTGATACACACACACACACACATAAATAGATATGTAAATATTGTATTTATATAAATACATATATATTGTATATAAGTACATATTTATATATTTATATATATACCAACACATTCAACTTTATTGAGCTATAATTGTAAATAATAAAGCGCTCTCTCTCTATATATCTATATAGAATGAATGTGTGTTTGTATATTTATATATCGATATATATATAGATATCTAAGTATGTGTGTATATTATATAAATATATATAGTATATAAGTACCTATTTATATATATACAAACACAAATTCAACTTTATTGAGCTCTAATTGTAAAAATATAGATATATAGAGATGTATGCGTGTGTGTGTATACCCATGTAACCACAACCCCACTACACAGTTGACCTTCAAACGACTCAGGGTTTAGGGACGCTGACCCCCACACACACAGTTGAAAATCTGAGTATAACTTTACAGTAGGCCCTCCATATCTGCAGTTCCTCCCTAGCCTAAGTTTTCCATCCTCAGGGTCAACAAACCTCGGATCGTGTAGTACTGTAGTATGTATTTATTGACAAAATTTGTGTATAAGTGGACCCACGCACTCCAAATCCATGTTGTTCGAGGGTCAACTGTATTTTGTTTTAATTGCATCTTTTTCTTTTTTTAACATCTTTATTGGAGTATAGTTGATTTACAATGTTGTGTTGGTTGCTGCTGTATAACAAAGTGAATGAGCTATACATATACATATATCCCCATATCCCCTCCCTCTTGCGTCTCCCTCCCTCCCACCCTCCCCATCCCACCCCTCTAGGTGGTCACAAAGCACCGAGCTGACCTCCCTGTGCTATGTGGCTGCTTCCCACTAGCTATCTATTTTACATTTGGTAGTGTATATATGTCCATGCCACTCTCTCACTTCGTCCCAGCTTACCCTTCCCCCTCCCCGTGTCCTCAAGTCCATTCTCTACGTCTGCGTAATTGCATCTTAATATGAAGAAATCATTTGGAATAGATTCACTGGAGCAAAGGGAGGAACACAAATGCCATTTTACCATATTTAGGCATGCTTTAATTCAGCTATTTCAGAAATCATTCCTTCATTCTAGAGAACTCAGCTCCTGAGTTTTTAGAAATCAAAGGCTCTATTTGTTTATATTCACTTGTAATTAGAAATTCTAACTTTGTTAGATGAAGACTCAAGATTACAAGACTCTGGGTTTTGTTTCTTTTGTTTACTTGTTTGTTTATAACTTTTTTCCCAACTAAAATATCCCTGGGGAGTGCAGAGAATGAGTTGGGGCCACTTGCATGCAACTGAACAGATTGTCCCTCCACGTCCCCAGGGGGTGCCACTCACATAGTCTACGATGTGGGTGGTGTTCTCTAGAATTGTTCAGTGTGGCAGCCCTGGTGGTGCATTTGTTTAATACGTCATTCTGAGTGTCACCGAAACTGCAGTCACAGGGGAGGACAATATATTTTAGTATGATGTTTAGTTGGTAAATGCTGCCTATGTATTAATTCCCTGACTATCATGTTTTCCTTCTCCTAGTGATCATTTATGGACTTTTAGTAGTTGTTGGGCATGGCACACCATTCAGTAAGGCAGATTATCACATAATAAGAACAATTATATGAATGTGTTCCCTTAGGCATCATCGTTCCCAACACTTTCTGTCTTCCTTGGCAGTCTTTTTTTTTTTTTTTTTTTTGCCACCTTATCCATGCCAAACCAGCAGACACAAGCAGTTGATCAGGGCATGATTAACTTTAGACTTTTAGAGTAAGGCAATTCCTGAAAACAGACAATATGTATTATATAGATACAGTTTGACAAGCACAACTTCTCTCTTGACTTTTCATTATGGAAAATTTTATATACGTCATACACAACAGCAGGAAGACCAGTATAATCAATCCTCATGTACCTCTAACCCACTTCAACAATTATTGGCTTTTTGTTAATCTTTTCTCATCTACCACCACTCCCCCATTTTTTTTTTTGCTGTAGCATTTTTTAATTGAGCTTAAATTCATACAACATACAGTTAACTATTTTTTATTTAAAAATTACTTGTGATAAAAACCACATAATATAAAATTTACTCTTAACCATTTTAAAGTGTACTGATCAGTAGTGTAAACTATATTCACGTTGTCGTGTAACAGATTTCTAGAACTTTTTCGTCTACCAGAACTGAAGCTCTATACCCATTGAACAGCTCTCTATTTTCTCCTCTCCCCAGGCCCTGGCAACCATCACTATTTCTGTTCCCATAATTTTGACCACTCTAGATATCTCACGCAAGTGGAATCATACACTATTTGTCCTTTTGTGACTGGCTTATTTCACTTAGCATAACATCCTCAAGGTTCAGCCATGTTGTAGCACGTGACAGGAATTCTTTCTTTTTAAAAGTTGAATAATATTCTAGAGTTAATCATTTAAAGATGTAACCATTCAGTGGCATTCAGTGCATTCAAAATGCTGTGCAACTACCACCTCTCCGTAGTTTTAAAACTTTTTCATCATCCAAGAAGAACACTCTGTATCCATTAAGTAATACTCCCCATTCCCCCTCTGCCAACCCCTGGCAACCACTAATCTGCTTTCTGTCTCTATGGATTTGCCTTTTCTGGGTATTTCATGTAAACAGAATCATACAACGTGTGACTTTTTGTGTCTGGCTTCTTTCACTTAGCATAATGGTTTCAAGGTTCATCCAAGTTGTAACATGTATCAGTACTTCATTCCTTTTTATGGCTGAAGATATTTTACTGTATGCTAGATCACAATTTCTTTACCCATTCATCTACTGATGGACATTTGGGCTGTTTCCATCTTTTGGCTATTATGAATAATGCTGCTATAAACATTCATGTAAACTTTCTGTATGGACATATGCTTTCATTTCTCTTGGATATATACCTAGGATTGGAATTGCTTGATCATATGGTAATTCCATGTTTAACTTTTTGAAGACTCGCCAAAATGTTCTTCTACAGCAGCTGCACCATTTCACATTCCCACCAGCAATGTATGAGGATTCCAATTCCTGCACATACTGGCCAATGCTTGCTATTTTCTTCTTTTTTCTCTCTCTCTCCCTTCCATTTATTTATTTATTTGTTTGTTTGTTTATCTATATATTTATTCCTGCCTATCTGACTGGAGAGACCAGTTTAACAACTCTTATCAGTCAGGATGCTTTCAGCTGCAAGTAAAGAGTGCCTTCTTAAAAGTGGCTTAAACAATGAGAACATTTATGGTCTTGAACAACCAGAGGTCCAAGGTGCAGGGCTGGTCAATTCAGCAGCTCAGTCTCTTTATTATTATTATTATTATTTATTACAGTCATCCTAGTGGGTGGGAAGTGGTATCTCATTGTGGTTTTAATTTGCATATCTCTAATGACCAATGATGTTGAGCATCTTTTTATGTGTTACTTGGCCATTTTTATGTCTTTGGAGAAATGTCTATTCAAGTCCTTTGCCCATTTTCTTAAGTGGGTTGTTTGCCTTTTTCTTGATGAGTTATAAAAATTCTTTATATATACTGAATATTAAACTTCTATTGGATATATGATTTTCAAATATTTTCCCCATTCTTCACCCTCTTGATAATGTACTTTGATGCACAAAAGTTTTTGATTTTGTTGAAAGTCCCGTTTATCCATCTTTTTCTTTTGGTGCTTGTGGTTTTGGTGTCAAATCTAAGAATCCATTGCCAAATCCAAGGTCATAAAGATAAACCCCTATGTTTTCTTCTAAGAGTTTTACAGTGTTAGTGCTTATAATTAAACTATTGAGCCATTTTGAGTTAATTTTCATATATGGAGTGAGGTAGGGGTCCAACTTCATTCTTTTGCATGTGGAAATCTGATTGTCCCAGAACCATTTGCTTAAGAAACTATGTTTTCCCCATTGAATGGTCTTGGTGCTTTCGGAAGCATTTTTAAGCAAATCCCAGGTCGTGTCATTTCATTTGTAAATACTTCAGTATGCATCTCAAATCTATAAAGACTGGTTTTTAACATAATCATCATGCTATGGTCATATCTAACAAAATTAACAATTATTCCTTAATATCATTTAATACCCAATCCATATTCAAATATTTCCTATTGTCTCAAAATTCTCTTAAAGCTAGTTTGATTGAAACAGGATCCAAACAAGTTCCACACATTCAGACGCAGTTCCTTTCATTCTGATATATCACTTCCACTCCTGGTACTGGCTGTTTTAATTCTTTGTTTTAATGATAGCGTTCCAGTTATCAAATGCTATATAACAGATCACCCAAAAACTTAGTGGCTTAGGAGAACAACACTTATTTTATTATTGTTCATGGTTTCTGTGGGTCAGGAATTTCAGGAAGGGCTCAGCTGGACGGTTCTGGCTCAGAGCCTCACAGGTGACTGTGGTCAGATGGTGACTGAAGCTGGAATTGCAGGGGCACCATAGCAGCAGGAGACTGCTCAGGCATTCTTTTCACTTCATGTAGCCTGAGAGCCTCTCCATGTGGCCTCTCCACAGGGGCCAGTCTGCGTTTCCTCCATGCATGGTGGCCTGGAGACAGATAGACTGCTTATAATGGCAGCTCAGGGCTCCAAACAGGTATCAAAAAAGAACCACATAGACAATGTATCACTTTTTATGATCTTGCCTCAGAAGTCACATTGTGTCATCCTGCCATGGTCACAAGCCCACCTGGATTCCGGGAGAGGCAACACAGACCCCTGGCCTCATGGGTGTGCAACTTGGACAGTCACACAGGGCCTCACCCTCAGAAGGGCTCCACGCTTGGTTTAATGTTCTCCTGTTGTTGGAAACGTAAATGTAAAATTCTGAATACATTTCAAGCAAGGGGCCCTGCATTTGCACTTCACGCCGAGCCCAGAAAAGTATGTAGCTGGTCACGTCTTGAAGGCAGAAGCGTCAAAGTCATGTTGTAAAAAGAGCATGTGGGATGGGAGATCCCCCTGTAGCATCTTTGGGAAACACAACATCTGCCACAGACAACTGATGCTTATTTAATAGCTTACTGTGTGCCAGACAATTTATTTCATTAAATTTCCATAAACACGGAAGCCAGGTACTAGTTGTTATTCCCATTTTGCCGATGGGGAAAAATGACCTGCTCGTGCTTACTTTGCTAGAGAGTCGGAAACCAGGATTTGAACCCAGTTCGATTAGACGCTTGTGCCCTAGTGCAGGGGTCCCCAACCCCTGGGCCGCAGACCAGTACCGGTCTGTGGCCTGTTAGGAACCAGGCCGCACAGCAGGAGGTGAGCGGTGGGTGAGCGAGCGAAGCTTCACCTGCCGTTCCCCATCCCCCCATCGCTCGCATTGCCACCTGAAGCATACCCCACCCCCTCACCCTGCCCCATCCGTGGAAAAACTGTCTTCCACGAACCGGTCCCTGCTGCCAAAAAAGGTTGGGGACCTGCTGCCCTAGTGCACACCCACCATGCTATTCTGCTCGTGTTGATTATACACCTTCTCATAGGCCCTGACCATTTGGGTTGTTGTGCCCCTGTTAATTCTCCAGGGCGGTCAGATCACAGAAGTCATCATGGCACCGGGCACATCGTAGGAGCTCAGTAAACGTTCACTCCTCTCCTTTCCCCTTAGGGTGCCCTCCAGGCTTGGTTGCATTTATATCCATGAGGCCCTCTTTTTGGCATCAGTAGAAGTAAGGTCCTTTTTGTTCAGTAAATGTTGATTGCACACCTACTAGGTGTCAGGCCAGGTGCCTTCTCTGGTCTGTGACATGGCCCCTTCTCCTAAGTGTTTTCTTTTCCTGTGTCTGAGCTAAACCCCATCTTGCCTCCTATACAATGAAGCAGTTTGAACCAGAATCTAGTCACTAGTTGATTTCTAAAGTCTGCTGCAGCTCTATGTGTCTGCCCTCCCTGTCCGTGTTTCTGCTCTGATTCTACTCCCCGCAATTTTCTGGATACGACCTATCTGCCCCTAAAGGCTGCTGAAAGTCGTCCTTTGCTCTTTTCAACTCTGCTCCAGAGATGGCTTCCACTCAACTTGCCCAGGACCAAGTTCTCATCTTCCTTCCCCAGCCTGGACCATTCAGTCTCTTTATGAGTTTCCCATTTAGGAACATGCATTTACAGTACAAAGTAACACCTAGTACTTTCTACAACATTCGAAATACTCAAGACCCCTACATTTGCATTTTCAGAGACATATCATTAGCCTCTGGTAGGGGAAAGGGTTATCCTTAAATCCACAAACAATTTATGGGTAGAGGATTTTTATTACACTCTCTGAAGGAGGTGGATTCGGAAAAAGTAACAAAAGAGGGTGAGGTTTGTGGCTTTGTCTGGGGAATAAGAAACCTCCCATTATTCCAAGTGGTGCAATAGGCTGTTAATGTACACACAGTAAGGTTTATATAATTTAAAATATGTCATACTGTAATAGGGCTCTTAACTTTTTCAGATACTCATATAGTGCATATATTATTGTTTCTAATCGGACACCATCAGTATAAATTCATGGATGATGGATCCATAATGAGATAAAGTGAGACGGAGTTCCTCTCAGGGCCATTCAGGTTACTTGACACTATATGGTGTATTGGAGAGAGAACTAGAAGACCTGGGTTCTGTTTCTGGCTCTGCCAAATAACACGTGACTTGGCTTTCTCAGTTTCTTCATCTGTAAAATTGGGAAAATAGTCTTGGCTCTACCTACCTCTCAAGATTGTGTTGAGGATTGCAAGAGCTAATGGATATAAACGTGCTTTGGAGTCTCTACAGCTCTCTGCAATTACAGTTTGCTTGTTACAAAGGCCTCAGCGACCCAGAGAAGTGGGCATGGCATCATGATTGCTTTCGTTTTGCTTTATTTGTCTTCTCCAACTAACCATAAATATCTTCTCTTTGGAAAAGCCTTACACAATAAATTTGGATATTTTAATTAATTATTGAGTGACCCTGATGTGCTGGGCACTGTTCTAGGCCTGCCTTGTCCAACTTAGTAGCCACTAGCCACACGTGGCTATTGAGCATGCGAAATGGGGATTGTGTGACTGAAGAACTGAATATGTAATTTTATTTAATTTTAATTAATGCATACTGAAATATAAAAACTGATATGCGATACAGTTATTGGAAAACTTTTAAACAAGTTGGATGTGTGAATCTACTCTTTCAACTAATACTATGAATCTAAATACAGATCATGGATTTCTGATGAAACTTTAGCATCTGAACAATCTAAGGGTGAAGCCTGGATTTTGAAGACTTACTATGAAAAAAAAAAAGTAAAAAAGAATCTCATCAATAATTTTTACAGGCTCACCTCAGGGATATTATGGGTTTGGTTCCAGACCACTGCAATAAAGCAAATATTGCAATAAAGCGACTCGCACGAATTTTTTGGTTTTCCAATGCATATAAAAATCATGTTTATACTATAATGCAGTCTATTAAGTGTGCAATAACATTACATCTAATGCTGCAACGAAGATCCTGAATGCGGCAACGAAGATCCTGCGTGCTGCAACAAAGACCCGGCACAGCTAAATAAATAAATAAATAAATAAATAAATAAATAAATAAATAAATAAATAATTTTAAAAAATGTACATACCTTAATTAAAAAGTACTTTATTGTCAAAAGATGCCAACCATCATCTGAGCCTTCAGCGAGTTGTAATCTTCTTGCAATAGTAACATCAAAGATCACTGATCATAGATCATAATAACAAACAGAAAAAGTTTGAAATATTGCGAGAATTACAAAACGTGACACAGAGACACAGAGTGAGCAAATGTTGTTGGAAAAATGGTGCCAGTAGATTCGTTTGAAGCAAACAAAACTTCAATTGATAAAATATGCAGTATATGCAAAGCACAATAAAATCAGGTCTGCCTGTATATTGATTTCATGTTGAAATGATAGCATTTTGGATATACTGGGTCAAAGAAAATACACTATTAAAATTAATTTCACCACCTTCTTTTTACTGAATTTTAATGTGGCTGCTAGTAAATTTAAAATTACATATGTGGCTTGTAATGTATTTCTATTGGACAGCGCTGCCCTAAGCATTGAAGCTAGAACAGTGAACAAAGCAGACAAAATGTCCTGCCCTCATGGAACTTAAATTTTAGTGTAGAAGACAGACGACAAACAAAATAACTACGTAAACACATATATAGCACATCAAATGGTGATAGTGTTTCGGAGAAAAATAAAGAAGGGTAAGTTAGATAGGAGGGAGGGTTACCATTTTAAACAGGGAGGTCAAGGGAGGCCTAATTGAGCAGCTGACGTTGGGCACGATGCAAAGGAGTGAGGGAGTAAAGCGATGAAGCTATGTGGGGAGGAGCCTTCCAGGTAGAGGGAATAGTAAGTGAAGAGGCTCTGATGCTGGGCAATGCCTGCCATTTCAAGAAATCACAAGGAGGCCTGGCTCCAGCATAGAGTACAAGGGGGAGGATTAGCAGGAGATGAGATCAGAGAGTTATGGGAAAGGAGATGTAGTAGGACAGGTGGTCTAGACTGTGACAGGCAGCTTCTGACATGGCCCCCAATGGTCCCCACCTCCTGGTGCTAACGCCCTTGTGTAACCCTTTCCCTTGATTGCGGGCTGGATCTAATGACTAGAAGCCAGCAAAACTGAAGGGGTGTCACTTCCAAGATTAGGTTCTTAAAGGCTGTGGCTTCTACTTGCTGGTAGTCTCTTGTTCTCTCATTGACTCACTTTGATGAAGCCAGCTGCCGTGTTATAAACGCCCTATGGACAAGCCCATGTGGCAAGGAGCTGAAGACAGCCTGTGGCCAACTGGCAGCGAGGAACTGAGGCCTTCAGTCAAGTAACTTGTGAGGATCCAGATCCTGCCAGTAACCGCTGATTGAGCTTAGCAAGAGATCCTGACCCACTTGAACCTTGAGATGAGTGAGGCCTCAACCAATGCCCTGATCACAGCCTAGTGAGAGATCCTGATCTGGGGGACCCAGCTAAGCCATGCTCAGATTTCTGATCCACAGAAAATGTGAGATAACAAGTGTGTGTTCTCTTTAGGGGCCACATTTGGGGGTAATTTGTTACACGGCAAGAGATAACTAATACATTGGATCTTGTAGGTCACTCTAAGCACAAACTGGGTGGGGGGACTGATTAGAATCACTGGCTGGTATGTTACAAATAGACTGTAGCAGGGCAAGGGGGAAAGCGGGGGCGGGGGTGGGGTGTCAGTTGAGAGGCCACTGAAATAATCCAGGCAAGAGATGCTGGTGGCTGGGACTAGGGTGGTATTGGTAGAGATGGGAGAAGTCTTTGGACCTTGAAAGTTTTGGTTTTTTTTTTTTTGGCCACGCTGAGGGGCATGCAGGATTTTAGTTCCCCGACCAGGGATCAAACCTGTGCCCCCTGCAGTGGAAGCGCAGAGCCCTAACCACTGGACCGCCAGGGAATTCCCTCTTGAATGTATTTGGAAGGCAGAGTCAACAGGATTCGCTGTTAGATTAGATGCGGGGCGTGTAAGAAATAAGAGATGACTCTAAGGTTTTTGGCCTGAGCAACTAGAAAAGAACTATCATATACTGAGATAGAGGAAATTATAGAAGGAGTAGATTCACGGAGAAAGAATAGGAGTTAGGTTTTGGGCATACTTAATTTGAGGTATTTATTAGACATCCATGTAGGGATGATGAATTGGATATACAAGTCTGGGGGTTGAAGCTGGAAATATAAATTTGAGAGTCTGCAGCATTTAGATGATAAAATGTGAAAGTCCTCTTGCTCTCCACTCCCATGTCCCACCCATAAGCCCCCTCCCCCCGGTTAGCTCATGTGTAGGGATATAGATACACACACACAAATATTATTTTTTTCCATAAGTAGAATTGTTCTGCAACTTGCTTTTTATCAATATTTTTTGGAGTTTTTCCATGTAAGTACATCCATATATATCTCATTCTTTCTTAATAGCTGTAGAGAATTCCTTAGTATGAATGAATCATGTTATGTCCATGCATTCATTCATTCACTCACAAATATTTTTTGAGCACCTACTATGTGCCAGGCACTGATCTAGAAATTGAGGATAAAGTAGTCCCTTATGGATGGTATTTAGGTTGTTTCTAATAGTTTGCTATTATTAACATTGATACAATGAGTATCTTTATGCAGGCATCTCAGTTCACATGTGAGAGTTTTTATTTGGCATTGATTCATAGAAGTGGAATTTCTAGGTCAAAGAGCTCTATGGCATTTCTAATACTGAATCTCAAGTTCAATTAGGGTAGGGTTAACATTAAATTAAATTAAATTTAACATTAGGATAGGTAAATTTGTGATGAAATCAAAGATATTTAACAAATGTGGAAAAGAAATCACCCAATAAAATGCTCTGTTGGAAGCTGTAGGATTGCCTCTACAATTTCCCTTTACTATGTGAGTGTAGTCATGTCCAAATCCTACTCAGCTTCAAGGTCCAACTCAAACGCCCCCTCCTACAGGAAGCCTTCAGTAGGCCCTAATCAGATGTGATTTTGCAATCTCCCGCTTTACCTCAAGTATGGTCTTTATCACATACTTCCTTGTATCATAAATACATTCTCTACAGGACTCTTTTTTTTTCCTGAAGGGAATGGACAGTGTATTTAATTCATCCTGCATCGTCCCTCAGTGCATAGCACAACGCTCAATGTTTATGTAATTAAACAGAAGCCTTAAAGCAAAAAAAGTGAAACCTACAGTCTCAAGAATAAGCATGGAGCCTACTAATGACCAGATGGTGTTTGCATACCATCCGTGTGACATGTGCTTCCGATGGCTCACAAGGCTCTGTAGAAATTGCCTTCTTCTCCGATTCCATCTCCTACTACTTCTCTTCCTTCTATGCTCGAACCATGCTGGCCTTTTTTTTTTTTTTTCTGGCTTTGAACACACTAAGTCTGCCCCCATCTCCACGCCTTTGTACCTGTCATTCCTTCTACCTGGAGTGCTCTACCTCCTGATCTCTGCTGGCTGCTTCTTTTCCTTCAAGACTCACTCAATTTTCACCTCCTCCAAGAAGACATCCTTGACCTTCTATTCTAAATTAGGTCTCCAACTCCAAGTACTCTCTATCCTATCACCTTAACTTAATCCTCCACATAGTATGTCTCGCTTTCTGAAATTAACATGTTCATTTGCTTGCACTAGAACGTAAGCTCCACCAGAAGAGGGACCTTGCCTGTCTTGTTCAACCCTGTGTACTTTTAATGGCTACAATAGAGTATGTAGTAGTAAAGATGCTTTTGGCCGAAAGAAACAGAATATTCAACTAAAAGTTGCATAAACCATAAGGATTTACTTTTCTCAGAGGTAGGCAGTACTAGGTAGGGTTGGTTCAACGGTTCAATGCTGTCTGAATTCTGGATTGGCCCCTCTGCGATGGTCTTGGACTTCCCTTGTGGTTGCAAAATGGCTGCCAAGGGCAGATGCGTCACCAGAAAAGACCCCTCTCAGGAAGAAGGGGGAGCAGAGGTCTCTCTGCACAGCTCTTTTTTAAAAGGTGGAAAAACTCAGGAGCTCTCCTCCCACACTTCTCTTTTCTATTGCATGGGCCCAAACTGAATGGAGTTAAGACCATTCCTCTAGTAGAGTGAAATTATCATGATTTTCTTTTTAACCAGTCATAATTCATCACCTGGAGCTGGGTATGCCTTCCCTAAGCCCCCTGGCTCTGCTCCATACCAGAAGCAAATCTGGGCTCTCTTAGCAAGGAAAAGGTGTTATGGCTGTTCTGGAGGTAACCAACAGGGCGGGCCACACAGGCACTCACAGAACCGAGGCGTGAATTAGGGCTGATCCACCTACATTCAACAATTAACAAATTTTATATACATACGCTCTGTGCAAAGCCAAGATTGGTGATACATGGCTTCTGCCTTTAGAGGACTTCCGGGTCCCAAGCCCTCTGGAACCTTTGTCTGTGCTTTACTGGCACTAATGTGATGGCTGCTGAAATAGACATGCTGCTAAGAGATTAGCCTTTTCTGGATTCACAGAAACCATCAACCATGACCTTGTTTTCATAACAAAGTCCTATATATAGGTGTGACTGCTTGGTCTTTGAAGATGGTAAAAAGTGGGCGAAGTGCCCTCATGGCAGTGGTAGGAACCCGCTTAGAAGGGCTGCATGGCTCCCCAGAAATTGTTGGCCATTTTCAAACTCTTAACACATTAAGTAACCAGACAGAAAATTCCCGCGATTAGCAGAGCCTCTCACTTTGTACTTGGGGAGGTTTTACAGGGTCACTAGTACTTCAAGATTCACATCCTTATTTCTGTCTTAAGCACGTTTATTTTACATCTAGTTAGAAGATGTTCTTTGATTCTTGGGAAACAATTTCTTGGAAGGTGAAGAGGATAAGGAAAGGAGTAGGAAATGGAGAGGCGATAGCAGGATGTGTAAAAGCTTCTAGAAGACCGGTAAATCCTCCAGACTCCAGGTAATAGCCTTCCCAACCCCTCCCCCCGCCCCGCTACCCCATCCCCCCCTCCCCCCGCCCCCGCCCCCGCCCAGTCTCTGCCGAACTAGACAACCTGCCACAGGCTCAGGCCCCACCACCCAGCTCTCCCCTGCCCTGCTGGGGGTGGAGGAGTGGGTTCGCCCACAGCAAGTTTCCAGTCCCAGAAGCCCGCTCCCTCCTGGGGTTGCCCCCGACCCCTCCCACGTGAGGAGGATCGATGGGTAAGAAAACGGTGTGGGCAGCAGAGGACCCAGGCGAGTCGCTCCAGCCAGAAAACCCGCTCTCCCTCCTTCGACAGCGACATCGGCTCGACCCCTCCCGGGCGGAGCACACAATAGGCGGCTGCTCCACGTTGTCGCCCAGCCCCTCGCCGCCCCGGTCCTGGGGGCTTGCGGGGTGGGGGGACGCGAGAGTTCCTCAGCCCTCCTGCGGGCACTGCAGCCTCCGGGGCGGGAAAGGAGCGCTGGGGTAGAGCGCGCCGCACACTTGGAGACATTTCGTGTTGTTCCCCCCTCCCCGCCCCCAAATACACACAAACGAAAATGAAGCAACCAGACCTCCCCTCCCGGAGGCGGCTGCACCAGCAATATCAGCTGCGGGCGGAGCCCGAGCGGTTGCCACTTCCCCCCTCTTCCCTCGTGACCCTCGCCCCCCCTCCAGTGCTCCCTCCCCCTCCACACACCCTTCCTCGCCAGACACACCCTCCTCCTCGGGCTGCTCGCGCACGGAGCACGGGCTCTCTAGGGGAGGGAGCGGCCGCCGCCGTGAGGCCGGACGGCGAGCGAGCGAGGAAGGGAAGGAGGGAAAGAGGGAGGGGCAGCGGAGGGCGGGAGGGAGGAGCAGCGGGAGACGCGCCGCCGCCAAGCTGCGATGTGGCCGGCCGGCGTGTAAACACTTGGAGCAGCAGCGGCCGCGGCCGCCCCGGCCCGGGGCAGTGAACACGCCAGCCGAGACCTGCCCGCCGCTGCCATGGCCGAAGTGCGCAAATTCACCAAGCGGCTCAGCAAGCCTGGCACGGCGGCCGAGCTCCGGCAGAGCGTGTCGGAGGCCGTACGGGGCTCCGTAGTGCTGGTAAGTGGCCGGGGGACGGGGCGTCCCGGGGGACGCGCTCCGGGCGAGAGCGACCGGGCGGCTTCCCGCGCGCGCGCGCGCGCGGGGTCGGGACGGGAACGGCGTCGGCGGCGGCCGGCCGGTGCGCTCCGCGCTCTTTCTCCGTTTCAGTAAGTTTTCGCCTGGCCGCCGCTCGCCGGGGTCCGAGTCCCAGGCGCCCGCTGACAGCGCCGCGGCTGCCCGGCTGCCCCGCACGGGCTGGACGCCGACGGGCCGTCGGGGGCTCGGAACCTGGGCCCCGGCCGGGGGTGTGAGTTCGAGAGCGGACCCCGCGCTTCCCTAGACCCGGCACAAAGAGCCGGCGACCCGGGCGCGACGAGATCCAGAGTCCCTGCTGCCCGCACCTGAGGCAGCCTAGGCGGAAGGATGCGATGCCGGTATTGCACATACACACACTCGCGCGCGCACACACACACACCGTGTACACAAAAAAAGAACCCCACCCAAAAAGCCCCGGGCGCCCAAGCTCCGGCGGGCGGTGAGAACAGAGGAAGCACAGCGACTTCCTCCTGCTACTGGGGAGAGGGTGGTGATGGGTGTAGAAGGGGTGCTGCTGCCGCCGCCGCCGCCGCTGCTGCCGCGGAGGGAGGGGATTGGAGACAACGGGTTTCCGGGGCGTGTGGGCGCGGGGTCTGCAGCCGCAGGGCAAGCGTGTCCCCTGGGACCCGAGAGCGCTCCAGAGGCAAGGAGATGGGTCCATGGGGGTTTGGGGGAAGATGGTGTGCGCCAGTCCAGGGATGGAGGACCTGGGCTCAGAGCCCCACCGCTCACGGCTGGGGGATGGGCATTGGAAAGCGCGCTGACCTCCTGGGAGCCTTTCCATCGCACCCTCAGCCTCATTCGGATTGTCTGACTGTGGAGCGCAGCGGACGGGTACTAACGGGCACTTGCCCCTTCTCCTGTTTTCAAGACACTCGTTGCCAATTTCCTGGACCAGTAGTCAAAACCTAAATAAGCAATCAGACTGGTTAATTAGCATTTGTTTTGTTGCTTTGGTTTTTTTGTTTGTTCGTTTTTGGCTCTCTCCATGCTGTCTACCTTACAGCGAGTCGTCTGCTGTGTTTAAATTTCACCATTAAGAGTGAGCTCTTTTTGTTAAAACAACTTATCATCGGAAGGGAACTTCACAGCTTTTCCTTGTAATTTTTCTGTTGATCTTGTAGAATCTGCGATAAAACCAACATTAAAGGGAGGCCAGGGGCCTGATCCCAACAGTGGAGAAAGTTGACATTAGTGGGAGTTCTGGAGGAGGATCAAAGGTAAAATATGTACCTTTGAGATAAAGATCTGATCCCTAATAGCTACAACTGTGCAAAGCCAAATGACTTTAAAGAAATCTCTCTATCGTAGCTGGACCCTTGGAAGTTTAATCCTGCTGTTTAGCAGAGCTAAAAACCCAGACCTTTAATGTTGTTTTAATGGACTTGGCTTATTGTGTGTCTCACTGATTTTAGAATGAGGTCCTGTTGGGGTCAGATTGGAACCTCGATTGTCATCACAGCCAGTTAAGAGAGGAAAGCAAGCTGTGGGTAGGGAATTTATACCAGGGCTCTCATCTCGGGTGATTGTTAACAAGTGATTCAGCCTCCCTAGCACAGGAAACGCTTTCCTAAATTCAGGAAGAAAACCTCGCTTAAGCAGGGGTGGCTGGCCCTCTACCACATCGTGTGAAGGGAGCCTGTGAAGTGGACAGATGGTCTCAAGAGAATAAATGGGACTCAGCAAACCTCCACGGGGATTTGACCAGCATTTGACCTGCCACCCTCAGCAGCGTAAAGTTGACAGTAGCATTCTTGTCCAGGGTTTTGGGTTTGAAAATGAATTTGGGGTAACACGGGTGCCTTCCTAACCATTGACTCTTTGGCACAAAAAACTGTTAGTGGGAGGAGACTCTTCTGAGAGATACCGCCAACCTAGCTTACTTGGGACCAAGGCCACAGATTTTTTTACCAGGCAAGGCACAGGAATGATATTTATTTACTACTCTGGTATGTGGTCCACACTGAGATTTTGGGAGGTGGGGAGAACCGATTCTAGGAATCTAAATCTATATCTGTTGAGCCCCTGCAACGTGCAAGGCACAATCCTAGATGCCCTAAAATTATGAGTGAGTGTGGATGACTTTATCTTCATTTGTTTCTGTTAGTTCCAACCTGGGTTGGGTCTGTGTGTATGTGTTTGTCAAGAGGACATCCAGATTATGTACATAAATCAGTTTTATCTTATTCATAGCACCTTAGTGAATGCTATTTTGAAGCAGTTCAGTCAACTAAGAGATAAGGAAACAGTCTTAAATGGAGTGTACTCTCCTAAATGGCTCTCTTTCTTGGCCCCTGCTTTTCTGACACCAAGAGCTCGTTAACCAAAGTTAGCAAAGCCATGGGTGGCTGGAGAGCGAGCGGACCACATTGCAGCTGCCATCCTAACGTCTGATTCTTTTCTGATTTAAAACCCAAAATGTTTATTAGGGACAGCTGAGGTAGGATTTACACTTGCTGCTGTAAACCCACGACATTCAAGTTAGGGCTTCAATATGGAGTCGCGTTTTCATTAGATTTCAATATGGAGTCATTCCTGCCGCAGAGCAAGCTTTCCTGTGGTGTATCTTTCACTAGAACTTGGAAAACCCACCAAGCTGAACAAATATACAGAATTTCCTGTTTAGGTGGTTTCTTTCTTTTTTTTTTTTTTTAACAATTATACCCAAAAAAAAAAAAAAAACAATTATACCCTTTTTGGCATGTTGCTAACATCATTCAGTTTTGTTCACTGTTTGAAAAATTCAGAAGGCCTGGGCTATATATAGCATGTAGTTGTGTATTCAAACCTTCATTCAGTTATCAGTACTTCCTCAAATCTATTAACTATATGATGAAGCAGACAGAGAAAGAGAGACCATTTCGTTGCTGCATTTTCTTTTTCTTTTTTTAATGAAAGACAGTTTTAACCCAGGCAAAGGGATAATTACAGAATTAACCACTGGCAGAGATTTCTCAAGAGAGACTTGGGGAGGAATATTATAACCTGAGAGGGTATGTGATTAACTGAGAAGTGTTTACATATATACACATTTTAAAATGCAGAGTTTCAACGCTGTTTTGTTATAATTCAGGATGTAGCTCTTTGTGCCTCTGGGGGAACAAAGGCCTTTGATAAACCTGTTGTGTTCTGGCTGCCCTTGGGAGGAGTCCTTGTGTCAGCCTGGGAAGGTCGCCTAGTAGGTGTTTAAATACTGTTGGCTTGCTGCTGCTGAATTTACCCTCAATTCCTTGTGCGCCAAAGGATCAGGAAAGAGTTGCTAGATATTACGGGTTGTAGCCCCTTGAGGCAGGGCAATGCATGCATGGTCCCCTGGCTGGCGCCTGGCCAGATGGCATATAACAAAGCCAGTGGAGAAAAGCTCTCCAAGAGCTGAGAATGGCCGAACAGGGTCTGCAGCTGTTGACACCCCCCCTCCCCCCCCCCCCACTACCACCTTTGCAAGGAGTGTTCCTTAGGTTCGAATTTAGGGAAGGCCTGAAAATGAATCAGCTCCCCTGCTCCCTCTTCCCAGGGGAATTTGTGGAAAGTACTTAATTGAGGACGAAACGACTTACACGGTAGAATAAAGCCAGTTGCAACGGGCTTTGCCCGCGAGTCTGCAGTTCAGAGACTTAGCTGGGCTCTGCATGCAGTGACCCAGAGTGTGGGCGAGTAAGCATGAAATAGTCTTACTGCTCCCGTTGGCTCCTCCAGGTTTGGAGAAGGAAGGACCTGTCAGCCAGCCCAGTGCAGAGGTTGCTGTGAAGCCGGAGAGGCTTCCTTGCCCAACCCTCTTTGAAGCACCAAATAGTACTGAATAGAATTTCTTTTCAAGCCGAGCATGTTAAACAAATTTATTTTACAAACTTACAAACTTGTAAATAATTATTTCACTTACCCATATCTTATGAACATTTCTTCACGTCAGTGATACAAATCTACATAATCATGTTTAACGACTGCCAAAAATTCCACTGTGGGTGGACCATAGGTTAATCATCCTTTATTGTTTGGTGTCTTGAGAAGTTCTAATTTTGAGGAGTTATAAACATGAGCTCTCCAGTACAGTAGCTACTAGCCACCTGTGGCTATTTACATTTACGTTTGAATTAACTAAAAAATTAAAATTAATTTAAAAAATTAAAAAAGCAGCTCCTAAATTGCCCTTGCCACAGTTCAAGTGCTCAAGAGCCACGTGTGCCTAGTGGCTGGCCCGCGTAGGACAGCCCAGAGACAACATTTCCATCACTGCAGAAAGTTCTTCAGGACAGCTCTGGTATAAACATGAATTTGAATGAACATCTTTGAGCAGGCATTTTCAAACATGCTAGATTGTCCCTCTAGGATAAATTTCTAGCATTGGAATTGCTTTGCTCAAACATTAGACACATTTTTAGCATTAACAATTCCTCTTAAACCTGCTGTTAAATTGCTCTGCAGAAAGTTATTGACATTTGCCCTTCCGTCACCAGAAAGTGTGAGTGTTCCTTTTGCCCCCTCCCATGCCAACACCTGTAATTAATATTTTTAACCTTTGCAATCTGGTAGGCAGTAAACGGCATATCACCGTTCTAATTTGCATTCCTTTGATTAGTCTTGAAGTCGACCAGGTTGGCATATGTTGATTAGCCATTTGTATTTCTTCTTTTGAGGATTTGAGTGAACCTTCTTACAGACTTATTTCCTGGTTTGTAATTCTCACACTAACGGTCTCTACCCCTAAGATTCTGTTTCGATAAGTCTGGGCTGGGGCCAGGCATCTGTATTTGTAAAAACAACCCAAGGTGACTTTGATGTGCACAGAAATGCAGATCTAGACCACTTGCCTACTCAAGGCAGAAATGTCCCCTGTACCAGCCCTGACAAACGATGCCTAGCTTCTCCTTAAATGCTCTCCGCCCATTAGAGGGCTAGGTTAGAAACGGCTCTTGTGCTGAAATTTGTTCTCTGTAAGTTCCACCACTAGGCTAGGCCTAGCTCTGCCATTTGGAGCCGCACAGAATATGTTTGCTTCCTCTTTCACATGGCAACCCTTCAAATATTTGGAGACAGCCACCATGGCATTTTAAAATGCACTCTTCCCAAAGCCAAAGAGCCTTCATTTCTTTCCTTCCTTCCTTCCTCATGTGACTTGGTTTCAAGATGCTTCACCATCACGATCATCTTGTTTGGGCTCCTTTCCAAGGTTTCAGTGTCCTCCTTAAAATGTGGGAGCCAGAGCCCAGGCTCAAGAGTCAGACCTGGGCTTGACTGTGCCCTCTGTCACCGGCTTGCATTGTGAACCGAAGCAAGTAACGAGATCTCGTTTTCCTCATCTGTGAAATGGGGATAATAAATAGTTGTACTGACCTTGTGGAGTTCTCGTGGGGGGTCAAAGAAAGTAATATTTGGAAAACGTCTGATGTATAAGTGATTCATAAAAGTTAAGGAGAGATCTAGTAAAAAAAAAATTTCATACCCATTCTGAATATGAGCCAAGAAGGCAGGGGCTATGTGTTCCTGTCTATTCCCAGTGCCTCTCACAGCGGGAAATACATGGAAACAATATATAGGATGGACCAGGTGTTGGGTGCCTGGAGACCAGGTAACTGGGTAAAATATAGCTATATGATTCTGGAGAGGGACAACAATGGCTTAGCTGAGGCAGTGACAATGGAGATAAGGCAGAAGAAGTAGGAGAAGTGATAAAATCAGCAGGATTTAGTGATCCTTGAAGGGGGAGTAGAGGGGGGAAGGAAGAAGTGGGAGGAAGGGGGGGGGAGGTGGAGTCAAGATGACTGAGGTTTGTCAGCCCAGGTGACCAGGAGGGTCAGTGTGTTCCATGAGAGGGGAAGGGAGAAGCAAATGAGCTGCCTCTTCTAGAGAGGGTCGTCAGGGCAAAGCCGAGTTACAGTTAAGGTGGTGGAGAGAACATTCTGGGGAAAGGCTGAGCCTCTAGTGTCGTGTTTTGGCAAAAGACTAGGGTTCTTGAGGACAGAGAAGAAAGTGTTCCAGATGGGATCAGGAAGGGGAGGAAGAGCCAGGGCTGAGCAGCCAGGCGGGCGAGGCGAGATTAGCTGATTGAAGAGGTTTGCACCTTTGGGGGTCATTAGGGAAGTGGGAGGCAGGGCGGGGGGGAGGAACGGCCTCCCCAGGCAGGCTTCATGGGAAGTTAGGTCACCCCCTGGGCAGCTTCCCGTCCCAGGGTTCAGCCTGACCAGCCTCCTTCCCCAGGTGCCCGAAGAGGCTGGCTAGCGTGTTTCCTGCCCTTGAGGGACTCACAAGCCTGGAAGGGAGATGGGGTGTATGCAAATGAGTGTGAAATAGAGAAGATGGAAGCGGCAGGAGGCTAGTGATTGGTGCTGCTTCTGTCTTCAGTTAGTTACATCATTTCTGCCCGGCCCCCGCCCCCTCATGGTCTTTTTTTGTGATCCTTAACGTTTTTCAAGACGTTGGTCCTTTCTGGGTTCAACAATGTTAAATGAGGCCTTTGGCATTTCCCTCATTTACTGGGCTACAGAGGCCTTTTTTGTTTTTTTTTGATGGGAATGGGGAAAGTAAATGGCAGCGCCTGACACTCTGAGAAATTCACATACAGTGTACATGTGTAACTCACCTTGACATTCCTTGACCTGACCTCTGTGGGCTGCCGGAGCGCTCGCTACTTTCCCAGACCCCCAGAGCTCCACCTCCGGAGCCGCCCCGCCCCGCCAGGCTTGTTTGCGGGAATTCCGTTCAGAGGAGTCATTCACCTCCCTGGTCTTGCTTTCTTCTGAGACATAAAATGATCAGTAGGCATGTTGAAAAATTATTAGTTTTTTTGTTTGTTTTCTTTCTTCTTCTTTTTTTTTTTTAAACACAGAGGGAAGGCCAGAAACCACAGGCGGGGAGAAAGCGCGAGAGCTGTTTCCCCTTTTCTGTAAATCCTAATGGTAATTTTATGATACATCTCTGTTTGGGATTTAGATATCTTAGTTTCCTTTAGCTTTTGTCAGGAGTGCAGAGGGGTTCATGGGTAACGTTGACCTGTCGCTTATATCAACCCAGAGCCAGATGCCTTTCCGATTCTTGCAGGGCCGCACCCTGGAGGCTCCCAGAGCAGGAACTGGGGCAAAGGGACAGTCTCATTCAGCTCCGTTGCCTGTGACTCGTGCTTAGTAGAGCACACTGGGCTCTGGAAGCTCACTGCCTGGGTTCAAAGTCCAGCTCGGCTGCTTACTAACTGGGTGACCTTGGGCCAGTTATTTCACCTTCTGTGCCTCGATAACCCTCTCGTGGGTTTGCGGGAAGGCTTCGAAGAGTTGCATGCAAAGCACTGGGGACCGGGGCTTGGCACGTGGAAGGCACTGGACAACTGTTGGCTCGCATGCTTATTCCCGTGCTTGATGGTGTGCAGAAGTCTTTTGTGTATGTGTGGCACGTCAACCGACAACAGTAGACGGGTAGAAGGGAAGCAGGTACCCTTGCTTTTTTATTTCCCTGCTCCAGATCATGCCCCAAAGGGTGAGCCACATACATGGCTGAGCCAAGAATCATACCCTTCTTGGCAGAATAAGCTGGCTGCCCATGAGGTCCTGGGGAGCAGCCGTTCCCAGGCGGACTGGGTCATATCGAAGAGCCCAGGGGATGTGAGCTAGGGCTCTGGGTCTGTGGCAGTTCTTGCCTTCAGACTAGTCAGATGAGTGAGTGGGAAGACTAGTCGTCTAGGGGGGAGGAACGCCCCAGCCTGTGCCCGGGGGGAGGTCCTCTGGTCTGGGGAACTTATGACAGTCTGTTCAGCGCGGTTTCTCCAAAAGCATGGATAGAGGAGCATTGGGCTCTGTATGGAAGAATAGAACTTGAACGCTCTTTCCTTTCCCTCTCAAAACTTTATTGACATGCCTTTTACTCATTAATCCTTACTTTAAAAAGAATCAAATGACTGTTGACATTCAAGTGCCTTTTTAAAGAGGTATTTTGGAAACATGTATTTTAGTGGGAACATTTTAAGCTTACAGGTCTGCTAAGAAATTAATATACTTTTCTATCCAGCTATCCCGGTTTTGTGGTAGCAGGATGAGTCCAATTAGGAATAGTGCGTGCAGGTTTCCAGCATAGTCAATACCGTGGAAAATATGCCAACTGTTCCAGGGACATGAGGTTGACCTACTATCTACGCACAGCCTCTCACAGTCACGCCAAAATTTGCTCTTAATGATTTCCTGCCATTCTTTACCACCTTGTTTTTATTGCTCATCGAGTTTATCGTTGACAGGAAGTTGTATTTTGGCCTTTCTCGACAGCTTATGTTGGACTGTATATGTTTCAAGCTGCAGAGAAATGTTTGAAGGTATTCTGATACTTCAGCTTTCCCCTCCTGTTGCTTTCCGCAGTGACTAAAAGATTTGACTGGGTGAGATTTAACTAAGAAGTCAGATGTTCTTCTAAGCCTCTGAGACAGAACATCTTTATTTGAAGTGCTTCAGCAAAGTGTGTCAGGAGGCTGGGGAATGCCTTTGTACGAAATGGTGGTTGGATAATGACAAGACCTTGTATTTTTATAGCCCCGATCTTATGATGAGTTAAAAATGCTGTTATGCCTCTGACCTCGCATGTTCTTCCAGGTCACTGTGAAACGCGTACCACATTGTCATCACCTGTCTCCCATCAGTGGGGAAACAGAGGCATGGTTTCAAGTGAGGCAGGCTGTAGGCCACCCAAGTTTGCTAAATGACAGAACAGGTAATGAACTCCGGGTGTCTCAATTTCTTTGGCATAATCAGGTAAAGAAGCACTAGCTCCTGGGCCAGATTCCACAATAGAACGGGTGGAAGAAGCTCTCTTTGTGTGGTTTTGGTGATGATCTCCTCCTATTGGGAAACAGTGTTTATTTCTGAACAAGCTTAGGTCTCTGTAGTGGGAAAGTAGGAGGTGAGGACAGAAAAAAAAAAAAAGAGGGGTGGGGTTGTTACTGAGAAATGTGGGCAAGATCAGTATAGATTTTTCCTTGCCAAAGTCAGCCTAAGGATTTTGAGAACTTTTTGCAATTGGCCGTTCTTCCTTTCTTTGCTATTTGACTAGCTATATGGGGGAAAAAATCTCCGGAACACTGGCTCTGCCGAGGTACCTGGGATCATTTTCAGGGAACTGTTTTTATGATTTTTTTCAAGCAGGTTAGTGCCGTCCAAAAATAACAACATATATATTTCTCTCCATGCCTTTTATATTAGCCGTGTAGTTTTCCCACTTGAGAAACTGCCAGCTTTATGTCTTACAGGACCTGTTGTCAGTGTTCATGGAGTGAGTGGAACAGTGTGGTTGGCAAAACCAGTTTATTTTCATAGGTTAACAAGTTCCGAAGGCTTCGGTCCATTAAATGGTTTCCTAGAGACCAGAAGGAGGGAATACCACCTTCTAAGTTGCCTAACTTACCACCAAGAAAGCACTTAAATCCAGGAGGGCTCTCAATCAACTGTTGCGAAAATTGAACAAAATGGTTATTTGAAAGCTCATAGGCGCCCGCAGCTCTCCTTCTGGCCAGAGGAGTGTTTAGATCATGCTCTATTGCTTGTGGAGCAAAGAAGTTTCTCCCTGCTAACCTGACCCCAAGGGAGAATCGCTCCTCCACTGCTAGTGACCTGCGTGACTGCTTACAGAGGAGCTCTGCCTCTGTCTTCGCCTTCCAAACAAAGTGAAATGGGGTCTGGCAGAATTCTCACCGGGAGAGCAGGGGGAGAATTCCGTAGGGCTTTGTCACTCAGTTCTGCGATAGAGGCCCAGCTCCCTCCCCCTGCTTCCTCTGTGTGGACTCGGATGTCCACTGCCAGCCCGGCACCGCCCCAGGCCCAGAGACTCGTCAGGGCCTAAGCAGGGGACATCAGAAGACTCGTATTCAGAGCTCCGGATCTGGGCCTTAAGTCCCCTAGGCTACTGGTTCTGCCTGATCTGTAAAATCCATTTCCGGTCACTGGGTTTTATCTTCTTCCTTGTCCTCTTGTGTCACTGTCCCAGTCACTGTATCCTTGTCTTGACCCCCTACCCCATATCTAACCCTCTGTCTTGGTTTGCTGGCCAATTGCCCAGCTCCTCTAGGAGAGCTCTCGTCTTGTTGCTGGTCCTGAGGAGGCCTGTCCTACACTCACCGTGACTGCACAACAGCTTGAGCTTAGCACGCTGGGTGTCTGCTTAGAGAACTCAGAAAAGGCAGAGTACTTGAGATGAGGAGTTCCAGCAGTGACCCTGCTGAGAGTTGCACTAGATGCATGGCCTGTTAGTTTCCCATGGCCACTATAACACATTGCCGCAAACTCAGTGTCTCAAAACAACACAGATTTACTAAACTCACAGTTCTGGAGGTTGGAAGTCTGAAACGGTTTTAAGTGGGCTAACGCCAAGGTGTCTGTAAGTCCTCACTCCCTCCCAGAAGCTCTAGGGGAGAATCTGTTACCGTGCGTTTTACAGCTTCTAGAGGCTGCCTGCATTCCTTGGCTTGTGGCCCCTTCCTCCATCTTCAAGCCAGCAATGTCTGGTCAAGTCTTTCTCACATCATATCATACTGACACTGCTTCTGTCATCACATCTCCTTCTCTGATTCTGACTCTTCTTCCTTCCTTCCTCCCTCCCTCACTTAGAAGGACTCTTATGATTGATTACCTTGGTCCCACCAGGATAATTAGTTAGGATAATCTCCCCATCTCAAAATCCTTAACTTGATTACATCTGCAGAATCCCTTTGCTATGTAATATAACATAGTCACAAATTCCAGGGATTAAGAAGTGGACAGCTTTGGGAAACCATTGCTGGAGGTTGAGGAATGGTGGAATTCTAGGGTCACATGGGTTTCCAGCATGGATACTGACCTTGTGGTGGAGGAGGAACACGGGTCTGATAGACTGGCAAACTGCGAGCCAGGTGCAAAAGTCTTCACAGAATAAGAATGAGAAAGCACAAACCCTTTTGAGAATTTTGGCTGAAAGAAAGCAATATAGGTTTGCAGTCTGCAGTTTCAATTTGGATGTTTTCTTAAATTCTTCATGATTAAAAAAAATTTTTTCCCACACAAAAGTCCCTCAGTCTGGAGTTCTTGTAAGTGGGCACTGCTTTCAGACTTGAGGTGTTTCAAGATACAAGCTGGCCAGACACTTGGCAGGCACTTAGCCAGTTTAGGCCTATGGAATTTTCCACCCTCAGCTAAAGAGTAAAGAGGTAAGGGGGTGGGTGTGTGTATTGAAAAGAGAAAAGGATGGTTTCACATCAGAGAGGATAACTTTGGCTGACAAGCCCCAAGACACCTCTCTTGTGTCCTGTGTGAGAGACACTTCACCCATCCTGAAGGTCAAGTTAGACTGGGCATGGCCCTCCTGCATTTTCAAGGTAATTGGCAGACCCCTTCCCAGAAATGGGTTTCTAAAACACATGATTCGAGAAGCAGAGAGAAGGACTGGAAAATCTCTCTGACTCCTTCTGTCTTCATGATGATTTCAATTGAGAGAGAAATTGAAACTTCCTGTCTCATTCACCAAGTCCAGTCGCTGCCATCTTAGAGACACACACTGCAAAAGCTTGCTGGCTGATCACATTTGCACCAGCCCTCCTCACGCTGGCCATGACAATATACCTGATAAGCTGATGGCAGAGAGCCTGCTGCCCTGAAGAAGCACTCTATCATCAATGTGGATTGCATTTTCTATTTTTACATCAGTTCTAATTGGCCATGGCTTATTTCTCCGAGGCCGGGCATATCTTTTTCCAGACCCTTGGATAACTGGCTGAAATGTACTGAAAAACATTTTGTAAAAGGTTGGGAAACCCCCAGATTTTGTTTAAAAATCTGTACCGACAAAATATACATTAACCATCTTCACTTTCTCCTGTTCCAGTCTTCCTTTCTTTTCTCCTCAATAGGAAAATAGTTCCAATTCTCCTTATAAGCCAACTCAATTAAAAAATTCAGATGTTTGCAGTGGAATTATCTTGAAATTTTTTCTAATGTATTTAGATACTACTAATCTCTAGGATGTGAAAAGGTATTAACTGTAATCCTATTTAAATCTTCTTTAGAGACTGATGTTCATTTTCTTTATGTTACAGGCTCTTGCCCTTCAACCTGGCTTATTTTGTTACAGTTTATTTCATATTATTTTACTGAGTTACTCCTTTCTGGTTTGAAGTTTTTCCTTTTTCACTGGCCCTCATCTGAACTTCATGGCTTAGGGATAGTAGGCATTGGATCAATGACCTTCGTGACAGAGTTGATGCCTCAGGACTCTGGAACATCTGGGAGTGTGGTATATACCAGAAGAAACTAGAAAGCAAATGTCTTTGAGAGTGAACTAGAAGAGAGAGAGAGCGAGAGAGAGAGAGAGAGAGAGAGAGAGCGAGAGAGAGAGAGAGAGAGAGAGAGAGAGAGAGAGAGAGAGAGAGAGGGAGGTGGGGGGGAGGGGAGAGGCATGCTGAGCTATGGGAGATAGCAAGCTGCCTTAGCTGAAGGAAAAGAGAGATACTTTCCTTCGGGTCATGCTAAAATCCCAAGGGAAATGCTTTTAGAACTGTTGCTTGAATTGAAGCAGAGAATCTATTTCTACTGATTTCTTTTTAATACATTGGATCTACTTAGGGCAAGGATGGGGGTGGGGTGGGGGAAGTGAAGACAAGGACTTAATCTGAGGAAACTAAAGGATAAAAATAAGTGAAGATGGAAGGAAGGGATTTTTTCCCCCTCATTATAATAGACCAAGAGACCAGAGATGAAAATATTAACAATATTTAATGAGGGTAGCAGTATAGTTTTAGATTCAGACCGGAAGAAATCCACCCCTGTAGAAGTTGTGCTAGGTAAATGGAACAGTTTTGTGTGGGATGGTGGCAGTGCACCCTGTCAACTCGCATAATTCAAGACCCCAAATTAATTAGTTAAGGAATGTGGAGGACACTTCTATGTAGTTCTCCGCCGTATGTGTTAGTTGGAACCCAATTCTCCGACTTGGGGGTTTAAGACTTGTGACCACCGGAAACCTGTAGAGGCCAGATTTCTTTTGGGAGTCAAGGGTTGGCTGGCCCTCACTTCCTCCATCTTCCGGTAGAAGAAGGGCAACAGTTCACACCTATTCCAGATCCGTATTTCTCAAGGCAGCAAACCCTGCTAGACAGGAATGGGGGCCGTGGAGGCAGGTCTCCGAGGCCTTGAGACTTGCTCTGAGCGAGGCGCCCACTGGCGCAGGATTCCTTTAGCCGACTTTGTGCTCGCCCTGCCAGATTTCTTTCTTTCTCTTTCCGCCTTCCACTGACCGCTGACTGTTCTCCCCTCATTCTGATCTTCCTCAAGTGCTGCTCCTGGCGGCCCTCACCTCTCTGCGCTGTGACCTTCCAGGAAAAGCTTCTGCATATTTGGCTCCAGTGTCACCAGCCCTGTGCTCTGGAAACTTCCTTCCACGGTGGGCACTCTCTCACTCACGCCGTCTCATCTTTTTCTCACCTCTTCCTTCCCTCTCTCCTCCGTGTTTGGTCATAAAGTGTTCTCTGGGGGACAGGGCCGGCACTGTGTTTATTGTTTTTAACCTTTTCTTTAGACAAGGATGGAAAATTCCAAAGGCCTGAGCTAGTGATGGCTGGATGCCTTTTCTGGAAATCCAATGGCCTGGATGCTAAGGGAATGTTGTGGAGCTACACATCTGGCAAGGTTGTCCTGGATAAAATGTCCTGGCTTTGTATTTAGTTCCAACTAAAAGAAGCGGAGATTCTGTCTGCGGAAGTATGGAATAAGAATGAAGAGTTTAAGAAATGATATAATTACCACTCCAGAGCCCAGTATACGTCACTTTGTGTGTGTGTGTGTGTGTGTGTGTGTGTGTGTGTTTGCTGGGTTTTATTGGGAAAGAGTGGCCTTTGGCTTAGTAGACCTTTCAAAAGTGAAACCTTCCTTATGAGAGACAAGCAAAGTTCCTGCGGCTCAATTTAATGGAGGATTTTGCTTTCTTGGGGTGATGAGTTGGCAGAGGCCGTGCACGTTTCAGAGCAACCAGGGACATTTCAGAGTGTCTCCTGGGGGGCACGAGTGTCCTCCCAGTTGACACCAGGTGGGATGGAATAGGTCTACCTCACTGTCACGGTTCTTGCCCCACCCTGGAGAAATCATTTAGGCACGATCTCGTCCACATGTCCCTAGGGGTATGACGTATCAGAGTGGACCATCTTGACAGTAAGCAAAGCAGTTATTGTCTTGAAATAGCTAGAAACTGACCCACCATTCTGCTGCCTCTCAGGAAAGGATGAGGGAAAATCACAAAATCCCCAAACCCATAAAAATACCAACTCTATCTGCCCTGGCTCCACGTTACTGGAAATGAGCGCCCAGATTTCCTAGCAGGCCTTCCTGTTCCTTCCTGTCTACCAGGAAGGCCCGTCCCATTTTTTTTTTAATTTTTATTTATTTATTTATTCATTTATTTTTGGCTGTGTTGGGTCTTCGTTTCTGTGCGAGGGCTTTCCCTAGTTGCGGCAAGCGGGGGCCACTCTTCATCGCGGTGCGCAGGCCTCTCACTGTCGCGGCCTCTCTTGTTGCGGAGCACAGGCTCCAGACGCGCAGGCTCAGTAGTTGTGGCTCACGGGCCTAGTCGCTCCGTGGCATGTGGGATCTTCCCAGACCAGGGCTCGAACCCGTGTCCCCTGCATTGGCAGGCAGATTCTCAACCACTGCGCCACCAGGGAAGCCCCCGTCCCATTTTTGAATTCTCTTCTCCCACCACATTCCTTCCTGTCACCTGAGCTCTAGCTGTGCTGGACCATTACTGCTCCCCAAACACACTCTAAACTTTCTCATCTCCATGCGTTCGCACATGCTGACTCCTCTTCCTAGAATGCCCTTCCAGCCCCTTCCCTGCTAAAGGGAACCCTATCTGTCCTGCAGGGCTTAGGTCAAATGGCCATCCCTCACCCCCCCACATTTGGAGCAAGTTGCTCCTTCTATACGCCCATAGCCTCCTGCTACTTGTATTGCTTTCCTGTGACTGTCGTAAAAAATGACCACCAACTCGGTGGCTTAAAAACCACGAATTGATTCTCTTATAGTTCTGGAGGCCGGAAGTCCAAAATCAGTATCAGTGGGCCACATTCCCTCTGGAGAATTTAGGGCAAGTTCCGTACCTTGCCTCTCCCATCTCTGGTCACTGCCAGCATTCCCTGGCTTGTGGCTGCATCACTCTAGTCTCTGCCTCTGTGAGTCGCATGACCCGCTATTTGGTCGTGTCAAATCTCCCTCTGCCTTTTTCTTATAAGGACATATGTGATGGCGTTTAGGGCCCACCTCGATAATCCAGGATGATCTCTTCATCTTGAGACCCTTATGAACTCGATCACATGTTAAAGACCCTTTTGCCATAAGGTATCATTTGCAGGTTCCAGGGATTAGGATGGGGACATATCTTGGCGGGGGGGGGGGCATTTTTCAGCCTACCATTCCAGTTCTCCAGTTTTACAGAGGATTGATTTCATTCTGCCTCATAACTATGGCTGACAACTTCTCTCGTCCATTAGCATGTAAATGCCTTAAGGAGTGGGCAGGAGAGTAGAAGGAGCTAATGCATAGGCACCAGAGTGCCAGAAAGGCCCAGTGATTCCACTGACCCTCTCTGTTACCTTGGACAGGCTATTTAACTTTGTGGAACCTCCTTGTGCTCATTTGTAAAATGGAGCTAACATCAACCTCAATGGGCCTTGCCAAGTTGTTTATAATAGCAAAACAGCAACCACCTCCCTTCCCAAGCCTAAACAACCTGAATGTTCAAAAGTAAGGGATTGGGCAAAATGTACATCCATACACCAGAAAACCATGCAGTCATTAAAATGACATCTGTATTAATTATTGACATGGGAAAAAGTTTAGGTTATGAAACACCATGCAAAGTATGATCGTATTTTTGTAAAATAATGCTTATGTGATATATGTGACTTTAGTTACTTAACCACTCTCTGCCTCAGTTTTCCCATCTGTAAAATGGACATGATGATAGATAGTACCGACTTCACAAGGTTGATGTAAGGATTGAGTAAAATAATACAGTAATACACTTAGAATAATGCCTGGAACATAGGAAGTGCTGAATAAATGTTAGCTGTTAGTATTACTGTTATATTCAAAGAAAACATTCTCAAAAGGAATGCCTGTGTTTATAATATATGTGAGTATATAGAATATTAACAGTGCATATCTCTGGGTGGTGGGATTATGAGTAAATTTTATTCTTGCTTTACATTTTCTGTTTTTAAAATTATTATTTCTGTAATCAGAAAAAGTAGAATTCAGGAAAAGCTCCACACTTACTTTTCAGGCTTGCTGTATTTCTCTGATATATATAAATGCATATGTATGTGACATATAGTATCTATATAGTAATTAGCCTGGTGCTGTTATTATTAAAATAATTTCTCCTATAATCCTTCAGCTCCTTGCCCGTTGCTTTGCACGTCTCACATTCTCTGTGTCTTGAATCAATAAAATTAGGATGGCCTAGAAATTAGAGACTTCAATTCCCGTTTGCTTTTCATTCCTATCTGCTTAAGTATTCCTCCAATTTTGATCATAATGGGTTCTCTATAAAGTGAAGTTTCAAAGGGTTTATGTATATGTATATACACACACACAGTATATGTGCCTGTATGTCTACATCTGTGTAATGTTTCATATTATCTTCACAGTTTTTGAGAGGTGGAAATGCCTACCCTGAATTTTCTGAAATGTAAATTAAAATTGGTCTCATCTTTCCTGCATGTGACCTGTGTCTTAGGTTGTCGATACTGTAGTCATCCTTTTCTGCCATTAATATGATCAATCACAAGAGGGACTTAAATTTCAAGTATAGCTAATTAATAGGTGATATGCATTGATATTGCAAGGATTTCTGGTTGCCATTTTCCTGAGTTCAAAATTGCTGTATCTTTGTTCTTTTATTTAAAAATAATCTTAGATTTTTTTGTGGATTTAAAACAAATGGATGGGAGAATTATGGATGAATTAAGAATTATGGGTGAAATGGAAGGTCTTGCCTCTGACATTTCAGATAATTAGATTATGCTGCAGATCTTGGTAAGCAGGGTCTCTTTTCCTCTCTGTACTGTGTGCCCTTTTTCTTCCCTATCAGCATGTACATCCTTGAGTTCATTTCTTTTTCGTTGCCTTTGTCCTTCTGTCTTGTCTTTTCCCCACCACATTTCTTCCTCTGTTTTCTCTCCAGTACCCACTCTGATCATAATATAAAACTGATATATGAAAATTGATCTGTTATATTTAAACTGAGTTTTGAATATTTTCTCTTCGCAACTTAAAAAGCAGCAGAGAGGGAGGCATGAATAGGGCGAGCACAGAGGAATTTTAAAGCAGTGAAACTATTCTGTATGATACTCTGATGGGAGATACGTGTTATTATATATTTGTCCAAATCCATAGAAGGTACAACACCAAGAGTGAACCCTGGTGTAAGCTCTGGACTTCGGGTGATTAAGAGGGTCAGTGATGGTTCATCGCTTGTAACAAATGTATCACTGTAATGGGGGATGTTGATATGGGGGAGGCTGTGCTGTGCACGTGGGCGGGGGTACATGGGAACTGAACTCTCTGTACTTTCAATTTGTCTGTGAACCTAAAACTGATTGAAAAATTACAGTCTATTTTTTAAAAATACTATGCATGAAATATTTCATGTTTGGAAAAAAATAAACTTAAACGTAGTTCTTTTGTGCTTATGTGGACCTTTACTTTTTTTGCCTGTTAATGGTGCTAATTTTTTTTCCCCATCCCTGGTAGTTTGGAAGGTGGCATTCCCAGCTTTCTTGCCAACTTGTTTGGCATAATTATGAAGACTAACAAATGTGGTTTGAATACTTTGAAGACTTTGGGTGAAGAGTGCTAGGTAAAAAGCAAAGCGATTTTATTGTTAGAGTGGGGGAATTGTGAGTCAGAAATTGTAAGGTCAACTCCTCACTGTACGACCTTGGAGGCAATGAAATGGGTATAAGAATCACTGAAGTCATGGTGAAGAGGTACCTGTAATTAAATTCAGCCTTTGGTACAGCTGTGTTTGCTCAATGACGCCCATGTGCAAATCCAATCATTCAGCATACATTAGGGGAATCTGATTTTTGAATAAATTTGATTGGAACCTTTTGGCAAAGCAAAGAATCCTTTTGTAATGCAAATGGCCACCCGCTAATTTATGTCTTTTGTAAGTAGGATTTAATGCTTTAAGCTTATACAATTCCTCTGCCATTTAAAATCAGATTGTTTTGGTGCCCGGGAGAGAAGAATTGCTCTGGGAAGTTGCATTAACTCCTTCAGCCCTGAGGAAACCATTTAGTCACTTATTGTTTCTGAGAACTAAATAATACCTGTGTCACCTGAAAGATTTAAAATACCCTTTGTAAGTGGCTCCTTAGTCTCTGAAAGAACATGACTTATTCCTTCATTGTAACCTGAAAGAAATCCAAGTGTCAGAAGACACTGGGAAATGGACTTAAGTTATACTTCTAAACATCGATACTAGAGGTTTTAAATGTTAGGAAACCAATATGATATGGGTTAAAAGTTGATGGTTGGAGCCACTATATTAGGATGTGGCTGAAAGGGCAAGGGGTGGATTGAGAGTCCTTTCTAGCATATTCCTTGGGAAATTCTTGCTGGCGGCATTAAGAGTCTTGTGCTCTAGTTGAATTCGATATACCATGGGTTGTCTTATTCTTTTGCCCAGGGAGCCCACCTTGACCCCCTGCATTTCTGACTGCCCCATGTTTATACATGGCTCCATAACGTTCCTTCTGCCAGCTTTACTTAGGGTTACTTCCCCCTCAAGCAGCCTTTGGATCCTTCTTCTGCATGTGACCAGTGAAAGGAAACTAAGTGTATTAGAACAAGTCTTGTGTTAGTGCTGGGAGATAGATTGCATTCCCGTACCTCTTAAAACCCATGTTCTTGACAATGTAAAATGGGGCTGTGGAGGGTGAGATTGTCCAAGTCTGGGTCAGCCATTGCCTTTCACTGACCCCAGTGGATGCTGCTTAATGGAAAAATATGATCAGGGTTCACCCTATGGAATCATTGCTTAATATTGTAGATGACTCATTGGAACTAGTGTGTTAGAAAATCACTTCCAGATGTGTCACAGAAACTTTTCCAAAAGGGAGAACTAAACTCTGGAAAACTGCGTTAGTTTTCTTTTTTCTTTTTATGCTCTTAGCGCCAGAATCAAATCTTCCTGTAGAGGGTTAGTCAACATATATTTGGAGTTCTAAGTAGTATGATCCTGTTCACTTACTGTGAGACTGGCACCCATCTTCTCTCAATGATGAATGGTCTGGAAGCCTTACCTAGTCCCTCCGGCGCTGGCCTCATTCTTTATCGTTATCAGCAAACATCTATGGAGCATTCCTATGTGAAGGCTCGTTGCTAGGTCCTGTGAAGGGTGGAAGAAATATCTAGTTGAAGAGCAGTAGAAGTACGGGTGATACAGCAACGTGACTGAGAATGTGAGCTCTGGTGTCAGCGTCTGAGTTGAAATGCCACTCTGGTTGGAGAGTGTTGAGAAAGTTACTTAACTTTCTAAATAAGTCTCAGTTTCTTGGTCTATAAAATGGGAGTGACAGTGATAATAATACCTACTTCATGAGGTGAGCCGGAGGCCTAAATGACACAATTCATGGTAAACGCTTGGCATCGGCTATGTAAGTGTTAGCTATTATTATTCATCTGCTTTGTCCCCATGTGTAGTTTGGGTGTGTTCGTGTGTGAAAGAACATGAAACATGAGTTGTTGACTGATGCCCTCCAAGAAGCAACTCCAGTGTATGCTTTTGTGAGTTTCTCTTTAACTTGATCTCACTCCAGCAGAGAATTCGCCGGCCTCTCCTAGTCAGTGAATTTTGAGTTGGGCTGTCTGAAAAGAGATAATGGGTTGACATCTCTTCAGAGGCACAGGATGACAGATCTTGCAGATTACGCAATGATCAGAAGGAAAGTATTCATAAGTAGCACAGCCTGGAGCCCTTGTAAAAGCCCAGCCTGCTTCAACAAGGTGCCATTGGTAAATAAAATCTTATGATTTCCAGCCTACTTATTTTTTCACAACTTACCTGTTACCATGTTGCATTCGAGCAGTTTTCTATTGAATGTGTATTCTTCCCCCAGATCTCAAATCAGTATGTGTGTTTCTATACTAGAATGTGATCAAAACATTTAAAAAACTTGCAAACTGCATCAGAAGAGGAAAAGATCATACCCATAACCATTAAGTAGAAATTGGTGTCTCTACTCATTTTGAAGAATTAAACATGGTTAGGAATTTGTGAAACTGCCACTGAAACTACTGTAGTGGTTAAGAGCGTTCATGCCAGAGTTAAACAGCCCTGGCTTTGAATCCTGAATGAATGAGTTTTCTATTGCTGCATAGCAAATGACCACAAACTCAGCAGCTTAAAATAACACACACTTCGTATTTCAGTTTCTCTGGGTCAGAAGTATGGGCAGGGCGCAGCTGGAGTCTCTACTCAGGGTTTCACAGGTGTTGGCAGGACTGTGGTCTCATCTGGAAGCCCAGGGGCCTAGTCCAAGCTCCTTCAAGTTGGCACAGATCAGTTGCTTGTGGTTGTAGGACTGATTGGACCCGTTTTCTTGCTGGCTGGCAGCTGGGGGTGGCTGTCAGTTCCTAGAGGACAGCCTCAGGTCTAGCCCCATGGACCTCTCATAACACTTCTGTCTCCTTCTTTAAGGCCAGTGGGTGAATCTCCCTCTCCAGGAAGGGCTCAGTTCCTCTCCCAGGGTTCACCCGATTAGGCCAGGCCCACCCAGGATAATCTCCCCTTTGATGACCTTGGAGTCAATTTATTACTAACCTGATCAGGGGAGTGATATCTCATAATATTCACAGGTCCTGCTTACAATCAAGGGGAGGGAATTATACAGGGTGAGTAGACTGGGGGCAGACCTCTTAGGGGTCATCATAGAATTCTGCCTACCATCCCTGCCCAACCTCCCTTAGTCTCAGTTTTCCCATTGATAAAGTGTGAGCAATGATAGTATTTTCTACCTCACAGGATAATTGCGAGAATGAAATAACACGCGTAATGCATTTAGCACAGCACCTGGTGCTTAGCAAGCTTTCAATAAATGTTAGAATGGTAGAGAAGAGCTACTTTTCTTCCTCCCCTCTTACCTTTTCTCTCACCCCAGCCATCCCATAATGTGATGGCTTTGAAGGTAGAGCATGTGAGCATAGGCTAAAGGAGTTGAGGAGTTTTTTTTTTTTTTCCTAACGATTTAAGTACAAAAAAGAATTTCCTAAGAGTAAAGGTGAAATTTCTAAGACAGTTGTTTTGGAATGTCTAGGTGGAGGCCTTCCTACAGATATCCTTCTAATTTGATTCTTTGCTAAATGAATGCATGTACAGTACTCAATTCACACCCTGGGGTATGAGATATGCTTCCTAGTTAAGGGAAAAGTTTCAGATAGTCTCCTTATGAAAAAATGGTTTGGTGGATCAGTGATCTATAATTGAGAATACCTTTGATAACAAATGCTTACTTCGTAGAGCAGGAAATATCAATTTACAGGACCTGCAGTGGGTTTCTAACCTTTAGTCTTAGAGATATTCAACAGTTTAGCCTCACAATAGTCCTGAAATTTAGACTTAACTTATTCACATTCCAGGGGAGTTGAGTGTGGTGCCATGGTCATCCCTAGAAGAAAATGCGTATGTGGTGCTTCTTCTGATTGCCTGTAGAAACTGATTAGACTTCAGAGATACTTGGAAAATAAATTCCCACGTGACAAAGAGTTGTTTAGAAAGCCCCATTTTGCCGATAGGAGTAGGGAGGCAGAGACGGAGGAGGGAGGAGAAAAGAAATGAAGGGCAGAGGCATACAAAAGGCAATGCCTGAAATTTTCAAACAGAGGGAGTCACTTCCTGAGAGTTTGAGTCTTCAAGAGGGAACTGAACTTGGGTGTCACTTTTCACAGTAACGACTTAAACAGTCCATTCCATTCAGCAGTAACAAATCTGCGTGTTGATCTTGCATGTGAGAAGTTTGGAAGTTTGAGTGTGTGTAGTCAAGAACCAGCCAGAGAAGGGGTTAGGGTGAAACGTCTGCCTGGTGGAACTGGGGAACCTTAAAAGTCTTACAGGATCCCATGTCCGCACCCACCATCCTGACCATCCCCACTGAGCTCACCTACCACACCCAGCATGAGTTCCCTTTCTGGGACTCTCGCTAGCATACAAGTGTCCTACAGCACTAGCTGCCTAGGAAGGAGCCAAGTTGGGGGAGGAGTTATGAGTTGTTACCTCATAGAGAAGACCTCAATTCTTGTTCTTTTTCCCTTGAAAAGGAAGTCTACAGAGAGGTATGAGGATTCCCGTCCCCGTCTATACTTTATTTTTTTAACTTTTAAATTTTTAAATTAAAAAAAAATTTATTTATTTAATTTATTTATTTTTGGCTGCGTTGGGTCTTCGTTGCTGCGCGTGGACTTTCTCTAGTTGTGTCAACCGGCTTCGCATTGCGGTGGCTTCTCTTGTTGCGAAACACGGGCTCTAGGCGCACAGGCTTCAGTAGTTGTGGTGCGTGGGCTCAGTAGCTGTGGCTCGCGGGCCCTAGAGTGCAGGATCAGTAGTTGTGGCGCCCGGGCTTAGTTGCTCTGTGGCATGTGGGATCTTCCCAGACCAGGGCTCGAACCCGTGTCCCCTGCATTGGCAGGTGGATTCTTAACCACTGTGCCACCAGGGAAGCCCCCCATCTATACTTTAGGCTGTCTGCCTATCCCCTAAACATTTTACCTGTACTTTCTTTAAAAAATAAAGTTGATTAAGAACTTTTGTGCATCAGAGGACACTATCAAGAGAATGAAAAGGCAACCCACAGAATGGGAGAAGATATTTGCATAGTGTATACCTGAAAAAGGATTAATACCCAGAATATATGGAGAACTGCTATGACTCAACAATGAAAAAACAAACAACTCGATTTAAAAATGGGCCAAGAACTTGAGTAGACATTTCTCCAAAGAAGATAAACAAATGGCCAATAAGCACATGAAAAGATGCTCAACATCACTAATCTTTAGGGAAATGCAAATCAAAACCACAATGAGATACCTCTTCACACCTATCAGGATGGCTGTTATCAAAAAAGTGGAAAATAACAAATGTTGCAGAAGATGAGGAGAAATTGGAACCCTTGTGCAATACTGGTGGGAATGCAAAATGGTGCAGCCACTGTGGAAAACTGCTTGGCAGTTCCTCAGAAAGCTAAATACAGAATCACCATACGATCCAGCAATCCCACTTCTAGGTTATAAACCCAAAAGGACTGAAAGCAGGGGCTCATACAGATACTTGTACACAGTGTTCCTATCAACACATCCTATCAGTGTTTGTATCATATTATTCACAGTAGTCAAAAGGTGGAAACAACCCAAATGTCCATCAACAGATAAACAAAACATAGTACATATGTACAGTGGAATCATATTCAGCCTTTAAAAGGAATGAAATTCTGACATGAGCTGCCACATGGATGAACCTTGAAAATATCATGCTAAGTGAAATCAGCCAGACACAAAAGGACAATTATTATATAATTCTACTTATATGAGGTACCTACAATAGGCAAATTCACAGAGACAGAAAGTAGATTAGAGGTTCCTGGGGGTTGGGGAGAAGGGGGAGTTAGGGTTTAATGAGTACAGAGTTTCTGTTTGGGATGATGAAAAAATTTGGACATGGGTAATGGTGGTGTTGCAGAACAATATAAATGTACTTAATGCCACTGAAGTGTACACTTAAAAATGGGTAAAATGGTGAATTTCATGTTATATATATTTTACTGTAATAAAAAAAGCTAATGAAATTGATTTTATGTTTTTGGATTATAATAGCAATACAGGTTTGTGCTAGAAAAATTGGGGGAAAAGCAGAAAAAGAAGAAAAAAATCACCCATAATCCCATCACTCAGGATACAGAAATCTTTAATGTTTTCATTTGACCGTATTTACTTTTAACTACTCTCCTCTTGTCAGTAAAATGGCGCTCACTTTCTACCACTTCCTGTATAGGTAGTACAGTAGCACCTACTTATTCCCCCGTGAAATTTTGGTGCCTTAAACAGTCCCCAAACAGAAAAGAAATAGTAGTGAAAGAAGGAGCCGCCGTGGCAGGCGTCGTGTCTCAAAGCTGTTGAGCACATCATGGGGACTTAATAGGGTCAGCAGGTCTGGCTTCCAGCTGCAGTTCTATGAAAAGCGTATAAAAGGGCTTTAAGGTCTTTGGTCTTTCTCATCTACACACTGAGCCCTGGAGCAGCGTCACATTTAGCCACGGATTCAAGTCCCCCTTAGACAGAGTGTGGCTCTTGCTTTAAGAGAAGGTGAGGGCTCTTAACTCTTGCAGTCACTGGCTGCCTCAGGGCCTTCCGAAAGGAGCTCTGGCCACCGGTCCCCGAGGGAGAGAAAGATGCTGAGGCATTGCAGCGGGCTGCCTCGGCCTGCTTGCCCGATGACCACCTCACTTACAGCCTGCAGGCGGCTGCTGTCAGGTTGAGGTGTTGACAAGAAAGCAGGGCCGAGCCTTTGACCTGGCCAGAGGCTGCGGCTTCTCCAGTCGATGCCAGTATGTTCCAGGAAACTCTTGCAGGGTCAGGCCTGGATTGCTCCCTCAGAGAGGCCTCCAATGGTCAGAGGAAGGAGGAAAGGCCTCAGTGGTTTAGCGAGGGATGGGATGGCTGATAGAGAAATCTCTGAAGCATTTCACTGGGCTTGGCCTTGAATTCTTGCAAGAGACTTATTTGCTTTCCTGCTTGAAAATGGGATAATGTTTAAATACGGGATGAAAAGTGCAGTGGAGGGAGTGGACTTGAAATGGTAAGAAATCTTGCAGTTGGCTCATCCTCTGTCTATATATATTTAAAGCAAAGAAGCAATAATTCTGTTTTTCCAGAATTATCTTGATTGTGAAATATGTAAGCAGTGGCGGTGAAATAATTACACTCCTTAAACACAGCGGAATTCCACAAGCAAACAAGCGCTGTCCTTTGAACAGTCACCACCATAGGAGACTACACAATTATTCCCTAATGTCATTGCTCAAAACACGGGGAATTTCCCTCAGAATGAGTTTATGAGTCGTGTGAGATGATCCGGGCCTTTACTGTATAGTCACATCTCGTGTATTTTGTTTTATCACCTATTTTTTTTTTATATCATTAGGTGAGAGTCCACATTTTGGTAATAAAGGAGAACCGTCATTTAAAAAAAATCTGTATAACTGATTCACTTTGTTATAAAGCAGAAGCTAACACACCATTGTAAGGCAATTATACTTCAATAAAGATGTTAAAAAAAAATCTGACTTCTAGTGGTTTAATCGTGTTCCTCCAAGTCTATAATTACGTCATTGTTGCCACCTGACCCCCTTTTTTTTCTGGTTGATATAGGTCCAGTCATTTTAAGCTAAAATGTTCTCTTTCTTAGGCTGGAACTTCACACACCCTATTGAAATCCCTAGAATTTTTAAACACCTTGTGTGAGAACTTGGATAAGGATTTACTCTTGACTTTTGGAGTGGTATGTCATACACATAGCAGGTGCTCAAGAAATATTTGTTGGTAGATGCGCTTGGAAATCAAAGGGATTTGTGAACACTGGTCCCAAATTCTTTGTACTCTGAAGTTTCTCTTATATTATTTGGAACACTGTAACTATCAAAAATCAACAGTATGAATCCAATTTAGAAGGAGACAAAAATTGAAAAGAGATCGAGAAACATCAAAATGGTCACTAACAGTGATCCTCTATGGATGATGGGATTCTAAGGAACTTCCATTTTCTTTTTTACATTTTTAGATTAAAGATTCTTCAGTGAACATGTATTGCTTTATAACGACACAAAACCAGTAAGTCTTATATAAAAATAATGCAATCTGTATGAAGCTAGTAAGGCAGTAGATCTTAGCCTTTCTTGGGTCACACACTCCTTTGAGGTTCTGGAAAGCTCTGGATCCTTTTCCTGTAAAGGTGTACATACAACATTTTCCATATGATTTCAGACTTTCACAGATCCCACGTAGCCCATCCAAGGATCACTTAGGACCCCAGATTAGGAACCAAATTAGGAATGGAGAAAGTGGTACCCAGAAAGGAGTTGACTGCCAAATAAATGTGGCAGGATACAGGGTTATATGAAATTTGGTAACGTCAGCGTGGGGACATCGGATTCAGTAGAACAGCCATTGCAGCAAGCTATGCAAGTCAACCAGGACGCCATTGTAAGAGAGGGCATTTTCCATTCGTGAAACCTCAAGTGTCCTGTTCTCTTTCAGGTCGTGGGGAGCTGACAAGGAGTAAGTAAAAGCCTTGAGGGTGGGACTGAGAGCCCAACTGAGCCTAGGATTTGTATCCCCGTAAATGAAGGCCTTGAGCAATCAGTCAGGCTCTTGTCCTGCAGCAGCAGAGACAGGCAAGCAGGGGGTTTGATCTAGAGCTGGGGAGTGGCCATGGATGTGGTTCTGAACCACAAGGGACTAGTGACAAGGGACTAGTGACAGGGCTATCGGCCATGGGGTCCAGGTTGAAATGAAAATGAACACAAGACAGGAATGCGCTGTAACATGGAGAGAATGGGCAAGGGTGATGTTAGCCTAGTTGGAGATTGTCCTGGGGAGAAGGTGTGGAGATTCTTTTCTAGGAAAGACATAGTTTTGCCATTTTGACAGTGGTTCAGCCACATAATATAGGTAAGAGGCTTGTAGAGGCAGCGTTGTTCTAAGTCTGAGGTCTTGCAGTGGCATTGCACCGGATGAGGAACGTTGCAAAATGGGGATGCTTAGATAAGGGTGTGGGGAGTGCTTCTTGCTAGCGCTTCTGCGCATGTGTGGTGGGATGCATTTTGGATTACTTTTAGGGAAGGAAGCCAGGAAACATACCAGTAGGCACATTCAGCACACAGTAAATGTGAGCTCAAGGGAAGGGAGGGATGGGGAGAGAGAGGTTGTTCAGGAGGAAGTTTGGCAATGGGAGGACTGTTACCAGCACAAAATGAGTTTTGCTGGAGTCATCAACTTTCTCTCCAGTTTAATTCAAATGCCCAACCAACACGATTTTCCACCTCCTGACACTTTACATTTCTTCATGTATGTGTGCCTGGTTCTATGAAAACTTCATATATTATGTTGTGAATATACCAAAAGAGAAATGAATGAGTGATGATTCACATTATTAAAGTGTTCAGTAGCCTGGCTCCTTTGGACAGCTACCCAAATGTGTGTATTTCAGTGAGCATTTTGTAGATGGTGATCATCTTGAAAAATTGGAAGAGGCAGGAAATCTTAATGTTGAGGGTTAGAAAGATAATGACAGCACAGGGAGATCAGCTCGGTGCTTTGTGACCACCTAGAGGGGTGGGATAGGGAGGGTGGGAGGGAGGGAGACGCAAGAGGGAAGAGATATGGGGATATATGTATATGTATAGCTGATTCACTTTGTTATAAAGCAGAAACTAACACACCGTTGTAAAGCAATTATACTCCAATAAAGATGTTAAAAAAAGAAAGAAAGAAAGAAAGAAAGATAATAACAGGGGATTCATAGTTTGCTCATTCAGTCATTCAAGATAAAATTTGGGGGTGCTGGGGATAGAGCCACGAATAAGACAAAGGCTCTTGAATCACAGAGCTGTCATTCTAGTGAGGGGAGAGGCAGAAAAGGAAATGGGCACCTCAGCACTTCATCCTGGGACTAAGATGGGGAAGGAAGTTCAGGCACTAGCTCTGGGTTTGAGGAGGTGGGTAGCAGTGGGTAGGAGGGAGTGGCCATTTGCACCTAGAAAGATGGGCAGCTTCATGGAGTCTTGCAGTGGGGCTGGGGGAAGAACTGGCAGAGGAGCAGCAAAGGTGGGGTAACAGGGCCCATTAGGAGATCTGCCCACGGGGATTGGAGGGCCTGGGCCGGAGGCTGGGGGTGGAGGCCAGATCTTATAAGCCTTGCTAAACGGTTCAAGCTTTTTTCTACAGGCTATGTTTTTTATTTTAATTAAGAAAATTTATTATTAATTATATTAGTATATTATGCATTCTCCAGGAGAATGTAGTGACTTTCCCATTTTTACCCCAACGTTTTTCTCTGCTTCACAAATCACCAACTCTGCAGGCTATGTTGAACCATTAAAGGGGTTTAAACAAAGGAATACTGTGATCCAACTTACGTTTCATCGAAAATTTAACCATTCTGTGTCAAATTAGCCATTGAAAAGGTGTTGGAAACAAACTAAGTGCAGATTGGCAGTTGATCTTTTCAAAATAAAATGTTCAGGCGAATTTAATCTCAGTCACAAGGAAGATGCAAGCAAGTATTTCTCTCTTTATTTCTCTGTTAAAGAAAAGCTCTTCACAGAAACAGAGCCCTCACTTTATTTTCCTCAGTAGTTTCGTGTGCAACTCTAAATGAGTAGTTTTCCATAATTCAGTGTATTGCTCCTGGAAAATGTAGACAATGGGGCAAATTTTCAGCCTATGCTGTCATTTTATGGATTAATTTCCATTAGCGCTGACCTTCTGGCTTGCAGTGCACAAATATGAGTAAAACATCTGTTCATGTCATTCCCCTGCTTAAAAACCTCTGCTGGCTGCCCATCGCCTACACTAGGGAACAGTCCAAGCTCATGGCCTTGGCATCTGTGGTCCTCCGTAAACGTGCCTTTCCAGCTCTTCCCGGCCATTTCTCCTTATTCTGTGCATCCCCAGACTCCTTGAACACACGCTTTTCATCCTCATCTATTACTTCCGCTCTCGTCTTTGCCTGCAATGCCTTTCTTCACCTTGCCTGCCATGGGCGTTTTTATTCAGTCCTTCAAGGCTCAGCGCACATGCTACCTCCTCTCTGAGCTTCCTTCACCCGTGGAATTAATCTGCATCCCCACAGCACTCTCTGTGTCCCCTGTCCCAGCTCTTATCCCATCGTGTAGCATCTTAGTTCCCCGACCAGGGATGGAACCGCGCCCCCTGCAGTGGAAGCTCGGAGCTTTAATCACTGGACCGCCAGGGAAGTCCTTATCCCATCGTATTTTAACTCTCTGTTGAGGGCGTCTGTCTTCCCTTCAAGCTCATGAGTTCCTGAACGGCAGCACGCACATCTTGCCCACGTTTGTTTTCTCAGCTTTGTAGCGCACTGCCTCTGGCACATGGTCGATGCTCAGTGACCGTCAGAACTAAGCTGTGTGTTTTGTGTTTCTGTGTGTAAGAGCTCCAGAAGAGCCCTCAGGGAGCTACAGGGCAGCAAGCCTCACTTGTTCTAGTGAGGGGCCTGGTGGTTGCTGTACGGGGAACTCTTCTTCCTAAATAGTGGAGGGGTTTTTTAGGTATAAGGAAGTGAAACTGGATAGGTTATTTTTTTCCCTGGCTTTCTTAATAGCTTTGTTGAGATGTAATTTGCATACCATACCACTCACCCATTTAAAGTGTCTGTGTCAGTGGTTTTTAATATATTCACAGATATGTGCAACCATCACATCGATTTTATAACATTTTAATCACCTCAAGGTTATTCACTTAAGAACTTCAAAAAACCTTTCATAGGGGTCAACCCCTAAGACTCTCCTATCAAGTGGTATCTCTGATGATACAGGTTTGTCATAGGGAGGGAATTGGCTTAAAGAAGGAAACAAAGGCTATATACAGGCATTTTTTAAAGAAGAAGTTGTGTAGAAAAGCTGAATAGCCAAAGGATGGTTAAGCAAGGGATGCTGGTCTGACTTAACACCCTTTCCTAAGAGTTCAGAGAGGCCAGGCTCTAGGAGCTGTACCCCAGTGAGACCCCATGAGGCTGGATAATGTGGACAAGAGCTGGGGAGATAATTGAAACTTCTTAATAGGAGAGTAGGTTTTGAGCTTGATTATGCTCCGCTAGAGCAACATGGGAGTGATTGTAGACTGAACACTGAGCACGGTCTGCCCAGGATGCGTTAGGGCTGGAAGGACAGTAAAACGGATCATGGTCAGGAAGATCATCTATAGATTCCTGCCTCAAGTCATCAAAAGGCAGAGCCTTCTGGAAGAAGGTCTGCCTGTTTAATCACAAGTGGGTAGCTAGGATAAACATGGCTCAGGTCACCATCTACTGGAATATTATACCAAGACATAGGGCATCTCCTGATATTTTAAAGAGGTACACTTAAGAAAAATCAAAGGAGCTCTCTATTTATTTCAAATAGCTTTTAGAATGTATTATCTCATGAAGTGGTATAAACTGAAAATACTGGTAAGGTTCAAAAAAGGCAGAGAGAATTTCAATTAATGGATAGATCCAATATGACCGATTATGGAAAATGAAAATATTTGTAGAAAAGTGCGTTTTTGCCCCTGTCAAGGTTGGTTTTCAAAATGGGGCCCATCAATTTTCTTTACTCCATTGTCAGGAGCAAATTAATGGGATGGGTAGACCAGTGGTTGGATCCAGTGTGGAAAATGATGTGTGGCTGGCTGATTTATAGATTACTGAGCTTTTGTAATGAAATAGGCTTATCCTGCTGTTTTCAAATGACACAAACAGGACCTTTGGGTTTTTATGTTTTCATGGAATGTAAGTAATCTCCACATACCTATAGAACATCAGTGCACTTTACATTTTGTTCTGCTTAAGAATGCAAGGTATGTTATGGTTCTGTTTGTCAAACTCAGGAAAAAGTCAACAAGATTTCTTTTTTTGTCATTACTGGAGTGGGAACGAAGATCCAAGGCAGGTTATAAATTAGTTGATGGGCACACAATCTAATTTCTCCTTGCTTGAATGAATTATCTGTAATAATTTTGTATGTCTATGTGAACTTGTTAAATTCTTTAATTTGTTAGAAAGAAAGCCATTATGTGTAACCAAGGTGCATTTTCTTTCTTTCTGTCAATAATGGCTTGCTAAAGAATAGAAGCAGTGTTCTTCTAGTTTCAAAAAGCTACTTTGCCATTCTCTCAATTTATTCAATCCTTTCTTTTCATTTTTACCTCTTGTTGTCTTATCTTTGAGTCATTTAAATACTAACTAGCAGAAAGTGGACACAAAATGTAAGGAGTGATTGAATTCAAATCAGTTTTCCTACCTGTCAGCCAGCATATTGAGTAAACATATAATTATCAGTTAAAGTGAAGTTTGGGGGCATAGAGTTCATCGAAATTCTATTTATTCATTTGTAGATAATCTAGATTATTTGCGTAATATTTGAGTTGGCTGTAATGAAAAACACTTGTTAACCAAGTTTGATTTAATCATATAGTACATATGAGACTTGTTTATTTTGTGATTTAAAAAAATAATATAAATTCTTTGTAGGTTTTAAAAAATAGTTCTTGAGTTTATATAAATAACCGAATAGACTTAGAAAAGGGAAGTAATTTGGCATTTAAAAAGAATTCCTCCCTATGTGAAAACTCTAAACAGGGAAGAAAATGAGTTTTATTTTTCCTCAGTTAGATTTACATACCTTTAGAACCTCATTTTGCTGATTTCTTGGAATCAGAAATTAAATTCAAGCTGGGATCTGAAAATGAATTCTGAAAGCCTTAGCTAATCAATGACTTGTCTCTCTCTCCTTGTGTGCTGCCATTTTGGCTTGGAAGGCATACGTGTAGGATCAGTCTCTTTGTATTATTCAGCCGCTTATCCCTCATGCACCACAAAAGCTTCTGGCTTTGTAGTTCTCAACGGCTGTCTTCTAGGTTCTGTCTGTGGAGGATACCGAGGTGAATTAGACACGGTCCCTTGATGATATCTTACTGTTGTTTTCTTGTAATCTGATTCTTACCCACTTGAAGTCAAATCTGCCAACTCCTTTCCCCAAAGTAAAAGACCTAAGGTGCTAATCCCTACTCATTGATGGCAAATGCTAAATTGGAAGCAACAGCTAAGAAATGTAAAACTCCTTATCCAATTACATTACAAGCTCTGTAAGCCAGTCATGCTCAGCATCGTCAGGGCCATGAGAAGGCAAGATCTCACTTTGGTAAAAATGATGGTGTAGTTCAAGTAAGCGCTAGCAAATCCTAAAATGTCAAGTCCATCCAAGGAAATTAAACATGGTAGGAGGGACTTCCCTGGTGGCGCAGTGGTTAGGAATCTGCCTGCCAATGCAGGAGATATGGGTTCGAGCCCTGGCCGGGAAGATCCCACATGCCGCGGAGTAATTAAGCCCCCGAGCCACAACTACTGAGCCCGCATGCCACAAGTACTGAAGCCCAAGCACCTAGAGCCTGTGCTCCGTAACAGGAGAAGCCACCGCAATGACAAGCCCGCGCACCGCAACGAAGAGTAGCCCCTGCTCTCCGCAACTAGAGAAAAGCCCGTGCGCAGCAATGAAGACCCAACACAGCCAAAAATAAGAACAAATAAATTTATATAAAAAAAAAACATGGTAGGAGTGAAGGTGGGGAAATGTTTTGTTTTTGTTTATGTGTGTTATGGTTAGGAGTACTGGCTCTGGAGTCCATCAGATATAGATTTGAATCCCAGCTCCACTAATGTGTGACATTGGACCTGCCTGAGCCTCAGTTTCCTCGTCTGAAAATGGGCATAATAAAAGAACCTCCCTTGCAGGGTTTTTGAAGGAATTAAGTGAGATAATAGAAAATGCTTAGCTTGGTGTATATTAATACTCAGTGTAAAGGACAGCGAATGTACAAGGCACTCTTTCCCCCTCCAGGTGTTTACAATCCCGCTAAGGAGACTAATATGCAAAGTACCCACAATGCAATTACAGCTATATGTGAGAAAATGCCACAGTTGTTGGGAAGGACATTATGAGCTGTGGGTGAGAGAGGTTGGAGGTTGGGCTGTCACAGGAATGATGTGAGAGCCAAGGTGTAAATTAGGAATAAGCATGACCCAGTGGTCTCATGAAAAGTATGATTTTCCCTTTAGCTCTTAGCTTTAAGAAAGGTCAGTGTCTTGAATGTGATCTGTATGTGGGTTTTTGTGCCAACATTTGTCCTGAAAAACAATCTTAATTAAAATGTGTTTGTGTCGGGCTTCCCTGGTGGCGCAGTGGTTAAGAACCCTCCTGCCAACGCAGGGGACACAGGTTCGAGCCCTGGTCTGGGAAGATCCCACATGCCGCGGAGCAACTAAGCCCATGTGCCACAACTACTGAGCCTGCGCCCTAGAGCCAGCGAGCCACAGCTACTGAGCCCGTGCACCTAGAGCTCGTGCTCCGCAATGAGAAGCCACCGCGATGAGAAGCCTGCGCACCGCAACGAAGAGTAGCCCCCGCTTGCCACAACTAGAGAAAGCCTGCACGCAGCAACGAAGACCCAACACAGCCAAAAATAAAAATAAATACATTTATAAAATAAAGTAAAATAAAATATGTTCGTGTCTATTTTGCCAAGTCGATTGTACTAACTGAAAAGATGGCCTTCCCTCCCCTAACGTCATCATCAGATTATATTAATTCAAAGCTTCTTCGGTACTTGAGTTCCTTTTGGGAAAGAGGGAAGGAAATAAGCTGGTGAAAGGTAATCATATAATTGAGAAAAGACAAGGTCATAACAAAGTCAAATACTCTTGACGTGAACATTATGAAAAAGTTCCTTACAGTTATGGTTCCTTTGTTGCCGTGCTGTGTAGGGTCCCCCTCTAGAGACCTCTAGTCTGCAGTGGTGACGTTTCTCATTTCTGCTAGTCACAGCCCAAATTTTGCTGCTCCTTATCGTCATACACCACTCTTGACAGTTACCTAGTCTCCGATCTTACAGAATTTATCAACTAAAGTAGAAGACAAGATGAAATGATCCGAGACCACATATACCCATACAGGGAAATTCTTCTGACTGATATAAATGTGAATAGATGGGCTTGCACACTTTAATGTGCAAGAACACTTGTGCAGTCGCTTTGTTGGAAGAAGATGTGGTATTAGAGGGTCTGACAGATGCATGGAAGCCAAGTGGTGCTTCAAGTTATAACAGCTTCTGTGATCAACTTAAACGTCTTAGGTTTATCCGCCTCCCGCTCTAGACCGTGAGCTTCTCAAGGGCTAGCACACAGCCTGGACCTTAGCAGGGACTTGATAAGCGTGCTCTACCACCAAACCCACTTTCTTTTCTGCGTTGCCGGAAGCAGCATGTCCCCAGTGGCCATTTTGAGCGCAAAGTGTTATTTTGAGATCTCTGGAGAAAGCGCTCCAAACCCTGCTCCAAATGTCTGAAACAAAAGGGGAGCTAAATCCCTTAGGGGGTCTGGAGACATTCCCAAGGGAGGGAGGTGGGGGAAGGATGGGAAGGAGAGACTTGCAGAGTAACCCTCTCTTTTTGAGTCTGTTCCTTCTTTTCTAAGATGGTTGTTATTTTTAATAAGATTATGATCAGATGCCATTCAAACAGTCTGATCACAATACTGCAAAAATCAGCTTCTAACTTTTGGGCTAAATCATTCTCCTTCTTAAACCAGTCGTTGCCGTGCTCCGTCTGGCACCAAAACTTAATGTGGAGAAGCGGGTGGCAGTGGGAGATTTTTGAACTGGCTCTGTGCCCCACTGCTAAGCCTTCTGCCTGCTCTGCTCTCCCTCCCAGTGTGATGCAGAAGGGATTCTGTGAAGCCAGTGTTCACTTCAGACTTGCAGAAGAGACATTCTTAGAATTCTTAAGGAGAACTAGTTTCTAAAAGTCGAAAATTTACCAGCAAACGAGTGACCTTTGGTGTAATATCTAAGCAAAAGTAACCCAGGCTGATTTTGCACTGTTGACACGGAAATATTACGTGATTATGATTGCTTTTTAAAAATGCAATTGAAATGATATGCTTAAGTTTCTAATGAGAGCATAAACCGGCTTACTGGTAATGTGCGCTTGTAAATACATGAGTGGTTGGAGGGTTGACTGTATACCTGCATATACATATTTACATATCACTTTAGGGTCGCAAGCTTGGTTTTGCATTTATACATACATAGTTAAGATGATGAAAGATCAGTCATCCTGTACAGTGGATGTACAGGGGCCACCACAAAATCATAAAGTCTTAAGTGTTTGATGCTGTTAGTGACTCCCGGTAAGAATCCATTGCTTCCTCTCTTTGTACCAAGAAGCAGACTGTAACCGAATCTGTACTGATGAGTTCCCTTTTTCAGTCTCGGTCCTTTCACTCTATGTTAGACATCAGAAAGTTATCTCCATTTGCGGAATTGTGCATTTCTTCACAATTTGAGGGTTTACACAGGGAAGTCTATTTAGATTTGGTCCGAGTGGCCTAAGTCTGGAAGAGTGTACTGTGTCCTGAACCATGGTACAAAGGTTGACATTTAAAAGTTTATTTTTCTAGGGATTAGGAAAATATTGACTTATTTTCCTTTGGGGGGCTAATATAAAGCTTACTGTTTCAATAAATGTATTTCAATGAAAAAGAGATTTGATTTGAAGAAAAATATGACGTATATGATAGTGCAGAAGTTGTGGCAGAAATCTTGAAGATTGTACCATGAGTAAGTCGAGTTTGGGAGACACTTAAGAACAGAAAAAGGATCAGTAGTTGGAAGACTTGGATTTGAATCCTGATTCTACCGCTAGATGTAGACAGCTGATCTTAAGCCTCCGAGCCAGTTTCTTCATGTACAAAGTTGAAATGATAGTATTTTCCTTGTCTATTTGATGAGTTTTGGTTAAGAAACAGGTAGAATATATGTTGAAAGTGTTTTCTTAAGACTGCAGAGTCATCTTGGAGTGAAACAACCACCAAAACCCCTAATAATGTGAGCAGCAAGTTATTTCAAGAGAGCTCAGGAATCAGTGAATGAGAACTTTCAAAGGCAAACCTTTTTTTTTCCCCCCTGCATGGTGAAAACTGAGTAGGTTCCAAATTTAGGCTGACGGTTTTCCTGTCACTACTTAGGAAGAGAAGACTGAAACATATGCTCGCTTCTCTCCAGATTATATAAATGCTTTTGCCTTTTACTTAACGCTGCTACAGAACTTATAGAAGGACGCAGTGGGACCTTGCTATTATTTGGGTGTTTATAAACTACTGATTATTATTTTTTTTAAAAATAAATTTATTTATTTATTTATTTTTGGCTGCATTGGGTCTTTGTTGCTGTGCATGGGCTTCCTCTAGTTGCGGTGAGCGGGGGCTACTCTTCGTTGTGGTGCACAGGCTTCTCGTTGTGGTGGCTTCTCTTGTTGTGGAGCACAGGCTCTAGGCACAGGGGCTTCAGTAGTTGTGGCACATGGGCTCAGTAGTTGTGGCTCGCGGGCTCTAGAGCGCAGGCTCAGTAGCTGTGGCTCGTGGGCTTAGTTGCTCCGTGGCATGTGGGATCTTCCCGCACCAGGGCTCGAACCCGTGTCTCCTGCATTGCCAGGTGGATTCTTAACCACTGTGCCACCAGGGAAGCCCTAAACTACTGATTATTATAACACAGTTTTCTTGCGTTAGGCAAAAGCACCTTTTCAGGCCAGTTAGTGCACAAACTGGCAGGAAGGCAGTGCCCAAACCTGAGAGAAAGACCCTTCTTGTGTGTGATGGAAGCTTTATTTCGGGTAACCCTGTAAGTCTGATAATCAAATGATAAAGCCGAATAGGAAAGTTAGATAAGGGTTATGTTCTAGACCGCCGGGCAGAGCTGCCATTAAATCATGGTAATTCTAAAAGTCAAAGGTTTTCCTTGTCTCTGATGCCAACAGAGTTACAGCTGAATCCTACTGACAGCTCGAATTGTGCTTTTAATTCCGGGGAGAGGGCTGGAGAAACACATGGGGATTGGAGGCAGCTGGGGGATGGGAGGAGGCCCTTAATCCTTCTCTTTTTCTTTTTGTAAAAATGAAGCCTGATTCACAGGCCTAGATCTTCTTCTAGGGGAAGGTTTGTGGGACCCAGAATAGCCACCCCAGCTTCTTCTGCAGTTGAGCTATCCCTGACAAAGGAGTAGGAGTGAAGACCGAGAATGCTTAGTTGAATCAGTTTTCTATGAAAAGTGAAACCTCGTTTTCTGTGACATGAATATGTGGCCTTTGAAACACAGGGAGAGCTGGAAGTGTCATTTTTAGAAGGCATATACTGTACATTTAAACAAGTGATTCATTTTGACGTACCCTTTAGCATAGTAATTTGACAACTAGGTTAGAAAGCTGAAGGAGGATTTTCTTTTTCAAAGTTACTTGGAGCAGGTACCTGTGAAATTATTGTGCAGAGAAGATTAACAGATGCTAATTCAACAGGTTAAACAATGAAATTGGAGGACTGTTTTTGCAATCTGTATTGGGAAGATAGTTGGCACCGAAAGCAAACCTTTGAAATTATTTTCAGTCTCTAAGGCTTGCCTCTTTTTTTTGTTTTTAATCAGGGTATAGTTGTTTTACAGCATTGTTAGTTTCTACTGTACAGCAAAGTGAAGTAGAGTTCCCTGTGCTATACAGCAGGTTCTCATTAGTTATCTATTTTATACCTAGTAGTGTATATATGTCAGTCCCAATCTCCCAAGGCTTGCCTTCTTAGATGGGGCTTTATTCACTTAACTTCTCTGAGAAATTGATCACAGACTCTAAGTGTTAGGGCTCAAGCTGCAGTCACAGTGTCCTTTCACTTGGGTCCACGAAACATGGTAGATATGGGACAAGGGGGTCAAATGTTCCTATCAGAAAAATCTCTGAGTTCACAAAATAGGAGTGTTTTTTCTTTTATTTCAAATCGTTTTGCACGGGTATCCATAGACATGATAGGGATGATCTGCTTGATTTGATCTCATGGGTCAGTAAATCCAAATTTAAGACTTGAAATGAAATATATCTTTGTTAGGATCTTTTTTCCCCCAGATTTATTGAGATATAATTGAAAAATAAAAGTATATATTTAGAATGTACAGTGATTTAATATACATATACCTTGGGAAATGATTACCACAATCGAATTAATTAACACATCTATCACCTCACATGGTTACCTTTTTTGTGTGTGTGAGAATGCTTAAGATATACTCTCTTAGCAAATTTCAAGTATGTAATACAGTATTGTTAGCTGTAGTCACCATGCTGTATGTTAGATCCTCAGAACTCACTCAACTTATAACTGAAAGTTTGTACCCTTTGACCAACATCTCCCCGTTTTCCCTCATCCCCCTGCCCTTGACAACCACCATTCTACTTTTTTTTAGATTCTACATATAAGTGGTACCATACTGTATTTGTCTTTGTCTTTGTCTGGCTTATTTCACTTAGCATAATGCCTTCAAGATTTATTCATGTTGTCGCAAGCAGCGGAATTCCTTCTTCTCTATGACTGAACAATATTTCATTGTATATATGTATACGTCACGTTTTTAAATCCATTCCTCTCTTGATGGATACCTAGGTTGTTTCCATGTTTTGGCTATTGTAAATAATGCTGCAGTGAACATGGGAGTGCAGATATCTCTTTGAGATAATGATTTCTTTTCCTTCAGGTATGTACCCAGAAGTGGGATTGCTGGATCATATGGTAGTTCTATTTTTAACTTCTTGAGGCACCTCTATACTGTTTTTGTTAGGACCTTTTAGACTTGTTGAACACTGATTCTCATTCGTTAGAGTGGTTTACTCTCACCTAACTAATCTTAAAGAGGAAACTCTGTGACGCCCTTCGGATATGGAACTGCGATATAGCTGTGACCGTGTATAAAAACGGTTCTCAAAGGATTGTCGTCAGGATACAGTATACTGGAGACTGCCTCAAATACTATGTACACAAATACAAATATAACCCCTATTCCATTATGCTGTTAAGTTTTAATATATCTTAAATTCAAGTTTTCTTTATACAGTTTTCATTATAAAATTATTAAGAAAAAAAATTTAAGTAAAACGTTATTACTAGAAATCACTAATATATACCCGCCTGGGTTTCCAATAGTGTGTTGAGACATGGCTCTGGTAGAATCTGAATATCTCCAAGTTCATTCAACACTAATGACTGGATGTCTACTGAGTGCCAGGTACTGTTCTAGGTGCTAGGGTTATAGTGGTGAACAGATGAAGGGAAATCCCTGCCCTGAAACAGGCAGAGAGGTAAAATAGACAGTGTATCAGATCAGGGTAAATTCAGTGAAGGAATAGATGATAGGAAGGTAGGTGATGGGATCCTATTCCAAGTTCAGTACCTTGAACTTTAGTATTTTCCTGTATTTCTCAGGGGAGGAAAGGCTGTATGAGGTGGAAAGAACAGAGCTTTGGAGTCACAGACTCAGGTTTGAATTCCAGCTCTGAAGGTGGGCAAGTTACTTAACCTGTTCTGAGTCCAGGATTTCTTCATCTGTAAAATGGGGACAAAGATTTAATCTGTTTCATAGGGTTATTATGAGTCTTATGTGAAAAAATATAGAGAAAGCACTTGGCACGGTGCCTGGTATCTAGAAAAGGCTCGGTAAGTGCTCTTATTACTCTTATTAAATCAGTCACATCCTGGATTTGTCAGGGTCACTAACCCTGCTCCTTGTAACCTTGGCCTCGGGCTGTGGCCCTACTATCAATGGCCGGGTCACCTGGGAGTCCCACAGGGATCCCCTGACTTTGCCACCCGGAGCCTCATCCTCTCATGCCCTGCCCATTGGCTCAGACATCTCCAGTACCCATGCCTGCCCCAGCTATTTGGAAACTTGAGACATCCTTTGGACAGCGTGCCTGGTACCAAGTAGGCACAGGAATGTTGATACTTTCTCCCCTTTAGTTACCCAGTGAATAGTGCATACTCAGTAAATATCAACTGACAGGCTTCCATATATGCCACTTTTTGTTTTGCCTTAAATTCAATAAATTGTTGGGAGGCACACGGATAAGCAGAATACAGGGCTGTCTCTCCTGAACTCTTGTGTTTAGCAGAGAGATCTGTGTTTATATGTATGTATTCGGTGTGTGGGTCTAATGATGGAGAATATTTCTCTCATAAAAGTGTCTCCTTTAATTGCTGAGTATCAGTAATCCCTTCTTTGGTGAAATAATGTATCTTTGACACATGACGAGGAGGAACTACTCTCTCATGAGTTTGACAGTATTAACTTTCTTTTCGTCTCTCATTAAGGAAAAGACCAAAGTTGTTGAGCCCTTGGACTATGAGAATGTTATCACCCAAAGAAAAACCCAGATTTACAGCGACCCCCTCCGAGACCTGCTTATGTTTCCAATGGAAGATATATCTGTGAGTTCGCAAGCACTTCTTTAAAGAACAAAACTGCATTTTTCAAGGCGGTTCATAGAGCAAGGATGTTCTTTGTCTTCTAGATCTCGGTGATAAGTCGTCAGCGCAGAACGGTGCAGTCCACTGTACCAGAGGATGGTGAGAAGAGGGCCCAGAGTTTGTTTGTCAAAGAGGTAAGAGGCTCAAAGGCCACAGAAGAAAATTCATCATTCATTCATTTTAAATATACTGTATTTAGGGGCTTCCCTGGCGGCGCATTGGTTGAGAATCTGCCTGCCAGTGCAGGGGACACGGGTTCGAGCCCTGGTCCGGGAAGATCCCACATGCCGCGGAGCAACTAAGCCCGTGCGCCACAACTACTGAGCCCGCGCTCTAGAGCCCGCGAGCCACAACTATTGAGCCCACGTGCCACAACTACTGAAGCCACGCGCCTAGAGCCCGTGCTCCACAGCGAAAGAAGCCACCGAAATGAGAAGCCCGCGCACTGCAATGAAGACCCAACACAGCCTAAAATAAATAAATAAATAAAAATTAAAAAAATATATATATACTGTATTTAAAATGCTCTTTCTTGGGGAGATCTGTATGTGTATGGCTGATTCATTTTGTTGTGCAGTGGAGGCTAACACAACATTGTAAAGCAACCATACTCCAATAAAATTAATTTAAAAATTTAAAAAAATAAAATGCTCTTTCTTTAGTGTAAATGGAAAATAAAATTACTAGAACTTAACTGACCTACATAACAAGTCTATATGATGTGATATAGAGGATACAATTTAAATACTTTCACAAGTAGCTTGTATTCATAGTCTTTTTTTTTTTTTTTAGAAGGCAAAGGACATTGTTTACTTTTATTTATTTATTTATGTGGCTGCGCCGGGTCTTAGTTGCTGGCGTGCAGGATCTTTCTTGTGGCATGCGGGATCTGTAGTTGCAGCATGCATGCTGTTAGTTGCGGCATGTGGGATCTAGTTCCCTGACCAGGGATCGAACCCAGGCCCCCTGCATTGGGAGTGTGAAGTCTTAACCACTGGACCACCAGGGAAGTCTTTTTTTTTTATTTGAACACTCTTTGGACTTGGAGTCAAGAGTGTCCAAGAGAACATATGAATTGGTATTTATTGCCACCAACTGGTTTAGGAAGACACGGTTAATCCCCAAAGGAAGATCCGAGTACCAACATTCCCCAAATGATTTTTAAAAGTCTTTCAGCCTATTACCAGACATAAAAAAAGCAGATATACATGTACTTTTCCTACATTTCAAATTAAAGATTCTTATTTTCTTTCAGTGTATTAAAACCTATAGCACAGATTGGCATGTGGTAAACTACAAGTATGAAGACTTCTCTGGGGACTTTCGAATGTTGCCATGGTAAGTTTAGAATTTAAGGGAAACTTTCAAGAGGAGAGTTATTAAACATTTTACCTTTTTTTCAAACCATTTGTGAAGCTTCTCAATTATAACATATAATAAAGCAAAACCTCAAACAACCAGCATGTTTGGTAAATGTATTTTGGGTAATTGGATATATTTTAACTTTGCTCGTTGAAATTTTTTCCAAAATGGACGAGTTCACTTTTTGGCTTTGGTACATCTATATTGACCATAAAATCATCTTTCTTTGAATCTGGATAATGCAGTGAGCATTTTCTAGTGCTATCAATGAAAAAGCTAGAAGACATTTGGCTGAGTTTGATGGCCCCAGACATCTCTTGACAAAAGTACATCTCTTTGAGTTGCGTTGAAGGGCAGCCGTGAGCACCCTGGCCCAAGATCCAGACTGTCAGGGTTCAAATCTTACTTCTACCACTTCCTAGCTGGATGACCTTGGGCTAGTCACTCAGTCACTTGAGCTCTCACTTTTCTCCCCTTTCTCATCCATAATACTATTAACCTCACAGGATATCATACGGGAGATGTTTTGGAGAAATAAGACTTGGTGTAGCCTTTTGTAGTTTTCAAGGCACTTTCCCAGACGAGAAAACTGAGTCTTAAAGATGTCCTGTAAAGCTGAGTGCTAAGATGATCAGTCCAGGGTCATACAGCAAACAGACGGAAGAGCCAGAATGACCTGATGTTGCTTTTAGGCCTGGGAAAGATAAGGTCCCACCACCAGTGACAGCTCTGGCACACATTCCTTGCAATTTCTGCAGTTTGGGCTTAGTTACGTCTTTGCTGCTGGCTGCGCATGTGGGAGTCCTTTTACAAAAGGTAATGCAAGTTTAGTCAGAGGGGAGAATCTGACTTTGGAAAGGAGAAAACAATTTCTCCTTCTTATGTCTTGGCGTTTCCTTGGTTGTGAAAGAGAGAAGTCTACTCATCTTGCTTTTTTTTTTTTTTTGTCTGTTCTGCTTAGTGTCTAAGACAGCTCTCTTGTATTTTCAGCAAATCTCTGCGACCAGAAAAGATTCCCAATCATGTGTTTGAGATTGATGAGGACTGTGAGAAGGATGAGGTAAAGATGGGGGCAACTGCACTGGTTTCTTCAAGATCACTTCTGCTGAGAGATTTCCCTGGGAAAAGATGACGGAAAGAATTGTTTTTGAATGATCTGGGGCCAGCTTTCAAGCTGACGAGTGTCTTTAAACATTTTTTTTTAATTGTTGCATTTCCAAATGGAGCTTAGGAAAAATCAAGTGAAATGGGCTGTGATGTGTGTATAAACATGTTTTCCCACCTGTGGGACGCGCTTGTGGAGTTGCTTTTCCCGCACTGGGCATGTGGCATGGTGATTCATCTGGACTCTCCTGCCTGATAGATCCCTCTTGGGACAGATGGCCCGGATGTCTGTGACATTTTGAGGTGCAGTTTGACTGTTTATGTAATGCAGACTTTCCCAGAAGACAGTCCATACGATCCAGTAAATACTGAGTGCCTACTGTGTGCACGGCACAGAGCCTTTCATCCTGTAGTTAACAATTTCAAGTTTAATCAGGCATCGTCACGGTGGGGGGTGGGGGTAGGGGGAACTTTATGCTTTGGAAAGTCAGGCAGGGCCTAGTTCGTGCCCCCCAACTGTTTGATTAGATGCCAAGCCAGCTGCTGTTTTACTGATGGTTTTCGCTCTATTTCAGGATTCCTCATCGTTATGTTCTCAGAAGGGCGGTGTGATAAAACAAGGCTGGTTGCATAAAGCCAATGTAAATAGCACCATCACGGTTACCATGAAGGTAAGAAGTAGTTATTATATTATTTCATCATTTTAAGGATATTGCCATGACTAGCCTGTCTGGAAACAATATTTCTTTTTCAAAATTTCTTACAAGGAGCCCTAGCAAAAAAAAAAAAAATCTTTAGTGAGAGGATTCTCACACATGTATGGAATTTAAGAACTCTGAAACCTTAGGATAAATTTAGAAGTACACCTTTTTAAAGAAATGTAATTATTATCTTCTGAATCAGGATGTTTAAAAAGGAGGCTGTCAGTTGAATGAAGAAAATAGCTTTGAAACAAAAAAGGCATCAAAGGTTCCTGTGTGGAAATGAATGTAAATGGGTAGAAAAATAGGGTACTCTGTTTCCTTAGCAGGTATTAATTAGGTGCTTATTATACGCTGTTCACGGTGGGGAACATATGGCTCGCTAAGATGGGATCCCTGGCCTCCAAAAGCCTCCAGACTAGATAAGAAACATACCAAATTAACTACTATACCAAGCGGTACCTTAGTGCTGTCAGAACTAGAGACTTCTGTAGTCTGGCCAGAATAGCGAGTTTGTGTACGGGGTTTGTGTGTGGCTTTGAGTGCCTCGGACATGAGGTTGGCTTTTGTTCGGGAGGCTGTGGAGAGCCATTAAAATCCAAAGGTAAAACTAACAAGCTACTTGAAGATTCTGAGCAGAAAACCAAATGATTCCCTGATACCAAATATAACTGTCCTTTCAGATATTCAATAGAACATCATGTGGTTCGCCGAGGATGACTCACACTTGCATTAAGTATTAAAGGTCATTCTGTCTTTCACACAGCCTGCAAGCAGAAACCATGGTTGTCTACCAAGGGGAGACTCAAATTTTATCTTAATTTAATATTTTGCCTGCTGCTTTCCATTTAGTGGTCATGTCCTGTTCTCACTTTCATTTTCAAGCCCTGAAAATAACAAATCCAAGTGGTAGGACGCTTCCTATATGTCTCCTGCACCTAAGCCTGGGCCTCGGCATGTGGTGAGGATAAGAAAATCCACTTATTGATGACTTAATATGTGCCAGGCACCATGCTGAATGTTTCATATTCTGTATCTCTTTTAATCCTCATGGCAGCCCTAAGACACAGGTATTATTATTATTCTTGGTTGACAAATGTGGAAAGTGAAGCACGAACAAATTCAGTGATTAACCCAAGGTCGTATAGCTTTGAGTTTTCAGAGGTGGGATTTGAACCGAGGAAGGCTGATGCCTGAGCCTGTGATCTTAATCAGTACACTGTTGATGCTTCCTAGCTGAGTAAGTGAGACTCAGGCGTTTATCGTATTACCTATCAGAGTTATCGGGTTCCAAAGTGCATGTGTGAAGGTGAAAATTCTGGGCAGTTTGTTAGAAAATGCTTCTGTGGTTTTTGACTGCACCCCCTTCCCCTAACCTTCTCAAAATATTAAAATGCTTTACCCATACTTAAGCTTTAGTTCAACATTAAGTAAATATAATGTATGGAAATCTGGATTCCTAAAACAAGACATTAGGAAGTTAATATCTTTACAAAACAATTCACAGGATTCCTTTCAATAGTGAGTTATTCTAATGACTTTAAATTATAATTTGCTTTACATATAACTTTTTTAGGAGTTGATATATTATAAATCAAAATACAGTTGTCTGTAAAAAGTGCATGCTTTAAATTTTCTTTCATAATTTGTGAACTACAGATTGGTTAATATAGTAGGCAGAATAAAGACCCCCATGCAAAGGTGTCCATTCCAAATCCCTGGAATCTGTAAATGTTCCCTTACATGGCAAAGGGGAGTTAAAATCACTAATCAGCCGGTAGGGAGGTTAGCCTGGATTATCCAATGTAATCATCATGGTCCTTTTAAACTGGAAGACGGAAGCAGAAGAGGAGAGTTGGGGAAAGAGATGTGAGGGCAGAAGCAGGGTCAGAGAGAGATACTGTGTTACTGGCTTTGAAGATGGAGAAAGGGCCAAGAAATGGAAGCTGGAAAAGGCAAGGAAGTGGATTCTCCCCTAGAGCCTTCGGGAAGGAACACAGCTCTGCTCTAACCTTGATTTTAGCCCAGTGAGATCCATGTCAGACTTCTAACCTCCAGAACTGTGAGATAATACATTTATGTTGTTTTCAGCCTCTAAGTTTGTGGTAATTTGTTACAACAGAAATAGAAAAGCAATTCAATCAGTTAGTCAAAGATTGATTGTTTAGCTTTTGTATTGTCTACCCCTGAGATTGCAAACTCCACTGCTTACAAAGGCCAGGCAGGAACCATAAATTCATGAAGCGGGGGTGGGGGGGGTGGCGGGTGTGGGGGGGTGGGGGGGTGTGTGGAGGGGGGTGGGTCCGAGGCAACCTGGTGACCACGTGGCCTGCTGAAGGGGACAGCTGCTGCTTGTTTCCAGCTAATCGTTGCTCTGCTGCTGCTGAGCTAGGCTCTTTGCTTTTCCTCTTTTTTATCCCCAGCTGTTCATATTTTGGCTGCTTCTTTCTTCTTCTTCTTTTTTTTTAAGTGACATATAATTCACATAAGATAAAAACACTTATTTCTTTTAAAACCTCTACCAAACAGTAGGCAGAGGAAGGAGAAGAAGAGTAAACCAATTTGGTCATATGTGCTACACAGTTCTTTTACAAAAAATGTGTGAGGAATAATTTGAAATATAAAGGCCGTTAATGAGCTTTGGGAATTGTCTCTGGTTATGGATTTCATTTATCCCAGCTATTCTTTATTATGGATGTGGCTCTCCATTTTGGATTTCTGGGAGCTGAAAATACACCCTATGTTCTTCTGGTTTTACCTCCAGATAAAGGTCCAGCCAGATTCAGTTAAAGGCGTCAGGGATTTTGCCAAGATATTTTTTTCCTATAAGAACTATGTTTTAACTCTTATTTAGTTTAGCATCGTTGAAATTCGTGGAAACTTTGCAGTGTTTACTGTGCTCTCTCTCCCTACATAAACAGAGGGCGTGTGAGTATGGAGCAAGGCAGGGGGAGGATTGGGCATAGGTGGCAGTTTCGTAGTTGTCAGGCTGGAGGTTGGAGTGAGGGCCAAAGCAGAAATCCAGGCCCGTGAACTGAGGTGCACTGGAGACCTCAGGCTTGTATCCCTAGGTGCCCTGTACAGGATGGGGGATCATACACATTCTTCCTGCTTCAGGCCTGGATTGGCTCAGGCATAGACAGAAGAACTGCAGTAAAGGGCTGCAGAGTTCATGAGGTATTCTGAAAGGAAAAATTCTGCATATCTGTTTCTGCCATGTAAATCTTTGAAGTGAAGCATATTAATGCCTCTCCTAAGCAAATGGGAAGATGATTCACGTATGCTGTTGGCTGAGTCACTTTCCTGATCGTGGTGGCAGTTTTACCTTTGGTGCATCCAGAGTCCCCTGCCTGCAAGGAACTCCAGCCCACACTGATGACAAGCTTTGCTGGCTTCAGCAATGAGCACCACAGGGCTAGAGCTCGCAGAGTTGAGAGCAAAGAGCCATTTCTATTAGGAAATTCAAGTGTTGACGGCCCCTGCAAATACACAGCAGACTAACCGGGAAGCTACAGCAGAAGGATCTGGGTATTAATCATGACTCATTGGCAAGTAACAGCCTACGGGAGCCATGCGTCTTCCCTCCTGTTTTATCTGCACTTCTTTGATGCGCTGTGGTTTGACACCGGCCTGCAGATCCTTCTGGGGATGACAGGATTAAAGCAGGACAGCTTGCTGTCTTTTAGAGTGAGGTGTAAGTTTACAGATCTTTATTCACTTAAAAATTTCTGGATTTTAAAAACTGTAGAATCAGTCCTTTGGAAAGTTTGAAATCATGCATGACCACTTTACACTTTTTTTTAAATAATTATTTATTTATTTATTTATTTATTTTTGGCTGTGTTGGGTCTTCGTTTCTGTGCGAGGGCTTTGTCCAGTTGCGGCAAGCGGGGGCCACTCTTCATCGCAGTGCGCGGGCCTCTCACTATTGTGGCCTCTCTTGTTGCAGAGCACAGGCTCCAGACGCGCAGGCTCAGTAGCCGTGGCTCACGGGCCCAGCTGCTCCGTGGCATGTGGGATCTTCCCAGACCAGGGCTCGAACCCGTGTGCCCTGCATTGGCAGGCAGATTCTCAACCACTGCGCCACCAGGGAAGCCCCTACACTGTTTTTTTTTTTTTTTTTTTTTTTTTATTTATTTATTTATTTATTTATTTATTTTATTTTTATGGCTGTGTTGGGTCTTCGTTTCTGTGCGAGGGCTTTCTCTCTAGTTGTGGCAAGTGGGGGCCACTCTTCATCGCGGTGCGCGGGCCTCTCATTATCGCGGCCTCTCTCGTTGCGGAGCACAGGCTCCAGATGCGCAGGCTCAGTAGTTGTGGCTCACGGGCCTAGTTGCTCCGTGGTATGTGGGATCTTCCCAGACCAGGGCTCGAACCCGTGTCCCCTGCATTGGCAGGCAGATTCTCAACAACTGCGCCACCAGGGAAGGCCCCCTACACTGTTTTTTATCAACAAGTCTGAGTCCTTTTCCTGGCCCTTTTGACTCTCAGAAATAAGGCAATCTAATAGCCAGGAAGGAAGAGATAGAATCATGAGAGAAGGTTAGAAAGAAAAAAATGGAGGAAAGAGGGTTAGAAAAGACTCCGCAACGTCCAGTAGATAAAAGGAAATCAGAAGACTCCTACTTTGTAAGTTCTTTTGAGAAAGCAACCACATGACCTGTGATGCGATGTGAATAATGTAACCAAAGTCATTTGTATATGGGCTGCTTTAGAAAGTTCAACCTCCCTAACTAGCTGCCAGACAGTTTTGCAAGAACATTCAAGTCGATGGTGACGGGCTCTAGGGAAAAGAGGCTGGTAAAGGAACTAAGCTGAGTTCTTCATACTGGAAGATTGGAAGACCCTGTATTTATGGAATAAACCTTTGTATTTTCCCCAGTATACACCTTTCCGCCAGCTAGGTCAGTTTAGATATAGTTTGCACCATTTTCTGCAGTTGTCATTATTTTCCCAGAAGTGCTTGCTGAGCTTCCCCATTATCGGCTGAGAACTAGCCGCGAGGAACCCAGGCTACAGGAGAGCTGCTAATGATGTGTGTCACTCTCCAAGTCACAGTTCTCAGTGCCCGAGCATGTCCTTTCACGGAGGCGGCTGTTGGCCACACGCAGCTCTCGCAGAAGCTCTGTTGGTTGTCTGGGCACGGTGACCACCTTACTCAGCTCATAATTGCTTTGTTCTCGGTGTTCATGTTAAAACAAGACAAGCCTTGTCATAGGTGATTAATTTCCCCAATTTGTACCTTCTAGATAATGAGAACATACCCCACTGCCACTCTTCAGCTCCTGGGAAAGTTTTGGAGAGAAGTTTTAGATAGCATAGACAATAAATGATCCGTCAGGCAGAAACTCCAGTCCTAACAGAAGCCTCCATGCTCTCTTTCCCAAGTAGCTGCTAGAGACATCTGCTTTTCTCAGCTTCTCTCCATATCAGTGAAGGAATTTAGTGTGGACTAGATAGCTCTGATATTGGACATGACCTTCCCGTGGTATTTAGAACTGTTTTTCCTAAGGGGTATAATGATGTATGGAATAAGGAAGAATCTGATCTTGACGGTGGTTTTTCATTTAAAAAAAATCTGCTATAGATTCTTGGCCAACCCATTGGGACACCCACCTTTATGCATCTTCTTGGCTCAATTTGGTCACATTCCTCAAGCTCCCTCCTCCCCGTTCTTAGCAATTAAACATTGAAGTGTCTGGGTATGTTATCAGGGTTGCAAGTTCAACTGCTTGATGTATGACTCACTTCCGGTGCCCTCCTTTCCTTCCTCCCTCCCTTCCTTCCTCCTTCCCTTCCTCCCTCCCTTCCCTCCTTCCTTCCTTCCTTTCTTTCTTTCCTTCTTTCTCTTTCTTTCTTCATTTTTCTTCTTTGCACAAAACAGAGCCATTTGTTATATATCCAGAGTCTAAAAGTTCTCACTTATTCTTTGACTGTTACGGGAGGGTTTTTGGCCTTCTTCAGTGGGAGAACAACAAATCAAAAGAGGATTTTACCTAAGAAAACACAGATGATATTAAAATAATTGCTGGGAGGCCAAGGTCACTATGTTTACTGGAACAAAGAGAAGAGGAAATCTTTTCTTTTTGATACATTAATACACTGCATGCTCAAGTCTCCCAGTCCGTCTGTCACAGCTAACAAACGGATTACACTCATTTTACCGGGTAAGGGATTTCTCACTAATTTGTTTTTTTTATGTTTCCATTTCCCTCATTCATTGGTGACTGTTTAAAACCATTTATTAGGGGCTTCTTATGTGCCAGACAGTATTAGGAATCAATGAGTTCATCATCACCAAATATATCTTGAATACCTTATTAGTACAAGGTGTTGGCACTGTGGAGGGTAGAGAGAAAGAGAGGTGTAACATGTAGAGTTTAAACCTGTTTGGGGAGATGAGACACACAATAATAATGTATTGTTTCAAGGTGGTACAGAGACCCAGTGCTATATGAGTCCAGATCACTGTGATCTGGGGTCAGAGAAGGCTTCTTGAAGGAGGTGGGGCCTCCAAGGAAGGGAATCAGAAAGGAGGTGAGGGTGGCAGGCAGTGTGTACAGGACAAGTGTGTTAGGTGAAGTTGAGTAGTCATGGGAGATGGAGTTGATTTGGTCCTTTGGTATTGCCCCGTGCCTCAGTTTCTCCTCTGTAACATGGAGATGATAGCAGTACTTACCACACGAGGTCATTATGAGGATTCACTGATGTAATATGAGAAAAGCACTTAGCCAGAAACTGTAACGTGGTAAGCACTCCACAGATGTCACAGATTGTTATTATTTTATATTATTAGTAGGATTGTGAGAGCACCTTGAATACCAGATCAGGCATGGGAGCCTTACCATGTGGGTAACTGAGGGTCATTGGAAATCTGAGCAGGACCATGACATGCTCTAAGAAAGATAAATTAATTTGTCTCTAATGAGAAGGGTGGATTGTAGACCCCTCCTTTTAGACTTTGCTTCAAACTAAATAGTTAAAAAATCTCCAGTGCCTAGATATGATAGAATTATCAAAGAAAAGCTGTTTGATTTTTAACCAGTCTCCCAGACAGTAGACCTATGTAATATATTAAAACTTGGTAGGGCTGTAAAATGATACAGTGGAGAGTGATGAGTGATATATTAGGTTGCCAACCTACTGGTAGGGGTATTCAGCAGGATGGCGTTCCTGACATTCTGGTATAATTAACTGCAGTTCAATTTTCTGATAAGTCGTGGGGTTTTCTTCCCCATTGTTTCTTTCATCTTTGCTTCGAACAGCTCTGAGACCCAGTGTGTCTCCTGCTCTCCTGCTTTCTCCTTTTCCTCGCTGCCTCTTTTTTCCTGTTCTGTCTGAGACATGAGTCAAGTAAGTTTCCCCCGCCCCATTTCTACATTGCTCCTGGCCCACCTACTTTGCCAAAGCCTTCAGACCATCCTTTCTCAGGGCTCCTGGTTCATAGAACTTAGCAGTAAATAATTACCCTCTAGGGAACACACGTAGGTAAACACCCTTGAGATTTGTTATATAAAATGATAAAAGGCTGTCCTCATTTTGAGGATGTTAGGTGCTCAAACTTTCTGGCCTTCCATCTTTGATTCAACCGAGTGACAAAAGGCCTTTGTTCCTGCTCCAGAAAGGGTCATATGGTAAATGTTCAAAAAGTTGTCATCCAGACACCTCAGGGCCTTCAGGAGACTTGGCAGGACCTGTTCCCAGAGAATTATCTCCTTTGGCTAACTCTCTATTTTATTCTTCTGGGTGGTCTGAGTGGGGCACTCATTAGGAACCATGCCTCTCACTGAGTACGGTGGGGAATTTTCAGCTGTGTTCACCATCTAGGAAAAATAATAAAGGTGCGGAGGAGGAAAAAGAATATGGGCGAAACACCGTTCTATTCGATGAAACCGCTGGAGAATCTGTACTGGAGAATGAATTATTCATTCATTCCTCGTTCATTTTGCAAAATTTTATTGCTCTCCAGGCGCTGTTACAGGTACTGGGGCTACAGCAGTGGATGAGACTTGGACCTTAACAGTTTAAAAGAGACAGACAGCAAATAAATAGATAGATGAATAAGATATATTTGGATAGTGATCATTCTATGAAAAAGATAAAATAAGGTGCCGCCATGAGGGCAGGTAGTCATAGAAGGCCTCTCGGAGGAGGTAAAATTCAAGTGAAGACCTGAAAGAAGCTGTGGATATGTGGGGCAAGAGGCTTTCAGGCCAAGGGGACATGAAGTGCAAAGGCTCGAAGAAGGCTTTTTTGTTTGAGGAACAGCAGGTAAGCCACTATAGCTGGAGCAGCATAATTAGAAATAAAATCCAAGAGGTAATCCAAGGCCAGAGCCTGTACATCATCCCAGGCTATGGGGGAAGGATCTTGGGTCTTATTCTAACCTTGATGGGAAGCCATTGGAAGGTTTGGGCAAGATTCTCTTTGTCATTGTCCTATGATTCTGATTCCAATTCTACCATCGACTTGTCTGTGTGAACTTGAGTGAGGTCTTGGTCTCTCAGTTTGCTGTTAGGTAAAATGTGGATAATAATGCTTATCCTCAAGTGACATTAAAAGAATTAGCTCTTGGTTACAAAGGACTTGAGGCCTTCAGATGAAAGGTATGATATAGGGTAATTACCACTGTTCTATATAGTCATTATTTTAACAGTTGTCTTCTTTTCAAAATGGAAAAAAAAAACACGTAGACCGGTACCCTAAATAGCAACATTAAAAAAAGTCCTGGGTCTTCCCTGGTGGCGCAGTGGTTGAGAACCTGCCTGCCAATGCAGGGGACACGGGTTCGAGCCCTGGTCTGGGAGGATCCCACATGCTGCGGAGCAACTGGGCCCGTGAGCCACAACTACTGAGCCTGCGCGTCTGGAGCCTGTGCTCCGCAACAAGAGAGGCCGCGATAGTGGGAGGCCCACGCACCACGATGAAGAGTGGCCTCCGCTTGCCACAACTAGAGAAAGCCCTCGCACAGAAACGAAGACCCAACACAGCCATAAATAAATAAATTAATTAATTAAAAAAAAGTGGGACTCCTGATATTCATCCCACTTAAAAAAAAAAAAAAGTCCTGTTTCTGACTTCCCTTTTTGGTTCCATATGAGATTTAGGATACTCCTTTCTTCTTTGAAAAGTACCTTAAAAGCTTCCCAGAAGTGGAAACCCAACATATATCATAGAATATTAGAATGAGAAGACGTCTTCGAGATCTTACAGATCTGTCGTTGGGGCAGAGTCTGCTGTCTCTAGAAATGATTTTTTAAAAAATGTCCTTACTATGCAAACTGAGTGCTTTAAGCCTGTAGGAAATCGCTTGGGGAGTGTGGCCCCCAGCTGGGAAGGCTGCTGTGTTATTTGTTCCTTTTCAATAAAATTATTTGTAGATCATGAAAAAAAAAAAGAATCTTACAGATCATTTGATCTGATCCCATCATTTTACAAGTGAGGAAACAGAGAGAAATTGAGTCTTGAGGACAGTTTCACTGCTGGGGAGCAGGAGTGCTGGGTGAGAATCAAGATCGTATGACTTTCAGGCATCTGCTCTCTCCCCAGGTTCACGAGCTCCCTTACCTCAGTGTCACATTTAGACATAATTGCAATGTTACAGGAAGTGATTTACTGTAATTTCAGATCCCTTTCCACCTCTATTGTGATGATCGTGCTTTGCTAATATTGGAAATGGCGGCTGCCACAAAACATCTTTGCTTGGTGAGGGAGCTGTACATGAAAAAAATTTTGCAGGCTGTAATTTGACTCTGTGCCACAGATGTTTTGCTCTGTGTTTTCCCTTCCTCTGTTGCTGGCTAAGGACTCTGCCAATGGAGTCTACAGACTATACCACTGAATCTATGAACTTTGAGTTTTAGATTTGATCATGGTTCAGATTCTAATCTGGTTGTAATTTTTTATGTTAATTTTTGCCTGGAAAATGTATTTTAAATTTTGTCATACGTAAGTATTGTGATAACTTCTAAAAAGTGGTGTTTTGTTCATTTGAAATCAGCTCATTATGTCATTTTAGGTCTTCTGCTTCCATCAATTTAATAACAGATACGAACCACTGTCATGAAAATAAGCAAACATAAATATATATATATATATATATATATATATATACACACATATATATATGATCACCGTTATGATTAACATTTTCCTTATATATGAATCTAGATTTCTTCATTATAGTTGCAGTAAACTTAAACGTGGGTTTAACCAGTCTAACCTGTTAGGGTGTTCCTCACACTGGTATATTTTTGTCATTCATTCTAAAATCAGTGATATTTGAACAAGTCAAAAATAACTACAAGCGTATGATTTCTTTTTACTGGTTTTCCTTAAAAGAAATGCCCCCTTAACCTATTTCTATATTTTGCTTACTCTCATGCCATGGAGAAATGAATTGTTGATATTTTAGATACTTTGCCAGGAGTTAAGTAGTTTTCAAGAATAATCTTGCCAAATAATACTCTTTCCATAATTAAAGTTCTTAAAATAGTCAGAGATCATACTGGATTATCACATGGGTGATTGAAAATGGCTAGCTTAGGTCTTAAAGCTGACTTCTGTGAGTAAGATAAGATGCATAGGAATGCATTTCTCCAATATGATCACCAAGAGGCTATTTCCTAGTCTGTCTTCCCATTCCCGCCCTGAAATGCTTTTAGATCTCTTAACCAGGGGAATTTTACTATAACAAATGCTGAACACAGCTTGCGGTCTGTGGCTTACTGAAAGAAGCATAGATTCATCAGAGAGCTCTGAATCCTAAGCCTAACCCCTTTTCCACCTCCTTCATCAGGTCCAAGAGTCTTTTAAGGGAGAGTAGAGGGGCAGAATAAATGAATCAGGCTGTCTTTTCCTCCTTTTCCCCATTCCTGTGGGCTTCGCTGTGACTTGTAGCAGCAGGCTACTCCTTAACTGTTGTGAATCCCTAATTTCAAACGCGTGGCCCAATCACATTGGGCCTTTTGACTCAAATCTCAGCATACAGGGCGCTGAACAGCAACTGGTGGCAACTAATTGCTCTCAGTATTTCCCTGTGAGTGTGTTATAAGCTGGACTCTCGGGAGTGGGGACACTGGAGCAGCATAGGTGAGTGCAATAAGATGTGCAGGTGAGATGTAACTGTATGATAGAGGGTGTATGTGTGTGTGTGTGTGTATACACCCTTGGATTTGTGGTGAGGTGAACGAAATTATAAGAATCCAGTTTGCAATTCAATAGGAGAAGGATGCTGTAGCAAAATGGATAGTGATTCAGATACAAAAATGCTTTATGAACTTTAAAGTGTTAAAACTTCTTCTCCAGATATTTGACTGAGAGTAAACCACTTGACTTCAAGCTCTCCATCTTAAAACAAAATCAAGATAACGGTAATTCCTAATGACTTCCCCAAGTTGTCTGAAGATTGTCCAGATATAATGCGTGTGGCAAGCCCTTCAAGGTTTTTTGTTCAAATGCAATGTATACATAACAAATGTGTCACTGCTGGTTTTTCCCCCATAGGTGTTCAAGAGACGGTATTTTTACTTAACCCAGCTTCCTGATGGTTCGTATATTCTCAATTCCTATAAAGATGAGAAAAATTCAAAAGAATCTAAAGGTTGCATCTACTTGGACGCCTGCATTGATGTTGTTCAGGTAGGGTTATTGATCAACTATTAAGAACCTCAGTATTTTTCTGCCTTGATTAATGACATCTGCATCCACCAAAACATTCATACTAGCAATTCAGAATCCTCTTCAGAGTTCCCACTCTCCCTCTGTGCCACTATTCAAGTGTCTACCCAGTCCTTTGGAGTCTGCTCCAGAGTGCCTCTTGAATCTCTTACCTTCTTTCCATTCTCACTGTCTTCCTCTGGTTCCCCCTTTCATCCTCTCTTGCCTAGAGTCTCACCTTCCTGCCTTCTGATGTGTCGTCCGGCTTCCTAAGACGTAGATGGGGTCCTTCACTTGTCTCTTCAAAACCTTTTGGCTCTTGATTTATTGTCTTGCCGAGTGAGCTCGAAATCTCTTACCAGGGCATTGCAGGCCCGCAGTGATTTGACCTTACTCTCCTTACTAACCCCATCCCCCCGGCATCCCCATACACATTCTGTGCTCTAGTCACACCAGGCTAAGCACTCCGCTGAGTTTCACGCCTATGTGCCTTTCTTACATTTGCTTCTCTGCTTGGCATATACTTCCCCTTCTGTTCCTGTTTGAATCTTATCTTTTAAGACTTGGCTCAAATGGGACTTGTGGCGTGAAACATTTTTTGTGTTCTTCTTCACCCTCATGGAATTAAGCTCCACCTCCCCTGTGCTACCACTGTACTTAGCTCTGCACGTTCCTTTTTGGATTACAGGGACCATGTCATATTCATGTCTGGGTCCCTTATAGTAATTAGCAGAGTTGTACGTACAGTAGGGGCTTAACAAATGTTTGCTGATTTGAGTTACTGAGGAGGCAGGGACATTAGGGTTAGCATGGATGGGGTGGGAAGCAGAGGGCAGAGAGATGATTAAATAGGAAGTTGATTGACCGTGGGATAGGAGCCATTACTACAGAGCCGGGGTGGCCTGGTCGACAAGAAGGGGCACTGCATTGAGTGGAAGGCAGGAGATGTTGGTTCAACACCCTCAACCTACCTGAATCTTAGTTTTCAGAACTGTAAAGTGGGATTAATAATATCTACTCGCTTTATCAAATGAGATTGTCATGAGGAGCAAGTGAAGAAACACTTTAAAACATAAAATATAAAAGATATAAAGATCTATGTGAATAGAAGTTGCCTTCTTTTATATATATATATATATGTGACAGCTTTCTTATCTACTGAAAGGAAGAAGGCACATACAATTCCTAGATTTTCTCAATTAGCTCTAGTCCGGATTGACCTCCTTTTCTGGTGCTCCCAGACTCTGCTTTCCCCTCTATTTATGATTCCCTCCTCCCAAATATTTTCAAATATATAAATCTTTATGACTTGCTACAGCAGTTTAATTTCATACTTTACTATGCTTTGAAGATGAGAAGGAGGAACTTTTCTTGGTTCCTTCTTGAATGATGACCATGCGCTGGAAAATTATTGATTCATGAGCCTTTCTTGAAATTAATGCTGAGGTATTTGGGAGGGGGGGAGAGTGTGTCATTTCTTTTGTCATGACAGAGAAGGTGGTAATATAAAAGAGGTGTCATCGTGTTTGAGGAAAGGAAGAGGCTTTTATTTTCCTTGTGTGCTAGTATTCAGCCTGGGCCATTTCCATCATTTTTATGGAGAGCCACAATCTAATATGACCCAACTACAGTCTTCTTTTATGCTACTGTGATGCATTTCATATTCTGCATGGCAGAGTGAATTAGATAGTGATATTGCATTTTATGGTGTGATATAAAGCAAGTACCAGGTTTATTTCAGGTCACATTTAAGCTTGTTTTTAAGGGCTGATTTTGAAAATCTATGAATATGCCAGGAAAACTTTAAGCAGGGTGGAAATAGTAAAACATTTGCTTATTTTTATGGTGGTAGTTTGATTATCCAAATGTGGAGGATGTCAGAAGGCCTTAAATGATAATACTCACTCAACGTGTAGTATTTTATGCCAACTTTGTGCGTGTACTGCTGTGCTCAGTACTGAGGGGAATAAATAAGATGTTTGACATGGTCATTCATCGTCTTGGAATTTCTATTCCTTGTTGAAAGAAGCAATTCTTTCATGAAAGTATTGACGTACATATGTGCTGAGCTGAGGTAAAAATAAATAAGCTAATGAAATCTAATATTAAAAGGGCAGCTAAACTAACTGAACACGTCTTTTTTTTTCCCCCTCCAGTGCCCCAAAATGCGCCGTCATGCTTTTGAACTCAAGATGTTAGATAAGTATAGCCATTATCTGGCTGCTGAAACTGAGCAGGAAATGGAGGAATGGTTGATAACTTTGAAAAAGATTATTCAGATCAATACCGACAGTTTAGTGCAAGAGAAAAAGGAGACGGTAGAGACAGCACAAGGTCAGAATTTTTAAATGATTCATTGAGGTAAAGCCCTTGTTTTTAATCCATGGGAATGTCCTTTGTGTAGAGTGAATATAGAACTCTTAATCTTGAAGGTTGACCTACTTCTTCATTAAAAGTGACTATGGAGGTTGATAGGGTTTTCTTTTCTTTCTTTTTTTTTTTTTAAGAGTTGATGCTACATGGGCTCTGACATATGAAATATAACCAGACTGAAACAGATAGAGAATTCATGGCAGATTTTCAAAAGTCCATTAGAGTTTTCCCTGTGCTTTCATAATCAAAATTCTTTGCAATAAATCTAGTAGGAGAGGTTGGGGTGGGAGAGAGAGATAGTTAGGATGTTCCGCTTAGGTGATTAGTAATGGTCTGCGTGGTTTAGAACATCTGCTTTTAATGAATTCGCAGATGATGAAACTAGCAGCCAAGGAAAAGCCGAGAACATCATGGCCAGTTTGGAACGGAGCATGCATCCGGAACTGATGAAGGTACATCTTTCTGATGGCAACTTGCCTTCAACTGAGACAATGCAGGATTAGCTATTAAAGTTTGAATGCTGGATTCCATGTGGCAATGTCGTTTCTAAGATTAAAAACCACAACAAATGAGTGAAACAGGTAGAGATGGTAAAAGAAAAGTTACACTCCTAAAGCTGGACCTGTAAGTGCCAACTAACAGTTTGGAAAATGTTATTTTTTTCCCCTAGATGCCAAGAAGTACTTCTAGACTTTTGTGACTTTATTAATTTTATCTGCTACTTCTTATTCAGTTCAGTTACTCTATGCCATTCATACACTTAACTATTCTTCATTCAAGGGGCTCTTGATGAAGATTGAACATGATATTCAATCTAATGATTTGTATATGTTTTGTATGAAAATCATAGTCTTTCTATATGTGAATGCCTATGTATATGTATATGAATAATTTCATCAGATAAAGATTTTGGTTAACAGACAGCGTTTGTGTCAGTTACTCTGCTCTTTGGTGTTTGAAGTGAGCCAGTTTTGAAAGTGTAGAGGGGGATTATCATACCTATCTTAGTAGGTTATATATATTACTCTGTGGACTCTCTACTATAATAGATTAGAAGGTTATGACCCATTTCTTCATTTAAATTCTTGCCAAACCTATTTATATTTTTACTTTATTCCTCTTCCTGAACTAATAAATTACACAGGTTTAGATGTTACTTTTTTCTAGTTTAAATTTACCGTTCTCTTAAGCTTCAAAGCTGTTTTCCAAAATTTAGGAACGCACTCATGATCCCCTGTAGATTTTTTTTTTTTTTTTAATGTCAGGTGTGTACTCTAAGCCTCTTTTTTTTTTTTTTTTTTTTTAGAAATTCACGTTCTTTTGTTTATTTATTTATTTATTTATGACTGTGTTGAGTCTTCGTTTCTGTGCGAGGGCTTTCTCTAGTTGCGGCAAGTGGGGACCACTCTTCATCGCGGTGCGCGGGCCTCTCACCATCGCGGCCTCTCTTGTTGCGGAGCACAGGCTCCAGAGGCGCAGGCTCAGTAATTGTGGCTCACGGGCCCAGTTGCTCCGTGGCATGTGGGATCTTCCCAGACCAGGGCTCGAACCCGTGTCCCCTGCACTGGCAGGCAGATTCTCAACCACTGCGCCACCAGGGAAGCCCCCCCTGTAGATTTTAATGTATCCCTTCTGAGTCTTTGTCATTCCAGACCGTAGAGCCCATTATGTTTTTCCTAAAGTGATGGAATCAGAATTGTGTAGAATATTCCATGGATAGCACCATGGATATATAAAAGATAGTGTTTTCTCTCGTTTATTCTCTTTTACATCCAAAGTCTCTTGTATTTCTTTTTTTTGTACTATGGGTTGAACAGTATTCTTGGTATTATAAAAGGCATATAGAAAGTATAAGAAGCTGATCTATAGCTTATTTATGGGTCATGGTGACTGTGACTCTCTGCCCAGCAAGCATTCTTTATCCACCTTAAGTGCTTGGAAATGGAGAATAGTATATTTTTGAAGCTGTGGCAGATCGCTAGTTTCACATAAACTAGATAATTAAATGGCATTTAATACTGTTTTGAAGGAAATGAAGTAATGTTTTGTGTTTGTGTGTGTGTGTGTGTGTGTATATATATGTTTGTTTTAATTTTAGTATGGAAGAGAAACTGAACAGCTGAACAAACTCAGTAGAGGAGATGGAAGACAGAACCTCTTTTCTTTTGACTCGGAAGTTCAGGTATTAATGATATATTTCTTTAAATAATCCTAGAATAGTTGCTTATTCAGATAAACAATGTCTGAAATGTTGAAATCACTGATTTTTGCACTACTGGGCATATCTATTGCTTTATACTTGTCTTGCTTACTTTGAACAAGTAGCTTAACAGCTAACTTCACTAAGAGGACTAGCGTATATACGAATAGTTTGGGACAACATATATATATATATTTTTTCTTTCTCTCAGTTCTTTATATTCTTTTCACTTCATCTCACTCCTCAAAATGGATAAATTAAAGAGTCCTTAACAATGGTTTCAGTGCTTTTAACCCATTAAATACAATTGTGATCCAGTAGCAGTGAATATCTACAGTATAAGGAACACCAAGTCATATGAGACATGTTTATTTTCCACTTTTGATGTAGGCCTGTAGAACTGGGATAATTTCACGTATCTCACTTTAAATGGAAAGCGGTGCAGGGAAGTGCGGGTTTATGTGCACATGCGTATTTTAATCTCTTTCATGAGAGTGAGGCACTTTTTGTACTAAGATATATAGGTAGTTAATATTTAATTCCATGATATTTTCTTTTTTTTACCTTTTAAAAATATTTTTATTTTATATTGGCGTATAATTGATTAATAATGTGTTAGTTTCAGGTGTATAGTGCAGTGATTCAGTTATACATATACATGTATCTATTCTTTTTCATATTCTTTTCCCATTTAGGTAATTCCATGATATTTTCTAATTAAATTGCTGATATTTTAAAATGGAAAAATTCTGCCCTGTATAAGTATTACAAATATTTTTCCTAATGGAAACTATTTCACAAGAAAATGAACTTATTTGAGGGAAGATGAATATTTTGGTTTTCTTTTCAGTTTTTCTACATGAGATTTCTAATTAAAATCTGTGGAATTTTTTTAATAGAAAAGTATGCATTATATAAGCATTACAGTTTTTTCCTCAGGGAAAATGTCAATACAATATAAAATAATTTGGGGAAGACTGATTTTGTTTTCACTTCTTTTTGCTTCATACAGTTTTCTTTTTTTTTTTTTTTAAAGAGGAGCCTCCTCTGATCTTTTTTTTTAAATAAATTTATTTATTTTATTTATTTATTTTTGGCTGCATTGGGTCTTCGTTGCTGCGCGAGGGCTTTCTCTAGTTGCAGCGAGCGGGGGCTGCTCTTCGTCGTGGTGCACGGGCTTCTCATTGCGGTGGCTTCTCTTGTTGCGGAGCACGGGCTCTAGGCGCGCGGGCTTCAGTAGTTGTGGCTCCCGGGCTCTAGAACGCAGGCTCAGTAGTTGTGTGCCACAGGCTTAGTTGCTCTGCGGCATGTGGGATCTTCCCAGACCAGGGCTCGAACCCGTGTCCCCTGCACTGGCAGGTGGATTCTTAACCACTGCGCCACCAGGGAAGCCCCCACTTCATACAGTTTTCTAACTAAAAGTTTTTAGTCTGAAATGGAAAAAGTATATAGTCTATAAATAATGCAAAAGTTTTTCCTTAATAAAACACCACATGGGAAAATAAAATTATCTGGGGAAAATTTGTTTTAAATGTTTCCTCTCCCTTTTCCTCCATAGCACTATTATATTATTTGTGTAAGTTGTATGAATTAAAAAAAAAAAGGGTATAGCAGGCCTTGGGAATGTTAGTTCTAAGATATTCATTCAGAAATTTACTCATTCCAAGCATGTCTGAGCCTTTGATCCCACCCCTCACCATCATGATTGGGCTCTAATTGCATGTCAGACTCTTTGATTGTATACAAAGAAGCCAATTGACTGTGGTTGAAACTCAATCTAGTGTCTTTAAAAAATCTGTGGTGTAGTGTTTTTGTGGTCACGGAACTGAACTGATATTATGTTTGAGTTGTTTATCTGTGAGCTACAGTGAGAGAAAAATTCACAGTTGCAATGAAAGTTTGACAGAAAATTGAGTTCAGTGTTGGTTATGGAAGGCAGTTTCACTACAGAGAAATCCAGGTTGTGTGTGTCGAGTACTTTTCTAGGTAGTCAGTGTCATCCTATAATATCGGCTGTCACTTTTGGCCAGAGTTCAGTGTTTAGAGACGTGTTTTCTTCCACTGACCGCAGAGAATAAAGAAACACTGGGGAATTCCCTGGCGGTCCAGTGGTTAAGACTCCGTGCTTCCAATGCAGGGGGCACGGGTTCGATCCCTGGTTGGGGAGCTAAGATCCCACATTCCAAGTGACGTGGCCAAAAAAATAAAAAATGTACACGCCTAATAAGCATCCCCCAAAGAAGAGGCAGACAAAAAATTTTAAAAAACACAAAAAACAAAAGAAAAGAAACACTGACTGAAGGGGGTGGCTCCGACTTTGAACTACTGAGGATGGCCATATGTCCCAACATTTGCACTCTTAGGCCTCAGGAGGGAAAGGATTTGGGGGCTGGGGTGGTTTAGTCCAGCTTCTCTTCACATTCCACTGTCTGAGTAAGCTAGAAAGGAGAGCAGATAAATGGGCGGAAATTAGAATTGATCTCCATGGCAATGACTTGCCTCCGCTGGCTCCACAGATAGATAAGTGTTCAAGAGGGAGCTGTCTAGTCCCACACATTTGTAGATAAATAGACTCTGGGGGGAAAATCGTGCTTTCAGGTACGAATATTATATTTTAGGCCCTTTTAAGGAGAATTTTGTCAGTGATGTAGGCAAGGTCAGAACAGCTATAATTATCCAAGACTCTGCAGGCACAATACCTGCTTTGGCTTGAAATACTCAGGCAGTTGAGAAAAATTCTTGTTTCTTGGCTTGAGTTTTCCATACTGGCAGTATATTCGGCTCGGATTCATCCAGTCATTTCCCATCTACCCTGTCTCTGGTCTTATCGAAAGTATAGTAAGTTGTCCCACAGTCTATACTTTTCCTCCCATTTGTGCACAGAATGTGAGTCTGTTCAGACCATTGGAATGAACAGATGAACTCAGATCGCCTGAGCCGGGTGAGCTGAGGAGGAGGATTCTGTGAGAGGAATTCTTTGACTCCCAATATCTTTTTTTAAACTTTATTTTGAAATACCAATAATTTTTAAAAATATATCTCTGTGGCAGCCAGGGTTCATCTCCCAGCTCTGTTAGAAGCTGAGCTCAGGGATTTTCAGTTTCCTAAGCACATGCCTTTCCCTCTGTTCATCATTTCAATGTAGGTGGTCCCCAGAGGTCCGGCCTTGTCCTCCTCACCCTAGTTACCGCTGATTCCCAAATCCAGATCTCCAACCCACACCTCTCCTATTTTTCCAACCACTTACTTGCATCACCTCAAACTCAACACATCCCTAGCTGAACTCATCACCTCTTTTCACCCTCCCCCTATACCTGCTATTCATTTTTATTTCACATCTAAGTTTATAACATCACAGTCTACTGAATCTTCCAAGTTAGAGGCCATTGTGTTATTCTTGCCTTCCATATCCATTCATGTCAAATTTGTCTCCTGCACAGCTCATGAAAGAAACAAAATTCCTACCATCCTGGAACATAATATTTTGTGGGGAAGACAAACAATAAACAACCAAATAAATATTAAAAATAATGTTAGAAAACGAAATTAAAGAAAGGGAGTAGAGACTTTCAGAGAGTATATAGTTTTACATAGGGAATTAAGGAAGGTCTTTCTGTGGAAATGCCAATTGATTGGACACTTGAATGAAATGAAGGAATGAAATGAAGGAAGCCTTGCATATATCTTGGGGGAAGAGGGTTCCTGACGGAACACCAAGTGCAAAGGTCCTGAGGTGGGAGTATACTTGGTGTGCTGGAGAAATAACCAAGGAGGCCAATGGGGCTGAACAGAGGTGGGGGGGAGGATAGGAGATGAAGTCAGAGGAGCGGGGTGGAGGGTGAGGTCGGGATTTCTCTCTATCTGTGTTCAAACCTTACTATAAGAGCTCTACAAAGGCTTGTTGAATAAAAAAATAAGAGTTCAAATGAAGAATGGATAGAGAACTGTTGGGTTTTGCAATTTTTATGCATAGATCTGTATTCATATGATATCTATTTTGGGGGCGAAATGATTCATATTATGTATTTTGTAGAGGTTGGACTTTTCAGGAATTGAACCTGATATAAAGCCATTTGAGGAAAAGTGCAATAAACGTTTCTTGGTAAATTGCCATGATTTAACGTTCAATATCTTGGGTCAAGTTGGAGACAATGCAAAAGGACCACCCACAAACGTATGTATGAATTTTCCTTCTACCTCCATTAAACCAGTGCATTAAGGAAGCTTCTTCTTCCTTTTTTTTTTTAAGATTTTTAATTTTTTTCTGAGAACTAATTTACTGCATGCAAATTCCATTGCTACATGTTACGATAAATTTGACATGGAAGAATTTCATGCATGTCTTTCTTTTGCCAGAATAGGAATGTGTTTTCATCTTGAGGAGGATTCATGAAAGTCTTACCTATTCAAAATAGCAGGTAGAGTAGGTAGGCTCTTTACATTCAAGAGGGACATGTCTCCAGAACCTGGAAAGTCCTCAAATTTGTAAATTCTACTAGAGAATATGACTTCTGTGAAATTGACTCATAGCCATGAGTAAGGAACACCAAAGCCATGGAGGAACGCAGATGCTGTGCAGTCAGCTCCGCCTCACGCACTATTCTCATAGGGTGAATTCATTCTGTTCTTCACAGAAAATTCTAATTATTAGCTGTCATGCATCATTTGAGCTGCTTAGGAATACTTGAAACTATGAATGTAAGATCGCCAAAGAGACTGCATTTTATGTTCATCTTTTTGGGGGTTCTAGTTTGTCTTTGAAAAATAGCCACAGTGATGATTTATTCTCTTACAAAGTAGCTGAGATGCACTAGCAGACTTTCGGTGTGTAAAGGGTTAATCTTTATGCCATCTGGCATGAAATTTCTCTTTGTGACCAGCTTTCAAATGCCATCTGTAGAGAGGAATCATGTCTTCCAAAATTGCTGATGGGGCAAAGCTTTTGTCAAGTAATTTGATGTTGACTGTTATTAGCTCTTATTAAATGTATAATCCAGTAAGCTGTAACATAGCAAAAGGGAAGATTTATTTCTACTCTGTAATACCGGCATTATTTTTGGGTAATTTCAATAAGGCTATGGAGAATTAAAATTTACTCATAGAACAGTTGAAGTTCTTTAAATGTGGCTTCTGATTTCTACTCATCATTTTAAAAAATTTATAACTTGTGAAATTATACCTGACAGAAGTTAAAATTTGATAGTCTGTTATTTAGAATGCTCTTTCTTATATGCAAATGAGCCACAATGCAGTTTTAGCTAAATGTTGAACTCAGAAAGGAACTGTAATCACAGAAACTTGAGGAATTAAAAAAAAATTATTTTGTAATTTGTGTCCCTCCCCCCACCCCACCTAAAATTAAAGTCATAGTTTAAAAACGCAATGGTTTTCATTCCCAGGTTGAACCCTTTTTTATCAATCTTGCCTTATTTGATGTGAAGAACAATTGTAAGATTTCAGCTGACTTCCACGTAGACCTGAATCCCGCATCTGTCCGTGAAATGCTGTGGAGCCCTTCAACCCAACTGGCTAGTGACGGAAACCCAAGAGGCTCTTCACCGGAGTCTTTCATTCATGGAATTGCTGAATCTCAGTTACGCTACATAAGGCAGGTAAGGAATGATCTTTTAGCCTTGGTAGCTCATTCAGAATAAGAAACAGAAACACCCTTGGGTTCCTTCATAGTTTCAGGCCAGTGTTCTCATGGGCATTCCATCTCTTGTAGGGTCTGTGTATAGATGTTTTTCTGGTGACTGAAGTTGGAGGGGAAAAAAGGGAAACCAGCAAATATGCTAATAATACACTGGTGAAGTGGGACCGTGATGTGAATCTCAAAGGAAGTATTTTGTGAGATGGGATGCAGATGACACAGACACACCCCTGTACCCCTGCGCATACTTTTGAGCAAGGCAATAAGTACCTGTAAGACTCGTTTCTTTGAAGAAAAAGTTGACCCTACAATAACCTTCCCTCCCTAACTCCCATTCCCATTCTGAGTAGGTAGTTTTAATGGAGCATAAACTCTCTTTATTCAAGGAGTTCTTGTGTCACAGCTGTAATGCTATGCTCCCCTGTCCTATCTGAGGCAAAGAATGCCCTTTGGAAGGAACCTAACAGTCCCCTGGCATTTTGACCTCTGACCAGACTGGACGCCACAAGAGGTTAGGCAGAGCAGAATTGATGGTCTGCCTTCTAGACTTTTGCAACTGAAAGGAAACTAGAGTGTGGCAGAGAATTAAAGTGGGAAGAAGCAGAACAAAGCAGCTCACATTGTAAGGAGATTTATTTTACCCTAAATAAAAATGTTGTTCCTTTTTCTTCTGATTATAAAAATAAATAAATTATCATGTAGAAAATTAGAACAGTACAAAAATAAAGAAGAAAGTAAAAATCACCACCCACAGACGATAACTATTAACATTTTGGCAAACATCTTTCTAGATGTCTCTGTTGTGTCTATATAAACACATACACATTATGTATACTCTTATACAGACTGTATCACAGTCATGCTGTTTTATACCTACTGTATTTATTCAGCATCATGTTTATTACCCTGTATCACTATCTGGATCAGTCACATTCTTATTAAAGGCTAATCTGTTATTCCACTGATTTAGCTCATTAGGATATTTCTAATTTGGGGATTTCATAAAGAACACTGCATTATTGCATCCTTGTGCTTACATGTTAGCTCACTTGTTGAGTTATCTCCTTAGAATAAATTTCAAGCATTGGGGTTTTCAGGGTCAAAGGTTATGCTCATTGATACAGATTGCCCAATGGTAGGGGACTTGACATGTGCTGTCACTCCCCTCTGTGGGCTGTGGATCTGTGGTCGTTTTTCCCCATGTTGCTCCTCATTCCTTTACATCCTCTTAGTTTGTTACTCAGACTGTGGTTGTCAAATACTTGAACATTCCACTATGACGGCCTATGCTTCTAAAAGAGAGATTGAGCAAGACAGTATTACAAGTATTTGAGAACCTGCTATTGAATTATATGTCTAAAATTTTCCACACGATGTCAAATAAGTCCTTCTAAGCCAATGATGTATTTGCTGCATTAGTTCAATGTGCTCAGCTGTCTGTTCAATACAAGAAGTTTAAATTGTGGTTTCAGGTGTCATCCCACTTATAACCTAGGTCAGGAAGAAAATCAGCATTTTTTGCATATCTCTTGTGTGCCAGAATTTTCCATTGGTGTCTCATGTAAACACCATTGTCTTGTGAAATAGGATAACTATTGCTGTTTTGCAGATGCGGAAACTGCTGATCAGGGAGGCTAAGTAAGCTGCCCATCATGACCTGGCTGGTAGTGGTGAAGCTGGGATTTGAGCCTAGGTCTGTTTGAAAGACCTCAGTCAACAACATTAGGCAGTATGTAATTAAGTGCTGACGTGTATAACACAAGGGAAGTGGAGGAGTTTGGAATGTGAGGAGGGGTCAAGGGTCAGGAGTTGACTTAGAAGACTGCATAGAAGATGTGGGACGTGAGAGAGGCTTCAAAGGAATAGATGAGAGCTGGAGAGGTGAGAACGATCGGCAGCGGCCTCAAATGGCTTTATCATTTTGCACCCTTGTTCCAGATCAACTAAAGATACCAGGAAGCGGTCATTTGCTCCAATATTTGAACATTTTCTTTTGAAGAAGGCTTTTTCTTCATCTTCCTCCCGTTTAAGACTAGGATGCAGTACTGTGTAGGGAGAGACTGGGTGTTAGCAGATCTGAACGCTAATCTCAGCTCATCAATTTTTTTTCAGCAATTTTTTTTTCAGTATTTCTCTAGGTACTTTATCTGTATAAAGTCATTTAATTCTTACCACACCCCCAGTAAAGTAGTTAGGTCCTATTCCTATCCCCATTTTATAGATGAGGAAACTGAGGCACAGAGCAGTCAGGTGGCTTGCTCAAGGTCACAGAGCTACTAAGATGAGGAGCAGGACCTGAGCCTGGGTCTAGCAGGCTCCAAAGCCCAGCTTTCCCCCCTCTGCTGTACTGCTTCCCTGTCACCCTAGAGACAGGGAAAGAGCCTGGTTCCCCAGCATTCCTGGAAAGGGCTGTCTGGCAACCCCGTCACCTCCACCAAGGCTGTTCAAGGGGCGGCATGATCTATAGGAAGAGGCCACTCCAGGGCTCGGTGGACAGTGGGGGCTTGTGGGCCATTCTAGGCCCTCCCCATCTGCTCCTTGGAGCAACAGCGTGACCACAGGAAAGGGAGGAAGCTGGGTCCGTTGACACCAAACAGCCACTGTGACCAGTTACTTCACTCTCAGCTGCCTGGCAGTTCCTTTCCAGATGCCCTGACAGAGCTGAGTCCCCCGTGTCCCCCAAACTGACCTGTGGCTTGTGGGCTCCCCGCTGGGGGGCAGCAGGTGTTGGGCGCTAGTGAAAAGGGGGCACTGCCGTCACGTGCCCTGCCGTGCCCTGGGGGCTAAGTGCTGGGGACTGGGCTGGGGGGGACCTGGCCCGTTCTTTAGAGGGCGGGGGCAGTGGAGTGGGTGAGAGTCACTCTCCGGCGGGGGCAGGCCCATCCATGCCTCCTTGGTGGGGCAGGAGGGAAGGGCCAGAGGCCTTGTCCTGAAGAGCCAGACTCCCAGCGCGCACAGGATTCCTGGGTTTTCTCTGGTTGCCCTTCTGTGTTCCGGGGACGGGGAGAGCTCGAAGCTGCTGGGGCAAAAGGCGAAGCAGCCCCAGAGAGTCTCCCCCTGGACCGGAATCCTGGTCAGTTGGTCAGTGAGCATCTCTGTGCCTCAGCATCTGTAAAGTGGAGGTAACCATAGCACCTGCATCCGGGGTGACCGTGAGGCTCAGACAACGTGTGCTGTCCCTAGAAAGCACTTGGCCCTGTACCAGGCCCGCCGAGTTGGCTCAGTAAGATGTGGCTGCTATTCAGAACAGTAGTAACAGTGATAACAGATAAACGAGTGAAAGCAGCTTCCTCTTATCAGTTGTCAAATCCTTTAAATGATAATATTCGTTGCTCGCATCAGTGTGGGGAAACGGCTGTGTGGGGAAACGGCTGGAGTACTGGGCACGGGGAACAATAGGCGCTCAGTGAATGTTAGCCATGGCAGTAATCGGTGTTACTGTTCTCGCCAAGCTGTATCGCGTGAGATGTTGGAAGCCTAGGTCAAGAGGCTGAGAGGCTGTGTATTGTCTGGAAGCCCTGGCTGCAATCTTCACCCACTTACCGCATGAACGTCTCTAAGCCTCAGTTTCTTAATCTGTAAAATGTGTATATCGTAGCGCCTGCGTTCAAGGGTTTTTATGAAGACTAAGGGAGATGGTGCACGAAAACTATCTAGCACAGTTATGTGACAATCAGAAAGCAAGAGATCGCACTCAAGGTGCACTGCTCAGCATACCTTCTGCAGGAGCCGCTCGAGCAGTCTGCCAGCTGCATGTCACAGCCCGGGCAACACGCTCCTGGCAGAACCAAAAATCAAGTTCTGTGATCTTGAGATGCTTTGGGTTACTCTGGCAATAACCAGGTACCCAATGTGCGTTACTGCATTTAATCCACTCAAGAAGATTACAGAAGCGCTCTTACTCTCATCATCCCCCGTTTCATAGATGGGAAATCTGAGATGTAGAGAGGATACGACTTGCCTAAACCCATAAATGGTGGGGTCAGCGTTTGAACCCAGGAAATTTGACTCCCCGAACAGTTTTTAACCACTTTCTTCCATGCTTGCTGCTTGGGAATTCAAAGCTAAATCAGCCATAATCCGGGACCCTTAGAAGCTGCTGGATTTGGGGGAATTACTTAGCGTCCTACACTTGGTTTTCTCTTCTTTTCTGTCTACCTCAGAGGGTTCTTTCTGGAACAGATGAGCTACCGTGTCTGAAATGCTTTGAAAACTGGAACACACTATCTTAACACAGTTGGTAATATACCAAGCAGAAAAATAAAACTTGGTAGAGTCCCAGTGATGGATTTTTACACTTGAATTCATTTGTGTGGTACTCCTTTAAGCAACGGACATAACCAACTAACAGGCTATTTGGGAGACATTATATTTGGAAGGAGCTGAACTGGAACAGGAGATGATATGGTTGTGCCACATGCCTTCAAAGAAAACTCATGGAACTTGGGTTGCATCTACATTGGTACCTGAGACAAAGTGTTTGGGAACTAAAGGAGTTTTGGATCCTCTGTCCTCTACCTTTACGTTGAGAGCACCAGAGCTCTTTAACTGCAACAAAGGAATGTTTTCTATAGGATGATTCAGTTTTTATGTTATACAGAGCAGTAAAGTATTTTCTTCCTTCTTAGCTACCATCAGTAGTAGTTAAGTGTGAGGGAATTGCCCTGGAGTTACAGGCAGTTACATTTAAAAATGCATATCCGGTTCCACTTCAGAAAGGCACGCTATTTTTGCACATGCCGCTTAAGCCAAACAATACACGCTGTACAGATAAGGCCTAAGGATGCACCTCGCAAACACCGCCAAACACAAGAGACTAAGCAGCCAGGGTGACACCTGTGCTTTGGGGACTAATACACGTGAAATTGGTGACAAAATAGAAAATCCATTTTGAAAGGAACATTGGGAGCCTGGGAAACTGTATGAAAGGAAATGCTGTCTATTGCCAGGGCCCTGGACATGATACTATGTTGAATATCAACATTCTGTGCTAAACACACCACTAGGAATCACTAACCAAACAACTGTATATATGAGGTTACATTCAAGAAAAGTCTAACGGAAGGAATTTTTTCCAGGGAATTTTCTCAGTGACGAATCCACATCCTGAAATTTTCCTGGTTGCGAGAATTGAAAAGGTGCTCCAGGGAAACATCACGCACTGTGCAGAGCCCTACATCAAAAATTCCGACCCGGCAAAGGTATTTATAAAGATCGTTTGTGAGCATTTCAGCCTGATGTAGAATTTGCCTTTTATTGATATTTTAAATGGTATCATCAATGATTCCTCCCAAAAGAAAACAAAAAACAAAACCCACAACGTTCTCTCAGCATGCAGTATTTTCTGAAAATGTTGTATACTATGTGAGTATGCATGCTAAGGCTTGAACGTGACTTTTTCCCCTTTTCCTTTATGTCCTTCTTACATGACGATCTGATTTTTGCTTGTTTATCAAAGTAAGAGCTAAAGGCTTTTAGGCAACACCTGTTCATTTTTGATACCGTATCCTTGGCAATAGCTGCCCTTTCTTTACTCCCAGCCCTGCAATACAGGCTTAGAATGTCAGAGCTCGGAGGATAAAAATGACCCAGTCCTGCAGTTTCCAAATGCCAGTCTGTACTCAAATTTACTCCTATCTGTGATGAAATGAGAAAAGAAAGACAAGGTAGTGAGCCATTCATGAAACTTCAGTGTATTTTATTCGAAGGGCTGTCCTTTATTCTGAGATTTTTGCCCTTCCTACTTTTTAAACATTATACCTGTCTGTCTTTCCTGAAATGTTGACATATGAAATGGCAGGGATTGTTTTTTACCATCCAGGGGCTTTAAATGGCAGCCTTCAAAGTCGGCAACCCATATAATCATCCAAATTTCTGGATCATGAATTCCAAACTTTTGGAAATTATTGATCTAGTTCTCTCGTCTCATTTTATAAATGAGAAAAGTGAGGCCCAGAGAGGGAAAGCATTCGTGGCACAGTTCATTAGCGGCACTCCAGCTGCTGAGTATTTATAAGAGGCGATCTGTTATATGTAGCATTTAGCTGTGTGTGCAAATAGTGTTTATTAAGTGGGAGATGCTGAGGAGACCTATGACTAAGTTGTGGGAAAAGAAACTCTGAACAATATAGATAAAAGCCTCTAGCATTCTGTATCCCTAGGGGTGAGCATACAGCCAGCATTTTCACAGCCTGTTTAGACTCTATAGGCAGTTAATCTCCTTTGCCATCTTCCAGTGCCTGTGCAAACAGCAGTTCCTGCCCACGCTAAACTAATTGCATTGATTCTTGGTCATTTGGCTTTTATCTTGGGAGTAAAAAGGTCAACGGTACCCAGAACAAACTTCTCCCAAGAATGATGAGTGTCTGCCTGCTCAGGTTGTGAAAGGAAATACACATTAAAACTGCTTAAATTTTCCCAGTAGTGGTCTTTGGTGCAAAACATGCCCTACATCTATTTTGTCTGTCTTCTGATATCTCGATGAGGGCTTTGTTGATGAGAAAACACAGAACCTTTAGGAAATACTTTCATCTTGAAAAGTGGGTGGCTGATGTGTGTTGTGTTTTACTTGTAGCTACTTCTGTATATTGTTTTCCTAGATTTTGATGTTTTATATCAGTAAGTTGGGGCAATTATTTTTCTGGGTGAGTCCCTGGTAGTTTGAACAAATATGATCCTATCTTCTTATTTCTGCCCTTAGACAGCCCAGAAGGTACACAGGACAGCTAAGCAAGTGTGTAGCCGCCTTGGACAATACAGAATGCCCTTTGCCTGGGCTGCCAGGTTTGTACAAATATAATCCTGACCCATCTATTCACACTCATATGTGAAGTTGAGGGCTGTCGTCTTTCCCAGTAGCATTTGGAAGTCTGTTTCTGACAAGCCAGTTACATCTTGGGACACTTGGGATGTGTCTCAGTCCATTCGGACTGCTATAATGAATTATTATAGACTGGGTGGCTTAAACAACGACATTTATTTCGTACCCAGAGGTTAGAAGTCCGAGATCAGGGTGCCAGCATGGTTGGGTTCTGGTGAGGACTCTCTTCCAGGTTTTAGATAACCAACTTCTTGTATCCTCACGTGGTGGAACGAGGGCGGGCTAGCTCTCTGGCCTCTTAGAAGGGCACTAATCCCATTTATGAGGTCTCCATCCTCATGACCAAATCACCTCCCAAAGGCCCTACCTCCAAATATCACGTTGGGGGTTAGATTTCAACAAATGAACTTTGGCGGCATGGGGCCGGGGTGGGGGGAACGATACAAACATTCAGTCTGTAACAGGATATGAGAATTCTTTCTCTTAGAATTTGCTGTGCCTCAAAGACCTTTCATTTCTTCAAATGTCTTGCTTCAGGGAAATTTTCTTTGGCTTGGGTTACTGATCTGACTGACACCACTTAATTTTATTGCATTTTAAAGCAGAGCTTATTTGCTAAAGTGATGGAATTTTTTTCCAGAAAACCAGAAATTGTAGTGAATTATGTACAGTGTGCCCACTATTTCAGAGTTGGCTGGGTTTATGCTTTGAAAAGCCATCATAGAGTAATTCTGAAAAACATACTAAAAATGAGAAGGCAAAGAATGCTGTTGTTAAGTGCAAGTGTGTAATTACTTAATAGATTTTCTTGCTTTCTGATGACAAATTTGGCAACCACTTCAGGGGTAGTCTATTAGGAAGTGTATTATCTATACCACATATCTGATGGTGGGTTACATGTTTTTTCTCCAGATCTTGCAAGTCTACCTACAGTGATGACTTAAAACGTGCTTCTTGCTTATTCCGCCTTTGAAGTACAAGTTCACTGGCTTGTTTGTGGTATAGCCTGTACAGCTCACTGGAACTTCTGGGGAAAGGGCACCATGTTCTGAATAATTCAATCAGTTACGTTCAGTGGGTGCTGAGGAGTAGCATAAGGATAGGCGATTCTAAGTTAATTAACTCTTCTGTCACTATTTACAATCATTTCATTTGGGAGAAGGTCTCAAAATGCATTGTATGTTGGTAGATGAAAAGACACCTTGTCCTTGTTTTGCAGACTGGTAAGAATGATAGCCAAGGATAGGTCAAGGGCAAAGAGTAGTGGAGGATGGTATATTTAGGCATTATAGAAGGTGAAATATAGCCTGTAAATATAAGCATACTTAGTGATGCTCCAGCTGCTGCTGCTGTTATTATTTATAGGAATTAAGTGCTCAGTGTATAAGGCAGAGGTCTAAGTGTTTAATGTATACTTCCTTAAGAGGTGGGCATTGGGACTTCCCTGGTGCTCCAGTGGGTAAGACTCTGCGCTCCCAATGCAGGGGGCCCGGGTTCGATCCCTGGTCAGGGAACTAGATCCCGCATGCCGCAACTAAAAAAAAAAAAAAAAAAGATCCTGAATGCGGCAACGAAGATCCTGCACACCGCAACTAAGACCCGGCACAGCCAAACAAACAAACAAACAAATAAATAAATACCTACATACATACATACCCCCCCCCAAAAAAAAGAGGTGGGTAGTATTCTCCCCCATCTTAGAGACGAGGAAATTGAGTCACTGAAGTAAAAAAAAAAAAAAAAATCCTTGCCCAAGTTCACATGGCATGTGTATGAATAGGGCCTAGCGCTCATGGCATCTGAGTTCAGAGCCCACTCTGGACACCTGTGGCACACTGCCCCCCGCCCCCCTTCAGGCCATAGCAGTAGCTGCTTGATGCTGATTTGCCAGTAGAAAAATAAATTTTAAAATCTTCAAAGTTAGAAGCTTTGCTCCTCGGTTCTGATGTGGAATTATGCTGTTTTTTTCTTCCTGAATTATTTTGGTTGTCAGCAGTAGCAGGACCTCACTCTAAAGGCTTGGCTGGGGTATTTAAAAAATGTGTGATAAACCCCTGTTTACTGAAAATAAAGGAGGTATGCTTAGAAGTAGGAACAATAGTTAATGCCTATAACCACATTTTCAGAGGTTCTGCCAGGGGGAATTGTGCTTCTGGCCATAGCTGCTTCCAGTGTGTTGGGTGCTTGTACGTTACTTCCCGATTTAGCAGTAAAATAGCTGCTTGAAAAATGGAAGAAGGGGAGGGGGAGGGAATAATTCCAATTCATATTGGAAACTTTACATATATATTGTAGACTCTATAAATTGATCTTAAATATCTGATTCAATTTTTATCAACTTTATTGAGAGAGAATTTACCTTTGATTAAAATTCACATTTTATATGTCCAACTTGATGAATTTTCACAGATATTTACAGTCATAAAACTACCACCCCAACCAAGATATAGAACATGTCTATCACTCCAGAGAATTTCCTTATATTCCTGTCCAGTCAGCCATCCCACCCACACCCAGGCAACCACTGACCTTAGATGACTTTTACCTATTCTAGACTATCATATAAATGGAATCATGCAGTATGTATTCTTGCATTTGGTTTCTTTTTTTTTTTTTTTTGATGTGGACCATTTTTAAAGTCTTTATTGAATTTGTTACAGTATTGCTTCTGTTTCATGTTTTGGTTTTTTGGCCACGAGACATGTGGGATCTTACCTCCCCGACCAGGGATGGAACCTGCACCCCCTGTATTGGAAGGAGAAGTGTTAACCACTGGACCACCAGGGAAGTCCCTTGCATTTGGTTTCTTATGCTCAATCTGTTTTTGAGTTTCATCCATAATGTTGTATCAGTTGTTCATTTTGAGTAGTATTCCATTGTAAGAATATACCACGATTTGTTTATTCACCTGTTGATGAATATCTGGGTGGTTGCCAGTTTGGGGCTATAACAAATAAATCTGCTGTGAACGTTCAAGTACCATGTGGAAATATGCCTAGGAGTGGAATTGCAGGATCAGAGGGTAGGTGTATGCTTAACTTCAGGAGAAACTGCCAAATTATGTTCCAAAATAGTTTCACCATTTTATACTCCCACCACCGCTATTTTATCTTAATTTATCAATACTTTCGAGTTAAAAAACCCCTTCTGTTCCTGTTTTAGACCCATTTTCAAAGATATTCAAGGTTCTCTGGACCTGGATGGGAGATTTTCTCCTTTGTATAAACAAGACAGTAGCAAGCTTTCAAATGAAGACATTCTCAAGTTGCTCTCGGAATACAAGAAGTAAGTGTTTTGGAGTTACTGCAGTAAATCAGTATAATAGATGAATTATAATTTCTTCAAATTCTGAATGTGAGTCATATATGGGAAAAATCAAATGCTTCGGAGCATTTGGATTTGGAAGCATTTGGAAGTTTGGATAAAGTGTAACCAATGCACTTCTTAATCATATTTTTAAGTGTAAAATATTCTTATTTTACACCTAGGCCAGAGAAGACCAAGTTGCAGATTATTCCTGGGCAGCTAAACATCACAGTAGAATGTGTTCCTGTGGACTTATCAAGTAAGAACTTACATATTGCAAATAAGCCTACAGAGTTATGCTTGAATCTCAGGTTTTTATCTTCTCAGTGTTTTTCTTGAGGTTTACATGGTATATTAGTTTCCTAGGGCTGCTGTAAGAAAGTATTACAAACTGGGTGGCTTAAAACGACAAATTTATTCTCTTGTGGTTCTAGAGGCTAGAAGTCAAAATCAGGGTGTCAGCAGGGCCATGCTCCCTCTGAATGCTCTAAGGAAGAACCATTCCTCGCCTCTTCCTAGCTTCTAGTGGCTGCTGACTATCCTTGGCATCCTTTGGCTTGTAGCTGCATCGCTCCAATCTCTGCCTCTGTCCTCACATGGCCTTCTATTAAGAGCACCAGTCATTGGATTTAGGGCCCACCTTAATCCATTATGATCTCATCCTAACTAAGTACATCTGCCAAGACCCTATTTCCAAATAAGGTCACATTCTGAGCTTCTAGTGGACATGAATTTTGGTGGGACACTGTTCAACCCAGGACACGTGGTAAATAGTTACAGATTAGGAAGTGAATTAAGTTGATTTATCAGGTGCTGTTTCATGTATTATATATGATGTTGTGAGTGTGCTCCAGTGAGTTTCTGCTCCTTTTGCCTTGGATAAGTTTCATCAACGAAGGGATCCAAAAGGAGGAGAATCTCTTTTCTTGTCTAAAGAATCTATGATCTCAGGAGACACAAAAGACAATTTGCAGGAAATAAAATGACTTGTAAATAATTTTAAAATGTCCAATCTCAGTAATTATGCCACTAACACAAAGGTAAACATTTAAGCATTGTGATGTTTTTGTTCATCTATCAGATTTACAAAAATGAAGTGGAACTGTCTAATGCTGGCTAGGTTTTGGCCAGGCACCGTCCCCCATCATGAGTAGGAATACAATTTGGCAGTAGATATCCATGAATGTCCGTAACTAAGGCATTCCATTTCTGAGATTCTATCTAGCCATTTATTCACCAAATAAGCATTTATTGAGTAAACTTTATTGAATACTTACCAGATGCTTTGAAAGTATGGAGATTACAGTCTAGAAGGAATGACAGACATTAAACAAGAAAACAAATAAATGAATAATTTCAGTCTGTGGTTGGGCAGGCTGCTTTAAAAAGGGTGGCCAATGAAGGCTCACCCTGTGACCCAGCCAGCATGTGGTGATTGGGACTGTACATTCTGCTCTGAGGGTGTCACATATGTAAAGATCTTGAGGGTGGGAGCTAGCTTGGTTTGTATGAACAGAAACGGAGCCAATGTGGCTCTAGTGTAGTGTGTGACGGGCACAAGGGAGAGTAGGAGATGAAGTAGGAGAAGTAGGAAAAATCACGTCATGTAGAGAATTGTAAAGACCATGGTAACTCCTTAAAAGACTGAATTTCATTCCAAGTACCATGAGAAGTCACGAAAAGATTGAAGTAGGAGAGTGGCAATTGACATTTTAAAACATCTAAGAGTACAATGGATTATTTTTTTCCTAAAGAAATAATTTGAAGTGTAAACAGGAGTTTATGCATAAAGGTGTTCTTTGCAGTGTTGTTTATATGGGGCGGGGGGATTAGGAAACAACCAGAGCCCAGCACTGTCAGTGTGGTTAAGGCAATTATGGTATCCAGATACCATGAAACTTTATGCAGCTATGAAAAATAATGTTTACAAAAAATTCATGAAGTAAGACATCAGATAAAACGCCAAATAAAACCAGGATAAAGTTCTGTATACAGTGGGATTTTTGTGTTGTTATATAAAACATGCATAAGAAGAAGACTAGAAGAAAATATGCCAAAATATTAGCAGTAGTTATCTCTGGGTAGTGAAATGATCACTTGTTTCTTTGTACCTTTACTCTATACCGCCAGATATTCTGTTGTAAGTATCGCTATAATAGAAAACCAAACCGAACGAAAAATATTGTGTCCTCAGGTCTGGCTCTCCGGGGTCTTCCTTCTCCATCAGTATTGCTCTGCAGCAAGGACCAGCAGTCTTAGAGCCCCTTAAGTGTATGAATAACCTTTACTACAAGGGGCTACCTCAATAACATGTGCTTCTACACCTCTCTGAGGCTTTGTGTTTTCCACTTTCGGGAGGATTGAATTTATCATTGGTAACACATCATAAGATTTGTAGTTTCAAAAGGCTGCCATTACTTCTTAAGTGAAAATTTGCACCTGCACCAAGTTAACTTTTTAAGAATGACTAGCCAATTGGCATAAATTTACTGTTACTTCCCTGATACCAATAGAAATTTGCAGTGAAAGCTAAATTGCAGTCACAGGAGGCAAAATGTAATGGATTTCTTTGCAGAGTTTAAATTTGTCAAAATTATGATGTGTTACATTTGGCAAATCACTCTACGTTGAGAATGAAATAGCAATCCACGTCTGGTTTGAAGGGTTTCACTAAAATCAGCATCAGGCTACTTACTCCTACTTGTTCTTCTGGGTTCTTAAAGTGGTTGTATAACTTTTTGTCAATCACTAAGAATTCTATTTGTTAAACTGCTCTTTGAGAACACAAATCATGTATATTTTTATAAATGCAGGAATGTGTTAATGATTGTTATATCTTTGCCTGTTCTTTTTTCTGCTATAGACTGTATTACGTCTTCATATGTGCCCCTGAAGCCTTTTGAAAAGAATTGTCAAAATATTACTGTGGAAGTTGAAGAGTTTGTTCCAGAAATGACAAAATATTGTTATCCATTTACTATTTACAAAAACCATCTATATGTATATCCCTTGCAGTTAAAATACGATAGCCAGAAAACATTTGCCAAGGTACACAGTGTAAACTATATATTTTGGGGTGTAAAATGTTATTTATAATTTTGTTTTGTCACTCATTTTGAATGATGAATCATTTTAGGCAAGGAACATCGCAGTCTGTGTGGAATTCCGGGATTCGGATGAAAGTGATGCTAGCGCTCTAAAGGTTTGTTTGTGATATTGATAAGCATGCATTTTTAGTAGAGATAGAGATTTTGGTACTCGGTAGTTCCATATGCTAAGTTTAATGTGTTTAAACGTCAAAGAAAATGTACTAATGTGACAAATGTTATATCGTCTTCTCTACTCCTACACATTAACTACAAGAATGCGTTAAATACTAAGAAATAACAAAATGAGTTAGGAGCATATATAGCTTTAAAAATGGGTAAGCTTCATATGCCAGATTTTTGCCTTTGCTCCACTTTGATTTTGCATTGTTCCAATGCCCAGTCACAAGGTCGTTTTCTCCTATGACCTGACAGCTTATAACGGTACCATCAGGGGAGTTTAAACTCCTTTCTCCTTGAAACCTGAACGGGCTTCGAGCTGACAGAAGCACAGCATAACTGCTTTGATCTGAGATATGACTTCTAGTCTCTGGCTGCCAAATGGTGCCTCCAAACTTGAATTAGTGATCTACGAAAAGCATCTCAGCATTATCTAATACCGCAATCCTTAAATACCTGTCACTTCACAGTGCCCTTACATTTTCACTCTTCATAGCCGCTTTTTACTTTTGGCTCTTTAGCCCATTAATCAGAGGCCTGAGAGAGAAGTCAGACCTTCTAGCCATCACAAGGTGTTTATCTGGCTTCCCAACTTCTCTAGCTTGAGCCTAAATCAGACAGATGGATGGCAAATCTCCCACTTAAACCACCTCGGGAAAGAGGCTGGAATAGCCCCGATTAAGTCATTGAATGTTTAATAGCTCTGACCTTTGAAAAGAGAGTTTTTTCACAGAGAAAGCTAAGTTAAATTAAGAATTAGCTGGCTCAAATTAGGTGTATGTTCTCTGATTCTTCCTTCAGTGGAGATGAAAATAACTTTTTCTTCACCCCCATGCGGTATCCTTTTGTATACTTAAAGATTCTTAGGATACCTCTCCGCAGTGCCTGCAAATTGCCTTCGTGACCATATTTAGGGAGAGCTGGCATTGCACTCATGTGGAGTGTCACTTTCATTTCTTAGCTGGCCCGGAGGCTAGCTCTGAAGTACCCGAGTGAGGCAGTTAGGACCTTGGCACAGTGACTCCATATATTCATCCTTGAACTTATTAGGCCTATGGAAGTGAAAAACTCACACTAGAAATGAAATCGGATCTTTCCATGGAACCATAGAAAGCCTTCCATTAACTTTATTGGTGTAACAGCAAGCCGGTGACTCTTAAACTGTGGCTCATAAAGTGAGAGAACAGTAAGCTAGTCTGTAGCTTAATGGACATTCAATTTCTAATCCCTCGAGGCTAGGAATGGATCTGCTGTTGGTTCTGTTTTGTTAACTCCTCGCCTTACCCACTGCACAGCGAGCATTCAGCAAATGTTGCTGACCGACTGAGGGGGAGCTTCTCATATTAAGAAGTGCAAATAGCACGAGAGAAGTAAGCTTTCCAGGCCTGGTTGGAGAGTGTTTCCCTTCCGAATGATTAGAAGTGTTCAGCCTCTTACTGTCAGCTAGGTTGGAATTATATTGCTCAGATGGCCGGAAATTCAGAAGCATCCATGCAGCCAAGTAAGGCGATGTCTGGGGTGGTGTCTGGAGTGACTGTAAATGATTTGGAATTTACAGGTTCATGGTGAGAGCCCGGTGGGCTTGGCCGTGACCCTGGGCTCACAGATGCCTCTAACTGTATGTGGTTCCCTAGCATCATGTTTAAAGAGTGGCATTGAGAGCGGTGACTCTGTTTCCTTCTTTTGCAGTGTATTTATGGAAAACCTGCGGGGCCTGTTTTTACCACAAACGCTTATGCTGTTGTCTCGCATCACAACCAAAATCCAGAGTTCTATGATGAGGTAAAACGCGTTATTTTGATGTTTACAAAACGCAGTGGTGGCTCTTCTTTTTCTCTTTGAATCATTTCCAATATTGTGTCTGCATTTTCACTCCCTGAATGTTTTGTCCCATGAAAATAGAAAATGTCACATCAGAACGAGGGGCCACTGCCTGCTTGGTGCCCTTTGGTGACAGTGGAAGATTGGCCCACAAATTGAAGGGGCTCTGGCGTGAGATAATGTAGGAAACAGACACCACACTGGAATGAGGATTCTAGCCCTTACCTTGACAACAACTGGCTCCGTGACCTTGAGCAAGTCACTTCCCCTTTCTGAGTCTCCATTTCCAAAGCTTTAAAATAAGAAATTTAGAAGGGATTTTCTGAAGGCGCTTTTAGCTCTTTCTTCCTGTGGTTCTGCGTGGGAGGGTGCAGCCTCCCTGTAAGTGAAATGCTCCGAGAGACACAGCGGCATGGCTGGGTCCCCAGAATCCCGTTGGCTGCACTAAATGCCGCAGCGCAATGTAGACAGAGGGGGCTGGCGCGGTCTCCCGGCCTCCGAGCGCCCTTCCTCAGTCTGCCTTTCTGACTCTGTCCCTGCCTCTCCTTCCTTCTTCCCACTTCTCTATCTCTATGTCTCTGTGTCCTTTCCAGTGTCTCTCTTAGTGTCTCTGTCACAGCCTCTTCTCGTCTGTGTGTAGCCAGCTTATCCAAATCCGCAGACTGCTTTTGATGGCTGCATGTCTCCATCCCTGGCTTGGTCTGAAACCATCCCCCGTGCTGTCCTGATTTCCCCAGGCCCAGCTGCTGTTGTATGGAGGCCTTAAACCCCAGCCCGAGGCTCACTCATTCCTTCTCAGTCCAGTGCCCCTACTTTCTCCGGGGATGGAGAGGAGGGTAGTGGGACTTTGCATTTTGGCCACCCAGGGAGGGAGTATGTCCATATTGATGTGCAGCAGAGCATTAGATACCCAGATGGTCTGGATGCTGTGAATAGGCATATTCTGTGGTGAAATATACCTACAACAGAAATTAGTTATAACACCAAAACGATGCCTTGTGTGAATGATAATTAGGCCAGATGTCCCATCACCAAGCTGTTTAATACATCCCTCTCTATAACCAATGTCAGTCAGTAGAGAAAACTTGTTCATGTAGTAAGTAGTCCACATTATCTTTAGGGAGTCAGAAATGGACTTTTCAAGCATTCACTATATATTAACCAGGAAAGTGAGTGTATGTTGTGTCCACGTATGTGTGTTAAATCAATTAAATCTGTAATCTGTCTCCCATATACTTCCCAGGAGGCATTACAAACAGGCAGTTGGGTTCTGACTGGAAAAGTACTTGCAATGCTTGTATTAAAGTATTAATTTTTAGTATTAAATTCGTGTGTCAGGATGATACTTTTTATTTATTCAAGAGTAAGGTTGTGTTTTTCTTCTAAAGAAATTTATATGAACTGTAATTTGTGGATCCCATAATAACACAATGACTTTTTGCATGTTTATTTGTAGAGGCTTAATTTTTTCTTCATGCAGAGGAGGGCAGTGATTTCGAAAAAAGCAGCCTTTCAAATTCAATGCACATTGTAGGTGGATTGCATTCACTGACTCACACTGAGTTACAGAGTATCCCTGGGCTGTAAGGATGTGGTTTTGATCCAGTGTTTCAGAAAATCCTGCTGCAAAGTTGAATCCAGGAGAATCCACTGGACTCTCCAGCAAAAGTAATAAATCAGCCCTCACAACCCAAGAGAATATTGTTGTCAAACTGTGAAACTGACCAGAAGAGCATTTGGAGTATATTTAAATCATATCTATTATTTGACCACTTGGCCTGTGATTTAGAAAAGTATGTCACTGGAAAAGTATGATGAAACAGAGCTAAAGGTCTGACAGTCCAGCTTGACGATGAAAACAAAACAAAACGCTATGTGTAATTTTGCTTTCATTTCAGATTAAAATTGAGCTTCCCATTCACCTGCATCAAAAACATCATTTGCTTTTCACTTTTTATCATGTAAGTTGTGAAATTAACACAAAGGGAACAACCAAAAAGCAGGATACAGTTGAAACTCCAGGTACGTGTGCTCTTTAAATGTCTCTCTCTAGACCTATTTGAAATTGAGTCATCTTGGCTATATATAACCTCTTTTCATCGAGGTACAGACCACTTCCCCTCACCAAAAAGTACATTTCTGAGTTAAAAGTTCATTGGTGAAAGATGAATTATATGTTCGTTTTATCATTACTTCTACCCAACGTCATGTCCAAATGCTTGCCAGTGTACTTAGACTACCATAGGCAACGTAAAGTAATATTGCCCCTCTCAGAGAGAAACCCATATTGTGATGCAGTGTTTTTGTTATTTCTTTCACATAGAATAGCCCAGCAACCAGAATTTTCCAGTTCTGCTCACTGAGAAGAGGGACGTGAGCCCAGAGCCATGGGCGTTTTTGAACCTGAGGGAGATTGGGGTTCTAGTGAGAGGAGGACAGGTCTAACAAACTTGAATAAGCTTTGGTAGTAAAGCTCCAGTCATGGTCTCGTTCAGCAAGGCTTTAGATAAGCCAATGGGAAGCATCCTTAGGAGAATATAGAAGGCCCTAAGAACATGGCCCGTGCCACGCCCACTTTATCAATATCAGCACGCCCTGGGATTCAGATCCAAGCTAGCCTGGACCAATCTTTATTTAATGTAATTAATTTATTTATTTTTTATTTTTTTAACATCTTTACTGGAGTATAATTGCTTTACAATGGTGTGTTAGTTTCTGCTTTATAACAAAGTGAATCAGTTATACACATACATATGTTCCCATATCTCTTCCCTTTTGCGTCTCCCTCCCTCCCACCCTCCCTATCCCACCCCTCTAGGTGGTCACAAAGCACCGAGCTGATCTCCCTGTGCTATGCGGCTGCTTCCCACTAGCTATCTGTTTTACATTTGGTAGTGTATATATGTCCATGCCACTCTCTCACTTTGTCACAGCTTACCCTTCCCCCTCCCCGTATCTTCAAGTCCATTCTCTAGTAGGTCTGTGTCTTTATTCCCATCTTGCCCCTAGGTTCTTCATGACCTTTTTTTTTTTTCCTTAGATTCCATATATATGTGTTAGCATACGGTATTTGTTTTTCTCTTTCTGACTTACTTCACTCTGTATGACAGACTCTAGGTCCATCCACCTCACTACAAATAACACAATTTCGTTTCTTTTTATGGCTGTGTAATATTCCATTGTATATATATGCCACACCTCCTTTATCCATTCATCTGTTGATGGACACTTAGGTTGCTTACATGTCCTGGCTATTATAAATAGAGCTGCAATGAACATTGTGGTACATGATTCTTTTTGAATTATGGTTTTCTCAGGGTATATGCCCAGTAGTGGGATTGCTGGGTTATATGGTAGTTCTATTTTTAGTTTTTTAAGGAACCTCCATACTGTTCTCCATAGTGGCTGTATCAATTTACATTCCCACCAACAGTGCAAGACGGTTCCCTTTTCTCCACACCCTCTCCAGGATTTATTGTTTGCAGGTTTTTTGATGATGGCCATTCTGACTGGTGTGAGATAATATCTCATTGTAGTTTTGATTTGCATTTCTCTAATGATTAATGATATTGAGCATTCTTTCATGTGTTTGTTGGCAATCTGTATATCTTCTTTGGAGAAATGTCTATTTAGGTCTTCTGCCCATTTTTGGATTGGGTTGTTTGTTTTTTTGATATTGAGCTGCATGAGCTACTTGTAAACTTTGGAGATTAATCCTTTGTCAGTTGCTTCATTTGCAAATATTTTCTCCCATTCTGAGGGTTGTCTTTTGGTCTTGGTTATGGTTTCCTTTGCTGTGCAAAAGCTTTTAAGTTTCATTAGGTCCCATTTGTTTATTTTTGTTTTTATTTCCATTTCTCTAGGAGGTGGGTCAAAAAGGATCTTGCTGTGATTTAGGTCATAGAGTGTTCTGCCTATGTTTTCCTCTAAGAGTTTGATAGTGTCTGGCCTTACATTTAGGTCTTTAATCCATTTTGAGTTTATTTTTGTGTATGGTGTTAGGGAGTGTTCTAATTTCGTTCTTTTACATGTAGCTATCCAGTTTTCCCAGCACCACTTATTGAAGAGGCTGTCTTTTCTCCACTGTATATGCTTGCCTCCTTTATCAAAGATAAGGTGACCATATGTGCGTGGGTTTATCTCTGGGCTTTCTATCCTGTTTCATTGATCTATATTTCTGTTTTTGTGCCAGTACCATACTGTCTTGATTACTGTAGCTTTGTAGTATAGTCTGAAGTCCGGGAGCCTGATTCCTCCACTCCGTTTTTCGTTCTCAAGATTGCTTTGGCTATTCGGGGTCTTTTGTGTTTCCATACAAATTGTGAAATTTTTTGTTCTAGTTCTGTGAAAAATGCCAGTGGTAGTTTGATAGGGATTGCATTGAATCTGTAGATTGCTTTGGGTAGTAGAGTCATTTTCACAATGTTGATTCTTCCAATACAAGAACATGGTATATCTCTCCATCTGTTTGTATCATCTTTAATTTCTTTCATCAGTGTCTTATAGTTTTCTGCATACAGGTCTTTTGTCTCCTTAGGTAGGTTTATTCCTAGATATTTTATTCTTTTTGTTGCAATGGTAAATGGGAGTGTTTTCTTAATTTCATTTTCAGATTTTTCATCGTTAGTGTATAGGAATGCAAGCGATTTCTGTGCATTAATTTTGTATCCTGCTACTTTACCAAATTCATTGATTAGCTCTAGTAGTTTTCTGGTAGCAACTTTAGGATTCTCTTTGTATAGTATCATGTCATCTGCAAACAGTGACAGCTTTACTTCTTCTTTTCCAATTTGGATTCCTTTTATTTCTTTTTCTTCTCTGATTGCTGTGGCTGAAACTTCCAAAACTATGTTGAATAATAGTGGTGAGAGTGGGCAACCTTGTCTTGTTCCTGATCTTAGTGGAAATGGTTTCAGTTTTTCACCACTGAGGATGATGTTGGCTGTGGGTTTGTCATATATGGCCTTTATTATGTTGAGGTAAGTTCCCTCTATGCCTACTTTCTGGAGGGTTTTTATCATAAATCGGTGTTGAATTTTGTCGAAAGCTTTCTCTGCATATATTGAGATGATCATATGGTTTTTCTCCTTCAGCTTGTTAATATGGTGTATCACATTGATTGATTTGCGTATATTGAAGAATCCTTGCATTCCTGGGATAAACCCCACTTGATCATGGTGTATGATCCTTTTAATGTGCTTTCGGATTCTGTTTGCTAATACTCTGTTGAGGATTTTTGCATCTGTGTTCATCATTGATATTGGCCTGTAGTTTTCTTTCTTTGTGACATCTTTGTCTGGTTTTGGTATCAGGGTGATGGTGGCCTCGTAGAATGAGTTTGGGAGTGTTCCTCCCTCTGCTATATTTTGGAAGAGTTTGAGAAGGATAGGTGTTAGCTCTTCTCTAAATGTGTGATAGAATTCGCCTGTGAAGCCATCTGGTCCTGGGCTTTTGTTTGTTGGAAGATTTTTAATCACAGTTTCAATTTCAGTGCTTGTGATTGGTCTGTTCATATTTTCTATTTCTTCCTGGTTCAGTCTCAGCAGGTTGTGCAGTTCTAACAATTTGTCCATTTCTTCCATGTTGTCCATTTTATTGGCATATAGTTGCTTGTAGTAATCTCTCATGATCCTTTGTATTTCTGCAGTGTCAGTTGTTACTTCTCCACTTTCATTTCTAATTCTATTGATTTGAGTCTTCTCCCTTTTTTTCTTGATGAGTCTGGCTAGTGCTTTATCAATTTTGTTTATCTTCTCAAAGAACCAGCTTTTATTTCTATTGAGCTTTGCTATCGTTTCCTTCATTTCTGTTTCATTTATTTCTGATCTGATCTTTATGATTTCTTTCCTTCTGCTAACTTTGGGGTTTTTTTGTTCTTCTTTCTTTAATTGTTTTGGGTGTAAGGTTAGGTTGTTTGAGATGTTTCTTGTTTCTTAAGGTAAGATTGTATTGCTATAAAACTTCCCTCTTAGAACTGCTTTTGCTGCATCCCATAGGTTTTGGGTTGTCGTGTTTTCATTGTCATTTGTTTCTAGGTTTTTCTGATTTCCGCTTTGATTTCTTCAGTGGTCTCTTGGTTATTAAGTAGTGTATTGTTTAGCCTCCCTGTGTTTGTATTTTTTACGTTTTTTTTTCCTGTAATTGATATCTAGTCTCAGAGCGTTGTGGTCGGAAAAGATACTTGATACGATTTCAATTTTCTTAAATTTACCAAGGCTTGATTTGTGACCCAAGATATGATCTATCTTGGAGAATGTTCCATGAGCACTTGAGAAGAATGTGTATTCTGTTGTTTTTGGGTGGAATGTCCTATAAATATCAGTTAAGTCCATCTTATTTAATGTATCATTTAAAGCTTGTGTTTCCTTATTTATTTTCATTTTGGATGATCTGTCCATTGGTGAAAGTGAGGTGTTAAAGTCCCCTACTATGATTGTGTTACTGTCGATTTCCCCTTTTATGGCTGTTAGTATTTGCCTCATGTATCGAGGTGCTCCTATGTTGGGTGCATAAATATTTACAATTATTATATCTTCTTCTTGGATTGATCCCTTGATCATTATGTAGTGTCCTTCTTTGCCTCTTGTAATAGTCTTTGTTGTAAAGTCTATTTTTTCTGATATGAGAATTGCTACTCCAGCTTTCTTTTGATTTCCATTTGCATGGAATATCTTTTTCCATCCCCTCACTTTCAGTCTCTATGTGTCCCTAGGTCTGAAGTGGGTCTCTGGTAGACAGCATGTATACGGGTCTTGTTTTTGTATCCATTCAGCCAGTCTATGTCTTTTGGTTGGAGCATTTAATCCATTTACATTTGAGGTAATTATCAATATGTATGTTCCTTTTCCCATTTTCTTAATTGTTTTGGGTTTGTTATTGTAGGTCTTTTCCTTCTCTTGTGTTTCTTGCCTAGAGAAGTTCCTTTAGCATTTGTTGTAGAGCTGGTTTGGTGGTGCTGAATTCTCTTAGCTTTTGCTTGTCTGTAAAGGTTTTAATTTCTCTGTCAAATCTGAATGAGATCCTTGGTGGGTAGAGTAATCTTGGTTGTAGGTTTTTCTCTTTCATCACTTTAAATATGTCCTGCCACTCCCTTCTGGCTTGTAGAGTTTCTGCTGAAAGATCAGCTGTTAACCTTATGGGGATTCCCTTGTGTGTTATTTGTTGTTTTTCCCTTGCTGCTTTTAATATATTCTTTATATTTAATTTTTGATAGTTTGAATAATATGTGTCTTGGCGTGTTTCTCCTTGGATTTATCCTGTATGGGACTCTCTGTGCTTCCTGGACTTGATTAACTATTTCCTTTCCCATATTAGGGAAGTTTTCAACTATAATCTCTTCAAATATTTTCTCAGTCACTTTCTTTTTCTCTTCCTCTTCTGGGACCCCTATATATAATTCGAATGTTGGTGTGTTTAATCTTGTCCCAGAGGTCTCTGAGACTGTCCTCAATTCTTTTCATTTTTTTCTCTTTATTCTGCTCTGCAATAGTTATTTCCACTATTTTATCTTCCAGGTCACTTATCCATTCTTCTGCCTCAGTTATTCTGTTATTGATCCCTTCTAGAGAATTTTTAATTTCATTTATTGTGTTGTTCATCACTGTTTGTTTGCTCTTTAGTTCTTGTAGGTCCTTGTTAAAAGTTCCTTGTATTTTCTCCCTTCCATTTCCAAGATTTTGTATCACCTTTACTATCATTACTCTGAATTCTTTTTCAGGTAGTCTGCCTATTTCCTCTTGCCTGTTTGTTTGGTCTGGTGGGTTTTTGCCTTGCTCCTTCATCTGCTGTGTGTTTCTCTGTCTTCTCATTTTGCTTAACTTACTGTGTTTGGGGTCTCCTTTTCGCAGGCTGCAGGTTTGTAGTTCCCGTTGTTTTTGGTGTCTGTCCCCAGTGGCTAAGGTTGGTTCAGTGGGTTGTGTAGGCTTCCTGGTGGAGGGGACTAGTGCCTGTGTTCTGGTGGATGAGGCTGGATCTTGTCTTTCTGGTGGGCACATCCACGTCTGGTGGTGTGTTTTGGGGTGTCTGTGGCCTTATTATGATTTTAGGCAGCCTCTGTGCTAATGGATGGCGTTGTGTTCCTTTCTTTCTAGTTGTTTGGCATAGGGTGTCCAGCACTGTAGCTTGCTGGTCGTTGAGTGGAGCTGGGTCTTCGCGTTGCGATGGAGATCTCTGGGAGATTTTCGCCGTTTGGTATTACGTGGAGCTGGGAGGTCTCTTGTGGACCAGTGTCCTGAAGTTGGCTCTCCCACCTCAGAGGCACAGCCCTGACGCCTGGCTGGAGCACCAAGAGGCTGTCCTCCACACAGCTCAGAATAAAAGGGAGAAAAAAAAGAAAGAAAGCAAGCAGAAGATAAAATAAAATAAAAGTTATTAAATAAAAGATAATTATTAAAAAAATTTTAAAAAGTAACAAAAAAAAGAAAGAAAGAAGGGAGTAACCAAACCAAAAAACAAATCCACCAATGATAGCAAGCAATAAAAACTCTACTAAAAAAACCAAAAAAACAAAAAAAACGGACAGACAGAACCCTAGGACAAATGGTAAAAGCAAAGCTCTACAGACAAAATCACACACAGAAGCATACACATACACACTCACAAAAAGAGAAAAAGGGGGAAAATATATATATATCTTTGCTCCCAAAGTCCACCTCCTCAATTTGGGATGATTCGTTGTCTATTCAGGTATTCCACAGATGCAGGGTGCGTCAAGTTGACTGTAGAGCTTTAATCCGCTGCTTCTGAGGCTGCTGGGAGAGATTTCCCTTTCTCTTCTTTGTTCGCACAGCTCCCGGGGTTCAGCTTTGGATTTGGACCCGCCTTTGCATGTAGGTCGCCTGAGGGTGGCTGTTCCCGCTCAGACAGGACGGGGTTAAAGGCGCAGCTGCTTCGGGGTCTCTGGCTCACTCAGGCCGGGGGGAGGGAGGGGCACGGATGCGGGACGAGCCTGCGGCGGCAGAGGCCAGCGTGACGTTGCAGCAGCCTGAGGCACGCCGTGTGTTTTCCCGGGGAAGTTGTCCCTGGATCACAGGACCCTGGCAGTGGCGGGCTGCACAGGCTCCCGGGAGGGCAGGTGTGGAGTGTGACCTGTGCTTGCACACAGGCTTCTTGGTGGCGGCAGCAGCAGCCTTAGCGTCTCATGCCCGTCTCGGGGGTCTGCGCTGATAACCGCAGCTCGCGCCCGTCTCTGGAGCTCCTTTAAGTGGCGCTCTTAATCCTGTCTCCTTGCGCAGCAGGAAACAGAGAGGCAAGAAAAAGTCTCTTGCCTCTTTGGCAGCTCCTGACTTTTTCCCCGGACTCCCTCCCGGCTAGCTGTGGTGCACTAACCCCTTCAGGCTGTGTTCACGCAGCCAACCCCAGCCCTCTCCCTGGGATCTGACCTCCGAAGCCGGAGCCTCAGCTCCCAGCCCCCGCCCGCCCCGGCGGTGAGCAGACAAGCCTCTCGGGCTGGTGAGTGCTGGTCGGCACCGAGCCTCTGTGCGGGAATCTCTCCGCTTTGCCCTCCGCACCCCTGTGGCTGCGCTCTCCTCCGTGGCTCCGAAGCTTCCCCCCTCCGCCACCCGCAGTCTCCGCCCACGAAGGGGCTTCCTAGTGTGTGGAAACCTTTCCTCCTTCACAACTCCCTCCCACTGGTGCAGGTCCCGTCCCTATTCTTTTGTCTCTGTTTTTTCTTTTTTCTTTTGCCCTACCCAAGTACGTGGGGAGTTTCTTGCCTTTTGGGAGGTCTGAGCTCTTCTGCCAGCGTTCAGTGGGTGTTCTATAGGAGCAGTTCCACGTGTAGATGTATTTCTGATGTATTTGTGGGGAGGAAGGTGATCTGCATGTCTTACTCTTCCGCCATCTTGAAGCTCCTCTCTATTTATTTATTTTTGGCTGCATTGGGTCTTCGCTGCTGCGTGCGGGCTTTCTCTAGTTGCAGCGAGCGGGGGCTACTCTTTGTTGCGGTGCACGGACTTCTCATTGCGGTGGCCTCTCTGGTTGTGGAGCACTGGCTCTAGGCGCGTGGGCTTCAGTAGTTGTGGCTCACGGGCTCTAGAGCGCAGGCTCAGTAGTTGTGGCACACGGGCTTAGTTGCTCCGCGGCATGTGGGATCTTCCTGGACCAGGGAGCAAACCCGTGTCCCCTGCACTGGCAGGCGGATTCTTAACCTTTGCACCACCAGAGAAGTCCCTGGACCAATCTTAAATTTGTTCATTTGTTCATTCACTCAGCACATATGTCTGCATATGTATTATGTACAAGATATTATAGGAGGTACTATGGAGAATACAGTGGAGAACCAAACATAGATCTCATCTTCAGTGAGCACATGATCTAGTAGGGGAAATGAGACCTATGTAGACATTTATAACACAAGATAGAAAGTAGTAGTTACCAAGAAAATGGCACTGTGTGATGTCAGAGAAGAGTGAGTTATTACTTCAGCTGGTGGAGGGACAAGTGGCTGGGAATTAGGTAAGGCTTCCAGGAGGAGATGGTGTTTGGGTGAGGCCTTAAAGGGCAGGGTAGAATTTGATAATGCAGTGATGGCAGGATGGTAGAGGATTTCAGGATGAAGGAACAGCTGGTACAGAGGCAGAGTATTGAGGGGTCTGGACAGGGAACCACAAGTAATTCAATAGGATCAAAGCACAGGGTACTGGAGAGGGAATCATAGGATGCCAGCTTGGAAAGGAAGTGTCAGATGGTGGAAAGCCCTGAATGCCAGGTTGTGGGTTTGATTTTATTCTGTTACCGATAAGGAAATACTGGAGGGTTGTAAACACCAGTAAGAGCTGTTTTGCAGGAAATCTAATCAGGCAGCAATATAATGGGTGAGGTGAGTTGGAGCAGGAAGAAGGAAGGAAGGAGGAAACACCAGTTAGGGGGCTATTTCTGAAGTTCAGGAGAGAAAGGGGGCCGCACTATGGCTGTAACGGGGAGATGGAGGAAAAGAGAATTGCAGAGGAATATACTGCACCTGGCAAGTGATTGGCTACTAGAGAGATAATTCAAAGTTAGCACTGAAGTTTCGAAACTGGAAAGAAGGTATTGCCAGGTAGCAGAATTGTGGGTAGGGATGGTAGGTTTTGACTGATGTTGAGTTTGAGGTGCTAGTGAGACATCTGAGTGATGCCCGGCACACAGCAGGACTGAATATTAGGAAGTTCCCTTTGTGGATAGGGTGGTCCTCTTCTAGATCCCCATAGAAATTGCAGTTCATTCAGGGTAGGGACCTTGCAGGTTGAGAAGAAATCTGGCAGAATGATGAGAACCTATGACAGTGCACCTCCTGAGCAACAAATGACTATTTCCTTATCCAAATCCTAGACAGATAGGGCAAGATGCTTAGTGGAGTGTGAGATGGTTGTTCTATGTGCCACTCATCACTTTAAAAAAAAAATATTAAAAATTTTTTTGAAGTATAGTTGATTTACAATGTTTCAGGTGTACAGCAAAGTGATTCAGTATATACACCTATATATATATATATATATATATATATATATATATATATATTCTTTTTCAGATTCTTTTCCATTATAGGTTATTACAAGATATTGAATATAGTTCCCTGTGCTATACAGTAGGTCCTAGTTGTTTATTTTATATAGAGTAGTATGTATCTGTTAATCCCAAACTCCTAATTTATCCCTCCCTCCCCACCACTCATCACTTTTAACTGTCCATCCTTTAAGTGGCTTCACATCTTTGAGCTAGATGGCTTGTGCTTGACATTGTACCTTGATAGCTTCCAAGTGTGCTAGATGAGTTTTGACTGCAAGATACCCTTGGCCATGCTCTGATTGATTCACAGTGCAAAATGTTGCCCAAGCAATTCCATAGAGACAGAAAGGAGATCAGTGGTTGGCCGGGACTGGAAGAAGGGCAAATAGGGTGTGACTTCTAAGGGTATATGGAGTTCCTTTTTGGAGTGATGAAAAAGTTCTGGAATTAGATAGTGGCAATAGATGCACAGCTCTGTGAATATACTAAGAACCATTGAATTGTATACTTTAAATATTCAGTAGATGAATTGTATGGCATCTGAATTATATCTCAGTAAGAATTTCTATAAGGAAAAAAAAACGTTGCCTAAGAAGAAGAAATATATTTTCCTTTTCCTGCTTTCTGGACTGGAAACCTTTTGTCATTTGTCTAATTTTCAGTTTAACTACTTTGACAGAGTCCTTTTGCATGGTTTTTCTGCTTGTGTTACTTTCCTCTGCTTTTTCTAAAAGAAGATCTCCGGGTAGAGCATTTCTGAAGTTGTACTAGTAAGATGCCCTTCAGGCATGTTTCAGCATCTGAGAAAGCCATTCAGTCTGCTTAGAGAAAGCAACATATTAGTCTCTTTAAGAATTAAAGCATTTGCCAAATTAAACACGTGAATGAAAACATTCTAACCAGATTTGTGTTGACTTAAGTGCTCACAGTGTAAACACATGCACGCGTGCACACACACACACACACACACACACGCACTTACGCAAAGTATTTCAAAGCATCAGAAAGCAACGGCTTTCAAAAGTACTCTCCAGCCAACACCCTCTCTCATATGCCAGAACTCAGTCCAGAGCAAGCTTTTTTACAGCTGAGTTATAAACACTTGAAGCCCAGAGTAATCTCTATAATGGAAATACTGACATCGCTTGACTTGAGCAACACAGATGGCTCTGGCTTTTTTAGCTAGAACATGATGAGTTTTCTAATAGGAAGCCAAGAGGCTCTTTGGGGTAGAACTGTTAAGAAATGTAGAGACTGGGAGGAAAATCTCTCAGTGGGTTGCAGTTGTAAGTACTGTGCCCTGGCTGCATTCTCCCACTACCCCTCTTCCTTCTGTAATCAGGAAAACTGCCCAGATAAATACTGTCTTGTATAAATATGGAATGTAACCTTGACTTGTGACCTTCATTTTCTGCAGTCCCTTGCTTACCCTAGGGTTGCTGGAAGCAACAATGGTGATTGTTGTCTCAGATATGAGACTCTGTAAGGATGGACGAGAGACATCTGAATCGTTTAAAAAATAAGTCTACCAAAAATTCTCCCCCAGTGTGTCAAAATAATGAAATTGATGCACTTTAAAAGTTTTTAAGTGTTTTGGTATATTAGCTCACTTTGGTCTCTCAATCACTCTGTTTGATAGAAGAGCTGTGTGTTGTTGTTCCCATCATTATAGTCAAGGAGGTAGCATGAATAACCTGTTAGTGGTCAGGCTAGGATTAGGAAGCAATCCAAACTCATTGTTCCTTCCCCAGTACTCGGATGCCCAACACCTGGACTCCCACATACAGACCTGCCCTGCTCCCCGCTGACCAGACACTGGTGTAGCTAACTGCATTTGCGATTTCATTTCTCATGGTTGTTTATTGTCTTGGCAGTTGGCTTTGCCTGGGTACCTTTGCTGAAGGATGGTAGAATCATCACATTTGAGCAGCAGCTGCCAGTTTCCGCTAATCTTCCCCCAGGCTACTTGAATCTGAATGATGCCGAATCAAGAAGGGTAGGAAAATATCTGTATTTGTTGAAGTAATCATGATGAAATGTTTTTTTTCCCCTCTTTTTAAAAAACTGTATTGAAGTATAGTTGATTTACAGCGTTGTGTTAATTTCTGCTGTCCAGCAAAGTGATTCAGTTATACATATATGATGAAATGTTTAAAAAGTAGAATACCGTTGGCATAGTCGATAGTTTGGTCTGGTTGATAGCTACTCAAGAGTGTGGTTTGAGGGCTGGTGCTGGTCCACGACAAAGATAAGTATAGAAAATGAGTGTTGAGAAGCTTGTATAATAGTTTGACAAAGTAACCTCATGTCTGTTGATTCTAATAACGATTTTTAAAATGGGACTTCGATTTTGTGCATCATGAAAAGAATTCATTTCTTTAGTAATTTTTATTGTCATTTGGAAAAGTATCAGCCTGCAAAGGATTGGAAATTCAAAATGGTTTAGGATACATTTATTCTAAAGGCAGGTTATTTTCTCCAATAATTCCCTATGTGCGAAACTAACACATTTGTTTCTGAAAGAAAATGTTGAAATGCATAAAGGTGTTATATGTTGCTCATCTATCCATTGCTATGGTACAGAAACTCATGTGTGTATTTTCTCTTCACAGCAGTCTAATGTGGATATTAAGTGGGTAGATGGTGCAAAGCCTTTGTTGAAGATTAAAAGTCACTTGGAGTCTACCATTTATACTCAAGTAAGTTGCATCACCTGAATTTTGTCAATTTTAATACTTGAGTGTATTTCTGGATTAACACAGACTATATTCGATTCTACAGCCTTAGAGAAGTTGTGGCCTGAAAGACTTTCTCATTAGTAATAACATCATTCTTAATAATAGCTCAAATTTAAAAATTCTTCTCAAATTACCAAATCCTTTTACCTATTAATGCCCTTTTTCTGTTTCAGGATTCTATCCAGTATAGCGTGTTACATTTAGTTGTCATGTCTCCTTAGGCTCTTCTTGGCGGTGACAAGTTCCGAGACTTTCCTTGTTTTTGGTCACCTTGTCAGTTTTCAGGACTACTGGTATTTTGTAGGATGCCCCTCTGTTGGGATTTGTCTGACATTTTTCTCATGGTTAAACTAGAGTTGAACACAGAAATTTGCAGTCAGTGGATCATGGCTGGCTACTACAGTTTGCTCTTAGCCTCGACATCCATGAAATTAGGATCAAATATCTGTGAGACGCCTCAAGCACAGTTTGAAAAATCACGGGTGGAGAAGGTGAAGTCCACGCTCTTTGGTGTGGCCTACAAGGTCCCTCTCAATTCCCCCTGCCCACTTCATCATTTTAGAGGAAAAGAAACCGAGGCTCGCTCGGGTTAGATGATTTACCCGAGGTCACACAGGTAATAATTAGAGGAAGCAGGTCAAAATCCGAATTTCATGATTCTGGTTCCTGATACAGTCCATGCCGTCCACAAATTCAATATCTGTAGATTCCATACAGGACAGCTGGACACTGGCCGGTGCAGGGCCAGGGTACCTTGGGCACTGAATGCCTGAGACTTATTCTGGTGACTCCTTGTTGCTACGTTTTCTTCACCTGTCAATTCAGACCTCTCTTCCTGCTCGTTTCATTAAAATATAGAAACAGCCCAACTTCAGAGGCTACACTAGCCAAAAAAGAGATTAAACAAATGTGTGACTACTTGGGCATAAATGGTGACCTACCCAGTGTGCTTAGGTACATGCTGAATGCGCCTGGTTTTGCTGCTTTGTGTGATGGTCGAGAGGACTATGGGACTCATTTAGGAACATGCATGTTGGTAGCTGCAGATGCCGAGTCTGGCCATTAGAAGACCCAGGGAAACAGGTTTCCAAGATTCCGGGGTGGCGGGGTGTGGTGCAGGGGTGGAGCCTGTGCTTTGCAGGTGGGAGGGAGGGAGACGCAAGAGGGAGGAGATATGGGGATGTATGTATACGTACAGCTGATTCACTTTGTTGTACAGCAGAAACTAACACACCATTGTAGAGCAATTATACTCCAATAAAGATGTTAAAAAATAAAAAAAAATTTTTAAAAAAATGAATCAAATTTCATATGCTGTGTCCATCTGTTTTTCAGGATCTACATGTGCACAAATTCTTCCATCATTGCCAGCTTATTCAGTCAGGCTCGAAAGAAGTTCCAGGGGAGCTCATTAAATATTTAAAGGTAAATGAACAGTAGCTTTCTGTGAAAGGTTTGTTTTTCATGTCATTCTGTTGCCACATTTTTTGACGGGGGGGAAAAAAATCAAACGAACCCTTTAAAAATACTTTTGGCTGTGTATCCTCAAGAGAACACTTTCTATTACGTGCTTTTCCATCAAGGAGCTGTTTAGAAGCAGACCGCAGAATTGCTACATTAGGAAGAAAATGTTTTAGCCAGAATTCGTCGACATATTTTTGAAAATCTCATGAAAATGTTTATTTCAGTTCCATAAATTGATTTTTCCAGACCTTTTCTCATCTTGCCAATGGCCTGGTAAAGGTGGAGAAAGCTTGGGGAAAAGGGCCAGGAGAAATGGAGTCACTTTTGCTTGGAATGAAATGTGAAATGATTCCTGTGTTCATAGGCGAAAGATTATCAGAAGGGTCAGCTAAAAAAAGAGAACCTAGTTTCTGCATGTTGCATAGGAGGGAGTCATAAGTAACGCCATATTTTATCAAATGTATTGAGAATCCAAGATGCCATTTATTCCCTAATGTGGTGGGACAGGGCACACGTCATGGGACCCAGCTAACAGTGACTTTTCTTTTGTCTGCTCCTTCAGTAGATCAGCCATGGCCAGTCTGAGGCATTTTTATTTTAAATGAAGCCTCTACAGGATTTCCCTTTAGGCATATGTTAATAGTGAATGATATTCTCAGGAAATGAAAAGGTTCATTTCTTTCAGAGAGGTAGTATGACATGAGGTAATACACGTATGGGTTCTGGAATCACAAACTGAGTTTGTGTCCCAGGTCTGTCACTTATTAGCTCTGTGATTGACCTTGACCAACTTACTTAACTTCTCCAAGCCCTTGTTCCTTCTTCTCTCACATAAAGATAAAAACCTACTTGTAGTCATGAGAGAAATGCAAATCAAAACTACAATGAGGTATCACCTCACACCAGTCAGAATGGCCATCATCAAAAACTCTACAAACAATAAATGCTGGAGAGGGTGTGGAGAAAAGGGAACCCTCTTGCACTGTTGGTGGGAATGTAAATTGATACAACCACTATGGAGAAAAGTATGGAGGTTCCTCAAAAAACTAAAAATAGAACTACCATACGACCCAGCAATCCCACTACTGGGCATATGCCCTGAGAAAACCATAATTCAAAAAGAGTCATGTACCACAATGTTCACTGCAGCACTATTTACAATAGCCAGGACATGTAAGCAACCTAAATGTCCATCGACAGATGAATGGATAAAGAAGATGTGGCACATATATACAGTGGAATATTACTCAGCCATAAAAAGAAACGAAATTGTGTTATTTGTGGTGAGGTGGATGGACCTAGAGACTGTCATACAGAGTGAAGTAAGTCAGAAAGAGAAAAACAAATACCGTATGCTAACACATATATATGGAATCTAAAAAAAAAAAGAAAAAATGGTCATGAAGAACCTAGGGGCAAGATGGGAATAAACACGCAGACCTACTAGAGAATGGACTTGAGGACATGGGGAGGGGGAAGGGTAAGCTGGGACGAAGTGAGAGAGTGGCATGGACATACGTACACTACCAAATGTAAAATAGATAGCTAGTGGGAAGCAGCCGCATAGCACAGGGAGATCAGCTCGATGCTTTGTGACCACCTAGAGGGGTGGGATAGAGAGGGTGGGAGGGAGACGCAAGAGGGAGGAGATATGGGGATATAGGTATATGTATAGCTGATTCACTTTGTTATACAGCAGAAACTAACACACCATTGTAAAGCAATTATACTCCAATAAAGATGTTAAAAAACAAAACCAAACCAAAAAAACAACCCACTTGTAGGGTGGTTACAAGGCCTCAGTGAGATAAGGCATCTGCTATATAGTATTCATTCATTCCACACTTTTTTCTTGAGTACATTCTATGGGCCAGGCTTCATTCTAAACATTGGGAGGATAAATGAAAAAAACAAACAGTATCCCTGTTTTCAAGGAGCTTACTTTGTTGTGGAGACAGATGGACAATAAACACATAAACGAATAAATGCATGCGCACACACACACACACATATACACATACAGTGGTCCCTCTGTATCCTCGGGGGACTGGTTCCAGGACCACCCTCCACAGATACCAAAGTCCAAAGATGCTCAAGTCCCTTGCAGTCAGCTCTCCGTATCCACAAATGCGGAACGTGTGGATACGGAGGGCCGACTGTGTATGTCATGTCAGGTGGTAATAAGTGCTATAAAGAAAACCAAAACATAGTGAAGGGGAATAGGAGCAATAAGGAGTCCCTCTTTTAGATAAAGTGTCAGAGAAGAGCTCTCCAGTAAAGTGATGTTTGACAGAGACCTAAAGGAAAGGAGGGTGCCAGCTATGTGGAATTCTGGGGGAGAGCTGGGAATAGCAAGGGCAAAGGCCCTGAGGAGCTTGCTTGGTGTGATCAAGGAACAGCCGGAGTTCCAGTGTGGCTGGCACACAGAGTGCTAGGCCCTCACACTGGAAAGGTAGCTGGGTTGCTGGTCAGGTCCGGCCTTATAAGCCATGATGAGGAGTTGGAATTGTACCCTGAATGAGATGGAAAGCCTTGAACTGAGGAGTGACATGATGTGACTTTGGTTTTAAAGTATCATTCTGCCTACCATACAGAAAATATATTGTTGGAAGGGTAGAATCAGGGAGGTAGCCGATAAATGGTGGCTACGATTCTTAATTATCATTAAGAAGTATAGTAGTCATCTAACTTCAAATCCTTTTCTTGGGTAATGTCTAGAACTCCCGCTCTACGTATGAATGCATTGTCTGTTGAGATCATTGTCTTTTTCTTCCAGTGGGAAGCTTTGTAAAAGTTTTAACAGAATTGAACAGAACACGATGTTCCTATACTGGTGTTCTTAGAATGGAGGGGAAAAAAAGTACTCATATTTGCGTTTTTAAGGGTGTGGAATTTCTGATATTTATGTGACCTATGCTTGCCCTCTAGTGGCAGTGAATGAAATGCCATGTGATCATAGAAAGAGCCAAACTCCTGTATGGAATGTTAGCGCTGAAAGGGATCTTTAGCGATTTTGTTTTACAGATGAGGAAACTGAGGCCCGAGGAGAGTGATTTGCCTGTGGTCATTCTGGTTACTAGCAGAGCTGAGCCAAGCCTGCCTCTTGATGTGTCTTTTGACTCCTAGTCCTGTTTTCTTTCTATCACACCTTGCTACCTGTTGTCCTTGTAAATGACAGTGTTTCATCACTTCATTTAACCATCTACATGTTGAGCTCTTATTATGTGTTCAGTATTTTCCTAGATGCTCTGGGGCTTGCAAAGAAGAATAACTTAGGCTCATTGTCCGTAGGGATCTTACAACCAGTCAGAGAGACAGGATCCACTTTAGTCAAATGACAATATAAGTCAGTAGTACAAATGATAGTCCAAAGCAATATATAGTTAAATGTCAAATGTGTGATACAGGGTATAAATGCTAAGAGTTCACAAAACCGAGGAACCACTGAGACTAGAGGGTTCCCATCTTTATCCCTTTGGTTCCTTATTTTATTCATTTATTCAGTCATCCTGCAAATATTTATTGAGCACCTACTATGGGTCACATATTGTACTGGATGCTGGGACTATAATGGGAACAGTTTAGACAACATACCTACTCTAGTTGGGGTAGAGAGATTATAAATAAGTAAGTCACATTACATAGGGATGAGTGCTATGAAGAAAATAGAACAGGTTATTGGGCTCTAGCATGACCAGGAGTGCAGTCAAGATGGACTTGTCAGGAAAGACCTGTCTAGGAGATGACACCATTTTAAGCTGAAAAGAAGCTGATGCGAGGAAGACAGCCATAGGTGATAAAGCGGTGTAAAAGGATGACAGAATATGGCAGCAGGTGTAAACACTTAGCAGTGGGATGTGTGGAAAGAAAAAAAGCAAAGACAACGTAGCTAGAGCACATTGAGCAGCAAAGCAGGAGGATGGCCTCAGATGAGTGGGGAGCGATAGGCAGGGTACATGTAGGATGGGGAGCCCTTCACAACTTTTTGTTCGTGGTGGTTGGTTTTGTTTGTAACAGAGGGAAATGACATTGTGGAATTTGCCTTTCAAAAAGAACCCTCTGGCTGCTGTGTGGAGAATAAATTCTAGAGGAACAGTACCGGTGCAGGGAGATCACTTCTGCATGGAAGGTCCGTCTCTCTTTTCTACCTGATGTGATCCTACTTAACGATCCTTGAACCTTCCTCCTTTCTGAAGCCTCATATGACATTCCCTCCTCACTGGCAGACTCGGTTTCTTCTTCCTCTGTACGTTTTGTATATACCACGGTTGTACTGTTTAGTGTTTGTATCACAGTGATTTAGTTCCATGTGTTTTCCCCCCATAGTCTGTGAACTGCTTGATGGTAGGAACCATGTTTTTTTGATGTGCTTGGCAATTGAAAGTTCATTCAGTATGCCTTTGTTGAATGAGTGATTGAATGGCTTCACTGAACTGGGGGTTGGAACTTGACTGGGAAGGGTGGCGAGGATTTGGCTACAAAGTGTGAACAAAGGTAGCAATGCATTGATATATTCAAGGAGCAGTCAAGACACCAGTGTGGCCTCGTGAAGAATGATGAGTGTTAAGGTTAAGAGTGTAAGCTGGGTCTTAAGTAACTTAGACTTAATACCTGGGTCAGAGTTTCTCAAACTTGGCACTATTGACATTTGGGGCAGGATAAGTCTTTGTTGTAAAGGGCCGTCCTGTTCACTGGAGGGTGTTTAGAAGCATCTCTGGCCTATCCACTAGATGTCGGTAGCACCCCCCAATTGTGACAGCTCAAAAAGTCTCCGGACATTGGGGTGGAGGAGGGGCACAGGGTCTCTGGTTGAGAACCGCTGCCCTAGGTCATGGGGAAGCATCAGAAGAATCTTCTTGGTGGCACGGGGTGGCCTGATGTAACCCCTATTTGAGGAGGATTAAGTTTTGGAAATGAGAGACATTGGGAGTGAGGAGAAAGTGTACATAGACCTACTAGAAAATTATTAGACTATTTTGGTTATAGGTTAGAGTTCTGAAAAAGGGCGACGGCTGTAAGGATAGAAGAGAGAGGGCAAAAGGAAGGAAAAACCTGAAGGATAGACCACGGGTTCCCTGAGCTCAGTTTCTTGCCTTATGCATCCGATTGAAGAGAGGCTTCCCGGAAATCTAAGAGGTCACTGTTGAGATGATTCAAATATAGATGAGAGAAGCCTGAAAAGGGATGGTGAGAGTAAGGATGGCAACATAGAGCAAGAGTAAGGGAGGCTATGAAAGATAAATGCTGAGTTCCTTAGTACAGACACTTGTTTTCCCCGTGTCTGTATTTCCCAGGGCACTAAATATTGAATTGGTGTAGAAGGTGCTCAGTGAGGTTATTTTGGTTGGCCAGTTGACTAAATGAGTGAGTGAATGAATGAGTGAATAAATGAATGCGGAGAGAAGGGAAGTAAGAAGGAAGACATTTTACATATTTAGCTGCTTGTATCATTTCTATGTATACACGGACATATTTCTTCTTTTTGATGTCAAGATACTGATCAGTAGAGACAGAGTGTTAGCACTTTGAAGAAACGTATTGTGAGATGTTAGAATGCAGAACTGCCTCAGCTTGTGGATGGTGCTAGTGTAAAGCCAATTATATATAGAAACACACCTTATTGAATCCCACGTAACTTCTCACCACAAAGTAATGGCCCACTTTCCCCTGTAAAACACACGAACTTGGGGGCTGGTAGGCCCGTCTCCATCACCTCCAAGCATGCCTGCTCCTCGCCCTGACTGAGTGTTGGTTTACCAAGAGTCTGTTGTCTTTATTCCAAAACCTGTTGATCCCGGTTATACTTATCTTCAATAGAGCATTTAATATTAAATGAACTAACAGAATCTGAGTGCCAAAATAAGAGATGTGGCTAAAGTAACTGACAAAGTCCCCTATCCCCTGAAGCTCGTGTTTAAAGTGAGCTTATATTCTAGTGAATGTAGTTTTCATTACTTAATTTTTTGTTGTTTCACCTTTGCAAGTTATATCATATTTTGGTTTATGTTCATAACTAATAATGACTTATTTTAGTGTTTGCATGCCATGGAGATCCAAGTCATGATACAGTTTCTACCTGTAATTCTTATGCAACTCTTCCGAGTTCTCACAAATATGACCCATGAAGATGACGTGCCTATCAACTGCACCATGTGAGTTTCAGTGTTATAATACCAAGAAGCAACTTTTGTTTCCTTTTGCATTTCTTCATTTGAAATATAAATTTATCTTCCAAATGAGAACCCCAAAGTCAGAAATCTAATATCAGTTTTCTCTAGTTTCATACTTCTCAGACCAGGGGACTTATATCCCCAGGGATAGATGATACCAGAAACCATAGGATGAACTTCCTCAACCAGAGGTTCTAAAACTGCTGCATGTTAGAAGCTTTTAAAAATGGCTGTTCCCGGACCATACTTCACACCAATTAAACCAGAATCTCTGAAGGTGGAACTCAGCATCAGTATTTTTTTTTTAAGTTTCCCTGATGAGTCCCTAATGCAAGGGAGTTTGAGAACCATTGCCCTTGACCAGTCTTGTCCAGTAGAACTTTCTCCAGTCGTGGAAGTGTTCTATACCTGTGCTTTCCAATATGGTGGCCATTAGCCACATTTAGCTGTTGAGCACTTGAAATGTGGCTAGTGTAACTGAGGAACTGAAGTTTTAATCGTAGTTAATTTTAATTCATTTTAATTCATTTAATCGCCACTTGTGACTAGTGGCTCTCACATTGGACAGAGTGGCCCTAGGCCATCAAATTGTACTCGAAAGAATGATGGAGTGTTCTTTTTATATGAAAACAAACAAGGATATATTGTAGAGTAGGATGCAAAATGCACCTGAATTTTGAAGTTAAAACAGGAGTTTTCCAAAAAATTGTGAGCTCAGTGCTGGCTGTTTCTGGCTTTGCTGCTTCTGCTGTTGCCACTTCTGTTGAGCCTCTCCGGAGCCTCAGGGCTGAAGCTCCACACACCTTCATACTGTTTGCTCTTCTCTGCTGTTGGGCATAGTCTGGTTGCAAATTTAAAAAGCATTATTCTAGTCCAGTGGTTCTCAAAATGTGGTTCCCAGACCAGCAGCATCAATATCACCTAGGAGCTTATTAAAAATGCTAATCATTGAACTTCACCCCAGACCTAAAAAATCAGAAACTCTGGGAGAGGAGTGTGCAGTCTACCCTCCAGGGGTTTCTGAGGCACGCTAAGGTTGGAGAACCACCGCTGGTCTCATAATTTTAAAACTTTCTATGAATCTTAGGTTTACTTGCAATTTTAGTTCATATCATTATACCTGCTCTGTCTCTCCCTTCCCTTTTCCCCCATCTGTTGTCATGCTTAACATCTTTTTTTCTATTCTTTTCCTTTTATTCTCACTAGAGGGGATTTCAATATTTACCTTACTGAAGGGTTTTTTGTTTTTTTTTTTTTTGTTTTTTTTGTTTTTTTACTATATGGCAGTTATGACCATACCTCAAATGTGGTTTAGAAAGGAGATGAAATATCTGGGTTGCCAAAATAAAATATCCTTCTTTTGAACCAGGAAACATATTTTACAAGACCCTGAGCATGTTAGATGCTGAAATCTCTGTTAGACCCAAACTAAGATGACATTTAATGCAGTCATCTCACCTTTAATTATTTAGGCAGTATTAGGTATTTTTAGGGTTAAGTATGATGGTTTTATCTAACAGTCAAACTATAGTGGTTAATTGTAGCCTGACGTGCTGACTTTTGTGAATGTTGTTTCAGGGTTCTCTTACATATCGTATCAAAGTGCCATGAAGAAGGCTTGGATAATTATTTAAGATCCTTCATAAAGGTTTGTGGAGTAAAGCTTTCTTTCTGAGCAGTTTGTCTTATGAGAGAATTTTGTTTTACAGCTCGTTTTCTTTGATTGTAGTATAGCTTCCGACCTGAAAAACCCAGTGTTCCTCAGGCCCAGCTGATACATGAAACTCTGGCTACTACGATGATAGCGGTATTGAAACAGTCTGCAGACTTTTTAGCAATAAACAAACTGCTAAAGGTAAGGACACAGGACACGGCAGGCAAGGAAAGCAGCCAGAGATATGCTTGTTTGATACCCTCCCATTTCACTTCTGGTCTTTCATCATTTCCTCATGTGACTTTCCTTTTCCTCACCACTTTACCTACACATCCTTTTCCCCCAAGTTCTCCACAGAACCTCCTTCATTCCCCTCACCCTCCCCACCCCATCCTGCCCACAGTCGAATGCGTAATGGAAAGAATTTTGGAGGAGATAGACCTGGGCTGGAATCCTCTATTCACTGCATAGTAGTTCTGTGTCCTGGAGCCCGTTATTTAGCAATCCTGAGCCTCCACTTCCTCATTTCTAAAATATAAGCAAAGCATTTAACATGTTTCTGGCACACAGTAGGCACTCAAATGGTGGCTCTTATTATTGTCATGTTTTTACTATTCCTGTTAATAATGGTAGAATTTCAATTTTGGGTATTTTAGGATGTATCTGCTTGAGGCTTCTCTGTACCCTTCAAATTACACTTAACACAAACACCTCTGCTACTTGGGCTGGCCCCAGTGTTGTACCAAGGGCAGGGTTGGGTCCCCCACTGGGTGCAGGCCATAATACGATTCATTGTCTATAGAGAATTTAAAAGCAGTGCTAAAATAAACTAAAAGTTGGTTTGCTCTTATCACCACACGTAGGCAAATCAAAGCAGTGTCAGTGATAAAATACCCTTCCCCACTGAGTTAAACATTCCCACCAAACAGCCTTTGTACATCACCAGCCAGCCCTAAGGTACACTACTACCTTTTTGCCAACACAATTTGAAGGTATCCTGTGGGACTTGGACAATTGCGATCACTTTAAAATGTTACTAAAGTTCAGAGACAAAATCCATAGTGATTCGTCAACCTCTGCTAAGCTTCAAGGATTTGGGTAACTATTAAAGATTGATTTGTATTTATTTGTTTATTTTAGTACTCATGGTTTTTCTTTGAAATTATTGCAAAGTCTATGGCCACATACTTGTTGGAAGAGAATAAAATTAAGGTAAGTAGGCTCAAGAATAATATTTAACATAGACAAAGAAGGCTAATCTTATTCACAGGTAGCCGTGACATGCAAATCCTCTTTTATATTTTAAGGGCTCTTAGCCCTTAGCTTTTTCAATTTTGCTTAAAACAAGCAAACAAACAATGGATGTATTGCAAAAATCTGACAGTTCATATGTTTTCGAAGTCTAATCGTCAGAGACTCTTCCACATAGATTGTTCCTGTGAGGTGTTTGCCATGTTAAATGCATTATCTTTGAAGCTTTCGCTTTGTCTTGTGGTTTTAAAATGTCTGTGTCAGAACATTCATTTGGAAGAAGAACAAGTACCAAATAAGAAAGAACCATTCTCTTAGAAAGGTCGAAGGCATGTACAAAGTTAAAAACACTTTATGTAATAATACATGTGTTCCTGGCATGTGCTGTATACATTTAGTTATATTTTTAAACTCTTTCGAAAGTACAAAGAAATTTTCTTAGCTATAGGAATTGAAAGCTAAGATTTGTGAAGTAAAAAATATTCACCTCATACTTATCATTTTTATCAGAATCTTCACAGAGCAGGTTTTCTGAAATTGAGATGCATGGATACATGTATACTTTGTGTGTCAGGAAAAACATGGAATGAAAAATGGATGTGTCTGTATCTCAGGAACACGATTCCAAAGTTGGGTTTAAATGACCTACTCTCGTTCATGATTTCAGTCAGTTATGGTATTAGAGGTCCAGATAGTTCCTATAATGATCTAAAGTATACACTGAACTAGCCATGTCATTTTTAAGTTGGGAGAAAAATTAAACTCCAGTTTAAAACACATTTTTATACAGAATGTATCTGAAAATAAAAACAGCAGTTGATTTAGATCTTTTGCAACTCTTTTTTCTATGCCTATTTAATTTAAGCTTCCCAGAGGCCAGAGATTTTCTGAGGCATATCATCATGTCTTACATTCATTGCTTCTTGCAATAATTCCTCACGTGACTATTCGCTATGCAGAGATTCCTGATGAGTCCAGAAACGTCAATTATAGTTTGGCTAGCTTCCTGAAGGTGAGTTAAAGGCAGCCAGAACATGGTAAGGAATTATTCTTCACCAATATGGTCTTTAAAGCCAAAGAAAAAAAATTACCCACTTTCTAGAGACTCAGCTAGGCTGCTGGAGAAACTTTTGACTGAATTAATCCATCAATTCAGTTAAACAGCCATGTTTGATCCCCCACCCCCAATGGTTAATTAATTAAATCAGAGGTCCCACATAGGTGGCTTAACCGGAAGGCACGTCTTGCTGGTTTTACATGGTGTTTCTCAAAAATATTAATTTGAATGCCTTTAGGTGGGGCATGTACTTTCTAGGTTGCCACAAACCCCACCACTCCTTAATATACCCCGACACTCTTTATACATTTAAATAGCTTCTCTGACCCTGTCAGCCTCTGAGTTTGTAACTCTTGAACTAAAGCACAGTCTACACATTGCTAATATAATCACCATCTACTTGTGGCTAATACATGTAAATGAAAATTGTTGATTTTGGTCAGTGAGACTATTTTGAGAGATATCAGAAACTCCTATATTTATGAAAGATAGCACATTTCTCGTTGTTGTATTTTGTTATTCTCCATATGTAAGGGGCAATGCTGGAATGCGATTGTTCTAGAAAGTGGGTAATAATAATATTTGATTTGTTGCAGAGAAGGGGCATGGATTTGTAATGCACTTAGTTTTTACTTCTTTCCACTCCCCATCTTCTCACAGCCTTTCATCATGTCTCAACCTTATCTTAAGAACCTCATAGTCAATAATCCACCCAAGCAGTTTTAGTATCTCACATACCCTTGTTTTCTTATTAAAAATTCACAACTAGGTTTCAGATCTCCAGAGCATGATTTTCTGATGTAAGACCTCTCTTTACCAGAAGTAAAATAAAGTTTTAACACTATTACATGAGCCCTTTTGCGTATTAAAAACCAAACATCCACATATCTTTTTAAAGTAAAGATGAGATTATTTGAAATATAAAATCTCCATTTCTTCCATGGAGTTTAAACTTAAAGTTTGCTATGTAAACGGAATAGAACATAGTCGATTTAATAGCAGTATTTACCTCATTCAAGTCAACAAACATTTGTCTGTCTTCTCTGTGAGAATCCAAAGATGTAAGAGGCTATCTCTGTAATTATATTCAAATACATGTACAAGATCAAGTGTGATGACTGCTATACTGAAAATACAAACAAAATACAATAGGAAAACAAGTAAGGGAGGGATTAGGACCAGGTAGTATGGACAGAGACTAGAAGAATAGTTCCCCAAGACAGGGTTGAGGGTGTTTCAGGTAGAGGATTCATGAGCAAAGATGAGATATATGCGTTCAAGAATTGTTCAGGGAGGAGCAAGAAAGTCATTGTGCAGAGTTTAGGATGTGTGGAGGTAGAGCTGGAAAGACCATCTGATGCCAGATGATGAAAGGCCTTGAATGTCAGGCTAAGGGATTTAGATTCTGAGCTATATGCCATGGAGCTATATACCAAAGATTTTGGAAGAGGTGAGGAAAAAGCCAGAGTCAAGGCAACCAGTTCCCCCTTGTCTGCCTGGCAGAGTCCATTCATCTTTTAGGCTCAGCTCTTTCCTAACCTTCCCACACAGGGCTGATCAACCCTTCTGTTGTTTACCCGTCCTTTACATACTTCTATAACTTTTTAGTGTGCTGTATTTTAATTATTTGTTTATTTGTCCTTACCATTGGACAAGGCTAAAGACCATATCTTATTCACCTTTGTATTTCTCTAGAATGTAATGCATTGTTTCAAACACAGTAGATCCTCAAAATGTTTTTGGATGAACAGATAAATATAAGCCTACCTCATTAATCCAGGTGAGAGGTGATGAGGCAGTGGAAGTTGAAAGGAGAGATGAGAAGTGAGATGCAAGTGGCTGATGAATCAAATATTGAGTTCCTTCTATTTCACAGGGTTACTGTAGGTACCATGGAGAGCATAAGAAAAAGAGATCGTTCCTATTGTCCTCTCTAGAGGAAAACAGGAAAATAATAAGGAAAATACAAGCTAGTGTAAAGTGTTTAAAGGGCCCTGTAGACCAAGGTGGTTAATGAAAATGGGCTTCATCATTGAAGAGTGGGCAGGATTATGTAGAAGCAGTGATAGAATTGCTAGCTAGACCTGGCATGAGCAGAGACCCGGAGGTGGGAATGCACAGTGCATCTTGAGTGGGTAATAAGTAGATGAGCTGTATTGGGAGATAAAACTGGAAAAGTAGGTTGGGACAAGATTGTGAGTGTCCTTGAATGCCAAGCTAAGGAGTTTGAAATTATATTAGAGGCAATAGGGAACTGTTGAAAGCTTTTGGGAAGAAAGGTGACATGATTAGGGCTAGGACTTAGAGATTAATCTGGAAGCAGTTGGATGGAAAGATTAGTGGCAGGAAGACAGGTTTGGAGGATAACTGCAGTTGTGCAGTTGCAAGGTAATGAAAGCATTAACCAGGAGAGTGATGGCAGGAAAATATGAACAACTAGTAGGGTTGTCACAGAGGAAGAATGTTTTGTAGGCCAAGACTTCACAGGACCCAAAGAAAAACTTCACTTTTGGCCTGAAATGTTCACATAGGCAAGCCCCACTAACCACCCTCCAGTTCACTTTGAGCTTTGAGAGTTAACCAAAATGAGGCAGTATAGCTAATAGATTACATATCGATATATATGCGTATATATGTTTATATACATATATGTGTATATATATGTATACATGTGTTTGTGTGTGTATATATATGTGTATATATATCTTAGTTTGAAAATTATACAGTTGAGTCCCAATTCCAATGATAAGTCATTTGCCCTTTATCTCTCTCTTTTTTTAAAAAATAAATTTATTTATTTTATTTATTTATTTTTGGCTGCATTGGGTCTTCATTGCTGTGCTCAGGCTCTCTCTAGTTGCGGTGCACGGGCTTCTCATTGCGGTGGTTTCTCGTTGTAGAGCACGGGCTCTAGGCGCGCAGGCTTCAGTAGTTGTGGCACGTGGGCTCAGTAATTGTGACTCGCGGGCTCTAGAGCGCAGGCTCAGTAGTTGTGGCGCACGGGCTTAGTTGCTCCGCGGCATGTGGGATCTTCCCGGACCAGGGATCGAACCCGTGTCCCCTGCATTGGCAGGCGGATTCTTAACCATTGTGCCACCAGGGAAGTCCCCCTTTATCTCTTTAAGGTCACCTAAATCTCTGAAAGTTTTTCTATTATCTGTAAAAGTGAGAATGTCATCCCCTTAATGTGGAAAAAATTTAAAAATTTTGGAATTTTAAAAGCTTGACAGACCTTTAGAATTATGTAACTAACTGTTCATTTTGATTTGGTTTCTATAGCGCTGTCTGACACTAATGGATAGAGGATTTGTTTTCAATTTGATAAATGACTATATATCTGGATTCAGCCCCAAAGATCCTAAGGTAAGTTATAAGGACATAACTGCAGTGGGTGTCAGACATTAGAGTGTGAGAACAGTGGTGACATTTATTCTTCTCTGGAGGATTTGGAACTGCTGTTTTCATTTAGGTGCTTTGACTAGAGTTATACCTCAAAGCAGGGAATAATGGATAGTGTTTTGGGGGTCCCCAATACTACCCCGTGTTTGATGGTTCACTAGAATGACTCACAGGACGTACTCATGGCTAAGATTCATTACAGTGACACAAAAAGGATGCTCAGTTGGATCAATAAGGGGAAAAGACATCAAGTGGAGTCCTTGGCAATCTACGTGCAGGCTTCCTGAGTGCCCTCCCTCCTGTGAAGGGTCACACAGAGCACATCCTCTCTCCAGCAGTGAAAATTGAGCCACATGTGTGCAATATTTCTCTTTAGGGAAGCCCATTTGAGACTCAGGGCTTAGAGGTTTTGTTGGGGGCTAGTTATGTATTTGAGGCTGGTCAAAATTTCCAGAGTCTTGGAAAGGACAGGAAAGCAGATGTTCACCATAAATCACATGGTTTGCACAGTGCTGAACAGGCTGGCACAGAAGGCACAGCCTTATCATGTAGGAAATGTTTGTTTCAAGATCTAATTTCCCACACCACAAAACAGAAAATCACAGGCCAATATCTTTGATGAACATAGACGCAAAATTCCTCAACAAAATATTAGCAAACTGAATTCAACAATACATTAAAAGTATCATACAACATGATCAAGTGGGATTTATTCCAGGGATACAAGGATGGGTCAACATCCACAAATCAGTCAACCCGATTCATCACATTAATAAAATGAAGGATAAAAATCATATGGTCATCTCAATAGATACAGAAGAAGCATTTGCTAAAATTCGACATCCATTTATGATAAAAACTCTCAACAGTGGGTATAGAGGGAACATACCTTAACATAATAAAGTCCATATATGACAAACCCATAGCTAACATCATACTCAACAGTGAAAAACTGAAAGCTTTTCCTCTTAAGATCAGGAACAAGGGGCTTCCCTGGTGGCACAGTAGTTAAGAATCTGCCTGCCAATGCAGGGGACATGGGTTCGATCCCTGGCCCAGGAAGATCCCACATGCCGTGGAGCAACTAAGCCCATGCACCACGACTACTGAGCCTGCACTCTAGAGCCTGTGAGCCACAACTACTGAGCCCATGTGCCACAACTACTGAAGCCCGTGCTCCACAACAAGAGAAGCCACCGCAGTGAGAAGCCCGTGCACCACAACGAAGAGTAGCGCCTGCTCGCCGCAACTAGAGAAAGCCCGCACACAGCAACAAAGATCCAACGCAGCAAAAAAAAAAAAAAAAAAAAAAAAAGATCAGGAACAAGACAAGGATGCCCACAGAAATTAGGCAAGAAAAAGAAATAAAAGGCATCCAAATTGGAAAGGAAGAAGTAAAACTGTCGCTGTTTGCAGATGACATGATAATACATACAGAAAACCCTAAAGACTACACCAAAACTCTGTTAGAACTAATAAATGAATTCAGTAATGTTGTATGATACAAAATCAACATACAGAAATCTGTGGTATTTCTATACACTAATAACAAACTATCAGCGAAATTAAGAAAACAATCCCATTTACAATTGCATCAAAAAGAATAAAATACCTAGGAATAAATTTAACCAAGGAGGTGAAAGATTTGTGCACTGAAAACTATAAGACACTGATGAAAGAAACTGAAGAAGCCACAAATAAATGGAAATATTCCATAATCATGGATTGGAAGAATTAATATTGTTAAAATGTTCATACAACCCAAAGCAATCTACAGATTCAGTGTATTCCCTATCAAAATTCCAGTGGTATATTTCACAGAACTAGAACAAATAATTCTAAAATTTGTATGAAACCACAAAAGATCCTGAATAGCCAAAACAATCTGAGAAAGAACAGAACTGGAGGTGTCATGCTCCCTGATTTCAAACTATACTACAAAAGCTATCATAATCAAAACAGTACGGGACTGACATAAAAACAGATACACAGATCAGCAGAACAAAACTGAGAGCCCAGAAGTAAACCCATACATATATGAACAATTAAGTTACAACAAAGGAGCAAAGCACATACAATGGAGAAAAGACAGTCTCTTCAATAAAAGGTGTTGGGAAAGCTGGACAGCCACATGTAAAAGAATGAAACTAGACCGCTATCTTACATCATAACACAAAAATTAACTCAAAATGGAGTAAAGACTTGAATGTAAGACCTGAAATCATAAAATTCCTAGAAGAAAACGTAGGCAGTAACCTTACTGACATCCTTCTTAGTGATGTTTTTGTGGATCTGACTCCAAAGGCAAAGGAAACAAAAGCAAAAATAAGCAAATGGGACTACGTCAAACTAAAAAGCTTTTACACAGTGATGGAAACCATCATCAAAATGAAAAGGCAGCCTACTGAATGGGAGAAGATATTTGCAAATCATATATCCATCAAGGGGTTAATATCCAAAATATATAATGAACTAATACAATTCAACAACAACAAAAACAATCTGATTTAAAAATGGGCAGAGGATCTGAATAGACATTTTTCTAAAGAAGACATACAGATGGCCAACAGCACATGGAAAGATGTTCAGCATCACTAATTATTGGGAAACGCAGATCAAAACCACAGTGAGACATCACCTCATAATCTGTTAGAATGGCTATTATCGAAAAGACAAGAAATAACAAATGTTAGAGAGGATGTGGAGAAATGGGAACCCTCGTACAGTGTTTGTGGGACTGTGAATTGGTGTAGCCACTGTGGAAAACAGTATGGAGATTCCTCAAAAAATTAAGAGTAGAACTACCATAATATGACCCAACTTTTCCACTTCTGGGTATCTATCCATAGAACATTAAAACGCTAATTCAAAATGATATGCACCCCTATGTTCACTGTGGCATCATTTACAGTAGCCAAGATATGGAAATAACCTAAATGTCCATCGATGGATGAATGGATAAAGAAGATGTGGTATATATGTGTGTAAGTGTGTGTGTGTCTTTGTATGTGTATATATATAAAATGGAATACTACTCAAAACAAAAAAAGAATGAAATCTTGCCATTTTACAACATGGATGGACCTTAAAAGTATTATGCTAAGTGAAATAAGTCAGATGGAAAGACAAATACCATATGATTTCACTCACATGTGGAATCTAAAAAGAGAAATGAACAAAAAAAACCCAAAACAAACTCATAGATACAGAGAACAGATTAGTGATTACCAGCGGGGAAGAGGTTGGGGGGTGGGCAGAATGGTGAAGGGGGGTGTAAACTGTATGCTGATGGATGGCAACTAGACTTGTGATGATGATCACTTTGTAGTGTATACAGATGTCAAATTATAATGTTGTATACCTGAAACTTATATAATTAAAAAAAAAAAATCCAATTTCCCAAATGCCAGCCAATGACCAACCGTGCAAGCAGGCGTTTTTAAGGCGAGCAGTCTTGGACCTGCTATGTTAGCTCTTTACTGCACAGGTCACATTTTAAGGTATGCCTGAAATACTAAACACTTCTGTTTTGAAAATTAATGTACTGTATTTAATTATTAAAATAGTAAATGACTACTAAATAGGAGTTTTTGTTTAATTTCTTTGTGTTTAGGTCCTGGCTGAATACAAGTTTGAATTCCTGCAAACAGTTTGCAATCACGAACATTACATTCCTCTGAATTTGCCAATGGCATTTGCAAAACCTAAACTTCAGCGAGTTCAAGGTATGTATTCGTGTTTTCCATCATTAGGGATTGTGTTTTCCTTTTTTTGGCTAGCGCTAGTATAGTATAACGTTTTCTAGTTAAACCAGTCAATCTAAAGGTAATGTCAGAATTGTTACTATCTGAAGATAGGTTTGTTAATGGTACTCGGCATTTCCTTCATAGTGTCAGTGGTAGTATTCATAGTATGAAGAAATTAGGTGTGTTACATAGATTGCTGCTTAAACACAGATGTCAGATACCAGTTAAATTGCTCTCTGTAGTACTGTTTGGACTCTTATGTGAGACTGAATTAAGAAAAAACCATATAAATACATTTCTGCTGAATGGAACATCAAAAGAGAAGTATAAAGGCAGAGTAAAATAGTGATATGTATGTATTAAATTGATGAAATGCCTTCAGTTATCTCCATTGCTAGTTTTATTGAATGCTTTGTTGTGTAGCACTATTCTTATGTTACTATGTTTTTTATTTGTCCCTTTTCTTTTCATATATTAATTAGATTTTTTTTCATTTGCGGTGGACCGTTTGACTTCAGTAGGTAGGTTTAACTCGGTTCACTCTAAAGTAGTTTGCTGTCTTTAAAAACAATTGATTTCATGAATGGCTAAGATGGATGGGGGCTTTGTTTGCTTTTTAAATCCTCCCTAGCCAAGATGAAGCTTTAGTTAATGTACCCAGAAAACCTAGGAGGTGGTGTATTTGTTAACTCTTAAAATCAGCTTGAGTGTTGATTGCTAGAAGGATCAACTTTAAAACACCGTCCTCAGAAAACAAGTTTTGGCTCAAGCCAGCATGGGGGCTAGAGGGTAGCTGTTCTTTAAGTGTGTCTCATCTCTGCCAGGCTTGCCTCCCTCCTCTCTGACCCTGCTTAATGACTGCTTGGCCACAGTTTTGGAGGTTGGCTGAAACTACCTGATTGGATTTATTCAAACCCCTGAAGTAAAAAAGCTTACTACCATTGTAAAGTCGACCCAGATAAGGCCACCTGGGTTAGTCCGTACTGGTTCCTGTGCATAGAAAGTGGTTGGGGTTCACAAAAGAGCATGACCAATGGCAGAAAGAATATCAGCTACCTTGGTCTCTAGGAGGGTAGCTGCTGAGCACCAGTTTCAGTGCTTGAATGCCAGCCGGTGAAAACGGAGAAAAAATATTTAAAAACCCAAGCACCCCTATTCAACCGCTCCCTTATTAGATTCTGAGCATGTATAGCTCCGATATTTCCCCCAGTATTTATTGATGGCTTGAGGAGTTCAGGGAAAAGAAGGGATGAGGGTTTAGGGTTAAATCTGATTTAGCTTTTATTAAGTCCTAACTGAATATATAGCATTATATTAAGTGCTGAAGAGACCAGAAAAGAAAAGGAAAACATATCCTTCAGCTTTATGGCCTAACTAAAATTAAAGGGTACGGGAGAGGAAATAAAGGTAGTAGAAATTTACCATAGAAATTACTAAACTTGGTCACGGTCTCTTCTGATTGTGACCCAATCAGTTTATAAGGCAAGTCCCAACCAGGATATTAGCAGCTGGGATTTAAAATGGACTGAGGATCTAAAAGGAAGTGAAAGAAATAGTTCAAAGCGGTAATTTTATGAAATAAAAGATTTGTATTCGTGTGATGAATTTGAGTGAGAGGCTGTTTTTCTTATTGTTCTTGTGCCCCATCGTATTGGGGCCAATATATAACATTTACTAAAACAGTCAATAGTTAATACTGTTACGGTGATTCAGTTGTCTAGTGTCTCTTCCTTTTCCTACTTTACAAATATAAACAGATAAGTGAATCAAGTATTGCTGTAGAGAATTACTCCAATCTGTAGTTGTAACTAAATCTCTTCAGATATGAAGAAATGTGTTAAAACATTGCCAAATACAGTATTCTTTCGTTCTAGGTTTTATCCTAAGATTTCTAAGATTTGAAAAGCATCTCGAAAAACAAAGAATTCTAGGGACTATTTTACCGACTGAAATTGTCATTAAGGCTATCATCTAGCCCAATGATGAGTGCTCGTATCTTGTAAAATTTTGCATGCTTTTTCTATATGACAAAAGAATTGTTCATATTTGTTAATAATAACAGTATAGTTCTTGCTAGCATGGTCACATATGACTAAGGAATAAATATAGTGCTTTAATGTTAAAGTAATTTTTGAGTATTTTTATAAATGGATTTTAAATTTCATTATGCTGCAGATTCAAATCTTGAATACAGTTTATCAGATGAGTATTGCAAGCATCACTTCTTGGTTGGTCTACTTCTGAGGGAAACCTCCATCGCTCTTCAAGACAATTATGAGATCAGATATACAGCTATCTCTGTCATAAAGAATCTTTTGATAAAACATGCATTTGACACTAGATACCAGCACAAGGTAAGGATGTTCGTATCATCATCAGTATCACATTAGTTAGTTTCTAAGAAGATTTTATGTTCAAGGTGAAGTTTTCAGTAAGGAACATAACGGGGGGATTGATGAATTTATTTTTACAAATACGTTTTGTTTCCGTTTCAAATGATTAGGTTTTAAAAATACTGTTCAGATAACTGTTGAAGAAGAACACTGGTTTTTCAAATCATGTCTAAAGAACAGCACAACTGCTTCATGATTTGTTACATAAACTAGAATTTTTTTTAAAAATCATATACGATTATAGCCATGTGCACTCTTTCAAATACACACCTTAATATATATCCTTAAATATATCTCCCTAAATAAATGCTATTATTGATTATTAAGTGATTAATAATGACACATTAAGTATGTCCAATATAAAATATGTAATATGAAGTTTTTCTTCTTACTGAAAAAATGTAGGTGTGGCTGTAAACTTTACATACATTACACACTGTCCGTGTGTGAAGGCCACAGCTGCAGTTGCTTTTTGCTGCACCTTTAACTTAATATATGGGGATGGAGGGTATATTCAAATCTTACTAACATTATACCCTATGGGCTTCAAAAAGTAGATGCCAAACTGTATGGATTTAGAATAACCTAACTTACTTACCTGGCTCAATGTAACATATTGTTTCATAATTAAGAATTTGTCCCTTTGTTTTACATTCAAATTTAAATAAAATTGTCATGTCATTTATTATTATAATTACTTTGGAAAGCTGACTTGGAGATGGATTTTATTCTTTTTCTACAGTATTCCCATTTGTCCTTAAAAAACAGAAAATGCCTGCCAGCTATATCCAATTATATTTCTTTAATTATGAAGATTTGTTTTACTTACAAATTTTGCTAGTTTTCTTCATATAATTCTATCCTAAAGTAGATTTAAACTCTTTAGCTTTCAGATGTTATTACTTACTGCAGTTTGCATTGTTTTTTCCACATTATAATTATAATAACATACTCCCATTTAGTGTGGTTTGCTTTATTATGTGCCACTTTTTGTGTGTGTGTGAATGTTGATACTGACTTAACGTAAGTTAACTGGTATAATATATCTAAATGAAAAGATATCTTAAAGTCATCCATTCCAACCAAGCTTTGTCAAAGCTTTAAGAATGCCAGTTACCACTGGGCTCTGTTTGTACCTAGTAGTAGCGGAGGAAAATGTCTTTAGCCATGATTTCAAAGAATTTGTGGGAAAAGTACAAAATGAAGTTCTTGTTCTTAAAGCAGGAAGTTGTATTTTTTCCCCTGCCTCCTCAGATGAAAGTGAAGGAATATCGGATTTCACTAGTGTCTTACCTAGAGGTAGAATTTTAAATATTTTATATCACATATTTGCACATTATTTACTTTTTAAAATTCTGAGAGCAGTATATGTACTCACACGCACACACACACATCACTGTTGTTGTCTGTAAATAACACTCTGCCTCTTTGAGTGTTTGAGGTTTTAGACTATGGGAAAGATTGAGATGCCAGCCTCATTACCCTTTCAGTAATTTCTAAAGCCCTTTCTTTGTTCAAAATCTTCTGACAGGTTTTAAGTGTGTATAGGATTCTCCCCAGTAAAACTTTGCTTCATGAACCTGCTTCATTCCCTTTCTCTGTTTGGTCCAAAGACTTCACAGGTGGCCTAAGAGGTCATTTGTCAAATATTGATACATTCACTTAAAACATGTTCACCATTAATGATGATGCCAGGGTGGGGGCAGAGAGGGGAGCTTTAAGCCCCTATAATTTCCATTGGGTCCCCCAAAGTGACCCCAAATAAAAATACAGTCAAGAAAAAAATTCTTCCTGTGGAAAGGCTGCTTTGAGACTCGATCTCCTAGTCACCGCCACCCCCCATTCCAGCCATGTTGCCCTCCGCAGCCTCTCCTCTAATGAAATTATGGAGATGTCACTGGTCCCTATTATGTGCTACTCAAAAACTGCTTTGGGAGCCCTCCTAATACCATGAGACATCTTTCCTACTCAGAACAAGAATATCCAACATCTAACATTTATTCTGGGGTCTGTATTAGTTCCTGTACCCACTGCAAGTGATGTTGACACCTAAGAATTGCAATTTCTGCTTGGACTGTGGGCAGATTTTTCTTTCCTTTTTTTTTTTTTTTTTTTTTTTTTACAGTAATCTTACACACATGGTAAAAAAAAGAATCAAAATGCCTCTCTCCCATTCCATTCCTTACCTCCATGCCTCAATTCATCTCTCCAGAAGCAACTACTGTTATCAGTTTCTTATATAAACTTCTATTTTATGCATGCACAAGCCAATATGCTATATATATGTATATATATAAATATATAGTAGAAACCATTATGCATTTTTCTTTTGTCACTTAACAATATAGCCTGAAGATTTGATCTACTGTATTTTTTTTAAATCTGCATAGTATTCCATCATATGGATATACCTTATTCTATTTATCTAAACTGTCTTCTGTTAATAGATTCTTAGATGGTTTTCTGTCTTTTGTGCAGACAAAACTTTTAATATATTTGCCCTGACTGCATGCTTGCCTGTGTTCCTGTTCACCTGAGAAAGGTGTAGTATCTCCTTCCCTAGTGATCACTCACTATCAGAGCTAAAATGAATTCCCATCGAGAAGCTATAATATTAATAATAGTAGCTAAAATTTATTGAGGACTCACTATATGCCAGGCACTGTATTAAACATTAGCTTACACGAATTAATGTCACTATTATTATCCCCATCTTACTAAAGAGAAAACTGTGGTTAAGTGACTTGATCACAATCAAGTAACTAGTAACAGGAGAGCTGGAATTTATGTGTCTAAAATTCAAAATCTGTGCTCTTAACCACTAGACTATACTACTGCCTCTCAAATCTTAAGTGGGACCCTGGAAAATTAGAGAACTGCCGAGAAAGGGTGATGATGATGGTGGAAACTGTTGAAATCAAAGCCATGTGAAGAATAAAGAAAAGTAGTAACAGCTATTTAGCCTTGTGAAGAGTGAATTAAGACAATTTGTGGTAATTGTCTCCAAATATTTAAAGGGTTGCCATGTAAAGTGGAAGTGGACTATATACCTAGCAGGTAGAACTTATACCTAGCAGGTAGAACTTACAAACTGCTAAAGGATTTTTCTAACAGAACCTCTGAAAGGGCTGGAGTGTTTAAGAAGTTTAAAAACTAACCATCTGTCAAGGATGTAGGTAAGGGCTGTTCCTGCCTTGAGCAGGAAATTGAACTAGATCAGTGGTTCTCAAACCTCAGTGCACATCAGCACCATCTGGGGCAGATTCCTGGGACCCAGCCCAGACCTACTGAACCAGAATCTCCTAGTGATAGAGACTATTACTGATTAGGGTTGTGTATTAGAAGTAGGTCTGTTAAGAGTTCCTGAAACTCATAAAAGAGGAAGTACAAATGGACAATTAACATATGAAAAATTGTTCAATTTCAAGAATAAATGCAACTATGAGACACTATTGATCTGTATTCTGTAGGTTAACCATTGTACCCTAGAGGCCTTATCTAAGTCTACAGACAAACCTCCCAAAGTCCTAAAATATGGAGGGCAACTCTTGTGCCATCACAACCACTGGTTTGGCTGATTTGAATGTATGTACATATCTGGTGAGGAATGTCTATAGCTGAGAAAAGCAATAAATTTGTATAAGAGGTACCACATTCATTAAGATGACCAGTGGCCAGCTTCACTTGCATATTTACAAATATATCAATCTCCCAAGTTGTATAATTGATTTAGGGGGCCAAGATTACATTATTTTAATTGCAGCTTTACTCAAAGCAAAGACATATTTCTTGAATGAATACAGTAATTCACCATGTTTTTTACTTCTTCCATCTATTCATTCATTCAGCTAATGTATATTGACCATATCCTATGTGCCCAGGCACTGGGGATGAAGCTATGAACAAGACAGACGGGATCCCTGCTCTCATCAAACCCAACCCTCGCTGGAGTTACAGAGCAGGACTAACACGATCTGCTATTAAAAAAAATAAACTTTTGCCTATTATGTAGTGATGTTTGAAGGATGTGCTTCGACTCTGTAGTGTATGTAAATTCAAATACCAACAAAGTGGTGTGGCAGCTAGTTTTGAGAGTATGGGTATAAATAGACTCATGCTTCACTAATTTGTTATGGATATTAGCTTGCTTTTAGTGTTTAAACGGATAGATGGAGCCAACTTTATTTGTAATATAGGCATATTATATATCTATTAAGCTTTTGATAATTATTTTTCAGAACCAACAAGCCAAAATAGCACAATTGTACCTCCCATTTGTTGGACTGCTTTTGGAAAATATACAGCGATTAGCGGGTCGAGATACCTTGTATTCTTGTGCAGCCATGCCTAATTCTGTAAGTAGTAATGTGTTTCTATTGTCATTTTATCCTGTTTTATTGACTGTATTGGGAATTAGGGTCATACGCTGTATGGTCTCAATAGTGCACCTTTTACAACATTTTAAATTTATACTTTTTCCTGGAGCAGTGCTTCTCAAATCTTAATGTGCATATGGATCACCTGGGGAATGAAGACAGAGATTCTAAGGTAGTAGCCCTGGGGTGGAGCTTGAGATGATGCGTTTCAAACAGGCTCTTGGCTTTTTCTCGTCTAAGGACCACACTTTGAGTAACGAGGTCCAAGAGAACACCAAGAATCCTCTGTGCTCAGTGTTTTCTTTTTAAGATTTGCTGCTGTTACATGCCTTCATATATTTATTCAACCAGAAAACTGAACAAAACATTCACTTTGCAAAATGTTAGGCACCAGGGATTAAACTGTATTCCTTTGCTTCTCCCTCTCTTTGACAGCCTCCTCTCAGCACTTCCTGGTGAGTGGCTTTTAACTCATCACAGTCGGTCTGTGCTTTTTTCTCCCCTTAGAATCTTAGAGTTGAAAGGAACTTTGGAGGTGATCAGTCTCCCACTTGGCAAAACAACCTTTTGCCATAGTAGTAATTAAAACTTTCCTTCTCACATTAGATCTACAAGATTTTCTATCCACTGGTCCTAGTTTTGCCTTCTAGTGATACATAGAACACATCCATTTCTACCTCCACGTGATACCCCTTCACACATGTCCCTTCTAAATTTTTCTCCAGGCCAGATATCTCCACTTCATCATTTGTTGTTTCAAACCCTTTACATTTCTTGGTTGGAGTCTTCTGGACATGCTCCATTTTACCGATTGCCATTTTAAAATGTGGTGTATACTTTGCAGTCTGTCCAGTGGGACTAATAACTCCTGCCCCACCCCCACTCCACGTTCTGCCTGGCCCAAGATCACCTTCACATGTTCAGTAGCCAAGTCACATTGTTGGGTGGCAGGTGAAACTGTGTCCTTTACAGCTTCCTTTGGAAATTCCCCATAATAAATGTCCGTAGATTTGTCAAGCCTACCCTGGGTTCCTGAGAAAGCTGCTTTTAAGCCTCGCTTGATTGCCTGTAGCTCCCAATTATGTAAATCAGCTAAATGTGGACGCTATATCACCTACCTGGGTGTCAAGCAAGCCTTTCTTCACAAACACAGTTACTCATGCTTATGCACACTCCACAACATTTGACAGTGATATTTGGAAATATTTTACTTATCTATTCTTTCTTTTGCAACTCAAGATCATGTAGGGCCTCTGGTCACACCTCTCCTTCTAGTATTGCCCTTGCTTCAAGGAGGAGAATGGAACCATGTTTAGATCACACCAGTTGCAGCTTTTACCAGCCACCTAGAGTTGTGTCACTTTGCCAGAGGTCATGGTTGTAACAGCGTACCAGGATCCATTTTTAAAAGAGATGTCCCCTAAATACCAATACTGATATGTGACTTAGACTTTCACAGTGAGCTTTGTTTAAAATTAGGGTACCATCTCATTGTTAATTCCGATTTCTTATCCTAGTGTACAAATGTATTTAAATGACAGAGGTATCACACTGTGTTACAGGCATCCAGAGATGAGTTTGCATGTGGCTTCGCTTCACCTACAAGTAGAGGGAGTCTGAGCACTGACAAAGACACCGGTAATTAAAAGTCCTTTAAAGATTATACGTGGCATGGCTGTTTAGAAATGCACCCTATACTTCTCTGTAGTTTTGAAATATTTCATAATAAAAACTATACATAGCATGATCTCTACTAAAGTTTAATTAAAATCTGACACACACTTGCAGCCACATTTCTTTGCTTAGGTTTCCTCGTCTCAGCTTGTGTAAAATTTAGCTTAGTATACTAAGAAAATAAAGGATAATGAGAAAAACACTGGTTTCCAATCCTCTGTCTCCAGTCCTGGACAAGACACTTCCTTTCTCTGGGCCAGACTTTCCTTATCTATAAAATTATCTAATTGTTTGCCTTTATTTTATGACTTGCAAGGAATTTCTTGTAGTTTCATCCATGTTAAAGTGTTTCAAGGAAAAAAAATTGTTTACCCTTTATTTGGCTTCTTATGGTGTTTTAATGTAATATATAAACTTCACATTTTAGATGACCAAGATCTATTTCCTAAAATATGTCTTTACTTAAATTAACCTAGTGCTTAGTTTTAAAAATATTTTTGACAGTTCTTCCTGTTGCTAACAAGGACTTGGCTTTTTTCCAGCTTATGGGTCTTTTCAAAATGGACACGGAATTAAGAGGGAAGATTCGAGAGGTTCGCTCATCCCAGAAGGAGCAACAGGATTTCCAGATCAGGGCAGCACTGGTGAAAATGTAAGAACCTAAATATATAGGATAACCCTAGTGATGTGTTAAGCTACAGCAGTCTTTCTTTTTATGCAAATAGGGGTCTCTCTACTCTCCTGTAGTCTGTACTGGATCTGTAAAAAGCATCCCATAATTCTTGGATGTTGTAGCAGTTCCTTCCTATCCTGGCAGCTGCTACTTGGATATTTTGAAACTGTTTATAGAGGATAAGGCATTCATCTTTAAGAGTTCCAACTTTGAATACCTCCTTTAACCCTAACACTCTGTAAACCTGTTCTAGAGAGGGAAGGTTCAAGTTTAAAATGCCTAATGTACCTTGTCACTTAAATCACTCCCTGGCAGGATTCAGCTTTTTATTCTTTTGTAATAGAGTAATGACATTAACATGGGAGAAGAAAAATTAGGTCCCCAAATTGATGATCTCAGCATCCCAGAATCACTTAATCACAATATATTCTCTAACTCTTCCATCAAATTATTTCAAGCCTAACATTAAAGTTTGGGATATGTCTGCCTTGAGACAGAAACCTCACTTTAGACCAGTAAAGCCTTGTCACGCTGCTACGTAAAATCAGAGAATCATATAAAGTTAGAGTTAGAAGGGTCCATAAAAATAATAAATTCCAACTCTCAATTTACAAATTAAAACTGGGATTGTGACTTAGGACAACCACACAACTATGGCAGGGCCAGGCCTGAACCCAGGTTTTCTAATTCCGGCACTTCTTCTAGATCATGGCATTCTTAGGGTGCATCTGGGGGACTTTATAAAAATGGATAGCTGAGCCTCATGCCCAGAATTTGTTTCCGTCAGTCTGGGGGCTTTTGCTCATTTGTGTTTCTAAGCTCCCAGGTGATGCTGATGCCGCTGGTTGGGAACCACCCCTTGAGAACCACTGGACTATATATACTCCATTGAGTCTTTGCATAGTTAGTAATTTAATCATAAAGGTTCTCATTTCACACCATTTAGAATTAAGACAACAGACACTGTCATAGGTAAGGCACATAAAGGACAAAGAGGCTAAATGACTTGCTAGTAGTCACACAGCTAGCAAGCGTTCAGAACCTAGATGTTTTGCTCCAAGTAGAAGTTCTTGGTGAATCCTACATTAGTAAATATACATCCCCAGCCCAGGTTAGTTCAGCTGAAAGTATTGGTTTCTAACAAGGGTACATTCGTTAGGAGATTGTCATTGCTGTATTCATACAAATCCCCAAATAAGTCAGATCTTGTCATGCTTAACTGCTATTTTAACAAAAGTCACTAAATAATAGGAACATCACTACTTTGTAGAGGCTCTAATTTTGAAGTATTACTGGGTCCTCCTTAGTAAAATTATCTTGTAATGTCATTAAGCCCCTTTTTTAAGATAGATTTTCCGACCTATTATTTAGACATTGGATTTTAATAAACTCTAAGGAGAGACTGAAGTTAAAGAGTTTAAAATGTTTCTTATGCTTCGATGTACCTTAGTTAAGTTTCTCCTTGACGTAAAAGCTTTTTTTCCTGGAATAGCCACATATGATTGTTCAAAATGTTTTCTTACTAAAACACAGGACCTATGGGAATGAAACATACACGGTATATTCATGGCTATATCTTGATGAAGACTGCAGGGTAATTTCCAGTGATATTATTAGGTACAGTAGCAAAGAAGAGTCAGCCCATTTACCTTCCAAATGTGATATAAAATTTGGATTTATGCTTAGAATTTTCCCAAACAGAGGACTAACGGTTAAAACAGTTATTGAGTTAAAGGCTATGGGAAGCTACAGTACCAATATTGTTTCACAAAAGTCCTATCTTTGTATTACAGACTCGGCAGAGTTCTGCAAGGAGTAGTGTATCTCAGTATAACCGATTGGATCAGTATGAAATCAGAAGCCTCTTGATGTGCTATTTGTATATAGTAAAAATGATTTCTGAAGGTGAGTTACCAGCATATTAATCGTGGACTGTACTCCACCCTCACAGGTTTACAAGTTCATGCAACAAATATTTGACCATCATCTGCATGTAGAACACATGCACATTAGAAACAGAACTTTGAAGACTCTGACCTTAGAATGTTCCTATATTTTAACTAAAAATAGGTTCATTTCGGTCATACAGGTTTGATTCTTTGAAATAACTTTTTTTTTTTAATTTAAAAATTAGTTTCTAAAGTGAGGCAATAGTTTTAGAGGTGCTAAACATTTTTTTCATGCAGAGCATATAATGCAGTAAATGACCAACGTAAACAGAAGAAAATAACAATAACCAGTGTCATAGTTAACACTTTAGCTTTTATTTGACCCAGGATTTGGAAAATCAAAAGCAAACAAAAAGACAGGAAGGGTTCTGTGAGGGTAAGGAATGTCATTGTTATCTTTTGCAGTACCATTATACAGTTTTGCATGGTGTCAGGTTCTTTTCCAGGCTCTGTTCTCTTTTCCTTGGTGTATAATTGTATTATTTCCTAGTATTACCATTTCTTCTTTACCCTATATGATAGAATATAACCATTTTCATAAACTGCATGTCCTCTGGAAGTAAAATCAGAAGGTTATCTTATTCTGAATACCACATTTGTTTACACAGTTCCCTCCCCTTTCTTCCTTTTCTGTTTTTGCTCAAAAAAAAAAAAAAAGTAAGCAGGAATGAAGAACATAAAAGCACCTGGGTTCTGATCATCATAATACAGTAGTTAAATTTTACTTTTTTTCTATTTTTCTATTTTTTTATTTCATTTTTAGTAAATATTAAATCTTTTTTTGTAATAATGCAGCATATAAAAACATAAAATAAGTTGATAGTTAACTCACTAGAAACATTGAAACAAATCAAAAGCTAGATATGAATGGTTAATTCTAAAGTATATTAATAAAACAGGTTTAAATAACCAGAATCTTCAAGTTCTAAGAATGTATGATTTAGAGTAAACATCAAAGATTATTGAGGCTATGTGATAAGCCTCCATGTTTGGGTAAAGAAAACAGTAAAGGGAAATCATTTTCAATGCTGGTGGTATTTCATTCCAAGAGATAATGGATCAGTTAATAATTCACAGCTCACTGTTTTTGTCTCCCCACAATGCTGTTATCTTTGCAGTACCATTATACAGTTTTGCATGGTGTCAGGTTCTTTTCCAGGCTCTGTTCTTTTTTCCTTGGTGTATAATTGTATTATTAACTAGTATTACCATTTCCTCTTTACCTTATATGATAAACTATAACCAAAGGATTTTCATAAACTGCATGTCCTCTGGAAGTAAAAGCAGAAGGTTATCTTATTCTGAATACCACATTTGTTTACACAATTCCCTCCCCTTTCTTCCTTTTCTGTTTTTGCTCAAAAAAAAAAAAAAAAAAGTAAGCGGGAATGAGGAACATAAAAGCACCTGGGTTCTGATCATCATAATACAGTAGTTAAATTTTACTTTTTTTCTATTTTTCTATTTATTATTTCATTTTAAGTAAATATTAAATCTTTTTTTGTAATAATGCAGCATATAAAAACATAAAATAAGTTGATAGTTAACTCACTAGAAACATTGAAACAAATCAAAAGCTAGATATGAATGGTTAATTCTAAAGTATATTAATAAAACAGGTTTAAGTAACCAGAATCTTCAAGTTCTAAGAACGTATGATTTAGAGTAAACATCAAAGATTATTGAGGCTATGTGATAAGCCTCCATGTTTGGGGAAAGAAAACAGTAAAGGGAAACCATTTTCAACCCTGGTGGTATTTCATTCCAGGAAATAATGGATCAGTTAATAACTACAGCCACAGCTCACTGTTTTTGTCTCCCCACAAGGTGAAAAGTGGGGGAGTGTAGAAAGTGACTGCTAATATGTATGGGTTTTTTTTTTAGGGTGATGAAAATATTCTAAAACTGTGGTGGTTTTATAAGTTTTTACATGTACCATAAACTACTGTATTGGGCACTATTTAAATGGATGAGTTTTATGGCACATGAATTCACTTAATAAATTTGTCTTTTTTTTTTTTAAGGCCCAAGAGGCAACATGGAAAAAAAAAACTGGAAAGAAAAAGAAAAAAGTAGTTGAATACCACCACAGCCCAGGGAAAGTAAGAAGGAGGGTGGTAGGGGGAGAGAGAGAAGGAAGGAGGAGAGGGAGATGCATCGTTGACTAGTTCTCCTCTCCTCCACCCCAGTACACATGTGCACACACGCCCACATACCACATACAGTGTTAACCAGTGACAAGCCGCTGGCTGCTTTTTTCATGTCATGGGTAAAACCATAACTGCTTTGTTTCTTGAGAACTTCATAGTTCCCCCTCGTCTTGTAAATGTTGACCTTGCTTGCTAAATATTTGATCTTTGTTGGTTAGGTTTTTCCTTCTTCTGTTCTTGCTTTTTGATTTTTAAAAGCAAATTTTTAATGACTAGCATACAGTCACATCTCCTCTTTATCTTCTGTAAATGTAAAGTCATGCTGCATGGTATCTGTAAAGTCATATTCATGTTATTTCGAAAAAATATCTGCTTCTTGGTCCTTCTCAATGAATGTATTCTAGTTACCTTGTCAAGTCCAGTAAATATTTCACTTTCGTTACTCTATATGCATTTAAATGTTGAACTCTTACAGTCCACACCCTTTAGGTCTTCTCTTGGCTTTCAGTTTTTTGGGCTTTTTATTGACTCATAAACAGTAGCAACTTAATTTCAGCAAAAAGATGGTAGACCCTACACTTTCATATGGAAGTACAGGGATTCTGAAGAATGAGTTTCCTTCTCTGTAGCTGAAATTTATTAACTGGCAATAATTCACTGTTTCAAAGTCTTAGTCATTTGCCCAACTTTTGTGTAGGTCTTATTGCTTTGTATATTATATTCTGAGAAGTGTATCAGAGTCAGGGGTTATCAGTTACACAGTCTGAATTGACAGCAAGACTGTCCTCTTGGAAAAGAAAAGCAGTCTCCTTAAGAGAGAGGAAGAGGGAAAGCTACTTCCTTCTTTCTGACTGTACCCTGGCTTTTCCCTTTATTGCAGACCCCAAAATGAAACTCTGGGTCTCACCTTGTGGCTTATCAGCACCATGCGCTGCACCTGTAGATTCAGTAGTATTCTTCCTCACAGTCAACTCTTCATTGAAAGGTGTCTGGCCACAGCTGTCTCTCACCGAAAATCCAGTTTTGCAATGAGCAACACCAGTCACTGATCTTCTTTTCCCACTAGAAGTACAGTCAAAAGGAAGTACATTTAAAGGGCGCTTTTCCTTTCTCTGTGTAAAAGGAGCAAATGAGCTAGTATGACCAGGCATAGCTTCCTCTGAAGTTTCAGATACTAATGGAGTAGGTCGTTTTTCTCTCGCAGAAATACTGGAAGGGCTCCAAGAGAAGTACATCTGAGCTCTACGCTTTTGTGTGGAGGTCTTCTGTGTGAAAATCAGTTCCTTTTGTGTATTGCCAAGCCTGTCTTCAGGAAGGCTGAAGTCACCTTGAAATCCATACCTGCTCTGAGCGCCAGGTTTAGATGTTAAAGGAAAACTTACAGATGACTTCCGGTTGGCACTGCTTACTGTGGCAGGCTTACTGCTGTTAGAGGAACTCTCCAGAGGGGTCTCTGGCACCTCAGAGATGCCCTCACCATAAAGTGGACCTGGAAACGTGGGACTCCGTTGCTGTTCCTTTTTGCCTCCAGATCTCATCTCTTCAGTATTTGACTGCTTTACCAGTCTGACAGGCAGATGCATCTGAGATCTGGGTGCAGGCTTCCTGACTGAAAAAACTAGCCCGCTATTTTGAGTGCCAGGAATGAAGTCGTCATCACTATCAGAACTAGAAGGATGAAGGTGTTGCTCCTTCAGTTTTAGTCTTGCAGAAAGCTGTTGCTCCTTCAGTTTTAGTCTTGCAGAAAGCTGTTCATTTTCTTCTCTTAATTTACTCCTTTCTGCCAAGAGCGAAGCAATAAACTTCATATTTTTTTGTTGGATATGGTAAAATTCTTTCTGTAGCGTCTTCCTGTACATTTCGTTCACTGAACAGCAGTCACATATTTTAGAGCTTAACTTATTTCGCAGGTCATGGATGGTGATATTCAGGATTTTCTGTTGCTCCATCAACTCTTCAATTTTGGCTTTGGAGCCCGCCCGCCTTCTGTCTGCCAATCGCTCTTTCCTCAGACTGGTTAGTTTCCTCTGGAGACGGAGTACCTCCCTGTCATGCAGCTCTTTTAGGATTAGCCAGTTTTTTTTAAAAGCGTCAGAAGACAAATCACAGACGCTAACCTGCTTTTTATCTCTTGCGTGAGATCTCCGGCCACTTCCCTTGTCTCCTCCACCCACGTTCCCCTGCTGCATCTCGTCTCCCTGACTGGGACTGGGAAACAGTGGAGACAAACCGCCGCCGGCAAAATGGCGGAAGGGCTGCTGACTAGAGCTGGGCCGCGAACGGGACGAGAGTTTCACCCCTTCTACAGACCTGCGAAGAGGCTTCAGAGCACAAGGCGGGTGCGAGGATGGCTCGGAGGTGGACAGAAGGGCCCGGTTTGGCGGCGGAAAGGAGACCCGAGCCTCCTTTTGGCGGGAAAAGCCAGTGCGCAGAAGGAAGATAGCGCCTTCAAGCCGGCCTGTAACGAGAGGCTGGAGAGACCGGAAACGCAGTGACTTCTGGGAGAGCCACGCTGCGCTGAGCTGGAAGGGCTCCCGAAGGCGGAGGGGGGGGGGACCGGAAGTCAGTGCTCACTTTATTTTTGAAACAAATCTAATTTGACCTTATGTTAGCATCTTTATTCCTGATGATCAGTATTTTATAAACATTGAAAACTGTCAGTACTCATGGTCTTGAGTAAATTGGGGAAATAAAGTCAAAACCCACACACTCTTCCCTCCCTGTCACCCCTCCGTTTAGCCAACATTACCTAGTCGTCCATCCCTATCTTCAGAGGCTCTCGCGAGGCAGGCCACTACGTCATTGCCTACTTTTGCGATCCCTACCAGGTTTTTAAATTTAGAAGTGGACCTGCTGACACCATTAGCTATATCTGAACAGGATAAAAAAGGAATGGAAGGTTAAGTGAGGGCAATATTTTTCTTTTTAAAAAAGTCTCCGTGAGTGTGTTGGAAGTAAAAAAAAAAAAGGGAACAGCTCACAAGAGAAGTGTATGTGATAGGTTTAAGGGACTTTTATATCTGAAATAGTAGTTCCATTAATGTGTGTGTATGTTTGTATATTGCCAGGACTTCAGGGTTGATAATCCAAAGGCAAAGAGGAAAAAGAAAGTTATCAGTCTCTTCCTCTAAAGTTTAAAGTTCTCAGACTGTTTGGTTCGCAGAGCCCTTTGAGTAGCAGGCGAAGGTGCTTGACCCTACCTTCGGAAAAATGTACTTAAACGCACCATCTTGCATAAAATTTTAGGAAGCTTATTAAAAACCCCAGGTCTACTTCCCTTCCTCTGTCTTCAGGGATGATAAGCCATCCAAAAGAACATTTATAAAATACATAAAAATAATTGTTGAAGTTGAAATAATTACAGATTAAAAGGTATATTTAGAATTAATTCAAAAGAATACAGTGTGGGTATTGGGCAGTGAGATGAGATAGGAGGGGAGGATATAGATGAGACAGAATTGGCTGTGAGTTAATGGTTGTTGAAACTAAGTCATTGGTACATTGGAGTTCACTGCGCTATTCGCTGTAAGATCTATGCTATCTCAAGATGTAACACTTTATTCATTCCATTTTCAGATACACTCTTAACTTACTGGAATAAAGTATCTCCCCAGGAGCTCATAAACATTCTTATACTTCTAGAGTAAGTTATATTAACTTATTTTCATAAAATTTCCTCTTATTTTTGGGAGCTTAATTTTTATACATAATAAAATATTACCCCTTTTCTGTTTTCAACAGCATATTTGTTAATAATGTAGGAAATGATAAACTATTTTGATAGTTTAGAGGCTGACATACAGGTTCTTCACACATAGACAGAAGAAAAACATGGAGATGAAATACTTGTGATATTATAGAAAACTCTAGCTAATAATAGTGCATCCTTGCAGACCATCAGGAGTCTTTCTGTGATCTGGAAAACTGGAAGTGGCATCAGCTGTCCTAAATCATTCATTTAGAGCAGATGCTGGCTTAATGGAGCAGCTTAAATGTTGGAATTTAGAATTTGTACTCTTATGTAGAGCTGAGTAATTCTACCTACTTCAGAAATGCATATATATATATATCCATATATATATATATATATATATATATATATATATATATCTATTGCAAGGTCCTTAGGGAAAAAAATCTAGCCTTTTCCTAGGTGGAGGTTGGAAATTGTCCTGTATTGTATGCTGAGCTATTTTTACATCATTATTGAAAGCTAAAAGAAAAATTAGAATGAAATGTAAGAAATTTCTAAATAAATAGTACACATATATGATATCATGTGTGTGTGTCTACCAAAACACAAAGAGGGTAATCTATGCATAAGAACTTAGTAAAGTCTTTCAAAATTTTGCAGAAAATGTCAGCAAATAAAAATTACGATTAAAAAAAACTACTCTAATTATATTGAAATGTTTACTAATGAAAATATATGATGTTGGGGATTTACTTTAAAAAAATAAAGGCAGTAGGGAGTGTGGAGGGAGAGCATGGGACCTGTTTGGGGTAGAAGTTAAGAATGGCCATGAGCTGATAATTGTTGAAGCTGGTGGGTGCTGGGTATGTGGGATTTAGTTTGCTGTCCTCTCTACTTTTGTATGTGTTTGAGATTTTCCATACTAGAAAGTATTTTAATGCCATTATAAAAAATATAGCAATTGCCCCAATTTTTAGGGCTTAAGAACCTTTTTAGGTGTTACTCACTGTGCTAGAGACCTTTGCTGTGACACACACTATAAAGCACAAGGGATGATTTGCATTGACGGTTTTTTAAAAAATATGTCATTAGAATTGTATATGAAGACATGGAGCTTTTTGGTGCTGATGTAATTGTAGCAAATAAATGTAGAAAGATATAATACGGCAAGTAGTTATTTGTATATTTATTTTTGTATACCAAAACATATTATTGTAATATGATTTTAAATGGGTCATTCTTTGTGACACATGAATTTTCAAATATTACTTGTTAAAATGCAAAGTATGGTAATATCTTACTAACATGCTCTTGTTTTTCTTTCTAGAGTATGTTTGTTTCACTTTAGATATATGGGGAAAAGAAACATAGCAAGGTAATTCCCATAGCACTGCAATTTCCACTTTTTTTCTTCTCTTCCAACAGAGGGCAGTCTTAATTATGCCATGTATAACCTAGATGATTCATTTTGAGTTGACATTAAGATACCCATGATTTATTTAATGCGTCTCAACTCAAAGTTGAAATTAATCTGATGTGAACATTTTTTAAGTTTTCCAGAGGGTAGTAGTTAGACTGATATGCAGAGTTTCTGTTCTACTCCTAGAACAGATGCTTGTCTCTTCTGAAGGATGTGAGAAAGGGCTAGATCAAGGGGAAGGCAGGAAATCGTAAAGTGAGGACAACTGTAAGATCTGTACTTTTATCTACGACCTGTCAATACTCACCTCAGTTACTAACGTGAATAGAAATCCCCAACAGCAATTGGGACGTGCACTATATATTATTTATTTCTTCTTTTTGCTGTGTAAGTCTTAGTGAAATAAATACTTAATGAGGAACTGTAAGGAAAAGATTACTTGCTTATTTCAATAAGATATATTTCAGGGGTAGAGTTAGTCATTAAAGGAACTCAAATAGAATTCTTTTTTTAAGTAAATTCCATGGCACTTCCAAAAACTAAAGAGGCTGTTTGGATGAGGTTTACTGCTGAGTCTCTGGAACATCCTAATAATTCAGGGGATGATTTCCAGTGTCTTCCCAGCACTGGGAACTGGTTTAGAACTGGTATGGTAACTACCACCATGAACCTTAACCTCTAAGATTCTGCTGACCCACCCTCTATGTTTATTAGAGGATAGACAAACTCTTTTTCTTCCTTAGTTCCTGTATTACCCGGTTGTAATTTTTTTTAATGGAACCTTAAAATTAAAGGAAAACAAAGAAAAATGTGCAAATAGACATGTTTATAGAGTAAAAATTTCTGCTCCAAGTTTAACTCAGGTCCAGAAACAGATTAGATAGGCACTCATTCTTAAACATCTAACTCCAGGAATTCTTCCACCTCACGTCAACTCCGAGTATCCCTCTTACTGTTTTCTCTGACTCTTGCCTTTCCTTACCTCCTGAGAAAAGACTGGATCTTATTGGAGTGTTGTCCACTTTACTCTGATATTTTTGAGGAGAAGAAGGGGAGTAAGAAACTCTCTAAATTCCTTACTTGTATTCGTATAGTATAAGCTATTTTAAATATACATTAAGCTTCATACAATTTCCAGTGATGCCTCATTTAAGCCAAGTAAATACTGAGCATAACACAGTGTTTATGTGGAAACCTAGTCATTTATTAGTTTAAAAAATCTAACGTTGAGATGTATTCTCAGAGTGCTCCATTTCCTAACTTTAACATTTATTTTAGGGTGCATGATGCCTGGATGTCAAAACACTTTGGAATAGACCGAAAATCGCAAACCATGCCAGCTCTTCGAAACAGATCAGGAATAATGCAGGCCCGGCTTCAACATCTTAGTAGCCTGGAAAGTTCATTTACACTTAATCACAGTAAGTGAAAAATGTGTGTAGGGTACCCATTTGAAACAGATATTTATACTATTTAATCTTAAAGAAGTACTGGCTTAAATCTCCAATACAATTGGTAATCATCTCCCATACATACATACAATTGCATATCTCTGTTTATGAACAGTCATTTCATCATATGTGAATATATGATAAAATATGCATGGATTTTTCAGCAATTTTAGGTAATGATGGGTTTTTTTTCTTAGTTCAATATCAAGGAAGTTAATTTTCCCTTTGAATTATTGTTCTTATATTATTTTACATTCGATATCCTTTATTCCTACTTTAATGCAAATAACGGCATCTTAATATAATAGTATGTATAATATTTGTTTAGAGTTGCTATTGTTCATTCAGTGATCTTAAGGGATTGTCCATGCTGAGCTGACCACAGAAATCAAAGAACTGTAAATAGTACTTTGACAAAGATGTATTTCACATAGGTTGAAGTATTGACAAGTCGAATAAGACAAGGAGGAAGCTACAGGGTTATATAAATGGAAGCTATCCTCTGAAAAACAAATATTAATAAAAAAGTCAAAGAGTGAGATAAACGTTCATTTCCACGCAGTCCTTTGGAGGTTGCATAAAAGGAAGCCAGCAGAACTGGCTTTGCGATAAGGGCTGATAATAAAAACAAATGTCTTGAGCAGATGGACCTGAGCTAATAGAGTCAAGACCTTTAAAAAAAATGCATGTCTTACAGCCTTCAGCTTTGCTCTTTGTCACTTGTAAAAATATCAATATAATAAACCTGTGTATTTCAGTTGGCCCAGATGCTTTGTTTTCCTTCTGATTTAGAAACATCTCATACCATTGGCATCATTGAAAACATCTGGCCATAGGGCACCACTGTATGTAATGTAGCTGCATTTCTATGAGTTTCTCATTTTTGCACACATAATTAACAGCACAGCCTAAAATGCCTCCTGCGTTATTTCCTGGTTACATCACCATAGTTCATCACTGAAATCTTGTCTCCAAAGAAGTGGGCACCTAATTATTTGTTGCAGAGCTGTTGATACAGAGCTGAAGTAAAAATCAGTGGAATTGATTAACCCAGACCATATTTGATTAAGGAGTAAACACAGTGAAACTCATTAAGTCTGCAGGTATTAAAAGCCTGCTTTCTTTGTGTTTGTCTCTCTCTCTGAGTCTTTGGGGGAGAAAATCATTCAAAACTGTTATGTGAATCTCTGTGTTGGGCAGTTTTAATTTTCTTTTTTTTTAAATCCCAGGTTCTGCAACAACTGAAGCAGACATTTTCCATCAGGCACTTCTTGAAGGCAATACTGCTACTGAAGTTTCCCTAACAGTACTAGATACCATATCATTTTTCACCCAGTGCTTCAAGGTAAACATGAAGAGTTAGAACTCAGTTGGTATCATTGCAAAGAAAATATTATGCAAAAACTAATTAGTCAGACGAAGCTTAGTATAGTATAAAAGCCCCCGGTGAGCAGTCAGGAAACTTGGATGGCAGACCTAGTTTGGCTCCTGTGTGACCTTGGGAAATCACTGAGACTCGTGTGCCACATCCATAAAATGAGAGGATTGGACTAATTTGCCCTGAATTTCCCTTCTCTTTTATTTTCCTGTTTAAAAACAGTTTTCTTTCACACTTTTATGAAAATATCCAGTACTTTTTAGCCCAAATTATGATTGAGTCAGTTTATCCAAACACCCGTTGTGATGAGGTATCTTGTCAAGCCAGATGATGTCCAGGCAGGCTGGCCGGCTGGCTTCCCTCATCAGGTGCCTAGTGGTTTTTCTCAGATGCTTGCCTCTCGATACAAATCATCATTGCTAGGATTAAAAAAAAAAGAAGAAGAAATTAAAAGCAATTATCTTGCAGGGTTGTTGAAGATGTAAAATGAGATAATGGATGTGAGAGTGCTTTGAAAAGTAAAGACTGTATAACTATAATGAAGGGTAACAGTAGTGGGAGAACTCAAAAGTGAAAACTCTTGCTGGCTTTTCATCTGAGTTATACAGATTTTTTTTCTTTTCTTCCCCCCTTCTCTAAGTAATTCAGTTAATTGCTTCAGCCCTCCGGATTTACTATGGAAACCTGGCCTGTGCTTTTCCAAGAGGCTTATCAGGGAAAACTGAATTAGATACTAATAAGAAATAGGCTGCAAAATCCCTTTATGAAGTATTAAGTTTGTTCTGATTAAAATGCAACCCAAATTCATTTTTTATTGTGCCAGTAAGTAAGACATTTGGTCTCAAGGTTTGCATTGTATTCCTTCCTCCTATTCAAATACTTCTTATTTGTTTAACGTACATCTCTTGGTAGATGTCAGGCACTATCCTAAGTGCTTTAGAAACATTAACTCACTTTTTTGTTGTGGGTCTGGAGGTGGAAAAGAGGACTGCAAATGGGCACCAAGGATCTTTTTGAGATGATGGGAATGATTGGGTTGTAATGGTTGCAGAACTCTGGAAATTTACCAAAACTAATTGAATCATGTACTTAAAATAGGTAAATTTTGTGGTATGTAAATTATACCTTAGTAAACTTAAAAGTACAAATGTGGACTCACCTTTAATCCTCACACTAGCTTCGTGATATAGATACTGTTATTTTTCCCATTTTAAAATGAGGAAACTGAGGCTCACAGGGAAGTTAATGTCACATAGGTGGTTAGTTAGCAGAATCAGGATTCTGATCTAGGCCAGTTATCACAAGAGTCCATGCTTCTAACCACTACCCCATGCTTGTTAGAGGTAGACTAACAGAAAGATCAAAGACCATTCAGGGATTCTGGCTATCAAGGTTACTATTAAATCTGTTACAGGTTTGCATATTGTTTTGGTTCGTTGTTGTTACTTTTGGCCAAGTTGTAACCCGGTAATTAGTTTCTTGAGGGATAGGAGAGCAGGGCTGAAGGTGTTAACCAATGCCTTTTTTTTAAAGGTTCACAAACCAATAGATATTTCTCTACAATTTGTTGTTTCTCTTATATCTCTATTTGCAAGGAACATTTAAACAATTTACGTAGTCTGTTCAGTTGTGATCCCTGTTATTATCTCTACTCATAGAGGGTTTAATTTGTCACCAGTGGCTAAAGATATCTTATGCTAAACATACATTTAAAAGCAAATTAGATACTAGACTTTTAAAATGGAATTGATGTTTTCCTTAATTCTTACATTACTTTGTCAGAGAAATACAAAGGCTGGTTACCTTGTATCCATTTTTAATTTACTGATTTCTGAATTGAGGAGCAATATGGTTAGGTTAATAGAAAATACTCTTCCCATACTAGTTCTGTATTTGCTGTGTTATACTGGAAAAAGATTTTTTTTCATCTATTTAAAATTGTGGAATTAAGTATAGATGTAGTTTATATAGTATTTTGAGATTTCCAAGTTGAAAGATGGCACAGATGATTTTAGATTATGTTAAACTTTTTATTGTTACTTTTCAAGCAGTGGTTTGATAAACAGGTTGTTGGTAAAGCGTGTTCTCTCATTCTAGGGGGAGCAGCATAAACTATTTCTGCAAATTTTTTTTTCATGTTTTGTAGAGCCAACTTTTAAATAATGATGGCCACAACCCGTTAATGAAAAAAGTATTTGATATTCATCTTGCTTTTCTTAAAAATGGGCAATCTGAAGTGTCGCTGAAACATGTCTTTGCCTCACTGCGAGCTTTCATTAGTAAGGTAAGAGCAGAGCTTTGTGGCTGCGAGTGGCCTTGCTTCATAGCAAGAAGGAAAGGGGAACAGGGATCATTGCGAAGACCTCTCCAAACCTCAGATAAGGAAGCCATTAAATCCTGCCTTTGTAAATATTAGAACAGCAAAATACGTAAAGAGAGCCTGACCAGGCATTCCCTAAAATCAGCACGTGCTTTTTATTTTGTCCTGTCATTCCTTTCTGAAGAGTATCATTTTAAAACTACCAACTGCCAGTTTTTCTTCTCTTTTGCTTCTTTTGAAAGTATTGTCATGCTGAAGATATATAAGCTGTGAGGGTACTCATGTATAAGCACTTTGAAAGCGGAGACCAAGTCTTATAACCCCAGGGCCTTGTATGATATCTTGCAAATCGTAGGCACTCAATACACGTTCAGATGAATGAATCCTTCTTTTCAGTGCGAATTGGATCTGTGGGCTCTAAATTTTCAGACCATTTACCTCATCTAAACTAAAACTTCAGACTAGGCTTTTAGGAATAAATATGACTGAAACAGATAGCAAAGATTTATTTCTGGTCTGGTTTTGATAGCTTTTAAACATAATTAAAAGCATCAGGAACCAAGATGGAGTTAAAATTATGGAAAGGCACAGTCTAGGCCTCCACTCTGGTATGTGTAACTCCAACAAGACAAATTCAGTTAACCAATTTGTGTAATAGGATAGCTGAGTGTGGAAAACTTTTTTGTCATTATTTGTATGGCAACTTACGGGGTTTAACTGATATAGAAATTAGGTGATCTTGAAGGTTTATTTTTAAATTGCCATTCTTTTTTTTTAAATTTTTTTATTTTTGGCTGCATTGGGTCTTTGTTGCTGCACGCGGGCTTTCTCTAGTTGCGGCGAGCGGGGGCTACTCTTCATTGCGGTGCGCGGGCTTCTCATTGCGGTGGCTTCTCTTGTTGCGGAACATGGGCTCCAGGTGTGCAGGCTTCAGTAGTTGTGGCACGTGGGCTCAGTAGTTGTGGCTCGCAGGCTCTAGAGCGCAGGCTCTGTAGTTGTGGTGCAGGGGCTTAGTTGCTCCGCGGCATGTGGGATCTTCCCGGACCAGGGCTTGAACCCGTGTCCCCTGCATTGGCAGGCAGATTCTTAACTGCTACGCCACCAGGGAAGCCCTAAATTGCCATTATTTAATACAATTTTTTGAATAAAGAAATAAATGGAAAACTGAGTTCAGTGCAAGCATGTTACGAGAAACTAAGGGAAAGAGATTCAGAAATAATTCATTTAACAAACAGTTACTGGGTAGGTACTTACTGGTGTCAGACATTGTGTCAGGGATACAGTCTGAGGACTTACTGTCCAGTAGAGGGAAACACACACACATTGATGCACATCCACAAATACCATTAGGCTAAAAGAAGTCTATACAGAGAACTGAGGATGAACAGGAGAAGGACGGGAAACACTAATTTAGCAAAAGTTTCTCTGCAGCACTGGAGTTAGGATTTAGTATGGACTCAGCAAGAGATGAGACTGAAGAGGTCGATGGGGACCGGATGATTATGTCCTCATCTTAGGAGTTAGACTTCATCTTTTAGGCATCAGGGAGCATGAAAGCACCATAATTAGATTTTTATTAAGAAAACTGTTGCGGGAGGGGGAGAATCTCTTTTTTTTTTTTTTTTTTAGGTTTGACTTAAAATTTTTATTATTCTATTCATTAGCCTAGCAAATTTAACAATTACTTTTTTTTTTAACATCTTTATTGAAGTATAATTGCCTTACAATGGTGTGTTAGCTTCTGCTTTATAACAAAGTGAATCAGTTATACACATACAATATGTTCCCATATCTCTTCCCTCTTGCATCTCCCTCCCTCCCACCCTCCCCATCCCACCCCTCTAGGTGGTCACAAAGCACCAAGCTGATCTCCCTGTGCTATGTGGCTGCTTCCCATTAGCTATCTATTTTACATTTGGTAGTGTATATATGTCCATGACACTCTCTTACCCTGTCACATCTCACCCCACCCCCTCCCCATATCCTCAAGTCCATTCTCTAGTAGGTCTGTGTCTTTATTCCCGAGAATCTCTTTAAAAAGTAGCCTGGAAGCCTAGTCTCTGCCCTCATGAAGCTTTCAGTGGGCAAGGAGGGTGGGGCAGAAAATAAACAAGTAAATAAAACAGTATTGTCACAAGTTCTAGGAAGGAACCAAGGCGTTGAGATAGAGAATAATGATTTGTGGGAGTTACCTTACTTTAGATAGGTTTGTCACTTTTAAAATGAGACCTGAAATAGGAAAAGGCGCCAGCTGTTTGAAAAGCGTAAGGAAGAACATTCTAGGGAGAAGGACAAGCATATGCAAAGGCCTGGAGTTGGGATAGAGCTTGAAATTCTGGGAACTGCAAGGCCCAGTTTAGCTGGAATGTAGGGAGAAAAACAACATAGAAGGGGATGGAAGAGGAATCTATAGAGGAGATGAGAGGGAGCAGTCACAGAAGTAGGAAGAAAGGCAGGAGAGGATATCATGGAAGCCAAAGGAGAAAAGAGTTTCAGCATTATTATGCAGTACAGAGTGGTCTAATAAGATAAGGTGGAAAGGGAGTCCATTGGAATTGGCAATTACAAGGTCATTGATGATTTTGGTCATTGCCCACTCAGAGAAGTGATGTAGGTAGAAGACTTCTTTTTTTTTTTTTTTTTAAGTCAGGAGATGTCACATTAAAGTCTCCTTTTTTTTAAAAAAAAATTTATTATTTATTTAATTTATTTTTGGCTGCGTCAGGTCTTAGTTGCAGCACACGGACTCTCTAGTTGAGGCACGCGAACTCAGTAGTTGTGGTGCGTGGGCTTAGTTGCCCTGCAGCGTGTGGAATCCTAGTTCCCTGACCAGGGATCAAACCCACATCCCCTGCATTGGAAGGCGGATTCTTTACCACTGGACCACCAGGGAAGTTCTGGTAGAAGACTTCTTATAGCGGATTAACTACACTACAGCTATGCTTTCCCTTCCTTTATTTTCGTACTAGAGTATCTTGCCCAACAAGATTTGGTTTAATCCGGTGAGACTATTGATGAGATCTTTCAACTGCCAACTAGAAAACATTTATTAAACTTTCATAGCATTGCACTTGGTGTTAAGGTGATAAAAAGAAGATAGGTTCCTATGATATGGGTTTAAATTCAATATTCCCAAGAAATAATTTTGAAAGGGTGGCCCTCCTAGCTTCACACTCCCTGAAAAACATCCATTGTGTACCCTGGAGCAGCTTACTACTTGCTTGCCTAGACATGTAAGCATGGAAGATTGTAATAAGCCTATGTTACATGTATAGTTTGTTTTCCACGAAACAGAGTGAATACGTTCTCAAAGTAGCAGCCACTTGCCTGTTTTGAGAATGTCACTTTTTTTACTCTTTTTCTATGCCAACATGTATTTTGATCAACAGTTTATGAATAGAGGATGCACATGTTTATGTTTGTGTGTGTACACTTCATCTAGACCCCATTTTGTTTAAAGATCAACTTTATTTGCTGAATAGATTCCTGGTATAATTTTCTCAGCATTTGGAAGTTCATAATATAAGGAACTGTTTAAATATAAAGCAAAAGAGTAAGTAATGCAGATTGTCCTAACCATTTTTAAGGCCCAAATTGAGACCCATCAATCATTCATCATTTCAGTCTTTCATTAATTTAATACATATTACTGAGAACCTAATTATCTTCTTTTCCAGACCATTATGAGCTCTTCTTAGATCCGTAGCACTTATAGTCAGCACCTCACATTTTTGTAGAGACTTGTATACTGACTTGCATTGTTCTGTCATTAATACATGCTGGTCTTTATGTTTTTAACTAGTTTGGGTTCTCCAGAGCGGAGCCCTAGCCTTGTGTTGATTTTGTATCCTCAAAGCACCCAGCATAGTTTTAGGTTAGAATATAGTAGGCACTTGATAGTTGATTGACTTTTATGATTGGGTTTTCAGGTACTTATTTATGTTTTTCCTGTTCTTTAGTTTCCCTCAGCCTTTTTCAAAGGAAGGGTAAACATGTGTGCTGCATTTTGCTATGAGGTTTTAAAGTGCTGCACATCAAAGATTAGCTCAACCAGGAATGAAGCCTCTGCACTTTTGTATCTTCTGATGAGAAACAACTTTGAGTATACCAAAAGGAAAACCTTTTTGAGGACACATCTGCAGGTCAGTGAAAACCAAAGCTCCTCTTCTTTCTTCTATTCAATCTTTAGCCTCTATGTCAAGATCTAGAGCTACCCAATCCAATACAATAGCTATTAGCCACAGGTGGCCATTTAGCACTTGAAATGTAGCTAGTCTGAATTCAGATCTCCTGTAAATATAGAATACACATTGGCTTTTGAAGACTAAGTACAAAGAAGTAAAATATCTCAATTGTTTTATATTGACTATATGTTGAAGTGATATTTTGGATATATTGGGGTAAGTAAAATAAATTAAAATTCACTTGTGTCTTTTTACTTTTTAATGTGGCTACTGGACAATTTAAAATTACACATGTGACTCAGATCATATTTCTGTTGGACAGCACTACTCTACAGCATAGGTGTTAAGAGCATAGATTCCAGATTCCAGATTCCAGGACTATCACACACTGTGTGACCTTAGCAAGGGCTTCCTTAGTCTCTCAGTGCCTCAGTTGCCTCATATGTAAAATAGTGGTAAATATCCCTACCTACCTCGTACGGTTGTGGTGAGGATTAAATGAGATGATTAAGTAACAAACAAAGCACTTGTGTTTTTCATGTGCCAGCATGCCCAGTTAGTAAAAAAAATGAGAGAAGTCTCAAGGTTTAGTAGAAAGCATAGACTTTGGAATTGGACCTACCTGGGCTTAAATCATAGCTCAGCTACTTACTTACTTATGTGACCCTAGGCAAGTTACTCAATTTGTCTTAACTATTTGCCTCATCTGTAAAATGAGACCAAGTATGTTTCACCTTGCAGGGTTATCATGAGGGTTAAAAATAAAGTGTGTGTGGTGCCAAGCACAAAATACCTGGCACATAATAGACACTGAGTACGTGGCAGTTGTTTTTCAACGTCTCCATGTTTTTTAGCTTATCTGATGAAACAACTCTGAATTAAACAACAATTGGGACTTCTTGGCACAGTAGCCCTCTTCATAATATGGGAAATGCTTGGTCATATTTCTGTCTTCACTGCCATGGTCTGTCCCGTTGCAGTTGTTTATTGGAGACTGGGTTATAAATGAGGAAACAGCCATAAGCAGCTTTTTAGAAACGTCATCAGTGATTTGGAAATCTGATAGAAGTATATGCTTCCTGTAAAACTCTTCTATATAGTTACTTTTGGATACTAGGGCCAGCATTATATGTTAGGGTATCTAATATTTGCTTTCATAGAGGTGTCACTTGTGTACCACCTTCCCCCAAAACATTTCTGCAATTAGTGTTCTGGTGTATCTGAAATTCCCCAGTAGGGTCCATTCTTCTGGGTTAAAACATCAATTTTTCTCAAGTCCTTTATTCAAATATAAATGAATTAATAAATGTGCAGACTTAGAACCAGGTTCTAAGTGGTCAATAAAGTGGGTAAGTAGTAGTATTATGATTATGATCTCTTTAATCCTCCTAACAGCTCTATGAAGTAGATATTGTTATCATCCCCATGTTGCAAATAAGGAAAGTGAGGCACAGGAGGGGTAGTTAACTTTCTCAAACCCACTCAGTGAATAATGGATAAAGTCAAGATTTGAATCTAGGGCAGTTTCACTCAAGAGCCTGCACTCAGCTCCTACGGTATCTTGCTTCTCCGGATCAAGGGTAAAGCTTCCAGCCACTAACACCTTAGCCTGAATCATTTACACATTCAACCAAAGGAGCCTGAGAAATTAAAAAAGCACCATTATGTTACATTATACTGCTATCATTATGTAATGTATATGCCGTAACATATACTGCTATCTAAACTAGACAGGCCCTAGTCAGAAACAAAGAAGGGAGCTGAGGCCCTGGAGTTGGAAGTCCAGCACACTGAAATAGACTAGTGAAAAGAAAGGAGAAACCATCAAGAAAAAGGTCATTTCTTCCCAACTTTGCCATAGCTACTACGTAGCAGGCATATTGAAAGTAGAGACCTGACCACCATTGTACTAGTTCACTAATTATGAAAACAGTTTTAGATCTAGCTGTGCCATGAGTTTGGAAGGTTTTTCACATCTAACCAAGAAAAGTCCCAATAAAATTTGTAATTAGGAACCTCTGAAGTTGCTATTTCAATAGAAGAGTTTAAACCCCTCATGTATGAAGAAAATAGATTTTGATGGAACTATGTAGGATCTTCAAAAGAATTTCATATGAGTGCTTATGGGTTTGTACAATGATGAAAATAAGCAGCATTTATTCAAAAGACATTTGAAAAAATGGTGTTTGCTTCTTCCCACAGATTATCATTGCTGTAAGCCAGCTGATAGCTGATGTAGCACTAAGCGGAGGATCGAGATTTCAGGAGTCTTTATCCATTATCAGTAATTTTGCAAATAGTGACAGACCTATGAAGGTATGCTCTCACTTCAAGTAAAAAATTAGAACTGCGTTCACTGTCAGGGAAGTTTACACTCCTCAAGTTAAACTGTGTGTTGGAGTCACAATTTTTATATAGTATAGAGTTTATAGAATGTGAGCTTCACAAGTCAGAGCTTTGTCTTGTATACCACTGCACCTCTAGCACCTAGAACACTGCCTGGTACACAGCGGATATTCAATATTATTTGAATGGATGGATCAATGGCTATAGTGTGTATACATAGTTATGATAGGATTCAAATTTTTTCTGGGCTTGATTTTTAAACTTGCTCAGAAAAGAAATGGGTCCTTTCTTAACAGTTGTTACCATTTATAAGATTGGTTAATTAAGCATTGAGTCTGAAATTTCACAAAACCTCACTTATTAGATTAGCTAACAGCTGCCTGATCCTTTGCCAACAGATAAGGAGTGGCACAGAAGGGATTCATTATTTGATGATTTTCTGAGTTTAAAGAATCATCTGTTAACTGGGGCTTACCAGAGATACTTATTGGCAAATCCAAGTCCAAGGCTGTCATTCTTAGGCACCAGCTGGCTGAGGCCAAACCCAAGACCCTGACCACCATTCCTCTTTCCGAGCTATATGCTTAAAACCTATAACATTGTGAAAATTCATTTTTTGTTTTGTTTCACGGAGAACAGGTTCTGATCTTCAGTGATGCATGCGTACAAGGGAAGAAGAATCATTTGCCAATAGAGAACTTTTCCTCCCCGAGGAATCATCCCCATTCTTGGGAAAAGTCATCTTTCAGCATAATTTGACAATTTGTGTAATATCTGGAAAAAAAAAAAGCTCACAGTCACAGCATACTTAATGTTTGGGATGTGTCGGATCTTTGTACCAAAAAATATTCCCATAGGAATGTTGCTGAAACTGAAAAAAACACTTAGTAGTGCCAGCCATTGTCAGGCTGGGAAAGTTTGCTTTTCAGCCAGTTCTGGTTCCTCGGGAGATCAGTATATGCTTCAACTAATCCCATGAGCACAGAAAAAGCTTATGTCATTTAGGATTTTTTTACTTATACCCTAAGAGTTTATTTTTACCAGTTTTTACCATCCTTAATTCCATGTTATGTAAAAGTTGGGTTAGCAGCTTTTTCAAAGTAAATGGGGTCTGTTTTAGCCCTCCTTGATAGGAAATCTTTTTCATGACTCATTTCTGAAATGACTTAGTTTTATTCTGGTAGGGAAGTCATTACCAATAAACTCTAGTACAACAAAGTATAGCTTTCTCCCAGTAAATGGAATCTCTATTAATGTATAAGAAGAGACTTTACATATATAATTATTTTTAAAAGTCATCTTTAAAGAAGGCACTTTTAAAAATCATTTTCTCCACATTTGGTTATATTCACATTGAAAGGCTCCCAAAGCCCTGTACCTGTCCCTTACTCATCTTCTCTGAATCCTACAAATAATTGTGATTACTCCAGTGGGGTTAATAGGAAGCGATAGGACTTCCTTAATAGTGCCCAGGATAAAGAGGAAACTCGAACTTCGTGTTTTTGGGAACAGACACTTTGAGAGAAGTTAATGATCTCTTTAAACTCTTCAGAGTGTTCTGTGATTCATCAACTCTTATTTGCATAATTGGAAATTTTTGCAGTATGGTTTTCACCTTAGTGTATATGGTAGTTGGTAGATGGGATAAGTATGCTTGTCAATGTGGAAGAGTGACTAAGATCACTAGCTCTGGAGCCAAACTGCCTGGGTGTAAATCCTGTCTCTACCGCTTACCAACTGCAAGACTTTGGCCAAACTACTTAACTGCTGTATACCTCGGTTTTCCATTGGTAAAATGAATTATAATAGTACTTAATTCATAAGGTTGTTATAAAATTTAAAATATGTAAAGCACCTAGGCCACTGCCTGGTGCATAGTAAGCTGTCAATTTTTAGTTACTGTTGTAACTAAAATTACACAATAAAAGTGAATGTACATTACACTCATAGCTGTAGAATTCACGGTGGAGGAGCTGGGGTTCAAAGCCAGGCAGTCTGGCTCCGAAGTCCGTGCTTTTATGTATTATGAATATACTGCCCTCAAACTCATTGCCTTTGAAGCCTGAGCTAGTGGGATATATTTTAAAGAATTAATTTAAAACTCTTTAGGCATGCCACATGCCAAGAACCAAGAACCAAATACCGAGATCTCTAACAAGGGGTAAAAGTTGTGTGTTATTCCCAGGATTGGATGCCTAGGCTTAGAGCACATTGGTAATATTGATAAACATGTCCTTTTTGTTTGTTTTGATATTAGGCAACTGCTTTTCCCACAGAAGTTAAAGACTTGACCAAGAGAATCCGTACTGTTCTTATGGCCACTGCTCAAATGAAGGAGCATGAGAAAGACCCCGAAATGCTAATTGATCTCCAGTATAGCTTAGCCAAGTCCTATGCAAGTACCCCAGAGCTCAGGAAAACCTGGCTTGATAGCATGGCGAAGATTCATATAAAAAATGGAGATTTTTCAGAGGTGACTACTTATGGCTTTGTTCTAAACACAACCCTGCAAAACCCCTGGAGCGCAATCTGACAGTTCTTTCTTTGTCATCCTTTTTCAGGCAGCAATGTGTTATGTCCATGTAGCAGGTTTGGTTGCAGAGTTTCTTCATCGAAAAAGTAAGATATTTCTGTTCTTAGAGATGGGGAGAACTTCAGTTAGCACAAGAATTTTTATCTTTGTAGCTTGCAACTGTGAATGTGATATGATTGAGCTCTGAAAAGGATGTTCACCTTTAGCCTTATTCACTGTTAAACAGAAGTTGTTATAAAAGAAAACTGGATTGTTCATTTGCCTTCTGCTTTCATTAAGAGTACAAGAATAAGCTGAATAGTACAGGGCCAGGCCTGATGCCCAGTGTTTATTCTCCAAGACTGTCTCCCTGGAAGACTGCCACAAATTAAATTCTTCTCAGGGCTTATGAGAAGCCCTGGATAATACACACCACTTATTTTCCCCTATCTGCCTCAACTTTACCAACAACTGCCCACAAATTATATCTCTACAGCCACTTTAGTGCAACAGTATCTTGGTATTAAAAGGTTGTTGGCACATCAGCAAGATGGCCCTATAAGATGTCCCTCATTTGTATACCCATCTCAACAGCCATTTGGCACCCATACATGGACGAAAGTGCCTTTGTGGGAGCTGTGGGATCCAGCACCACATGCCAAGGGACCTGGGAGGAATTTTACCCACCTATGCATCAGGTAATAGGCAGACAGATCTGTGTCCTGTCTGTGGACCCTGCAGTGGCCTATGAGCTGGCTCCAGCCCCTCTCAGCTGCAGTCCGGGATCCCCTGGAGAACACTGTCTTTAGATAATCTCCCACAGATGAGAGAGCCTTGGGGGAAGTCCAGAAGTCCAGTGGAGAAGTTCCAGCATGCTGTTGGAGCAAAAATTATACAAGTTTGAATGCATTGGAGAGGATAAGAGGAACAGTTTGATTTTACTCGTGTCACCCTTTCCCCAAGGCGGCACAGCTCAGTGCCAAGAGAGACTTTCTCACCGTGATTTCTTCTGCAGGGAAAAGTGAGGGCATGTGAGTGGGCACTGCCTTTCCCAGCAGTGCAGATGTTGCCAAAGAGGCCCATTTCTCTCTTGCCCCATTGAGAGTACTGAGTCATGAACTGAATGAGTGGGGGGCAGGAAGAGGCTGGGAGAGCAGCAGATAGGACTTAGAGGGCATTACAGGGACACAGATCCTACTAATCACATCACAGACTCCATCAAAAAGCCCACCAACAAATTGCTAGAGATATTTAGCCTGTGGATCCCCCCCAGCTGGCCCACAGGCACCCCTGGTGCTCCATGTGCCTCAACCACACACTGTAGCTGGATCTCTGTGCATGCTCCTGAAGGCAGATGGCTAGTGAGCATGTGCAGAAAACCAGCCAAAATCAGTGGGCCAGGGAGAGACCACAAGCTTGAACTTTAGAATCACCCTTGGGTGATCAATGGGAGGCTGTTAGCACCTGGCCTGGTGTATTGCATGATGGAGAAAAGACATACACGCTTAAGAATTCTGTCATAAGAGGGAGCAAGAAATGTGGAGCAGGTGTATCCATAGCAGGTCTGTGAAAGCCTCAGAATCCCTAGCAGGACAGATGGAAAGTTGTTCTCTCCTAAAATCAGTCAGTAAAGTTGGTTGGAGGTAACTGCTACTTCACATGTGAAGATAGCAGTGGAAGACTTCAAGGAACATGAAAAATGAAGGAAACATGACACCACCAAAGGATCACAGTAATCTTGTAGTAACCAAACTCAAAGACATGGAGATCTGCAATTTATCTAATAAAGAATTCAAAATAGCTGTTCTAAGGAAGCTCAGTGAGCCACAATAAAACAGAAAATTCAACGAACAAAATGAGAAGGAAAATACACGAACAAAATGAGAAGTTAAACAGAGATAGAAACCTCACAAAAAAGGACCAAACATATTCTGGAGCTGAAGAATACAATGAATGAAGTGAAAAACCACAGTAGAGAGTATTAATAACAGAATGGATCAAGCAGAAGAAATAATCTGAATTAGAAGACTGGACCTTTGAAATTATCCAGTCAGAGGAGAAAAAAGAAAATGAAAAAGAGTGAAGAAAGCCTATGGGATCTGTGGGATACTATCAGCAGAAACCTTACAGGCCAGGAGAGAGTGGGATGATATTTTCAAAGTGCTGAAAGAAAAAAAAAACTGCCAACCAAGAATACTCCATCCAGCAAAGTTGTCCTTCAGAAATGGACAGATGAAGACTTCCCCAGGCAAAAGCTGAGGGAGTCCATCACCACTAGACCTGTCTTCTAAGAAATGCTGAAAAAAGTTCTTCAAGCTGAAATGAAAGGATGCTAATTAGTAACATGAAAACATATGAAATGTATCCATATGAATGGATAAAGAAGACATGGCACATATAATCAATGGAAAGAAGGAAATCCTGCCATTTGTGACAAAAGGGATGGAGCTTGAGGGCATTATGTTAAGTGAATTAAGTCAGAGAAAGACAAATACTGTATGATCTCACTTATGCGTGGAATCTTCGAAAGCCAAATTTGTAGAAACAGAAAGTAGAATGGTGGTAGCCAGGGGTAGCAGAAATGGGGTAATTTTGGTCAAAGGGTACAAACTTCTGCTTAAAAGATGAATAAGTTCTGGATATCTAATGTACACAGTGATTATAGTTAACAGTACTGTGGTATATACTTGAAAGTTGCTAAGAGTATAGATCTGAAATGTTCTCACTCCCCCCAAAATGGTAATTATGTGTGGTGATAAACACTACTGTGGTAATCATTTCACAATATATACATGTATCAAATCAACACATACACCTTAAACTTACGCAGTGTGAGATATCAATTATGTCTCAACAGAGCTGGGGCTGGTTGCAGGGGTGGAAGGGGGCCACAAAAAGGAGTCATGGTCTTGAAGGGCTCAGGATCCAGCAAGTCTAATTCAGGAATCTGCCTGAAAACTTCCCTTTCCAAAATTAGTATTGTTGACTGTTGTAACAACTACTTAAATAGTAAAACAGTTGAGTTAGGTTTAAAAAGTGATTGGCAATGGACATTGCAAAGAAATCTCCCACTATCTATCATAATTGCCAAGCTATTTCCTTGAAGGCAGTCAAATGAGTAACATTTGGGCAAAATGAAACCATCTTGTGGGAGTCACATGGCTGCAGTTTTGGCTCTGAGAACACAACCATGTTTTGTTTTGTTTTTTAATTCCAGAATTCCTACAGTTAACTATATATCTTTCTTCCCAGATAGCATGACTAAAATGTAGATTCATTTTACTTATATTTTAAATTTAACACTTTCTGTTTGATACTGAATTTCTTTTGAACAATCCATATTTTGAAATTGGTATACTCTAGTATTCTCTTTTTAGTACATATGTGGTTTTAAAATGGAGAATGGGATTAATTATCAAAAGAAGGCCTTGTTTGAGGGTTTTTTTCCTACATCACTGGTATGCCTGAGAAATTGCAGTAAAAACACATATTGAAATTGCACACCTGCAGTTGCAAAAAACTAACAAATATGAGAACCCTAAACATGGTACTAAATAAAGTTCTAGGTGTGTCTTTCAGGTATATCAGGTTAATATTATCTCATCTTTTTCATTAGTAGAAATCTGAAATAAGAGTTTTTTGTCTACTGAGTATAAACCTATACCCTTTATATATTGAAAATAGTTAAATATATTAAAATATTTCCTTAGAATTTTTTTTCACAAGTGCAAAGACCTTAAAACTAAGCAAAAATCAAGAATTATTAATCTCCATTATCAGTTCTTAAGCTTTAGAATTATAACTATAGTATTGGAGAAAATAGCAACTAAAATATTTAAATATTGCTGTGGGTTTTTTTGGACATTAGCTTGAGGCAGCTAGCCTGAACACCAAACAGTGTGACATGTTTCAACAAGTGGAAACAGTGCCTTTAACTAGTCATTTAAGTATTTATTTCATAATACCTTCAAGGTTTTTTAGAATTTATCCTTCACAGAAATCAAAGAGCCCTTCTCTGAGTAGGAAGAAAATGATGTTTTGCATTTTAAACAAAAAATAATTTTAAATATAGGAGAGGTTTACATATTTATTTATAGGTGCCATCTATTTTTAAGCCTGGAAAATTCTACTCAAACTAGAAAATCGTATTCTAAAATGGTGGCAGTAGTAAAATCCTCAGGATTTCCCCCCTTAGCTTCAATCATGCCAATGATCGAAAACACCTGATTTTGCTAATTAGCTGGTTCAGCTATGATAGTTATACCCAGGTAGACCACTAATGTTAAAACAGAAGTTAAAAACTTAATCTGTTAACCTGTCATTCAGTCTGAGAAATCCATGATCTAGATAAGGCCTGGATATTCACAGAGTAAATAAAAGTACGTTTGAGTGCAGGACTGAAAAAAAAAGTTTTATTTATACTTAAGACACACTTATTTAACAAAAATAATTGAGCAATTGTAGAACCCTGTGTTTTCTATCAAGTGTCCTTGATAATGAAGACAAAATCTCTGACGTATCAATTGCCAAAATTTTTCTGTTTTCTCAAAGTCCTATGCCATTTCTGTTGGAGTCATTATAAAGCTTTCTTTTTCATCAAGATGGAATGAAATGCTACAGGTGACGCACTGGAGACACATGTTTTCCTATTTAGAGTTTTTAAGAAAAAAAAATAGTTTGTCTCATTGGGTGGTTGCCTAAGCGAGCCAGGACTTGGGCCCCTGGCCTCCAGAGGTGACCACAGAACACCAGTGAGGGCCCATTTCTAGATCCTTTTTTTCATCTTTCAGGCCCTGAACTGAAAGGGGAAGGGGAAGGAGGTGTGCAGTTCTCCCTGCACCGCCACCCTCAAACGTCTTTCAGGCAGCCAGGGCTCCTGCTCTTTGTACCAGAGATCTTAAGGGTCACCATTCTCTTCCCTTTCCCTAAGTTACCTCTAAGTGGTGATGCTAGGTGTTAGTTACTCCCACTCCCAAAAATATGTAATAAAAAACAGATCTAAATTTCCTTATTTTTATTTTGCCTGAAAACCTCAAAATGTTCTAGATCTCATTCTCTGGAGACTAGACTTATGTACCTCTTCCTCCTCTCTTCCGGAGAGATTGCACAACTGTTTTCCCCCAGGGAAGACAAGAATCAAGTCTGCATTCTTACACCACCACATAGCATCCGAGGTTCAGCAAAGCTTCAGGCCTGTAGAGCTCCTCCAGCACCCCCAGGAAAAGGAATTTCCTTTCCCATAGAGTCTGTTCTTTTCATGCCTTATAGGATAATGTTCCCTTTGCCAAGTCTTTATACCCAGGTTCTGATAGCTTAAATTCTGCAAAGCTTTTTCTTTACCCACTTCCTTCCCAATTACAGCTTTTTCCCTTTTTGCCCTCTGCTCTTACCTCCTATCCCTCTTCTGACCAGCAGTCGTATTTTATCAAGGGTTCAACTGCTTTCCCATCCTCCAAACTCCTCCCTACTTTTTGTGCTCAAGGTAGTGGTCTCTACTTGGACAGTTTGCATCTTGCTTTCCCTTGGACAGCAATCAGGAATACAGAAGCTACAGCTATGAAGGGCAAAATCAGGAATCCAGGTCACATACCAGAAAGATTCAAAGCAGACCCTCCAAGACCATGTTATATAATGCTACACAGGGCTACGGGAGAGCCCTCACACACGTGCCTCCCTCTGTTGGGACATATACACTGGCCTAGATTCAGCAACTTGTTTCATCTGAAACAAGACTAAACAAGACTAAAGGGAATCAGAATTTTCCCCAAGCATTTTAAAGACCCTAACAAACAAAAGAGTCCTCTTATCATTGGATAGTTTGGTGGGCGTTGATAACTTAAGCAAACAAGGGGATATATAGGCCTTTCTAGCTAGAGATAACGTCATCAGGCATAGGACTCAAGATAATACACTTAGCAAGAATAGTAGACTCTGAAGCTGAAAATCCATAATAGTAATCTTTACACCAGATGATACACACAACAAAGTCCAAAAGAAGGTATTAACCTGTTTGTTTCTGACAAGAACCATAATTTACCCTCCTTCTACTTAAGGTACACACCGGAAGACTCTTTCCCAAGGTGCTTTAGTCTCATCTGATCTCAGGCATAGGAGTATGCCCCTTTTTGTCCTCCCCTAAATCACGGCCTACTAGAGAAACCCTAGATTTGGGAATCACTTAAAGTAATAATATCCTCAGAGTAGACAGGATTTTTCCCCCAGTCATGGACCTAGCTGCCTGAGGCCTTCAGGGATTGACCCTTTTCTTTGTTAAGGACCACACTATCTCTTCAAGTCAAGTTTTGGGGCCCTCTTCCTTAACTGCCTAGCTCTTGACTTCATAAAGGTAATCAAGTGGGACATTTTCTCCTAAATTTCAAAAAGTTCTCCTAATGCACCTGCTACTCAAAGAGTGTCCCATGGACGCAACTGCCAGTCTGAGAACTGTTTCTTACTGGTCCATGACATGATAAGGAATATTAACCCGAATGTAAATCAACTATGTCACTGAGCATGATGGTTAGTTCAGCTGAATTTTTTATTTTTTATAGAAAGGCTTTGTTGAAGAAGGAAGTGATGAATTGATTTACATTCTGGTACAGCTCCTTATCGTGTTGTGATCCAGCACTTTGAATAGAATTCCCCTAGAAGTCTATATAACAGACCATTTTAGGCATGCTCATCCTCAGAAATGAAACATGCCATGCTCTATCTTCAGTGCCTTTTATTACCTAATTTCTTTGAACAAAAATGGCCCTAAAGTCCATTGGGTCAAAGTAAATCTTACTTTCATTTCTGCCTCTCCTTTTTCTCTAACAGAAATCCACTGACTACTCCCTATGTGTTTCTCCATTTTTGAAAAAGTGCTTCAGAATAACCCCATCTTCTCTTAACCAGAATCCCATCTTTCTCTCTCATAGAAGTGTGATGCTGACTTGATAACTCATTTTCTATTAAGCGTCTTACCAGAAGATGTATGTCTAGTTAGCATTCACTTAGACAAGAAGAGTTGGCAAAATCCAAGCCATGACACATGACCCTTTTTTCCATCAGAATGCTGAGAAATCTCCTCAATGTGAGGTTTGGCTTTCTTAAACCTTCCTTCTTCCTTCCCCAACCTCTAACACCAGGAAGCTTACCAAATATTTAGTCGTGAGTAGGTCATCATTTCTAAGCATCACTATTAGAGAGGTTGTAGAACAATAGATTGCAAAAGCTGTCCCCTTTGTGCCCAGCCATTTTCCACTGCCTAGCAGATTCGGTTATAAGGAAGCTGAATTTTCCTTAACTCTAAAATGACAGCCCCCTTAGATAGCGGTAAACGCAGCCAGAGCAGGAGTGTTTGGACATGTTCCTATGTCCAGAATCTGCAGGGCAACCACGTGGCCTTCTATACCCAGACTCTTGCTTGACAGTAACAATTTGGTCCACAGTCCTACAGCAGCTGTTCTCAGCTTGAGCTCACTTCCTACTTCCCAGGGGTCCAGCTGCAGAGTCACTTACTATACGAGCTGCTAGCAATTATTTTATCTTGAGAAAGCTAGTTTATTTATTGGTAGCTTTGTTTGGTAATAATAATGCATTGCACACTTGTTATATGTTAGGTTCTGTTCTAAACACTTTACATTTCATTGAATTCTTATAAGGTAGCTGCTGTTTCTACTTTACAGATGATGGAACTTTTTACAGTCCTAGAGAGAGAAACATGTCTAAAATCACACAGTTAATGATAGAGCTGGGTCTATCTAACTCCAAAAGCTCTGGTTCTTCCAGTGCCCCATCCTGTTTCTCTAAGGATGCTTCATCCCTGGCATCTGTTTTATTTTCTGCCTCTCTTTACAAGTCCTAGGCTAGGCTAACAACCCACTTTTCCAATTCTCCAGTGAAATGAGGAGCTAGAGATGACTGCAAAAGCTCATTCGATGTTTATCTGAAAAGTACATGCTCTCTTTGTTTAGGTGACAGACCATAAACATACACAGGATCAAAGTGTTAATAACAATTTTTAGATCACATTAGGAAAACATTTACTATAGTAGCCATTGAAGATGATGCATAGTCAGAGAATGAAACTTATTTGTAAGTAACTTGAGCTCACCATTTGGTAAAAAGACTGGTGGGATGTATAGTAGATAGAAATAATTTGTAAAATTCTTTTTTTGTAACTGCAAATTGCACTTATGACTTTGATCCTTACAAAAATATGTGTTTATTTTTAAGGGTAACTAATCCCTGTAAGGCTATCTGTTATTTACAAAACACTTTTTAAAAATAAATTTACTTCACTGGTTTTTATTCACACAGAATTATTCCCTAATGGATGTTCAGCCTTCAAGAAAATTACTCCCAATATAGATGAAGAAGGAGCAATGAAAGAAGATGCTGGAATGATGGACGTCCATTATAGTGAAGTAAGACTCCAGGGCCTGCATTGCCAGTTATATAAATTTAACTTCTTAAAATTTATTTACATTAAAAAATTATTACAGCTAAAAAAAAAATTAGTACAGCTAACTTAATTTGGAAGGTAACTAAGGGTTGATGAACTGTAAGCATTAAAACTGCCCAGGGAAAAGATGTGCCTGTGTGGAATGTGGAGCCCTATCTCTGGAACTGTTCTTATTGTCTGGTTTTAGAAATGTACCATGTATCTTCCTCAGATCACCTTCCCAGTAACCAGATCACGGTCAACATACTTTGGAGAAATCTCCGTAAAAAAATATAGCTAACAATGTAACAGCTAAGGAGAGGATGCTTACGAGTATTTTAAAGATGGAAAATTTCTGCTTCAAGCTTCATATGGGTAGCAAACAGCTTCAGTTGTCAATCACTCAACAAATATTTGTTGAGCACTGACTTATGAGCAAGGCTTTGGACTTGGTGATATAGAAGCTATAAAATAATTAGATATGGCTGATCCCTGACCTCTTATGTCTACCTAAAGAGATAATACACCTGCTCGAAATGGAGAAAAGCAAGACAGTGCCATTTGAATAATACAGACAGTATGTTCCACGCGGAGTTGAAGGTGAGAGATGCCTTTGAGCTGAGGTAGAACAGAGGACAGTTAGGGTTAGAGAGAGATTTGAAGCGTGAAGACACCCTGAAGGCATTTTAGCAGAGGGAGGAGGATAACGGGGACAAAAGTTAAGAGGTGGGAAAGTATAAGGCATCTTTGGGGGCACAGTGAATGGATCATTTTGGCAAAGCCATTGGGTTCACATAGAGAAGAGTAGTAGTTGAGGTCAGATTTTGGGAAACTTTGAATGTCTGGACTTCACTGATTAGAATGTTGAATTGCTGTCAAAGGTTTTTGAGCAGGATAATGACAAGATGAAAGCAAGGAAGAGGAAAGGTTAATTTGGCGGTTATGTGGGAAATGTATTAGAGGTAGATGGATAGGGGCTGGAGGCAGAGTCTGGAGGGCGGGCTGCCCTAAGAGTCCAGATGTGAAGCAGCCAGGCCTAAACCCAGGTAGTGACAGGTTCAGGAAACACTGTGAAGAAAAGAGGAAGACTTGCTGGCTGTGGGAGGAGAAGAGTCAAAGATAGTGCTGAGATTTCAGGTTTGGATATTATAGAAAAATGATGGATGGATGATTTTACAGGGAAGATGATGAAATCAGTTTTTGATGGGTGTTGAATTTGAAGTAGAAGGTTATTGAAATGGAAATAACATCAGGCCATTAGAAATTCAGAACTGAATCTAAAGAGAGAGATCAGGGTTGGAGAGCCACATCTGGAAGTCGTAGCTGTGTGAGAACCAAAGCACACTGACGATGGGAGGTAATACAGCAAGCGAAGACCAGAGAACCAAGGACTGAGGCACATTGATGTTCACAATTAAGGAATGTGAAGACCACAGAAAGAAAGAAACAACAAAAGTGGAGAGATTTAAGGGGTTGCAGTCCCATAGAAATCAATTTTTTTAACATTGTATTAAGAAACATAAGAAGCAGCCAGGTTAAAGTGGCAGAGGCACATTTTATACTTTATGAATTGTTTTTTTAATATTTTTACTTAATTTTTAAAATTTATTTATTTTATTTATTTATTTTTGGCTGCTTTGGGTCTTCGTTGCTGCGTGTGGGGTTTCTCTAGTTGCGGCGAGCGAGGGCTACTCTTCGTTGGAGTATGCAGGCTTCTCATTGCAGTGGCTTCTCTTGTTGCAGAGCACGGGCTCTAGGTGTGCGAGCTTCAGTAGTTGTGGCTCATGGGCTCTAGAGCGCAGGCTCAGTAGTTGTGGCGCACGGGCTTAGTTGCTCTGCGTTATGTGGGATCTTCCCGGACCAGGGCTTGAACCTGTGTCCCCTGCATTGGCAGGTGGATTCTTAACCACTGCGCCACCAGGGAAGTCCTGTTTTTTTAAAAATATAAGCAATCTCAAGGTAGCTCTAGTTCGTTTAGCTAAGATGATATATGCCTAGAAGCTTTACCTACTACTTCTATATGGGTCTCTCTCCTCATCAATAAAATAAAGGTGATAATACTACCTGGTCACTTCACAACAAATGTGAAGGCTCTTTATAAGTCATTAGGTGCTACATAAATGTCAGACTTTATCACTGACCAACTTGATAGTAAGGTTTCCTTTTACCTCCAGAACCTAGAAGAGTAGATGCTTAAAACATCCTTGCTGAATTAATTTATCATAACAGAGAATCGAGATACTTGAATTTTAATCCCAGTTCATTGCTTGACTGTGAAGCCTTGAGTAAGTTAATTCACTTTTTGGGTTTTTAGTTAGACTTCAATGATTTTCATCTAAGACCTCCAGTTTGTGCGGGCTAGCAGCAGAAAGATTCATGGGAGTTTGTGGGAGATAAATGGTTTAACACAACTGAAGTTACGTCCTTTTTTCCAAACAGCAGCTTCAACTTAGTCATAAAAATGGCCTTGCGCCTGACCCTTTTTTATACTCTCAAGGAGAGCGGTAATATTTCTTATTAGTCAAGAACTGTAATCAGTTTTCTATGTAAACACATTTGTTGGAACTCTTTTGTGTTCTACAGTAATAATTTATACATGCTTTTCACTTGATGTATACAGATAGAATCATGTTCTCCATAGTGCCATTTTATGTTTCAGTTTATATAATAGGGCTTCTTCCCCGTGCTCTAGCCAGTGGAAAATAACTGCCACCGATTTACAAGTTTAATTGAAATGAAAAATACAAATTGTTGTTCACTTAGTGCCTTATTTAAATAGGTTAGTTAAACCAATAATAATTTAATTTGTTTTTAAAACTGCATTTCTGACTTTTGATTTGCAATAGTTTTTAAAGATATAATTAACATACAGTAAAATTCACACATCTTAAGTGGACAGCTTGATGAATTTCCACAGTTGTATACACCCGTATAAATTACCACCAGAAACAAGAAATAGAACGTGTCCATTCCCCCAGAAAGTTCCATCGTGCCCATTTCCAGTTAGTCTCCCCACCCCCACTATCTGATTTCTATCATTGTAGATTAGTTTTGCCATATTTTGGTGTCATAAAATGGAATCATTCAGTATGTACCCTTTTGTATCTTCCTTCTTTTGCTTAACATAATGTTTTTGAGATACACCCATATTGCTGAGTATATCAAAAGTTCTTTTTCATTGCTAAATACTCCATTATATCAATGTAAGATTTTTAAATTCATTCTCCTGTTGATGGATTTTAGATTGTTTCCAGTTTGGGATTGTTACGAATATACGGCTGCTTTAAGCATTCTTATCTATGACCTTTTGTGGACATATGCTTTCATTTTTCTTGGGTAAATACCTAGGAGCGAAACTGCTGGATCCTGGGGAAGTTATATATTTAACTTCATAAAAAATTGCCAGAGTTTTTCCAAGTGGTTGGACCATTTTATATTCCTACCAGCAATGAATAAGAGTTTCAGCTGCTCCACTTCCTCACCAACATTTGATGTTGCTAATCTTTTTTTATATTTTTACCATTCTGTTAGACATGAATTGGTACCTCGTTGTGTTTTTCACTTGTATTTCCCTAATGACTAATGGTATTGAGCACTTTTTATGTGCTCCTTTGTCTTTCATATATCTTCTTTTGTGGAATGTTTGTTCAAGTCTTTTGCCCGTTTTTAGAAATTGCATTATTTTTTTTGTTGACTTAGGGGAGTTCTTTCTATATTCTGGATATAAGTCCATTGTCAAATATATTTGCTGCAGATTTATTTACCAGTCTTTGATTTGTTTATTTATTTTCTTAATTGAGTCTTTTATTGAGCAGAAAGTTTTGGTTTTAATGAAGTTCAATTTACCGTTTTTTTGATGGTTTGTTTTTGTGTGTGTGTTTGGTCTGAGAAATCTTTGCTTACCTCAAGACTGTGAAGATACTGCCTTACATTTTCTTCTATAAACTTTGTTTCTGAGTTTTATGTTTAGGCTGATAATCTATCTAGAATTCATTTTTGAGCATGGAATGAGAGGTCAAGGTTCATTTTTTTCTGTTTTTTAAAAATTAATTAATTTATTTATTTTTGGCTTTGTTGGGTCTTTGTTGCTGCGCGCGGGCTTTCTCTAGTTGTGGCGAGTGGGGGCTACTCTTCGTTGTGGTGCACGGGCTTCTCATTGCGGCGGCTTCTCTTGTTGCGGAGCATGGGCTCTAGGCACGCGGGCTTCAGTAGTTGTGGCACGTGGTCTCAGTAGTTGTGGCTCGCGGGCTCTAGAGCGCAGGCTCAGTAGTTGTGGCACACAGGCTTAGTTGCTCTGCGGCATGTGGGATCATCCTGGACCAGGGATCGAACCCGTGTCCCCTGCATTGGCTGGTGGATTCTTAACCACTGAGCCACCAGAGAAGTCCCAAGGTTCATTTTTTTCTAAACAGTTATTTTACATGGTCCACACCATTTGGGGAAAAATAAAACTTTTACCCCCACTGAATTGCTTTGGCACCTTAGTCAAATTTCTGTTCTTTATATGTCTGTGGTCTATTTCTAGACTCTGTTTTGTTCCATTGATCTATTTGTCCATCTTGATATGAATATCACACTGTCTTGATTACTATAAATTTATAAGTCTTGGAATCAGGTAGTGTTAGCCCTCCAACTGTATTCTTTTTCAAAGTCGTTTTGGCTATTCTGTATCCTTTGAATTTCCATGCAGAATTTTGAATCATTGTTTCTATTTCCTCAAAATAGCCTGCTGGAAGCTTTGTAGAGATTTTGTTACATTTGTATATCACTATATGGAGAATGGAGAGCTTAACAATACTGAGTCTTTCAGTCAGGTCTTATTTAGATTGTCTTTAATTTCTCCCAGCAATATTTTGTGATTTTTCAGGATAGAAGTCTTTTCCTGGGTATATATTGTTAGATAATGGATGTTCTGATGCTACTGGAAATAGTATTGCTTGATTTTTTAATCTTAGTTTTCAATTTGTTGTTGCTAGTATATAGAAATACAGTGATTTTGTATGGTGATCTTATAGTCTGCAACCTTGCTAAATCTGCTTATTAGTTTTAGTAGTTTGTATATTCCTTAGGGTTTTCTACATACACAATCATGTCATCTGCACAGAAAGACAGTTTTACGTTTGCCAGTCTCTGCGCTCTCTCTCTCTCTCTCTCTGTCTCACCTTATTACACTGGCTAGGACCTTCAGCATAATGTTGAATAGAAGTGGTAAGAGCAGACATTCTTGACTTGTTCCCACATTTAGGAGAAGAGTGTTCAGCCTGTAGGTTTTTGGGTTTTAGTAGAAGCTCTTTATCAGATTGAGAAAGGTCTTCTATTCCCTGTTTTCTGGGGATTCTTTTCTAACATCATGAAGGGGTGTTGAGTTTTTTCAAATGCTTTTTCTGCATCTATTGCTTGAGATCGCATTTTTCTCTTTTATTCCGTTTACATGGTTCATTCTGTTTACACTGGATTTATTCCTAATTGTAAACCAACTTTACATTCCTGGGGCAAACATTGCTAGTTTGTAATAGATTTTTAACTCCCCCAAAGTTCCTCCTTCCCACTGTTGATAGAAATTTTAATTTGGCTATTAAATGTTAATATATAGATTATTTTTTCAAGTAGCAGCATTTAATGAACATCTACTATGTACTGCCGCCATACTAGTGACTGAAGAAACCAATATAATATGTTGTCCCTTCTCTTGAAGAGTCACAGCCTATTTGGAAAGTCAGATACATAGATAATGGACAAGTATAGTGATAAATATCCACCCAGTGAATTATCAGAGTAAGAAAAAAAGGTGTCTTGTGTCTTGCTACTCTTTGTTAATCAGAAGAAGAATCCTGGAAGAGGTGATACCTAAGCTTTCTTAAAGGGTTAACTAAGTGAAAGGGATTAAAGGACAAGAGGGTACAGAATGGACAAAGGCACAAAGTTAAGGCAACACCATGGTGCTTCAGAGGAACTACCAGTAGCTCATCATTGTTTGAGCATCAAGTACCAGGCTGAGCATGATGAATGATGATATTATAAAAGTATCAGCCAGATCACTGCAAGGCTTGTGTGCCAAATGAAAGAGCTTGTCCTTTGTTCTGCGAATGATGGGAGCCATCATGAGATTTTAAGAAGGGAAGAAGGATGTGGTCTGGTTTGCATTTTAATCAGAACCCTATGGCAGATTTGTGGAGGATAGATTTGAAAGTGCCAAGGCTGGAAGATCAGTTAGAAAACAATAATGAGGTCTTGAACCTTAACAATGAGAGCAGAAATGGAGAAGAAGGGTCAGATTTGAGAAATATTTAGGAAGTAAAACTGGCAGAACTTGGTGATGGACTGATTAGAGGATGAGTAAAGAAAGAGAGTGTATTAGTTTCCTAGGGTTGCCATAAGAACGTACACAAACTGGATGGTTTAAAACAACAGAATTTTATTGTCTCACAGTTCTAGAGTCCAGAAGTCTGAAATCAAGGTGTCAGCAGGGCCATGTTCCCTCTGAGACTCTGGGTAGGAGCCTTCCTTGCCTCTTCCTAGCTTCTGGTGGTAGCTGTCGATCTTTGGTGTTCCCTGGCTCGTAGCTCCGTTACTCCAGTCTCTGCCTCTGTAGTCACATGGTGTTCTCCCTGCATATCTCTGTCATATTGGAGTAAGGGCTCACCCTACTCCAGAATGACTGCACCTCCACTATTCATATCTGCAATGACCCTATTTCCAAATAAGGTCACATTCTGAGGTACTGGGAGTTAGGGCTTCAACTTATCTTTTTGAGGGACACAGTTCAACCCGTAACAAAGGGTAAAGTCAAAACTGCTGTTAATCTTCTAGCTAAGAGTTTATAGGGTATGACCACTGGCTAGGTAGGAAACACAAGTGAAAGAGCTAGTTTAGGAAGAAGATGAATTCAAAATTGTCTAGAGGACATACAGGAAGAGCCGCTTTAGCAGTCAGTTTTATAGGTCTGAAGTTCATCTCTTTAAGATAGAAACAAACTGTTAAGACTTATGGGAGAGGAGAAGATGGCAGAAGAGTAAGACGCGGAGATCACCTTCCTCCCCATAGATACATCAGAAATACATCTACACGTGGACCTGCTCCTATAGAACACCCACTGAACGCTGGCAGAAGAACTCAGACCTCCCAAAAGGCAAGAAACTCCCCACGTACCTGGGTAGGGCAAAAGAAAAAAGAAAAAACAGAGACAAAAGAATAGGGACAGGACCTGCACCAGTGGGAGGGAGCTGTGAAGGAGGAAAGGTTTCCACACACCAGGAAGCCCCTTCGCGGGCGGAGACTGCAGGTGGCAGAGGGGGGAAGCTTCGGAGCCACGGAGGAGAGCGCAGCCACAGGGGTGCGGAGGGCAAAGCGGAGAGATTCCCACACAGAGGCTCGGTGCCGAGCAGCACTCGCCAGCCCGAGAGGCTTGTCTGCTCACCCGCCGGGGCGGGCGGGGCTGGGAGCTGAGGCTCGGGCTTCGGAGGTCGGATCCCAGGGAGAGGACTGGGGTTGGCTGCGTGAACACAGCCTGAAAGGGTTAGTGCACCACAGCTGGCCGGGAGGGAGTCCAGTAAAGGCTGGAGCTTCCGAAGAGGCAAGAGACTCTTTCTTGCCTCTTTGTTTCCTGGTGCCCGAGGAGAGGGGATTAAGAGCGCTGCTTAAAGGAGCTCCAGAGACGGGCGCTAGCCGTGGCTAACAGCGGGGACCCCAGAGACGGGCATGAGACGCTAAAGCTGCTGCTTTAGCCACCAAGAAGCCTGTGAGCAAGCACAGGTCACTATCCACACCTCCCCTCCCGGGAGCCTGTGCAGCCCACCACTGCCAGGGTCCCGTGATCCAGGGACAACTTCTCCGGGAAAACGCACGGCACCTCAGGCTGGTGCAACGTCACGCTGGCCTCTGCCGCCGCAGGCTCACCCCGCATCCGTACCCCTCCCTCCCCCCGGCCTGAGTGAGCCAGAGCCCCTGCAGCAGCTGCTCCTTTAACCCCGTTCTGTCTGAGCGAAGAACAGACGCCCTCAGGCGACCTACGCGCAGAGGCGGGTTCAAATCCAAAGCTGAACCCCGGGAGCTGTGCGAACAAAGAAGAGAAAGGGAAATCTCTCCCAGCAGCCCCAGAAGCAGCGGATTAAAGCTCCACAATCAACTTGATGTACCTGCATCTGTGGAATACCTGAATAGACAACGAATCATCCCAAATTGAGGAGGTGGACTTTGGGAGCAAGATATATTATTTTTTCCCCTTTTCCTCTTTTTGTGAGTGTATATGTGTATGCTTCTGTGTGAGATTTTGTCTGTATAGCTTTGCTCTCACCATTTGTCCTAGGGTTCTGTCCATCCGTTTCTTTTTTTTTTTTTTTACTTAAATTTTTTTTCTTAATTATTTTTTATTTATTTTATTTTTTTATTTTAATAACTTTATTTTATTCTATCTTACTTTATTTTATCCTCTTTCTTTCTATTTTTTCTCCCTTTTATTCTGAGCCGTGTGGATGAAAGACTCTTGGTGCTCCAGCCAGGCATCAGGGCTGTGCCTCTGAGGTGGGAGAGCCAAATTCCGGACAGTGGTCCACAAGAGACCTCCCAGCTGCACATAATACCAAACGGCGAAAATCTCCCAGAGATCTCCATCTCAACACCAAGACCCAGCTTCACTCAACGACCAGCAAGCTACAGTGCTGGACACCCTATGCCAAACAGCAAACAAGACAGGAACACAGCCCCATCCATTAGCAGACAGTCTGCCTATAATCATAATAAGGTCACAGACACCCCAAAACACACCACCAGACGTGGACCTGCCCACCAGAAAGACAAGATCCAGCCTTATCCACCAGAACACAGGCACTAGTCCCCTCCACCAGGAAGCCTACACAACCCACTGAACCAACCTTAGCCACTGGGGACAGACACCAAAAACAACGGGAACTATGAACCTGTAGCCTACGAAAAGGAAACCCCAAACACAGTAAGTTAAGCAAAATGAGAAGACAGAGAAACACACAGCAGATGAAGGAGCAAGGCAAAAACCCACCAGACCTAACAAATGAAGTGGAAATAGGCAGTCTACATAAAAAAGAATTCAGAATAATAATAGTAAAGATGATCCAAAATCTTGGAAATAGAATAGACAAAATGCAAGAAACATTTAACAAGGACCTAGAAGAACTAAAGAGGAAACAAGGAACGATGAAAAACACAATAAATGAAATTAAAAATTCTCTAGAAGGGATCAGTAGCAGAATAACTGAGGCAGAAGAACGGGTAAGTGACCTGGAAGATAAAATAGTGGAAATAACTACTGCAGAGCAGAATAAAGAAAAAAGAATGAAAAGAACTGAGGACAGTCTCAGAGACCTCTGGGACAACATTAAACGCACCAACATTAGAATTATAGGGGTCCCAGAAGACGAAGAGAAAAAGAAAGGCACTGGGAAAATATTTGAAGAGATTATAGTTGAAAACTTCCCTAACATGGGAAAGGAAATAGTTAATCAAGTCCTGGAAGCACAGAGAGTCCCATACAGGATAAATCCAAGGAGAAACATGCCAAGACACATATTAATCAAACTATCAAAAATTAAATACAAAGAAAACATATTAAAAGCAGCAAGGGAAAAACAACAAATAACACACAAGGGAATCCCCATAAGGTTAACAGCTGATCTTTCAGCAGAAACTCTGTAAGCCAGAAGGGAGTGGCAGGACATATTTAAAGTGATGAAGGAGAAAATCCTACAACCAAGATTACTCTACCCAGCAAGGATCTCATTCAGATTTGATGGAGAAATTGAAACCTTTACAGACAAGCAAAAGCTGAGAGAGTTCAGCACCACCAAACCAGCTTTACAACAAATGCTAAAGGAACTTCTCTACGCAGGAAACACAAGAGAAGGAAAACACCTACAATAACAAACTCAAAACATTTAAGAAAATGGGAATAGGAACATACATATCGATAATTACCTTAAATGTAAATGGATTAAATGCTCTCACCAAAAGACACAGACTGGCTGAATGGATACAAAAATAAGACCCGTATATATGCTGTCTACAAGAGACCCACTTCAAACCTAGGGACACATACAGACCGAAAGTGAGGGGATGGAAAAAGATATTCCATGCAAATGGAAATCAAAAGAAAGCTGGAGTAGCAATTCTCATATCAGACAAAATAGACTTTAAAATAAAGACTATTACAAGAGACAAGGACACTATATAATGATCAAGGGATCAATCCAAGAGGAAGGTATAACAATTGTAAATATTTATGCACCCAACATAGGAGCACCTCAATACATAAGGCAAATACTAACAGCCATAAAAGGGGAAATAGACAGTAACACAGTCATAGTAGGGGACTTTAACACCCCACTTACACCGATGGAAAGATCATCCAAACAGAAAATAAATAAGGAAACACAAGCTTTAAATGATACATTAAACAAGATGGACTTAATTGATATTTACAGGACATTCCACCCAAAAAAACCAGAATACCCATTTTTCTCAAGTGCTCATGGAATATTCTCCAGGATAGATCATATCTTGGGTCACAAATCAAGCCTTGGTAAATTTAAGAAAATTGAAATCGTATCAAGTATCTTTTCCGACCACAACGCTATGAGACTAGATATCAATTACAGGGAAAGATCTGTAAAAAATACAAACACATGGAGGCTACACAATACACTACTTAATAACGAAGTGATGACTAAAGAAATCAAAGGGGAAATCAAAAAATACCTAGAAACAAATGACAATGGAGACACGATGACCCAAAACCTATGGGATGCAGCAAAAGCAGTTCTAAGAGGGAAGTTTATAGCAATACAAGCCTACCTCAAGAAACAGGAAACATCTCGAATAAACAACCTAACCTTGCACCTAAAGCAATTAGAGAAAGAAGAACAAAAACACCCCAAAGTTAGCAGAAGGAAAGAAATCATAAAGATCAGAGCAGAAATAAATGAAAAACAAATGAAGGAAACAATAGCAAAGATCAGTAAAACTAAAAGCTGGTTCTTTGAGAAGATAAACAAAATTGATAAACCATTAACCAGACTCATCAAGAAAAAAAGGGAGAAGACTCAAATCAATAGAATTAGAAATGGAAAGGGAGAAGTAACAACTGACCCTGCAGAAGAAATACAAAGGATCATGAGAGATTACTACAAGCAATTCTATGCCAATAAAATGGGCAACCTGGAAGAAATGGACAAATTCTTAGAAATGCACAACCTGCCGAGACTGAACCAGGAAGAAATAGAAAATATGAACAGACCAATCACAAGCACTGAAATTGAACCTGTGATTAAAAATCTTCCAACAAACAAAAGCCCAGGACCAGGTGGCTTCACAGGCAAATTCTATCAAACATTTAGAGAAGAGCTAACACCTATCCTTCTCAAACTCTTCCAAAATATTGCAGAGGGAGGAACACTCCCCAACTCATTCTATGAGGCCACCATCACCCTGATACCAAAACCAGACAAAGATGTCACAAAGAAAGAAAACTACAGGCCAATATCACTGATGAACCTAGATGCAAAAATCTTCAACAAAATACTAGCAAACAGAATCCAACAGCACATTAAAAGGATCATACACCATAATCAACTGGGGTTTATTCCAGGAATGCAAGGATTCTTCAATATACACAAATCAATCAACGTGATACACCATATTAACAAACTGAAGGAGAAAAACCATATGATCATCTCAATACATGCAGAAAAAGCTTTCGACAAAATTCAACACCCATTTATGATAAAAGCCCTGCAGAAAGTAGGCATAAAGGGAACTTTCCTCAACATAATAAAGGCCATATATGACAAACCCACAGCCAACATCGTCCTCAATGGTGAAAAACTGAAACCATTTCCACTAAGATCAGGAACAAGACAAGGTTGCCCACTCTCACCACTATTATTCAACATAGTTTTAGAAGTTTTAGCCACAGCAGTCAGAGAAGAAAAAGAAATAAAAGAATCCAAATCGGAAAAGAAGAAGTAAAGCTGTCACTGTTTGCAGATGACATGATACTATACATAGAGAATCCTAAAGATGCTACCAGAAAACTACTAGAGCTAATCAATGAATTTGGTAAAGTAGCAGGATACAAAATTAATGCACAGAAATCTCTTGCATTCCTATACACTAATGATGAAAAATCTGAAAGTGAAATTAAGAAAACACTCCCATTTACCACTGCAACAAAAAGAATAAAATATCTAGGAATAAACCTACCTAAGGAGACAGAAGACCTGTATGCAGAAAATTATAAGACATTGATGAAAGAAATTAAAGATGATACAAATAGATGGAGAGATATACCATGTTCTTGGATTGGGAGAATCAACATTGTGAAAATGACACTACTACCCAAAGCAATCTACAGATTCAATGCAATCTCTATCAAACTACCACTGGCATTTTTCACAGAACTAGAACAAAAAGTTTCACAATTTGTGTGGAAACACAAAAGACCCCGAATAGCCATAGCAATCTTGAGAACGAAAAACGGAGTGGAGGAATCAGGCTCCCTGACTTAAGGCTATACTACAAAGCTACAGTAATCAAGACAGTATGGTACTGGCACAAAAACAGAAATATAGATCAATGAAACAGGATAGAAAGCCCAGAGATAAACCCACGCACATATGGTCACCTTATCTTTGATAAAGGAGGCTAGCATAAACAGTGGAGAAAAGACAGCCTCTTCAATAAGTGGTGCTGGGAAAACTGGACAGGTACATGTAAAAGTACGAAATTAGAACACTCCCTAACACCATACACAAAAATAAACTCAAAATGGATTAAAGACCTAAATGTAAGGCCAGACACTATCAAATTCTTAGAGGAAAACATAGGCAGAACACTCTATGACAAATCACAGCAAGATCCTTTTTGACCCAGCTCCTAGAGAAATGGAAATAAAAACAAAAATAAACAAATGGGACCTAATGAAACTTAAAAGCTTTTGCACAGCAAAGGAAACCATAACCAAGACCAAAAGACAACCCTCAGAATGGGAGAAAATGTTTGCAAATGAAGCAGCGGACAAAGGATTAATCTCCAAAATTTACAAGCAGCTCATGCAGCTCAATAACAAAAAAACAAACAACCCCATCCAAAAATGGGCAGAAGACGTAAATAGACATTTCTCCAAAGAAGATATACAGATGGCCAACAGACACATGAAAGAATGCTCAACATCATTAATCATTAGAGAAATGCAAATCAAAACTACAATGAGGTATCATCTCACACCGGTCAGAATGGCCATCATCAAAAAATCTAGAAACAATAAATGCTGGAGAGCGTGTGGAGAAAAGGGAACCCTCTTGCACTGTTGGTGGGAATGTAAATTGATACAACCACTATGGAGAACAGTATGGAGGTTCCTTAAAAACTAAAAATAGAACTACCATACGACCCAGCAATCCCACTACTGGGCATATACCCTGAGAAAACCATAATTCAAAAAGAGTCATGTACCACAATGTTCACTGCAGCTCTATTTACAATAGCCAGGACATTGGAGCAACCTAAGTGTCCATCATCGGATGAATGAATAAAGAAGATGTGGCACATAATATACAATGGAATATTACTCAGCCATAAAAAGAAACGAAATTGAGTTATTTGTAGTGAGGTGGATGGAGTTAGAGTCTGTCATACAGAGTGAAGTAAGTCAGAAAGAGAAAAACAAATACCATATGCTAACACATATATATGGAATCTAAGGGAAAAAAAAAAGTCATGAAGAACCTAGTGGCAAGACGGGAATAAAGACACAGACCTACTAGAGAATGGACTTGAGGATATGGGGAGGGAGAAGGGTAAGCTGTGACAAAGTGAGAGAGTGGCATGGACATATATACACTACCAAACGTAAAATAGATAGCTAGTGGGAAGCAGCCGTATAGCACAGGGAGATCAGCTTGGTGCTTTGTGACCACCTAGAGGGGTGGGATAGGGAGGGTGGGAGGGAGGGAGATGCAAGAGGGAAGAGATATGGGAACATATGTATATGTATAACTGATTCACTTTGTTATAAAGTAGAAACTAACACACCATTGTAAAGCAATTATACTCCAATAAAGATGTTTAAAAAATAAATAAATAAATAAATTTTTTAAAAAAGACATGGATAGCATGAGTAGTTGGCTTCATCTTTTTATTGTTGAGAACATGACATGATGGTTGTTTTATAGCAGCTCTTATCATTATAGCAAGGTCAGAGATCTCTATCTTGAGGTATTATACTGTCATTCCCACTAATTTTAGAACCAATAGTGAGGAAGGAAGCAGTGTTGACCAAAATCACGTCATTTTAATAAACACCTTTGTCACTGATGCAACAGCTTGAAAACTGCCAAATTATCTTAAGACTCTGTTAATTGTGTTTAAATATAATTTCAATACAAAGGAAAAATAATGGACATTTATAGACTTAGTGGAATTTACCCTGTTAGACATTTAAACATCCTCAGTTTAGAACAATGTATCCCCTTTTAAAAATACTTCTTCTCAATGTGTTACCATTTGTAAGTACAGTTAACATCTTCATTATGTGATAAACAAAGTAAATAGTAGTTTAGTATTATCAATATTAATTTCATACTTTTAAGAATGGTTTCAATTTCAAATATTTCAAGTATGTGATTTAGAAAAATATAGTCACACAACTATACTCCTTCTGTGCATTTCATTAAATTTAGTACATTCTATTCTTTATTAACTTGAAATGGTTCAAAATATATTTGCCCAGAGCTCTAAAACTCTCTCAAATTCCTGATTGCAGTTTTCTCTCAATGCAGGAAGTTTTGCTGGAGTTGCTAGAACAATGTGTGGATGGCTTATGGAAAGCAGAACGTTATGAAGTAATTTCTGAAATTTCCAAGTTGATCATTCCAATTTATGAGAAACGTCGAGAATTCGAGGTAGGTAATTTAAACATTTGCATCATTGGCCTATATGTTTTATTTTGGTCTTAAGTTACTATCCTTAAAAAATGCTAGGAGGTCCTAAAATTACAATCCTACCTCATATTCATATAAATTTTCCAAATAAAATTAAGGACCAAACATTTAAGATATAAATTGAAATTTACATTATACCAGTGGTTCACAAAACATTTTTATCTAGCAATCTCTCCTCCTCCACTCATGGCAGAAAACAATCAACGTTGTCTTCACTAAACCTTCACTAAAAAAAGCTATTGGATTTCCATGTTGCCCGGGGAGGGTGATAGGCATGATTCTATTCTTTGCAATTTGACGGTGAGACTAAAGGTGCTGGCAGATGACAGTAGGGTAGATAATGTCACTAGTAATAACCCTATTGTGAGGAGTTTTTCCAATTTATTCTGCCAGATAAAGCTGTTGATAAAGGGTAGTTAATAAAGAATAGTATTATAATGAGCAGCTGTTGCCACCAGCACCGATCAGGAATTTTTTATATTCAAGTCTCTAAGTCCATATCATAATTTTCTACCCTTACTATGCTGGGAAGGGATGATTTAGGATTCAAGCCATTTTTTTAAAAAAGCAAAGCAGTTTATCCTTAAATATAGCAAGTAGTCTTTCACTGTTGAAGCAGTTTCCAAGAGTGAAAACATACATTTAATATCATCTGTGTAGTGTTCTAATCTCTGTTCCAAACTGGCTCTGATCAAACTCACTTTTTCTTCCTAGGTTCTGGGTCTTTCTCTCTTTGCCATGCTTTTGGTGTATATGGGGCATGCCTGAAAAATCATAGAGGAGTTCAAGTGATTATATTAAAAAGCAAGAGTTAAATAATTAAATCTAAGTCATACAGATGACAAAGAATAGCCTATGAGACAAGACAAGAATTGGCATTGAGCTTTCTATCAAAGCATTACATCCTAAGAACCTTTGTAAAAGTTTCAAAATACCCACTGTCTTACTCTTAGGTTGAAGATCAGGATATTAGAAACCCAGGGAACATCTTGCTACTCAATTGACTAATAGGGAAAAAAGAAAAATATATCTTCCCTACACATTAAAGGAAACAATATGTTCTATAGGGGAACTACTCCTATTCCCTTGTAGGGGTGCAAGGGTCTGTATAGATCCCCTAGTGTTCTGAATGAGATGAAGTAATTTTTCAGTGTATCTTTATGGGATAGGCTGAAAAGTGTCAGAGGTGGCAGCCATAAAGGTAAGGAAAACTTCCCTCAAATTGAGCTCAACTGCAGAAAATAATATGGGAAGAATTTTAGAGAAAGGATGTCTGCTTCTGTGCTTCCCTTTTTTTATTGAAGTGAAATTCACTAACATACAATTGACCATATTCTGGTGTGCAATTCAGTGGCATTTAGTGCATTCTTAACGTTACGCTCTCACCACCTCTCTCTAGTTTCAAAACATTTTTATCACCGCAGAAAAAAACTCCATATCCTTTAGTAATCACTCTCCACCCTATGCCCCACCCTCTGGAAACCATTAACCTGCTTTCTGTCTATGGATTTGCCTATTCTGGATGTGTCATAAAAAAAAATTAATACAAGATGTGACCTTTTGTTTCTGGCTTCTTTCACTTAGCATAATATTTAGAGATTCATCCAGGTTGTAGCATGTATCAGAACTTCATTCCTTTTTATGGCGGAATGATATTTCATGGTATGGATATACCACAATTTGTTTATCCATTTGGGTTGTTTCCCCATTTTGGCTATTACGAATAGTGCTGTTGTAAACAGTTATGTATAAGTTTCTGTATGGGTATGTTTTCTTTTTTTATATATAAATTTATTTATTTTATTTATTTTTTTTGGCTGCGTTGGGTCTTTGTTGCTGTGCGTGGGCTTTCTCTAGTTGTGGCAAGCAGGGGCTACTCTTCGTTGCAGTGCACAGGCTTCTCATTGCCGTGGCTTCTCTTGTTGCGGAGCACGGGCTCTAGGCGCGCGGGCTTCAGTAGTTGTGGCACATGGGCTCAGCAGTTGTGGCTCGCGGGCTCTAGAGCACAGGCTCAGTAGTTGTGGCACATGGACTTAGTTGCTTCGTGGCATGTGGGATCTTCCCGGACCAGGGCACGAACCCGTGTCCTCTGCATTGGCAGGCGGATTCTTAACCACTACGCCACCAGGGAAGCCCTGGGTGTGTTTTCATTTATCTTGGATATATACCTAACAGGGGAATTGCTGGATCATAGGGTAACTCCATGTATAACTTTTGAGTAACCACCAGATTGTTTTCCCTTTTACACTCCCACCAGCAGTGTACACATTCCACATCCTGATCAACACTTATTTTTGGTTTCTTATTACAGCCATCCTAGTGGATGTGAAGTGGGGTCACATTGTGGTTTTGATTTGTATTTCCTAATGAGCAGTGATTTTGAACATCTTTTCATGTCCTTGTTGGCCGTTTATATATATTCTTTGGAGAAATGTCTATTCAAGGCCTTTGCTCACTTTTAAATTAGGTTATTTGTCTTTTTGTTGTTGGATTGTGGGAGTTCTTTATATTTTCTGGATATGAAAACTTATCAGATCTGTGGTTTACAAATATTTTCTCCTGTTCTGTAGGTTGTCTTTTCACATTCTTGATAATGTTCTTAGCACAGCGTGCTCCCTTTTTCTGGATGTGTAGAAGAATATATTCTTTGAAAATGTCTGTGAACCTGTATAAAAGGAGTCCTCAGTCAGGTTTATACTATTATTTTTGTGTCTGAATTTTATTTTCTTCTCCAAAATTGTTCGCATGGATTGTTTATTCTCATCTCTCCACCTAAGAGCTCAAGCAAAGCATTTTGCTTATCTTTCAGTTAAAATAATTCAGACATAAGAAAAAAGTAGTCAATAACACAGTATTTTTAAATTATACACTACCATTGAGATATGAATGAAATGAAACATGATATTTAGAAATACAGTGTTATTTGACCATTTTAAGCTCTACCCTACGACCTAAAGTTGTTAAGGAGTTTTGTCTAATAATGACCATGGGGGAGGGGAGTGTGAATGACCCCACCAAAACCATTTTGAAAAGGAAATAGTGTTGCTTTTTTTTTTTCCTGTGCATTTATCTTAGACATTTAGTAACTAACCAAAAAACAAAGCTATTTTGTTTATTCTCATTTTTTCAGAAACTTACTCAAGTTTATAGAACTCTTCATGGAGCTTACACAAAAATTTTGGAGGTTATGCACACAAAAAAAAGACTTTTAGGCACTTTCTTCAGAGTTGCCTTTTATGGCCAAGTAAGTATACTTTCGTTCATAAAGTTGTTTTCCTTTTTAAACATTCACCTTTGAATGATTACTGTAGCAGCAGTTATTGGTTCTAGGATTCTGTCTAGATAGAGCACCTGTCACAACAGCAGGAAGCCTCGTTTGTAAGTATAAAGTTCACTTTGGTTTCCATATCTAAATCCACTAGGTCAGAGTACAACATATAAGATTTGAATGTTTCCTTCAGTTTCATTTTTTGTTAAGCTTCTTAAATGTATATTTAATATCTAGCACTGAAAGATTTGCAATAAAAATCAGGTAAGTATGCAGGCGATGAAAAAATCGAGTGTGGAAATCTTCAGGACAATAATATGCTCATATGACTGTGAGTTTGAAAATTCTCATTTATTTCAGTTAAAATATATGCATGTGACTTTTAGTACTATTATTTAAAATCTATTTCAAATACATTATTGCTAATTATTTAGTAGATTTTCTGTAAATGCTTTGTTTGCTCATATTATTTATAAATTATTGTATGTTTAACTTTATAATAGTCTTTTTTTGAAGAAGAGGATGGAAAGGAGTACATCTATAAAGAGCCAAAGCTCACTGGCCTCTCGGAGATTTCCCTGAGACTTGTTAAACTTTATGGTGAAAAATTTGGTACAGAGAATGTCAAAATAATTCAGGATTCAGACAAGGTAACATATTTATTGGTTCCAGGCATGGTACGTTGCTTCTGACTTTTTCCTTTTTTAGCTAGTGGAGGAGAGGCATGGGAAATAGAGCCTTTCCAGATTGTGAAAGAAAGGACAGGGGCTTTGGAATCAGAAAGAAGGATTCAAATCTCCATTCTCTGCCACTTGCTAGCTGTGTGACCATGGGGAAGTTACTTAACCTCTCTGTGCCTCATTGTTCTCATTAGTAAAATGAAGTTAATAATAGTGCCTTCCTCATGGAGTTGTTGTACGAATTAAATGAGTTAATATATGGAAAGTGATTAGAGTTCCTGGTATGTAAAAAAGCATTCACTAATAATAATAGAAGCTGGCACGCTCAATAAAGTTTAGCTATTATTGTGAATGCTGTTGTGCATCATGATTGTCAATTTCATACTTTATGATTAAAATCATCTTAGGACACACATTTTACTCTAAGATATCCTTAGTTCACTAGTTACATTCGCAGTGATGTAGGTTTAGGAGAGATGCCTTGGGCCTTGATCTAAAGATTATCCATCCCACTAGCCCTGCCAAGGCAAGGATGAGAAAGGTTCCAGCAAGAGAGGCTCTTTCCTAGAAACGCATAGTTCCCTATAGACAGAATTGCAGGAAGGCACAATAGGAATGCCTGACTGTCCTTAGTTACCATGGGTATGTACAGGATGAGAGCTGATTTTTCAGGTAGGAAGGACCTATACAGTGCAGGATCTGTAGGCCCCAGAAATATTTACTGCGTGACTATGATTGCATGGTGCTACGCAAAGCACTTAATAGCTAACAAGCAGCATTGCCGGAGTGAAAAGCCCGTGGCAATAGTAAAGACACTTCATTTTCTACTGTGAAAATGATCTCTTCACTTTGTACTTACCTATATCTCATGGAGATGATTTTATCTTAAGCATATGCCTTCAACATTTAAAATAGATGTGCTGATAGGTTCAGAATTCATGAATATTTGGCAGAACCTCTCTACTTCTGATCCGTTTCACTATTTTGCGTTGTTTTATTGAATTAAGACAACAGAAAATTTTATCTCCTTGTAGCCAGAAAGTTTTAGGCTTGCTGCCATACTACTGATACTATAAATGGAAAGTTAATAGAAAGCCAGGCTTGCAGAACAACATGCGGTTTTCTACTTTCTTCTGCCTCTGAAAACCTGGCCAACAAGCACTAATGACAAACCACCATCAGGCAGCTGGACTCCTGACATTATTTTTATGCACAATATTTTAGTCATTCTTCATAGGCAACAGATATAATAAGCAGTTGCTACTTTTAAAATCCTTATTTCTTTCTTAATATGTGAAATTAAAAATTAAAAACACTCTTTTACTTGCCAAAGAACAAAATCTGCTTAAGGGCACAAACAATGTGAAAAACAGTTGGGCAATATTTTCCAGTATTTTAAATGTATCTTTCCTTGGACTCAGTAACTTCACATTTATCATTTTATCTTATAGATAGATATATACACATAAACATGTATGTTTAAAGGTGTTTATTGCTGCAAAGTTTATATAACAAAAACCTGGAAACAATCTAATATCCATATGGTTAAGGAAGTGGTACTACCCCCATATAATGGATATAGTATCCTAAGCATTAAAAAACTGATAAGTATTGATATACCTATCAATATATATTATTGAGAGAAAAAAGGTGAGGCACAGAACATTATGGATAGGATGATTACATTTGTGAAAATTGATATTCACATATACTCACTTGTTTATGCTTAGGAAATTTCTGGAATGATACATACAAAATTGTTAACCATGGTTATCCCTGAGGAGAGAGACTAGAGTCTTATGTGGGAAGAAAGACTTTTTTTTAACTTTTCATATATACCCTCATGTACTGTTTGAATGTTTACCATATACATAGTTTATTTTATAAGGTCAAAATCAGTCTTGACCTCTTTTTTATTTTCCTTCTATGTCTTGTCTTAGCCAGATAATTAACCTCACCTGAGTTTCTCTGGAGAAATCTAGCTTTTTAATGGGAAAGAAAAGAAAGGATTTCTAGATTTAGGCTTTTAGATTTTTATGTAATAACAAGTAGAATGGGTTTGGAGAAGTTTTAAAAGTTGCTAAGAAACTTTCCCTTGTCTATGCTCCTGTATATGTGGAGGAGAAAAAAAGGATGTAGGGACTGTTTCTTGGGAGGTTTTTGTTGTTTTTTTGGTTTGTTTCATTTTTTCCTATGCTAAACACAAAAAGGCCTGACTATGATAAATTGCAAGGATATTGACAGTGTCACCAACACCCAAGGCACAAGTCAAATTTAGTTGGGAGAACACTGAAAGAAGAGGGTCCTGGGAATCATCTGGAGTTAATGGAGAGACTGCAGCATAGCTTCTTAACGTGGAATTTAGACTCTTTATGTAATGGTCTGTAACTATTATAATTTTATGTCTCTGAAATAGAACGATTCTGCTTTCCTGTGGTCCCCTTCCTCCATAGAATAGGCTTAATGCAATCAAGAGTACCCACTCTTACAATGTCAAATACTGCTTGTGGATGTACGAATTGTAATCTTTTCTATAGGGTAGTTGGGTAGTATGTATCAAAATTCCTAAAACCATGTAAATCTTTTAACTAAGCAACTTCTCATCTAAAAATTTTTCCTAAGGAATAAATCAGAAAAAAATGTACACAGTTTTAAATACAAGGATGTTCATTGGAGCATTATTTATAATAGCAAAATGTTGGAAAACAACCTGAGTCTATTAATGAGGGACTGATCTAATAAATCAAGCTTATCCATATCCATCCATTAAAAGTCATGTCAATGACTATAATATAGAACTGTGATAACCATCTTTTTTATTGTGGTAAAATACACATAACATAACATTTATATGTTAACCATTTTTAAGTGTACAATTCAGTGGTGCTTCCAACACCATGTTGGGTAGAAGTGGTGAAATGGGCATCCTTGCCTTGTTCCTCATCTTAGAGGAAAAGCTTTCAGCCTTTCACCATTGAATGTAATGTTTGCTATAGGTTTTTCACAGTGGCCCTTGATCAGATTGTAGACATTTCCTTCTATTCCTACTTTATTGAGTGTTTTTATTATGAAAGGGTGTTGAATTTTGTCAAATGCTTTTTCTGCATCGATTGAGATGATCATGTGGTTTTTTCCCCCTTCATTCTGTTAATGCAGTGTATCAATATTACATTGATCAATTTTCATATGTTGAACCATCCTTGCATTCCAGGAATAAATCCCACTTGGTCATCATGTACAATCCTTTTAATATGCTGCTAAATTCAGTTTGCTAGTATTCTGTTGAGAACTTTTGCATCAGTGTTCATAAGGGATATCGGTCTGTAGTTTTCTTGTGCTGTCTTTGTCTGGCTTTGGTAATCAGAGTATTGCTGACCTCATAGAATAAGTTAGGGAGTGTTTCTTTCTCTTCACTTTTTTGGAAAATTTGGAGAACACTTGGTGTTAGTTCTCTTTTAAATATTTGGGAGACTTCACCAGTGACGATACCAAGTCCAGAGCTTCTCTCTGTCAGGATATTTTTTTATTACTGATTCAGTTTCCTTACTGAAGATCTATTCAGATTTCCCTGTTCCTTCATGGTTTAGTCTTGGTAGGCTTTGTGTTTCTAGGAATTTGTTCATTTCACATTTCATCTAGGTTTTCTAATTTGTTGGCATATACTTGCTCATAGTACTCTCTTATAATCCTTTTTATTTCTGTAGGATTGGTAGTAATGTCCTCGTTTTCACTTCTGATTTTAGTAATTTGAGTGTTCTCTCTTTCTCTCTGGTCTGTTTAGTTAAAGGGTTGTCAATCTTGTTGATCTTTTCGAAGAGCCAACTTTTGGTTTCATCGATTTTCTCTGTTATTTTTCTATTCTTTATTCCATTTATCTGTACTCTAATCTTTATTATTTCCTTCCTTCTGCTAGCTTTGAGTTTAGTTGTTCTTCTCTTTCTAGTTCCTTAAGTTGTAAAATTAGGTTGTTGATTTGAGACCTTTCCTGTTTTTTAATGTTAAATGTTATAGCTATAAATTCCCCCCCACCTCTGAAGCACTGCTTTTGCTGTGTCCCATAAGTTTTGGTATGTTGTGATTTCATTTTCATTAATAGCAAAGTATTTTCTAACTTCCCTTGTGATTTCTTCTTTGATCCATTGATTTCTTTAAAGAATATGTTGTTTAATTTCCACCAATTTGTGAAGTTTCCAATTTTACTTCTGTTACTGATTTCGAACTTCATCCCATTGTGGTCAGAGAAGATACTTTGTATGATATCTGTCTTTATAAACCTATTGAGACTTATTTGTGGCTTAACATATAGTCTATCCTGGAAAATGTCCCATGTGCACTTGAGAAGAATGTGTATTCTGTTGTTGGGTAGAGTTTTCTATATATGTCTGTTAGGTCTAGGTAAATTATTGTGTTATTCAAGTCATCTATTTCCTTACTTACCTTCTGCATGATTGTTCTATCCAGTATTAAGATTGAGGTATTAAAGTCACCAACTATTATTGTAGAACTATTTATTATTTCTCCCTTCAGTTCTATCGATTTTTGCTTCATATATTTTGATGATCTGTTATTAGGTGTGTAGATGTTTATAATTGTTTTATCTTCTTGCTGTATTGAACCTTTTATCAATATATAATGTCCTCCTTTGTCGCATGTAACCTTTTTAAATTTAAAGTCTATTTTGTCCAATATTAGTATCTTTACCCCTGCTCTCTTTTGATTACTATTTGGATGGTATATCTTTTTCCATTCTTTCACATTCAGCCTTTGTGTGTCTTTGGAGCTAAAGTGAGTCTCTTATAGACAGCATATAGTTGGATCATGTTGGTTTTTTTTTAATCCATTCTCCCAATCTCTCTGTCTTTTGTTTACAGAATTTAACCCATTTATATTTAAATTAATTACTAATTAATAAGGAGGGACTTTACTTCTGTCATTCTGCTATGTTTTCTGTGTGCCTTATAGCTTTTTTGTCTCTCATTTCCTGCATTACTATCTTCTTTTGTATTCAGTTGATTTTTTTGGCAGTGGTTTTTTTTTTTTTTAATCACATTCTCTCTTTTTAAATTTTATTTATTTTCGGCTGCATTGGGTCTTCATTGCTGTACACGGGCTTTTCTGTAGTTGCGGCGAGCGGGGCCTACTCTTCATTGCAGTGTGCGGGCTTTTCCTTGCGGTGGCTTCTCTTATTGCGGAGCGTGGACTCTAGGCACACGGGCTTCAGTAGTTGCAGCACGCGGGCTCAGTATTTGTGGCATGTGGGCTGTAGGGCACATGGGCTTCAGTAGTTGTGGCGCGCGGGCTCTAGAGCGTAGGCTCAGTAGTTGTGGTGCACAGGCTTAGTTGCTCCACAGCATGTGGGATCTTCCCGGACCAGGACTCGAACCCGTGTCCCCTGCATTGGCAGGTGGATTCTTAACCACTGCACAACCAGGGAAGTTGTCCCTCTCCCTCACTTTTAAGGACAGTTTTGCCAGATATAGGATTCTTGGTTGATAGATTTTTTTTTTCTTTAGCACTTTGAATATATCAGTCCACTGGCTTCTGGCCTCCAAAGTTTCTGATGAGAAATTTGATAATCTTATTGAGGATCCCTCGTGTGTGACAAGTCATTTATCCCTTGCTTCTTTCAAAATTCTCTTTGTCTTTGGCTTTTGACATTCTGATTTTAATATGTCTCAGTGTGGGTCTCTTTGAGTTACCCTGCTTGGAGTTTGTTGAGCTTCCTGTCTTTCATCAGATTTGGGAAGTTTTCACCCATTATTTCTTCAAATATTCTCTCTGTCCTTTTCTCTCGCTTTTCTCCTTCAAGGACTCCCACAATGGGTATGTTCGTCTGCTGGATGATGTTCAACAGGTTCCTTAAGGCTCTGTCACTCTTCTTTAGTTTTTTTTTCCTTTGTGTTACTCTGATTGATAATTTCCATTGTCCTGTCTTCAAGTTTACTGACTATTACTTCTGCCTGCTGAAATTTGCCTTTGAATCCCTCTGGTGAATTTTCATTTCAGTTATTATATTTTTCAGCTCTGAAAAAATTTTTTGGTTTCTTTTTAGATTTTTTACCTCTTTATTGATATTGACATTTTGTTCATACATCATTTTCTTGACTTTTTCCATAACTTCCTTTAGTTCTTTTAGCATCGAGACTGTTGTTTTAAAGTCTTTTTCTAGGAGATCTGCTGTCAGGTCTTCTTCAGGGACAGTTTCTATTGGTTTATTTTTCTCGTTTGAATGGGCCATACTTTCCTGTTTCTTTGTATGCCTTGTGATTCTTTTTTTGTTGAAAACTGGACATTTGAATTTAATAACATGATCACTCTGGAAATCAGATTCTCTCTCTCTCTGTCCCAGAGTTTGCTGGGTTTTGGTTTTGTTTTTAATTGTTGTAAGCTGTCTCTGTGCCAGGGATAAACCTGAGGTGTAAACTTGGGGACTTATCAGGTCTTTCCTTAGCCTGTGCCTTCCCCTGAGCATGTGCAGTGACTTTCTAGTTTCCTTCATATATGCAGTTGCTTTTGAACGCCCTAGTCGCCAGTGTCTGGCTCCCAAGAGGGGAAAGAGAGGAAAATGAAGGGAGGGGGGAAGAAAAGGTACCGGTCCTTGAAATCCCCTGGAAGTCACTTCAGCCAGAGGGGGAGGGCCTTGCAACAATGGGAAGAGGTGCTACAGTAATGGCCACGGCCTCTTTGACTGCCCCCCTGTGATCAGAAGCAGCAATCAGCAGTCGTAGCACAGATCCCCAATATTTGGAAGACAGGGTCCTTCTTGTTCATCCTGGCTCCCGCAAGCTGTTCCAAGAACATGTGCACCACTGCCTGCCATGGTACTTGAGGGGTGAGGTACAGATAGCGGCCATTGTGCCAAGAGCTAAAATTGACCAAAATCAAAATTAAGGTAATTTCCTGCCCAGGTCCTCCCCTGGAAGTTGCAAGTCTTCAATAGACTGCAGAGTTCCAAAATAGTTACATCAGATAGATTCTGCCAGTGTAACTGTTGTCTCTGTAGGAAGATAGATTTCTGGTGCTCTGCCATCTTCTCAGAATCCTCTCTATAATATATATTTTATTGAGGTGGAATTCAAATATGCAGTTGAGCCACTTTAATATATTTTTAGGAAATCAGATTATAAAACAATGTTCAGCATGATCTCAGGTTTGTAAATACATGTGCATAGAGAAGAGATTGGAAGGAAATATATGAAAATATGAATAATGGTCATTGCTGAGTGGTAGCATTACAGTTTTTATTTTCTGCCTGCATTTCTGTAATCTCCAAATAGGTTTCTGTAACTTCTTAATAATCAGAAGGAAACGATCCTTGAAAAAAAGAGCAAAGACCTCTTCCAGGTGTGTATTCAACTCACAGTGTATTCAGCGACAGTGGTCCTCAATTGATTTCAGAGGAGTTAGTAGCTTACCTGTACCCCCTTTTCCCATATATTGAATAAAAAACAAAACTTTCTTACCTTACAGGTAAATGTCAAAGAGCTTGATCCCAAATATGCTCATATCCAAGTCACTTATGTGAAGCCCTACTTTGATGACAAAGAACTCACAGAAAGAAAAACTGAGTTTGAAAGAAACCATAATATCAACAGATTTGTTTTTGAGGCTCCTTATACATTATCAGGCAAAAAGCAAGGCTGTATAGAAGAACAGTGCAAACGCCGTACGATCTTGACTAGTAAGTGGGACTTGGCATAACTTCTTTGTTTGACATGGTCATTTTTTTTTTAATTAATTAATTTATTTATATATTTTTGGCTGTGTTGGGTCTTCGTTTCTGTGCAAGGGCTTTCTGTAGTTGCGGCAAGCGGGGGCCACTCTTCATCGCGATGGGTGGGCCTCATTATCGCGGCCTCTCTTGTTGTGGAGCACAGGCTCCAGACACACAGGCTCAGCAGTTGTGGCTCACGGGCCTAGTTGCTCCGCGGCATGTGGGATCTTCCCAGACCAGGGCTCGAACCCATGTCCCCTGCATTGGCAGGCAGATTCTCAACCACTGCGCCACCAGGGAAGCCCCTGACATGGTCATTTTTTGATACACACAAGCAGCAGCTGGTCAGCAGGAAAATGTAACTGAAACTTTAATCATTCATTGTTCTGCTGTTCAGTCACTAGCTTGCACAAACATGGCTATGTTATAAACCATTGGTTTCCCGTATGTAATTCATGATTGCTCTGAGTTGTCTCATAAAGAGAATTTCTCCCTCAATCCTGAAGTAATAAGGCACCAATCTGGTCCCTAAGGTATTTTCCAGACAAAGCATGGGGAGAATTAAGCACAATAGATTTTTTTCTTTAATTTGCCTGTTTGATTTACTGTCTTAAAAACTCATTTGTTCAATCTTAACATTTAATAGCTTCAAACTCATTTCCATATGTGAAGAAGAGGATCCCTATAAACTATGAACAGCAGATTAATTTAAAGCCAATTGATGTTGCTACTGATGAAATAAAAGATAAAACTGCAGAGCTGCAGAAGCTTTGCTCTTCTGCTGACGTGGACATGATTCAGCTCCAACTTAAATTGCAGGGCTGTGTTTCAGTGCAGGTATGTTGGTTGCTAAACATGTATTAAATGTTTCTTGACGTTCCTCTTGCTTTCATAAGGGCACAGAGCAAGCATTAATTGTAATTGTCTGTTATACTCTTGCTGAGTGCAAAAACCTGTACATTTTTGATTAAGTTAATAAAGAAATTATGTTCAATTTCTATAAATTTTGTGTTATGTCAGAGGACTTTAACATAAATCCCTCTGACTATAGCCAAGCCCTATATTTACATATCAGAAATCATTAACTAACCTATTAGAATATCCTCTTTGCAGATGATTTGCTTTAGTTAATCTTTTTCAAATAAATTTATAGTAAGAATAGTAAATATGTTTCTCAGATGTGGATTTTTAACATATTGGTTTTCTTTAAAAAGAGAATTGCAAAAATTACTTTTTGGTTGTATTCTCACAACTCTCGTTTTTCTCCTTTTGTAATTTAGGTAAATGCAGGTCCGTTAGCATATGCAAGGGCTTTCTTAAATGACAGTCAAGCTAGCAAGTATCCACCTAAGAAAGTAAATGAGTTGAAAGACATGTTTAGGTAAGTGCTTTGTAGTTTTCAGATTACTCCTCTATTCTTTTACTCCATTTTCTTCTTAAAAGAAGCCAAAATATTCACCAAATAATGTCCCTCCAAAAAAGGACATTCTCTGTTCTCTTTCACAACATTTAAGTGACCTTCTGATGGTACTTTAAGTAGTAAGGAAATGTGTGATTTCTATCTTGCTGCAGGACTTTAACAATGTCCTAGTGACCCAAGACATTAAATATGACAACTTACTTTATTGCTTTGGATATTGTGACACAAACACAAGCCTACTTTCATTATGTGATGCCCTCCTTTGCCTGACTGACCTTATGTTACAGCTTTTCAGCCCTTTAGGGTAGGAAGGGCTGGATAGGCTTGCTTCTATCCACATCCTTAGTTCCACTTGCATTCTTCCAGTCTAGGGCATGTGATATCCTGTCTGGACTGAGCATCCCTCTAAGCTAGGGCAGGTCTGAATGGTCTTGCATTGGAAAAAATCTGTTTCATATATAAAAAGAGTTTACATTCAGAATAAGAGAGACAGCTGAGTAAAACAGACTAAGGAGAAAGATGATAACTTACCCACTCATTTGCTTCAGACTTATTTCATTTACTTTTCCTGTCTCTGTGTTATCAGCTGTTTCACGTTACAGAGTAACCTGTAGTCATTCATTCAATATTTATTAATGCCTGGCATGTATAAAAAGATTCTACTAGTTGCTATGACAGGGATACAAAACAAGTGGGCAGTGAGGTACTTTGTCCCCTAAGACCTACAGTCTAATTATGGACATTAAACATAAACACATGAAATGATGGAAAAATGCTTTTATGATAGCTCATCAACTCTCTGTCCCCACTCCTACCAGCCCAGGGCAGATACTTAATGCCTATAGCACCCAGCACTGTACTGGGTGCATAGTTAGTACCAAATAAATTATTTTTGAATAAATGACATTATCTACAGATGTAAATTAATGTTAGCACAACTTTAGCTGATATCATATCAAGTAAATGACTGAGCAAGTAGGCTTCCTAGAGGGTATATGTTTTGAGCCGGATTTTGAAGGAGGTAAGAAACCAGAAGAGAAAGATGGAAAAGAAAGAAAAAGATATTTCAGACTTAGGAGGTGGCATTAGCAAAAGCACAGTGAGAAAATATAGGATTCTAATCTTCCTTGTAGGCAAGCCATGGTTAAAGTAAATATTAAATTGTCAGTGAGACTTTCGAGGAATAAACAACAAAAACTTTATCTTTGATCTTCATCCACAGGAAGTTCATCCAAGCATGCAGCATTGCACTGGAACTAAACGAGCGGCTAATTAAAGAGGATCAGATTGAGTACCATGAAGGGCTAAAGTCAAATTTCAGAGACATGGTAAAAGAATTGTCTGACATTATTCACGAGCAGGCAAGTATTAGGGTGGCTGAAAACGAAAACGTGATCTGGGGTCCGTAAAGAGTTACTTAACAAATCCATTAGTTTGAAATGTGTTACCTTGAAATTAGTATGTTATTTTAAAATTTGCTCATATTTTCTTTAATCATTTAAATGATGTAACACAAATGAAATTTGAAGCGATTACTGACAATTGCTTTAGCAGTTGCTTCAGATAATAAATCATTTGGTTCTTTGTGCCACAGAGCCATTAGAAGCGAGTAGCTGAGCAAGTCTGAGTTGATCTACTATGAACATGGATAAGAATCTCTCAAGAAGGGTCCTAGAGAAGTGAAATGGCTCAGTAGCCGAATCCCTAAATGAATATTCCTGTCTTAGCTGTAAGAAACTAGATACAGGTGGCCCTCCCTGTCTGCAGGTTACACATTCATGGATTCAACCAACTGCAGATCGAAAATATTTGAAAAAAAATTCCAGAAAGTTCCAAAAAGCAAAACTTGAATTTGCTGCACATAGGCAACTATTTACATAGCATTTACACTGTATTAGGTATTATAAACAATCTAAAGATGATTTAAGGTATCGGGGAGGATGTGCATAGGTTATATGCAAATACTATGCCGTTTTATGTAAGGGACTTGAGCATCCTCAGATTTTAATATCCGTGGTGGGGAGGGTGCGAGAGGCAGTGGTCCTGGCACTAATCCTCCAAGGATACCAAGGGACAACTATACCATCATTTAGGTGAGTTCCAAAATTTGGGAGTCGTCTTAATACCCATACAGCTAGTTTTATTTTCATAAAACCTAGCATTTTAATTTATGATTGAGTGTTAATGACAATTACAGCTAACTTAGTAGAACACAATCTGAAAAATATAGAAGCAAAGATCTGCTCACCACTTACAGCCAAATTATGTCATAATTAAATAGTTATGACTTTCATATCCCTACTTACCTAAAACCAGAGTACTCCTGAATTGTCCTGGTAAATGTCATTCCTATATTGGGGTCCTGAAATCTGTGTTTACAACCACTCTAGACATGGATTGTCACTCAAGTATTTTAGTATCTTCAACACAGTTGTAAAAGTCACAGCATGATGGTCTGGTCCCTCAGTGCGTGAGCCTATTAAGCTTATCATTAAAGTCTCCTTAATTTCCTTACTAAGGAAAACAGCCAATAAGATAAATATTTGCTTCAGAAACTCTTCAAACTCTCAATTTTTTAAAGAAATTAAGGCTCCTTAAAAGAAACAAAGATAACTACAACCCTTTAGAGAACCCATTCTTAACACTGGTTCCAGAAAGGAGAACCTCATCTGTCCTGGTATCTGCATTTCATTGATTGCTTGGCACTCCCCTGCGTGAGACCATCACTCAAAGGGTGTACTTACAAATAGACTTACAAATAGTGGTTAGTTCCCAAAGATCTGCAGTGTAATGATGGGTGAAAGAAGAGGCGTTTCGAGGAAAACAAAAGCTAGTTGACTCCAGGCTCCACCTCTCTGAATTTAGCATGTATGCTTTCTCTTAGAAAGGACTATGGGAAATTTAGTTACCATTAGCCCAAGGTCGCACTGAGTGACTAGGAGTCTAATTTTCTAACCATGGTCATCTTCTCAGTATGGAGAAGCCAGTCAGCCAGACATTCATCATCCCATCTGTTCAATGAGACGAGTCACCCCAGTCTCCTACTCTCCCGTTCTCATGGCTGGGAATTTTGTTGGCCTGAGGAGTCTGGAATCAGTGATCTATTTCTTCTTTTTGCCATCTTTACTTCTGTTAGCCCACTTAGGAGTGAGTGCAAACTGTTCCAAGGCATACCTTTGCTGCTCAGTTTTCAGAGGCCCTTTTTGGCCTCCTTCCCAAAGCAGCCAGGTGATCAGGACTAGGAAGATAGGGAATCATTCCACTTCCTTTATTGTCTGTATCTCAAGCTCAGCCCCTGAGTACAGTGGGGACTTCACCATCACTGCTCTGGGGTATACTTGAATCAAATAAGACCACATAATTTATTCCTAGAGCCTGTCCAGTTTATGGGGTTTTGTTCTCCATAGTCCATAGGAAAAAACAGCAAAAACTCCTCCTTCACAAAAGATATAAAACAATTACATCATTTTAAGCCAATGTGTATTATATTACAGTTATATAATTTGCATGCAACCGTATGACCTAGCATTGAGCTCTAATTTATTCAAAATGAAAGCAAATCATTCAATTTACTGCTATTACTGTGATCAAGATATTTAGAGTAGTGGTTTTATAAAGTTCTTTTTTCCCGTGTTTAAAAAAAACAAAGTTGAACTGAGTAAATTTTAAAGATCTTGGCTTTATTCGGTGATTCATGAGTCGGGCAGCATACCATCTAGCAGACAGAAAGGAGCTCCGAAGAGTTTTACAAAATGGAAGACTTTTACAGGTAGAACGAGGCAGGACAAGGAAGTTACTCTAGAAAGAGCTGATTCTCTCAGGCAAGGTCACCTTTCTGTGGGGCACAGTAAGGGTCTGTCAGATGGAGTACCTCACTAGTGCCGACCAGGTAATTCCAGACTGAAAGTAATACACACACTTTTTTTTTTTAAACATCTTTATTGAAGTATAATTGCTTTACAATGGTGTGTTAGTTTCTGCTTTATAACAAAGTGAATCAGTTATACATATACATATGTTCCCATATCTCTTCCCTCTTGCATCTCCCTCCCTCCCACCCTCCCCATCCCACTCCTCTAGGTGGTCACAAAGCACCGAGCTGATCTCCCTGTGCTATGCGGCTGCTTCCCACTAGCTATCTATTTTACATTTGGTAGTATACACACTTTTTTCACTGCTTAAGATTACCTGCCTAGAAAAGGCTGAAACTGCAATTAGGTTAGGTATTAAGTCTCAGGTGACATGGGCTTAGTGCAAGTGACTCCATTTTGGGCCTCTCATCTCTTTTTTAACACCCTCAAGTATGGATTTTACAAATCTGCTGTCTTATATCCCACCTGTCTCTCTCATTTAATTTCCATGAACCATGGCTATTTTGTTTAGTTCTAGGGACCAATATTTTAGACCTTTGATATTATATATTGATAGCTAACCAAGAAAGATCTTAGTTTCTATTGGTTTATATTTATGCACGCTGCACGCTGTACTGTCATAATGCATCATATTCAGGTGTGCCTTATTCTGGGCAAATGTTGATTTGACTTTATAGTGAATTTTTGTAAATCAATATTTCCTATTAGATTCTCATATAAAAGAGAGCCTTTTTTTAGTCGTACACTTTGAGACATATTATTTCCCAAAGGAAAACATAATAATACAAAATAAGATAAAATATAGCTGTGCATTGCAATGTGAATTATCTGTGAGCTCCATAAATGATTACTTGACAAAAAGATACGGCCTGGATATCCTTGGCCCTTTTCAATGTAATCTGTTACACTATACTAAAATATAAAGTCCTTTTAAAAACTTCTTCAGGGCTTCCCTGGTGGCGCAGTGGTTGAGAATCTGCCTGCCAATGCAGGGGACATGGGTTCGAGCCCTGGTCTGGGAAGATCCCACATGCCACGGAGCAACTAGGCCCGTGAGCCACAATTACTGAGCCTGCGCGTCTGGAGCCTGTGCTCCGCAACAAGAGAGGCCGCGATAGTGAGAGGCCCGCCCATCGCGATGAAGAGTGGCCCCCGCTTGCCGCAACTAGAGAAAGCCCTCGCACAGAAACGAAGACCCAACACAGCCATAAATTAATTAATTAATTAATTAATTAAAATAGCTTTACAAAAAAAAAAAGCAAAATCATTTAAAAAAAAACTTCTTCAAGCTTTTGACTTTTTAAAAGGGATTTATATCACCTTAAAACTATTAATTGCAGGTCTTAATTAGATAGAGTTGGTGGTGGCCATTGTAGTGTCTTTTTGGTCTGTTTTGTTCATGATGAATGCTCTATTTTCTCGTCACATCTGACAGTTGTGGATAATCAATCATCCCTTAAACCTCTCATGTGCTTTCAGATTAGTGTCATGAGTTATGATTTTTGTAAGAGGAAATTTCTCTATTATGGACTTTATATAAGACATGATTTGTAGCAACACAAATGATATGACGCATTACTGCCACCGTAAACCAATTTGCAGGCTTAATACTGAAGTTTCAGAGCTAACTTGAGAACCCAGTATTGAAAGCTTGAGACCTAAATTGGGACAGTATAGTAAAGAGGTTGGATGTGATGTGTACGCTATTCTTTTCTTCTATATAATCCATGCATGAGATCTCTGTTGCTTTTGAGCACACAAAATAGTTAATTTTGGGGACTTCCCTGGCGGTCCAGGGGTTAAGACTTCACCTTCCAATGCAGGGGGTGAGGGTTTGATCCCTGGTCGGGGAGCTAAGATCCCACATGCCTCGTGGCCAAAAAAACAAAACACAAAACAGAAGCAACACTGTAACAAATTCAATGAAGACTTTAAAAATGGTCCATATCAAAAAAAAATCTTTAAAAAAAGTGGATAATTTTTAAAACATCTATACTAATATGAATATGTATGTTTACATGTTTATGGGATATAAAATTTATATTTATGAAGTTTATTTCCAAGAAAAGTCTTCTGTATTAATTAGCTTATATAATTATAGTATGTATTTAGAAATGTTCACTTATTTTCTCTTCACTTAATAGTATTTCCCAAGTCTCCAGGGAAGGAGCATGGGTATCTGCATGTTTGAAAAGTCCCACAGTGACCCTGAGAACCACTCTTAGAAGATGATCTATAAACTTGTATCAAAGAGTCCACTGTTTAGGACTCTTGTTATGACCATCTGTTAAAAAAATTGTTTTAGAGATTGTATTACCTCTCGCTTTCTGTTGAATTTTGCATTTTACAGCCTTTTGTTTTTCTTAATGAGTAACCAGATCTTTTCTGCTTTTTTGATATGCTGCCTTTGTAATACAGCTTTGAAGACTTGAGTCGGTAATGTTTCTCTTTGCTCTTTCTGCTTTATGTCATTTTAAATAGCTAAGTGTCAGTGATAAATTGAAATATGCCTGTGACTTCATATACACATACTTTTTTGGCAGTGGCTATTTTACTTCATGATAAACATGCAGACTTCTTTCGTTTTAGATATTACAAGAAGACACAATGCAGTCTCCCTGGATGAGCAACACGTTACATGTATTTTGTGCAATTAGTGGCACGTCGAGTGACAGAGGTTATGGTTCCCCAAGATACGCTGCTGAAATATGAGGACATACAGATGTAAAGTGATAACAAGAATGAACCTTCTCAGGAATATTTTGAGCTGTGCAAATGTTAAAATTTAAGGATTTGATATACATGGAGTGTTTTCTTCCTGACACCAAAATTTTCATGCTTTCAAACAGGGTGCTTACATATTTGTAAATATTTAAGCAACTTGAAAGTGCCTGGAAAATTGCACCACTGTGCTTGGTTTGTACTTTTTTAGGTAAATCTATATACTGAGAAGTAGAGCTCAAAAACATTAATTCGATTTGCTTAATTGTTGCTTAAAATAATAATGGTACTGTGTAAAATTGTATAATGGAACACAATAAAAGGTAAAACTTATTTGTAATTAGAAGTGAAGGAAATACTTTGAACTTAGCATTTTTCTTGACAGGAAGCTAAATTTATTATCATACTAATCCTTGGAGGAAAAAAATTGATAAAATTTCCATAAAACATGGATACTTCCAAGTGGGGAGATGATTTGAAATCTTGCCTACCAGTGGTCAAGACTGGGCTAAAGGAAACAAAAGCATTATTTAAAAAGGAAAATTTCACAAAGAAAGGATATATATAGAAATACCAGGGTTACCGATCCTTCAAGTTTTGATCCAGTGATGCTAGGTTCTCCAGTTGGTCTCTCTGACGTACAAGACGAGGGATTCCTTTGTGGCGTAGGTTTGCCTAGCAAGCAGCGTTTGTTGCCAGAGCTTCATCAGCTGAGGCTATATAGCTATAAAGCTAAACAAAACATCTCTGAGATTTGCAGTCAGTACATACTATGCAACTTCAAAGCTTTAGCAGCAGATTCTGAGGGTAGGGATTTTGTAATGATGATTTTCTTCAGTTTACAAGTTTGACAAGCATTTTGATATAACTTGATGGTTGCAGCGTTTCTTGGGTCGGTATACATAACCACCACAGATTTAGCAACTGCTAGCTAAGGATTACATCTCTAACTATGAAGAAGCCTCAGACTACTTAAATAATTCAGGAGAAACCAAGATGCGAAGAACTTTTTTAGCTTGCATTATCCGTATAATTTTGGCTGCCTTTCATGTAAACTTTAAGTCCTAGACTTATTTTTCTTATGTAGTTTAGCTTATTTTACAGACAAAAAAAAGGGGGGGGGGAAACAGACACTGAAATATAAATGGATCGCATGGAGCCTTGGCTTTTTAAATACTTTGTGATCAAGTAAATCGTAGAGATTATGCACCTGGCTTGGCCATTTTTCTTTACATGTCATTTTTAAGCTTTCAGGGGAGCATGAAATTATTTATGAAATGTTAATTTTGTATTTAATAGGGGATTCAGAAATTTCAGAGGCAGTTTGTAATTCCTTAATATCTTGGAGTAACTGGAGAGTTAGTTTCACCTTTAAAGTGATTATATTTGGCATGTATATGTAAAGAACCGTCACCTAGAGAGAGTGCTGCCTTCTGAGAATGAGGCATCTTGGGGAAACTTCAGTGCTCCTTTGTCAATGACTAGTCCCTATCATGTCCCCCAGCACAGTATTGTGCCCTGTGGATAATTTTTTAAAGTAAAACAAATGACCCCTGCCCTCAAGGAACTTGCAATCTAGTTGAGGAGGCAATATAGACACAAAATTAAATAAAACAAGAATTAACAATATAAGACAAGAAAAGTTGTATATGAACATTGACAAATGAAAGACATTGCCCATAGCTCATATCACATTCAAGGAATGAGAGGCCGCTGTGAGTTGTAATGTTCAGGGATGGTTTCATGGACAAAAGTAAGCCTTGAACAGGCTTTCAAAGGTGAGAGGGTATTCTAGGCAGGAGGAACATCATGAGCAAAGGTGCAAAGAGAATTTGCAGAAGTTCAGGGGATGGTGAGGAGACCAGTTTTGTTCAAGGGAGTAGTGGAAAGAAAATTCAGACCTAGATTTTGGAAGGCCTTGAATACCAGGCTAATAGTATTTGGACTTTAGTCAGTAAATATGGGGGAGCCAGTCAAGGTTTTTGAACAGAGAGATTACTTGATTAAATGTTATTTTTAGTTATGAGTCCATAAACCCATAGACGTGAATAAGAATGGAGAAGAAAGGACAAGTGCAAGAGATACTATGTGGAAAGACTGGACATGACTTATTGATGGCTAAGGAGAAAAGAGGAAAAGTTAAAGATAATTTTGTGCCCTGTGGCCAGTGAGTTCTCTGGGTCATAGCACAATTTCACTAGATTTTTTTTCACCAACTTTCAGACTGAGGTCAGAAAGCTATATACAGAAAACACGGTGGGCTAGACTAGAGAAAGCCAGCGAAATGTGTTTTGAAACCCTGCGTATATTAGGTATTACTGTTTATATAGTTTAATGATTTCATGAAGTGATTTGGCCTCTACAGATTAATTCACATCAAAGAGTACATTTCTGCTATACTGATTATTTTGCAGTTAAGCTTGAGTCCAATTTCCCCTGGAAGCTCTTGTTTTGCTAGTCTTCGACCATATTGTAAAATGTGAATAAAGTCACCATTAGTAGTGTTAGTTTATCACTACAGTGATAACCCGTAGAGAAAGTAAGCAATTCCATGCAGGTTTTTCAAGTAACCAGTGCACCAATGGCATCGTGTCTATAGATGGGATTGTTATTGTTACCATATGACTTGGCTGCCTATAATACTGTAAACATCTTTTTAAAAATGAAACAAAGAGCAGCGGTGGTAACAACAGCCTTGGAACCTTGACCAGCGTATCATAGAACTAGAGATGACTCACTGGTTAATTAACAAACTAAATAGGTCAGCATAATAAAAACCTAAGCCTTTGATTATAAATACTGGTTTATCTGAAATGCAGAACCTGAGCAATGTATTGGAATAATAGGAAATTTCCAAACTCTTGAAAATATTAATAATCAGACACATATTTCAGGCTTCAGACACATATTTCATATTTCAGGTAGCCCACAAAATGGTGGGCTACCTTCACTCTTGTTCTAACAGTATACTACTTCAGCTATCAAAACACAGGGGGGAAAAAAAAACACAAGGGAAAGGAGTAGAGTAAAAGGGATGGGGATGGGGAGCGGGTTTGTGTAGCAAGGCTATTCCCCTATCCTGGGATTTGGCCAATAAGAGTGCTTTGTTCATCTGGTTCCAGTTACAATAATGCTTTTTTTCTAGTCCCAAACCACGTAATGGTTACTTGAAGAAAAGTGTATATGTATGTTTATCCAACTCCTGACTGAACTTGTGACTAAATCCTTCAGAGATTTTGCCTCTGTGTATGGCATCTTAAAACTTTTTCCAACATGCTTTTTTCTCTTCTATTTTCCTCTTTATTGAGCTGTAATTCACACACCGTACAATTCACCCATTTGAAATGCACAATTCAAGGGTTTTTAGTATATTCAGAGTTGTGCAACCATCACCACAATTAATTTTAGAAATTTTCATCACTCCAAAAAGAAACCCCATACACATTAGCAGTCACTCCCCATTGCCCACCAACCAGCCCCCAGCCCCTGACAATCAGTAATCAACTTTCTGTATCTATAGACTTGTATTCTGGACATTTCATATAAATAGAATCACACAATATGTGGCCTTTTGTGACTAGCTTCTTTCATTTAGCATAATGTTTTCAACGTTCATCCATGTTGTAGCATGTATCAGAATTTCACTCCTTTTTATAGCTGCATAATATTCCTTTTGTATGGATACACCACATTTAATCTGTTCATCAGTTGATGGACATTTGGGTTATTTTTGCTTTGGGGCTATTATTGATAATGTTGCTATGAACACTCATGTACAAGTTTCGGTGTGGATATGTTTTCATGTGTCTTGGGCATACACCTAGGAGTTGAATTACTGGGTCATATGGTAACTCTACATTTAGCCTTTTGAAGGACTGCCAGACTGTTTTCCACAGCAGCTGCACCACTTTACAGTCCCAGCAGCAATAAATAAGGATTCCAATTTCTCAATATTCTCAGCAACACTTGTTATTATCTGCCTCTTTGATTATCACCTTCCTAGTGGGTGTGAAGTGGTATCTCATTGGGGTTTTTGTTTGCATTTCCCAAATGGCTAATGAAGTTGAGCATTCTTTCATGTGTTTGTTGACTATTTTTATATGTTCTTTGGAGATATATCTATTCAGATTCTTTACCCATTTTTAAACATTGGTTTGTCTTTTTATTGTTGAGTTGCAAGAGTTCTTTATATGTTCTAGATGCAAGTTCCTTAGCAGATATATGATTTCCATATATTTCTGTGGGTTGCCTTTTCACTTTTGTAATGGCGTCCTTTGAAACAAAAGTTTTTAATTTTGATGAAGTCCAATTTATCTCTGTTTTCTTTTGTCGCTTGTGCTTTGATATTGTACCTAAGAAGACATTGCCTAATCCAAGGTCATGGAGATTTATACCTACATTTTCTTCAGGTTTGGGAGTTTTAACTCTTACTTTTAGGTCTTTGATCCATTTCAAGCTGGTTTTTGTATATGGTGTGAGATAGGGGTTCAAATTCATTCTTTTGCATGTGGATATCCAGTTGTCTTTGTACCATTTGTTGAAAAGACTATTCTCCCCCATTGAATTGTCTTGGCACCCTTTTCAAAAATCTATTGACCATAAATGTACAGGTTTATTCTGGGCTCTCAGTTCTATTCCATTGATCTATATGTCTGTCCCTATGCCAGTACTGCATTGTCTTGATTACTGTAGCTTTGTAGTAAGTTTTTAAGTTGGGAAGTGCAAGTCCTCCAACTTCATTCTTTTTCAAGACTGTTTTGGATATTCTGGGTCCCTTGCATTTCCATATGAATTTTAGACTCAGATTGTCAATTTTTGCAAAAATAAAACAAAGTAGCTGGGATTTTGGTAGAATTTGCTGTGAATCTGTAATTTAATTTGGGGACTATTGCCACCTTAACAATATTAAGTGTCCCAATCCATGAACGTAGGATGTTTTTCTATTTGCTTTGGTTGTCTTTCTTTCAAAAGTATTTTGTGGTTTTCGGTTTAGAAGTCTTACACTTCTTTTGTTAAAGTTATTCCTTAGTATTTTATTCTTTTCAATGCTATTGTAAAGGGAGTTGTTTTTTTTTAAATTTCATTTTCCGATTGTTCATTGCTAGTTTATAGAAATACAACTGACTTTTGTATATTGACCTTGTATCCCGAAACCTTGCTGAATGCATTTATTAGCTTTAATAGTTTTTTATGGATTCTTTAGTGTTTTCTATATAAGATCATGTCATCTGAAAATAGATAGTTTTACTTCTTCCTTTCCAATCTTGATTCTTTTTATTTCATGTTCTTACTTGGCACTTGGCTAGAACTTCCAGTAGAATGTTAAATAGCAGTGGTGAGAGCAAGACATCCTTGTCTTATTACTGATCTTTGGGAGAAAGCTTTCACTCTTTCACCTCTAAGTATGGCATTAGCTCTGGGTTTTTCATAGATGCTTTTTATCAGGTTGAGGAAGTTCCCTCCAACATGACTTGCATCTGTTTTCCAATTCAGTTTCCCCTGGTAATCGTATGATCCGTGTATGACGTATAGGGAAATAGATGAGAAATGGTTAAGAAATGTACTCACGATACACATCAAATTAGAGATGAAACCAAGGCATCCTAACTCGCAGTCCACAGTGTTTTCAACTATTATATACTATTTCCTATAGTCTCCTGCTGCAACTTCCTGCAGCTTTCTACAGAGACCAAAAAAGTTTCCTCTCTTCCTTTTTACTAAGAAGGTAAGCTCCATAAAGGTAGAGTCTGTGTCTAATTTTTCACCTCTGTTTCCCTGAAATCTAAAAGTGCCTGCCACAGAATAAGTACTTGAGCAGTCTTTAGGAAATAAAGCCAGTTTAGATAAGCAGATACTTCCAGGGCTTTTATTATGAGCAAGGCAATGTAGACAATATCCCAGCCCTCAGAGACAGTGTGGTTGAGAAAGTAAGACATAGTCACATAAGGTATGAAGAGGTCTGATAATAGCAAATCAGTGGTAATGGCAAGTGCTTGAATAGGCAGAGCTTTTCTAGATGTAGAACAAAAAAGCCTTCGTGGAGGAGCACAGCCTTGAAGGATGATGGGTAGGAACTAGCGTGTGTGTATTAAGGAAGTACCTTAGGCAGGGTTTTTAACAAGAAGTTAAAAAATTAACTTCATTTTAATTATTATGTGAACTCTGTTAAAACCAATCACTATCACAAGGGACATGCAAAGGAAAAATAATAATAGAGTGCATGTAAGATCAGGTAACATTCTCTATCTTGTTTTTCTGACTCCCTTATCCTTTCGTCTTAGATTCAAACTGAGTAAATCAGCCTTTTCTTTTTGTCTAGAAAATTTATGCTCTAGTTGCTTCATTCCCATGTTAGAAAACTTTTTCAGCCTACCTCAGTCAAGTTCTGACCAACAAGTCTTGTTCTTTGTGTATTGTAGCATTTTGTAATAATCACTGCTTCGGTAGATCTCCTACTTGAGAGTCTTAAAAAGCTCTGGACCCCGCATCCTGCATGCCGAGTGTGTGCCTCTGATAGGAAACCAATGGAAGCTATCACATGAGCAGTTCAGGGCTGCAATCCGCGAATTGTAGACCATTCGTCACAATTTTTTGATCTCCCATTGTGAGCCAGGTATATGAATGATCAAGGCAGTATTCGGTGGGCAGATATGCAGATGAGAGATTATAATTATAATCTAGTAGTTATTCCAAAGGTAGTCTTTTTCTGTCAATAACTGGACTGGGTCTTCTGAATTCTGTATCCCTGAAGAGAAACATCTTATGTCTCTTTGAGGGATATAAATAATAGTGCCTGGCACTGATATATTTGAACACTTAATATTAAGAAGCAAAAGCAGACCTAAAATAGATGTGGAGTTCTGTTCAATGCAAAGATGATCAGATCCTATAGTGCTCATGCAGTGAATTATTTCAGAATTCTTCTTTGCCATAGTCAGGATTTGAGATGCTTCCAGAACCACTGTAAATCGTGATAATAGTACTATGCCCTCCCTCCACATCCCAAACTAAATCTAGACACACAAACACACACAAAATGAAAGAGGTCGAGTGAGGGAAGAGGGCTGAGTTGACAAAATTATCCCTATCAGAACAAGTACAGTGAAAATGAAAGACTTCTGGAAGGAAACCTTGGCTGCACTTTGTTCCACTGCAACCCCAAGTAGGTACAAGGTCAGCTGAAGACAATTCAGGTCACATGTAAGAGAAATTATGTTCAGGGAAGTAACTTGGGGTATTTATGCAGAAAATAAGGTAACCCCACCACCACTACCACCACCTCCTCCTCCTGTGTTATGGAAACAAAAAGTTCTAGCCCTGGAAGGAGAATCCTCAGGAGGGAAAATTCCAACTCTATCCCCATTGGTTTAACCATCTTGTGATTATTCTGCTTTCTCTTTGAACTGCCACCACTGTGATGGCCCCCAGGGGTGTTTCATGATAACCCTGTGCTTCTAGATGAGCATTTGGCAGGGGATGGACTAGTTAGGGGTCCTCCTAGCCTACCCAGGGGCTTTGTCTGCCCTCTAGTGATTATTCTCATTTTGAGAGTTTTGGCATTCGTTCTATATAGCATATGCTGGTTAAGTGCACAGACTCTGAAAGCCAACTGGCTGGGTCAGAATCCCAGCTCTGTCATTTACCAAGCTGTGGGACCTTGGGCATGTTACTTGATCCCTCTATGCCTTAATTTTCTCATCTGTAAAATGGAGGTATTAATTTTACCTACCTCCTAACATTACTGTGAAAATTCAATGAAGTAAGGTATGTAAAGCCCAGACAGTGATACCTGACACATCTATTTGATTGTTACATCTATATGTGTGTTAGCTAAGAACTGTGATCTTTACCCCAAAGCATAGCAGAATTTTGCCAGCCACCACACCCTCTATGTCTCTGGACCCATCTCTCCCTTCCAGGTGGAAGTGGGGTAGGGACAATGGGTGGGTCAAGGTCAGGCCATTTTTACCACTTGATATTCCACAGTTCACCGCTGGCCTCACTAGATCTCGCCATGTGATGGAGAGCTGTGCCCCGTGCAAGGACGTTATTTCCTGTGTGGTATGGGCGCCGACAAACATACACAGATGCTGGCTGTTAGCAGCAAACACTGCCATACTGGTGCATCCTGGCTGAATATCAGCCCTGCCCTTGTGTCTATCTTCCTGAACAGAAGCCGGTTATTTATCTTTATAGCTTCCACACACATCTGAGCATTGACAAGCTGTCCCTTAGGCCCCTGAACTCTAGGACCTCTCTGCTTACCTCCTCTGGCTTCCTTCCGCTCTCAGAATTACACAGAAGTGGTTTTGGATTTGCGATTGAACTGGTGGGAGTTACTCCCTCAGTATTCCCTCTATAGAGAGTCTCTAAATACACAGCCTCCTTCAACTGAGTTTAATTTACATTTCTCATTTGGATTTCCGCTGTCAATGTTCACAGATACCCAGCTCTCATGAAAAAGATCAGAAAAGTTTTCAGAGTTTCCCTTCCCCATTTCCTACCCATTTCTTTGTAGCTATAGAAATCCTTTAGGGGCAAATCTGCCCAACCAATCTTGTTTAAAGACATTTCATCCTCACTTTAGGTGATGGGGCTTGGAGTTGAGGTCTACTGTCCCCGTGCATTGCAGTGAAGCGCCGGCCCCTCCCTCCCAATCCCCTCCTAGACCCTGTCCTCTTCCTCCTTCATCTAAGAGCTCGCCACACTCCTATGCTGTGCGCTCTCCTCACACTAGCTTGTCAGCGATCACTGTCCGAATCAATCAGTTTCCACAACCGTGACCCATAACTCCAGCTCATCTCACCTAAGGGCATTTCAGCAAGTTTCTGCAGCCACTGCAACTTGGAGAAACTGACATTTAGTCAGGATCTGACAAGCCTGCACTAGGGAAATGTCTTGAGGTGGAACTGGCTATAATTTCCCTCTCTCCGCCCCAAATCTGAAACTTTCCTCATGGATGGATACCTCTCTACTGTCATTCTCCCCCCCTGCCAGGTATTCCCCAGCAAGGATTTCTTCCTTCAGTTGGCCGTGAGCAAACCAGTCCCTGCCCCTACTTTGCTTCCTCCCCCTGCTCTGATGTTGGGGCATCCGTAGGAAGTCAGCTACCTGCACCATCACACCCCGTCTACCAGGATGTGGCAGAGTGTGGGTGGTTATCGTGCACTTCCCATTTCTAGGAGGCCAACCGGCCAAGACTGAATTGCCTAGACCCTAAACTTCACCACCAGCACCCTGCTGGCTGACCTCATGTGCTCACTTCTTTGGTTATTCCTTTGCTCTCTGGTCCCTTAGATCTCAGAATGGTGGTTCTTAATTGGGAGTGATGCCCCCTGCCGCCCCCGCCAAAGACATATGGCAACGTCTGGAGACATTTTGGAAGGTGGGGTAGCTACTGGAATCTAGCGCTACAACAAAACTACCTGGCCCCTAATGTCAGGAGGGCACAAGGTGCACTGCTGCCTACCTCACTGGACTCCGTGAAGGCTACTCCACCAGCTGGTTTGTCCTCAAGGACCCTTTTACTGGCCATCCTACCAATAGTCCACTGGGAGATCTCTCTTCCCAACTAATGACGGTTTTTTACCCTCAACTGCAACTATCTGCCCGCTTGCGTGCCTGCGTACACGAGCAGGAGGGGTCCACCTGACCTTCATTTCTAACTCGGCCCTTGGTCTGCAGATGGGCTATGCTCAAGAACCTGAGGATGCTCAAGGTCTACTTCACCATCTCCGTAGCTGTCCCTTCCACTTTCTGGTGAAGTCTTTCTCACTACTAGTGACACTCCCAACTTGCTAACTTGGCCAAACAATTCCAATTTCTATTGCTGCTGCCACCTATAAAGCAGTTTAATTCCTCTAATAAGACAAAACCCAAGACTTCTACGATATTAGCCGTGAAAGAAAAAAGCATTAGGTCGAGAAGACTATCTACTGAACGACATAAAAATAAAGTCCTGAATCAATGGCGTTGCATACCTTGTCACAATTATAAAGATGTGACTTCTCTGCTAAATATCTAAATTCAATGCCATCCTAATCAAAATCCCTAAAGGATATTTTTAACTTGAAAAAATGATTTTCAAGTTTATCAGAGAGAATAAAGATGAAAAAAGAGCGAAGAGAATACCCGAAATAGAGCAATAAGAAACAAAGGCTTGCCCTAGCAGACCTTAAAATGAATAATATACCTAATTAAAACTGGGCATTTACAGAAGAACAAAATTGGGAGGACTAATTACCTGACTTCCAGACTTACTGTGAAGCTACAATAATCAAGGCAGTGTGGTATTAGCAAAAGAATAGACAAAGGGATCAATGGGACAGAATAGAGATTCCAGAAATAGACCCCCATAAATATAGTCAATTGATCTTTGACAAAGGAGCAAAGGCAATGCAATGGAGCAAATATAGTCTTTTCAACACATGATACTGGACGAAATGGACATCCACAGGCAAAAAAACAAATCTAGACAGAGACCTTACACCCTTAACAAAAATTAACTGAAAATGGATCACAGATCTAAATGTAAAATGCAAAACTATAAAGCTCCCAGAAGATAACATAACAGAAAACCTAGATGACCTTGGGTATAGCGATGCCTTTTTAGATACAACACCAAAGACAGGTCCATGAAAGAACTAATTAATAAGCTGGACTTCATTAAAATCAAAAACTTGTTCTCTGTGAGAGACAATGTCAAGAAAATGAGAAGACAAGCCACAAACTGGGAGAACATATTTGCGAAAAAGAAGTATTTACAAAAATGTTCCACATTATATCTCATCAAGAAAATGCAAATTAAAACAACAATGAGATACCACTACACATCTATTAGACTGGGCTAAAATCTAGAACACCGACAACACCAAATGCTGGCAAGGATATGGAGCAGCAGGAACTCCATTCGTTGCTAATGGGGATGCAAAATGGTACAGTCACTTTGGAAGACAGATTTCTACAAACTAGAAATACTCTTACCATATGATCCAGCTATTTACCCAAAGGAAATGATAACATGTCCACACAAAAACCTGCACAGGAATATTTATAGCAGCTTTATTCACCATTGCCAAAACTTGGAAGCAACCAAGATGTCCTTCTTGGTAGCTGAGTGGATAAATAAACTGAGGTACGTCCAGACAACGGAATATTATTCAGCCCTAAAAAGACATGGAGGAACGCTAAATGCATATTACTAAGTGAAAGAAGCCAGTCTGAAAACGCTACATACTGTATGACTCCAACTATATGACATTCTAGAAAAGGCAAAACTATGGAAAGACTTCCCTGGCGGTCCAGTGGTTAAGACCCCGTGCTTCCACTCCAGGGGGCACAGGTTCAATCCCTGGTCGAGGAACTAGGATCCCGCATGACGCAAAGTGCATCCCAAAAATAAATAAATAAATTCTGAAAAAAAACAGAGTGGACATCCTTGTTAAAAAAAAAAAAGACAAAACTATGGAGACAATAAAAACATCAGTGATTGCTGTTTAGAAAGTGGGTGGAGGGAGATGAATAGGCAGAGCACAAAGGATTTTTAGGGCAGTGAAAACACCCTGTATACTATAATGATGGATATACATCGTTATACATTTGTCCAAACCCACAGAATGTACACCACCAAGAGTGAACCCTAAGGTAAACTACAGACTTTGGGTGATTGAGATGTGTCAGTGTAGCTTCATCCTTGGTAACAAATGCACCCGTCTGGTGGGGGCTGTGGGTAATGGGGGAGGCCGCGCACGTGTGGGGAAGGGGTACGTGGGAAATCTCTGCACCTTCCTCTCAATTTTGCTGTGAACCTAAAACTGCTCCAAAAAAAAAGTCTTAATAATTTTTTAAAACCGGGAACTCACTAATATGGAAATAGGCAGGCAGAAGGATGTAACAGAATAATATATGTAAAAATCCATATGACAAAGCTTTAATTTCAAAAAATAAATCAATAAATCATGTTGGGATTATTCAATAAATAGTATTGTTGTAATCAGCTAAGTATCTGCACAAAAGTTAAGGGATCCCTACCTTACTGTTTACACAAAAATCAATTTCAAATTGATCATAGATTTAAATGTTAAAAAAAACAAGACCCTTAAAGAGCTAGAATTGAACATGTATTACTATGTGTACAGTCTTGAGGTTGGGAAGGTCTTTCCAACGAAGACTCAGAATTCAGAAGACGAAAAGGGTAAGCAACTGATAAATTCGATCCCCCAAATTGTATTTATTTTTATTTTTTATTTTATCTTTAATTTTAGTTTTCTTGGCCGTGCCGCACAGTGTGCGGGATCTTACTTTCCCGACCAGGGGTCGAACCCGTGCTGCCTGCAGTGGAAGTGCGGAGTCTTAACCGCTGGGCTGCCAGGGAAGTCCCCCCAAAATTTTAAATTAAAAACATTGTAAGTAAAGTCAAAAGAAAAATAACTGAGTAAAATATTTGCAGCTCTATGATAGATTATAAATATCCTTAATATAAAAAGCATTCTTGGGCTTCCCTGGTGGCGCAGTGGTTGAGAATCTGCCTGCCAATGCAGGGGACACGGGTTCGAGCCCTGGTCTGGGAAGATCCCACATGCCACGGAGCAACTAGGCCCGTGAGCCACAACTACTGAGCCTGCGCGTCTGGAGCCTGTGCTCCGCAACAAGAGAGGCCGCGACAGTGAGAGGCCTGCGCACCGCAATTAAGAGTGGCCCCCGCTTGCCGCAACTAGAGAAAGCCCTCGCACAGAAACGAAGACCCAACACAGCCAAAAATAAATAAATAAATAAATAAATGTAAAAAGCATTCTTACAAATCAATAAGATGAATTTTCTAATAGGAAAATGGGTAAAGAACATGAATAGGCAACTTGCAGGAGGGAAAACACAAATGGTTGATAAATATAAGAACAAATGTTCAACTTTCTTATTAAAGAAATGTAAATTAAAACAATGACAGTCAAAGGAGGAAGAAAGGACCTCTTTATTAAACTCTAAGGAGGAACAAAAAGGAAGTAAACATCTGAGACATCTAGCCTTAAAAAAGACTGGCACAACTTCAGAGACACCTTAACCTGGGGTCCTCGCTTTTTCTCCCTGCTTCTCACCACCCACAGCCTACTTCTCAGCCCAGGAGGTCCCTCCTAGACACTGTGACATCTTCCTGGTGAAGCTGGAGAGTCAGTGTCCCAATAGATATGCCAATAAACATTCTCCTGCCTAGTGCAAGTTGGTTGTTTGTTTTTGGTTTGAGAGACAGGCATCTTACCAAGGTGACCGACACCTGGAATTGACTGATTCAGGTGAGGATTCACCTCTGTGAGGTTCCACATTGAAGAAAAACACAACAACCGCAGCACTCACGAAAGGAAACTCAAGCCTAGGCAGTAATCCAAGTGGGATCATTGTAGGACAGTAAACAATGAGGAAAGGAGAAAAAAGGATGTGGAAGGGAATGATGACATTAGTAATAACTCAGACAGTACTTAAATGTGTGCCTGGCACTGTTATAAGTGCTTTGCATACAAGAATTCATTTCATTCTCACTACAAATTTGTGAGGCAATTAGTAATATTACCCACCGTCTTATGACTGGGGAAACTGAGGCACAGTGAAGCTAGATAAGTTGTTTGAGATCACACAATAAGTGGCAGAGCTGGAGTTTGAACCCAGGGAATCTGGTGTAAAAATTCACACTCTGAGCCACCACACTGAGATGAATCGAGGGAAAAAGAAGAGAGATGCTGGAGCATAAAAAGATGAGGAAGGAAGGAAGGAGGAGGAAAGCCTCAGTTTCCTGACGTTGGAAGGCAGTTGCTAGACATATACATATATCCACTCTTTTTTAGATTCTTTTCCCATGTAGGTCATTACAGAGTACTGAGTAGAGTTCCCTGTGCTATACAGTAGGTCCTTTTTAGTGATCTATTTTATATATAGTAGTGTGTATATGTCAATCCCAATCTTCCAATTTATCCCCCTCCTCCCTTTTCCCCCCTGGTAACCCTAAGTTTGTTTCTACATCTGTGACTCTATTTCTGTCTTGTAAATAAGTTCATTTGCACCATTTTTTTAGATTCCACATATAAGCGAAATCATATTTGTCTTTCTCTGTCTGACTGACTTCACTTAGTATGATAATCTCTAGTTGCATCCATGTTGCTGCAAATGGCATTATTCCATTCTTTTTTATGGCTGAGTCATATTCTAATGTTATTTTTATATTGTGAGAAACAATTGTTTTCAGAAGGAATCCATGTGAATTCAGGGATACCAAAATGCTGCCTTTTGGTTTTGTTTTTCTCCCCTCTGCCGAAGCACAACCTAGAGCAGCAAAATCAAAAGATCTACCTATGCCCCCTCCCACCTCACCATTTAGCTGTAATTTAAACAAGAAAAGGCCTTACATCCTAGGAAGACTGGAGACTAAACTGAAGATAATTCCAATTCTCAAATAAATTCTTAAAAGCCCTCTAGTCTTCACCTGCACCACGCCACATCTTTAGGGTTCTAAAAGAAATTACAGCTCTATGGCTAAAGCAAACACTGAAATTGAGGAAAAACTTGGAACTCTAAGGTCCCTACCAAAATAGTGGGAAGAGACTGTGGGATTTGGGGCATTTACTTCTGGAGAAGGGGAAGGGCACCAGTATTCACCAGCTCGGTGTCCAGCCCCGGCCTCTCTCCCAAGTTCTAGAGCCTTATACGCAGCTGCTTGCTGGGCTTCTCACCTTGGGGGCCCATGGGCACCTCAGGATCACCATGCCCCCACCTGACCTCCTCCTCTTCCCTAGAAGCCTGCTCGTCTTCCTGTGTTCCCCGCCTCAGTGATGACAATATCTCCCATCCAGTCACCCAGGCCACAAGCCCACAAGTCATCTAGGTCGGCGTCCTTTTTCCACGAAGGGCCAAATAGGAAATATTTGAGGTTTTGCAGGCCATATGGTCTCTGTCACAACTACTCAACCCTGCCATTGCAGAATGAAAGCAGCCGTAGACAGCATCTAGCAAATGGGTGGGGCTGAGTTCCAATAAATCTGCAGTTAGGTGCACTGAAAAATTTTCACGTAATTTTCATATGTTACAAAATAGTCTTCTTTTGATTTTTGCCAACTATTTAAAAATGTGAAATCCATTCTTAGGTCATGGGTCGTACAAGTGGGTCATGGGTCGAAGTAAGTGGGCTGGATTTTGTTGCTCTAGAATCCTCGCTCTCCTTCCTTCCCACATCTAATCTGGCACGTCCTACAGAACTCACTTCCTCAATACTTCTCGAATCTGTCCCACCTCTTCATCCATATCTACACCGTTTTAATTCAGGTACTCATCCATATTGCTTTCTGACATGGACAGTTAAAGTTGAAGACTGCAAAGAAAAATCCTCTATACCTATGGTAGGTGGAAGCACATGTCCCTTCCCAGGTTTTTTAAGTTCCTCATAGTGTGAAGCATAAGCTACAGATTACTTTGCCTCTTCCTTCATCTGGCACTGGAGAAACAACCTATTAATGTATGCCACTGTTTCATGAGGTGGCCTGGGAGGAGAGGGTAAATGATTCTCTGTAGTCTAGTCCCGGTGGAAGGGACTACGAGGCAGAGAATGGGAGCGAGCACTTGAGTGCGTGCTGGCTCCGTCTAACCTCAGGGGCCGGCTGGACTAGGTCTGGCCCTTTTCTCCACTGGTCTCCAGACTGGACATTCAGACCTGCTTTAGCTTGGGGCCAAACCGTCTGCTGGTGGCTAGGGCTCAGCTAATTTACCCAAGACATCTGAGGCATTGGTCCTCAATTTCTAGTCCTTCGCCCTCTGTTTTCAGTGTGGCACTGGAGAGCAGCAGTGTTCTTCTCTGGAAACGAGACCAGTGGCCAAACATCACGGGAGTTCACCCTGCCTATACGATGACAGTCACCAAGTCTTGGTGGGAGCAAGAGACATTAGGCAAATCACTCTCTGATGTCACACCTCCCACGTAAATAAAGGGGAAAGCCAATTTAATTTCTATTTTATTCACTTGCTGGAATTTAAGAAACATTTTAGATTTTTAAAAAAATTTTATTGAAGTATAGTTGATTTACAGTGTTGGGTTAATTTCTGCTGTACAGCAAAGTGATTCAGTTATACATACATACATTTTTTTTTTCATATTCTTTTCCACTGTGGTTTATCACAGGATACTGAAAATAGTTCCTTGTGCTATAGAGTAGGACCTTCTTGTTTATCCATCCTACATGTAATAGTTTGCATCTGCTAATCCCAAACTCCCACTCCATCCCTCTCCCACCCTCCTCCCCCTTGGCAACCACAACTCTGTTCTCTATGTCTGTGAGTCTGTAAGAAACATTTTAGATTTTTGATTGTTTCTTTTTTCTATGTTGTCTAATATGTCAGTTTCTTAAGGAAAGCATCTTTTGTCTTATTTTGGATAGGATGATTGTAAGTACCTACATGTCCTTTCATTTAAAATGACCTTTTTCCCTCATCATAAAAGTGAGCTACAACAGCAGACTGCTCATTGGATGACGCAAAAATCCCTCCCACAACGAACACCTAGAAATGTTTTACAAAATATAACATCACAAGTAGATATTTCAGGATTTCCCTGGTGGCACAGTGGTTAAGAATCTGCCTGCCAGTGCAGGGGACATGGGTTTGAGCCCTGGTCCAGGAAGATCCCACATGCCATGGAGCAACTAAGCTCGTGCACCACAACTACTGAGCCCCAGAGCCACAACTACTGAGCCTGCACGCCTAGAGCCTGTGCTCCACAACAAAGAGAAGCCACCGCAATGAGAGGCCCACACACCACAATGAAGAGCAGCCCCTGCTCACCACAACTAGAGAAAGCCCGCGCACAGCAACGAAGACCCAACGCAGCCAAAAATAAACAAATAAAAAATTTATTAAAAAAAAAAAGCAGCATCTTCACTGTCTGTTCCTTGATTCTACCTTATAATCCTACTTTGCATAATGTTGCATAATATACTACATTTTTTTAAAAGTAGATATTTCACACCATCTCCCCTCTCCTCAAACCTCCAGTTTTCTCTCTACTATGTTACTGTTAGCAAATGATTTTTCTACTGATTTCACTGAAAAAAAAGGAATAAGAAGAGAATGTTCTGGGCTTCCCTGGTAGCACAGTGGTTAAGAATCCACCTGCCAATGCAGGGGACACAGGTTCAAGGCCTGGTCCGGGAAGATCCCACATGCCACGGAGCAACTAAGCCCGTGCACCACAATGACTGAGCCTGCACTCTAAAGCCCGTGAGCCACAACTACTGAGCCCGCGTGCCACAACTACTGAAGCCTGTGCACCTAGAGCCCATGCTGCACAACAAGAGAAGCCACCGCAATGAGAAGCCCGCGCACCACCAACGAAGAGCAGCCCCCGCTCGCCGCGACTAGAGAAAGCCCGCGCGCAGCAATGAAGACCCACCGCAGCCAAAAATAAATGAATAAATAAAAATTTTTTTAAAATTAAATTATATTAAAAAAAAAACCTTCCAATGGCTTCTCTTCTCACTCCAATAAAAGCAAAATCCTACGAAGCTCTGGCTGATCTGGCACTTTGGAACCTCTGGTGTACCGCTGCTCTCTCTCTCTCCACTTTCCAGCCATGCTCCAGTCACACAGGCCTCCTTGCTGTTCCTTGAACATACCATGTCCACTTCCACCTCAGGGCATTTGCACTGGCTCTTACCTCTGCCTGAAATGCTCTCACCCAAAATAACGTCGTAACTTTCTTCCTCATTTCATTTAGGTTTCTACCCAAATGTCGGTTTTCCCTGAAATAATAACTGCTCACTCCACTCCCAGCACTCCCCATCCCCTTAGTAAACATGCTTTACTTTTCTCCATCCCAATTCATACCCTCTGACATTATAGTATTGCATTTTCTGGTTTGCTTGTGGTCTGCCTCCCTCAATTAGAATGTAAGCTTCATGAGGGCGGGGCTTTTGCCTTGTTCACTGGTGTAACTCCTGCTCTGAAAACAGTTCCTGGTTCCATAGTAGATGCTCAATAAATATTTATTGAATGACTGTCTGAAAGGCACAGTTGAGAGTACAAGAAAATAAGGTGTCAGAAAGGATAAGAGAACTAAAAACTATAGTGGTATATGGGTAACTTGTCATCTAATGACTTGAGATTTGACCACTGTGGCTAAGACTCTTATCCCCCAATATCCATTCTCCTCTGTACCTATAACAGAACTCCTAATTTTTAGTTGGACACAGTCACACAGAATAAAGACTACCATGACTAAGTTCTGACCAATGGGATATAAAAGAAAATGTTATTTGGAAGCTACTGAGAATCTCCTTAAAAGACAACTGCCATGTCCCTCCTTCTTGACCTCTTACTCTTTTCTGCTGGCTGGAATGTACAAGCGAAGGCTAGAGCTGGAGCAGCCGTCTTGGACCATGAGGTGACCTGAGAGACAGAGACCACATGGACTGGAACAACAAGACAGAAAGAGCCTGGGTACCTGAGAACATGGTAGGGACAAACACTCCATGCCGGCGTGGACTGCCTTACTCTGGACTGTTATATGAGACAATTTTTCTCTCACTTATGCCTCTATTATTTGGGAGCTCTGTTGCTCTCGGCTGAACCTACTACTAATCAGTACAATGCACATGCAGAGAGAGGAGCCAAGGCTTTGGAACCAAGAACCTCATATTAGTGTTGGACCATCAATTAGTTATCCCCTCAGTGAAATGGCGAATTAGGAAAAAACCTGTCCACTGGCAGAGGAGACTAAATGAAAGATTGCCTACCTAGGCCTGGGTTCTGGGCAGAAAAATAGAGTTCTTTTGAGAATTCATAACCACTAATAGGGTAAGATTTTTTAAACAATAAAAAGCACAACCCAAAGGGGGAAATGATAAATCTGAGTATATTAAAATAAAAAAATATAATTCTGAATGACAAAAGACACCATAAATGAAGTTAAAGACAGGCCACAGAATACATAAACAACAAAGGATTAGTGCAAGAAAATATAAAGACTTTTATAAATCAATAAGAAAAAGACAACCTAGTAGAAGAACAATGGGGAAGGGACATGAAGAGGTACTTCACAAAGGAGGAAACTTTGTTTTTAACATCTTTATTGGAGTATAATTGCTTTACAATGGTGTGTTAGTTTCTGCTGTATAACAAAGTGAATCAGCTATATGTATACATATATCCCCACATCTCCTCCCTCTTGCATCTCCCTCCCACCCTCCCTATCCCACCCCTCTAGGTGGTCACAAAGCACTTAGCTGATCTCCCTGTGCTATGCAGCTGCTTCCCACTAGCTATCTATTTTACATTTGGTAGAGTATATATGTCCATGCCACTCTCTCACTTCGTCCCAGCTTACCCTTCCCCCTCCCCGTGTCCTCAAGTCCATTCTCTATGTCTGCGTCTTTATTCCTGTCCTGCCCCTAGGTTCTTTAGAACCTTTTTTTTTTTTTTAAGATTCCATATATATGTGTTAGCATACAGTATTTATTTTTCAGAAGAGGAAACTTTTAATGAACAGCAACCAAATGAAAAGGTGCCCAACCCATATTGATTATGGAAATGGTAATTAAAATAATAACTCATCCTTACCGAGACCCTACTATGTGCCAGGCAACATTCTAAAGGCTTTACATAAGACACCATTTCATATCCATCAAACTGGCAAAACTTTTAAAAGCACAACAAATAACAACTTTTGGCGAGGATGTGAAGCAATGGAAACTTCCAGGCACGGCTGGTGAGAGTACAAGTACTTTACAAGGCAATTTGGCAATATCTGGTCAAGTGGAAGATGCAAATATCACTTCTAGATGGACATTTAGAGAAATCTGTATATATGCCCAAGAATTTTCAGAGCAACCCCATTTGTAACAGCGAAAAAATGGAAACGATATAAATGTCCTCCTTCAGGAGAATGGATAAGCAAACATACACACTCTGGAGCTCTCTACAACAAGGAAAATGAATGAACTAGAGCTACATGTTTAAACATGAATGAGTCTCACAAAGTACTGAATGAAAAAGTTTGTTTCAGAATGATACATGTACAGATTACCATTTGTATAGAGTTTTAAAGTATGCAAAAACCCCTATATTATTTATGAATACCCTCATTGTAGTAGTATAAAGTATATGGCGCTATCAAGTATCAAGATAATGGCGCTTCTAGGGAGAGATGGTGTTGGAGAGACAGGGAAAGGTGCATACAGGGTGTCAACTCTGTCTGTATTGTTTTAATTCTTAAAGGAAACTCAGGTAAATAGGGCATGGGGTTACAGTTTAATAAAGCTAAGTAATGGGTATACGTGCATTCACCATGTTGGTCTCTATACATTTCTGTAGGCTTGAAATACTAACAATAAAAATATATAAGCAAATAAAAGTAATCCAGTCATTTTGAGAAAAAATAAGAAACTGGCTTAAAAATTACATAACTGTATCATCCAAAAATGTTAACATTTTAATCTAAATTTTTTCATTGAGTTCTAATACTTACTGAGCCCCTACTTTGTGCCCAATTAGGATACTGGACATTCTAGATACCTGGGGCCAATAAGACTGTGACATTCCTGAATGACACCCTGCCATATGTGCTGCCAAAATCTCCAGCAAAAGGGTTACAGCTCTGTTAAGAAGTGTCTTTAAAATGTATGTTTAAGGTTTTTCACTGGACAAATATTCAATATTCATCAAAGGGATTACCCACAGTTTTCTGGAAATAACAGTAACTGATACTTTCATTGAGCATTTACTATGTGCCAGGATCTGTTCTGAGCACTTTACATGTATTAACACATCTAATCCTCACAACAACTCTCTGAAGTAGGTGCCATTATTATCATGATCATCTCCATTTTCAACAGGAGGACGCTGAGGCACAGAGAAGTTAAGTAACTTGCACAATGTCACACAGCTAGTAAATGATGGAGCCAGGATTCAGACCAGACAGTCTGGCTCCAGAGCCCTTGCTCTTAACCATGGTGAAATCTTATTTTCAGCATCACTAATTTTACAATAATAATGCTTTAGGTTAGTTGTGTGTGGCAAGTGGACATGAGTCGATAATTGAACTCCAACATGGCATTGCCTTAATTAATCTCATTTCATGTGTGTATGGCTTGTCTCCTTAATCAGAGAGCAAGCTTCTGAAAGGCAGACACTGTGGTTTAAGACAATACTTTTTGTTGTTGATCACTATGTACCTTCAATAGTGTTATTTGCCCACAGAAAATTTTCAATTAATACTTACTGAATGACTGAAGGGAAATACAAGAAAACCCATGAACATTTCCACATGGAGGCATAAGAGTTTAATTTCCTAGGTCAATCGGGAAAGATATTCCTCAAGAGTCTTTTCCACGATTTTAGTTTTCATTAACCTTTTTGTTAACGAAAGCTTTATTGAGATATGACTCACTCATTTAAAGTCAATTTAGTGATTTTCAGTATAACCATTGAGTTGTATGACCATCACCACAATCAATTTAAAACATGATCATCTTTCTGCCTCAAAAAACCCTGTGTCCCTATCAAACTCTTAGAGGAAAACATAGGCAGAACACTCTATGACATACATCACAGCAAGATTCTTTTTGACCCAGCTCCCAGAGAAATGGAAATAAGAACACAAATAAACAAATGGGACCTAATGAAACTTAAAAGCTTTTGCACAGCAAAGGAAACCATAAACAAGACCAAAAGACAACCATCAGAATGGGAGAAAATATTTGCAAATGAAGCAACTGACAAAGGATTAATCTCCAAGATTTACAAGCAGCTCATGCAGCTCAATAACAAAAAAACGAACAACCCAATCCAAAAATGGGCCGAAGACCTAAATAGACATTTCTCCAAAGAAGATATACAGATGGCCTACAGACACATGAAAGAATGCTCAACATCATTAATCATTAGAGAAATGCAAATCAAAACTACAATGAGATATCATCTCACACCGGTCAGAATGGCCATCATCAAAAAATCTAGAAACAATAAATGCTGGAGAGGGTGTGGAGGAAAGGGAACACTCTTGCACTGTTGGTGGGAATGTAAATTGATACAGCCACTATGGAGAACAGTATGGAGGTTCCTTAAAAAACTACAAATAGAACTACCATACGACCCAGCAATCCCACTACTGGGCATATACCCTGAGAAAACCATAGGTCAAAAAGAGTCATGTACCAAAATGTTCATTGCAGCTCTATTTACAATAGCCAGGACATGGAAGCAATCTAAATGTCCATCGACAGATGAATGGATAAAGAAGATGTGGCACATATATACAATGGAATATTACTCAGCCATAAAAAGAAATGAAATGGAGGTATTTGTAATGAGGTGGATGGAGTTAGAGTCTGTCATACAGAGTGAAGTAAGTCAGAAAGAGAAAAACAAATACAGTATGCTAACACATATATACGGAATCTAAGGGGAAAAAAAAAAAAAAAAGGCCATGAAGAACCTAGTGGCAAGACGGGAATAAAGACACAGACCTACTAGAGAATGGACTTGAGGATATGGGGAGGGGGTGGGGTGAGATGTGACAGGGTAAGAGAGTGTCATGGACATATATACACTACCAAATGTAAAATAGATAACTAGTGGGAAGCAGCCGCATAGCACAGGGAGATCAGCTCGGTGCTTTGTGACCATCTAGAGGGATGGGATGGGGAGGGTGGGAGGGAGGGAGATGCAAGAGGGAAGAGAAATGGGAACATATTGTATATGTATAACTGATTCACTTTGTTATAAAGCAGAAGCTAACACACCATTGTAAGGCAATTATACTTCAATAAAGATGTTAAAAAAAAAAAAAAAAAAAAAAAAAAAAACCCTGTGTCCATTAACACCACTAGCAGCCTTTCCTCTTTTCATCCCATGCCTCCTCCTAGCCCTAGGCAGCCACTAAACCAGTTTCTGTCTCTATGGACTTGCCTCTTCCAGACCTCTCACAGAAATGAATCCTACAATATGTGGTCTTCTGTGACTGGCTTCTCTCACTTAGCATAATGTTTTCAAGGTGGTATATCCCTACAATGAACTATTATTTGGCAATAAAAAGGAATGATTCATTAACTTTTTTTTTTTAAAGATCTCCTGACTAATTTATTTATTTATATATTTATTTTTATTTATTTTTTTTGCTGTGTTAGGTCTTCGTTTCTATGTGAGGGCTTTCTCTAGTTGCGGCGAGCGGGGGCCACTCTTCATCGTGGTGCGCCGGCCTTTCACTGTCGCGGCCTCTCTTGTTGCGGAGCACAGGCTCCAGACGCGCAGGCTCAGCAGTTGTGGCTCACGGGCCTAGTCGCTCCGTGGCATGTGGGATCTTCCCAGACCAGGGCTCGAACCCGTGTCCCCTGCATTGGCAGGCAGACTCTCAACCACTGCGCCACCAGGGAAGCCCGTCATTAACTATTTTATGCAACCAATTTACTAATGTATTGCAAGATTTCAGGCATACTTATACTTAATTTTTTAAAACCTTTTTTGTGGTGAAATATTCATAACATAAACATTTCCATTTTAACCATTTTTAACTGTGCAAATCAGAGACATTAAGCATATTCATATTATCGTACCACCATCACTACTATCCATCTCCAGAACTTTTTCATCATCCCAAACTGAAATGCTGTATGCATTAAGCAATAGCTCCCCATTCTCCCCTCTCCCCAGCCTGTGGCAACTACCACTGTACTTTCTATCAATATGACTCTTCTAGATACCTCATATAAGAGGAATAATATGGTATTTGTTCATTTGTTACTGGCTTATTTCACTTAGCATAACGTCTTCAATGTTCATCACTGTTGTAGCATGTCTCAGAATTTCCTTCCTTTTTAAGACTGAATAACATTCTATTGTATGAACACACCACATTTTGCTTCCATTCATCTGTCTGTGGATATTTGGGTTGCTTCCATGTTTCAGCTATTGTGAATAATGCTGCTATACACATGGATGTACAAAAATCTGTTCACATCACTCCTCTCAATTCTTTTGGATATATACCTAGAAGTAGAATTGTTGGATCATATGATAACTCTATGTTTAACTTTTTGAGGAACTGCTACACTGTCTTCCACAGCAGCTGCACAATTTTATATTCCTCCCAGCAATGCACAAGCATTCCAACTTCTCCACATCCTTGCCAAAGCTTGTTTCTTTTCTTTCTTTTTCTAATAATAGCCATCCTAATGGGTGTCATGTGGTACCTCACTGTGTTTTAAATTTGCATTTCCCTAATGATTATACCTTATTTTTCGTAAACCCTATTATCCAAGAAATACCTTAAGAGATTTTAAAAACCTCTTTACAAAATGAATAGTCCCCACATGTAGCTGAGGAAACTAATTGCTGCAATACTTCAAGCATAAATATGGTAGGTCCTGTGCGGGACACTTGTCACAGGTTAAGTTCCCCCAGGAAGTGAACTCTGAGACAGTTCAGAGTGCAGGCTGTTAAGTAAGGAGTGCCCTTGGGACGAACAGCTGTGGGAGAGGGGTCCCCGATAATTTTTAAGAGTTTAAAGGGGTCTTGAGATCAAAAAATTTGAGATCCACAGTCTAGAGCATACTAGATGAGGTAAAACCCCCTCAGAGTCACTTTAAATCAAATATCAGCCATAAAAAAGGAACAGAATTGGGTCATTTGTAGAGACATAGATGGACCTAGAGACTGTAATACAGAGTGAAGCAAGTCAGAAAGAGAAAAACAAATATCATATATTAATGCATATATGTGGAATCTAGAAAAATGGTACAGATGAACCGGTTTGCAGGGCAGAAACAGAGACACAGATGTAGAGAACAAACGTGTGGACACCAAGGGGGGTAAAGCGGGGTGTGGGATGAATTGGGAGATTGGGATTGACACATATACACTAATATGCATGAAATTGATAACTAATAAGAACCTGCTTATAAAAAAAAATAAATTAAATTCAAAAAATCAATCAATCAATCAAATATTTACCTGACTACTAAAATTGGAAGATCCTCTCTCCCATTTCCAATCTCTCTGTCTCTCTCTCTCTCTCTGACCTTCATTCCTTTTCCCACTTTATCCTAAAACTCTCTCACCTTCCTTGATGTGTTTCACTCTGCACCCCTGTCTCCAGCATATGTTTATCTCACCTTCTCCTCCAGACCTTTTCTGTGGGTTGCAAGAAATTAAACTGCTCCTGTTTCCATGCTGGCAGTAGCATTCTCTTTGATGAAGATAGATACAATACATTATATATAGCTTGTTTTCTTAGAACTTCTGAATCACAGAGAGGCATTTTGTTATTGTGTATGCAAACAGGGATGTATTGCATTTCATTTACATTGTAAGTTGAAATTGCACTTTTGTAATAAAGAAATTTCAAAAAATACCAGCAGCATCTATTTAAAGTTTATTGTGAAGAAAAAAAGTATATGCTGAATTGCCATCAAGAGATTAGACTGTCATATTTCCGTGAGGCCCATTGAAAATATGGATGATCAACACCGCTGCTTATTTCAATCCAAGTACAGAAACCACCAGAGAACCGAAAAATACCCAAAACTCAACCAAGTTCCAATGTTCCTCTGGTGACATAATCTCTCCTGGAAGAATGTCATGCTACAAAGGACACAGAAAAAGTAAAGACCTGAAGTAGGTGGAGTAAGGAATCATCATGGCAATCAAATACGAGATGAGAAGAGGGCTTTCTTTTTGGTCTGGGGAGTTTTTGCTTTTTGGAAACATAATGTGTTGCTTTCTCCAAGCATCACACACACACACACAAAGTACGTAGCTTGATAAATTTAGTTGCAGTTCTGTCACAACAATGGTGACAAAATTTTCCTCTGACCACAATGTGTTTGAGTATAAATGCTTCCTCTTTCCAGGCTCTGGTTAGTACATATGCAAATTCCTAGTGAGGTAACACCCACTGTCCCACAGCAGGACTCCTTCTTGAGAGCAGACAGCGAGGATCTGGCCATCCTCTCTAGGCACAGGTGCAAAGGAATTAAACTGTATTCTAGCTGGTGAGTTCTCTGGCCTTATACCCATTTCACAGAAACTGATGATCGCAGCTGATCCAGTTTCACCGTGGCCAGCCAAGAGTGACACACAGATTCGGCCACATGTTGGGCAGTACCTTTGTCACCTTGTGGAATGGGAATCAGTGGACAAGGCACTGCTGTCTCTCCTCCTGCCCCTGCTGTGTCACAGAGCCCCTCCACGCTGACTCTCTTCCCCAAGGGGCTTCACCACTGCAGCTTGCACATGGAGCTGGCTTGGGGATGAAAGGGTGAGCAGAAACAGGAAATCAAATGGCAGGAAAGGAGAAATGAAAGAAAAGGGACTGAGAACAAATGGAATATTGTCAGCAGAAAGGAGAACAACAGAAGCGGAACTGTGAGAGACAAGGGAACCCTAAATATGAAAGAGTACTAGAACTTCTAATAATAGTTCCCATTTAGTACTGCTTACTATGTGTTAGGCACTGGATAAATATTTTATGTGAGTTTCTTCATCTCATTTAATCCTTACAACAAAACCTGTGGCAGGCAGTATTATTATGAATATTTTATGAAAAATAAAACATGCTCTTGCAATGAAAAAACAACCCCCCATATACACACACAACATTTAAAAGAAGTCAAAAGAGGAGAGGATAAAAAGAAGCAGAAAAAAAAGGGACAAACAGAAAGCACAAAATCAGATGGTAGAAATAAGTATAAACATACTAGAACTAAACTGTACAGTTAAAAGACAAGACTGATACGATTTCAATTTTCTTAAATTTTCTGAGGATTGATTTGTGACCCAAGATGTTCTGACCACAATGCTATGAGATTGGAAATCAATTACAGGAAAAAAACTGTAAAAAACACAAATACATGGAGGCTAAACAGTGCACGACTAAATAACCAAGAGATCGCTGAAGAAATCAAAGAAGAAATAAAAAAATACATAGAAACAAATGACAGTAAAAACACGATGACCCAAAACCTATGGGACGCAGCAAAAGCAGTTGTAAGAGGGAAGTTTATAGCAATTCAATCTCACCTAAAGAAACAAGAAAAATCTCAAATAAACAATCAAACCCTACCCTTAAAACAACTAGAGAAAGAAGAACAAAGAAAATCCAAAGTTGGCAGAAGGAAAGAAATCATAAAGATCAGAGCAGAAATAAATGAAATAGAAATGAAGAAAACAATAGCAAAGATCAATAAAATGAAAAGCTGGTTCTTTGAGAAGATAAACAAACCTGATAAACCCTTAGCCAGACTCATCAAGAAAGAAAGGGAGAGGATGCAAATCAATAAAATTAGAAATGAAAAAGGAGAAATCATAACTGACACTGCAGTAATACAAAGGATTATAAGAGACTCCTACAAACAACTTTATGCCAATAAAATGGACAACCATGAAGAAATGGACAAATTCTTGGAAAGGTACAATTTTCCAAGACAGAACCAGGAAGAATTAGAAAATATAAACAGACCTATCACAAGCAATGAAATTGAAACCATAATTAAAAATCTTCCAACAAACAAAAGTCCAGGACCAGATGGCTTCACAGGCAAATTCTATCAAATATTTAGAGAAGAGCTAACACCAATCCTTCTCAAACTCTTCCAAAAACTTGCAGAGGGAAAAACACTCCCAAATTCATTCTATGAAGCCACCATCACCCTGATACCAAACCAGAAAAAGATATCACAAAAAAAATATTGTAGACCAATATCACTGATGAACATAGATGCAAAAATCGTGAACAAAATACTAGCAAGCAGAATCCAACAGCATATTAAAAGGATCATACACCATGATCAAGTGGGATTTATCCCAGGGACACAAGGATTCTTCAATATATGCAAATCAATCAATGTGATACACCACATTAACAAATTAAGGAATAAAACCATATGATCATCTCAATAGATGCAGAAAAAGCTTTTGACAAAATTCAACACCGATTTATGATAAAAACTCTCCAGAAAATGGGCATAGAGGGAACCTACCTCAACATAATAAAGGCCATATATGACAAACCCACAGCAAGCATCATACTCAATGGTGAAAATCTGAAATCATTTCTACTAAGATCAGGAACAAGACAAGGATGTCCACTCTCGCCACTCTTTTATTTTATTTTATTTTATTTTTATTTTTATTTTTTTAAATTTTTGGCTGTGTTTGGTCTTTGCTGCTGCATGTGGGCTTTTCTCTAGTTGCGGCGGGCGGGGGCTACTCTTCATTGCGGTGCGCAGGCTTCTCATTGGATGGCTTCTCTTGTTGCAGAGCATGGACTCTAGGCGTGCAGGCTTCAGTAGTTGTGGCACTCAGGCTCAGTAGTTGTGGCTCACGGGCTTAATTGCTCTGCAGCATGTGGGATCTTCCCGGAGCAGGGCCCAAACCCGTGTCCCCTGCATTGGCAGGCTGATTCTTAACCACTGCACCACCAGGGAAGTCCATCGCCACTCTTATTCAACATAGTTTTGGAAGTCCTAGCCACAGCAATCAGAGAAGAAAAAGAAATAAAAGGAATACAAATTGGAAAAGAAGAAATAAAACTGTCACTCTTTGCAGATGACATGATACTATACATAGAAAATCCTAAAGATGCCACCAGAAAACTATTAGAACTAATCAAAGAATTTGGTAAGGTTGCAGGATACAAAATTAATGCACAGAAATCTCTGGCATTCGTATACACCAACAACGAAAAATCAGAAAGAGAAATTAAGGAAGCACTCCCAGTTACCACTGCAACAAAAGGAATAAAATACCTAGGAATAAACCTACCTAAGGAAACAAAAGACCTGTATGCAGAAAACTATAAGACACTGATGAAAGAAATTAAAGATGATACAAATGGATGGAGAGATATACCATGTTCTTGGATTGGAAGAATCAATATTGTGAAAATGACTATACTACCCAAAGCAATCTACAGATTCAATTCAATCCCTATCAAACTACCAATGGCATTCTTTACAGAATTAGAACAAAAAATTTTACAGTTTGTATGGAAACACAAAAGACCCCGAATAGCCAAAGCAATCTTGAGAAAGAAAAATGGAGCTGGAGGAATCAGGCTCCCCGACTTCAAACTATACCACAAAGCTACAGTAATCAAGACAGTATGATACTGGCACAAAAACAGAAATATAGATCAGTGGAACAGGATAGAAAGCCCAGAGATAAAACCACACACATATGGGTACCTAATTTATGACAAAGGAGGCAAGAACATACAGTGGAGAAAAGACAGCCTCTTCAATAAGTGGTGCTGGGAAAACTGGGCAGCTACATGTAAAAGAATGAAATTAGAACACTAGGTAACACCATACAAAAAAATAAACTCCAAATGGATTAAAGATTTAAATATAAGACCAGACACTATAAAATTCTTAGAGGACAACATAGGAAAAACACTCTTTGACATAAACCACAGCAAGATCTTTTTGGGCCCACCTCCTAGAGTAATGGAAATAAAAACATAAACAAATGGGACTTAAAAGCTTTTGCACAGCAAAGGAAACCGTAAACAAGACAAAAAGACAACCCTTCGAAACGGGATAAAAATTTGCAAATGAAACAACAGACAAAGGATTAATCTCCAAGATATACAAACAGATCATGGAGCTCACTATCAAAAAAAACAAACAGTCCAGTTAAAAAATGGGCGGAAGACCAAAATAGACACTTCACCAAGGAAGACATGCAGATGTCCAAGAGGCACATGAAAAGATGCTCAACATCACTAAGTATTAGAGAAATGCAAATCAAAACTACAATGAGGTATCACCTCACGCTGGTCAGAATGGCCATTATCAAAAAATCTACAAACAGCAAATGCTGGGGAGGGTGTGGAGAAAAGGGAACCCTCCTGCCCTGTTGGTGGGAATGTAAATTGATACAACCACTATGGAAAACAGCATGGAGGTTCCTTAAAAAACTAAAAATAGAACTACCATCTGACCCAGCAATCCCACTACTGGGCATATACCCTGAGAAAACCATAAGTCAAAAAGAGACATGGGGGCTTCCCTGGTGGCTCAGTGGTTAAGAATCCACCTGCCAATGCAGGGGACATGGGTTCGATCCTTGGTCCAGGAAGATCCCACATGCCGCGGAGCAACTAAGCCCGTGTGCCACAACTACTGAGCCTGCGCACCTAGAGCCTATGCTCCTCAACAAGAGAAGCCACTGCAATGAGAAGCCCACGCACCACATCGAAGAGTAGCCCCTGCTCGCCGCAACTAGAGAAAGCCCACGCACAGCAATGAGGACCCAACTCAGCCAAAAATAAATAAATAAATAAATTTATTAAAAAAAAAAAAGGGAGACATGTACCGCAATGTTCATCACAGCACTATTTACAATAGCCAGGACATGGAAACGACCTAAGTGTCCATTGACAGATGAATGGATAAAGAAGATGTGGCACATATATACAATGGAATATTAGTCAGCCATAAAAAGAAACGAAATTGAGTTATTTGTAGGGAGGTGGATGGACCTAGAGTCTGTCATACAGAGTGAAGTAAGTCAGAAAGAGAAAAACAAATACCGTATGCTAATGCATGTATATGGAATCTAAAAAAAAATGGTACTGATGAACCTAGTTGCAAGGCAGGAATAAAGAGGTAGATATAGAGAATGGACTTGAGGACATGGGGTGGGAGGGCAAAGCTGGGGCCAAGTGAGAGTAGCATCGACATATATACACTACCGAATATAAAGCAGCTGGCTGGTGGGAAGCAGCAGCATAGCACAGGGAGATCAGCTCGTTGCTTTGTGACCACCTAGAGGGGTGGGATAGGGAGGGTGGGAGGGAGGCTCAAGAGGGAGGGGATATGGGGACGTGTATGCATATGGCTGATTTTCTTTGTTGTGCAACAGAAACTAACACAGTATTGTGAAGCAATTATACTCCAATAAAGATCTATTTAAAAAAAAAAGACAATGATTGCCTATCGATAGAAAAGAAACAAATTTGCACTGTATGTTGTTTCCAAGAGCACATCTAAAACACAATAGCAGGGACAGGAAAGTAAGGATGCGGGGAATACGTACCAGGCACATACTACTGACCACAAGAAAGCTTATGAAGTTATACTAATATTAGTCAAATAGACCCTGAGGCCAAAAGCACTCATAGATTAATGAAAGTTACTTCATAATGATTAATGACTTGGTTTACTGTGAAGCTATAACAGTTTGTTCCTCAAACACTCATGAAACACAAAAATGAACTATACATTGTATCATAAAGCAAACCTCATCAAATCCGCAAGGCTTGGTACCATCCTGGGAAGTGAGGATGCAGAGAAGTGAAGTTCCGGCCTTTGCCTCCGTGGCTGAGAAGTGGGGAGGATGGCCCAGAATGCACACAGCCATGGCCCAGCTCCAGGAATGCTACCCACTACGTGGTCGTGGTCGTGCTGCAGTCATCCTGCTCTAAGCAGCCCAGTCAGAAAGGGCAATCCAGGTGAAGGGCTGTGGGCCAGATAGGCAAAGTGACCTCTGGGGATGTGCAAATTCGAGCATTGATTCCATAGCGGAGGCACCAGGCACCGTAGATTGAGGCAAGAGGGACCGGAGGGTTCTCTGTTCAAATGTAAATAGTAACTACCCTACACATTCAAGACAAACAATGGAGACTTTTCAGGACAAAAAGATGCAGGCAGCTAACATGCAAGTGATGCATTTGAATCTTTAAACTGAAGCGTCCTGAGTGGTGAGGCACTAGCACAGATGGGACTGTTGAAGGCTGCGCTTGGCAGTGTGCAAAGATTGGTCCTGCCTGGGCCAGGGAAGGGGCCAGGACCTAAATAGGGTCTTACATCCAGGGTGGAGAGGGTACGGTGAGAAGGTTGCAGGAATCCTGGCTGAGACGCTGGGGTAGTGGCCTCAATGACAGCACCCCAACCTGAGGCCAAAGGAGGAGCCCCGGATTCCCGACGAGGCACAGAGGCCCTTCCTCCGAAGTGTCGGAAAGCAGGACGGGGCCAGCTCCGTAGAGGGAGTGTTTGCGGTCTGAAGGGAGTGAGGCCACGGAGTCCCTGAAAGGGATATTGAATGCTCTCAAGGGGAGAGAGAGAGAGAGTAGGGGTGCCAGGCCCCAGGGGTATGCTCTTTGCAACACAGCGCCCCAATTTGTTTGGCCCAGGGAAGAATTGGCCTCACAGCCCCAGGGGTCTGATGGTGGAGCCCACAGTTTGCCTAGAGGCTGACCCTGTCCCTGACTGCCAAGCCTCAAATAGTCTTTCCCTAGCCTTCTTCCCTCTGGGCAAGAATTAAGGAAGTCTTGATGATTCCTCTTAGACAACCAGATCTCCTAAACACTTTTATTATGTATGCCACCACCTTGCTGGTAAAAGGCTCCTTATTACTTCTGAGATCTAGCCTCAAGCTGACTGCTGTTCGCTTATGCGCTCTCTGTCCCTACCTCCCCCTCCCTCTCCCTCCCTCCCTTTCCCCCAACCCCTTTCCCTAAGTTCTGATCATCCTTCAAGGTCTAGTTCAACTCCCATCTACTCCAAGAAGCCTTCAAAAGCAATTCCAACCATACTGGTCTGTCTCGCCTTTCTCTGAAACCTGTACCACAGAAGAGCATTTTTGCCATTTATGTTTGTTTGTTCCATTTCCTCTAATTGTTTTATATACCTTTCCATACTTACGCTGGAAGTTTCCCAAGGGCAACAGCAAGAACTGTTGCCTTTTTTGGTTGGTTGGTTGGTTGGTTGCTTGGTATCCCTCATAGCACCTATCAAAGTGTAGCTTATTCATTCGTTCAAACATATTTATTGAGTATGTACTATGGGTCACGTACAGTTCTGAGTGCTGGGGATACAGCTGGGGGAAAAAAATCAGAAAAAATTCCCTGCCCTCCTGAAGCTTACATTCGAGTGTTAGAGAGACAGAGTGACCCAGGAAGGGAGATAGGGAGTGTTGATGGGGTTTGCAATTTTCGATGACGCGGCCAGAGCAGGCCTCAATGAGCTATCTGAATGAAGTAAGGGAGTGGGGCAAGTAGCAGCGGAAATAGGCAGGGCAAAGGCCCTGAGGCAGGAGTGCGCTTGGCCTGTGTGAGGAACGGCCAGACAGTCCTGTCACAGGCCTCTTGTGCAAACAGCACTTCCTTGAGTGCACCCTGTGAAACTTCTAGAAGAAAACCACTTGCTGAAGAGCAAAAACCTTTAAGTCAATTAAATCCGGACTGATCATGTCACATTCATCTTCATGTTCTCTGTGGTGCCAGACGTTGTCTTCCCTACAGCCACCCCAAATAAACTTATAACCTAAGTCAGAGCAGTGTGCTTGCATGCTGTACACATGGCCTCCAATCAGATTGCTGGCCCTAAGCTCCTCCTAGGTGGAAATCCTGGAGTCACCCTGGACAGAGTCTCCGGCCTCCAGGAACGTAAATCCAGTGGCAGAAACTGACATGCACACAAACCTCTGTTTTATTTGCTATGGTAGAGGAATTTGTCGAGTGCTACGGGCACACATAGAGGAGGGAGTAAAGTATTTTGCATTTGGGGGTTAAAGAAGCTAAAAAAATAAGTGACATTTGAAGAATGGAAAAGCTTTCTGGGCAACAGAACAGCAAGAGGAAAGGTCTGTAGTGAGAATATACCAGAGGTGACAAACAAGTAGTAAGTAAGGGAAGTAGGCCAGGCCAGGGAGCTTAGGGCCTGTGCAGACAGGAGGCACGTGCCCTCTTGATGAGGTGGCAGCCCTGTTTAGCACCCTCTGACAGCTGGCACAGTGAAACACAGGCCCAGTGTTATCAGAACTTCTGGTTTCTTAAGAGAAGCTAAAGATCTGGGGTGTTATGCAAAATCGCCTGTTTATTTTTCTTCTTCATTTCTGGCATCTACATCTAAATAAATATAAACATGATGTGAACCAAACAAAATTGCCTGCGAGGGACATTCAGCCTGAAGGTGGCCAGCAGCTAGGAGGGCTGGAGCTCCCAGTGACTTGGGGAGCCTGGCTGGACGTAAAGCTGGAAAGAGCTTGGGGAATCGGACTCGAAGAAACAAGCCTGCAGGCCAAGGAGTTGGGACTGCTTCCTTTTGTGGCATTTGAGGGGAGGGGGTGTCACTGAAGAAGCTTAAGCTGCGAGTGAAATGGTCAGATTTTCACATTGGGAAGGTCTGTCTCCTGGAGGGTGGATTTGAAGACCATTGTGATCTATAAGGGCAAGACGATAAGGACCTGAACAGAACAGTGGAGGTGAGGTGGGGCAAAGAGTAGATCTGAGAAATGTTCTCCCATCTAAGTGACCTCATGGCTTATTGGTGGGGTGGGCAGACTATGTACACTAGATACAGGGAAGGGAGGTGTCAAGGATAAGTTTTAGCATTAATCTCTCACTGATTTTTGGTGGGCATGGGTAGGGATAAAGTACAAAAGATAACAAAGTACGCTAGCTCAGAATTTCTCAATTATTGTCATTTTGTGCCGGGGAAGTCTGTTCTGGGGGACCACCCTGTGCATTGTTGGATGTTTCACAGCATCCTTGGCCTCTACCCACTAGATCCCTCAAGTTGTGACCGCCAAAAATATCTCCAGACGTTGCTTCCACCGCAGAGGCAAAATCGCCCCTGTTTGGGAACCATTGCTCTAGTGTCAGGAGGGAAATTCCCTGTTTGCTACTTCCCTTTTTTCTTTGCATTGCAGTGGCGCTGAGGGTCTACTCTGGTTTCTCTTAGTAAAAGGTAGAAGACCTTTTGTGAGATTTTTGCTTAAGGAGCCAGAATTCTTGACTAAGCCCTTGGTCTGTGCTGGGGTCTGTGTCCTTTTTTAAAAAAATTTTATTTATTTTTGGCTGCATTGGGTCTTCATTGCTGTGCACGGGCGTTCTCTAGTTGCGGTGAGCGGGGGCTGCTCTTCATTGCGGTGCGCGGGCTTCTCACTGTGGTGGCTTCTCTTGTTGCAGAGCACGGGCTCTAGGCATGCGGGCTTCAGTAGTTGTGGCACAAGGGCTCAGGAGTTGTGGCTCACGGGCTTAGTTGCTCCGCGGCATGTGGGATCTTCCCAGACCAGGGCTTGAACCCGTGTCCCCTGCATTGGCAGGCGGATTCTTAACCACTGCACCATGAGGGAAGCCCGGGTCTGTGTCCTTTATGAACTCAGCAGGGGGCCTCTAGCTGGCTGGAAGGAGATCTGACTTTGGAAAGAGGGACATCATTCTCTCCCCCCAGATACTTTCTTGTTTGTGCCCCTTTCTAACTCCATTTACAGAAAAGAAGAAAGCCTTAGTGAGAAGGGTAAAGATCAAGAAAGCCAACAGGATGCACCAGTCAGCCCAGAACTCCAGCCACGACCAGCCAAAGTGAAAAGAACTGCAACTGGGAATCTCACACCCAAGTCATCAGGGCTCAATGGATTAAAGGTTACAGCTAAACTTGATGTTGACTCATCAGGACTTTGATTACACTAAGCCAAAATGAGAGCTCTTTGTTTATTGCAGTTCCTGGAAAGCCTTGCATTTGTCTTCATCTTCTTGCACGCGGGGGCAGTGGCCTAACTCAATCAAGATGTTCTTTGAGTAAAAGTACACAGAGATTACAAATAAAAGTTTGATGCTGAAGAAACAGCATTCCTAACCCTCGCCTAGCCCTACAAAAAAAATTCTTTTTTCAAATGTCGCATGACGTTTAGGGTCTAGAGGAAATGGAACTGACTCTAAGAGTCTTACCCATTACAGCAGGCCAGGACTGTCGAAGCCATGCCACCACGCTTGGTTTTTTTTCCTCACAATGCGCACACTTTCAGGGCCTTTTCTGAAGGTTAATGACAAGTCGTGACCCTTATTTTTCTAATTGTTTGCAGCCATTACTGTTCATTTCATTAAGGACTTGCTCAGTCTATGCCAGGCGGTGCCCATGATGGCACTCAGCCAGTTCCCAGGGGCTCCTGTTCCAACTGGAGACTTCTTAAAAGGCAGATGACATAATCATTTTGGAAACATTATTATAAACTTATTGTATAATGTTTATAGCAAATGTCAACAAGTGTATGTGTGTGGTGATGGGGAAGGGGAGGTCTTAGGTTAGAGAGTGGCTAGCCTATTTGTGGGGCGATTTAGAAATAATAGTAACTTCTCTCAGTTCTGCTGGTTTCGATAGTTTACACAGTGTTTTCATAAACATTATTTTGTTCAGTAATATACACAGGCAAGGATTCATTCTGAACTTTGGAGTGCAAGACTCAATATCTCAAAATTCAGCACGGGCAGGCCTGCCTTCTGGAAGCCTCTCCTGCCTCTGCCCTCCCATAGGTTGTCCCTTCTTTGAGTTCCTTGTTCTTGCCTTATGATCGCCCCTCACAGTGGCTGCAGCACTTTGTTGGCAGGGCCTGCTTTTAATGAGTGTCTACTGCAGTTTCTAGAAGGACAATAATATTTATTGAACTTGAGGGCCTTAATTCCAAGAGTGAGGCCTTTGTTTCGGATAGGTTAAACATCCCCAGGCTCTTTGAGTAGGGTCTAGACTAGGTGTATTATCTGCAATTTTATTGCTATATTTTTTGCAAAAGATTTCAGGTGTGTCCATTGGCTTAATTCAACCAAAATACACCCTAGTTAGTGGGTCTCATCATCCATCCAGACATGACACTTTTTTGGGGGGGATAGTGCCAGAATAATCCCCCCCCCAGTGGTGTACATGACCTAATCCCAGACAACTGTGAATATGTTTGTTACCTTATATGGCACAAGTGACGTTGCAGGTGTGATTAAATCAAGGATTTTTCAAAATTAATTTTTATTGCAGTATAGTTGATTTACAATGTTCTGTTAGTTTCAGGTGTACAGCAAAGTGAATCAGTTATACATATACATATATCCACTCTTTTTTAGATTCTTTTCCCATATAGGCCATTACAGAGTATTGAGTAGAGTTCCCTGTGCTATACAGTAGGTTCTTATTAGTTATTAATCAAGGATTTTGAGATAGGGAGATTATCATGGATTATCTGGTAGGTCCAAATCTATTTTTTTCCTTAAAAAAATTTTTTTTAAATTTATTTTTGGCTGCATCAGGTCTTAGTTGCGGCATGCGGGATCTTCGCCGCGCACGCGGGCTTCTCTCTAGTTGAGGCGCTTGAACTCAGTAGTTGTGGCACGCAGGCTTAGTTGCCCCGCGGGCATGTGGGATCTTAGTTCCCCGACCAGGGATCGAACTTGCGTCCCCTGCACTGGAAGGCAGACTCTTTACCACCGGACCACCGGGGAAATCCCGGGGAAATCCCCCACCCCCCAATTTTTAAAAAATTTGTACACAATTTAAAAAGGTTACACTCCGTTTACAGCTATTACAGAATATTGGCTATACTCCCCGTGTTGTGGAATACATCCTTAGAGCCTATCTACACCCAGTAGTTTGTACCTCCCACTCCCCCACCCCTTTATGGCCCCCCCAACCACTAGTTCCTTCTCTATATCTGGTAGGTCCAATCAAATCACAAGGGTTTTTATAAATGTAAAAGGAAGGCAGAAAGGTCAGAGTATGTGACGAGGGAAGCAGAGGTCTGAGTGGTACAGGAACGAGCCAAGGAATGTAGGCAGTCTCTAGAAGCTGGAAAAGGTAAGGAAATAGATTCTCCCTTAGAACCTCCGGAAGGAACGCAGCTCTGCCTACACCTAGATTTTAGCCCAGTGAGACTTCTGACTTCCAGAACTCTAATATAAGACAGCTGGGTTGTTTTAAGTCACTAAATTTGTGGTAATTTGTTACAGCAGGCACAGGAAACTAAAGGGTTCCCGTTTTCCTCCACCCTCAGCGTCATTAATCCTCATAGCCACCCACTTTCAACGTATTCAATGCGCATCCTTCCCGCTCACCTTCCGTCTCTCAATATATATCTATCAAAAAGAAAGATGAAGAAAGTTCTTGGTGAGCTTTGAAAAATCGAAGTACATAGTATGGCACTGTCCCTCATATTTATAATTTTTCTTTCTTTCTTTTTTTTCTTTGACTCAACATTATGTCTCACCAGCTTTCAAATATACCTTTCGTCCCGTTGACAAAGCACACTCCCGCCAAGTCCCCTCCTTGGTCTTCCAAGTCCTCCCTGTGAGGTCAGGCCTGGGTTTACTAACCCCCGAGTCAGAATTTAGGAAACAAGGGCTCAGAGGCCAACGACTGGAAGCTTCGTCTCCAGACTCCCAGGCCAAGGCTCCTTCCCCGAGCCCGCCCTGCCCCGGTGCCCGGCAGGGCACAGCCCGGGGCCTGTCCGAGGCTCCGCCAGGCTGCACAGTCGCACCGGGCCGGGCGGCGCGCGGGCCGCGCCGCAACACGGTCGGGGAAGTTCTGTCTGGCTCGGGATCGGACTCCGGGGGCGCGGTGGCGGCTCGGCGGCCGCGGGGCCAGGTGTCGCGCCGCGGAAGCCGCCGCGGGAGTCGCGGGCGCCGCGCCCCGCCCCTCTGCCCTCGCTGGCCGCCTGGGGTTACCTGCGGCCTGTGGGCTGGGCGGCCCTTCCGGTCTGCGCCGGCCCCCGGCCTCCAGGGCGGCGGAGCCGGGAAGTGGGAGAGGGAGCGAAGGAGGCGGAGACTGCCGCGGCTGCAGCCCGGCCGGGCTCCGAGCGAGGGACTGCATGGAGCGGCCGGCGCGGCTTTGCGGGCTGTGGGCGCTGCTGCTCTGCGCCGGCGGCGGCGGGGTGGCCGCGCCCGCGGGTGAGTGCGGCCCCCGGGGCCCGGGGCGGTGGGGGTCGCGGCCGAGAGGCCAGCAGGGGCGCTCCGGGGCCGCCGCGGCGGGGGTGGGCGCCGGGGGTGGGCGCCGGGGGCCGTCCCCACGACGCCCCGCGCCCGCGGCCGCCGCCGCCTCCCTCGCCCGGCTAGAGGTGGGGGAACCGGAGCGGCCGGGCTTTCCCGGATCCCGGGCGGCGGGGGCGGCGGCGGGGGCGGCGGCGGGGCCGGAGGACGACGACTTGTCGCCGCACTTCCCTCGGCCGTCGGGAAGCGGCGAGGAGCCTAGCGCCGGGGCCCAGGGCCGAAACGAGTCCGTGGCATCGGAGGGCAGCGGGGTCGGGAGCCGGAATGTCGCCGGTGCCCCCGGGAGGGGATGAGGGGGTGGGAGGCCGCGGGGACGGCGAGCGAGGTCCGGGCGAGGTGGGACGCGCCGGGGCTTCTTGCGCGGCCGGTCCAGCGAGGGGGTGGGAGTCGAAGGGAACCTCTAAAGCTCCTAGTCCCTGTAGGAAAAGGACGTGAGGGTCGCGGCCACCCCTGGCGTCCAAGAAATCCAGTGGGAATCCCGGAGCAGCATCCACGTGGATGCCTTTTTTTCCTTTTCCTTTATTAACCTTTATATTTTGGAATAATTTTCAATTGACAGAAAAGTTGCAAAGATAGTATAGAGAGTTCTCGTATACCCCTCACCCTGGTGCGGCAAGTTAAATTAATCAGCCAGAGTTACTGTGAAAAGTTGAGGGCTAATGAATTCCTCACGGCCAGCTTTTGCCATGAGTGGCCTTCTGGACATTTTTGGTGACGATAGTAGCTCCAAATTCTAGCCCCAAATTCGATAGGTTTTATTGTCACATTGACACAAACACCCACAATTTGTTTATTGCATTTTCAACCAGTGTGTTGTGCTTTGAAACCCAAGTTGAAATGTTGATTAGGAAACCTCGATGGCCTCTATTGATTCAGTCAACAAAACATATGCACAGTCTCCTCTGTGCCAGGCAGCGTTCTAGGGGCAGAGAGTGGAGCCGTGAGCAAAACAGGTCAAGTCCCTGTCCTTTGGAGTTTATATGCTGTTGGTAGTCAGAGGAAGGGGCCGGGGGGAGTAAAATATAAGGTATGTCAGATGGCGATAAGTACTATGGAGAAAAACAAAGCAGGGAAGGGGTTTGCCATTGTAAATAGGGTGGAGTAGGAAGACCTCCACTGAAAAGGTGGCATTTGAGTAGAGACTTGAGGGAGGTTTGAAGTTTGACAGTCAGTGATTCAAGTGCCTGCCTTGTTTAGTACTGAGCCAGGCTCTGTAGGTTGGCTTAGAACCTTAGAGTATACTGCGTAATCGTTGCCCCCAGTTCACTTGGGGGGATCTGATTCCCATAATCATATGGGGCAGCTGCAGTCCAGAGAAGGGAGGGGGTCACCCATCTCTTTAGTCTCCTGATTTTCACAGTGCTACTCTAACCCCCCCCTCCTACAGACTTCCTCCCCCCCACGCACCTGGAACAACAAACAGCTGGCCCTCTAGTAATACTGGCAACCCCCAACTTAATCAGTTTTGTCACAGAAGTTCATTAGTAACTTGGTTACTTAGAAATAGAAAAACTTTTTTCCCATTGGAAATATTGATAGAATTGCATGGTGAAATAAAAAAGAAGAAAAACAGTCAGGGGACTTGAGTTTTAGTGGTCTGACATTTCCCAGGTGTGGGACTTCAGGGCTTGTCATTTCCCCTTCCTTGTACAGCAGCTTTCTCATCTGTGATAGGAGGTTGAACTCCATAAGTTTTAAGGGCTCTTCCAGCTCTAATCTTTTGAGTGTTTATGAAAGATTAGGTTACCAGCTTAGTTTAGTCTATTTAGATTGGTAGCCCACATTGTGGCATGTCTTAATAACAACTAGCATTTATATAGTGTTTACTCTGCCGGGCAGCGTTCTAAGTTTTCCACTTGAACTATTTCATTTAATTTTTACACAATACCCTCTGTAGGTGCTGTTATTAGTCCTGTTTTGTATGTGAGGAAGCTGAGGCACAGCAAGGCCCAGAGCTCTCGTAGGTGATAGAGTGGAGGAGCTAGGCTTCCAACCCTGGCAGCCTGGTTCCAGAGGCCATGCCCCTAACCACTGTATTCAGTGCCTCTCTCTGCAGAAGTGAAGGGAGTCCTTGGCTGGGAGAGGAGCTGGGCCCCTTCCAGAGCAGCAGGGCAGGACTGGTTGGCGCCCATGCAAGTATGTACAGGCCATTGGTATGAAGTGAATGATCATGTATTGGAGACTTGCTTTATAATTGCCAGACCGTGTAGTCCAAACAATAAGTACTGTAGGCGTTCAGAAGAGGGGAAACTGAGGGCTGGGAGTGTCGTGGAAGAGCTAAAATTTGAGCTAGACTTTTAGGGTGGGTGACATTTGAGTAGGTGGAGGAGCAGTTATTCCCAGTTGGGGGGAATAGCAGCTACAGAGGCCCAGAAGTAAGGGTGAGGGTGCCCTTTTGTGCTCAGCGAGGAGCCCAGCTTGGCAGGAGGGTGCATTGGCAAAATCAGTCCAGGGAGAAGGGCTTCATTTGCCCTTGAAGCTGAGTGGGGCGCAGCGTGAGGGAAATGACACTAGAGGAGAAGCCAGCAGGGAGACTTGACTGAGTGTGGGGAATCACTGGAGTACGAAGCTACGAAGGGATCTAGGGTTGGAGGTGGCCACGAGAAAGATGTGTTGTGCACGCCTTCTGTCCAGGCCCGTGCCTTACTGCTGTATGTCTGCCTGGCTCACGGGGCCCAGCAGAGCACATTAGTGTGATTGGGATGATTAAGAGAGGTGTTGCAGGGCTTCCCTGGTGGCACAGTGGTTAAGAATCCACCTGCTAATCCAGGGGACATGGGTTCGAGCCCTGGTCCGGGAAGATCCCACATGCCGTGGAGCAACTAAGCCCGTGTGCCACAACTACTGAGCCTGCGCTCTAGAGCCCACGAGCCACAGCTACTGAGCCCGTGTGCCTAGAGCCTGTGCTCCGCAACAAGAGAAGCCCCCACTCGCTGCAACTAGAGAAAGCCCATGAGCAGCAATGAAGACCCAATGCAGCCAAAAATAAATAAATAAATTTATTTTAAAAAAAGTGTTGCAAAAAACTCTGAAAGAGGTTGATGACTGAGTAGATGTAAAGGAAGGAGGTGGATGACTCGTGTATAACTCTTGTGATTTCCTTGACTGATCCCACAATATGCATGCTTCTGCCAGCTCCTGTGATTGAACAAGAGAGAGCAAAAACTTTTAGTTAAGTAACATGCCTTATTATTAGAAACAGCATTGATCATGTTAATTCATAATTAGAATGGGATCTTGTGCTAGATTACCACACAGACTCACTTGAGGTTTGAAGTATAGTTGAGGGAGCTACTTGAGTCCCTCTCTCCTTCCCGCTCCCCTTTCTGGTCAGTGATCAACCCCTAAGAAATGGTTAGAATTAGATGCCTAAAGAAAGCTTATCAGGCAGAAAAGCTTGTTGTGTCTCTAAGGCCATGGACACATATCAATTCCATAGAAAACCAAAGCAACTGTTTAGACCTATTTCGTCTCTTCAGAAAGAAAGAAAGCAGAGAGCACACATTTACATAGCACTTGTTCTGTGCCAGGCATTGTTCTGAGCTTTTTTATCTGTATTAACTCATTTAATCCTCATAATAACCCTTTTTCATTAGTTTACTATTATCATCCTCATGTTATAGATGCAAACACCGAGGCAGAGAGAGGTTAAGTAACTTGCCAGCTAGTAAGTAGCAGAGCTGGCATATGAGCTCAGGCAGTCTGGCTCCAGAGTCCGTGCTCTTAATCAATACACTACGCTGAAATGATGTGTCTTACAGATGAGGAGTTGTTACGGACTTTTACAAGAAGCACAGTCCCCACTTATTTATGCATGTGTCTGGATGTATTATACCCACATACGTACATTCAGATATATTTACACATTTGGAGATTGTATCGCAAGAGGGAGGAGGTATGGGGATATATGTATATGTATAGCTGATTCACTTTGTTATACAGCAGAAACTAACACACCACTGTAAAGCAATTCTACTCCAAGAAAGATGTTAAAAAAGTAAAAATTAAAAAAAAAGTTTCTGTGAGTGTGTGTGCTTTTTAAAGTATAGGAAGTAGAAAAATCTTAAGAGAAATGGAAGGAACCATTAGGGGGGAAAAAAAAAGGATGGCAGATAGCCACAAGTAGCCTAAAATGCAAACCTGTTAGAAGATCTGACTAAGGGATACTTCAGAACAGATGGGGGAAAATGAAATCCGTTTGAGAGATTGGAAATAGGGCCGGCTATTGTTCTATTAAAATACTAAGGTTAAAAAATAGATTTAAAAAGGTCTTAGACTACCTTGAAAATTGGGGTATGATTTAAGCAAACCATAAATAGGTAATATTTTTATTGTTAGGGCTTTAATTTTTGTGTGGGAGTGGGAGGTTTGTGGGAAGGCAGAGTGTCAGGAAGTGCTAAGCCAGCTATCTTGGACTTTTGCTGCAGTGTGTTTCTGGAAACTGCACAGTAAGGGAGATAATCCTAAAGTAAATTGTAATCTTCAGTAGGAACAAAGTTTTCATTAGAGACTCTATACCTGATAAACGATTTGTCTTCAAAAATATCGACGTGATGTTCGAAAGGCCAAACTGGAATAGCTATACACTCCTGTAATCACTTAAAATCCTAACTTAAAATCACTGTCGCCTAAGCCATTGGTGCTCCTGGCACAGGCTGGGTTTTAATGCAGTGCAATAGGAACTCGCTGCTTCCACAAGGACTTGGCCTGCTGTGGGCTCCTCCTCCCCACGGTTGGGCCTTTGGTCTACCTTTCAGAAAGGCTAATGGTAGTTGAGTTAGGAAAGGCAGAATGAATATTGAGAGTTCAGGGCCTGTGCAGGCTGCTGTGTATAAACCTGACTTAGGGGGGAACCCCAACTCTGTAGTGCCTGTGCGGTTGATGTTTTGGGACAAATGGTATTTTTTGTTCAGTTAAAGAGGAAGGTAATGGCATAAATACTGCAGATTATGTAAGAGGCCCAGAGCACTCCAAAGTGTTGGCATAGAGTATAAAATAGAACTACTGATTGATAAATTAATAAAACTGTAGTCCTTAAGTAACTAATAATGATTAAGTTTGCCACTTTAGGCAATTTGGGGTTTTTTAAAAAAATTAGTTTAATAAACTTTATTTTGGAATAAATTTCGACTTACAGAAAAGTTGCAAAGATAGGACAGAGGAGCCCTCATCCAGTTTCAGGGGGACGATTTTGGTAGTCCTGGCCTCAGGAGAAGTTCTCGGGAAAGTTTGAAATGATGTTTCCTTTCCCTCCTCTATATGTACTTCCCTGCATTTGGCAGAAGCACGAAAACTCCTATCCCCGATCCTAAAGCTGGGTCCAAGATAATAGAGCCAGTAAATATTTGGTGGAGACAGTGGTGGGTTTTCTCAAAATGAAACACATTTTTTAAGACACTGGTTCACAGTTTCTCCTCTTTTCGTCCCTCTTCAGATTTGTCAAAGCTACAGTTCCAGCTGTTTAGTGTCAGATCTCAGGGGAGCAACAGGGTTGTTAGATCTCTTTCTCAGTACTTCTTTGGAAAAGTTACAAGAACAATTGCCAGGTCACGTTAGCAAGCACGATTAAAGATGAGCTGCTTAAACTCACTCGCAGAACTGCTGGGGTTGAACTGTCTGTATTGAGTGCGCCTGGGCGCGCAGTGTAGGGGACCCCAAATACCCACCGGAGGGAAACTTGGACATTTAAGAAAATACTCTCCTCTGTGTTCACACTATAGCAAGTGGTTAAGAATGCGGCCTGGGAGCCACACTTTCTGGGTTTGCGTCTCAGCTCTGCCATTGACTGGCCGTGGGATATGGGGCCAGTGACTCAATGTCCCTGTGCCTCAGTCGCCTCATCTTTGCATGAGGCTGAGGGTCCCTGTCTCATAAGGTTGTGAGGATTGAGATTAACATGTGGAGAGTACTTAGAATGCTGTCTGGCTCAATAAATGTGAGCTCTTGATAACTCAGTTTTATGATTCTTGGTCTCTAGGACTTGGAGGAATGGATTAAATTAACCACTGAAAACACTGGCTGCTGTGGATAAATGTATTTCTTGTGCTTGATTTGAACAGAAACTCAGCCACCTGTGACGAATTTGAGCGTGTCTGTTGAAAACCTCTGCACAGTCACATGGACATGGAATCCTCCTGAGGGAGCCAGCCCAAATTGTAGTCTAAAGTATTTTAGTCATTTTGGCAACCAACAGGATAAGGTAAGTTTTCTGGAACATACTGCATTGATAAGGTAAAGTGAACACTGTGAGTTGGAGCTAAGAATAAGCCAAATTCTAATCTTACTTCAAAGTGGGATTTTTATTTTTGAGTTGTGTCCAAATTTTCTAACTGGGAAAATTATGGAAACAACTGTTGACAAAATTGAACATTAGAAAATATTTGCCAATCAAATACAATTGAGATTATTACTCTTTTAGGAAATACTAGGCACTCAATAAATAATTATGTTAAAGTTGGTTCCTGTAGGCACCCAGTGAATAATTAATTATGTTAACATTGGTTTCTGTTTTGCTGCCTGAAGCCTTGTATTTATATAACACTTTCCATTTCTCAGGGAATTTTCACATTTACCATCTCACTAATCACATGCACAGATAGATATGCAAGAACTATGTGATGCAAAAGTAAATGGCCATATGGAAAATGAAAAAATAAGATGTCAGTGGCAGGTGGGGTTGACCAGACAGTTCCCTGATGCTTGAGAAAAAATGAGAGAAACTTTCAGCCTTTCCAGTCGGATGTGCGACCGATTTAAGTGAATTTTTGTTAACAAGTTTGGATAATTTCGGATTCTTTATGATAGTCTTATTCAATGGAAGTTCCTTTTGAGCCTTATTGGTTTGTAGCCCCTGCTAATTGACAGGTTCCTCAAAGTATCATATCGTCTGTTCAGAACTGTTTTATATCTTTATACAGTCCTTGGGTTCCGCATCTGTGGATTCAGCCAACTGCAGGTGGAAAATATTAGGGGAAAAAAATTCCAGAAAATTCCAAAAAGCAAAACTTGAATGCCTCGTACTGGCAACTATTTACATATCATTTACGTTGCACTAGGTATTATAAGTAATTCAGAGATGATGTAAAGTATAGGAGAGGATGTGCCTAGGTCATATGCAGACACTACACCATTTTAAATAAAGACTTGAGCATCCATGCATTTTGGTGTCCGTGGTGGGTCCTGGAACCAATGCCCCTCGGGTGTAAGAGGGATGACTGTATCTTCTTTCAGTGTGTGGGTGGGGGAGGTGGAGGATGTTTGGGGTTGAATTTGTCCCGGATTTTGAGAAGGCCAATGAGAAGTTGTTATTAATGACAGTACTTTGGCTCAGTGAACTGTGGAATCACCATGTTCAAGCAGTTTGGTGGCAGGAAGAGTCTGGAGAACTAGTTAGTGCACCATTCAGCTAGCTCAGTGGCCTGGGGTAAATTCCTTAACCTCTCTGAGCCTTCATTTCCTCGTGTGTAAAGTGTGGCTCTACTCATGTCTCTGGCTTGCTGGTCCACCAAAAATAATGTATGGGAAACTTAATGAAGTGAGGATGGAATGGGCTCTTCCTCTAGAGGGAAATTTGCTAATCTGCCTTCCTGCTTTCCTGCAGAGGTGTTAATTATAGTTTAGGTGTTGATTGATAAGGAATTGAGGCTGGTCAGAAATATTTGTGTTTTAAAAGAGGTCCTCCAAGTGCAGAAGCCTGTGAAACTCTGGTAGGCCAGTTTCCCTTTTCACACTGTTGGCTTCCTCTTGTTCCTAAGGAGGGGCCTTAGACAGTTGGAGTCTTAGTGGCAACTTTTGGTAGTTCAGCCTTGAGAAATTCCAGGAAAGACCCTTTGGTGCGTCATCTAAGTATCTAACTGAAACCCCCAGGAGAGGTCACCATCTTTCTAACATGTCCTTATTCATTAGCCTGTCAACCACGCTCAAGGATCAGTCAGGTAGACATGCTGATATGCTAGTCTAGAAATGGGGCGAATTCCTCAGTATAGTTACAGAAATTTAGACTTGAAAGTAACTTTAAAAGGCAGTGGAATCAGGTAGAATTGGGTTTGAAATTTTGTCTCTTTCCCTTTCAAGTTTTGTGGCCTTAGGCAAGTCATTTAACCTATCTGAGCCTGAGCCTCCATTTCCTTGTTTGTAGAATGCTGGGGGGAAAGGCTAGTAAAAGTACCTACTTCATATGAATGGTGTGTGTTTGTTAAAGGAGATAATGTTTGTGATACACCTGGCACAGAGTTAGTGTTCAGTAATTGTTAGCTTTTATTATTATTACTGTTGTTAGATTCAACCATATGAAATTGTTGCCTTTATAGGTCATATCATATGGTTCAACCTAATATTATCGTTTAATCTTGGTCCCTCCGTTTTGCCCCTGAAGAGACCAGATGGAGACCATAAAGGGTGGCCTCTGCCTAAGGCCTGCTCATTTATTCCAGACATTTGACAGCTTTGAAGGCTGCCAATGCAGCAGTTGTGATAAACACAGATTATTCTTTCCAGTCAGTGATGGGGGATTTCCTGTCTGGACCTTTTTGAAGTTTACAATCCTGAGACTGAGAATCAATGGGAGGAGTGGTTTTCCTTCCCTCTTTCTGTCCTTTGGACACAGCATTAATGTCATCAGACCACACCGGGGTGTATATATGCTTTGAAGCATGTTGAAGCAGTGGCATTATGATAGTTTGTACATGTTACAGGGCTTTTATGACCGTCTAATGGTCCCAAATTGCTAAATGAGGTAAATCCTTGAGGTCATTTTCAATCTTCAGATTGGAGGACCATTAAGATATGGAATCATAGATGATTTTTTTTAAAAAAAATATTCAGTACAAGACTAGCTTAAGTGGCTGCCCTTCACCGTTGTTTTAGCAATGTCTAATCTGGCAATTAGAAGAAGGATCTGGCATCAGATTTTAGATCTCTTTCATCACCAAGAGATAGGCAAATCTTACTAGGTGAATAAATTAAATGGATGTTCTGTCTAGGCATCCAAAGAGACTGAAGCTGAAGCCGACTCCCCTTTCCTTCTGAGAAAGGATTAGCAATTGGGAAAGCTTCGATCTAGCCAAATGAACTTTGGACTTGAGGGGGAGGGATCGGTTCAGGACTCTGGCCTTGATTTTTGATAAATTTTCAAAGGAGCCCAGATTCTCTGACAGGTGGAACATAATGTCATAACAGCAGCTACCAGTGGAATGAGTCACCAGAGCCGAAAGTCACGTGGGAGCTATCACACATACTTCATCAAGATCTTCTGGGAGGGATTTAGTTTCTTGTCTGATACAGAGAGGTGCACTTGACTTGGCGATCATTGACAGTTGGGGTTCCTACTTTATTCATGCCAATTTAATATTATTTGCCTTGAGCTTTGAAAGAGATTTTTTAAAAGTATTTTATCTTTCCCCCTACCATGTCTTTTCTAAGTTATTTTTTTATTCATATGCCGAAAACAAAAGGTTCAGGTTTAGGGCTTCCCTGATGGCGCAGTGGTTAAGAGTCCGCCTGCCAATGCAGGGGCCACGGGTTCAAGCCCTGGTCCAGGAAGATCCTACATGCCGTGGAGCAACTAAGCCCCATGAGCCACAACTACTGAGCCCGCGTGCCACAACTACTGAAGCTCGCGTGCCTAGAGCCTGTGCTCTGCAACAAGAGAAGCCACCACAATGAGAAGCCCATGCACCGCAACGAAGACTAGCCCCCGTTCGCCGCAACTAGAGAAAGCCCGCGTGCAGCAATGAAGACCCAACGCAGCCAAAAATAAATAAATTAATAAAGGGTCTGAATCAATAACTGATTAAGTTTGAAAATGAAGTTTTTTTTAAAAAAAAAAAGCTCAGATTTAGGTGCTAAAGTATGTTTTTACTTTAAGAAATTCCATTTATTAAAAATACTTGTGTAATAAAACTCCTCAGCCCTCTCACTGGAACAATATCTAATATAATAAGAGAACTGGAATTTTTCCATAATGATTCTAATTTATGGCATTTGACCGTACATTTTCCCCCGGGTGTCCTCAGAGGGCAAATGCAGCTTCCACACAAGAATTATCAAGGATTCTTGGGTCAGGGTGGCTGCTTCAGGGGTATATGGGACTTTTGCTTAGTAAAATTGTGTGGTTGGTGAAATTTGCATTCGGAGCTTTCCTGCCACCATTACCAACAATCCTTGTTTCCTCAGTGCACATTCATCAATTAAGGGCCAGTTTCCTTACTTCGCCATGAGAGCTATAATGGTGAAACATTCTCGAGAGCCTTCTCTTGGCACAATTGGTATGTTCCATTTCTGTAGGCAGCAACTATATGGAAAGCCAAATGATAAGTAGGTTTCTTGGCAAGGAATCAGGAATTTGTTGTGAAAATGTACTTGACTCAGAGTAGCTGGAGGCCCCACTGAGGGTAGGCAGGGCTTTGCTGCTGGGACAAAAATAATCAATGTCCATGGAGCTGAATCACCCTCTCTTTTCTCCCTGTCAGAATTTTGTTTGCAGACATTTCTTTTTCTCTTCTTCCAGGGCTGACCAGCTAACTCCTTTTTTAGAGTGCTGTCTTGCCTGGGCCTAAGAGCTGTTTGGTCTATACAAAGTGTTGTTTTCTTCGCCATGTCTTTGCTATGGTTCGTTAATTGATGATTTGCTGGCTACCTCTCAGAGGACATCCTTGTGTCCTGGTTTTGAGAGTCTCTCACAGTTGCCCTCATGCTCAGTTGGCAGCAGGCATGTGAAATGGCAGAGTACCCCTTAGGGTGGTAGATAGAGGTAACTCTGACAAAATTTCCCTTCATGGCTATCAGCACGTATATAAAAGGAAATGCTGTCTCCACCTTGAGTCAGAAACTATTGCAAAACAGGAAGCTCCTTGGAGCTCTGATTAAAAGCAGCTCAGTTCTTAATTATCCCAACTCTGTCACCTTGGAAAATGTTAATTTCCTCAAGAGCCTCTAATCTCATTATTCTAAATCATAGTAACCAGGCTTGTGATTATTATCCGTAAGCTGTGTATAAGTTGGCTTTCTGTGGTTCCACAAAGCTTATCTACCTTTCAGAATAAGAGCGTGCTATACTCAGTGCATATAATATCAACCCTTATAATTCATATGTGTATGTGAGATAGTCAAAATTGTCAAACAGTGCAGAAAGGTGTTTCCTGAAAAGTCTCTCCTCAGCCCTCAGGCTCCCCTTCTTTACTTCCTCTCCTCAGAGGTGACCAGGATTGCCAGATTCTTAAAGCAGTCCTTTTTACCTTGATCTTGATGTTATACTGCATCTACTTGGAATTGAATTTTGATAAACTTATTGTGTTTCCTTTGAAATTGCTCTTAGACAGATGTGTTAGCATGGTAGGTTTGTAGTAAATGTCATGATGTTTATACATTGAAAATGCGGGAAACTGTCTTTTATCTATACCACGGTTTCTCAATGGTGGCACTACGGACATTTGATGCGGGATAATTTTTTGTTGTTGGGGGAGGGAAGGCTGTCTTGTGCATTATAGGATGTTTGGCAGCATCCTTGGCCTCTACCCAGTATATGCCAGTAGCAGCCCTCTCCCAAGTTATGACAACTAAAAATGTTCTTAGACATTAACAAATGTCCCCCAGGGATGGGAGAACAGAATCACCGGAAGCTGAGAATCACTGAACTGTATACCATTTGATAACTTTCCATTTTCTTTACACAAGTGTATTTCTGTGTGTTTGCTACTGCAATGCCTTTTTAAATTTCCTTGTCCTAGAAAATTGCTCCAGAAACTTATCGTTCAAAAGAAGTGCCCCTGAATGAGAGGATTTGTCTGCAAGTGGGGTCCCAGTGTAGCACCAACGAAAGTGAGAAGCCTAGCATTTTGGTGGAAAAGTGCATCTCGCCCCCTGAAGGTAACAGCTAAAAGCACTGTCTCTTGGCATTTAGAGAATAAATCCAAATTACCCATATGCTTATGTTCAGTGTTCATTAATTCATTTAATTTTCAAACATTTGTTGAGTCTAATAAGTGTCAGGCACTGGTACTAGATGCTGAGAACACACCAATAACTGTCAGGACATCTCTGCCTTCGAGGTGCTCACAGACAACTTGAATAACAATGCCTGATAGTTATAGAGCACTTAATAATTTGGAAAGTGACACACACACACTGACACACACACACACACACACACACACACACACACGCACACACATACGCCTCTCCCCTAAATTGAGCTTCTCAAGCTTATTCGGTGAAATGAGCAAGGCGTGTATTATTACCCTGATCTGTTTTGTGAGGAAGAAGGGAACTGAGTGAGTTGCTGTAGATCTTCAGGTCCCAGGCCAGTGCCTTAAACAAATGAAAATATTGATAGTGTCTTACTCATTATATAGAGAGATTAGATTGATATTTGGGGAAAGATGTTAACAGAGGAAAGTGGGCATGCTGGCCCAGCTCTGACTCAAGACTAGCCCTAGAAAAAGCTGTCAAGTAGTCAGGTTGATCATTCTCCCCCAGCTCCCTTCCCACCCATCACCCAGTGTCCTTCTGGCTCTTATGTTACATGCAGGGAGAAGCATATACTCAGGAAGAGCAGGGCTACCAGAGCCCAGATGTCCAAGTTTAATCTCAGCTCTGCCAGCTTCTAGTTGTGTGACTTTAGGCAGATCACTTAGCCCCTTCTCTCTTCAGTTTCCTCACCTGTAAAAAGGGATGATGATAGTACCTACCTCCCAGGAATGTTGAAAGGATTACATCAGTCAGCACATATGAGGTGCTGAGAATAGTGCCTGGCAGACAGCAAAAGCTAGATACATATTATCTATTCATACCATGTTGCCCTTTGGTTGGGCAAGGTCCCATCTCCTACCTCCAAACCTTAGCACTACATGACTTGTTTTCTAGACCATTCTCTCTACCTGTATGCACGGATCAAAAGTATATGAAGTAATATTTGTAAAGTTATAAAATTCAGTACTGCTAGGAGGCTGGGAGCATGGTTTACAGCAAGTTACCTCCCCTATACTCGTTTCTTGAGGAGTTTAATAATCTGAAAGAAACTAAATTGTATTATGACGAAAAGGTGGGTGGTGATGGCTCAGCACAGTACGCCTTTAAGGAGCACGAGGGATAACAGGTTTGAATTTTAAACATAGGCATTTAACTTAGAGACGTGAAGTCTTAACTTAAAAGGCTTTATAAAGGTAGAGATTTCAGATCATCAAGATTTTAGGGCTCCTAAGGCTATAACCCCCAATAGACAACTACTAAGAGTTACGTTTTGCTTACCTTTCCCCAAATTGCCTCAGGAGGAAGGTTTGTTTAATTTTTAAAACAAGGTGTGTCAGTATTGCTCAAAAGACAAGGTAAATTATAACTCAGAACACCTGTTTTTTTTAAAAGACAGGTAGATATAATGGTTGTTTATATTTTCACATTCATTTGGGAAATTCCATAGTCATTTCCTATGACTGAAATATTATTTGACCTTCAGACTCTCTCTCCAGTTAGGAATACAGGAGTTAGGGTCCCTCAGTGATAGTAAAGAGAGAAAGTTGTGAACAAATTAGATTTGGGTTTTCTTCCACCTGGGTGCCTTCTGGGTCAAATGGGGTGAGAGGTTAGGGATTAGCTTTCCGGAGAAGCAGCCGGAAGGACGCTTGCCATCCCCCAGCCCCTAGAGTGACTGGCCAGCTCGCAGGGCAAGGAGACAAGGGTCCTAAACTCTTGGCTGCATATTCCAGGCGATCCTGAGTCCGCTGTTACTGAGCTACAATGCATTTGGTATAACCTGAGCTACATGAAGTGCGCTTGGCTCCCTGGAAGGAATACAAATCCTGACACTAACTATACTCTCTACTATTGGTGAGTATGCACAGGAGACTTACTGGAGAGGGACTGACTGTGATTGCGTTGGGAGCCTTTGCACCTAACCTAGTTAAAACAAACCCAAAAACGGAATAGCCTATTCTTTTCTACACATTGCTTCATTGGAAAATGCCATCTGCTTTTGGTGTCTCATTTAAAAAAAAAACAAACTCTTAAAAAATAATTATAGATTCCATATATATATGTGTTAGCATACGGTATTTGTTTTTCTCTTTCTGACTTACTTCACTCTGTATGACAGACTCTAGGTCCATCCACCTCACTACAAGTAGCTCAGTTTCGTTTCTTTTTATGGCTCAGTAATATTCCATTGTATGCTAACACATATATATGGAATCTAAAAAAAAAAATGGTCATGAAGAACCTAGGGGCAAGACGGGAATAAAGACGCAGACCTACTAGAGAATGGACTTGAGGACACGGGGAGGGGGAGGGGTAAGCTGGGACAAAGTGAGAGAGTGGTAGTGTGTATATGGACATATATACACTACCATATGTAAAATAGCTAGCTAGTGGGAAGCAGTTGCATAGTACAGGGAGATCAGCTCGGTGCTTTGTGACCACTTAGAGGGGTGGGATAGGGAGGGTGGGAGGGAGGGAGATGCAAGAGGGAGGAGATATGGGAACATATGTATACGTATAGCTGATTCACTTTGTTGTAAAGCAGAAACTAACACACCATTGTAAAGCAATTCTACTCCAACAAAAATGTTAAAAAAAATTATAGATCCGCAAAATTAGATTGCAAAAATATATACAAAGAGATCTCATCTACCCTTCACCCAGTTTCTTCCAATGGTAACATCTCTTATAACCAGAGTGCAATATCAAAACCAGAAAATTGACATTGGTACAGTCCACTGACCTTATTCAAATTTCACTGGTGTTCCGTCCAGTTATTTGGGGGTGTGTGTGTGTGTGTGTGTGCGTGCGTGTGCAGGTCTATGCAGTTTTATCATATGCGTAGATACAGAATAGCTCCATTACCACAAGGATCCCTTGAGTTGCCCTTTTATAGCTACACCCACTTCCCTCCTGCACACCCTCTCCCCATACTCCTCTCCCCCAAGTCTCTAACCTCTGTCATTTCAAGAATGTAACTGGAGGGCTTCCCTGGTGGCGCAGTGGTTGAGAATCTGCCTGCTAATGCAGGGGACACGGGTTCGAGCCCTGGTCTGGGAAGATCCCACATGCCACGGAGCAACTAGGCCCGTGAGCCACAACTACTGAGCCTGCGCGTCTGGAGCCTGTGCTCCGCAACAAGAGAGGCCACGATAGTGAGAGGCCCGCGCACCACGATGAGGAGTGGCCCCCACTTGCCGCAATTAGAGAAAGCCCTCACACAGAAACGAAGACCCAACACAGCCAAAAATAAATTAAAAAAAAAAAAAAAGAATGTAACTGGAATGGAATCATACAGCATATAACTGTCTCAGGCTGACTTTATCTTTTTTAGCCTCTGCATAATACCCTGGAGATCCATCCAAGCTGTTGTGTGTATCAATAGTTCATTCCCTTTTCTTGCTGAGTAGTGTTCCATGATATGGATGTATTGGTTTGTTTAACCTTTTATTCACTGAAGGATATCTCGAGTGTTTCCAATTTTTTGCAAGTATGAATAAAACTACTATAAATATTCATATTCAGGTTTTTATGTGAACATCACTTTTCAGTTCCCTGGAATAAATGCCTTAGAGTGTAATTGCTGGATCATATGGTAATTGCATATCTAGTTTTATAAAAAACCTGCCAAACTATTTTCTAGAGTGGCTGTACCGTTTTACATTCCCATCAACAATGTCTGAGTGATTGGTATCTACCTCTCAAAAGGAAACTTAAATCATTCCCAGGGTTCAAAAGTAGTTTAGTTCCCCACAAAATAACTTACATTTCATGTTTGTGACTATATCTACAAAATTTGTTAAAATGTTCTTTCTTTTCTAAATTAATCTTTCAACATTTCCTTTCTTTAGAGCCTAGAATTATTTTTTTTTTAATTTTTGAATTTTATTTTGTTTTTTTAAACAGCAAGTTCTTATTAGTCATCGATTTTATACATATTAGTGTATACATGTCAATCCCAATCGCCCAATTCATCACACCACCACTCCCCACCCCCCGCCGCTTTCCCCCCTTGGTGTCCATACGTTTGCTCCCTACATCTGTGTCTCTATTTCTGCCCTGCAAACCGGTTCATCTGTACCATTTTTCTAGGTTCCACATATATGCGTTAATATACAATATTTGTTTTTCTTTTTCTGGCTTACTTCACTCTGTATGACAGTCTCTAGATCCATCCACGTCTCAACAAATGACCCAATTTCATTCCTTTTTAGGGCTGAGTAATATTCCATTGTATATATGTACCACACCTTCTTTATCCATTCGTCTGTCGATGGGCATTTAGGTTGCTTCCATGACCTGGCTATTGTAAATAGTGCTGCAATGAACATTGGGGTGCATGTGTCTTTTTGAATTATGGTTTTCTCTGGGTATATGCCCAGTAGTGGGATTGCTGGGTCATATAGTAATTCTATTTTTAGTTTTTTGAGGAACCTCCATACTGTTCTCCATAGTGGCTATATCAATTTACATTCCCACCAACAGTGCAAGAGAGTTCCCTTTTCTCCACACCCTCTCCAGCATTTGTTGTTTGTAGATTTTCTGATGATGCACATTCTTACTGGTGTGCGGTGATACCTCATGGTAGTTTTGATTTGCATTTCTCTAATACTTAGTGATGTTGAGCAGCTTTTCATGTGCTTCTTGGCCAGCTGTATGTCTTCTTTGGAGAAATGTCTATTTAGGTCTTCTGCCCATTTTTGGCTTGGATTGTTTGTTTTTTTAATATTGAGCTGCATGAGCTATTTATATATTTTGGAGATTAATCCTTTGTCCATTGATTCATTTGCAAATATTTTCTCCCATTCTGAGGGTTGTCTTTTCGTCTTGTTTATGGTTTCCTTTGCTGTGCAAAAGCTTTGAAGTTTCATTAGGTCCCATTTGTTTATATTTGTTTTTATTTCCATTACTCTAGGAGGTGGATCGAAAAAGATCTTGCTGTGATTTATGTCAAAGAGTGTTCTTCCTGTGTTTTCTTCTAAGAATTTTATAGTGTCTGGTCTTACATTTAGGTTCCTAATCCATTTTGAGTTTATTTTTGTGTATGGTGTTAGGGAGTGTTCTAATTTCATTCTTTTACATGTAGCTGTCCAGTTTTCCCAGCACCACTTATTGAAGAGACTGTTTTTCTCCATGTATATCCTTGCCTCCTTTGTCATAGATTAGTTGACCATAGGTGCGTGGGTTTATCTCTGAGCTTTCTATCCCGTTCCATTGATCTGTGTTTCTGTTTTTGTGCCAGTACCATATTGTCTTGATTACTGTAGCTTTATAGTATAGTCTGAAGTCAGGGAGTCTGATTCCTCCAGCTCCGTTCTTTTCCCTCAAGACTGCTTTGGCTATTCGGGGTCTTTTGTGTCTCCATACAAATTTTAAGATTTTTTTGTTCTAGTTCTGTAAAAAATGCCATTGGTAATTTGATAGGGATTGCATTGAATCTGTAGATTGCTTTGGGTAGTATAGTCATTTTCACAGTATTGATTCTTCCAATCCAAGAGCATGGTATATCTCTCCATCTGTTGGTATCATCTTTAATTTCTTTCATCAGTGTCTTATAGTTTTCTGCATACAGGTCTTTTGTCTCCTTAGGTAGGTTTATTCCTAGGTATTTTATTCTTTTTGTTGCAATGGTAAATGGGAGTGTTTCCTTAATTTCTCTTTCAGATGTTTCATCATTAGTGTATAGGAATGCAAGAGATTTCTGTGCATTAATTTTGTATCCTGCAACTTTACCAAATTCATTGATTAGCTCTAGTAGTTTTCTGGTGGCATCTTTAGGATTCTCTATGTATAGTATCATGTCATCTGCAAACAGTGACAGTTTTGCTTCTTCTTTTCCACTTTGTATTCCTTTTATTTCTTTTTCTTCTCTGATTGCCGTGCCTAGGACTTCCAAAACTATGTAGAATAATAGTGGTGAGAGTGGACAACCTTATATTGTTCCTGATCTTAGAGGAAATGCTTTCAGTTTTTCACCATTGAGAATGATGTTTGCTGTGGGTTCGTCGTATATGGCCTTTATTATGTTGAGGTAGGTTCCCTCTATGCCCACTTTCTGTAGAGTTTTTATCATAAATGGGTGTTGAATTTTGTCAAAAGCTTTTTCTGTATCTATTGAGATGATCATATGGTTTTTATTCCTCAATTTGTTAATATGATGCATCACATTGATTGATTTGCGTATATTTAAGAATCCTTGCATCCCTGGGATAAATCCCACTTGATCATGGTGTATGATCCTTTTAATGTGCTGTTGGATTCTGTTTGCTAGTATTTTGTTGAGGATTTTTGCGTCTATATTCATCAGTGATATTGGTCTGTAATTTTCTTTTTTTGTAGTATCTTTTTCTGGTTTTGGTATCAGGGTGATGGTGGCCTCATAGAAGGAGTTTGGGAGTGTTCTTCCCTCTGCAATATTTTGGAAAAGTTTGAGAAGGATGGGTGTTAGCTCTTCTCTAAATGTTTGATAGAATTCACCTGTGAAGCCATCTGGTCCTGGACTTTTGTTTGTTGGAAGAGTTTTAATCACAGTTTCAATTTCATTACTTGTGATTGGTCTGTTCATATTTTCTATTTCTTCCTGGTTCAGTCTTGAAAGGTTATACCTTTCTAAGAATTTGTCCATTTCTTCCATTTTATTGGCATAGAGTTGCTTGTAGTAGTCTCTTAGGATGCTTTGTATTTCTGCGGTGTCTGTTGTAACTTACCCTTTTTCATTTCTAATTTTATTGATTTGAGTCCTCTCCCTCTTTTACTTGATGAGTCTTGCTAATGGTTTATCAATTTTGTTTATCCTCTCCAAGCACCAGCTTTTAGTTTTATTGATCTTTGCTATTGTTTTCTTTGTTTCTATTTCATTTATTTCTGCTCTGATCTTGATGATTTCTTTCCTTCTGCTAACTCTGGGGTTTGTTTGTTCTTCTTTCTCTAGTTCCTTTAGGTGTAACGTTAGATTGTTTATTTGAGATTTTTCTTGTTTCTTGAGGTAGGCTTGTATAGCTATAAATTTCCCTCTTAGAACTGCTTTTGCTGCATCCCATAGGTTTTGGATTGTCGTGTTTTCATTGTCATTTGTCTCCAGGTATTTTTTGATTTCCTCTTTGATTTCTTCAGTGATCTCTTGGTTATTTAGTAACGTATTGTTTAACTTCCATGTGTTTGTTTCTTTTACGTTTTTTTCCCTGTAATTCATTTCTTATCTCAGAGCGTTGTGATCAGAAAAGATGCTTGGTATGATTTCAATTTTCTTAAGTTTACTGAGGCTTGATTTGTGACCCAAGATGTGATCTCTCCTGGAGAATGTTCCATGCGCACTTGAGAAGAAAGTGTAATCTGCTCTTTTTGGATGGCATGTCCTATAAATATCAATTAAATCTATCTGGTCTATTGTGTCATTTAAAGCTTCTGTTTCTTTTTTTATTTTCATTTTGGATGATCTGTGCATTGGTGTAAGTGAGGTGTTAAAGTCCCCCACTATTATTGTGTTACTGTCGATTTCCTCTTTTATAGCTGTTAGCAGTTGCCTTATGTTTTGAGGTGCTCCTATGTTGGGTGCATATATATTTATAATTGTTCTATCTTATTCTTGGATTGATCCCTTGATCATTATGTAGTGTCCTTCCTTGTCTCTTGTAACATTCTTTATTTTAAAGTCTATTTTATCTGATATGAGGATTGCTACTCCGGCTTTCTTTTGATTTCCATTTGCATGGAATATCTTTTTCCATCCCCTCACTTTCAGTCTGTATGTGTCCCTATGTCTGAAGTGGGTGTCTTGTAGACAGCATACATATGGGTCTTGTTTTTGTATCCATTCAGCAAGCCTGTGTCTTTTGGTTGGAGCATTTAATCCATTCACGTTTAAGGTAATTATGTATGTTCCTCTGACCATTTTCTTAATTGTTTTGGGTTTCTTTTTGTCGGTCCTTTTCTTCTCTTGTGTTTCCCACTTAGAGAAGTTCCTTTAGCATTTGTTGTAGAGCTGGTTTGTTGGTGCTGAATTCTCTTTGCTTTTGCTTGTCTGTAAAGCTTTTGATTTCTCCATCAAATCTGAATGAGATCCTTGCTGGGTAGAGTAATCTTGGTTGTAGGTTCTTCCCTTTCATCACTTTAAGTATATCATGCCACTCCATTCTGGCTTGTAGAGTTTCTGCTGAGAAATCAGCTGTTAACCTTATGGGAGTTCCCTTGTATGTTATTTGTCGTTTTTCCCTTGCTGCTTTCAATAATTTTTCTTTGTCTTTAATTTTTACCAAGTTGATTACTATGTGTCTCGGCGTGTTTCTCCTTGGGTTTATCCTGTATGGGACTGTCTGCGCTTCCTGGACTTGGGTGGCTATTTCCTTTCCCATGTTAGGGAAGTTTTCGACTCTCTTCAAATATTTTCTCGGGTCCTTTCTCTCTCTCTTCTTCTTCTGGGACCCCTATAATGCAAATGTTGTTGTGTTTAATGTTGTTCCAGAGGTCTCTTAGGCTGTCTTCATTTGTTTTCATTCTTTTTTCTTTATTCTGTTCCACAGCAGTGAGTTCCACCATTCTGTCTTCCAGGTCACTTATCCGTTCTTCTGCCTCAGTTATTCTGCTCTTGATTCCTTCTAGTGTAGTTTTCATTTCAGTTATTGTATTGTTCATCTCTGTTTGTTTGTTCTTTAATTCTTCTAGGTCTTTGTTAAACATTTCTTGCATCCTCTCGATCTTTGCCTCCATTCTTATTCCGAGGTCCTGGATCATCTTCACTGTCATTCTGAATTCTTTTTCTGGAAGGTTGCCTATCTCCAATTCATTTAGTTGTTTTTCTGGGGTTTTATCTTGTTCCTTCATCTGGTACATAGCCCTCTGCCTTTTCATCTTGTCTATCTTTCTGTGAATGTGGTTTTTGTTCCACAGGCTGCAGGATTGTAGTTCTTCTTGCTTCTGCTGTCTGCCCTCTCTAGAGCCTAGAATTATTAACAACAGAACAAGGAAGAAAGGACCAGGCTAATCAATTCAATTCAGTAAAACTTTAGCACACATTGTGGGTAAAGCACTGAATGGGCAGCAGAGATAAGAAACATGTCTCTTCACTCCTAAAGCTTCAAATGTGGAGGAGACAGCACTGGGCACAATTGCCTATATAGAAATAAGAGTGCATGATGGAGGCTTCCAGAAGTGTAGGCAGACTCTGTGGGAAGTGACGGTGGAGCTTGGGGTGGGACAGTGGAGCTTGGGGTGGTGGCGGAGTGAAGCTGAGAGGCTTTGATGAAGGGGGTGGACTGCCTGGATGGGGAGGAGTCTCCGAGGCTGGAGGTGGCACCGGGCAAGAGTGGTCTGAGGACGGCGGGCATTTAGTCTGTGTGATTCCATGTGGGGAAGCAGGAGATCTAGTGTTGGCAGTCTGCCCTGCACGTGTCCTTGTCCCCCTGTTTATCAGACTGTTTCTGAGAGAGTGGGGGGTGGAAGGCCTCGTCCAAGACTTCTGAAGCTATAGGATAAACATGGCCTTGTCCTGGAATGTCCATTTTGCCTGATGACTTGCTGTAAAGTATTTTTGGTATATGAAAACACTCATGGCTATATCATGCAATAGAACGCAAAACAACCACATGAATTTTTCTTTTCAGGATTGAGAAACATTTATTGAATCAAAATCAAATACTTTATTATCTACAAGCCAACATTGAACTTACTTTATTCAAGAATGAACACTCTGTACAAAAAAAGTATGCTTATAGTATAAAAACATCACATGAATTTTTTAACAAAAACCTCCCAAGTTGCCGGGGGGTTAGCATTCACTCTCCTCCCCTGTCCCCAGAGGTGCTCCCGGCCAAATTGAGAAGCACTGGAGGCGAAGCCAGACTGAAATTGTGCAGTTCAGTCCCCCCCACCCCTCAGGACAGATCATTCTCACTTGAGGTTTTGCAGTTTCACTTGCCCGCTTATGGTACCTGTTGTTTCTCCTTTACTTAAAGCCCTTCAGTGGCTCCCTGGTGGCTGCAGGATAAAGTCCAAACTCACCAGTGTGACCGACAAAGCCTTTTGTGCTCCAGCTCCTGCCCATCTCTGTAGCGTCAGTCTCGTCTCCCCCATGTACCCCCACCCCTCTTGCACCTACCTCCCAGCCCACACTGAACTTCTTCCAGTTCCTCAAAGTCGCTCTTCAAACACTCATACAGAAGAGTGGCAGCCAAACCGAACGTTCAGCCAGAATAGCGGAAGCACTCTGCGTTCCCTCACAGCCCAAGCCTTGCCCTTAAACCTGGATGCCCCTTATTTGTCCTTCTTAGCTCAGACATCACTTCCCTTCCAGAAAGCCTTCCTTGACCTCTCAAGCCTAGATATGTGCCCAGTCATCATGTACCACGGTACCCTGCACCTTCCTGTGTCATAATACTCAGCACATTGTGTTGCATTTCCTGTTTACTTAGTGGTCACCCTCCCCAGACTGCCATCTCCCTTGAGAGCAAGGGCTGTGTCTTGTTTCCCCCTGTGCCTGATACATGGTAGGTGCTCCATAAATAGGTTTTGAATGTTTGGTAGGATCCAAAGTTAGACAACATTCAGGACTGGGGTGAGGAATTAGAAGGGAGGGATAAACAACTCAAGAGCATTATAGTTCATGAATAAAAACAGAGGAGGATTGAGTACATCTGCCTCCCGAAAGAACTGCTAGTGAAAGGGACCGAGAACTAAGCCTTAAAAGGAGTAGCCTGGCCCTGATTATGTTGTGGTGAAGTCTGGAGAAAGCTGTTACTATAGGCTTTTTTTTTTTTTTACATCTTTATTGGAGTATAATTGCTTTACAATGGTGTGTTAGTTTCTGCTTTATAACAAAATGAATCAGCTATATGTATACATATATCCCCATATCTCCTCCCTCTTGCGTCTCCCTCCCACCCTCCCTATCCCACCCCTCTAGGTCGTCACAGAGCACCGAGCTGATCTCCCTGTGCTATGTGGCTGCTTCCCACTAGCTATCTATTTTACATTTGGTAGTGTATATAAGTCCATGCCACTCTCTCACTTCGTCCCAGCTTACTCTTCCCCCTCCCCGTGTTCTCAAGTCCATTCTCTACATCTGCATATTTATTCCTGTCTTGCCCCTAGGTTCTTCAGAACCTTTTTTTTTTTAAGATTCCATATATATGTGTTAGCATACAGTATTTGTTTTTCTCTTTCTGCTTACTTCACTCTGTATGACAGTCTCTAGGTCCATCCACCTCATTACAAATAACTCAATTTCGTTTATTTTTATGGCTGAGTAATATTCCATTGTATATATGTGCCACATCTTCTTTATCCATTCATCTGTCGATGGACACTTAAGTTGCTTCCATGTCCTGGCTATTGTAAATAGAGCTGCAATGAACACTGTGGTACATGACTCTTCTTGAATTATGGTTTTCTCAGGGTATATGCCCAGTAGTGGGATTGCTGGGTCATATATTAGTTCTATTTTTCGTTTTTTGAGGAACCTCCATACTGTTCTCCATAGTGGCTGTATCAATTTACATTCCCACCAACAGTGCAAGAGGGTTCCCTTTTCTCCACACGCTCTCCAGCATTTATTTTCTGTAGACTTTTTGATGATGGCCATTCTGACTGGTGTGAGGTGATACCTCATTGTGGTTTTGATTTGCATTTCTCTAATGATTAGTGATGTTGAGCATTCTTTCATGTGTTTATTGGCAATCTATATCTTCTTTGGAGAAATGTCTATTTAGGTCTTCTGCCCATTTTTGGATTGGGTTGTTTGTTTTTTTGATATTGAGCTGCATGCGTTGCTTGGAAATTTTGGAGATTAATCCTTTGTCAGTTACTTCATTTGCAAATATTTTCTCCCATTCTGAAGGTTGTCTTTTCATCTTGTTTATGGTTTCCTTTGCTGTGCAAAAGCTTTTAAGCTTCATTAGGTCCCATTTGTTTATTTTTGTTTTTATTTCCATTTCTCTAGGAGGTGGGTCAAAAAGGATCTTGCTGTGATTTATGTCATACAGTGTTCTGCCTGTGTTTTCCTCTAAGAGTTTTATAGTGTCTGGCCTTACATTTAGGTCTTTAATCCATTTTGAGTTTATTTTTTGTGTATGGTGTTAGGGAGTGTTCTAATTTCATTCTTTTACATGTAGCTGTCCAGTTTTCCCAGCACCACTTATTGAAGAGGCTGTCTTTTCTCCATTATATATTCTTGCCTCCTTTATGCAAGATAAGGTGACCCTATGTGTGTGCATTTATCTCTGGGCTTTCTATCCTGTTCCATTGATCTATTATTTCTGTTTTTGTGCCAGTACCATACTATCTTGATGACTGTAGCTTTGTAGTATAGTCTGAAGTCAGGGAGCCTGATTCCTCCAGCTCCGTCTTTCTCCCTCAAGATTGCTTTGGCTCTTCAGGGTCCTTTGTGTTTCCATACAAATTGTAAAATTTTTTGTTCTAGTTCTGTGAAAAATGCCATTGGTAGTTTGATAGGGGTTGCATTGAATCTGTAGATTGCTTTGGGCAGTATAGTCATTTTCACAGTGTTGATTCTTCTAATCCAAGAACATGGTATATCTCTGAATCTGTTTGTATCATCTTTAATTTCTTTCATCAGTGTCTTATAGTTTTCTGCATACAGGTCTTTTGTCTCCCTAGGTAGGTTTATTCCTACATATTTTATTCTTCTTGTTGCCATGGTAAATGAGAGTGTTTCCTTAATTTCTCTTTCAGATTTTTCATCATTAGTGTATAGGAATGCAAGAGATTTCTGTGCATTAATTTTGTATCCTGCTACTTTACCAGATTCATTGATTAGCTCTAGTAGTTTTCTGGTAACATCTTTGGGATTCTCTATGTATAGTATCTGTCATCTGCAAACAGTGACACTTTTACTTCTTCTTTTCCAATTTGGATTCCTTTTATTTTTTTTTCTTCTCTGTTTGCTGTGACTAAAACTTCCAAAACTATGTTGAATAATAGTGGTGAGAGTGGGCAGTCTTGTCTTGTTCCTGAGCTTAGTGGAAATGGTTTCAGTTTTTCACCATTGAGTATGATGTTGCCTGTAGGTTTGTCATATATGGCCTTTATTATGTTGAGGTAAGTTCCCTCTGTGCCTACTTTCTGGAGAGTTTTTATCATAAATGGGTGTTGAATTTTGTCAAAAGCTTTTTCTGCATCTATTGAGATGATCATATGGTTTTTCTCCTTCAGTTTGTTAATATGGTGTATCACGTTGATTGATTTGCGTATATTGAAGAATCCTTGCATCCCTGGGATAAACCCCACTTGATCATGGTGTATGATCCTTTTAATGTGCTGTTGGATTCTGTTTGCTAGTATTTTGTTGAGGATTTTTGCATCTGTGTTCATCAGTGATATTGGCCTGTAGTTTTCTTTCTTTGTGACATCTTTGTCTGGTTTTGGTATCAGGGTAATGGTGGCCTTGTAGAATGAGTTTGGGAGTGTTCCTCCCTCTGCTATATTTTGGAAGATTTTGAAAAGGATAGGTGTTAGCTCTTCTCTAAATGCTTGTTAGAATTTGCTTGTGAAGCCATCTGGTCCTGGACTTTTGTTTGTTGGAAGATTTTTAATCACAGTTTCAATTTCATTACTTGTGATTGGTCTGTTTATATTTTCTATTTCTTCCTGGTTCACTCTCAGAAGGTTGTGCTTTTCTAAGAATTTGTCCATTTCTTCCAGGTTGTGCATTTTATTGGCATATAGTTGCTTGTAGTAATCTCTCATGATCCTTTGTATTTCTGCTGTGTCAGTTGTTACTTTACCTTTTTCATTTCAAATTGTATTGATTTGAGATTTCTCCCTTTTTCTTCTTGATGAGTCTGGCTAATGGTTTATCAATTTTGTTTATCTTCTCAAAGCACCAGCTTTTAGTTTTATTGATCTTTGCTATCGTTTCCTTCATTTCTTTTTCATTTATTTCTGATCTGATATTTATGGTTTCTTTCCTTCTGCTAACTTGGGGGTTTTTTTGTTCTTCTTTCTCTAATTGCTTTAGGTCTAACGTTAGGTTGTTCATTTGAGATATTTCTTGTTTCTTGAGGTAGGATTGTATTGTTATAAACGTCCCTCTTAGAACTGCTTTTGCTGTATCCCATAGGTTTTGGGTCGTCGTGTTTTCATTGTCATTTGTTTCTAGGTATTTTTTGATTTCCTCTTTGATTTCTTCAGTGACCTCTTGGTTATTTAGTAGTGTATTGTTTAGCATTCATGTGTTTGTATTTTTCACAGATTTTTTTTCCTGTAATTGATATCTAGTCTCATAGCATTATGGTCAGAAAAGATACTTGATACAATTTCAGTTGTCTTAAATTTACTAAGGCTTGATTTGTCACCCAAGATATGATCTATCCTGGAGAATGTTCCATGAGCACTTGAGAAGAAAGTGTATTCTGTTGTTTTTGGATGGAATGTCCTATAAATGTCAATTAAGTCCATCTTGTTTAATGTATCATTTAAAGCTTGTGTTTCCTTATTTATTTTCATTTTGGATGATCTGTCCATTGGTGAAAGTGGGGTGTTAAAGTCCCCTACTATGATTGTGTTACTGTCGATTTCCCCTTTTATGTCTGTTAGCATTTGCCTTATGTATTGAGGTGCTCCTATGTTGGGTGCATAAATATTTACAATTGTTATATGTTCTTCTTGGATTGATCTCTTGATCATTCTGTAATGTCCTTCTTTGTCTCTTATAGTTGTATTTGTCATACTCAATGGTGAAAATAAAGTCTATTTTCTCTGATATGAGAATTGCTACTCCAACTTTCTTTTGATTTCCATTTGCATGGAATATCTTTTTCCATCCCCTCACTTTCAGTCTGTATATGTCCCTAGGTCTGAAGTGGGTCTCCTGTAGACAGCATATGTACAGGTCTTGTTTTTGTATCCATTCAGGCAGTCTGTATATGTCCCTAGGTCTGAAGTGGGTCTCCTGTAGACAGCATATGTACAGGTCTTGTTTTTGTATTCATTCAGGCAGTCTGTGTCCTTTGCTTGGATCATTTAATCCATTTAAATTTAAGGTAGTTATCGATATGTGTGTTCCTATTACCGTTTTCTTAAATGTTTTGGGTTTGTTATTGTAGGTGTTTTCCTTCTCTTGTGTTTCCTGCCTAGAGAAGTTCCTTTAGCATTTGTTGTAAAGCTGGTTTGTTGGTGCTGAATTCTCTTAGCTTTTGCTTGTCTGTAAAGGTTTTAATTTCTCTGTCAAATCTGAATGAGATCCTTGGTGGGTAGAGTAATCTTGGTTGTAGGTTTTTCTCTTTCATCACTTTAAATATGTCCTGCCACTCCCTTCTGGCTTGCAGAGTTTCTCCTGAAAGATCAGCTGTTAACCTTATGGGGATTCCCTTGTATGTTATTCGTTGTTTTTCCTTTGCTGCTTTTAATATTTTTTCTTTGTATTTAATTTTTGATAGTTTGATTAATATGTGTCTTGGCGTGTTTCTCCTTGGATTTATCCTGTATGGGACTCTCTGTGCTTCCTGAACTTGACTGAGTATTTCCCTTCCCATATTAGGGAAGTTTTCAACTATAATCTCTTCAAATATTGTCTCAGTCCCTTTTTTTTTCTCTTGTTCTTCTGGGACCCTTATAATTCGAATGTTGGTGTGTTTAATGTTGTCCCAGAAATCTCTGAGACTGTCCTCAATTCTTTTCATTCTTTTTTCTTTATTCTGCTCTGCGGTAGTTATTTCCACTATTTTGTCTTCCAGGTCACTTATCTGTTCTTCTGCCTCAGTTATTCTGCTATTGATTCCTTCTAGATAATTTTTAATTTCATTTATTGTGTTGTTCATCATTGTTTGTTTGTTCTTTAGTTCTTCTAGGTCCTTGTTAAATGTTTCTTGTATTTTCTCTATTATATTTCCAAGATTTTGGATCATCTTTACTATCATTACTTTGAATTGTTTTTCAGGTAGACTGCCTATTTCCTCTTCATTTGTTTGGTCTGGTGGATTTTTACCTTGCTCCTTCATCTGCTGTGTATTTCTCTGTCTTCTCATTTTGCTTAACTTACTGTGTTTGGGGTCTCCTTTTCACAGGCTGCAGGTTCGTAGTTCCCATTGTTTTTGGTGTCTGCCCGCAGTGGGTGAGGTTGGTTCAGTGGGTTGTGTAGGCTTCCTGGTGGAGGGGACTGGTGCCTAGGTTCTGGTGGATGAGACTGGATCTTGTCTTTCTGGTGAGAGCAGGACCACATCCGGTGGTGTGTTTTGGGATGTCTGTGACCTTATTATGATTTTAGGCAGCCTCTGTGCTAATGGGTGTGGCTGTGTTCCTGTCTTGCTGGTTGTTTGGCATAGGGTGTCCAGCACTGTAGCTTGCTGGTCATTGGGTGGAGCTGGGTCTTAGCGTTGAGATGGAGGTCTCTGGGAGAGCTTTTGCCATTTGATATAACGTGGGGCCGGGAGGTTTCTGGTGGACCAATGTCCTGAACTTGGCTCTCCCACCTCAGAGGCACAGGCCTGATACCCGGCCGGAGCACCAAGACCCTGTCAGCCACACGGCTCAGAAGAAAAGGGAGAAAAAGAAAGAAAGAAAAATAAAATAAAATAAAGTTATTGAAATAAAAAATTTAAAATATATTATTAAAAATATACAAGTAATAAAAAGAAGAAAGAAAGAGAGAAGAGAGCAACCAAACCAAGAAACAAATCCACCAATGATAAGAAGTGTGAAAAACTATACAAAAAAAAAAATGGACAGACAGAACCCTAGGACAAATGGTAAAAGCAAAGCTATACAGACAAAATCACACAAAGAAGCATACAAACAGACACCCACAAAAGGAGAAAAAGGAAAAAAATATATATATTGTAAAAAAAAGGAAGAGAGCAACCAAATCAATAAACAAATCTACCAATGATAATAAGCTCTAAATACTAAAGTAAGATAAACATAAAACCTGAAACAAATTAGATGCAGGTAGCAAACCCCTAGTCTACAGTTGCTCCCAGAGTCCACCGCCTCAATTTTGGGATGATTTGCTGTCTATTCAGGTATTCCACAGATGCAGGGTGCATCAAGTTGATTGTGGAGACTTAATCCACTGCTCCTGAGGCTGCTGGGAGAGATTTCCCTTTTTCTTCTTTATTCGCACAGCTCCTGGGGTTCAGCTTTGGATTTGGACCCGCCGCTGCATGTAGGTCGCCTGAGGGCATCTGTTCTTCGCTCACACAGGATGGGGCTAAAGGAGCAGCTGATTCGGGGGCTCTGGCTCACTCAGGCCGGGGAGAGGGAGGGGTACGGATGCAGGGCGTGCCTGCAGCGGCAGAGGCCGGCGTGACATTGCACCAGCCTGGGGTATGCCACGTGATCTCACAGGGAAGTTGTCCCTGGATCATGGGACCCTGGCAGTGGCGGGCTGCACAGGCTTCCGGGAGGGGAGGTATGGAGAGTGACCTGTGCTTGCACACAGGCTTCTTGGTGGCTGCAGCAGCAGCCTTAGCATCTCATGCCCGTCTCTGGGGTCCGCGCTGATAGCCGCGGCTCGCGCTGTCTCTGGAGCTCATTTAGGCGGTGCTCTGAATCCCCTCTCCTCGCGCACCCCAAAACAATGGTCTCTTGCCTCTTAGGCAGTTCCAGACTTTTTCACGGACTCCCTCCTGGCTAGCTGTGGTGCACTAGCCCCCTTCAGGCTGTGTTCACGCAGCCAACCCCAGTCCTCTCCCTGTGGTCTGACCTCCAAAGCCCGAGCCTCAGTTCCCAGCCCCCACCCGCCCCGGCGGGTGAGCAGACAAGCCTCTCGGCCTGGTGAGTGCTGGTTGGCACCGATCCTCTGTGCGGGAACCTCTCTGCTTTGCCCTCCGCACCCCTGTTGCTGCGCTCTCCTCCATGGCTCCGAAGCTTCCCCCCTGCCCACCCGCCATCTCCGCCAGTGAAGGGGCTTCCTAGTGTGTGGAAACCTTTCCTCCTTCACAGCTCCCTCCCAGAAGTGCAGGTCCCATCCCTATTCTTTTGTCTCTGTTTTTTTTTCTTTTGCCCTACCCAGGTACGTGGGGAGTTTCTTGCCTTTTGGGAAGTCTGAGGTCTTCTGCCAGCGTTCAGTAGGTGTTCTGTAGGAGTTGTTCCACATGTAGATGTACTTCTGATGTATTTGTGGGGAGGAAGGTGATCTCCACGGCTTACTCCTCCGCCTTCTTGAAGCTTTCTCTCCAGTATCCCCTCTTGATGAATAAATTACAAAAAACTGGCCCGACCAAGTAGAAAGGCATTCTTCTTCCTCTGGGCTGAAGCGTTCTGGGCTGATGCAGCGTCTTGCCAAAGCTGACAGCAGATGGTGCTCGGGCTGGCTTTCAGCCCTTAGTTCATGCCTTGGTGCAGGGGATAATCTACAACCATGGGAGGTGGTGCAAGAAGCCATCCTCAGAGAGTGGGGGTTCGCTGGCACCTGGGGTGGGGGGGGCAGGCATCAGTAATACCACTTCTTGTCATACATGTTCCCAGAGTTGGTCATCAGCGTGGATGGACTCTTACTGTAACATAGACCTGTGCTGGCCAATACAAGGGCCACTAGTCACACATGACTGTTTACGTTTTAATTTAAATTAATTAAAATTAAATCGAATTAAAACTTCAGTTGCTCAGTCTTAGTAGCCAATTTCACATATGGCTAGTGGCTCCTGTATCAGACAGCATGGATCTCAGACGTTTCCATAATCCCAGAAAACGTTGTTGGACAGTACTGGTATAAATTCTGTATCTTTTGCCCTTACTACCCCGTAGCTTATTTGTTTCTGGAGCCACACTGCCTGGGTTCAAATCCTGGCTCTCTTTCTTACTAGCAGTGTGATTTGGGGCAAGTCACTTCTCTCTGAGCCTCAGTTTTGTAATCTGTAAAATGGGGGTAGTAATAATAGTGCTACTTCTTAAGGATGTGAGGGCTGTTAGATGAAGAGTGTTGGGAGTTGTGCCTAACTGCTAACATTTATAGAGTAAGCATGCAATACATGGTGGCTATATTGTTTTTTATTATTCATCCCCACTCCCTTGCAGATGTAGCCAGTACACATAGCTGGCCTCTTGCCCAACCTCGCATAATTAGCGCCTAACCCATACCCCTTCCTCCCTGCTCTCCCCTAGAGAGATCCTTTCCAATCAAAACAACAAAAGAAAGACACGTGGCTCATTCATAATCAAGCACTCAGAATTGGTTTAGGTACCAGTTTAAATCTTGTCAAACAAACTGCTGGAGACTGTTTCCCTAATCACCAGTCAGAAAAGGCGGAGTCATTTTGAAGCCCCGGGGCAATGACTTGCAGTCCTGCAGGGATAGTCTGGCACTGAAGGGAGCCTGACCTTAATAGCTACAGACTAGCCATGCCAATGAATTTTCGGGAATTTCTTACCATATTAATCATCTTCAGAGTGGGGAAATAGTCTTTAATTTGTCCATTTCCTCCTTATGTCTACAGTATGATTCTGTGGATTCCAGTGTTTGATTTTTAACAGGAAGCACTTGAATGCCTCCTATCTTAGGTTATCATCTAATCTTTCACAAAATTTCGAAAGTTGTCCATTCAAAACCGATATTTTTCCTTTCGCTATTTTTTTTCTAAAGAACAACAAAATTTTTTTAAAATTTCATATCTGGGGTCCATGAGCATATATGAAATACTCAGGGTACAAAAATGGAAAAGGAATCTCAAAG